>NW_027507785.1:239755051-241237551 GCF_037356315.1 Lithobates pipiens
CTGGTTTCACTTGGGCTCCAGCCTGGAAGGGTGCTAGTAGTGGCTTTGGACCTGCCAGGGACATTCTCCAGAATATCTTGGCATCCCATGAGTCGGACTTCCAAGGTACCTGTGGAATGCAGTCAGTCAATGAGTAAAGACAGCAGACAAACTTCCACTTCAAACCACAAGACAAGTGTCTAACAAGCCAATCATGATCTAATGGTTAATTTTAGACTAACAAAGAAAAAAAAAAAAAAAAAAAAAAAAAAAACACAAACACAACACGCTGCTTATGCTCAAGTAAATTCTCCACATAGGTGATCTAAAGAAAAAAAGAAAAAAAAAGCAGGCTATAGGGCTTAGAATTTATGTAGGTTACACAGTAGAGCAGTGTTTGTGTTCTACGAGTGATATGAAAAACACTAAAGCCTTGTAGACGCTTTTGTCAAAGGTCCATGATCGAAAACTGTTTGCCAATCGGCTGCTGATCAGCGCTCTCAACCCAGTCAGAACAGAATTGCTCAGCGGGGGGCGCGCGGCCATACCCCTGTCAGAACACAACTGCTCAGCGGGGGAGAGGGGGCGCAGTTGTCTACATGTCAGAATACAAAAGCTCAGTGAGGGAGATTGCTGTCCTAACATCTGATTGTTAGTACAGAGGCTCCAACCTGAGTGTGGCGTGTACTAGGCTTTAGCAGACAATCTGTTGAAAAGGTCATGTGAGTAATAGCAAGGATAATGCAAGGGCAACTTAACAGCTGACTCTTGCAAAAATACAAAGCACTACCTTAATTCAAGCAAGTTAAAAAAAAAATTACAAATCCTAAATATCTGTATTGGACTCCACACTTAAAATAACAGAACCTTTGTAATAGGTAATTTTGAACTGTATAAGTTTCATAAATATATATCGTCTTTGGTAACAAACACATTACAACTGATGGTATCAAATACCATTATAACAGAAAAGTTGGGTCTTTTTATGCTGTGTGCATTTTAACCCTACCAGCTTTTCCCCCTTTTAAGACATACCTGTTAAAGCAGCTGGCTTGGCCAGTGTACTGTACTGGTTCTGCGTGGAGATCATGCTTTGCCTTGGGCTTAGCGTTGGAGATGACACAAGTGAGAGCTCTTCAATAATAATACTGCTTTTCGGATGGTTTTTTGGGAGTTCATTAAGTCTTTGCTCTAAAGAATACTTCAAGAGGTCCAGCTTCTGACTAGACTCATTAAACCTTGACTGAGCCTGAAAATGAGAACAGTGGTAAATGTAATTTTAACCAATCAATGACCTCCTGCATTGAAATGGGTAAGCCAACTTAGACCCTACCCACTTATCTTGGATCTGCATAATGCCCATCCTGCATAAAGAAAAAACACAGAACTGGGCTTAAGGGCTATACACCATTTATGGACACAAAATAATTGCATATTTACTATTGTACAAATCAAGGACAAGAAACCTTTTCCCTGCAAGTTAATGTCAATGTGCTAGTATGTACCACATGTGAAACACTTGCCTTAAAACAAAGCCCTTCAGCAGCAAGCTGTCACCACTACCAGGGCTTCCATCTTCACCCAGTCTTCCTTCAGTTTGGATGGCTGAGCCACGATGGTGGGACATAGCTCTGAAGAGACGCATAATCAGAATGCATCCCTCCAGTGCCCATGCGCCAATATCTCCTAAACAGTTAACGTTTAGGAGGTATTCCTTATACCTACAGGTAAACTTTATTATAAGCTTACCTGTAGTTATTCATGATCAAGCGTCGTTTACTACTGTCTCACATAGTATACTATGGTATTTTTTGTACTTTTCATTCTTTTTACATGACTAATTCTAAAGAGTTCATATTTTTATTTACTGTACTTAAAAGTGGAGCTATACAGTGGGGATCGAAAGTTTGGGCACCCCAGGTAAAAATGTGTATTAATGTGCATAACGAAGCCAAGGAAAGATGGAAAAATCTCCAAATAGCATCAAATTACAGATTAGACATTCTTATATGTCAAAAAAAGTTAGATTTTATTTCCATCATTTACACTTTCAAAATTACAGAAAACAAAAAAATGGCGCCTGCAAAAGTTTGGGCACCCTGCAGAATTGATAGCATGCACTGCCCCCAAAGCTGAGACCTGCCAGTGTCATGGATTGTTCTCAAGCATCGTCTGGGAAGACCAGGTGATGTTAATCTCAATGACCTTGCCCCAACAATCAACACCATGGGTTCTTCGAAGCAGTTGTCTAGAAAAAACTGAAACTGAAAATAGTTGACACACAAAGCTGGAGAAGATGTCAATATCCTCTGTTCGGAATGTAATTAAGAAATGGCAGTCATCAGGAACAGTGGAAGTTAAAGCAAGATCTGGAAGACCAAGAAAAATATCAGACAGAACAGCTCGCAGGATTGTGAGAAAAGCAATTCAAAACCCACGTTTGACAGCACGATCCCTCCAGAAAGATCTGGCAGACGCTGGAGTTGTGGTACACTATTCCACTATAAAGAGATACTTGTACAAATACGGTCTTTATGGAAGAGTCATCAGAAGAAAACCTCTTCTACACCCTCACCACAAAAATCAGCGTTTGAACTTTGCAACACAACATATAGACAAGCCTGAGGCATTTTGGAAACAAGTTGTGTGGACCAATGAGGTTAAAATATAACTTTTTGGCCGGAATGAGGTACGTTTGGAGAAGAAAGGGCACAGAATTTAATGAAAAGAACCTCTGTCCAACTGTTAAGCATGGGGGTGGATCAATCATGCTTTGGGGTTGTATTGCAGACAGTGGCACAGGGAACATTTCACGAGTAGAAGGAAAAATTGATTCAATAAAATTTCTGCAAATTTTGGATGTAACTTGATGCCATCTGTGAAAAAGCTGAGGTTAAAGAGAGGATGGCTTCTACAAATTCATAATGATCCTAAACACACCTCAAAATCCACGGGGGATTACATCAAGAGGCGTAAACTGAAGGTTTTGCCATGGCCTTCACAATCTCCTGACCTCAACATTATTGAAAATCTATGGATAGACCTTAAAAGAGCAGTGCGTGACAGACAGCCCAGAAGTCTCAAAGAACTGGAACACTTTTGTAAGGAAGAATGGGCAAAGATACCTCAAACAAGAATTGAAAGACTCTTGGCTGGCTATAAAAAGCATTTACAAGCTGTGATACTTGCCAAAGGGGGCAGTACAAGATATTAACTCTGCAGGGTGCCCAAACTTTTGCAGACGCCATTTTTTGTTTTCTATAATTTTGAAAGTGTAAATGATGGAAATAAAATCTAACTTTTTTTGACATATTATAAGAATGTCTAATCTGTAATTTGATGCCATTTGGAGATTTTTTCCATCCTTCCTTGGCTTCGTTATGCACATTACACATTTTTACCTGGGGTGCGCAAACTTTCGATCCCCACTGTACTAGCCTCAGCTCCAGTGATGCGCTACGCCTGAGTTTGCTGCATTATATCACTTCTGGGCATGCACGAGAGTTTGTACAAGTTCAGCAATGCCGAATCTAACTAGAGAGCTCTGCTCATGCAGGGTGGACAGGCAGGTAAGTAACTAATGCAGAATAGTCAAAGCATATCTCTTCTGCATTCAACTTTCTGCCCGTTCACCCATTTTAAATTTTTCACTAAAGCGCCACTTCGAAAATCAGTACATTGCCACTAACAATTCATTTAAATTATTTATTTTTTCTGTACATTAGAGAACTTTAACCTAAATGAAAAGTCAGAAACCTTTTCCACGGTTTAAAAAATACAACTGACAAGAAGACTGGAATGGGGTTTTAAATCTTGGATGAGCAAAACCATTCAGGACCAAAGAACGACGGAGAATGCAGTTTGTAGAAAAGTGAGCTAATCTCATTCTTTTCTCCAGCAAGACAATGTGGGAAAGAAAATTTCAGCATGGGTTCTCAAAATTGCACTAGTAAAGTGATGTACGCAAGGACACTTGGTAAGATCAAGGTCACATCGTTTGACTAATCAATACAGTGGTACTTCAGCTAAGAGATCTCGGAAGCAAGGGATGCGTAAAACAAAGTACAGTCTCATCAATAAAAACATTTTTTTTCCTCTTTTAATAGATCTATATAACCAAAAGCGATCAGCTTGCTTTAAATAATCTTAAAGTGACCCTGTCATTGTAGGGTCCAAATTAACCAGATGTGGACTTGGGCCATAAACAATTTTAAACACATTTAAAGAGGAAGTAAACCCTGATGAGTTTACTTCCTCTTTCATTCCCTGCAAAGGTACAGCATAATGGACTACTATGCATCGCATAGTAGTCAATTATGTGTCACTTACCTCACACAGGAGCCAGCGAAGTCACCGCTGTCCCCTGTAGTCCGGCGAATCCATCTTCTCGGTGGATCTCGCTGCTCAGCCGCTGTCATTCGGCAAAGCCGCGATGACATCACTCCCGCGCATGTGCACGGGAGCCGTCACCCGCGGCATATCAACGTTGACCGCGGCGCACTCAGTGCGCCTGCACGCCGCTTTCAGCAAATATCTCCTAAACCGTGTAGGTTTAGGAGATATTTCTTGGACCCACAGGTAAGCCTTAATCTAGGCTTACCTGTAGGTCAAAGATGGTTGTAAGGGTTTACAACCACTTTAAGGCATATTTCTCTTGGAGAAAACACTGCAACAAGTCTCTAAAATCTATGCTAGATCAAAATACACTAGGATTTAATTTTAATACTGAATCAACTGCATTCAAACCAGTATAGATCACACGTGTCCGCTATAAATCACTGATGTGTATAGTCAAAAACATAACATGAGCTGAGGGAAGCCTCACTAATCCATAAAGATAATAGGCCGACACAGATTCCCTTAGCAGCCCTAGTGTAGATCCGTGTTTTTCCAGCAAGACTGTCACACTGGGGCCGATTTACTAAAACTGGAGAGTGCAAAATCTGGTGCAGCTGTGCATGGTAGCCAATTCTCTTCTAACTTCAGCTTGTTCAATTTAAGTGATTGTAATGCCCGTTTTTTGTTTTGTTTTTTTGTTAAAAAATCACAAAATTTTATACTTACCTGCTCTGTCCAGTGGTTTTACATAGAGCAGCCAAGATCCTCCTCTTCATGGGTCCCTCTTCGATGCTCCTGGCCCCTCCCTCCTTTTGAGTGCCCCCACAGCAAGCAGCTTTCTATGGGGGTACCTGAGCAGAACCATAGTTCCCTGTGTCCATTCAGACTCAGAGCCTGCCCCTTTTTATCTCCTCATTGGCTGATTGGGAGCCAATGGTGCCGTGCTGCTGTCTCAGGAAATTTGGGCAGCCGAGACACTCCTGCAACTTCGCTGGAAGTTTTTTTTTTTTTTTTTTTTAGAAAAAACATTTTTAGTGCCAACTTCAGGCCAGCCATGTGACAGCTTTACATCTCCTGGAGGGGCTGAGCGGCCATGTGACCTCCCCAGCTGATGTTAGAGGGAGATCTTGGTCCCTCTTGCAGTAGCCCTGTATAGAAGCTGTAAAGCGGCCGTGAGTCGCGTGACCGACCTGAAGATTGCCCACAAAAGGCATTTACAATCCTCGTTTTTAGAAGAGACTTTCACAGTGTGGTATGCCTGCCTTTAATAGAGGGGCTTTATTATTTTTTTATTATTTTGAGTTAAACACTTTAACATTTGACAAAAAACCTGGTAGCCGATTGGTTTCAATGCAGAAACCACACAGGCCTGTACTGGGGCTCCTAGCGCACACCGATACGCGTTCCACATGGACACACAAAACTAAGGCACTTGCAGTGTTCACTGCTGGACGAATTGTTACAGGCGCCACTTGACAGCAACTGGTGAAAGTGCAGTCAAAGAGACTCCAAATATAGACTTCAATGACCAAGTTGCAAGACAATATTTAGTCCTCTGAGTGACTAGGATTTGTTCTGCCCTGTTCTACCCACAATATGGATGCCTCCACTGTATACTGTTAACAGGTATCCTTTAACAAGTTAACCAAGGATAAACAAAGAATCTGAAGTCATATCTAACTACATTATGTAAAGAAAACAAGCACCTGGCATATTTACTCTGTGGCTGCTCACAAAATTTGATTACCAAGCCTAAAGATTTTTTCTTTTTCTTTTTAGTAAATGTGCTGATAGATATTCATTCAGTATACAACTTAAGTCTATGTAAACCGCAAGTTTGCTTTATTGTCTGGCTATTGGTAGGAGATGGGCAGGGAATCACCTAAAAATCAAACATTACGCCACCCTAGAATAATGCCAAACCTAGTTTTACCTTAGCCAGCAAAGGATAAGTTATGGTGCAGTGCATGTTATAGTATGATGCAACCACCTTTGTTTGATGACTTAATATAATTGTTTTTCTAAACAATGCAAAGTACAAGCCAATAATGGATGTACAGTGTGGCAGGGCTGTGCAAATCTTGGACTGTATTAATTCAAATACTTTTGGAGGTAAAACTGTTAAAGTATATGAAAAACTATTGAAAAATCGAACAGGAAATGTATCTTTTTAGCTCTGATTTACTACATTAGCAAAATGTATTTTAAAAGTGAACTTGCATATTTTTCTGGGCAAGGTAATTGGTTCACTTATCAGAAGGGCTTCAAATAGCATATAATTTAGAGCCTTTTGCTCGCTAATCACTATGAATAAGATATTGTTATTACCATTACCTAAAAGGAAAACATTTTTTGAAGGTTCACCGGGGGTCCTCATCTTTGCATTAAAAGAGAAGTATGGGAATGCAAAAATAGTTAGTACATGCTACCCTCGTACCTGCATTGCATTTCTTTCCTCGGCCCTTTAGTTTTTGTAGAATAGTCTTTTGAAGAGTCCCAGAAGCAGCCTCTCTCAGTTCCTAAGTTTCCAGGGGGTGGATACAGCTCCACAATCCAGCCCCTCCCTCAGACCCCCCCCCCCCCCCCCCCTGGAGGACACGTGGGTGTGATTGGTGAAGAGGTGCACACCCAGGCTGCTATCTAGAGCAAGCACGTTCTTCACGTGCCTCCGTTTCCATGGCAGCACATCCCCAGCTAAAACCCAGAAGTTATCTGCAAGCTCTCCTCTGGGCTTTCGATGTTCCTGTGTCCTCCAAATCCCACCATTCAAAGTCAGTGTCAGTGTCTACTCCAGCTGGAGGGGGCATCTGGGGGGAGTGTCACTGAACACTTCATGTCCAGCAATGAACACAGGTAAGCTCTACACATAGCACTGTGTTATTTCAGAAGAGGCAACAAGGTAAGGAGCAGAGTAACCTGCTACCTGTGTCTGTTCTCTGAAATGTACACAGTGCTGTGTATAGAGCATACCTGTGTACAGTACATAGGAGAGGGAGACTGATAACTCCCCACATCTAAAGTGATCCTGGATATGTCCCCAGAGCCTCCTTTATTGTACATAAAAAAAATCATTCCTACCCTCCCATCCTCCTACACAGCCCCCCTCATCCCTACACAGTCGCCCCCCCCCCCCACCCCTCGTACTCCTACAGTCATCCCCCTACACAGTCCCCCCCCCCCGTACCCCTACACAGTCGCCCCCCCCCCCCCCCACATACTCCTACACGGTCTCCCCTATCCCCCGTAATCCTACAGTGTGAAACCAGCATATGTACACGGAAGGCTCCATGACCTCAACCACATAGAACAATCTGAAAAGCCAGTAAAAAATTATGAAATCAAATGTTTTACAGTAAATGCAGGCAATGCTGACAAAAGCCAGTGTTGTATTTTACTTCAAAAATTTATTCTTTGCATTATAATTTTAGCAGGAATGTAGGCTATAAATAACTGTACAGAGCACTATCACTGACTTCTACACACACTAATGCCTGCTGCTTTCCTGAATGTGTGCTGAGATCATTCTGTCTGCAACAGGGAGGGAGGGAGAAGGGGAGCCGCTCTGTGTTTAGTCTCGGCAACAAGCAGAGAGCCCAGAGCCGATGTCAATCACACAGAAGACAGGAAGGGGGGCGGATCCAGACTTCCCACAGTCGGTATGCTGCTTCAAGAAAATCTGTAGACCCTCCCACAGGTAATTAACAGAAACTGTGCAATTCTCAGAGGGCAGGAAAGATTTGAAGATGCCAACATCTCACAAGGATTAGGATTAAGCAAAAAAAAAACCCATACTTCTCTTAACCCCCCTGACGGTATTCCCGAGTCTGGCTCGGGGTGGAATTTTTATACCAAAAGCGGTAACCCCGAGCCAGACTCGGGACTGCATCGCTGGATCCAGGAGGAGGTTTACTTACCTTCTCCCTCGAATCCAGCGTTGTCTGCCCGCTGTAGGAGCGAGCCGTGTCTCGCTCGATCTATCACATCGCCGATCTCCGTTCCCTGCGAGCGTTGCGACGCACGGGGACGGAGATCAGCGCCAAATTCAAAAAGTGAAACACACAGTATAATGTAATCTTATAGATTACATTGCTGTATGTAATTATTTCACATCCCCTTTGTCCCTAGTGATCTGTCCAGTGTTCTGCATGCAGTTTTATATTATAAAAACTGTTCTTTATGCCTGGAAACTGGAGATTGTCCATAGCAACCAAAACAGCGATAATAAATTGGAATCACTCGCAGAATTGATCGATAGCGATTTGTGGGTAGATCAGTCATCAAATACTGAAAAGTAATGATAGTGACAATTCTGCAACTGAGCAAATTTCAGTGTTTTTGATTTGATTACATTATTGAATAATTTTTATTATTGTTATATTATTATTTGGTATAATTATTTACGATTTCATTTTTCAAACTTTATTATACCCGGGATGTCTGCTAGACTCTGGTTTGGACAGATTTAAGAGTTATTCCTAAGAATTACAGGACTACAATATAAAACGCCAAATTGTCATGCAAAATAATGGCACCGCTTTTAGCACCAAAAATCCGAAATAATCGTACCGCCAGCTGAGCATATGCTTTAAAGTGGTTCTAAGTTTTTTTTTTGCGATTCGGCACTGTGACGCTTTAACTGACAATTGCACGGTCGTGCAACGTGGCTCCAAAACAAAATTTACGTTTTTCCATCAGTTTAGGCCGATACGTATTCTTCAGCATTTTTTTTTACCCCAAAAAAATATCACAATAAAACGATTGATTTGGTTTGCGCAAAAGTTATAGCGTTTACAAACTAGGGGATAGTTTTATGGTATATTATATATATATATATATATATATATATATTATTTTTATTTTTTTTAAATGGCGATCAACAATTTTTATCATGACTGCGACATTATGGAGGACACATCGGACATTTGTGACACATTGTTTGGGACCACTGTCATTTATACAGCAATCAGTGCTATAGAAATGCACAGATTCCTGCATAAATGACAGTGAATGGCAGTGAAGGGGTTAACCACTAGCACTAGTTTCTAACACTGTGGGGGGGTGTGGCTGTGTGGGACAGGTCACTGATCTCTGCTCTGATCACAGGGAGCAGAGATCAGTGACACGGTCACTAGGCAGAACGGGGAGATGCTTGTTTAAATTACCATCTCACCATTCTTCCTCTGTGAGGTGACTGTGGGTATCCCCGTGGCGATACAATCCGCAGGACCCACAACCCGACTCACGGAGCTTGCTGCAGGCATGCGCCGCCTCTTAAAGGGCCACGAACAGTACGCGATGCTGCCTGTACGAGCCCTTCTGCTGACGTATATCGGCGTGAGGAAGTCGGCAAGCGGTTAAAAGTGATTTGTAAAGGATTTTTTTTCTAAATAACAAACATGTCAAATTTACCTGCTCTGTGCAATAGAATTGAATGACCCTGAAGCGCCTCTTCTCAGGTCCCCTGCTCCTGGCTCCACCACTGTCTAGTGCCCCCATAGGAAGCTGCTTCTCAGATGGGCATTATTTAAAGGCTTTGGAACCATTTAGACATACTAGTTGGGGGGGTATTTACATTACATTCAAAAACTAAAACAAGTGTTAATGCAATCCTCCTCCAATTTTTACATGAAAAGGAAGCTATTCTATAGTTTATATAAAACCACTTACTTCTAGGAGGGCTTTCCGGTCTGTAACTTTCCCAGAGCCAAGCAGCTTCATTACATTTTTTGCGCCTTCAGCCACTGCAAATTCTATCCTAAAGTGGTGTCGCAATTCTTCCATTCGGAGCTCAAGTGGACTAATCACAGGTTTTGCTGCAAGACAGGCAACGCACATGTTAAGAATCAGCTGCTTGTGTTTGTACCATATACAGTAAATATCCATAAATGCAACAGAGAAAAAAAACAAAAAAAACGATGTATTAAGCCCCGTACACACGAGCGGACTTTTCGACATCCAAACTCCGACGGACTGAGTCCGTCAGACTATCCGATCGTGTGTGGGCTGCAACGGACTTTAGCTTCGCTAAAGTCTGACGGACTTTAGAAATGAAGCATGCTTCAAATTTTCCCGACGGAACTCCGCCGGACCCGGTCCCCTTCGAAAAATTCGCTCGTGTGTGTGCTACTCCGACGGACTAAAACCGACGCTAGGGCAGCTATTGGCTACTGTCTATGAACTTCCTACGTCGAATCCAGTCGTACGTCATCACGTTCGACTCCGTCGGAGTTTGGTGTGATGGTGTGTGGTCAAGTCCGTTCGGTCGAAAAGTCCGCCAGAACTCCGTCGGAACTCCGGCGGAACTCCTTTGGAGGTCTGTCAGACTTAATCCCTCTCGTGTGTACGGGGCATTAGAAAATGAAGGTTCTGTTTTGAGGTAATGCCAGTTAAGGCATGACATAACCAAGTAGGTAACCAGACACACACTATATGCCAACATTTTAAGAAATCGTTTCAATCATAGTTGTTGAGATCATGATCTCTGATGCAAATATTAGTTGGCTAAGGGCTTCCTAAGGCTGGATTCACACCTATACATTTTTAGTGCTTTTTGCACCACAGTCCATTTAACATGGTTTCCGATGGAAACACGTTCTGTACTGCAAATCTGCAACATGCAAAAAGCACAAAAAATAAATAAATAAAAAAAAGAAGAAGAAGAGCATAGGTGTGAATTCAGCCTAATAAAAAAAAAAAAAAAAAAAAAGTACTTTCTCATATAGATCTTACAATTGTCCGATACCCAGCTAATGCTGTAAAATTTGATTGCTGTAAAAAATAAAATTTTTGTTGATCCTTTACCATTATCAAAGGACATTTCATTTGTCTGTTGCATTGCCTGAAGAATCTGCATACGTATTACTTCTATTTTTGTTTTGCTGTCTTGTAGCATTTGCTGGGCGGTCCCAAGTAGCTTTCTATCCTGTAAAATGAATAAGAATAAAGGCAGGTAAAAAAAAATAAAAAATCTATACATGAATTCAAACAGGACAACTGTACAAGCAGTAGGGTTTGGTTACCATAAAAAAAGAACTTACACTGAAATTCTTGAACCCACTATATACCAGTAACAAATTCTGTACTCTGGTACAACATGCAGGATGTGTTCCCAGCATCTTTTTCATACTAGACTTTCAGCCACTTCGTAAAATTGAAGCTGAAGCTCCCTATTATACTGACATAATGATCAAAGTTCCAACAGCATCATATATGTATTCATCTGACAAGGTCTGTGCAAAGCGCCTATAACATGTACTGTGTCAAACTATCTCTAATAAAAATTATATAATGTACAAAGGAGTTTATGTAGATCAGAAGGTGAATATAGAAAAACAATAAATAATCAAAAAGATATCAAAACCAATCACCTTGTAGCGCTTAAAGCGGGATTCCACCCTAAAGTGGAACCTCCGCTGATCGGACCCCCCCCCTCCGGTGTCACAATTGACACCTTTCAGGGGGGAGGGGGGGTGGAGATACCTGTCAAAGACAGGTATTTTCACCCACTTCCGGGCATAGACTCCCACGGGAGTCTACGCCATTTCCTGCCCTGCCGCGCTGTCTGCTGGGACACACACGGGTCCCAGTGACAGCGCGGAGATTTCCTATTGCGCGGCTCGCGCATGCGCAGTAGGGAACCGGGAAGTGAAGCCGATTCGCTTTACTTCCTGGTTCCCTCACCTCAAATGGCGGCAGCAGCAGCCGAGGCCCGAGCGGTCGATCGGCCTCGGCATCGCTGGAACCCGGGACAGGTGAGTGTCCATTTATTAAAAGTCAACAGCTGTAGTATTTATAGCTGCTGGCTTTTAATATTTTTTTTGGGCGGAATCCCTCTTTAATTACTATTAAAACAGTTGTGCACATTAATTGCAAAACTTAATCACCCTCAAAAAATTATTATTATGAACCTTCACATGTGCATAATTAAAGATTCAATAGTAGTGAGATATACTGTAAACCAATGCAAATGTAAAGAATTGTGAACAAAGTACCAAGCAAAGAAATATATATGTAGTCCAAAATCAGTCCAAAGAGAAGAAACTCTTTTTTAAGTGAAAAATAAAGTGTCCATATATCGAAACTCCTTCACCACAGCCTTGGTGTGTCACAGAGAGAGATTGTAACATACCCCTGAGATCACCAGAGTGGGGTTCCTTCCATTTATCTTCGTTTAGAGGCTGTACCGGCAAGGACTTCCACCCAGGAGAGGCTAGAACCAGGCTGGGGCGAAGCGGTAAGGGGGTGCTGATCCATGTGGTCCCAACAGACCAGATGCCCCGACTGCAGCGATGTGCCCCCTGCGTGTCATCCTCTTGTGGGCTCTGTCCAGGCACAGGTATGTTTGAGATGACAATCTATTAATATCTGATGGGAATTACACTGCAAGTGATTGCTGGCTACTGATCAACATCATTCTTAAAAACGCTTTTTTGGCTCGACACGAGAGTGCTGAGCAGTACAGCTGGTGAGTGTTCCAAACGAGGGGGGCACGAACACCAAGGCTGTGGTGAAGGCGTTTCGATATATGGACACTTTATTTTTCACTTAAAAAAGTGTTTCTTCTCTTTGGACTGATTTTGGACTACATATATATTTCTTTGCTTGGGACTTTGTTCACAATTCTTTACATTTGCATTGGTTTACAGTATCTCACTACTATTGAATCTTTAATTATGCACATGTGAAGGTTCATAATAATTTTTTGAGGGTGATTAAGTTTTGCAATTAATGTGCACAACTGTTTTAATAGTAATTAAGCGCTACAAGGTGATTGGTTTTGATATCTTTTTGATTATTTATTGTTTTTTTATATTCACCTTCTGATCTACATATTTACTTTTTAAGTAGCGGCTGGAGGGAGAAGGGATTGAGCGCTGTGATGATACACTAAGGGGACGGCTTATAAAGGGTGTATCCAGGTTCTTACAAAGGAGTTTAATATGAAGACAAATATACATAAAAAGGATAGGACCCACAGACAGATACAGGTAAATTGCATGGGGTATATATAAGCACTGAACATGAGATGGCCCATTTTATGACACATGCTGCTAATTTGTTCTCCCCTGCTCTATATAATAGCCAAATGGACATGTCAAATATCTAAGCAGAGGCTCTAATCTGCTGGCTGTACTGGCAAGTGCTCGGGTCTTTACTCCCAAAAGAGTAAAAGAAGGAGGAAAAAAAAAAAGGGAAATTGCTCATAAGTGATTTCCTATATCAAAAACCAGGGCTCCGACTAAGTGCAAATGATAATAAAAGTCAGTAATCTGGGGCATTTTCATGTTGGCAAGTCCTTTCACAACAGAACGAATCTCTCAAAAACAAAAAAGTAGGTTGTCTGTTATTTCGGGAGAGAGAATCGAACACACAAATGTAAGAAACTTCCGTAGAATTCTATCATTTATTGGACCATGGATTGGTGCAAAAGGAAAAATAAAGTTCTCCTTTCTGGAGGCCAAGGAAAACCTAATTCCTTAAACCTCTACTTACTTTTGAGGGACCATTAGAATAGGTCTGTATCATGTTCTCTGCTCCCTGCTTCACTTTCAGCTCAATGTCTAACTGCTTCTGCAAAGCTAGGAGCCTTCCATTGTGCGCTGATGAGCCGGAGTCACTTTTCGGAGTGTCTGGTGTCTTGGGACAATCTGGAAATGTTAAACAAATTTTTTGACGATTACAAAGACGATGTTTACTGATGCAAAGTTGAGTGTTATTGTTATGGTAAAGCCTAGCGGGCAATAAAAAAAAAGGTTAATAAATGAACTAGTGGGTGGAAGAAAGAAACCCCAGTAAGTAGAGTGTAAACACGTTCCATGACATGCAGCACGGTTATGTCCTTTCAGAGTCAGTGGCTTCATTAAAAAGAAACTTTAACAGAAGAGAAAGTCGAAGGCAATCAATAGAAAGTTAAATAAGCAGCATGCTGCAGACTAAGAGTTAGTTGATCCTCAGCTTAACAGGCAGACAACTAATAAAGGTGAAAACATAAAACCATAGATGGTCAGGCAGACAACAAAGCAGTACACCACACAACTTCAATGTAACAGACAACAGCATGAGCCTCAGACATACTCGGAAAATACAAACACTTGTAGGAGGAGCTGTACAGCCCTGAGACGACCATCATATTTAAAGTGTTGGGTTCCCAATGTCTTTTTTTTTCTGAAAAGAGGAACACCCTACACCCTTCCACTGCACTTATCTCAGTGGGGGCGATACACCTTCATGGCCCATGAGGCAGACCTAGGATTTGAAAACTGTGTTCCTTTTCTTTCCCTAGGAATGCTGCTGCAGTGGACTGCATGGATGGTGAGTAAGGATGAGCTCAAGCGTGTTCGCAACCCACACATTGAGAGCCCGCCAGGAAGTCGGCAATGCACAGCGCCAATTGCAGGCAGCGAGACATTATCCAGACCCATGGTTGCAGAGAACGAGAAATGTCTCACTGCCTGTGATTAGCGCTGTGCAGTGCAGACTTCCTGCCGGGCTCTGCACATGCTAGTTGCGAACACGCCTGAGCTCATCCTTAATGGTGAGAGTGCATTACTAATGGAGGCAAGTGCAGTTTAAAGGGTATGTCCACATTTATAAAAAATAAACGAAAATAAAGAGGGGGGGGGGGGGGGTGTTACTTCCCAACGGCCTCCTTCCTTCTCATGTCCCCACTGCACTCATGTGCATTTGCTTAGAAACATCTGCCATTCATGTCTGCGGATCCATCCACTTGAAAACTTTGTACACATCCCTGGAAGCTGTGTTGCAGCAGAATGTGTGCAATAATGTGTGGAAATTAGTCGGCTCTGACCAATGAGAGTCTGCTTACACCTGGGACAAAAGAAAAGATCCTCATTGGCCAGCGCTGCCACATTATTGCATGTCATTACACACATTATGCTGCTACACAGCTTCTAGGGCTGTACATAGAGATTACAAGTGTATACCAGCAGATATGGGTAGTAGGCGATTCAAAGCAAATGCAGATAAGTCTGACTTTACACTGATCACTTGTTCAGTTCTTCAGTTTAAAAAAGAAGAAAAATGCATCCTTTTCAATCCGATGTAGCTTTTCACACTAGTCAGTTGCACTTCAGTTGAGTTTAACCTTCCTGGTGGTAATCCCGAGTGTTGGGGGTTAATTTTCAGTACCAAAAGCGGTAACCCCCAGCCTCACTCGGGATTACTTACTTACTTACCTTGTCCCTGCGATCCGATGTCCTCCCACTGTGTCCTCTGGCCGATGTCAGTGTTCCATCAGATTAGGTGACCTGCCATATGTTGTAACACAAGTGACGTTCCGTCGCCACCACCTTGCTACACTTCGCACAAGTCTTATTTATGCGGTTTTGCTGCGAGGCAGTGTGAAGGTACCCCAATTTTATTTTTATTTTTTTAAACCTCTACCTGCTCTAGTGTTCCATTTACATCAGTTGATTCCCACGAGCAGCATAGTAAACAGCTAAAGTTGGGCACTTTTAGCCTACGTTGAATGCAGGTTTAAAATTGTGCAAGTTTAGCTAAACCCGTGCGATCGATTTCAGTCCGACTTCGGGGGGGGGGGGGGGGGGGGGGGGATTTGAGAGAGAGACATCTGTGCGGGTTCATGCATAGATGTCTATTGAATTCACTCCCTGAAGTCGCCAAAAGTAGTGCAGGAACTACTTTTGGTAATCAGTGCTGTGTCGCACCGATCTGAACAGTGCTGTTGCTGGCAATAGACTTCGATTTGGCATGTGATTTGACATGTCATATCGCATGTCAAAAAGTTTGATCATACTGAGATTTGTTCCTACACAATCAGAACACTCAGGAACCCGGGAAAATGTATGAATTATTGTGTAGAAGGAAAAGGTTGCACATCATCAGCGTATAAAAGGATACATATCATATGTGGCTGTTTTCCCATCATGCTGTTCAAAAACAAACACTGTTTAGAAAAATGTATCAAAATACCCTGCTATCCATAGTCCTAATACTGACGTATTAAAAATGGCAATCAGCCAGATAATTGGCATGTTTGGACTGCTTTACATAAATTTGCTTACAATATTTAGATTCACATTCCATGTGCATATATAGCTACAATAAAAAAAAAAAAAAAAAAAAAAAAAAAAGATATATAGATATATCTATATCTATCTATATACATACACACACTTTGTCTGCTCCGTATTTATCATACAAATACTTTTATAGATTTCATGCTTTGCGTTTCATTCAAGAAATCTTTTCTTAATCACTTGACCTCTGGAAGATTTATCCCCCTTAATGACCAGGTCATTTTTTGTGATCCGGCACAGTTATTTTAACTGTGCGGTCATGCAAGGCTGTACACAAAACGTATGTAATTTTTTTCCCCACAAATAGTTTTCTTTTGGTGGTAAGTAATGCATTTTTAAAAAATTTTGTTTGCACTATAAAAAAATAAAAATAAATAAAAAATAAAAAAAGGTTCTACTTTCTGCTACATGTTTTTGGCTTGTGCAAATTCAAACTATGGGATATATTGAATATATCTTTTTTTCTTTTAATACTAGTAATGGTGGCGATCAGCGACTTATAGTTGGACTGTAATAAGGTACATAATCTGACACTGACACTTTGTGGGATCTAACCAAACGAATACAGTGCTAAAAATATGCACTGTTCCTGTACTGACATGGGAAGGAGTTAAACATCTAGGGTGACGAAAGGGTTAAATGTGTACACAACCACTGTTGTGTACAGTGCTTTTACTAAGATGGATTTTGCTCCCTGCTTTTCAGGAACACAAAATGCATCCATTCCCCAGTCAGAACAGGGATCTGCCTTGTTTACATAGGCAGATAATCATTCTGTGGGTTTTACCAATGATCGGCGGGTGCCGGAGGACATCCGGTACCCAGCACCCACAGATCGGAAATAACTAGTAAAAAGTCTTTATTTAAATCATAATTTTTAAAGAGCAACTGTCATCACTGTCCTACTGTTGACTCCTCGACAGGCCCATTCACTTAAATGGGAAGGCTGGTGATGCGGCAGTGACAAGGCGAGGGATGCCATGGCAACAGGTGAGTAGATGCCCGCTAACAGGCACGGCCATGGATGGATATGATATTACAGGTGCTCTTTAAAAAGTTAAGGACTTAGTCTTGCTGGTAGTTAGAATCTTTAATATTTAGATTTTTTTACTCCAAAAGCATTCTATTAAAATACATGTGATAAATAAAATCAGATTAAAAAAAAAAATTGTTTTAAATCAAAAACCATTGATTTTTATCCACCCGGTTAATCAACCCTTGTGTGTTCCAGCAGACATTTTGATGAATACTCAATACTGCATACAAATTACAATGCAGACTTAACCTACTGAGAAGTACATTCCTGCCATGAAAACAAACCTGACGATCCAGGTAGATCAATGATTCCGTTTTGAGGACTTTCAAGTTTGGTAAGGAAAACCAAAACTAAAATGTGTCAACACTAGTAGGAAAAGCAGGGGGGGGGGGGGGGGGTGTCTGGCAAAAAGCAGAAGCATGTCACCTTTTTAAATCTCTCACATTATCTTATTATAAAAAGCACAGGAAGATGCAGGAAAGAAAAGTTCTATATGTCAGCTTTATACGCCAGTGTTAGAATGCAAGCTCTCTCACTCACTCCACTATATTATAATTGTGCCGTGTACTGGGAAGTCAATTTGATGAGGACTTTACAGGCTTCTCCCTGAGAACATCTTGTGCGAGTCAATAGGAGTAATGACCCCCCCCCCCCACTCTACGAGGTATAAAATGATCTCCTACAGCAGAGGCATTATTCAACTTTACTCAAAGCTACAGGTGTTCACTCCCTGCATAAGCATTTTGTAAAAGAGGAGCTAACCCTTTAAATGTACATGAAAGGCAGCACACTGCAAGGGCAAGGAAACCTAGGCTCACTCATACTGTTAGCAAATATTGATCTAACATTTCGCTTTCTGATTGTATTGCATTTGGTTTAATAGTCATGAGCACAATTAGAATTCCATGAGTAATACATTATATAATACTAAGCAGGCACACACCCTTTAAAAACAGAGGAGTTTGTTTACATATTCTTGAAGGTGTTCAATCTTTAGAGTAAATGGTACTGGGGGGGGGGGGGGGGGGGGACCACCCCCAAAAAGACGGCAACTCTGGTGTTTAGTTCCAGTAAGACAGTCTAAACATGTCCCCAATTCCTGTCACTATATATCACTATATATGTACTACCATAGCAAAATAAATTAAAAAACATGAAGTTCTTCTTTACCTGACTGAACCAAGCCCTGCATTTGCACCTCACATGCCCCTCAGACACTGCAGCTCAAGAAGGAGGAGAGTTTCAGCAACAAATGGAATGAGTGGGACTAGATGTAGTCAGGTTCTGACTGACAAGCTACAGGCTTAAAAATCAGCAGTGGCAAATCTGATCACCACAACCTTTCCAATATTTTAGGATTCCACTGTACTGCAAGTGTGCAGTTTGTATGAGATTGGCAACTATGCACTGAATTCAGAAGCAGTATCTATATCACACCATCACAGACCAATGTAGCACTCCCTGGCAGGCTCAACGGATATTTATGGAATAAAAAATAAACAAACCGCAGATACGCTTCTAATCAAGAACAGGCAAAAATCCCGAGCTCACTTACCAGCCAGCCTGCAAAAAAAAAAAAAAAAAAAAAAAAAAAACACGAATTGACACAATACGTTAAAAACCAGGGGTTTAATTTGCACATATTTGCAAATACATACACAAGCTGCAGAGGCCATATCATGGCACCCCAGTGTACTGCAATTCTAACTATAATTTTGAAAGTCTCCTGAATCGGAGCACACATAATGGATAGATTAAGGGCAGCCATGGCAGAAGGGAGCTCAACCCTCAAAAGGTATAGTGACGCACTGGACACTCACCAATAGCAGCAAAAGGTATCCAGAACTGTCCAGTGCATCTGTATACCTTTAACCCCTTTGCGCTTAAGGGTAAAAACAAATAATGCCCAAGCACAATTTAATAATGTGTTAGTAACAATGTGTTCGTAAAACTGTACATATCACCCAACGATCGCAGCGATACCACGTATGTGCACTCGTAGTACATTAGATCTTTTACACAAAGCTTTTTTTATCTCTTTGCAGGGAGCGCGAGAGACCGAGCGCGAGAGATTCAATGAGTCTTTCCTCTTCATTCACAGAGAGAAACACAGGGCGGGCTTCACAGTGACTGATCAGGTTAGGTGACCGAAAATCAGGAGTTCCAGGTCCTGATTGTTAGTACTGGACCTGAGGGGGCCTGGCAAGACCCTGGTCTCTGTGCTAGGAGCGGGCTTTGTGGCACACTTGCACTACAAAGACAAATACGCATATATGTGGCCTAGTCCAGTGGGGTCACAGAGAAGAGATCAATCACTTGCCGACCAGCCACCGTCGTTATACGGCGGCTGGTCGGCACGTTCCCGCAAATCTTTGTAGGTGTACGTCGTCTCCTCTAAGGAGCTGTAGTAGGTGCGTGCTCCCATTGTACAGCAGGGGAACCTGATGTGCATGGCTGGCGGCTGCGATATCTGCCGGCCACCCATGACCGCGGAAACAAGAGGCAAAATGGGGGTCTATGTAAACAGACAGATCCCCACCGTTCTGCCAGGGCTGCTAGTGATTACAAACAGCGATTTCTCTCCTCCTCCAGTCAGTCCAGCCCCCATACAATTGGAAACACTCCCAGGGAACATTCAACCCCTTCCCTGTCAGTGACATTTATAAAGTAATCAGTGACTTTTTTTTTTTTTTTTTTTTTTTTTATCACCGATCGCTGTATAAATGTCACTGGTCCCAAAAAAGTGTCAAGTGTCCAATCTGTCCGGCGCAATAAAAAAATAAAATTGCTGATCACCGCCATTACTAGTAAAAAATAAAAATGCCATAAATATATCCCCCATTTTGAAGACACTATAACTTTTGCGCAAACCAATCAATATACACTTAGAGATATTTTTTTTTAAATATGTAGAAAAATTGGCCTAAATTGGTGAAGAATTTTATTTTATTTATTTTTTACACATTTTGTGATATAGCAGAGAAAAAAAAAATATATATATATATATATATATATATATATATATATATATATATATATATATATATATATATATATATATATATATTTTTTTTTTAAACTTGTCACTTTGGTTTATAGCGCAAAAAAAAAATAAAAATAAAAAAAAAAACACGGCAGGTGGTTATCGAATATCACCAAAAGAAAAGCCATTTGTGAGGAAAGGATGTAAATTTTACGACCGCGCAATTGTCAGTTAAAACAGTGAAGCATTGCAAAAAATGGCCTGTCATTAATGGGGAAAATCTAAGTGGTTAATGAGGGGTGGGCTCCCACCAGGCATTGCTGCCCTTATTGTGTTTTTAACATGAATTGTTAGACAGGGTCAAATCGGTTTGTTGCAAGCTGGCTATTAAGTGAGCTGGGAATTTTTGTTGTTTTGACATGCGTCACCATTACATGTGCTCCTTGCTGCAAAGGCTGTTTAAGTCCTGCAATGCTTTTTTTTTCTGCTAAAAATAACGTTTAAAAAATGTTAGATATGCATGTGAAAAGGCAAACAAATGTAAATCAATTCAATTGTTGTTAACGCACGCTAATCCGTTTACATGCGCAAAAACAAATAAGCTGCTGCATCACATACCCTATTAAATCAAGAAAACTATTTCGATAAATAAAGTGCTAATAAAACATATCCATTATCTAAATTGTATAAATGTACACTATATTATAATGCAATATTACATTTTAATAATCAGTGTTGCCAAGCTTCCAGTGCTCAATGGATATACAATCTAATCCACCACTAAAAAAACAGCGTATTAATATAAACAATCATTAATAACTGAAGTAAAAATCAGTGCAATGCTACAATTATGTCAATCATAACAGTTATGCAAATGAGTGCAGTACTGTATTTCAACCACCATGCTGCAAGAGTGACTATTGCTCCAAATCATACAAGCAGCAAATCCCAAGTCCACGGCTGGTAACAATGTACAAAGTGCTCCACAATACTGCCACTCGGTGCTTGTCCGTTTCCTTCCTAATGTGATACACGCCACTCACATCTGTGAGAAACCTCCCAATTCACGATGACCCTTTGTTTTTAAAGTGGGTCAAAATGCACTCTATAACCACTTCAGCCCCGGAAGAATTTACCCCCTTCCTGACCAGAGCACTTTTTGTGATTCGGCACTGTGCCGCTTTAACTGACAATTGCACGGTCGTGCGACATGGCTCCCAAACATAATTGACGTCCTTTTTTCCCCACAAATAGAGCTTTCTTTTGGTGGTATTTGATCACCTCTGAGGTTTTTATTTTTTGCGCTATAAAAATAGCACCAATTTTGGGGAAAAAACTAATTTTTTTACTTTTTGATATAATATATCCCAAAAAAATATTTATAAAAAAAAAAAAAAAAAAAAAAACACTTCTCAGTTTAGGCCAATACGTATTCTACATATTTTTGGTAAAAAAATTAATAAATAAAATCGCAATAAGCATTTGATTGGTTTGCACAAAAGTTATAGCGTCTACAAAATGGGGGATAGTTTTATGGCATTTTTATCAATACATTTTTTTTCGCTAGAAATGGCAGTGATCAACGATTTTTATCCTGACTGACATTATGGCGGACGCATCGGACAATTTTGACACATTTTTGGGACCACTGGATATTAATACAGCGATCAATGCAAAAAAAAAAAAAAAAAAAAAAAAAAAAAAAAAAAAAAAATGCATTGATTACTGTAAAAATGTCACTGGCAGTGTAGGGCTTAACCACTAGGTGGCGCTGTAGGAGTTAAGTGTGTCCTAGGGAGTGAGGGGCTGTGTGTGACACATCACTGATCATGCTCCCAATTACAGGAAGCGCTGATCAATGACAGTGTAATCAGGCAGAACGGGGAGATGCTAATGTAAGCAAGCATCTCCCCGTTCTGCCTGATGACACAGTCATTGATCAGCGCTTGTTTACATTAGCATCTCCCCGTTCTTCCTCACCATGAGATGATCATGGGTATGCCCGCGGACATAGAGTCTGCGGGACCTGCGGTCACGGAACTCCCGGCAAGCGGACGCACGCAAGCCGCCTCTTAAAGGGAAACGTACAGGTACATTAATCTGCCTGTACATGCCCTTCTGCCGCAGTAGATCTGCGTGAGGTGGTCGGAAAGCGGATAATCTCCCAAGGCAGTCCCCTCCACATAGGGATCCTTCAGCTGTACATGAACTGTTACCCCTCACCATATAGAGCATAGTAAGGACAAGAGGGGGTGCCAGTGTAAATTATTTTACTGTAATCCATAAAAAAATAATGTATTCCTGAATATGTGCCTCGCCCAGCAATCACAAACAAGTCAATGGGGTGTTTATTTTTACCTGAATGCATTAAGGTGGTTCTAAAAAGGTAGACGTTTTTTTGTTACCTCAACCACATCTCGCCCGCAGTACATTATAGGATGTCCTTGACTTCCAGTGTTGATAATGCCAGATGAAAAGCAATGAGATTTCCGGTAACCAGATGGTCACCAGTCATCTCTTTGACCGGATGCTCGGGCGAGACGTCAAAGTGGCGATTAACGGGAAATCATCAGATCTGTCCTTTTTTAGATCTGATGCCTTTCAGCCTGTTGGAGAGATGTGGGGTCTTATAGACCCCAATCAGTTTTTAACCACTTCAGCCCCGGACCATTTTACTGGTCAAAGAACAGACGACTTTTTGAAATTCAGCACTGCGTCTCTTTAACCGACAATTGCGCGGTCATGCGACGTGGCTCCTAACAAAATTTACGTCCTTTTTTCCCACAAATGGAGCTTTTTGGTGGTATTCGATCACCTCTGCGGTTTTTATTTTTTGCGCTATAAACAAAAGTGCGACAATTTTGAAAAAAAAAAACGCAGTATTTTTTACTTTGTTATAATAAATATACCCCAAAAATATATAAAAAAAAAACATTTTTTTTTTTTTTTTTACAAAAAAAAAAAAAAAAAAAAATCGCAATAAGCAATTATTGATAGGTTTGCGCAAAAGTTATAGCGTTTACAAAATAGGAGATAGTTTTATGGCATTTTTTTTTTTTACTAGTAATGGCGGCGATCAGCGATTTTTATTGTGACTGCGACATTATGGCGGACACATCGGACATTTTTGACACATTTTTGGGACCATTGTTATTTATACAGCAATCACTGCTATACAAATGCACTGATTCCTGTGTAAATGGCACTGGCAGTGAAGGGGTTAACCAGTGGGTGGCAGTGTAGGTGTTAAGTGTTCCTAGGGGTGTGTTACTAACTGTGGGGGGCTGGGCTTTCATTTAGTGAACACTGATCTCTGCTCCAATCACATGGAGCAGAGATCAGCGTCACTAGTTGCTAGGCAGAATGGGGAAACGCTGTTTACAACGGCATTTCTCCGTTCACCTGCCCCGTGAGAGGATCGCGGGTATGCCGGACTCACGGAGGCATTAAAGATTGGACGTACCTGTATGCCAATATGTCAGCCCATGCCATTCTGCCGACATACATCGGTGTGCGCCGGTCGGGAACCGGTTAAATAATAAAAAAAATATCCAATTTTTTTTTTTTTAAACCATTGATTTAAATAATAAAGCAATAATGCTTTAAAAAAAGGTAAAGACTTTAGAACCGCTTTAAAGTGATTTGTAAAGGCTTTATTTTTAAATAAAAAACCTGTAATACTTATCTACTGCGTGTAATGGTTTTGCGCAAAGCAGCCCCAATCCTTCTCTTGATTTCTCCCCCCCCCCCCCCCGCTGGTGCTTCTGGCTATGACCCCATAGCAGGCCGCTTGCTATGAGGGCACTCATGCAGGCTTTGTTGCGAGCTGGGCTCTGCATGTTAGTTGACACATACAGCGCAGCTCTGGCCTCTTGGATGGAGAGCATCTGTGAACGGCAATTTTCAAGTCTTGCCACAGAGTCTCAATTGAATTTAGGTCTAAACTTTGGGTCATAAAATCACTATGCTTTGATCTAAACTTTTCCATTGTAGCTCTGGCTATAGGTTTAGGGTTTTTGTCCTACTTCAAGGTGCACCTCCGCCTCAGTCTCAAGTCTTTTGCAGACTCTAACAGGTATTCTTCTAATATTGCCCCGTGTTCGGTTCCATACATCTTCCCATTAACTCTATCCAGCTTTCCTGTCCCTACTGAAGAAACGCATCCGCACATGTTTCATGATGGGGATGGTGTGTTTAGGGAGATGCGCAGTGTTAGTTATTATTGCCACACATAGCATTTTTGCTCTTAGGCCACAAAGTTTGACTTTGGTCTCTTCTGACCAGAGCACCACCTTCCACATGTTTTGCTGTGTCCCCCACATGGCTTAATGGTTGGCTTAAAGCGGGAGTCCACCGGGACTCCGCGTTTTTTTTTTTTTTTTAAAGCCAGCAGCTACAAATACTGCAGCTGCTGACTTTTAAAATAGTGACACTTACCTGTCCAGCGCGCCCGCGATGTCGGCACCCGAAACCGATCTCTAGGTCATCTGTCGGGTCCTGCCGCCGCCATCTTGGGTATGGGAATCAGGAAATGGAGCCTTTCGGCTTCATTTCCCGGTTCCCTACTGCGCATGCGCGAATTGCGCTGCGCAATAAGGACGCTCCCCGCTGCCTCTGGGAGCTGTGTGTTTCCCAGCAGGCAGCGGGGCACTTGCGGGAAGGGGCGGGCACTTGCGGAAAGGGGCGTAAGTTACGCCCCTTTCCGCAGAGAGCTGTCCCGGAAGTGGGTGCAGTTACCTGGATTATCCAGGTAACTGCACCCCCCTCCCCCCTGAAAGGTGCCGATTGTGGCACCGGAGGGGGGGAGGGTTCCGATGAGCAGAAGGTCCACTTAAGGGTGGACCTCCGCTTTAAAAACGGATTAATGTTAATAAACTGCTCTTTGAGAAAAAATTAAAATCTACATCAATAACTTAGTTACTTCAGCATGAAATGGAACTTCATTATCAAGCATGAGGCTGTATATTCTGCAATACTTCCATTTTTGGTAAACTCATTCAATGAATTCAAGCTCTGCAAGTTGAAATAACATGCACTGCATTGATGCATTCAAATGATTCAACAGTAACCACGAGATAAAACAAAGTTCAGGAATATTCCTTTATCCCATTGTTTTGCAAACTATGATTGAATCGGTTATGAAATCACCGTTTTACTAACCTGTCAGCTTATTATTCTAAGTAGGGAACCTTCATTTTGTTTGCAAATATTAAAGACTAACTACCAGCAAGAATAGGTCCTTACATTTATAGAGCACCTGTCATTTCAGATCCATCATAGCAGCGCCTGTTAGCGGGCATCCACTCACCTGCTCCCGCCAAGTCACTCACCTTGTTGTGCCACTGCAGCATCACCAGCGGGTCAGAGGAGGAGCTGCTGCGGGACAGAGATGACAGTTGCTCTTTAAAAATCATTTAAGTGGCGTTGATTTAAAATCTAGTCTTTTTTACTAGTGATTTAAATGGATTTGATTTAAATCAAATCCACCCTGACGGTCACAAATGATTTACCCGTAGGTGTGCTTCTAAATTTCCACAGAAAATACAAGGTGGACAAGAAAACTTCAAGAAAAGTGATCTGCATTTTTAGAAAGAGGTCAGCAACGCCAGACTGTTTGTTACATGAAAGGTTTCCTTTGACCTCATGTCTAGAAGGCTCCCTGTACCTGTATACATTTTCCAGGTCAGTGACTCAAAGTTGTGGAATGGCTGAGCAACTAACATTTACAAAAGGTCAGCCATGTCAGCCCCAAAGTTTCTTTTAGGAAAGGTTTTCATTTGAAAGCAGTTTAGTGCTCTTTAAAATAGCCTGATGTAAAAAGTCCATGGATCTGAAATGTACAGGATCATAAACAGCAGTGAACTTCTCAGTTGTGGTTAATGCTGACATTTTGGATGGTCACTTCCTGGGCTAACCCATCATTGTAAATCTTTCCCCCTTCTGGCAACACCCATATTATGAATACAGTAGGATTGATAAACTCCCAATTTGTACATACAGGCATGGTCAAAAAATGTTGGCACCCATGCACCACTTCGCTCACAGAAAATTGTTGCAATTACAAGTGTTTAGGCATTCTCATGTTTATTTCTTTTAATTGTATTAGTATGGCACAAAAATGTGGAGAAACAAAAAGCCAAATCTAGACAAAATCGTTGGCACCCTCAATGTAATATTTGGTAGCACACCCCTAGGAAAAATAACTGAAATCAATCGCTTCCCGTAACCATCCATGAGCGTTATACCTCTCGCCTAGAGTTTTGGAACCCTCCTGCCAACTGCTTCAGGTCTCAGACTGCAGGGGTTCCTTTTCCCGACTGCAGTTTTGAGACCACTTCACAGGTGCTCTAGGGGATTTAGATCTGGACTCATAGCTGGCCAGTTCAGTACGATTTGTCTTAAACCATTTCTGGGTGCATTTTGACGTGTACTTTGGCTCATTGTCCTGCTGCAAGACCCATGACCTCTGATGGTGACCCAACTTTCTGACACTGGGCCTACATTGCACCCAAAAAAAAAAGTCTTAATATTTCATAATGCCACACACACGATCAAGACATCCAGTGCCTGAAGTGGCAAAGCAACCCCAAAACATCAGTGAACCTCCACCATGTTTGACTGTAGGGACTGAATTATTTTCTTTAAAGGCTTAATTCCTTTTTCTGAAAACAGCAGAATGATGGGCTTTACCAAAGAGCTGTCATTTTGCTTAGTCTGTCCACAGCACATACTCCCAAAAGGATTTTGGCTTCCTCAGGTATATTTTAACTCCAATTCGGCTTTTTGATGTTTATGTGTCATCAGTGGGGTCCTCTCCTGGGTCTCCTACAATTAAACCCCTTTTCATTCAGATGGCGACATAGTCCGAGCTGACAGTTGTACCTTGTGCTGAATATCATTTTAATATTTAATTTGGAAGTTGACTGAGGTTCTTTAGCCACCATTCGAACAATGCCTCGCTGCAATCTTTGATCGATTTTTCTATTTCGTCCATGTCCAAGGAGATTAGCTACAGTGCCATGGGCTATAAAGTTCTTGACAATGTTGCGCATAGTGAACACAGAGACATTAAGATCTCTGGAGATGGTCGTGCAACCTTGTCCATGCTTTTCCCCAATTTTTGTTCTCAAATCCTCAGACAATTCTTTGCTGCTCTCTCTCCTCCACACTCCGTGTTTCACACAGAAAGGTTGAGTACATTTTTCTATATTGTCAGCACTGATGTAGGCGAGTTTAATTACAAATTACAGGAGCAACACAAACTTGGAATGCAATTATTTCTTACGATTTTTTGTAATCCATTTTTGGAGTTTTGTGTGAAAATGTGTCAGATTTGGCTTTTTTGTTTCTCCAATGTTTTGTCATACCAATACAAACAAAAGAAATAAACATGAGGATGCCTAAACACTTGTAATTGCAACAATTTTCTGGGAAAAGTGGTGCATTATCTGAAAGGAATGCAGGGGTGTCAATATTTTTGGCCAGGACCAAGTACAGCTTATTCTGTTTTACATTCCAGAAACCTTGCTGTTTTTAAATCTCCTTTATAAAACCAAAAATATACCTCACCAATGGCTAATCTGTTTTGAATCATCTGGGCCAACACAATTCTCACAAATGCCAACAGTGTTAGCAATGTCAACTTACTAGCATAAACCGTATTTAGACCAATTAAAAAAAACAAAACAAAGAAACACAGTAAGTGATGTCTAGCAAGTAAGATTCGGGATATGGACTGGTTGTGTCTGAATTTATGTGGAAATTGCTTGAAAAAAAAAAAAAAAAAAAAAATCCCCATTGGAACAGCAAAAATAAACATTGACAAAGTAAATCAAAAATGATAAAATTAAAACTTTGTAGTGAATGGTCCACTTAAAGTGTTTGTTAACCTAAAACATATAAATCACTGGTAGCCCCTCTATTATGGTTAGGGATACCACACTGTAGAAGTCTTATCAAAATTAGGCATGTAAATACCTTTTTGGAACGATCTTCAGGCCGGTCCCGTGACTTGCAGGCGCCTTACATATCCGATACATGGCTACTGCAGGAGGGGCTGAGATCTCCCTCTGAGATCAGCCGAGGAGGTCACATGGCCACTCAGCCCCTCCTGCAGTAGCCCTGGAAACCATCCGAGAGTCATGTGAGCAGCCTGAAGAAGACTGACCTAAAAAGATATTTACATGCCTCATTTTTATATAAGATTTATACAGCGTGCTATGCCTATCTATAATAAAGGAGCCAGCAGTGACCATTTACAATATTTATTTTTAATAGTGGCCAGGGGGGTGAGGCAGGGCGGAGACAGACACAGAGCAGGGAGCTGACAGGCAGGGAGGAGGAGGGAGCAGGGCTGCAGATGACGGAGGGACTTGCGATGACCACGGTGGGCAGAGCTCAGCAGCCAATTAGCGTGGTCTACGCATTGAGGGGGATCCAGGAAGCTGCTGGTTCAGCCAGGTTTTTTACCTTTTAGAGGGGCAGATTAATTTGCTTTAAGGGACCAGGATCTCTACTTTTGCTGGGGTTAACACTTTAATGTATATAATGGAACAAAACAGCATACAGTTCATGTTATGCAAGTTTTATACACACACACCCACACCATCTCCTTGCACTCTGGAGTACCTGGAAGATCCTCTGCTTCCCGAACAACAATATGTGCATTTAGCTCCTGAAGACTGTTATGCAATTCCTCTAGCTTTTTATTTGACTTCTTTAAAATATTGTCCACATAAGCCAAGTTTTTTTTATCTGTAGTAACCTTTCTGAGGTTTTCGGCACCTTCTTTGATTTTAAGTTCTTTTCTGATTTCGCGCTTGATCTGGTCCTTAATTTCATCCAAGTTTGGCTGTGACATGGGGTCCGAAAAGTCTATTTTCTGATTAATACCCATTGGTTCGGGAGCAATGTGGGTTCTGGTGTCCTGTGGGGGAATAAAATAAAACCAGTCAACCATCTTTCCTACAAAGCAAACCTAACAGTTCCTCTAACTCCTTATACAGATTACATACATAAAGGCAAGTCTATGTACTTCAGCAGATATAAAATAATCCAAAAGCTAAATGCAAACACAAGGAAAGCCCAAGTTCTAGACTCATGAAAGTGAAGGGGCATTTGCTGACACAAAGCGTCTTTTTCTGGGAAGAGGGAGACAAGTGCTTTGGTATTCCAAGACACCTTTCCCCTTAATCTCAGGTATTAGAGGATGGGTTAACGTGCATGTATGTAGGTATGTATGACAATCTAAGATTACAGAAATAATTTGAACACTTAATACTTCGTGCTTGAAACCAACATTGAGAAGTTAAGGCGATCTTCCTTTATGGATTTCTCCATTTAGGTAGGTAGGTGGTGGTTGGTTATTTAGAGTACAATCAGTAATAAACTGACAATCTGTCAAATTGCAAAATTTCATTAGAAAACAGCTGCCCCACAGTAACTTCACTCACCCACAGATGCAGTATGAGAAAGGCAAAGCTTATTTCAAGTTGATGGCTACTAGGGTTGCACCAATACTAGTATTTGTACTGATACCAATTACTTGCACGAGTATCGGTACTCGTGCAAATGCTCCGATACCTGCTGTAATGGACCAGGCGTCCTCAAGCTCAGCAGGAGGGCCGGGCAGCCTCACAGGTGATCGGTGCAGGCAGTTACAAGCATATGTGTAGCTGTACTGACATAGCCACTTCTCCTCCCACTCTCCGGCTCCTCCTCCGATCCCCCTCCCCTTGTCCCAGATGTCAGGATGGAGAGCGGAGGAAGGAGCCGGTAAATCTCATTTACCAGCTCCTTCCTTCCTCTAATGAAATCACTGACTGTCCATTCATAACTGAAGCATCGTAAACTGTATTTATGATGCTTTCGTTTATGAATGCGAGGAGCTTCTGCCTCCTCTACATTCATTTTCAGTGCAGCCGAGGCTGCAGGGAAAGGGACTGGGGAATCTGTGTTCTCAGTTCCTTTTCCCTGTCGCAAAGGGGAGATGTCGGGGTCAGTGCCCATCAAGCTGCTATGCAAATTTGATGCGGAAAAACCCTGCATCCAATTTGCATAGGTATGAAACCAGCCTCAAATTGGTTAATGTATAAACATCTTGGTTACAAAAGGAAGTTATAAAAAAAAAAAAAAATTATATGTAACCTACACAATTCCGGAGATTGCGGTCTTTGCTGTTCTCTACTCCTTCAAAATGCTGGTTGTAATGCTAATCTCTCCACTGTCAGTATACAAAGGCTCTGCAAGGGGGATTCCCCCATCTACACATTTGAGGTAGATTCATTGATTCATTTTTATGCTGGTTGAACAAAAGAAAATGAATAGTGTATGGGCCTACCTTAGTTTAATTTCTTTGGTACATTGACATGGGTCGATTATGGAAGTCAGAAGTTCTAATTTTATAGCAGTCTTGCTCTGGCTTAGTGAAAGCATTGCTGTGCTCTAGTTACGGTTTTCTTTTTTCCTCTTTCGCATTAAAGGAAGTTGGCATTAGCAGCCGATGTAGTTATCTAGTGCAAGTTTTAGTTTAATTTAAAATTCCAACTAGAGAATCTATCTCCCCGCTGTTAAAGTGGTAAAGTTCACTGTCCTTTCTCTTTTGGGGGCCCCCAGGTGGGTTATACCATAATATGCTAGTATACACAGCATATTTGTACATTATGATAGATTTGCCTGTCAAACCGAGCTCCAGCGCTGCACTGTAAAGCAGCCGGCGAGTCCGGGTGTTTCTATCTTCACCCGGTCTTCCTTCCAGGTCTTCGGCGCAAACCCGGCTCAGTGTAGGTGAAGGCTGGCAGACAGGAGGAAGCATTTGACAGACGAGACTGGATTAGTCTCTTCTGTCATAAATATCCTGTTTTGTCAGCATTTTTATTTTTTCAATTTTGAATACACCGCTCCTTCACCGCTCCAAAGATGCTGCTAGCAGGACTTTTTTCACCGTTCTGCTAGCGCACAGCTCCAGCGTGAAAGCCCTCCGGCTTTCACACTGGAGTGAAAGGGGCTGGATTTTTTCAGGCTCTATTTTTAGCGCTGTAGCGCCTGAAAAACGCCTGTGTGAAAGGGGCCTTAGAGATTCAGAGAATATCAGAAGTAAAGATGGGCAGATATTGACCAATCTGAAAAACTGCATCCTAAAAACTGTTGTAAAATTTTAAAATGGTAAAATTTATTGGTTTAAATATTTGTTTTTCTATTTCCTTTTGTGAACATTGGTTTATGAGGTTTGCAATCATTTGTTTTTATGTAGATTTTACGCAGCACCCCAACTTTTTTGGAATTGGGGTTGTAGTTCAGAGCACAGTCAGTCTGTATTCCAGTGGTCAGACTTGTGCTGACACGTCTCCCTGCATGTCACTGGAAAGATCAGTATGCTGCCCTCTGCCTCCTGCTGGCACACCCCCTGCAGTCTCCACCCCCACCTATTGAAGTCCCTTACATAGCTGAGAGCAAAGGCCATGTGAACACACAAATATAAATAATATATATATTAGATAGAGAGATCTCTATTTATTAAGCCTTGCATTTTTTTTTTTTAAACCAAAATGAGTTGCTTTACAAGGCAAGGCTTCCCATATATTTTTAGCCCACACAAGGACATTCGTTTTATTTCAGTACAAATGATAACCACCCTGGCTTTTGCAGCAAGGAGCACATGGAAGGGCGACAGGTCACAAAATAAACAAAAAGCTTCCAGCTCACTTACCAGCCAGCAAGAAACCAAATTACTCTAACAGTTCACATTAAAACCAAGGGGTTTAGTTTGCACACATTTTAATTTTATTTCATCATAATTTCACAGCACTTTTTCCCCTGCAAAGCAGATGAAAGAGTTAAATGAATAATTGATAATCAAGGATCTCATAACGAAAGGTTTCACATTGCAGTGTAAACTTGCTTACATTTCATTCAAACAAAAACTATCACCCATCACAAAATGTCCAACTCAAAGTATGTGCTTTATGAAATTATTTCTAACAAATTGCATCTTCTGGGCCCATCAGTTGCCAACCTTTATTTTTCCCCAACTGTAAATACTGGAACTGGGCATTAAATTTGCTGTTGCCCACCTAAATGATCTAAAATGAAGTGTCCATCCAAAACTAACCTGTAACAGGAAGTGGAAAATCAGCAGGAAAAAATTAAAATAGGATTTTTTACTTACCGTAAAATCCGTTTCTCTGAGTTCATCGACAGACATGGCCTTATTCAGAACCATAGGGCTATATTGCCTATTAGTAGTAGGACTAGGCAGAAGAAGAAAACAAAAAACACTTGGCCATGCCCATGGGCCGTCCTCAGACAGTATACAGAACCCCCTCCCTGCTCTAGGCATTCAGTTTAGTAGCAAGCAGTAATAGAAGTATCAAAAAAGCGCCGTGGAGGGGTGGGTGCTGTGTCTGTCAATGAACTGGATTTTACGGTAACTAAAACATTTTATTTTCTCATTCGTTCATTGACAGACACAGCCTTCTTATTCAGAACCATAGGGACATGCCAAACATGAGGGGTGGGAAAACGAAAATTCCCAAGGCTAACACAAGCCATCCAGGTAACAAGAGCTTCACAAAGGACCAGCTGGACCCAAACCTGAACGCTACCCCTCCAAGAGGGAATAGACACTCTAAACAGCAGCCTTCAAAAACTTGCAGCCAACCCATCCACTTCGAAGACTTGTGAAAATGTAGACCAACGACCAGTGGTCACCTTGCAAACTTGCACAACGGACGCATAGGTCTGGGAGTGTCCAATGTGTTTGTTGCGTTTCCAAGAACACTTTGCTGTGAGGTACCCCTTTGAAGAGTCCCTCCAGTAGTGGATTGTTGCACCAGTAGTGGATCCCCCTGTCTCTAGGCTGCTCAAGGCAACCATGGTTCCAATAGAGGAATCTCTGGCTTCTAAAGGTCCAGCTGACATACCTGAAGGGGGAGCAGAATCCCCCTGTTTTTGCTGCATTGGTAGGCCTGTTGATTCTAATGCTGCAGCTGTAAGAATTGAGGGGGGGGGGACGACGACAGACCAAGGCCCCCCCCCACCAGGCTAAGCAGGCACAAGAGCCACGGCCTAGTAGGCCACAAAAACCAAGGCCTATATTTTCGGCCGTCAGTTGCGAGCGAGGGGACCAGACCGATCCATCTGCTGCAAGCCACAGCCTAAATTACAGGACCGTCACGCCTCCTCAGCCGGCCCCAGCCGCCCCCCCCCCCCCCCCACGTCTACATCTTCGGCCATCTGCCACGAGCGGGGGGACCGGACTGGTCCATCTGTAGGCCGCAAAGCCGCGGCCTAAATTGTGGAAGCTGCGGCCTCCGCAGCTGGCCCTGGGACACACAATGCGGTACCCGGCCGGTAGGCTAAATTTTTGGCCATCTGCCGCAAGCGAGAGAAGCGGACCCATCCATCTATAGGACGCAGGCCAAATTACGGAAGCGTAAGCTTCTGCAGCCGTTTTTTAGCTGCACGCCACAAGTGTGCGGCCCCCAGACACCAAATGGACAATGGCGGCCTCGGCTGCCCACACTGGGGCCATCCCCCAGCGCCCAGTCACCCGAATGTGGATGTCCAGTCACTTACCTCCTCCTGGGCCCCAAAATGCAGCAGGTAAGCCCATGGGATACCCCCCCCAGTAGCAAACCCAAGAGTGGAAGGTGGGGGGCAGTGTGTCCACAAAGCCCCTAGGCCAGAAGCCTGGGATTCATCTGTAACACCACCCTTTTTGAGGAAGGAAAGGAGGGGGGAGGTTTGGAGGAGAACACCAAAGGAACCGACCACCCCAGGGAGTACCGGCGCCCCCCACCCATCCAGGGAAGGAGAGGCAGGGCCCCCTACTTACCAGTCCAGCGAAGTGCACAGGTAACGCTCCCAGACAGATCCTTCTCATCACCGAAGTGGGGGGGGCTGTCGGCCATGAGGAAGGCTGTGACCCAGGCCAAGAGCCGGCCGTATGCGACCTTGGGAGACATTTAACTCGCAGGGCCAGCCCCTGTCCAGTGAGGCCTGCATGCGCTCGCTGACCAGACTGGGGTGATCCTCTGGATCCAAGGAAAAAAATCCAGGAAAGAAAACAAAAAACAAAAATTCCCAGGACTAGAGATCCCAGCAGGGAACCAGGTCCTTACTCCTGACTAGGCAGAAAAAAACTAGAGCAGGGAAGGGGTTATATACTGTGAACTTAAAGAGGAAGTAAACCCTGATGAGTTTACTTCCTCTTTCATTCCCTGCAAAGGCAAAGCATAATGGACAACTATGCATCGCATAGTAGTCCATTATGTGTCACTTACCTGACACAGGAGCCAGCGAAGTCACCGATGTCCCCTGTAGTTCCGAGCATCCATCTTCTTGGTGGGTCTCGCTGCTCCGGCGCTGTGATTCGCCGGAGCAGCGATGACGTCACTCCCGCACATGCGCACGGGAGCCGAGACGTCTGGCATTGCGCGGCATCTTAGTCATCGACGATGCCCCGCCCTGACGATGCGCATGCGCCGTAGATAGCGGTGCCCGTCTTCGGGCAAATATCTCCTAAACCGTATAGGTTTGGGAGATATTTCTTGGACCTACAGGTAAGCCTTAATCTAGGCTTACCTGTAGGTCAAAGTGGTTTGTAAGGGTTTACAACCACTTTAATTGTAACAAGGAGTATGTGTTATCTCCTAAATAGTGCACCTAAAAGAACTTTCAAAGACACCATTAGTAATCCTTTTTTACTGCTTCACAGAACGCCGACTTGTCCTGGGGAATTTGTTATGTCACACAGTATTAGCACAGCGGTTTTTCAAATGCAATTTGAGGGGGTAATGCACTTTTGAATTTTAATGCAAAAACTGGCAATACATGACCCATTTTTTGTTAAAATATAAAAGATGTTGTTACACAGAGTAAATAGATGCCCAACATGTCACGATTTAAAATTACGCATGTCTGTGCAATGGCAACAAACAACGGAAATTTTACTATACATAGGCAACGTTTTAAAAGCCTTTACAGGTTACCGCTTTAGATTTACACAGGAGGTCTGGTGCTAGAATTACCGCCCATGATCTGACATTCACAGTGATACCTCAAATGTGTGGAATGATCCCCGTGCATTACCGGGTGCGATGCGGGAACCCGAATCGCAATAGTGTGAACTGGCACTTAAACCCAAAAGCAAAACATATTGTAGCTCATCAGTTCTTAGCCGTGATGGCTGCGTTCGTTTTTTGTTTAGGTTTTCTACTATTTTAAGCTGGTGATCTAGCCGATAAGTCGATTTTTCAAAAACAACAAGCTTTCTTGCAGATGTATCAGTTTACAGAGATGTGACCAAATTTACCAATGAAATCTTTTATTTATGTAAAACCTTTATCCTAAAAAAGGAAGAAAGAAAACTGTTTGCTAGAATTATGTGTGAGCTGGAGTTGGCCTTTAATTTGTTAGTCTATGGTGTTTCCTTGAAAATAAGCATGGGTCTTATATTAACTTCAGCAACAAAAGATCCAGTAGGGCTTGTTATCAGGGTAGGGCTTGTCATGTGCCGTCTTCTCTCCCCCTCTCCCTCCCTGCCTGTCAGGAATCCCCAGTGGCAATGAAGAAAGTGCTTGTAAAATCCTAGAGTGCAATGTATTACAGTATTATATATTGTAAACTGTGCATGTTTCTGTAATCTGTGATAAATACCTTCTTATAGCACTGCTCTGTGCCTCCGTGACACGCCAGACCTCTCTTCTCTGAGTACTGCAGAGGAGGGGGCAGAGAACCCCTCTGGGAGAAGAGGAGGAGAGCAGCAGGAGGTCAGCTGAGTGCCGCTATAAGACCCCTTTCACGCTGAAGGGGCTTTACAGGCATTTTAGCGCTAAAAATAGCGACTGTAAACTGCCTTTCCAGTGTGAAAACCTGCATGCGTTCACACTGTGGCAATGCGCTTGCAGGACCGGGAAAAATAAATAAAAATAAAACAAAGTCCTGCAAGCAGTGTCTTTGGGGCAGTGTGGAAGTGGTGTATATACCGATTCTAAACCATCCCTGCCATTGAAATCACTCTTGTTAAGCTTTTCTTTGGGGTTAAAAGTGTCCCGTTCCACCTGCAAAACGAGCAGTGCTACACAGCTAACATACAGAAACATACACAGTTTACACTATATAATACTGTAAGGGCCGGTTCACACTGCGACGCGAGGCGACACGGCTCGCCTCGCCTCGCTCCCGCAAGTCGCCCCCATTCAGTACTATGGAACCGTTCTGAGAGGAGCGACTCGAGTCGCTCCGACTCAGAAAAAAGGTTCCTGTACTACTTCGGGGCGACTTCGGGGGCGACTTGCATTGACTTCTATGCAGAAGTCCTCTGCAAGTCGCCGCTGAGCTCCCCGCAAGTCGCGGCGAGGTAAGTCGGAGACGCCTCGCCGCGGCTCGCTGTGTGAACCGGCCCTAACAGTGCATTCTTGGATTTTACAATCACTTTAAGAGGGATTTCACTGTAAAAAAAATTAAAAGCCAGCAGCTACAAATACTGCAGCTACTGACTTTTAATAAATGGACAATCACTTGTCCCAGGATCCAGCGATGTTGGCAGCCGAGGCCGATCGATCGACTCTCAGCTGCTGCCACCATTCTAGGGGAGAGAATCAGGAAGTGAAGCGTTGTGGCTTCACTTCCCGGGTTCCCTACTGCGCATGCGCGAGTCGCGCAGAGCAACAGGAACGATCCGCGCTGTCTCTGGGGCCCGTGTGTGTCCCAGCAGACAGCACAGGAAGAGGCATAGACTCCCGTGGGAGTCTATGCCCGCAAGTGGGTGCAAATACCTGTCTTGGGTATCTGCACCCCCCTCCCCCCTGAAAGGTGCCAACAGGGAGGGAGGGTTCCGATGAGCGGAAGTTACACTTTAGGGTGGAACCCCGCTTTAAACTAGGGCTCATTTTCAGGGTAGGGCTTATATTTAGGGAAACACGGTAGTAGCACATCCAACACTCCCCTCCACCCGTACTGACAATGCTGTCCAAAGGTGCCTTCTTCCAGAGTGGGGGCACTACAGGAGGTGCATTACTGTCACATCTCAAGGTGAAAACAGAGGGGAAGGAGGAGCCTAAAAACAAAAATGAATGCAGCCACCACATAATGGTTGGTAAGCTGCAATATACTACACTTTTGCATTTGGGTTCAATACGGCTTTAAAACCTGCCATAAACCCAAATCAATATATAGTACACATTCTTCCCCCCATAAAACAGAACAGAACTATAACATAGTATGAATACTGAAAGTTTAAAATGGGCACATATGGCCATTACACTGACAGCAGCTAAATCCTTCTAACTATATTGCAAGTGGGATGATCCAAAGGGAAACGTGTTTTTTTTTTTGGTAGGATTGAACATAGGATGGATACATGGGAAATAGACTAATTTAAAGCCCTTCTGGGGGCAAAAAAAAACCACAACAAAACAACATTGTCCAATGCAGTGGGGCTGTGCTTGGGCACTTTACCCACACAGTGCAGGCACACTGCATGAGAAAACTTTGGAGTTGGGTTTTAGTGCAGGTCAATTCTACAGCATACTTGTATGCCATTAAAACATTAAACTCCATGTTGCTGCCTTACCGCATTTACAAATTACACACTAAAAATATCAAGGAAGTATAATCGCTTTAATAGCTAGCTCTATGGCGTCATCAAATGCCACCCAACACCGCAAGCTGAAAAGCAGGAGGAGCTGAGGAGTTTATACACACTATATATTTGAGTTTTGTTTAATTTGTCTCAACAGATTATGTACAGAGCAAACTAAAAATATCTGTGCCTGGGAATAATCAGCCAAGTGCCCAGGCAGCATACAGCCAATTCCACATACACTAGTGAAGGAATACGTCTAAAAGCTCCGTACACATAATGAGAATATCTGACAAATTATCTTTTTTGCATGCTAGTCTCATTGAAAATCCTCGTATGCCAGACTACAACTTCAGAAGGGATGCAATATATTGTATTCTGTCATTTTTGAGCATGCGTGGTCTTGGTCTTCCTTTTAATTTGGTGGTATTTATTCACCAATGTTTTTTTTAGATTTTCCTAAACAAAATAAAAAAAAGATGAATCTAATAATTTAGATACATTTTGGAGGTGGGGGGGAGGGCACACACTTTTTTTGCGTTTCAGTTAAAAACAATTTGCAAATAAGTTATTACACAAACTATGGAATAGAGTATACACATACACAGTATCTCACGAGGACACCCATCTCATTTTTGTAAATATTTTATTATATCTTTTCATGTGACAACACTGAAGAAATGACGCTGCTAAAATGGTAGATGGCGGAGCGCAGGGTCTCCAACATCCACCAGCTCTGTGATGTCATCATGGAGAAGTGGAAGAGGACTCCAGTGCCAACCTGTGAAGCTCTGGTGAACTCCCCGAGGGATTCTCTTAATTTTCAGGGAGTTCCTCTCACTTTCTCTTTGGCTATGGGACAGGAAGTGAAATCTCAAAAGGGACACAGATGACCCAAAAAAAAAAAAAAAAAAAAATAATAAAAAAAAATCTGACAAGGGTCAGAAAAGCTCTCTTAAGCCCCATACACACCATCAGATTATCTGCTGTTTTTTTCCTTCATATTTACCAAAACCCATATAATATGAGGTCAAACCTTAGGAGCTTCAATTTGTATGCAATCAGGCAGGCCTTTGCACTACATGGTTTTGGTAAATCTGAAGACAAAAATCATCAGAAAATCCGATAGTGTGTATGGGGCTTTAGGCTCCATTTACACTTGTGCGACTTGTCATGCAACTTTGGACATCGAGGTTGCATGACAAGTCGCTCCCAATGTTTTCCAATGATACTCAGTCATGTATGCGCAACGTAAAGTTGTAGAAACTTCAAAGTAGTTCATGCACTACATTGGTCTGACTTTCATGCAATTTGAGAGCCAAAGACTTCACTGTGGACCCTCACTGTTAACTATAATTATTATAATACAGGATTTACATACTGCAAACAGTTTACGCAGTGCTTTACAATATAAAAAAGGAGACAAAGTTATAATACAATAAAATACAATAGGCTTAAGAGGGCCCCGCTCAGAAGAGCTTACAATCTAATAACAGCTGTCCATTACCACAGGTCAAAGCCAAAGTCGTAACCAATTTGCAGCCATCCAAAGTTGGGACTCTAAAGTAAGCGCAACTTGGGTAATGTTGTACAAGGGTGAATGGAGCCATAAAGTGGACATTCAACCTAAAACCTCCATATTTACTCGCAGCCACAATCTACTAACCTATCTAGCCCTGTACATACCTTTTCTGAAGCCGGTCCGGTCTCGTGTGGCGGAAGCTGTGTGCAGGAGACAGCCAACAATGACTGGGAAAATACCTGGGAGGTGACGTCACCCCTAGAGCTACTATGGAAGCTTCCGCTGTAGGCCGTCTCTTCTGCACCCACCTACACAGAGAAGCTGCCGCTGACAGCTCAGCGTGGGACCAGACTCAAAAGGTATGTATATGCAATTTTGCTCTGCGGGATGAGGTAGATCAGTCTCTGTTCCCCACTCTTGTATTATTGCCAGTATTTACCCACCTCCCAAGCCTTGGAAAGCCCTTTTAAGCGTGTCATATCTGCAGATACATTTTCATGCCTCAGTTTATGCCTTCGCTATCTTGCTCACTATATTACCTCAACAGAACTTCAATTATCAGCCAAATTTGCAAATTCATTTTTTTTCCCCTCATTTTGGTCGTCTTGGTGACCAAATAACTCTTGCTTTCAGTATTTATTTTATCTTGCACTTTGAAATATACACGCCTGTATGTATGCATTTCAGAGTGCAGGGTACAAGATGTATTAAAGAGGAGGTGGTACAGATCATTGTATAAAAACAGACATGTGGTCAAACAGAACACCGAGCTCAAATGCATAGTACTAGAACAGGCATTTCAAAGCCCTAGTAGTAGCACTATCTAGTTGGCAAGGTTTTAACTTCTTCTGATGGGGATCGGAGACAATTCTGGTAGAAGTGAAGTGTATTCATGATGTACTTTACTCTAGTTGGTGGTGTCTGCCATCATTGCCAGTAATTGGGGGTAGCGAGGAAGGAGGGGGCAATCATCTCTTTTGTAGTGCTGAGCGAATAGATTGTTTTAATTGGGAGTAGGGTTAAGTGTAGTATAGAGGGAAATGGATCACTAAGATGATGATCATGGGGGAAAGAGACGGGAAAGAGACGGGAAAGAGACGGGAAAGAGACGGGAAAGAGACGGGAAAGAGACGGGAAAGAGACGGGAAAGAGACGGGAAAGAGACGGGAAAGAGACGGGAAAGAGACGGGAAAGAGACGGGAAAGAGACGGGAAAGAGACGGGAAAGAGACGGGAAAGAGACGGGAAAGAGACGGGAAAGAGACGGGAAAGAGACGGGAAAGAGACGGGAAAGAGACGGGAAAGAGACGGGAAAGAGACGGGAAAGAGACGGGAAAGAGACGGGAAAGAGACGGGAAAGAGACGGGAAAGAGACGGGAAAGAGACGGGAAAGAGACGGGAAAGAGACGGGAAAGAGGTTTTTCTTCTTCGAACAGCATCTTTCCCTGACAAGTTTTTGTGCTTTCAACATTCAGCACATTGGTTTTGAATTTTTACTCTGTGCCTAATGTTATTTTATTCCTTTTGTTTTCAAATGCATCAGCCAGATTTAATGTACCACTCTCACAAACATTAGCAGTGCAGCATACCTGTCAAATTAAAGATGCTCTATGACTGTTGAATGAAAACATGCTTTGTGGTTTTGCCTCAAGAAAAATGTTTTGAGTGGGAAGAATTAATTTGCAAGGCAGGTTAACTGTTAAAGCTCTATAATGACAATTACTGCTAAAATGTCAAAACAGAAAAGAGACCAGAAACAAGTGCATTAAGAAATCCTCTGATCTTTAGTAAATGCCATTATTCCTTCCTCTGACTGCAGTCCTTTATCTCAAAGATTTGTTGCATCACATCACAGAATTAGTCACACAAGGCGTAGTGAAACAAAGGGGAAACTTACTTAGGAAAACAAACTCTGCAGCCCAGGAAGCATCTGAACCTCTAATGGAAGCCGAGACAGGAGAGAATCTGGTCCTTCCAAATATAATTTTACATGTAGAAGTTATGGGACACCAGGTCAGACATGGTATGGTTATACCATCAAAGTATAAGAATATGGATTGGGCAATTTATTTTTCCCACAGTTTAACAAGTTCCCACCCAGGCCAATTTCGACATTCCTCTATCTATATCTATATACACACAAACCGTATTTTTGATAGAAAATTACTCAGAACCCCCCAAACTATAATTTATATAGCAATTTTTTCAAAATGCAATATACACACACATTATATTATATATATGCAAAATATAGATTTTTTTTTTTTAAATTTTTTAGATTTACACTGTCCCTTTAATTTTTCCCCCCTTTTATTCCTATCACAAGAAATGTGTACATACCTTGTGATAAAAATAAGGCATGTCATGTCCTCTTTATGGAGAGATGTGGGGACCCCAGATATCTAGATATCGCCTCTACCATGAAAAGAATGAGATAAAAACTAAAAATAAAATCTGGATAATGCCTGTAGCTGCAGGCATCATCCAAATATCTCTGCTAAAAGTCTAACTTCATACAATGTCAGGCAGGAAGTGGTTAAAGTGACCCTGTCACTGACCCATGCATATAAGGCTTTAACATGTATATGTATTGAGAGCAGTATCCAATGCTTTCTGACTTAAACATTTTCCCTGCAAAGTCTGCCAAATTTTTTTTTTATTGATAACTAGGGCTGCAACCAATGATTATTTTCATAATCGATTAGTTGACAGATTGTAGTTTCGATTAATAACCTTAAAAAAAAAAAAAAAATGTTGGTGTATAATTTAGTGAATACGTTAAACACACACACACACACACACACACACACACACAATTTATTCTTAAATATCTCTATGCAATGGTAAATAAACGTTATGGTTAGGGAACAAAATATCGAATCCACTCTGAGAATAAGACAGCGGAGATGTACTGTATATACTATTACAGTTTGAATCTGGTAAATATATATGAAAAAAAAAGAAAGAAGATGCATTCTGTATGCTGACCAACTAATCAGCTGGCTGATTACTCGACTATGAAAATAGTAATCAATTAGTTGTTTAGGCCCTTCTGGGAATGGGAATGTGAAAAGCTCTCTGAACCTGCCTAATGTCCCTGTCCCACATGTCACCATGTGCCTGGCAGCAGCACACTGGAATGCAAAACTCTCTGGCAATCTCCATACCTCCTCTGTACTGGCAGATCTAAGATGTTACCCCCTGACAAGTCCCTGGATAAAGGTAACCAATGGAAATAAAATGTTATTCTACAAAATCGGCTTCTTAAAATAGGTCACACTGGCATCATAATTTTAGACCAATTGGCATTCCAATGGCTTCTCTTCACCATTCCATGTAGTACAAATGCAAGTGGATGTTAACCAAAAAGGTGATTCTTTGCCAGGTTATAGGGAACAGGTTCATTTTTGCAAAAGCAGTAACCCAAAAGCTTTACCTTTGGTTTTGATTTTCTGTACTTCCCAGTATGTGAGTGCATAGGTATTTCTGTACCTACAGCCTCATAGTTGTATGTATGCAAGGTGAGATATAAGGCACTGCTTGTTCTGGGTTCTAAACGATATTTGGCGATACCACTGCAGTATTGCTCATTGTTTTTGCTGGAGGGTCTGACACTACCTGGTAACCGCTGCCACTACCAAGCTGGCTGCCTCCACACACACACAGTGCAGTACATGCATGGCAAGTCAGTAATGGGGAATAAATCAGCTGCAGAAAGACCAGTGTCAATACTGGTAGACTAGTCATTTGCATGCTTTTTTTTGCAGTAAATGCAATGAACGTCCTAGGCACGTTCTTCACACGTCTAAGAACTGTCAGGCGTGCCAGCAAACCCACAGTAAAAGGATGCAAGACTAATTATAAGGTGTCTCCAAAAGATTACATCATTTCCTCTGCAGTTCCTGTCTAATCTTTTTAAGGAAACCATTTTTTGTTGGGGAAGCTGTAACACAGGCCTCGTCTGCACTACTTTCCTCTTACGGATTTCAATACATAACAAAAAAAATAAAAAAATCGACACAGAAAGGATATCGGGATTGATGGGGCGGCATCTATAAAACTGACCCAACTGCAAACTAAGAACTCTTTTCCAAGTCCATATACCCTTTGAATGAATAATGCACAGGCGGGAAATATACAGAATACAAAATATGCCGTCTATCCGCTGTAGAGGGTGAAGCAATAAAAATAGACCAACAGCTACAAGCTTTGCAGATCTGCTAATAAAATAGGCCAAACTGTATGTTAGAAATGGGGAAGGGTTGCGATTGCACAAGAGAAAGTGGAAAAATTAAAAACAAAAAGCATGAAGAAGGAAGCTGCTGGCAATTATACAACAGAACAAATTGTGTCAAAATACATAAACAATTGCCATGCTAAATAATATAATATAACATGTGAAATGAAATAAAGTGACCGTAGTCAGTCCATACAGAAATAAAGTGATATATTGTTGCAACACATGTCCAAATGATAGCGAGTGACTGTACACCCAAGTGTACCTTCCACCATAGATACAAGATGTGCCCTTACCAGACAGCTAGACTCCACATTATAGGAGTCCAATCATGCAAGGAATCACATCTGAACCACTTAAGCCCTGGACCATTTTGCAGCTAAAGGACCAAGCTTTTTGCGATTCGGAACTGCGTCTCTATAAACTGACGATTGCGCGGTTGTGCGACATGGCTCCCAAACAAAATTGGCACCCTTTTTTTTCCCACAAATAGAGCTTTCTTTTTGCGGTATTTGATCATCTCTGGTTTTTATTTTTTGCGCTATAAACATAAATAGGAGCGACGATTTTGAAAAAAAATGCAATATATTTTTTACTTTTTGCTATAATAAATATCCCCCAAAAATACATATTAAAAAAAATTCCCTCAGTTTAGGCCGATACGTATTCTTCTACATATTTTTGGTAAAATCGCAATAAGCGATTGGTTTGCACAAAAGTTATAGCGTCTACAAAATAGATAGTTTTATGGCATTTTTATTATTATTTTTTTCTTTTACTATTAAGGACGGCGATCAGCGATTTTTATTGTGACTGCAACATTATGGCAGACACGGACAATTTTGACACATTTTTGGGACCATTGGCATTAATACAGCGATTTTACTGTAGAGGGGCGTGGCTTGGTGTGTGATGTCACTGATAGTCTGTTCCCTATGACAGGTAACAGACTATCAGTGACAGGCTCACTAGGAAGCATGAGGAGAGGTTTGTTTGCACTTACCTCTCCTCATTCTTCAGCTCCGTTACCCAATTGTGGGACACCAGCGGCAATTGGGTCTTCAGGTGCCACGGGGCTCAGGACCGGGTCGCGAGGGCGGCGCGCGACCCACAGCTGGGCACTTAAAGGACAACGTACCTGTACATGCTTGTGCCCAGCCCTGCCATTCTGCCGGCGTATATCAGTGTGATGTGGTCCTTAAGTGGTTAAAGACTCCATCCACTGGAGGTAGTGAAAGGTTGCGTCACGGTCGTTGGTGCTGGTTAATCACTCACTCATGGAGGTTTATGTAAAAAAAAAAGGCATAAGTCCCCCACATAGCGTAAAATCAGGATGGTTTTATTGAAAAAATACCATCAAAAGCGACCACAGGTCCAATACAAATGTAACAAGTGGATAAAAAGGTTTGCATATAGAAATCTGAGAGTAGAGTGGCATCGCTGGATATAAATACCACCCTACTAGTTTCATCATACATGCCCCTGATGACCATGTATGATGAAACTAGTAGGGCGGAGTTTTCCAGTGATACCACGCTACTCTGATCTGCAGATTTTTGTGCGAGAGCCTTTTTATTCACTGGTTACATTGTATTGGACCTGTGGTCACTTAAAGTGGTTGTATACTCATTTTTTTTTACTTTTACCTACAGAAAAGCCTATAGTAAGGCTTACCTGTAGGTAAAAAAAAATATCTCCTAAACCTGTACGGTTTAGGAGATATTCCCCTTGGTATGCGCCGCTGACTGCAACGGCGCATGCGCACAAGGGGATTCTCAGCAGAAAGTCCGGCAGTGGCCGGACCCGGCCGGGATGAGATCTCCCGCACGCATGTGTGGGAGTGACGATATCGCGGCTCGGGCCATTCACAGCGCCGGAGCCGCGATACCCGGAAGGAACGCAGAGGGAGCGTGTCAGCTCCCTCGGTGTGGATCGGGCCAGATGTCGGGGCCTCGTTCTAAGGTAAGTATTTCACAATGAGCTAGTATGCAGTGCATACTAGCTTATTATGCCTTTTGCTTTGCAGGTGGTAAAAAATAAAATAAAAACATTTGCGGGTTTACTACCGCTTTAATGGCTTTTCATTAAAACCACCCTGGTTTTATGCTATGTGGTGACTTTTTGCCTTTTTACATAAACCTCCATGAGAAAGGGTGATTAACTAGAACCAACTGCAGCAACGCTACCCTTCTCTACCTCCAGTGGATGGATCCTTTAAGATGCGAGATTCCATGTGTGATTAGACTCCTATAATGTGGAGTCTAGCTATCTCATAAGGGCACATCTTGTATCTATATGGTGGAAGGCGAACTTAGGTGTACAGTCGCTCACCATCATTTGAACAGGTGCTGCAACAATATATTACTATTTCTGTATGGACTTGAATGGAAATCTTATGGACTGACTACAGTCACTTTATTTCATGTTACATTAATACTTTTGTATTTAGCGTGGCAATATTTATATACAAACTGTAGGTTACGCTGGTAAGAATTCACAGCAAGCAATCATCTTGGCATCTGCAAGCAGTGCCAATATTTTGCATCAATAAATGGACTAATCACACATTATGATCAATGCAAACACCTGTAAATGCAATATGTCAGCAACACAACACTATACTACATCTATGACAACAGCATGGCTTTGTAGTAGAAGAGTCTGGGTGCTTAACTGGCCTGCCTTCAGTCCAGACCGTTCAACAACTGAAAATATTTGACGCATCTTAAAACGCCAAATATAACAAAGATGACCCAGGACTGTTGAGCATTTAAAAAAGAAGTATGGGGTTTTAAAATTTTTTTAAGAATCATACTTGCCTAGGTGGATGCATCAATGGTCCGATGCTGCATCTGTCCCCTGCCGGCTCTAAGACTGAGAACCGAGCAAACACAGATGATCGCTCGGTTCTGAGTGCAATGTAAGCAGAGTGTTGGTGACTGTCAGTCACCGTTCTCCCCACCCCCCTCACTGAAGTGATAGGCTGTGCAGGGGGTGGGAGCGGCCGACTAAGCAGCTCACTGAGGCGCTGAGCCAAGTGGCGGTCCAGGCATGTTGGCGGACCCCAAGGACCGCCTCTGTGACTTGAGCCCGCTCTCTGCTGAAAATGGGTCACAGGAGTGCAGAATGAACTGCATCCCTGGGATCCACAGGAGAAGTACAGCCAAAAGAGCTTTGACTGCACTTCTTAAAAATCTCACGCAAGAATGGGACAACATTTCGCTCTGTAAACATCTGGGAACTGAGGAGACCAGTTGCTGAGTGTTAAAAGAAGAGATGCTACACAGTGGTAAATATGACCCTGTCCCAACTTTTTTGAAACTGGTTGTCATCAATTTTAAATTACCTTATTTTTTTTTCTGAAAATGGCACATTTTTCAATTTAAACATTGACATGTTTTCTATTATGAATAAAATATGGGTTTATTAGTTTTGCAAATCGTTGAATTCTATTTTTGCAGACTTTACACAACAACTTTTTTGGAATTGGGGTTGTATTAATGTTTTAAAATAGACTGCGTCAAGGCAACAGCTCAAAAAAAATAAAGCTAGCTGCACGTGGACACCCTCCACACAATTACCAGAGGGTTACAGGCACACAAAACAGGAACTGCGACAATGTGAATATTTCATAGCTGAGTAATTTCTGAGTTGGTATTAAGTGTACTGTAGTCTAGAAAAAGATCCAGCACAATTCATACCTTTAGAAGTTCCCATTTATGCTAGCGGTTATTGGAGCAGCTTTATTTGTTAAAGACATGAGCTGTGATTCAGATTTAATTTAAATCCTAGGTTCTGGCCTGGCCTCCCAGACTAATACTTCAGACTATTAAATCTGGGATTCCTGCTGCCAGCTATTTGTTCTGAACCTCTGCTAGCAAATACTAAAACACAAAACAAAGTGCTAATTAAGGGCAAAGACTAAAAGTTGTCCTTGTAGCCCTAGCGCTGGAAAAAAAAGAAAGGTACAAACCTGGGGAAGATGAACACTGGCCTGAATTGGTTCTGATAAATAAAAAATACATATTCAAAGCCTATATGATGTCTTTGGGTATGGTGCAATACTGATGCACCACAGTTTATTTCTTCAACGAAATTTATTAAAATGTCACAAATGTGACATTTCATTAAATTCCATTAGCTGCTGCGTGAGATTGTTCTGCACTGCGCTGGAAAAAAAGTGTGCAATGTAATGGGGTGGCAAGACAAGGCAGTCTGCCTCGTCTTCCGGAGAGACTGCTTCCGAATAGCTGCCCAACGTAGTCCGACGGTGCCTGTGACGAATGGGCCCTTAAGTGGTTGTAAAGGCTCGAGGTTTTTTGCATGAAGGTAAAAAAAAAAAAAAACACCTTTGGGCAGTATACAACTCCCCCCCCCCCCCCCCCCCCCCGATACTTCCCTGAGCCTGATCTTCCTCCAGCAGTGTGCACAAGAGCCTCGGCTCTCTGGGGACACTCCCTCATTGGCTGAGACAGACTTTCAATCACAGCCAGTGAGCCAACGAGTAGAGAGGGAGGGGGGCCAAGCTGTGGCTCTGTGTGTGAATGGATACGGGTCACAGCGGCTCAGGAGCTAGCCTGCCTGGGTGCCCCCATAGCAAGCCGCTTACTCTGAGGGCACTCGCCAGGAGTGCTGGTGGGGGACCCGAGAAGGGGAGGATCGGGGCTGCTCTGTGCAAAACCACTGTATAACGTGTGTTATTTTAATGTAAAAAATCTGCAGCTTTATCATCACTCCAACACCTCATGCACACTGGATGTTAAAATAACATTAACAAACGCCGGTGAGCCACGTTTGAGCTTTTATTGGCATATATCAGCGTTTGACATTCAAGAGTTTTTACAGCTGAAAACTCCTCACAGACCCCACTAGTTTTGTTTTTTTAAAGCCAAAAATGGCCCAGCCAAAAACTGCCGATAGCCTATGTGTGCATGGACACATACGATTACATGATGGGGAGTTTGACTGTAGAAAAAAATAAAATAAAAAAAATGTTTGAAGCCAAAAACAGCTGCCGTAAAAAACATCCAAAAATGTCTGGTGTACTGTGCATGAGATATTAAAAGGAAATATTTTACAAGTCTTGTAAGAATGGTGAAATAGAAAAAATAAAAGTAAACCTCATTGGCCTTCAGAAAACAGCCAATGTTTTGACTTAAAAGGGGCTGCAGCAGCACAGTATTCAATTAGCTCCTGTTCATCACTCCAGAAAATAAATACGGCCCTGTGCACTTCTTGAAACAAGGTCAAATGTCCAAAGTACTGGACATGCTGACCTTTAACAAATGGAAGGGAGAGACCAAAATTCTGTATGGCCAAGGCAACACAAATTATCTGTCCACACACAGATATACACACACGGTACAGAAAACGAGCTGTAAAAAAGATAAATTGGGCCAGTTCACAAGCTCCACGAGACCTGCAAGTCATCACAGGCTCTTGGTAAGATTGTTTCCCATTCCCACCAAAGAGTATTACTATGGTTTTGCACAGAACAGCACCGATAGGCCTTTTTGTGCCCCTGCCAGCAGTCCTGGCTCTTCCTCCTGTCAAGTGTCCCCAATAGCAAGCAAACTTTTTTTTTTTTTTTTAAACAAAATCAAATTTCTTCATAAAATTTAGGCCAATATGTATTCGGCTACTTTTTTTTTTAACAAAAAAATCTTAATAAGCGTATATTGATTGGTTTGCGCAAGTTATAGCGTCTACACAATAGGGGGATAGATTAAGGGAGTTTTATTTTTAATTGTTTTAACTAGTAACGGCAGCTATCCGCGATTTTTAGCGGGACTGCAACATTGTGGCGGACAAATCTGATACTTTGAGGATCAGTGACACCAATACAGTGATCAATGCTATAATAATGCACCAATTACTGTACAAAATGACACTGGCAGGAAAGGGGTTAACATCAGGGGCGATCGAAGGGTTAAATGATCCCTAGGGAGGTGCTTACTGTGTGGGGCAGTGTCACACTGAAGGAAGAGAGATCCGTGATCCAGCTGAATCACAAGAACACCCTTTCCCTTCCTGACAGATCTCCATCTCTCCTGTGAACAATCGGCGGGTCACGGTGGTAGTGGGACCTGATAATTGGTTTCTGCTGTGTCCAATTACAGTGGGAGCGCCACTCCGGTGGCACGCGCCCAAATTCATGTGCACAAAATCATGTACCTGTACGTGATTTTGCGCCGCTGGGCTGCCCTGCCACAGTATATATGCAGTAGGTTGTCCGGAACTGATTAATGCAGTTAGATAAATAGCATTACCACAAACCTGCCCTAGGAGTGGAGAACAGTATCAATGGTCCAGTGATGTCATCTTTCCTCCGAGCAGCCATGCACCTTTTCAGCACAAGTGGAAGTAGCAGAGCCTGAATGGCTTAGAGTATCGTCATTGCCGTCTATCGCCCTTTTATGTTCAATGCAAAAGCCCTATTCATCATCCCCTTCTACCATTCTGAGTTCTAACATGGAAATACAAAGTGAAAGCATTGCATTTTAAGCAAACTGTAGTAAAAAGAGCAATTTGTTTTTATAACTACATCCCATACTGTGTCACAAGAGAAAAAAAAATATTCCGTTTTTTAAAGCATTAACACACAAAGTATGTATTTGAACTATGTATTTAGCAGCAGTTCTGCTTGTACAGAGTTAAAGTCTTTCCTCAAAGAAACGGAATAAAAAGTGGGGCTATTCATTCTTGTTTTCTCAAAAGCCGAGGATCAAAGATGCATTTCCCTTTCCCAGCATGCCTTTTCCTCTTTCACTAATCAGAATGAGACTGCAAAGCACAGGCAAGACAATTGCACCATTTCTTCTTTGCAAAATAGCTCAAGCTCTGTCAGATTGGATGGAGAGCGTCTGAACAGCAATTTTCAAGTCTTGCCACAGATTCTCAATTGGATTAAGGTCTGGACTTTGACTGGGCCATTCTAACACATGAATATGCTTTGATCTAAACCATTCCATTGTAGCTCTGCTGTATGTTTAGGGTTGTTGTGAACCTCCACCCCAGTCTCAAGTCTTTTGCAGATTAACAGGTTTGCTTTTAAGACTGCTTTGTATTTGGCTCCATCAATCTTCCTATCAATTCTGACCAGGGAGTCCCTGCTAAGGAAAAGCATCCCCACAACATGATGCTGCCACCACCATGTTTCACGGTGGAGATGGTGTGATCAGGGTGATGTGCAGTCTTAGTTTTCCGCCACACAGAGTTTTGCTTTTAGGCCAAAAGGTTACATTTTGGTCTCATCTGACCAGAGCACTTTCTTCCGCAAGTTTGCTGTGTCCTCCCACATGGCTTCTCGCAAACTGCAAACGTGACTTCTTATGGCTTTCAACAATGCCTTTCTTATTGCCACTCTTCCATAAAGGGCAGATTTGTGGAGTGCACAACTAAGAAACCATACACACTATACAATTTTTGATGTCCAATTTACTTTAGATTTACCAAAACCAGTTAGTGCAAGGGCCTGCAATTGCATACAAATTGAAACTCTTAAGGTTTGACCTCATTATACGGTTTTGGTAAATTTGAAGGAAAAAAAAAAAATCTACAGAATATTGTATTAGTGTGTATCCAGCTTTTTAGACCTCTTGCACACGATACTCCTGTTTGAATATCGTTTTCAGACATGGTTTTTTTATTTATGTATTTTCGCGAATATGTGTTTGCGCAAATGTGCGCACAAATTCCACATGAACGGAAACTTGTTTTCGGATTGACCACGTCAATGGACAAATCTGTGTGCATTTGTGAGAAGGCGCGCGAGGCATAAATTACTGACCAAAAATGCTGATTTAAAAAAAAAAAAAAAAAAAAAAATTCTTACTGAAGAACACACCGTGCTTGTTTAACCACTGGGCTCTTAAACCACCTTAATAACCAGACCAATTTTCAGCTTTCAGTGCTCCCACATTTTGAATGACAATTACAACACTGCACCCATATGAAATTTTTGTCATTTTTTTTCCCCACACAAATAGAGCTCTTTTGGGGGCATTTAATCACTGTTGTGCATTTTTTGCGCTATAAAAGACAGAAAATTCTGTAAAAAAGTGAATTTTCTTCTTTTCTTTTATAAAACTTAGCAAATTAGTCATTTTTCTTTATACAATTTGGCCAAAAATTTATACTGCTACATATCTTTGGTAAAAATAAGTACAAATTGGTGTATATTTGGTCTTTGTGAAAGTTATAGAGTCCACAAGCTATGGTGCCAATATCTGAAAATTTATCACACCTAAAGTACTGACGGCCTCTCTCATTTCTTGAGACCCCAACATGCAAGGAAAGTACAAATACACCCCCCCCCAAATGACCCCTTTTTGGAAAGAAGACATTTCAAGGCATTTAGAAAGATGCATGGCGAGTTGTTTGAAGTTGTCGTTTTTTCCCCCACAATTCTTTGCAATATCAAGATTTTTTTTTTTTTCACAAAATTGTCATATTAGCAGGTTATTTCTCACACACAGCATATGCATACAACAAATTACACCCCAAAACACATTCTGCTATTACTTCTGAGTATGGCAATACCATATGTGAGACTTTTACACAGCATGGCCACATACAGAGGCCCAACATGCAGGGACCATCTTCAGGCGTTCTGGAGCACCTAAGCCAATTCTGCCATTTCTCTCAAATATGTAAAAATCATTTACTTGCTCGAAAATGACATAGCAACCCAAAACATTATATATGTTTGTTTTTTTGTTTTGTTTTTTTTAGCAAAGACCCTAGAGAATACAATGCATTTTCTGAAGGGTTCTTGGGTGTGCGCCCCAGCGAGGGCAGAATTCTGGGAGGATGTCATAGTATGCCTTCCCGCCCTGTATCGGTCATTTGGCTATGGATCGGTTGCTAAGTGTTTAAACACCTGTGTGCATAGGCACAATACAATTAATGGGCTGTATTTTAGCTCAGTAACACTACTGCTAAGGATAGTGTGAAAAAAAAAAAAAAAAAAAAAAAAAGGGTAAATAAAATTGAAAAGCTTACTTTTTTTGTTACATAGTCATGAGTCAGTGTCCCTGATCGCCACCACACCAGTTGTATGATGACACTGTACTGTACTGGTTACCATATATAAAAATATATTTTATATACATATATTTTCCAAAAGAGTGAGAAAAAAAAAATGTACAACTTAAAAAAAATAAAATAAACTCACTATGCCTCTTAATAAATACCCTGGACTGTCTACTTTACAAAAAAGGGTCATTTGGGGGTTATTTGTACTACACTTTAGGGCTGCAACTAACGATTATTTTCATAATCGATTAGTTGGCCGATTATAGTTTCGATTAATCGGTTAATAACCTTAAAAAAAAAAAAAAAAAAAAGTGGGTCAAATTGACGTTCATTTTCAATCAGTGACGGAAAAAATTTAGAAATAGAAAACTTCTTAGTCAAAGGACTTTTCAGACAGTGTGTATGGTTTTCGTTCAGATATTACATTCATTTTAAAAACAAGTGAAAATTTCAAACAAAATTCTCTCATTCAGCGAATGTACAAAGATTTTTTGTCTGAATATTCTCATCTGAAAATTGATCCGTCTGACCAGCATAAGGCTCGGTACTCATCTATGCAGTTTGCTTTTGATCCGTTTCTGCAGTGCCTTTTGCTGTACGTTTTTATTTTTGTGCACGCGATTTTACTGCAATTAGCATTTTTTCTTTTTTTTGGGCATATTAAAAAACACAAATTGCTGCACAAACGCATTACATGCTTTTCTGCAGCTTCTCCATTGAAGTACATTGAACCAATAAAGCACCATTTTGCGTTAAAAGTCCCCGACCCTTTCAGATGTGAACGTGTCCCATAGGAAATCATGTAAATTAAACGTAGTGCATTTCTGCAAAAAGCACCAATAAACACATAGATGTGAACCAGATCAAACATGTTTAACATAATGAGGTTAAAAAACAAACAAACTAAAATTAGCCCTTTATAGTAGAAAAGGCAGATAATCACTACTGTAAGGGGTTCTTTTTTTACTGTAGAACAGTGAAAGTAATATTTACAGTAGCGATTATTTGCTCTTTTTGTACTATAAAGGGCTCATCTTAGTTTTTTTAACCCATTATGTTACTGGCCGATTAATCGATTATGAAAATAGTAATCGATTAATTTCATAATCGATTAATCGATTAGTTGTTTCAGCCCTACTACACTTGCATTTATGGGCATCAATAAATGGAGATAGGCCATCAGAAATCATTGCTGTTCAGATATGTACATCTGTGGACTCTAACTTCCCTACAGAATAAAATGGTTTGGGTTATTTTCACCAAAAGAAATGTGATGCATCAGAATACAGTTTGGCCGAAATTTATGAAGATTTGCCATCTTTTATGACAAAGAAAAAACAAATTTTATTTTCTTCAAAAGTTTGTCTTTTTAGGTTTATTTAGCAAAAAAAAAAAAAAAAAAAAAACAGAGGATTACATACAACCAAAAGAAAGCTCTGTTTATGTGAAAAAAAAAGGATAAAAAATGTGATATTAGGTACAGCGTTGCATAACTGTCAAACAATTGCACAATTGTCAAAGTGTGACAGTGCCAAAAGCTGACAATTGGCATCTGCAGGAAGGGGGTGAAAGTGCCTGGTAAAACTGGTTAAAAAGAAAAAAAAAAAAAAAAAAAAAAAAAAAAAAGTCCCACTGTATAACGGTAGCATTACTGGCTCTATGTGCTGACAATGAAGTTGATGCAGTGAGGGAAAGAAGTTATGCAAGCCTAATAAAAAAATTGTTGGGCATTAAACAGCATATTAGGTGCTGTCCATTACAATGCCAGCTGGATTGGTAATATTTATTTAACCTGCTCCTGGCTAACACAGGTGTTTTAACCCATTTAGAAAATCCTACACCCTGACATGTTATCAAGACACTTGTTTGCCTTGCTCAGTTTTTAGGTTTTTGTGTTAATAAATTCTACAATTGTTGCAAGATCTTGTTTTAGATGTATAAACTGCTTTTACTGATCATTTAGCATTTCCCATTGCTTCACCTGGAACACACACACACACACACACACACTCACTTTATTTTGATTTGGAAACTTCTCAAAATTACAGAAAGGTGAAGGGCTTGATTATACAAGGAATGGCAGTGTACACATATTAAAACCAAATGGTTTACAGGGGAGTATTATTCCTGAAACTAATAGCATGAAAACGCTTATTCAGCAGTCCTGGGGAAATGTTTTTCTTCTCCATTTACCAATTAAATTCAAAAAGCAACACCATATATACAAAGAAAGCAGAATTCCATCCATGAACTTCAGTGTAATATTTAACAGCAGTAAAAAAACGGGTCTGCTAAAATGATTCCAAGCAGGATCTGGCATGGAAATTATGGGGAAACATTTTCTGAAGGAAAATTAAACTACTACAATGAAGCCATGCTCACATGACCGTGATATCCAGGTATGAATGCAGCAGAAAACAAGGCCTGAGTCCTTTAACACAATGAGGAATATGTCTGCACACCGATTATTTGACGTTATAGTTTTGATTAATCAGATAACAACTTTAAAAAAAAAAAAAAAAGAAAAAGAAAAAAAAAAAAGTGTCGTGTATAATTTAGTTAATATTTAAGGCTTAAAAAAAAAAAAAAAAAAAAAAAAAAAAAAATACAATTTATTCATAATTATCTATACGCAGTGATTAATATAAATCAGCTATATGGTTATGGAGCAAAATCGAATCCACTCTGAGAATAACAGACTGAAGAGATATACTGTATATACTATTAAAAGGTTGAATCTGGTAAATATCTGACTCAGATCAAATTTTTATATAAAAATAATTTAAAAAAATGTTAAACAGCGTTTTGCTGATTTTCAGACAGTAATGCAATATATTATATGCTGGCCATACAAACTCAAAACGTCTATTAACCGCTTAAGCCCCGAAAGGATTTACCCCCTTCCTGACCAGAGCACTTCTTGTGATTCGGCACTGTTGCTTTAACTGAATTGCACGGTTGTGCGACATTGCACTCAAACAAACAAAATCGACGTCCTTTTTTTCCCCCACAAATAGAGCTTTCTTTTGGTGGCATTTAAACCTCTGCAGTTATTTTTTGCGCTATAAACAAAATGAAGGTGCCAATTTTTTTATTTCCCAAAAATATATAAAAATATATATATTTTTTCCCCTCAGTTTAGGCCGATTATGTATTCTTCTACAGATTATTGAGGAGAAAAAAAAAAAAACAACACGCAATAAGCCTGTATGGATTGGTTGGCACAAAAGTTATGGCATCTATAAAATAGTGGATAGTTTTATGGCATTTTTATTTATTCATTGTTTTTTATTTATTTTTTTATTTTTTTTACACTAGTAATGGCAGACACAGACAATTAACACATTTTTGGGACCATTGGCATTAATACAGTGATCGGTGCTCTGAAAGTGCATTGATTACTGTAAAAAGGTCACTGGCAGTGAAGGGGTTAACACCAAGGGGTGATCAAGGGGCTAATGTGTTCCCTATTGTGTGTTCTAACTGAAGGGGGGATGGGACTGTGCAGGGGAGACGACAGATCGCTGTTCATACTCTGAACAGAGATTCTGTCTGTTCTCCCCTCTGAGAACTGGAAACTGTTTACACACACCGATCCTGGTTCTCGGTGTGCCTCAAGCGATCGCGGCCACCGGGCACTCTCATCAGCTCCGTGGGCGAGCAGGGGGTGCGCGTACCCCCTAGTGGCCTAATATGTTACCGACACAACATGACGGCGATTCGCGCAGCCGAGCCATGTTGCTGCAGAACAACTGCGGTGGCTGGTCGGCAAGCGGTAAAAAAATAAAAAAAAAAATTTAAAGAATGTTTGCAAAATCAAACAAACAATCAGTTGGGTCAAAGCAACGTTTTTTGACCATAGTGATAGGAAAATTGGGAGGGGCAGAATAGAAAACACTGGTCACTTTTCAGACAGGGCATGTGGTTTTCCTTCAGTTTTAAAATGAATGTAACTTCTGAATGTTAAAAGCAAGTGAAATTTTAAAATTACATTCCTTCAGCGAATGTACAAAGATTTTGGCATGAATATTCTCATCCAAAAATCGACACGTGTATGGCCAGCATAAAGGTACAGGTCACACCTATACAGTTTGCTTTTGATCTGTTTCTGCAGTGCTTTTTGCACGTGATTTTGCTGTGATGTGTTTTTTTTTTCCTTTTGGCCAATAAAAAAAATGCAAATTGCTGCAAAAACGCAATACATGCTTTTCTGCAGCTTCCCCATTGAAGTCTACAAAAAAAAAAATAATAATAAAAAAAAAAAAAAAGGCCCCATTATAGTACAAAAACAGCAGCTAATCACTGCTGTAAGGGGTTCATATATTCCGTGAAAATAAATAATTAAAAAAATAAATAAATAAATATATATATATATATATATATATATATATATATATATATATATATATATATATATATATATATATATATATATATAAGTCAGGCATGAAGCTATAAAATAGATGGAAGGGAGATTAATATAAAATATTTAAGTAGTACTAAAAGCTGAGACTTTTCATGGATATGATCATTTTAAATAATGCACAATACCGTACAGTTCAAATGTATTGTAATGCCTTCTATTACCTCCATTCTATCAGTGTCCACCTTTTCTGGGTTCAGTTGCTGATCTTCCCTGCACACTAATTTTTTTTTATATAAAGTCATTTGGAGTGATGACCAAAATTGTGCTTTTTGGCCACAACTATAAACACTACATTTGGAGAGGAGTCAACAAGGCCTATGATGAAAGGTACAGGAGGTGGATCGCTGGCGTTTTAGGGATGTGCGCTACAAAAAAAAAAGGCACAGGAAATTTGGTCAAAATTGTTGGCAAGACGAATGCAGTATGTTATCAAAAAATAATGTAGGCACATTTGCATTCAGACATTTTCACTTAGGGGTGTACCCACTTTTGTTGCCAGTGGTTGAGACATTAAATGGCTGTGTTTTATTTTGAGGGGACAGCAAAATTTACACTGTTATACAAGCCGTACACTCACTACTTTACATCAGTGGTCATCAACCCTGTCCTCGGGGCCCACTAACAGGCCAGGTTTCCAAGATAACTGAAATACATGACAGGTGATATCATTTGCTGCCCAGTAATTGCAGTATTCTAGTCTGCATCTCCCCAAGGTAATACATAAAATCTGGCCTGTTAGTGGGCCCTGAGGACAGGGTTGATGACCACTGCTTTACATTGTAGCAAAGTGTTTTCTTCAGTGTTGTCACATGAAAAGATATTTACAAAAATGTGAGGGGTGTACTCACTTTTGTGAGATACTGAAGGAAGCCATAAAAAGCCCATATAAGGAAGTATTAAAGTAGAAGTGGAGCCTAAAACTAAAATCTCTAAATCTACCCCCAACCACATTCTAAGACTTTTTCTGCGGTCTGGTCTCCAGCAGCAGAAGCTGTGTGCGGAGAAATGACATCACCCATAGTTACTATGCATCTTCCGTTGTCTCTCCTGCACACTCCCATACACCAAAGCCACTGCTGACAGCTCAGTGTGAGAGCAGACCGGATCTGCTTCAGAAAAGATACGTATAGCGATTTCTTCTAGACTAGGCTAGATAGACTAGTCTTTGTGGCTGCCAGTAGATTTAGAGAGTAGGGATGCACCGAATGGGTTTTTTGATGCCAAAACCGATACCGAAAATGAAAAATACACTAGGCCGAAAACCAAAACCGATACCGAAACAGCACCGATACCGAAAATGACTGTTTTTAAAAAATATTTTTATACAGGAGATGGTCAGAGACTGGGGACATGGTACAGGAGGTGGTCAGAGACTGGGGACAAGGTACAGGAGGTGGTCAGAGACTGGCGACATGATAAAAGAGATAAGTGCAGCCAGCTATGCCCCCCCACTGATGCAGCCAGCTATGCCCCCCCCACTGATGCAGCCAGCTATGCCCCCCCCCCACTGATGCAGCCAGCTATGCCCCCCCCCCCACTGATGCAGCCAGCTATGCCCTCCCCCCACTGATGCAGCCAGCTATGCCCCCCCCCACTGATGCAGCCAGCTATGCCCCCCCCCCACTGATGCAGCCAGCTATGCCCCCCCCACTGATGCAGCCAGCTATGCCCCCCCCACTGATGCAGCCAGCTATGCCCCCCCCACTGATGCAGCCAGCTATGCCCCTCTGCAGTGAAGAGAGCCGTCTGGTTGAATAGAGCACCGGGAACATCACAGCTTTAATTTCAATAGCTGTGTGTTCCCCGTCGCGCGCTGTCACACACAGCCCCTCCCCCTTGTCCAGGCACTTTGATAGACAGATCACCCGTCCAATCTGGACAGGTGATCTGTCTATCAAAGTTCCCCGGACAAGGGGGAGGGGCTGTGTGTGACGGCGCGCAATGGGGAACACACAGCTATTGAAATTAAAGCTGTGATGTTCCCGGCGCTCTATTCAACCAGACGGCTCTCTTCACTGCAGAGGGGCATAGCTGGCTGCATCAGTCCTGCGCTATTCACCTCCATCATGGGCGGCAACAGGGGCGGGCGGGGGCGGAGTCCCGCCCCATTTTCGGCTCAATTATCGGCCGTTTTTTCCTTTCGGCAAATTGCCGAAAAGGGCATTTTCGGCCGATATGTTTCGGCGGCCGAAATTTCGGTGCATCCCTATTAGAGAGTTATTATAGTTAGAATATATTTAATTAGTTTTAAGCTGAACTTTTATTTAAAGTGGAGCTCCACCCTAAAGTGGAACTTCCGCTCATTGGAAACCTCCCCCCTCCGGCACCACAATTGGCATCTTTTAGGAGGGTGCAGATATCTGTACTGTACAGGTATCTGCACCCACTTCTGGCATAGATATCCGCAGAATCTGCGGATATTTACGCCACTTCCTGCGGGTCCCCCGCTGTCTGCTGGGAAACACACGGATCCCAGAGACAACGGGGACCGTCCTTATTGCACAGCGCGACTCGCACATGCGCAGTAGGGAACCGGAAAAAGGAAGCCGCAAGGCTCCGCTTCCTGATTCCCATACTCAAGATGGCGGCGGCAGCACCTGAGAGACGATCGAGAGATCGGCTTCGGGTGCCAACAAATCGCGGGCGCGCTGGGCGGGTAAGGGTCCTTATTTTATAAGTCAGCAGCTGCAGTATTTGTAGCTGACTAAAAAAACAAAAAAAAAAATACAAAAAAAAACAAAAAAAAACAAACAAACACACAGCGGAACTCCCGCTTTAACCACTTGCTGGCTGTGCTATAACCGAATGACGGCTACAGCGCAGACGGCTAGTTCTGGAAGGCAGTCATATGACAGGTCTACCGTAATCGCACCCGCCGCAGGGGGCAGCATGCTCTGATCACAGCGTCTGGGAGGACACCACGGATGACAGATTGAGGTAAAGAGCCAATCAGCAGATCTTTACCACATGATCATGGCTGTAAATAGAAGCCGGTTATGGACACTCCTTGCCTCATGCTGACAGCTTGAGAAGGAGAGACTAAAAGCGGCTTCTCTAAGCCCTTCTACACACGGTTGGACATTCCGACAACAAAACCCGTCGATTTTGTCCGAAACTGGTGTTGCATACACACGGTCGGACAAAGTTGTCGGAAAATCCGATTCTTTTGCAACGTGATGGCGTAAGTTAGTTACAATGGGACTGCGTTCAGGCTAGTAGCCAATAGCTTTGGTCTAGGCATTTGATCTGAGCATGCGTGGCACTTTGATCGGAATTCTCTAAAAAAAAGTCAAAGTCCGATCGGATCATGTTGTCGGAAATTTTTTATATCCAGCTCTCAAACTGTTGGTCGGACATTCTGACGGAAAAGGCCTGATGAAGCCCACACATGGTTGGATTATCCGACAACATGGTCCGATCGGACATTTGCGGTCGGAATGTCTGACCATGTGTACAAGGGCTTAGAGGGACATGTACACTGATAAATTAGTGCACTTCTCTCCTACATGTAAAAATCTTTTTCTTTTGCTAGAAATTTACACAGAACCCCCAAACACAATATCTATATCTATCATTCGTATATATGTTTTCCTTTTAGCAGAGACCCTAGGGCAGTGATGGTGAACCTTGGCACCCCAGATGTTTTGGAACTACATTTCCCATGATGCTCAATTACACTGCAGAGTGCATGAGTATCATGGGAGATGTAGTTCCAAAACATCTAGGTTGCCACTGCCCTAGGGAAAAAAATGGCAGAGGTTGCAATTTTTATGGCACACAGTATTTGTGCAATTTTTGAAACCATTTTTTTTTTCTTTTTTAAGGGAAAAAACAAGCAACACTTTCATGAATTAAAAAAAAAAAAAAAAAACCCCCACACACTAAAAGTTAGACCATGCATAATGTGAAAGATTATGTTACGCTGAGTAAATGGATACCCAATTTGTCAAGCTTTAAAATTGCATGCACTTGTGGAATGGGGCAAAACTTCAGTACTTAAAAAAAAAAAAAAAAAAAATCTCCATAGGCTACACTTTTAAAAAAAATGTACAGGTTACCAATTTAGAGTTAGCGTTCTTGCACTAGAATTATTGCTCTCATTCTGTTTGTGGCAATACCTACCTAGTGTATGGTTTGAATGCAGTTTACATATTGGGGGGGCGACCTATGTATTTGCATTTGCTTCTCTTTGAGCACAAGGGGACAGATGCTTTCCCTTTATTTTTTATCACTTTTATTCCTATTACAAGGAATGTAAACATACTTTGTATAATGGAACCTCGGATTGCGAGTAACGCAGTTAACGAGCGTTTCGCAATACGAGCCATTTTTTATTTTTTTTAAACCCTGGCTGTGTTTGCAAGTGTTGTCTCGCAAAACCAGCAAGAGTCAAGCCTCTGCGGTGAGCAGTACTGCATTTGGCCAGAGGTGCAAGGGGCGCAGACAACACTCAGAACAGTTCGGAAATTCTCAGAAATTCTTGGAAACGCTCTGTTCAAATGTTTCCAAGCCTTTCCGAGGGTTTTCGAGTGAAGCTGAGCGATCGAGTATTTCCGAGTCTCTCAGGCGCCCCTACCTCTGGCCACGTGCGGTATTGCATGCAATAGAAGGCATTGCGGAACAAATTATCTTCGTTTTCATTGACTTCTATGGGGAAACTCACTTTGATACGAGAGTGCTTTGGATTACAAGGTTCCACTAAGAGGAATAGGGCATGACAGGACCTCTTCACGGAGAAATCTGAAGTCCCCAGATCTCTCCTCTACGCTGGAACACCAGAGATAATAAAAACAAAAAACGGGGTTTAAATCTGCCATCACTTCCAGCCTCCGAGGGTCAACGAGCTGCCATCACTTCCAGCCTCCGAGGGTCAAAGAGCTGGTCGTGTACCATCTGGCCCACACCAAGCACCCTCCTGCAGTCTATAAAAGCAGCCAATTAGCCGCTATGATTGCTTCCATATATATTTTCTGAATAATGCCTGCAGATCACCACCACACCAGCCAGTGTAGCTAGAATAAGTGTTCCCAAATTACCCCGTTTATTGACCACATTTCTGCCTGTTGCCTGGACCATTTCTTTCCCAGTTTGCTGAAAATGTCTCTGCCGGCGCCTAAACTGACCCATCTGCACTGATCAGCAGATTATTGCACTCCTGGAACCACAGGGACTACTTTCTTTGACTTTCTGGTACTTCCCAGGCCAGTGCACATGGCATTTCTGGGGGCAACCACATACCATTAGGCTAGGCTTGCTTGGCTTATAGGAATTGGGACTGCTATAGGTGATGCTATACCAAGCTATATTCCCTGACCATGGGTATTGGAGGCAACCATTACAGTACAATGCTTTTGATACAATTAGTTGATTTGCTTTCTACACAAGATACAATGTCTGGTACAGAATCAGTTCAGGCACTGAAAGTCTCACACAAGTGGTATCCCGATACTTGGCAGGCGTAGCAGAATGCTTTTTGGGGTGTAATTAAAAGTATGTCTACGCTGTGTGCGAGACATAACTTGTTTAAAAAGCAGAATTTTGTAAACGTAACAAAAATTTTAAAGCTGGTACACAAGGGCCGAATATCGGCTAGTTCAATCGAAACCAGTCAACATTCGGTCCGCGTGTACAGCAGCCCGTTTGGCTTCGGTTGAACAAGCATACTGGAAAATGGGGGAGTTCCCCTTTCAGAACACAATAGCACCACAGTGGGGAGATTGCTGTAGTAACTTACCGTGTGCACCAGGCATTAATTTCTTAATAAAAAAAAAAAAAAAAAAAAACTCACCATGCCTCTTACTAAATACCTTGAACTGTCTATCTTTCCAAAACAGGGGTCATTTGAGGGGTATTATAGTGTCTTGGAATATTAGTGCCTCAAGAAATTAGCTAGTCAATACATCAGTACTGAACAATTGTCAAATATACTGTATATAATCATAGTTTGTAGACACTTCCACAAAAAACTAAACATACACCGATTTGGGTTATTTTCCCCCAAAGAAATATAGAATACATTTGGGCCTAAATCTACGAAGATAGATTGTTAGTTGGCAAAGTTTTATAACCAAAGACTTGTGTTTTTTTTTTTAAATGTTCGGTATGTTTTTGTTCATATAGCATAAAAGCCCATGGGGGTCAGCAACCGCCTTAAAATTATAAAAAAAAAATATATACAACTTGGGTACAATGTTTCATGAGTAATAGTCATAAAAACTGACCGCACTGTATACTTCAAAAACGGTCAGGGCAGAAGAGGGTGAGAGTGTCTGGTACTGAAGTGGGCATCTCTATAGGTTTCATTGCAAGTTTTAGCAAAACAAGCAGCATTTTATACCACTGCAGCAAGTTTTTTTTTTTTTTTTTTTTTTTTTTTTTTTATATAAACACTGACTTACATTACAACCCTTTAACAGCCAGATATATTTATATCAGTAATAAATGTCAGTGGGAAATAATTAAAATGCACATAACCCGCAGAACTGCAAAGCTTTCCAAGCTGCTATTTTAAAGCCATTTTCATTCCAGGTTAGTTATCCAAATAGAACATTGCTTTGTGTACACTCTGAAGCATGCAGACTAAATACTGTAATGGTAAATTATTCAAAAGGAAAAACAACAAATAAAATCACGCATAAACCACTTCACTCTAATTATTCCCAGGGAGAAAATCTGAGGAGGCTTTATTTCTGCTGTTAAAAACAAGGCCTAGGCCCAAAGATCTGCAAGCACGCAGCAGTCTTCAGTACAAATAACAGCGCTGCCATGAAAGTGAATGGTCCCAATTAGAAGACGATGAAGCAGTATTACCGTAAACCCCAAACCAAAAATGTTATATACTGCGCTTACCGATCATTGACTGCATTCTTTTTTTTTTGCACCAAGTCACTAACAAGGCTGCATTGATGGGCACTGACAAGGCTGCATTGATGGGCATTTAAATGTAAGTTTTTTTCCTTAAAATTCCCTCCTAAACTTGGGGTGCGTGTTATACGCCGATAAATACGGTAACCACATGACTTCAGCATGCCTAATTATGCTGAGGTGTGGAACATCCAATCCTTGCAGAGCAGATGAAGAAAGGAGTGGGAGGGAATTAAAACATAATGCACGTCTTAGGCTAGTCCACGAGATATGTAAATCACCTGTCACTCACAGCAAGGGGGAGGATTTGACAAAGTTTTGCTGTTTGTCAAGATTTATCTCACTGAACAATAAAAAAGGATTGCTCAGAGCTGGATTGAAATCTTATACTCTACATTATGACATCAAAAAATAATAATAATTTCGGGTTTACGTCCACTTTAAAATGTAAACCAATGTAGCCATCACATCTAAGAATTGCCAAGCTGAAATAGAAGATTAGCTTTTGGGTTTAATACAGCTTTAAATCTAGTTTATGAATTTCCAGTAACGGAAACAAAAAAACATATGTGAAAGGGTCTGCCTTTCCTTGAAATGGAGTTGTGACCATGCATGCGAGTTGTCCTGTGGCAGGGGCAGTTGTGGGCTCAATGACAGCTTTTTTCACATGTGGCCAAGGTAGACTAAGCCTGGTTGAGTCACAGTCAGTTTAGTGGCATGGTGGTGATTAGGCAAAACCCTACAGCCATATAGAGCCCCTATAGATATTCTGCATTGATTGCTGCAGATGATGCAATTGTGGTATATGGCTCTAGTCCGGTTTCATCTAGCCATAAAATGACACTGGCCTCTGTCACTTTTGAATGAAGGGCCATGGAGTACCACAGACAAAGCAGACCAGGCACTACATTAATATTCTGCAGGGTGAAAAGGAGTACAACAAAATCCATGATATTCTGGAGACATTAACACCACTAATACAAGGCTTATCCCTGATAACAAGGCCACATCAATGTACAGGGGGAAGGAGGGGTTGTGGCTTCACAAAAGACACCTTTGATTCCTCAATGTAAAGCATGATAAATATCTGACAGACTAACAGTAATAGAAATTCGGCTCATCACACTCAATTATACACACACCTTTTTAAAACTCAGATGTACCAAACAACCCATAACTAGTATACACTTATGCCTTGGTGTAAATGTAAGCTACTAAACACTTACCCATCCACTTCTAATAGAATACAATAAAAAATAAATAAATAATCCATGTATCCCATAAGCCAGCTTCTTTGCAGGAAAAAAGGTCAACAGTCTGCCACAAAGGAGGGAAGTTGCCAGGGAAACCTAAGCTTGTTTACTGTACCACCCATTTCCTCCCAAAAGAACAGACAGCCCACTGAGCCAATGAGAACAGCAGGCTCCCCCACACATTCCATGCCTGCTGATATCCGAGGACAGCAGGCATGCCGTTATCTCCGTTGCTCACACTTTGCCACAGCTACAAAATGTGTTTGGCAGCAGCAACACAAATGCACTGAAAAAGCAACTGAGGCCAAATTTCTCACAAGAAAAAAGGCACTGCGGACTCTGAAAAAAAGTGCGGGCTCTGGCACCTCGCACTAGGACTGACCGCACACACTGCAATCTGTACAATAAATGTTCATCAGGAAATGGATCAATAATACGCCTTCAAACTCTGCTCTCAGATAAGTCCTAAGCCAACCAAGTACAGATTGCCCCGGTCAGACTGGCCCTAACCTGAGAAAACAAGGCCGATCGTTTTTTCACAGCTCTAGTAACCCAGAACTTGCGGCAAGTTTGAGTCACAAGCAAATTTCTATTTTTTTTCCTCCTCTCACATACAAATTTGGAAGATGTGTTCGATAATGCTTCAATTTTCAGACTTCAGCAGATGCCTGCTGGGTCAGCGACTCAACAAAAGGAAGATCAGGAGGAATGCCTCACAGAGGCCTGCGTCTTTATGCACTTCCCACCCGGGACAATTCTGACATTTCTCTCCTACATGTAAAATTCATCATTTTTTTTACTAGAAAATTACATAAAACCCCCAAACATTATGTACGTTTTGTTTAGCAATGATCCTAGAGAATACAATGGCGGTTGTTGCAACTTTTTATCTCGCACGGCATTTGCACAGCAATTATTCAAATATTTTATTTTTTTTTAGAGCATGAAACAAAAACAAAAAAAAAAAAACTGTAACAAGCGCTGGTGAAATGGCGCCAAACGTAAATATCCCCATAGGCGATGCTTTACTTTTTTTTTTTTACTGGTTAGATGTTTTACGTTACAGAGGAGGTCTAGGGCTAGAATTATTGTTCTCGCTCTAATGTTCGCGGTGATACCTCACATGTATGGTTTGAGCACAGTTTTCATATGTGGGCGGGACTTGCATATGCGTTCGCTTCTGCGTACGAGCTCACTGGGACAGGGGGCGCTTTAAAAAAAATAAAATAAAAAAAATTGTTAAATTTTACTTTTTATTTTCTAGTTTGACACTTAAAAAAAAAAAAAAAAAAAACACTTTTATTCCTCTTACAGGGAATGTAAACATCTCTTGTAATAGGAATATGGCATGATCGGAACTCTTTACAGTGAGATACGGGGCGAATAAGACCCCACATCTCACCTTCACTTCTAGGCTGGGAAAAATAAATAAAATGACGACCACAGCTTCCCAGCAGAGGCAGCATAGTTTTTTTTAATGTTTTTTTTAAATGCAGAGGCCGGGCGTAACGTCATAACATCACACCCGGGCTCCTAACAATCATAGAGACTGGCAACCACCTGGCCCACCGGAAATCTCTATGATCACCATCCAGGGACCAGCGGATCCGGTGTCCGGCTCACCGATGGAAGCGGTGAGTCGGTAGAAGCACCGGAGGTGTCTCCTCCCACTGCCCGTAAGAACGATCAAGCGGTGGAACAACCACTATGATCATTTTTATGGTGTAGGGAATCGCTGGCTGAAAAGGCCGATATCGGAATGATGTCTGTAGCTGCAGGCATCATTCAGATATAACCCCAGAAAGTCAAAGACGTCTCAGGACATCCCTCCGGCGCAAAGTGGGTAAAAACCATGTCAGTAATAGCAGCTGATTAAAGTGATTGAGAAAAAAAAAAAAAAAAAAAAAAACACAAACCCACACATTTCTATACTTAGCTGCTCTGTGCAAAGAAATAGCAGAGCGACCCTGAACCTCCCTTTCTTGGGTCCCTCGATGGAACTCCTGGCTCCTCTGTCCAATGCCCCCATGGAAAGCCGCTTCCCATTGGGGCACTTGTGTGTTCACTCCCAAGCCTCCCTTCTGCGTCCATTGACACAGACAGCAGGACTCACATGCCTAGTGTGGTCAGTTTGGAACAGGAAAGCAGAGGGAATGACAGGTACATCGGGTATATCACACAACAGAAACAATACAAAAAGAGAACAGGATACTTTTTCATACAAGTATATGGTACAGCAGTCACATATCAGGAATATGAAATGTTGGGATAACAATCTGTAAGCTGGCACATGCTTATATTGGACAAACTACAAACATTAAACGTTCAATAAGGAGACACAGACCCCAAAAAATACTTCCAGCACTCCTGTCCCCTTTTCCTGGGATCCCCACCCCCCCCCCTCTTTCCTTCCCCTGTCCCCACCCTTTCCCCCCTATATCGTCCCTTCTTTCTGTCTTCTGCGTTTACCATCTCTTTACTTGCCTTGGATATTCCATACCCGATACACAATAACTGTGCAACCCCTGCTGACGTGTAGACTTTTGGCTGGCTAGCTAAAAGGACTCTAGTGCCTCAGTACCACGACCACTTCGCACAGGTCATAATGGGTGCAGCAGTTCTTGGTAACGCTGATTCTTTAACGAGATGCCTGTATTATGTATGTTAAATTATGATTTACTCCGTATAGAAGGGAACACCCTCCATACTGCTACAAGATGTTGTGAATATTCATGCTTTTCTTGTTCTGTGGGCTCTTGGCTTACCTGTTTAAAATCCTCAATAAAGACTATGTGCAAAAAATACTTCCAAAACATGCCAATTTCGATCAGCTAAATGTGAAAACTTTGGTTAAGGAAAGATCTTTGCCACCAGATTATCTCCGAGCAAAATAGCGTTCATCCAGGAAAATCCAATCTAGCTTAATCATTATTTCTCCAGGATGGCTCAGCAAGCGGAGGAAGTCTGGCACTGTCAGATCAGATGAAGTTGAAATCCAGGCACTGTTCTTAAATTGGTCCACCTAAATAAATACTCAATTGCAGTTAACTAGTTAAAAAATTACTTAGCATTACGCATATTCCTACCCCCAGTTAAATGGTCTAGTATTTACTACCTTTCAGTTTGGCCTCATTTAGTTTGTAATCAAAATTCAAGCGAATTTTATATATATATATATATATATATATATATATATATATATATATATATATATATATATATATATATATATATATATATATCTAAAAGTCAAAGCCAACTTCCACCTGCAGAAATCTAATCACTTGTAATGTATAAAAATAGCATGACCTGCACCAATCTCTACAAGATATACAACGTGAAGCTATAAAAATTTATAGATACTCTTAAATAGGATTCTAACTCAGATGGAAGAACACTGAATACTATCTAAAAGTATCTGCTTTATATCAAATACAGCTTCGGTATTTCCACTCTATCCATTCTATCCAGATACTTCTGCAGAAAATCCAAAAGACATCCAAGTTTTAGGCGATTCCAGACTGCACCTACACCAGCATACACTTTTGCTAGTTTAAATGACATTTTAAAATATGGTTCCTAGCTGGGTATAGATGAGAATACTTTTCTCTTGAGAACAATGAGAGAATAGACATATGCCCGTCATCAGTCTTGGCTTTCAAGCCATAATAATATGTGCTGGAACCTGCCAAAGAAAGCAAGAGATGCCATGTACCACCAACAGGAGGAATGTCCGGCCCGCTCACACAGTGCGATTTCATTGACCCTACAATTTGAGGGCAGGATTAGGTGTTCAACAGCCCAGTTTCAAAGCCACTGGAGCGGCTTGCTGAGAGGCTGAGCCAGGCGACGGTCCTGGGTGGATCCCAACCACATGGTCCCAATCTTTCCCCAGCCTGGACTGGCTCTGTGACATCAGCCAACAGCAGGCTTCAGCCTGCTGTCAGCTGAAAATAGGTCACAAGAGTGCAGAATGTACTTTGGCTGTACTTCTTGAAAAACATTCCCTACACCGACAAAGAAAATAAAAGTGGCTTTAGATACACAAATGCAAAGTAAGAACATAAAACAAACACCGTTTAAAATTAGACACACCATTATACTATGCAACCCTTAATGACATGCAAATGACGACACTGGGATTCCATGCATTTTAAATCCCAATATAAGCCTCCACTTTGAACAGGTTACACAGCATATGGCCTGCTTCAGAGCCAACAAATTAGCCAAATGAAGTGCAGATAGACTTATCATATGAAGCAGTCTGCATTAAGAACCTATGCTTGGCATGTCAAACAGCTAGCATATGGTAAACATATCGCCATACGTCGGTTTTGAGTGGATCCAATTGGATCGGATGGCAGGCGGGCTCAGCAGACACATCTCCGCTGACATCAGTCTGCCCTTAGGAGTCAATGGGGGCCCCGCTCTGATCCACCTGAAAAACAGACAGCCGGATCTCATCAGGCTTATGGCGAGAAAGGGGCCTTAAAGTGTAGATCAAAGCAGCAATATATATAACAATATATCAGATTTCTGTGTGCCATGTAATCAAGACAATTGAGATTAAACAGTTATTCAAGGTTGCTTGCAGTTTAAAGATCGGTTTATAAAGTGTTTGTGTAAAAACTGAGAAAATCTGTTGGTTCAATTAGGACCTCTAACCATTTATTGCTTAAAGAACATTAGCCTTGCAGAATATTAGTGATCTGCAAATAGACAGGTCGGTAATACTAAGCTCTAATTAGAGGAAATACTGAAGGGCATATTGTTGTGATGTCCAGCACAACCTACTATCCCTGTAAAGGAAGTTTAGAAAAAGGTTTGCCACATTACTAGGCTGGAATATTCAAGATAAAAATCACTTCAAAAGTATTGGAGGAAAATAAAATATATGGGGAGCTGGAAGAGTGTGTAGGCAATAGGAGCAGACAGACTACTATGGCTAAAAAAGTGATGAGAAAGGGACTTTAATATTGCAGAGAACATGTGTCCATTAAAGGGCATGACAAGCACTCTTACATTGGGCAGCTGTTCAAGAATGCTATAGCAAAAGCTTAAGACATATAGGATCTACAGTACACTGTAATGTTCCACTGCTCAGGCAAATGTGGATGTGGGGTGACATAAGCACATCCAAAATTCTATACCAACAATGACAAGACAAGTTTTACAAGAGAAGGAGCTGTTCTGGCAAAAGCATTACATAGATAAGCGCTTACTATATTCTTGGCTAGCTCCAGTGAGTTATTTAAAGGATATGCTTTCAGCTTGAGAATATTTTAAATTAACAGGCTATAATACTGCAACATGATGGATCCGTTCTATAAAAAAAAAAAAAAAAAAACCCCATCACAAATTGCAGTTGCAGAGAATTTACCAATTAAACCTGCCAACATTACCTTGACATTCTACACATGTACATATTATATGGCAGGCTGGATAATGTTTAAGGGCCGGCTCTCCTAGGGTCATAATGCTTACTTATTGCGTCTATGGAGGAGCAGCAGCTTTGTCACCCCAGGCTGCTGATCCAATTTGGACTACAAGCACTGGATGTCAGTTCCTCTGTTCACCAACAGCACTATAACATCACAAGATCAGTGCCGTCAGTCAGTATCCCTAATCAGAACCACCCATTCAGTGTCCCTGATCATCGCCACACCGCTTACAGGGTCCTGGACAGTGCAGTGTTGCCTGTAGTAACCCTGACCTGTTTATTGGCCACGCTCCTGCCTGCTGGTGAACTATGTCCCTGCCTGCGGCCCCAACAAATCCCTTCTGCACATCCCCCCCCCCCCGACTACATTCCTGCACGACACCAGGTCAGTGGACATGGCATTCCTGGGGGCAGCCATGTACCAGTAGGCTAGGCTTGCTTGGCTTATAGGAATTGGGACTGCGTTATATATGACTCTACACTAAGCCATATTCCATGATCAATCATATAGATGGTGATTATTGCAGTACACATTGGTTTTGATACAATTAGAGTTGTGCGATACACAAGATAATGTCCGGTACATAATCAGTAGGGGTGCAATGGATAAAAAAAAAAAAACCCACACAACTCATGGATCGGATAGTTCCTCGGATCAGATGTCAGCGGACTTGTCACCACTGACATCCGACGCTCCATAGACCTCTAAGGAGCATCCGCTCAGGTCCGCCTGAAAAACTGACAGGCGGACCTGAACGAATTGTTCGCGTGAAAGGGGCCCAAGACTAGAAAACAAACCTGTGTACAAGTACAGATAAGATAACAGAGAGTTCAGGAGCAGTTGAGAAAAAATAAAATAAAAAAATATGCCCAAATGCTCCTAAACGTCCATTTACCAGCAGCAGTGTATATGAGGCCTAAGTATGCCCATGCTGCATGTGAGAAATACCTCGTTAAAATTTACATTTTCTTTCCGCTTTTTCTAAAAATTTGTTGCAATAAAATTGTCTTCAAAAAGACTATTTATCTTCCACGGTTTTAATCTGGCACATAGGCATGCTTTATATCTATTGTTTTAGACAAAAGCTTTGCATTTTTGATTGGTAGTAGTTATAGTGCTGCAGTATTGTAGAAGTTTCAATAAAACTAATGATTATGTGCAAAGTACAGTAACCACAAACAAGGTTACTATATTGACATTTATCCCATAAAATTGATCCAACAGATAAAGTGGAACAAAATTTTATCTTAATTTTAGTGTGGAACCAACATTCCACCATGGAGCAAACTAATCTCTAGTCAATTCATTTTTAATATTCAAGGCAAACCCGTCCATTTCACCCATGTCTCCATGCTCAATTTTGTTGAGAAATCCCTTTTGAAAAAAGGGCAGATGATTCACATAGCATTTACTTCCTGGAATCTATCTGCCTTTAGCTCAGACATGCTGGTGTTCTGTCAGAATAGTGAACCCCTCAGATTAGGCAATGCAAGTGACGTTTGCATGTGTTCCACTGCTACCAAATTTGCTAATCTGACAGAACGCCTGCCGTCAGCGGACATCTTACTACACCCAGCTAGGTCTTGAATTTCACAGTAATTTCCACACTAAAATTAAGCGTTAATAAATACATATAGTATATTGACATGTGTGATGCAGTTTTGATGGTCTATTGTGAAACAAGTTGGACGCCAGCAGTAGGAAGGTGGCAGAGGCCATGTTGGTACACCCAGCACTGCTCCATGCTAAATCTTTAGGCTTTCAAAATGTAACATCCAAACAGCATCACAGATGTCAATGTACTATATTTATATACGCTAACTTTATTGCTAAAACTACTGTGAAATTCAAGTAGTAGCTGGGTGTAGTAAGATTTCCACTGCTGCCTTTTGACTGCAGGTGTCAGATTAGCAAACTTGGTAGTGGTCGACAGTCACCTCCATTACCCAAGACCCCTTTCACACTGCCAGCATTTTTAAAGTGCTACAGGGCTAAAAATAGCACCTGAAAAAAGCGGCTCCTATCACACTGGAGCAGGGCATCGCAAAAAGTCCTGCCAACAGCTTCTTTGGAGCGGTGAACTCACCGCTTCTCCCCATTGAAATCAATGGAGCACCGCTGCGATACCGCCGGCAAAAAGCCGCTCCGGCGGATTTTTCAGGTGGATTTAACCCCTTTTCGGCCGCTAGCAGAGGGTTAAAACCACCCTCTAGCGGCTGCATAGCATTGCTAAGACGGTAAAAACGGTGTCAAAAATAGAGTTGCTTTACCGCCGACTCCCGGGCCGACTCGGTGTGAAAGCCGTCTGATCTGACGGGTCCGCCATTTTTTGACAGAACACAGGCAGGAGGGTATGCTTGGCTGAGAAAGTCCCTCCTCCCGATGAAAAAAAAAAAAAAACTCTTAATACTGGAATGTATGACATCATTGCGGCCTAGGCCAGAAACTACAAAGCAAAAAAAAGTTACAAAATAAGAGTTTAACACAATATACCTTCCCATCAAATTACTAATGCTAAATTAGCACAAGGATTACAAATGGGTGATGTTGATTGGACAGTTTGGTTCCATTTTAACGCCCAACATAAGTTTCTGAACGCAGCGGGGCTGTGTCCGCACAGAGCGGTTTAACTGCTCATTTTGTCTAGGGGACGAGAAAGCTTATACTTGATCGTTCCGTCGTCCACCAGAAAATGGAGCTTTATGGCCCAGTGGTTGATTGTACCTGGTCTATGGAGCCTGCTCTAGGCTTGATGACGTCAGGGCAGTCCATAACTCAAAAATGCTGGGAGCAGGGGATGCCGGACCAGTCTTTTGCTAGGAGGATCGAAGGATTAGCTAATAAAATCTCCTTCCTCTCCCCTAGACAAAAACGAGTGGTTAACCCGTGCAGTGCAGGCAAAGCTCCACTCTATGAGAAAACTTTTTGCCCAGCCATGTGCTTTAAGATTAGGTGCTCCAGTTAACACTCTGTATGCCTATCCTCCGCTCCAGTTTCCATATATCGCACAGTGTCCAATTAGTTGAAAGACACCAAAGTTTCTAACAAAATATTACGAGGAGCCGTGGTCAATAGAAACCCCCTCTTTAGCTCAAGCAATATAAGAAGCAATTAATTAAAAGCTTATTTGCCTCACAACTGAATGACTAACAACTCTGACACCATCCATAAAACTTGTAGTGACTCATTCATTTTCTGTTCCCAAGTATTCAAGTAATGAGACATTCTAATAAATGACAAGCTGCTGTTTCCAACTTGCTTTTGTTTGTACTCTTTCACAATTGCAACTGATAGCCTGTGCTAGGCTCAGCAAAGAATAACTTGTTGGGATGGGTGTAGTCTCTATATTTAGCTCACCAAGCACTACCCGGCTACAGCAAGTTCCTCTGCATGAGATCAGGGGTTACTCAGCCTCCAGGCTCTACTTACACCCCTGCAGCTGTTACAGGTATGACAGGAAACCTTTGACCCCAGCGTAAAATGCAAGCCAGCAAATGTACGCAGCAGTTTTATTTTTCCCATAAGCTAAACCTTAACTAGCAAAATAAGTATATTGCAGGCGCAAAGTTTCTAAACTAAGCAACACACCGCTAGTTTGCCAACGTATGGTAATGTCAGCTAAAAACGACAGGGAATCCGTTATTTTAACAATCCAGCAGCAACTATTTTACAGCACCAGTCTGAACAACGCTCCCCTACATACACTATGAAAAAAGGAAGATTAGCAAAAAGGAAAGGAAAACAAAACAAAACAGGGTGGGGGGTGTCTGGAAGTAACTTTGACCAATGTAACGTCTCACTACAGCACACATGTTGTGCTACAGTTCACAAGGCTTCCCTCTGACTCACTTATACGGCACTGAACTCCATTATAGACCTACTAGAACACACTGGCATTTGACAAAGTTTAAACTGGTGATTGTCAAGTATAGACCCCGGGGTCAAGCACGCAGTCACTGCTTAGTGGGGAAAAAAAAAGAAGGATCAAGTTGAGCAATTTGAAGTGGGGGAAAAAAAAATACAGATTAATGTAATGTCTACAGGAAGTGGTTTGCACCCAAAAGAAAACCTCAGAAGATTTAAAAAGTGTTACTAAACCCACAACAGTAAAATCAGTCATACTCACTGTGCAACCTAAGGCGTTAATACTCTAAAAAGCCTGTTTGATCCGGTCTCTGATCCTCCCCTTCTTCCACGGTCCCCAATTCATCTCCTGATAGAACAGAGGCTAGGGGACAAGCTGCACATGCTCAGTTTGGTGTGTATTGCTAGAGAGTTATTTTCTTCTTGGGGAGAGTGCATGCGATCAGAACACGGCTATTCAGCTCTGTCCAGACAGTCAGGGGTCCTGCAGCCTGATTTGACAGAGCAGATTGAAAACTCCTCCTACAAGCTTTAACCAACCAGACACCTATGCCCCATACACACGATGAGATTATCGGACGAATGATCGTCCGTTTTTTATTGCATGCTAATCTCAGATCGAATCTGATGAGTTTACTTAAGTCACGAAAATTCCCGCACGACAGAAAAAAAATTCGTAAGTGATGTCATGTGTTGTAATGCATTTGTATTGCATTTTCGAACGATAGCTGTACTGATTAAACGAAAATCGTACGATTTGGCATCGTACGAAAAAAATTTCCGTGCATGTCCGATAGAATAATAATCGGATGAACTGTCCGAATCGGCTCTCGAAAGCTCTGTACTAATGTTCCGATTATCGTACGATCGCTTCGAAAGCGGTATTTTCCGTACGATTTTCAGATCGTGTGTACGGGGCATTAGTCAAAAGACTTCTATAAAGTATACTGCTGATTAGAAAAGGCATTTATCAGTTTATATTTACTAAAACCATTGCATTTCTATGTTGCATACTGTGGGAGGCCAGATTTAATGAACGCAGGGTCCCGAGTTTAGTAACACTAAGTTTATTTAGAATTTTGGTTGTACAAAGTACTGTTTCCCTTATGCATTTTTCAATGAATGACAACAGGTTGAACAAGTTTAACAGGTTGAGAGAGGTGATAATGTGTATACCTCGAACTCAGTCGATTCAAAGAGGCCACATAAGGAAAAAGCTTACAAACTAGAGCTGGACATACATTGATCAAATTTCAGCCAATTCAAAAGAAACCACACAGCATGACAAACTTTGATTCAATCGCCTTGCTGAAGGACCCATCAGAAAATATTCGGCCAAACAGCACCTGCATCCAATCAGATGCAGCCACTGTTTGCCATGGGTTCCAGCTGTCAGAATACAACAGACGTCACTGCAGATTTATCCATCCACCCTTTACATGGATCGAGGAAATCGCAGAGCTAAAACAAGGGAAACCTGTAGTGTATGGCCAGCTTTATACATGGGAAAGCACACACCGACAGGTTCTCAGTACCCTCCAGCAACATGACCCTTTGTTCTCAAGAAAGTGTGCTGGCTGCTTGTCTATTACACCACTCCTTTTGAAACTGTGCACCATGGTGGAATGCTGGACTTCAGTGACAAAATTGTATTATGCTTCTGTAATCCTACAAAAATAATCTCACACTCCGGTACAGCACATTGTATATAAAACAAGCATCTCTAACATAAGAAATCTGCAATTCTTCTAGTGATGGGATTTTGCAGGAAAAAAAAAAAAAAAAAAAAAGCAGCAGCGATTCATTCTATGCCAAGCTTGGAAAATATTACTATATTTTCCAACAAGCAGCACTGGACTTAAAATGATACTTGTACATGAAATGACAGCACCGATATGTCATTAAAGCTTGTGGAGTGATAATCTGTACGTATGCTCATTATGGTGAAATGCTTTAATTAAAAGCGCAACAAAACACAAACTGCAGCTCCTAACATGTATGTGCTAGAAACTATCAAAAAAAAAAAAAGGGAGAACCTGCATTTAAAAAGAAAGAAAGTGGTCTTCAAGAGAAGCACATGAAGATGCCTTATGGAAAAGGCTGGATGTAAGGTGCTTGCAGACACCCATTCTTCTTTCTAAAAGGTTCCCCTGAGCCCTGTGGGTCCCCCCAAACCTGGGCACAAGCCATAAAGCAAACCACAAAGAATGTGCAACTTTCATGAGAGAAACCTGGTAGCAGCCATTGTGATTTGCTTCTTAACCACTTGAGGTCCGGGCCATAACCGAATGACTGCTACGGCCGGACCTCAATTTCCGGAAGGCCATCATAGGACGTCCTCCCCTGTGCACACCCTGCAGGGTGCGCAGGATGCGTGTTGTGATCACTGAGTCACTGAGACTTGGGTGATCACCAATCCGAGTAAGGGGCCGGTCCGAACACCAGGTTATGTTTAAGGGGCATCAGTCCCGAAGAACAAGTATCACAGGCACCTTATCTGTGCCAATCAGTATCCCCTGCCAGTGCCCACCTATCAATGATCACTAGTGGTGCCAATCAGTGCCACCTATTAGTGTAAGCAGTCAGTGCCCATCACTGCCGCCTCATCAGCGTACATCAATGAAGGAGACAAATTACCCGTTTGCAAAAAAATTTTTTTCAATTCGGTCTTTCAATTTTAACAAAAAATAACTGCAGAGGTGATCAAATACCGCCAAAAGAAAGCTTTATTTGTGTGGGGGGGGGGGGGGGCGGGGAATGTCATTTGGGTACAGTGTTGCATGACCACGTAATTGTCATTGAAATTGCATCAGCGCTGAAAATTTGTCTGGACAGAAGGGGGGGGGGGGGTTTAAGTGCCCAGTAAGTAGGTGGTTAAAATAGGGTTTGCCTGTCATGTTAACTCTTCTGTAACAGTACTATTAGTAAATAGATCAGCCAGGGTGTCTTCCGTGTTCTTCAGGGGTAACGGCAAAATGCCTGAAAATTGCATCAAACTGCCACAGTTTTTAACTTTGCAGCATTACAACCCTGGGCACCGGGTGGGTCAAACCACTGGCATTCTGCCAACCCTGGGCACCAACTTATGACATCACTGGTTGATAAGGAGAACGACTGGTTCATGCACAACATCCTTGCTTACCCCTCCCCATAAGCACTGGGGTCATATTAGAAAAAGAGAAACTGAGGGAGCAGAGAAACACTAGAATACTAGTCAGTAACAAAAAAAAACAAAAAAAATAATAATCAATGACTTTAAAAAAAAATTAATAAAATGCTTTTGGAGAAAAAAAAAACAAAAAATCTATTTAAAAGATTATTTTTCTATGCAAGATATATTAATTTTGTTTAATCAACATGAAAGGGCACTTGGTTATGTAGCCCGAGGCTGTATATTCTGCAATATTTACATTTTTGATAAAATCAATGAATCCAAGCTCTGCAAGCAGAGATAACATGCACTGCATTGATGCATTCACACAATGTCAAAATAACCGTGAGATAAACCAAAGTTCAGGAATATTCCTTTATCCCATTGGTTTTTCAAATCTATATACACTACAAATTGTATGATTGAATCAGTTCAGATATTGCAGTTTTACTACCCAATAGCTTATTATTCTAAATAGGAAACTTTCATTTTGTTTGCAAATATTAAAGATTATAAACTACAAGCAAGACTGAGTCCCTACATTTAACCACCTTCAGACCGGACCATTTTGCTGGTAAATGACCAGAGGTCTTTTTACACTTTGGCACTGCGCTGCTTTAACTGGTAATTGCGCGGTCATGCAATGTTGTACCCAAACAAAATTTGCGTCCTTTTCTTCCCACAAATAGAGCTTTCTTTTGATGGTATTTGATTGCCTCTGCGATTTTTATTTTTTGCGATATAAACGTAAAAAGACCGCAAACTTTGAAAAAAAATGATATTTTCTACTTTTTGTTATTAGAAAAATCCAATAAACTCAATTTTAGTCATACATTTAGGCCAAAATGTATTCAGCCACATGTCTTTGGTAAAAAAAAAGTCAATAATTGTATATTTATTGGTTTGCGCAAAAGTTGTCACATCTACAAACTAAGGTACGTTTTCTGGAATTTACGCAGCTTTTAGTTTACGACTGCCTATCTCATTTCTTGAGGTGCTAAATTGGCAGGGCAGTACAAAACCCCCCCAAATGACCCCATTTTGGAAAGTAGACCCCCTAAGGAAATTGATAAGTGGCATGTTGAGCCCATTGAATATTTTATTTTTTTGCCTCAAGCGATTGAATAATGACAAAAAAAAAAATATTTTTTTTTTTTTTTTTTACACAAAGTGGTCACTAAATGATATATTGCTCACACATGCTATGGGCGTATGTGAAATGACACCCCAAAATAAATTCTGCTGCTTCTCCCGAGTACGGGGATACCACATATGTGGGACTTTTTGGGAGCCTAGCCGCGTACGGGGCCCCGAAAACCAAGCACCGCCTTCAGGCTTTCTAAGGGCGTAAATTTTTGAGTTCACTTCTCACTACCCATTACAGTTTTGAAGGCCATAAAATGCCAAGATGGCACAAAACCCCGACAAATGACCCCATTTTAGAAAGTAGACACCCCAAGCTATTTGCTGAGAGGCATGTTGAGTTCATGGAATATTTTATATTTTGCCACAAGTTGCGGGAAAATTACAAACTTTTTTTTTTTTTTTTTTTTTTTTTCACAAAGTTGTCACTAAATGATATATTGCTCATGCATGCCATGGGCATATGTGAAATGACACCCCAAAATAAATTCTGCTGCTTCTCCTGAGTACGGGGATACCACATATGTGGGACTTTTTGGGAGCCTAGCCGCGTACGGGGCCCCGAAAACCAAGCACCGCCTTCAGGCTTTCTAAGGGCGTTACAGTTTTGAAGGTCATAAAATGCCAAGATGGCACAAACCCCCCCCAAATGACCCCATTTTGGAAAGTAGACACCCCTAAATTTAGGGGTACACTAGTGAGACTAGGTAATAAATGGCGGGTGCCCTGAAACTATAAAAAAATAACTAACCAACCAGTGTCACCTGTAACAGTTATATGGTGATCACTGGTGAAAGGGTTAACTAGTGGGCAATCAGGGGGCTTTATGCGGTAGTATATGGGGGTCCCTGGCGCTATAAAAAGCTGCGGCGAACCTAAATACCTACCTGCCTAACTAGCGTCACCTGTGAGACTAATACGGCGATCAGAAAAATGATCGCTTATTAGGCTGGGTTCACACTGGAGCGATGCGGAAACGCCACGAATCCGCGGCGGGTTCCCGCATCGCATGCCTCCCGGCGGCAGTTCACACTGCCCTATGCGAACTGCTGGGAGTGTCAGTGAAATGTTACTGACACCCCCACCAGATCAGTTCGCATATCGCAGTGCGATCTGCAAACTCGGATCGCATGGTGTGAACACCCATGCGATCCGATTCTGCTGCGGGCCAAAAAAAGGGTCCCGTGCGAATTTGCGGCGGGTGCGGCGAATGGCTGAACTCGAATCGCACAGAGATCGGATGTGATTTGCACTGCAGTGCGGTGCGAATCACATTCGTTCTCATAAACCGCTGCAATGTGAACCCAGCCTTAGTGACACTGGCGACGGGGGGGTGATCACGGGGTTAAACCTTTATTGGGGGGTTAGGGGGGTACATTAGAACTAAAGGGGGCTAACCCTAACTGCCCTAACAGTTATTACAGTCACAAATGACACCAATGCAAAAAAATAAAAAATAAATAAATAAATGACATTGGTGTCACTGTGACTGGGGGGCAGGGGTAATTGGGGGGGTGATCGGGGGGTAAAGGGGGGGTGTGAGTGTGCCTGGCATGTTCTACTGTGTGTGTAGAGTGTTGGTGCAACTCACCGATCCGCTCTCCTCCGTGTCGGAACGAAAAATACCGACACGGAGGAGAGAATACATCACTTCCTCTCCTGTGTTTACATTACAGGAGAGGAAGTGATGTCACGGGGGATTTCTATTCGTCGGGAGCGATCGCGAGGGGGTGGCCATGAATGAATGGCCGCCCCCTCGTCCCGGATCGCTCCCGGACGAAAACCGACCGCCGCAGGCACCGGGCGGGGGCCCGATCGGGCCCCCGACCCGCGGGAAGGCAGGGACGTACAGGTACGCCCATATGCCTGCCCGTGCCATGCTGTCGACGTACATCGTCGTGCGGCGGTCGGCAACTGGTTAAAGAGCGCCTGTCATTTCAGATCCATCAGGGCAGTGCCTGTTAGCGGGTATCCACTCACGTCCCTCACCTTGTTGTGTCACTGCCGCATCACCAGCCGTCCCATTAAAGTGAATGGGACTGTCGGTGAGTAAACAGCGGGTCAGTGGAGGAGCCGCTGCGGGACAAAGATGACAGTAGCTCTTTAAAAATTATGATTTAAACAGAGTTGATTTAAATCAAATCCACCCTGGTGGGCACTGCTGTGATATATAAAACTATTGTTATTTACATTTTAGAATGGGGTGCCTCAAGATTGTGCAGAATAAGAGTGGTGAAACTGGAAAAAAAAAAAAAAAAAAAAAAAAAAAAAAAGTCAAGAAACACTGGTTTAGCTGTCAATTCAGTTTTAAAGTAACTCACAAAGCAGGGAAACCAACACGTACAAGAAGAAAACCACACACTGTAACCTCTCCTTCACCTTAGTTGCAAAGCCACAACAAAAACTTACAACTGTGGTTTTGTTAGAGGTTAGACAAAAGCGAAGATCTAAAGGGGCACCAAGAACAGCAATGTCAGTAATGAAAGCTAATACAGAGGACGTGGACCAGGTTCACAATAGTGCTGCAGCATAACCTTGCTTTTTTTAGTGCATTTTTGTAGAACATTTTTATGCTTAAAGCGGGAGTCCGCCGTTTTTTTTTTGTTTTTTTTAAAGCCAGCAGCTACAAATACTGCAGCTGCTGACTTTTAAAATAGTGACACTTACCTGCCCAGCGCGCCTGCGTTTTCGGCATCCGAAGCCGATCTCTCGATCGTCTCTCGGGTGCTGCCGCCGCCATCTTGGATATGGGAATCAGGAAGTGGAGCCTTTCGGCTTCATTTCCCGGTTCCCTACTGCGCATGCGCGAGTCACGCTGCGCAATAAGGATGGTCCCCGCTGTCTCTGGGGTCCGTGTGTTTCCCAGCAGGCAGCGGGGGACTTTCGGAAAGGGGCGTAGATTCTGCGGAAAGGGGCGTACCTTCTGCAGAATCTACGCCGGAAGTGGGTGCAGATACCTGTACTGTACAGGTACCTGCACCCCCCTCCCCCCTGAAAGGTGCCAATTGTGGCGCCGGAGGGGGGGGGGGGGGGGGATTCCAATGAGCGGAAGGTCCACTTTAGGGTGGACCTCCGCTTTAAATTGTTGCAAACCTCAGACATGAAATATGAACAAAGCATATCCCTCTAAGCGTGTACTTGTCTCAATTGAGAGCACCAAGTGTCATTTCTGTCTGTGCCTTATTCCTCCGCCATCAGCATGAATCACGTCTGACAGTTTTTCGTGACACTAAAAGAAAAAAGACAGTGACAGGGGTGTATCTGTTCCTGGGTGGAAGGGGGTCCCTTATCTTCAATCATCTCTACTCATTGAATGCTACAGCATGCAACTTCAGCTCTCCACTCCTTTCTCCTGACAGCTCAGACAAGTTTGATAAATTCAGGACTTTAAACAGGTGTAGAGGAGAGAAGACTGCAGATAAACGGGTACAACTTATATAGGATGATTTGTTTTAGCTTACTTTACAACCACTTTAATGCATTTATTTTGCAATGTAGAGAACATGATTTCCATAGTTGTGCAGATGTAATTTTCATCCTTCTTGGCTTAAACCGATTATAAAGTCTTGTTTTTTTTTTTCCTATTAAAATAAATACATTATATTTACCTGCTCTGTGCATGTGGTTTTGCACAGGGCATCCCAGGTCCCCCTTTTCTCCAGACTCTGGCTGGAGCTCCTGGCCCCTCCCCCCTGTTGAGTGCCCCCACAGAAAACAGCTTGCTGTGGGGGAACCCGAGCTGCAGCTCTGTATCCAGACACAGAACTGTGGTTCGGCCCCACCCCTCTCTCCTGATGTGCCTGGCTCCAACTGCAGCCAGGCACTCATGGGCAGAGAGAGAGGGGGGAGAGAGAGGGGGGAGAGAATACAGCACAAAGCTTTATCTTAATGCATAGAATGCATCAAGATAAAAAAAAAAACTTCTGCCTTTACAATCACTAAGCCAGGTATGTAGATGGTTTGAAACTCAGCCAGTCCAGCACGGACTGGCCGAATTTTATTGAATCATTCAATCGACTTCTGTACGACACAAACCTATCTGAGGGATTGGGTTTCCTTCGCTCAGTTCCGGCAACACCGATTATTGTATTTTGATGGTGACGCTGACAGAATAAAAATAGTTTTGCGTTAGAAATTAGAATTTTTTTTCTTTTTTTCATTCAACACGCCGGTTGGACAAAAAAATAAAAAATAAAAAGAAGAGAAAGAATCACCTATGGCCTGCCTTACTTCCAGGCTTCTTGCAGGTTCTCCTAGGCATGGTGATACCAGTGTGTCTTCCTGCGGGTTCGGGAATATTGAGATCACACTACTCAATGGTGCAGTGCTGTACTTTTACAAGAATTGGGATCTGAGCTTCCCCAAATATCCCTCCGTGGCCCCAGGAACAGGGAAGTGCCCTGAACCTGGGAGTAACACAAGTGCTTTTAAAACTTTTTTATTTCAGTGTATTTTATGCAGCCACATACGTATTTTAGTGCATGGTCACCTAATACACTACTGTTCAGGTACAAAACCACAAAATCAGTTAGAAAACAAACAAAAAATAAAATCACGCTCTCTATTCAACCCCCTCACGATCTTAATACAGCATTTCCACCATTCAGTGCAGAGCCGTTCTCTTCTCATAAATAAAAAGCAAAACAAAAAAAGGCAGCCTGCCAAGTTTATCACACTATTCCCCAGTGCCGAGAGAACTATAAACAAAGTATGTTTTGGTTCTTTTAGGCTTCATGCACACTAGCGACAAGAAGCGGTTAGCATTTTTTTTTCTGCTCCTAGAAGCTAAATAGTGTTATCCTATCAGTGTTCATTTTGGCAGCAAATTTCAATTTACTTTTAGCCTTGGGGCTAAAACGAAAATGGCATTTTAGTCCTAATTTAGTCTCCTGCAATTGTTTTACTTTTAGTCGTATTTAGCTGACTAAATCTCCAGTGCATTTAAGAAGTAAATTTACATTTACTCCAAAACATTTTAGTCGACTACATGAATACCATTTTAGTTGACTAAAATAAGATTAAAACAAACAATTGAGATGACTAAAAACAAACAAAAAAAAAAATGCCATTTTAGTCAAAAGACTAAGACTAAAACTAAAATTGAAATTTGACTTCAAAATGAACACTGGTCTGTAGTGAATGTTCATACCTCAATACCATAAATAGCATATTAGATTTTTCACTCCAGCAGTATACAAATGAGTTTTTGAAACGTAGGACATTTTACTCGACCAAAACCTCCAGTACATTTTAGTTAACTAAAACTCGTTTTATTTGTCTAAAATCGAATGGGTGCAAGTAAATTGTAATGCATTAGTTAACATTTATCCACAATTTCCAAACTCATATACTGCTGGAGTGAAAAAATCTAATATGCTATCATTTATGGTATTGAGGTATGAACATGCACTAGAGACCAGTGTTCATTTTGAAGTCAAATTTAAAATTTAGTTTCAGTCTTAGTCATCAATTGTTTTAGTTGTATTTTAGTCTACTAAAATAGTATTAATTTAGTCAACTAAATTAACACTGTATCCCATGCATCCATGCACATTGCATTAGGCTATTAGTGTTTGAGTTACAGGGTCTAGGAGCAGAAATTTTGTTTGTTGTGCATTGGTAGCGTTTTTGTAGGAGCATTTCTGCTGGGAAACCACTCCAGGAGAGTTTGAGCTTTTTATTTTTACCTTTACTGCAAAAATTCCAATAAACGCTACTACAAAAAGCTATTACCAACATTTATTTTTTTTAAGCTTAAAAAAAAAATAAAAAAATAAAAAAAAACCCCCCCCCCACACACACACACACACACACTAGTGTGCATGGAGCCTAAGATCAAAGGAATGAACTTCGGTCTGTAAATGAAGTCGGTTTAACCACTTAAAGACCAGGCCTTTTTCTGACACTTGTGCTTACAAGTTAAAAATCTGTATTTTTTTGCTAGAAAATGAATTGGATTCCCAAACGTACATTATATATATATATATATTTTTTATTTTATTTTTTATTATGCAGCAGTCTTTCAAATACAATTTTAAACAAAAAAAATAAATAAACACACTTTAATGAATTGAAAAAAAAAAAAAAACTAAACAGTAAAGTAAGCCCAATTTTTTTGTACAACGTCAAAGATGTTATACCGCGAGAATTGTGATCTTTATTCTAAGCAAAAAAAATAAAAATAAAATCGTGATTCTCACTTTACCCTGAATCATGCGGCCCTAATAAATAGATAAAAGGATTTCTTTAAAAAGATAAATGCAAGAGCATAAAAAGGTAAGCAAAACACATTCAAAACTTCAAACTCCCACAAATTTATGACAGACCAAATGTTGTATCAATTCACCCGATGCCATGATTATGCTCGATACGGCATCTCAGCCACACCTTTACATATATTTAAAAAAAAAAAAAAAAAAAAAAAAAGCTGCACCTGCTCTCAGTCTTCCAAACATCTGTCTTCTAATCGAATATTCATAAAGATGACTAACCACAAATCAGTTCAAACTTCTTCAGATATTAGCATGTTTGTACTATAAAGCGAGTTTCATAGTAAAATCCACAACTGACAAAACTCTGATCTTTGATGTGCTACCGTAAGCAGTTGACAATCACCAACCTGACAGCCTGGCCAGGATATTAAACCTATTATGGTGTTAAACAGGACATGAACTGTGGAATCTGTGGCCAAGAAAGGCAGAGGACAAAAGTCACCAACGCTGCCTGTAGGCTCTCTGCAGCTATGTTGCTCTCCCTTTTATTATGTACTTACCTTGTTTTGATCAGGTCGGTGAGGAGGCATCCATCTTGGTGGAGGCAGAGCTTTGCTGCCGCTTACTAGAGCTGGCACCTTGATGGCGAATCCGACCGACCGTTTGTATGCTCCATCGGACAATTGTGTTCGGATTTTCTACGGGCTGGATGGCAGGTTTTATAATTTTCCGGACAAATGTCTGTTGTCGGATTTCCTAGTGTGTGTACACAAGTCCATCAGACAAAAGTCCAAAGTACAAACACACGTGCCCGGAAGCAAGGATGAGCCAGAAGTTGTCGGTCTTGTAAACTAGCACTCGTAATGGACAATTGACATGCATGACGTGGCGAATTCTGAAATCTCGAAATGCAGCGCACATTCTCTTCTTCTTTAATGAGATAATGACGCTGCTTTGCTGGTGATACTGATGGCATTATTGCAAACAAATTTTCTAAGGCTTTTTTTTTTCTTCTAGTGATAAAGAATAATATGTTTTTTTGGGGCAAGGTACCCCAACATCATTACCCCATAGTTTTTAAGATCAAAAGATACAACCATGTTGGTGTCCTTTGTCAATTTTACATGGTATTATTTTAAATCCAACTGTCTATTCCCAAACTGTCATTTGCAGTAAAAAAAAAAAAAAAAAAAAAAAAAAAAAAAAAAAAAAAACACCACACATAGCCAAGTATTAGTCACCACAATTTTTTTTTTAAATGCGCAATAAAAAAAAAAAAATAAAAAAAAAAGAGGGGGGGGGGGATAATTTACAAGGGAGGTGGGACTTTAAATGCAGCACATGGAAGCAAAACAGTAAAAGGGTGAATGTAAAGGAGTTTTATTGATACATCAATAAAAATATACAAAAATATATAATGGTACAAATAAATATAGAGTAGTAATGCAAAATAACATACATATAATGATATATATGATAATAAATTCACTAAATACACTCCAATTAAGTGCATAATATAAAATGGGCAAAACAATATAAATATAGATCAGGGATAGGGATAGGGATAGGGATAGGGATCTGAGGTGGACAAACACCCAGCTCCGATATGGATGATACCCAGGGTGGGCGACTCGCAGGGACATTCTAAAAAAGGGAAAGGAAAGGAAGTCAGAATAAGAAAACGAGGGGGAGGGATTATTTTTAAACCTTTAGGCCTCATGCACACGAGACGCAGATGAAACCTCTGTCAAAAAAAAGCTGAAACGCGCGTTTAGAAACGCGCGTTTTGCCGCGTTTGCATGTCGCGTTTAGACGCGTTTAGACGCGTTTGCGTTTAGACGCGTTTATAAAGATAACATCATGTAGACCCTCCCCAAGCTCTCAAAGCATTTTTTTTAACTATTTCTGCTATTTTGATCAGAGTGAGCAGCAGCAGCATAGAGAGCAGTTGTACACTTGCATTTGCCGTGTCACTTGGCACGGCACCTGCCACAAGTTGTGGATTGTCCACTTGCCACGTCACTTGCCACAAGTTGGGGATTGTCCACTTGCCACATCACCTGCCACAAATTGTGGATTGTCCACTTGCCACGTCACTTGCCACATCACCTGCCACGTCACTTGCCACGAGATGTGGATTGTCCACTTTCCACGTCATCTGCCATGCCACCTGCCACAAGCTGTGGATTGTCCACTTGCCACGTCACCAGCCACATCACCTGCCACAAGTTGTGGATTGTCTACTTGCCGCGTCACTTGCCACATCAAATGCCACGTCACTTGCCACATCACCTGCCACAAGTTGTGGATTGTTCACTTGCCACGTCACCTGCCACGTCACCTGCCACAAGTTGTGGATTGTCCACTTGCCACGTCACTTGCCACAAGCTGTGGATTGTCCACTTGCCACATCACTTGCCACGTCACCTGCCACGTCACCTGCCACGTCACCTGCCACGTCACCTGCCACAAGTTTTGGATTGTCCACTTGCCATGTCACTTGCCACGTCAGCTGCCACGTCACTTGCCACGAGATGTGGATTGTCCACTTTCCACGTCATCTGCCATGCCACCTGCCACAAGCTGTGGATTGTCCACTTGACACGTCACCAGCCACATCACCTGCCACAAGTTGTGGATTGTCCACTTGCCACGTGACTTGCCACATCACCTGCCACGTCACTTGCCACATCACCTGCCACAAGTTGTGGATTGTCTACTTGCCGCGTCACTTGCCACTTCACCTGTCACGTCACTTGCCACGTCACCTGCCACAAGTTGTGGATTGTTCACTTGCCACGTCACCTGCCACATCACCTGCCACAAGTTGTGGATTGTCCACTTGCCACGTCACTTGCCACAAGCTGTGGATTGTCCACTTGCCACATCACTTGCCACGTCACCTGCCACGTCACTTGCCACGTCACCTGCCACAAGTTTTGGATTGTCCACTTGCCACGTCAGCTGCCACGTCACTTGCCACATCACCTGCCACGTCACCTGCCACAAGTTGTGGATTGTCCACTTGCCACATCACCTGCCACGTCACTTGCCACGAGATGTGGATTTTCCACTTGCCATGTCACTTGCCACGTCACCTGCCACGTCAGCTGCCACGTCACTAGCCACAAGATGTGGATTGTCCACTTGTCACATCACCTGCCACATCACTTGCCACATCACCTGCCACAAGTTGTGGATTGTCCACTTGCCACGTCACTTGCCACAAGATGTGGATTGTCCACTTTCCACGTCACCTGCCATGCCATCTGCCACAAGTTGTGGATTGTCCACTTACCACGTCACCAGCCACATCACCTGCCACAAGTTGTGGATTGTCCATTCGCCACACCACTTTCCACGTCACCTGCCACGTCACCTGACAAGATGTGGATTGTCCACTTGCCACGTCACCAGCCACATCACCTGCCACAAGTTGTGGATCGTCCACTTGCCACGTCCCTTGCCACGTCCCCTGCCACGTCACCTGCCACAAGTGGATTGTCCACTTGCCACGTCACTTGCCACGTCACCTGCCACAAGTTATGGATTGTCCACTTGCCACGTCACATGCCAGTCACCTGCCACAAGTTGTTGATTTTCCACTTGCCACGTCACCTGCCAAGTCACTTGCCGCGTCACCTGCCAGGTCACTTGCCACGTCACCTGCCACAAGTTGTCTATTGTCCACTTTCCACGTCACTTGCCACTTCACCTGCCACGTCACTTGCCACAAGTTGTGGATTGTCCACTTGCCACATCACTTGCCACCTGCCATGTCACTTGCCACAAGTTGTGGATTGTCCACTTGCCACGTCACTTGCCACAAGTTGTGGATTGTCCACTTGCAATTGCAATTGTTTAAAATATTTTTCTAATGGTTTTTCATCATTTGCAATCATTTTTGAGATTTTTAATGTAAAAAAAAAGGTCACCTTTAAAAACGCATATAAACGCAAACGCGGCTAAACGCGGTTGCCGCGTTCAGCCGCGTTTAGCCCCGTTTTGCGTCTGAAACGCAGAAATTTTTGTCTCTGAACGCATTTTTTTGCTTCTGGAAAAACGTGATTAAACGCAACTGCATATAAACGCAAAAAAACGAGACTGTGTGCATGGACACATAGGATAACATTGAATGAGTTCAGGTGCAGTTGAAAAAACTGTCCAACTGCATCTGAACGCGCGTTTAACTGCGTCTCGTGTGCATGAGGCCTTATCCTTCCTATATCTTTGTACATATTTATGCAATTTCCCTACTCGGGTTTTCTTCAGTCCACCCCCCCTTCCCTTCCCCTTTCCCTCCCCCTCCTTTTCTTTTTCTCCCTTCCTTTCCCTTTAGAATGTCCCTGCGAGTCGCCCACCCTGGGTATCGTCCATATCGGTGCTGGGTGTTTGTCCACCTCAGCTCCCTATCCCTTATCTATATTTATATTGTTTTGCCTATTTTATATTAATTATGCACTTAATTGGAGTGTATTTAGTGAATTATCATATGTATCATATGCATGTTATTTTGCATTACTACTCTATATTTATTTGTACTATTATATATTTTTATTGATGCATCAATAAAACTCCTTTACAGTCGCCCTTTTACCGTTTTGCTTCCATGTGCTGCATTTAAAGTCCAGCATCCCTTGTAAATTATTCCCCCCCCCCCCCCCTCTTTTTTGGTTAGGTAATTGGGATGGATATTCACGACCTTACCAGGCCGTGTTATCATTTAAAGTCCCTAGGGATGGAATTATTGGGCCTTACCAGGCCATGTTTTCCTCAAAGTCTCCATCTTTTATAAAATGTCTGCATTAAAAAAAAAAAAAAATTAGACATGCCATCGGCCAATAGAACTTAACCAAAAAGTGCATTCTATACATCCAAAAGTATAGACAATATATCAAATAATTATTCAGCCAAAAAATAAAATAAAAGCTTCATGCATGTGTCCTGCTTCTTAATATGGGGGGGGGGGGGGGGGTTTCAGCAATGCCAAAAGTTGGTGAAAGCAGGGGTCCGCCATCCAGAGATATCTAGATGATTTTTGGGGTTTATTCTGCTGGAGCTCCCGCAGCAAAGGCATATCACATAATTGTTCACGATTAATAAAAGCAACCAATTTTTGGTCCAAGAACTCCTCCTCCTGTTCCTAGACTGACTTGGGTCAAAGCAATAACTCCAAGGCCAATAACCACTTAAGGACCGCCGTATTGCCATTCTACGTCATCAGAATGGCACAGGCAGGCACAAGCACGTAGATGCACGTGCCTGCCTTCCAGCGGGTGGGGGGTCCGATCGGACCCCCTCCCGCTGGCTACGGCGGTCCGTTTCCCTCCGAGAGCGATCCGTGATGAGGGAATGGCCGTTGGTTTCTGGCCACCCCCTCTCGATCGCTCCTGGCCAATGACGAACTTCCTCCCACTGTGTATTGTTTACACAGGAAGGAGGAAGTGATGTCATTCTCCTCGGGGCGGTCTTTTTGACCGGACTACGAGGAGTAGACACAAAGTGCACCAAAACACTACACTGACACATAGGTACACGTAGGTACACAAACCACCCCCCCCCCCCCCCCAATCGCCCCCCCTCCCCCCCCAGTCACAGTGTCACTGATTGCATTGATCATTTCTTTACTGATCAATGCATTCAGTGTCAGTTGTAAAAGTAAAAACTGTCAGGGCAGTTAGTGTTAGGTCCAGGGTAGCCCTCTATCACCCCCCAATAAAGATTTAACCCCCTGATTGCCCCTAGAGTTAACCCTTTCACCCCCTTTTGCCACTGTCACTAAGCGATCATTTTTCTGATCGCTGCATTAGTGTCGCTACTGTCGCTAGGTAGCTAGTTTTTTTTTAGGTTCACCGCCAGGTTTTTATAGCGCTAGGTACCCCGATATACTACCCAATAATGGTTTTAACCCCCTGATTGCCCCTAGTTAACCCTTTCACCAGCGATCACAGTATAAGTGTCACTGGTGACGCTGGTTAGCCAGTTAGTCATTTAGGTTCCCCGTCAGGTTTTTATATAGCGCCAGGGACCCCCATATACTACCTAATAAAAATTTGAACCCCCTGATTGCCCCTAGTTAACCCTTTCACCACTGATCACCGTATAAGTGTTACGGGTGACTCTGGTTAGTTTGCTTTTTATAGCATCAGGGCACCCACCATTTATTACCCAATAAAGGTTTAACCCCCTGATCACCCGGCGGGTGATATCAATTAGGTTTTAGGGTCAGGGTCTGCGTTAGGTTAGCGCCAGTACCGCTAACACCCACGCGCAAAGCATACACCTCCCGTAGTGGTATAGAATCTTAACAGATCAATATCTGATCAGATCTATACTAGCATCCCCAGCAGTTTAGGGTTCCAAAAAAAACGCATCGTTAGCGGGATCAGCCCAGATACCTGCTGGCACCTGCGTTTTGCCCCTCTGCCCAGCCCACCCAAGTGCAGTATCGATCGATCACTGTCACTTACAAAACACTAAACACATAACTGCAGCGATCGCAGAGTCAGGCCTGATCCCTGCGATCGCTAACAGTTTTTTTGGTAGCATTTTATATTTAAATCCGGAAGGCAGTGCTTGGTTTTCGGGGTCCCGTACGTGGCTAGGCTCCCAAAAAGTCCCCCACATGTGGTATCCCCGTACTCGGGAGAAGCAGCAGAATTTATTTTGGGGTGTAATTTGACTTCTGCCCATAGCATGTGTGAGCAATATATAATTTAGTGACAACTTTGTGCAAAAAAAAAAAGTTTGTAATATTCCCGCAACTTTTGGCAAAATATAAAATATTCCATGGACTCAACATGCCTCTCAGTAAATAGCTTGGGGTGTCTACTTTCCAAAATGGGGTCATTTTGGGGGGTTTTGTGCTATTTTGGCATTTTATGGCCTTTGAAACTGTGATAGGTAGTGAGGAGTTAAATCAAAAATTTGCACCCTTAGAAATCCTGAAGGTGGTGATTGGTTATCGGGGTGCCGTGCGCGACTAGACTCCCAAAAGGTCCCACACATGTGGTATCCCCATACTCGGGAGAAGTAGCGGAATATATTTTGAGGTGCAATTCCACATATAACCATGGCATGTGTGAGCAATATATCATTTAGTGACAACTTTTTGTAAAAATTTTTATTTTTTTGTCATTATTCAATCCCTTAGGACAAAAAAATAAATATTCAATGGGCTCAACATACCCATCAGCAATTTCCTTGGGGTGTCTACTTTCCAAAATGGGGTCATTTGGGAGGGGGGGGGGGGTTTGTACTGCCCTGCCATTTTAGCACCTCAAGAAATGAGATAGGCAGTCATAAGTTAAAAGCTGTGTAAATTCCAGAAAATGTACTCTAGTTTGTAGATGCTATAACTTTTGCGCAAACCAAAAAATATACGCTTATTGACATTTTTTTTTACTAAAGACATGTGGCTGAATAAATTTTGCCCTCAAAGTATGGCTAAAATTTAGTTTATTCGATTTTTCTTAAAAAAAAAAAAAATCGCAGAGGCAATCAAATACCATCAAAAGAAAGCTCTATTTGTGGGCAGAAAAGGACGCAAATTTCGTTTGGTTGCAATATTGCATGACCGCGCAATTACCAGTTAAAGCAGCACAGTGCGAAATTGGAAAAAGACCTCTGGTCCTTAAGGTGTTTATTGGTCCGGAGCTGAAGTGGATAATAAATAACACGTTATCACCTTCGATTCCGCAACATATCTGGTTGATGAACAGCCGTTCAGAAACAAACTGAAAAGCGCAATATGAAAAGTTTGAAACACCACTCCAAACGTCTACCAACATGAAATGAGCAGGAGCCCAAAGGGTGTCGCTAAAGAGCTGAAAAAATACGTAGTACGTCATTACGTTCGTGTTTGTTGGCCAACAATTCTTTGCCATTTGTATGCAAGACAAAATGCTGAGGTTTTGTCTGTGGAAAATCTGATCGTGTGTATGAGGCTTAACTCTCAGACTGAAGTCAGGCGCACAATTTCTTGGGTATGCACTTTGCAGGAGACAACACCTTGACCAACCTTTTTTGTGGCATTGGCACAGTAAAGATTCTGGCAACTCAACCATGTAGCTCATTTTTTGAGAAAGTATTGCGCTCCTTGAAACCAAACTGTCTTTTTCCAGAGCAGTCTGTATTTTTCCCAATGTTACCTGTGGGGTTTCCTTGTATCCTGAAAATTCTTCTGGCTGTTGTGGCTGCAATTTTTCTTTGTCTAACTGACCTTGGCTTGGTACCAAGAGATCTCTACATTTCCCCACTTCTTAAAAACGTGATTTAACAGTACCGACTGGCATATTGAAGGCTTTGGATATCTTTTTATATCCTTTTCCATCTTTATAAAAGGTTAAATAACCTTGTTACTCAGGTCTTTTGACAGTTCTTTTCCACTCCCCATGGCTTAGTATCTAGCCTGCTCAGTGCATCCATGTGAGAGCTAACAAACTGACTTTAAAAAAAAAGCCACAGATGTGGGAGATTTTTTATTTTATTTTTTAAATCAAAATCTAAAAATTTAAAGAACGTTTTGTCTTTACAAGTACAGAATGACAGACAAACTGTCACAAAAAAAATAATAATTTAGTACTTGTGGGAGATAAAACTTTACCAAATTTAACCGGTGTTTCTTTACAAACATTCCAGGGTATGAATACATTTGATCAGAGTCATTTGGGTGATTTATGTTCCGATTTAAAGAGGAGCCAAACAGATAATAAATGGCTTCATATGATCACTAACCTTAGACAATTTTTTATTTTTTTTGTGTGATCAATGCCAAGCGTTCATGATTTCTGCCAGGGTATGCAAACTTTTGAGCACAGCTGGAAATGTAGTCTAAGGCATAAAAGATGCCTTAAAGCTGCATTAATCCAAAATGAAAACCATTATATTGCAGCTTGCCTATCCCTAAAAGGAGATGACTATTAGTTTTCTTTTGTGGGCTTTCCTTCCTTTATGTCCCCTAGGGATCTAGCCAGTAACTCTGTTTAACAGAACAAACTGTCCTGCACATGTAACAGTTAGAGGGTTGGGACAAGCCATTTACCAGTGACAGGGGTGCTTACAATGGCCAGTTTCTTTTTTGGTTACATAAACTTCTTTATCCCAAAAGGAAAACTGTTACTGTAACCACTTCTAAAAAGCTGTTAGTTGGAGTTTGGCTTCAATTTATTAGAGTATCTAAATCTGCTAGTGCATGTGGTTTGGTTTCAGGTTTAATACTGCTTAAACAGTTCCATTGCAGTATTTGTGCCATGTATTATGTATACCACAGTTCTTCTATAAGTTTTTATCATTCATGTCTAAGAGCACCTACTGAGCAAAACTGAATTCCCATGTTATCAAAACCAGCCTGCGCATTGCACTCCGCTCTGAGGGCAGAAATAAAAACCCTGCTGGGCAGCACTCCAAAACACGACCTTCTCAGCCAGCATCACATTACAGCTACACATACTGCCGAGAAAAGATTACGTTTTACTGCTTCATTTCATACTTTTCACATCCTCAAGCAACTAAAAATGTGACTTGCTACAAAAGCCACTTGTATATTTAAAATAAACATGTAATGCAGAGGTGTCAGTTACTACAAAGCCTTTTTTTTTTTTTTGAGAGGCACTAAGGGCTTGTTCACACTTGACTAATATTCTAATGCTCAACAAATGCTGCTACATCGTTTGTATGGCCGTCAGACAAGCGTCAATCAGCTTTAGTTATTAGACAGGCATTTTACAAGCATTAATGAGATGCAAAAATGCTCCTCAAATGCCCCATGAGCAGCATTGAAGCTTATGACGAGTGTTACAACTGCTCCACAAAGCCTATTCCATGCCAGTAAATGGACTAATCTTAACCACTGGGCACTTAAACACCCTTAATAACCAGACCAATTTTCAGCTTTCGGTGCTCTCACATTTTGAATGACAATTACTCAGTCATGCAACACTGGACCTATATGAAATTTTTGTCCTTTTTTTCACACAAATGGAGCTTTCTTTTGGTGGTATTTAATCACCACTCGGTTTTTTTATTTTTTGTGCTATAAAAGAAAAAAAGACTGAAAATTCTGTAAAAAAATGATTTCGTCTTCGTTTGTTATAAAATTTAGCAGATTAGTAATTTTTCTTCATAAATTTTGGCCAAAATTTATACTACTACATATCTTTGGTAAAAATAAGTACAAATTGGTGGATATTATTTGGCCTTTGTGAAAGTTATAGAGTCCACAAGCTATGGTGCCAATATCTGAAAATTGATCACACCTGAAGTACTGGCGGCCTATTTCAATTCTTGAGACCCTAACATGCCAGGAAAGTACAAATACCCCCAAATGACCCCTTTTTGGAAAGAAGACATTCCAAGGTATTTAGTAAGAGGCATGATGAGTTTTTTGAAGTTGTCGTTTTTTCCCACAATTTTGCAAAATCAAGATTTTTTTTTAACTTTTTTTTTTTTTCACAAAATTGTCATATTATCAGTTTATTTCTCACACACAGCATATGCATACCACAAATTACACCCCAAAACACATTCTGCTATTAATCCCGAGTACGGCGATACCACATGTGTGAGACTTTTACACAGTGTGGCCACATACAGAGGCCCAACATGCAGGGAGCGCCATCAGGCGTTCTGGAGCACCCAGGACAATTCTGACATTTCTCTCCTACATGTAAAAATCATCATTTGCTAGAAAATTACACAGAACCCCAAAACATTATATATGTTTTTTTAGCAAACACCATGGAGAATACAATGGTGGCCGTTGCAACTTTTTATCTCACACGGTATTTGTGCAGCAATTTTTCGAATGCTTTTAAAAAAAAAAAACCCCCCACAGTCAAGTTAGCCCAATTTTTGCATAATGTGAAAGATGAAGTTACGCCAAGTAAATAGATAACTAACATGTCACTCTTTAAAATTGCACACGGTCGTGGAATGGCGCCAAACGTCGCTACTTAAAAATCCCCATAGGCGATGCTTTAAATTTTTTTTACTGGTTACGTTTTGGAGTTACAGAGGAGGTCTAGAATTGTTGCTCTCGCTCCAACGGTCGCAGTGATACCTCACACGTGTGGTTTGAACACTGTTTTCTTATGTGGGCGGGACTTACGTATGTGCTCGCTTCTGCATGCGAGCACATGGGGACAGGGGCGCTTTAAAAAAAAAATTTTTTTTTTAATTGTTCATTTTACTTCATTTATTTTAGTTTGATCACTTTTATTCCTATTACAAGGAATGTAATAGGAATATGGCATGACAGGTCCTCTTTATAGTGAGATATGGGGTCAATAAGATCCCAAATCTCAACCCTGAAATAAAAAAATAAAAAAAAAAGATTCTGGCTTTGATCGTATTGGCGAGTCGGTAGAAGCACCAGAGGGCGGCGGGAGGGGGGGGGGTGTCTATGGCTGGGTATCTCCGAGTATGGCAATTTATGGCAGGGTACTGCAGAGTATTGGCAGGGAATTGAGGGGTTAACTTTCGGTGAGCAGCGATGTGGGCACTGCAGATGCAGCCCACAGTGCTGCCGACACCGATCTCTTCCCCCTCCGCTGTACCGATCGGTACAGAGAGGGGGGAGGGAGGAACCGGCGTCATAACATGGTTATGTTTACAAGTGATCACTCCGTCATTTGACGGAGCGATCACGTGGTAAATTGCTGCAATGAGCGGCCGATTACCGTGATCCGCCGGGTCATGGATGCTCTCGAGTGCGTGCCCCAGGGGGCGTGCGAGAGCGGAATTCTGGGAGGACGTCATATGACGGCCTCCCAGAGTTAAACAACCGCCCTGTAGCGTCATTCGGCTATGGGCCAGTTGTTAAGTGGTTAACGGCCCGCAACCACTTGCCAGGGCATTTGTTGTTAGACATTACCATAGACTTGAAAGGCTTCAAACGCCTCCTGATTCGACATGAGGCTTCAATTTTGAAGCAACGCCAAACGCTTAGAGTGCCGTCCATTGTACAGTGGAACTTGGATTACAAGCATAATCCGTTCCAGGAGAATGCTTATAATCCAAAGCACTCGCATGTCAAGGCCAGTTTCCCCATAAAAGTCAATGGAAATAATTTGTTCCACATTGACTTCTGTTGCATGCAATACTGCATGTGGCCAGAGGTGGGTGGGGGGTGGTTGACCTCAGAAATACTCGGAGACCACTCGGAAACGGAGTATTTCCAAATATTTCTGAACGGCTCCAAGTGTCACTGGCGCCCGCGCACCTCTGGCCAAAATGCAGTACTGCACACCACAGAGGCTTAAATCCTGCTCGTTTTGCGAGATAACACTTGCAAACCATCAGGATTTAAAAAAATAAAATAAAAATAGCTTGTATTGCGAAACACAAGGTTTTACTGTATCTTGTGCATAGGCATTTCAGGGGCCTTAACTTCAGCCCCGGATCATTTGGCTGGCCAAAGACCAGAGCACTTTTTGCGATTCGACACTGCGTTGCTTTAACCGACAGTTGCGCAGTCATGCGACATGGCTCCCAAACAAAATTTAGGTATTTTTTTCCCCACAAATATAGAGCTCTCTTTTGGTGGTATTTTATCAGCTCTGCAGCTTTTTATTTTTTGCGCTAACAAAAAAAAGCGACAATTTTGAAAAAATAATAAAAAACCCTTGCAATAAGCGTATATGGGTTTGCGCAAAAGTTATAAGGTCTACAAAATAGGGGACAATTTATGGCATTTTTAAATTATTATTTTTTACTAGTAATGGCGGCGACCAGCGATTTTTATCATGACTGACATTATGGAGGACAGATCGGACACCTTTGGCGCCATTTTGGGACCACTCAAATTTATACAGCAATCAGCGCAATTAAAAATGCATAGATTACTGTGTAAATGTGACTGGCAGTGAAGGTGTTAATCAGAAGGGGGAGCTGCAGGGATTAAGCGTGTCCTACGGAGTGATTCCAATTGTGGGGGGGATGGGCTACGTGTGACATGACACTGATCACAGGGAGCGGTGATCAGTGTCACTAGGCAGAACAGGGAAATGCTCGTTTATATCAGCATTTCCCGGTTCTTCCTCTTTGTGAGATGATCGCAGGATCACTCATGGAGCTCGCGACCACACGGCGGCAAATTTAAAGGAACATACCAGTACACCCCATTTGCCTGTCCGTGCCATTCTGCCAACGTAAACATTCGTGCAGCGGTCTGCTAGCGGTTTATTCCCTTAAAACACCTGCTCTTAATGCCAGTGTGAACTCAGCCTTAAACATATCCTACTTTGTTAAATTACTGTTTCAGCAATTTTTAGTCAGCAGAGCACATGATATCCTTAGGCTGCATGTACACTGCTGCTGGTAAACAGACATTTGGGCTTCATGTACATGGGATGTTTTACAGCCTCCCCTGAACGATATAACTGACAGATAGTAAACAATGTTTAAAAAAAAAAGTCTATTTTGGCACATTTGCATTTAGAATATTTTTTTCTTTTAAAAAATAGTCAAAAATTAAAAACGCCTATAAAACGAAAAAAAAGCGAGTTACTGCGTTTACAAGCTGTTACAGGCATTTGGCTTTCAAATGCCTCTGAACATCTGACCTGAACGCATTTTTTTTTGCTTTCTAATAAATGCTTCTAAACTCAAATGGCTAGAAACAAACAAGTATAAACGACCCCGTGTACATGTACTGATAAGAAAACAGTTCAGGAGCAGTATAAAAAAAGCATCAGTGTACATGAAGCCTAAATGGTCCGTACGCACGATCCGAATATCATGCGAAAACTGTCACCCGAGGAAGGATTGTACGATTTTCGGATCGTGTGCGCACTACTTTCAACAGCCGATCACGACAGTTCATCCGATATTATTTGATCGGACAGGCACGAAAACTTTCCACGTACGATTCCAGATCGTACGATTTTCGTTTAGTCAGTATAGTTGCTGTCCGAAAATAAAATACAAATACATTACAACATCACTTCTGTTTTTTTATTTTGTCGTGACTATTTACCTATTCAATTTCTACTTGCGACTATTAAGCGTAAAAAGGTAGTACGATCTGTCGTACGATTTTCGGATCATGTGTATGGGCCATTTTTTTCAGCTGCCCCTGAACTCTCCTCAATGTTATCTTATCAGTACATGTACATAAGGGCGTTTACAGCTGTTTCTAGGCAGGTACGTTTAGAAGCAATTTTGGAAAGCAAAAATAAATAAAATGATATAATATGCTTTCAGGAGGGATGTTCAGAGGCATTTGAAACACCAAATGCCCGCAACAGCTTGTTAACATGGTAGCTCACATTTCATTTACAGGCTATTTAACAGAGAACATTTTTGAATGCTTTCAATGCAAAAAAAAACACTTCTAAATGCAAAAACTGCGCTAACCGTGGCATGTAAACATGGGGCGTTTTTAAACGTCGGTTACTATTTGTCGTCAAGTTAAATTATTATAGAGAGGTTTTAAAACGTTACTTGTACATGAAGCCTTAAAGTCGAACGCCAGGATTATGCCTACTTTCCCCATGTCAAAGCAAACCATTGCTAAATTGTAGTGAATGGCTAAAATGTATGTTAATAAAAAGATTTCTCAAAATCAATGATATCACCAAAAATAAAAAAAACACACACACACACACACACACCATTCCATGTGACATGCATACAAGCACATTTTCCAAAAGTCTGTGGAAAATGTAGAAGTGTAATCTCCCCTTGAGGGCGGAGCTGAAGGGTCTAAAAGACCCTGGCTGTCTCCCCTGTGCTCCACTGAACGTAATGCAAATTGCATTGCATTTTATAGTTTCATGGGTATGCTGGCCGATGGAACCGTCACCGGGGACCCAGAAGTGAAATCATACACGTTGCTTCTGGGTTAGGAACAAGAAGGGGGAGGAAAGCAGGCGTGCGTCTACTCTCCTCTCTCCCCTCTACCCAGTAACACTTGCTATGCCAGTCCTGGGCCCACAGATGGACAAGCAAAGCCAGAGCGATAGAGGGGCATTTTACCAGGGTGTGTGGAAGCATTCGGGCGGCAGCGCAAACGTCTGACAAGTAAATCCTGCTGCTTGCCCGCAGGAGGACTACATGGGGGGTGGAAGAAGCACCATCTGCCTGGCCCCTGGAATTGTCCCGGGTGTCGGACAATAGAAGTTGCGCATCCCTGTTAAGATCTTTATGTGGGTATTTATGTTGGCCGCTTTCGATTTACATTTTATTTAATGCAGTGTTGCGATTTATAACACATTCACACATTGTGGGTAGGTTTTTGTGTTCATTATCAAGTATATACCAGGGACACACAAATAAATTCACCCAACGCCTAGGACATGCAATTCCGTAAGCGAGGCAGTTTTTATTTTATTATTATTTTTTTAAACATTTAGCCCTGCTGCAGGTAAACTGCCCCTTTAGCCAGGGTTCACATGTGTATGTGGCAAAAATCACAATGTGATTGAGGCATGCGTTTCTCTGAAGATTCTAGATTCTGTGTGATTTCAGTACAGGTGCGATTCTGCCGGCTCTCTCCCCACAACCACCTTCCACCCACTGCAATGCAAAAAACACACACATAAAATCTATACCTGTCATGTGAATCTGTGCGCTTGAAAACGTATGCAGAGACTCGTATGTGTGTGAACCAGGACTTAGGCTCCATTCACACCTGGGCGCTTTGGGGATTGCGGCAGAAATCGCTACAATTTTGTCTGAAATATCAAAATGCAGGTTCAGGTGGCAATTTAAATGCCACCTAAAGCACAATGCGATTTTGCACCAAAGCTGAACAGCGCTGTCAGGCCAGCTCAGGAAACGTAGTCACATTCAGCCGACAGCAGGGAAAAAAAAAAAAAAAGTCACTTCCGTCTATAACCTTCGCATGGGAAAGAAGTAATGTGGTAACATTACTAGGGACAGACAAGGGTAGACACTTCATTATAGATGTCCTTTAACTCCCACAAAGAGAAAAAAAATAAATAAATGAACATCTCATCCAGAAGTACACAAATGCTTACAGAAATCCAAGGATCTAAAAATTGACGGGACAGTCTCACTCCTGTGAGAATTACAGCTGGGATTTCGCTAGCCTCGTCTCCACAAGCCATTTAAACCATGTAATATCTTTTATGTCAGCAACTTTTACTCTTGCTCCCTAGGAGTCCATTAACTCCTTCCCCCATATTCCAATATCCTCCTTACTTGCAGAGGATGATTTGCTATGGAGGAGTGGATAATTACATAAAAGCCAAAGTCTCTTGTAAATACAAAAAGGAATTTGAAGAATCAATGACTGCACAGTATAATGCAATTAGATATCCAATTCAAGAGAAAAAAAAAATGCCTCAAAAAAGATGGTATGGAGCAATACTTCAGAATTAAAAGCGTTAATGAAGTTAATAAAACCACACACATTTACTAATCTATATATAATCCAGGCCAGTGTCTGATTCTTCTCATTTCAGCAGCTCTATCTACATTCCACCATACACGAGAAAATCCAGAAGAAATAGCTTACAGGAGAATTAAAGACTACAAAAAACAGATACATGGCAATATAATTTTTAAATAATCAATCAGAACTCTAGAATCACTTCCTTTTCTCGGTGGCGCCAATAGCTAGGACAAGAAATAAATATCTCCCTACAGCAATGCAAGTAGCAAAAAAATAAATGCTGTTTAAGGCTATTTCCCCTTTCCACTTTACCAAAATGAGAGCTTCTGTTGCAAATTTTTGTTACTGCTACCTGCTCATTTCCCATTATCTGTATAAATGGTAAATGCAAACAAAAAAAAGGAAGAAGTGGTGAGCGAAGTCTACCCACTAGGGATACAAACTGCAATATAAACATTTTATATAAAGATTTTAAAGCGTTACTAAAGCCAGTAATATGAAAATACTTCATATGCATCCCTGTTCTGGCTTTGGTAACACTTCAATAAAAAAAAAAAAAAAAAAAAAAAACTTTGCCTGTATTTCAAGCGCCAAACGCTTCTAAATGCAGCTAAACATGGTAACTGGCTTTTAGCTGCGTTTTGTTTGCAGGCGTTTCTCTTTTCTTAAATCGTTTAATCGTTCAGATGCCCCGTGTACATGAAGGAGCCAATTTTTTTTTTTTTTAAACCACTTTCCTACCAGCCATCTTCATCCCCTTTCTGCCCAGGCCAATTTTTAGCTTTCAGCACTCACATTTTGAATGACAATTGCGCGTTCATACAACACTGTACCCAACACTGTATAATTTTCACACAAATAGAGCTTTCACTTGGTGATATTTACTGATGGGGTTTTTGTTTTGTTTTTTAGCAAAAAAATAAGAAGTCAGGGAAGAAAAAAAAAAAAAACCACACACACACACACACACACACACACACACACACCACAAACAACTCAAAACTTTTTTTCCCTTAAATTTCGATAACATTTTTCACATAAGTATTTTTTCTTATTTGTTGATGGGTGGTGATGATGCTGCAGATTGGGCTACATAGCCAGTTATCGGCTTTCCTTTCCTCATGCTGTGACAGCACGGAGGAAAGGAAATACTGATAACCGGAATTTGTTTACATGTGTGATTGGACACAGCTGATCATATGGTAAAGGGCCGATGTGATTGGCACATAGCCATCACACATTGCGTCCGATGCATGTCCCAGGAGGGCGCACGAGTGGGGGAGTGGAGGGTTGTTCATTCTGGGAGAATGTTAAGAACCAGAAGACTGTGCTGTAGCTGTTATAGCATTGTCAGCAAGCGAGAGGCAGATGCAGCCCCGGACCCAGCGTGTCACGGATCGGAGTAAAGGGCCAATAACAGTGGCCCTTTAACACGTAATCACTCCATCCACTTGTAAAACAAACCAGAACATGTCCGGCATAGCCTTTTAACCACTTTCAGACCGGACCATTTTGCTGGTAAATGACCAGAGGTCTTTTTACAATTTGGCACTGCGCTGCTTTAACTGGTAATTGCGCGGTCATGCAATGTTGTACCCAAACAAAATTTGCGTCCTTTTCTTCCCACAAATAGAGCTTTCTTTTGATGGTATTTGATTGCCTCTGCGATTTTTATTTTTTGCGATATAAATGGAAAAAGACCGCAAATTTTGAAAAAAAATGATATTTTCTACTTTTTGTTATTAGAAAAATCCAATAAATTCAATTTTAGTCATACATTTAGGCCAAAATGTATTCAGCCACATGTCTTTGGTAAAAAAAAAGTCAATAACTGTATATTTATTGGTTTGCGCAAAAGTTGTCACATCTACAAACTAAGGTACGTTTTCTGGAATTTACGCAGCTTTTAGTTTACGACTGCCTATCTCAGTTCTTGATGTGCTAAAATGGCAGGGCAGTACAAAACCCGCCCAAATGACCCCATTTTGGAAAGTAGACCCCCTAAGGAAATTGATAAGAGGCATGTTGAGCCCATCGAATATTTTATTTTTTTGCCTCAAGCGATTGAATAATGACAAAAAAATAATTTTTTTTTTTTTTTTTTTTACACAAAGTTGTCACTAAATGATATATTGCTCACACATGCTATGGGCATATGTGAAATGACACCCCAAAATAAATTCTGCTGCTTCTCCTGAGTACGGGGATACCACATATGTGGGACTTTTTGGGAGCCTAGCCGCGTACGGGGCCCCGAAAACCAAGCACCGCCTTCAGGCTTTCTAAGGGCGTTACAGTTTTGAAGGCCATAAAATGCCAAGATGGCACAAACCCCCCCCAAATGACCCCATTTTGGAAAGTAGACACCCCTAAATTTACGGGTACACTAGTGAGACTAGGTAATAAATGGCGGGTGCCCTGAAACTATAAAAAAAATAACTAACCAATAACTAACCAACCAGCGTCACCTGTAACAGTTATATGGTGATCACTGGTGAAAGGGTTAACTAGGGGGCAATCATGCGGTAGTATATGGGGGTCCCTGGCGCTATAAAAAGCTGCGGCGAACCTAAATACCTACCTGCCTAACTAGCGTCACCTGTGACACTAATACAGTGATCAGAAAAACGATCGCTTATTAGGCTGGGTTCACACTGGAGCGATGTGTGAACGCCACGAATGCGCGGCGGGTTCCCGCATCACATGCCTCCCGGCGGCAGTTCACACTGCCCTATGCGAACTGCTGGGAGTGTCAGTGAAATGTTAATGACACCCCCAGATCAGTTCGCATATCGCAGTGCGATCTGCAAACTCGGATCGCATGGTGTGAACACCCATGCGATCCGATTCTGCTGCGGACCAAAAAAAGGGTCCCGTGCGAGTTTGCGGCGGGTGCGGCACGAATTCAGCCATACTATCTGTATGGCTGAACTCGAATCGCACAGAGATCGGATGTGATTTGCACTGCAGTGCGGTGCGAATCACATCCGTTCTCATAAACCGCTGCAATGTGAACCCAGCCTTAGTGACACTGGCGACGGGGGGTGATCACGGGGTTAAACCTTTATTGGGGGGGTTAGGGGGGTACCTTAGAACTAAAGGGGGCTAACCCTAACTGCCCTAACAGTTATTACAGTCACAAATGACACCAATGCAAAAAAAAAAAAAAAAAAAAAAGCAATTGGTGTCACTGTGACTGGGGGGGCAGGGGTAATTGGGGGGGTGTGAGTGTGCTTGGCATGTTCTACTGTATGTGGGGTGTGTTGGTGCAACTCACCGAACCTCTCTCCTCGGTGCCGGAACGAAAAATACCGACACGGAGGAGAGAATACATCACTTCCTCTCCTGTGTTTACATTACAGGAGAGGAAGTGATGTCACGGAGGATTTCCATTCGTCGAGAGCGATCGCGAGGGGGTGGCCATGAATGAATGGCCGCCCCCTCATCCCGGATCGCTCTCGAAGGAATGCCGACCGCCGCAGGCACCGGGGGGGGGCCCGATCGGGGCCCCCACCCGCGGGCAGGCAGGGACTTATATATACGCCCATATGCCTGCCCGTGCCATTCTGCCGACGTATATCGTCGTGCGGCGGTCGGCAAGTGGTTAATTTTCTTTCCACATTTTCCAAAAACCTGTGGAGAGGAGGAAAAAAAAAAAAAACACACACACACACACACACACACACACACACACACAAAAGACTTATTATACCTCAGAATATACATTTGGGTGGTTACTTTCCAAAAAGGTGTAATTTTTGGGGCGTTTCCATTGTCCTGGTGCTCCAGGACCTGCAAAAGTGTAAGAGGTAGTTAGGAAATTGTGTGTAATTTATGCTCCAAGAACACCAGATGGTGTTCCCTGCATGTGGCCAGGCTGCGTAAAACTCACACATGTGGCATCGCCATACTCAGGAGTAGTAGAAGAATGTGTTTTGGGGTGTAATTTGTGGTACACAAGTAGAAAAATCTTAAATTTTGCAAAGAATTATATGGGGGAACCAAAAAAAAAAAAAACACACACACACACACACACACACACACACACACACAACTTCAACAAAAAAACTCACCATGCCTCTTTCCAAACACCTTGGACTGCCTTAGGTCTGGTATGGATTTTAAGGGGAACCCCCCCTTCACGGAAAAAAAAAAACGGCGTGGGGGTCCTCCCCAAGGTCCATACCAGACCCTTATCTGAGCACGCAGCCCGGCCAATTAGGAAGAGGGTGGGGGAGCGAGCGCCCCCCCCCCCCGACTATACCAGGCCGCGTGCCCTCAACATGGGTTGGTGCTTTGGGGAAGGGGGGCGCCCTGCCCCCCCCCCCACCCCAAAGCACCTTGTCCCCATGTTGATGAGGACAAGGTCCTTTTCCCAACAACAAGGTCCTCTTCCCAACAACCCTGGCCGTTGGTTGTCGGGGTCTGATCGGAATCCAGGAGCCCCCTTTAATAAGGCCGAACAGATCGGAGAAGTCGGAAGAAGACCCCCGGAGCTAATTAATAAATGACTTAAAACTTGTGTTTTTTATTGACAATTTTTCCCCAGGTGAATGGGTAGGGATACGATTTACCCCTTACTCATTCACATAGGGTGGGGTGCCGGGATCTGGGGGCCCCCTTAATAAAGGGGGCTCCCGGATTCCGGTAAGCCCCCCTGCCCGCAGACCAACAACCAACGGCCATGGTTGTCAGGAAGAGGCCCTTGTCATCAACATGGCGACAAGGTGCTTTGGGGTGGGGACCACAGGGCACCCCCTTTCCCAAAAGCACCAACCCCATGTTGAGGGCAAGCTTCCTGGTATGGTCGGGGGGGGGGTCACGCTCGCTAGTCCCCACCCCCTTCCTGACCGGCCAGGGTGCGTGCTCGGATAAGGGTCTGGTATGGACGTTTTTTTTGGCGTAGGGGGTGTTCCCCTTAAAATCCATACCAGACCTAAGGGCCTGTATGCTCCCAGAGGGGGAACCCATGCTGAATTTTTTTAATAAATTTGGCGTGAAGTTCCCTCTTGAGAGCTGATTATTCTGTGAGAGGCGACACTGTCTCCTCAATATAGATGGAGATCCGACTTGGAGGCGACTTCCATTGAAATCAATGGATACCAGTCGCCTAGAAGTCGGATAGAAGTAGTACAGGAACCTTTTCTGAAGTCGGAGCGACTTCAGTAGTGTGCATTAAGACGGCTCTCATTCACTTACATTGATTTTTACATGTAGCGTGACTTGAGGCGACCTGAAGTCAGATCCTGAGTTAACCCTGTGTGAACGGGCTCTACACAAAGTAACATTTGTTCTTAGAAGGGATGAACTGTAAATCAGGTCAGTTTAACACTTAAAGACTAAACCATTTTCTGACACTTGTTGCTTACAAGGCAGTATTTTTTTTGCTAAGCATTATACATGTTTTAGCAGAGACCCTAGAAAATAAGATGGCAGTTGCAATATTTTAGGTCACACTGTATTTGTGCAGCGGTCTTTCAAAAACCCAATTTTTTTGGGGGGGGGATACACATTTGCGGGCCGCCACTGTCGTATGTCAGCCATTTGATGTGGAAGATAGCTGCCATAACCCTGGTATTCTCAACAGCAGGCAGTCTGCTTTCAAATAAAAGTGGTCTCTGCGGTGGATTCGCCACAAGATTTTTAATTGGGGGCAGGAGAGGGGGGCCCCTCGCCCCGCCAATTGAAGCGTGACATGTTGGGTGTCAATTTGGCGCAACATACACATATTATATACACACACTCTAACTTTACTGCTGTGTTTTTTTATAATAAAATTTTTAAATTCCCCACCCCCCCAATAAAAAAAAAAAAAAAGAATTGCGCTTGTAAGACCGCTGCGCAAATACAGTGCGAAGACGAACCGCAATTTTATTCTCTGGAAAAATGTGTGTGTGTGTGTGTGTATATATATATATATATATATATATATATATATATATATATATATATATATATATATATATATATATATATATATATTATTTTTTTATTTTTAAATGTATACATTTATTATGTTTTAGGGGCTCCAAGTACACAGTAGGTGAGGTCGAAAAAAGACACGTCCAACCTATGTGTGATTATGTGTCAGTATAAGTAATTTTCTTGCAAATAAAATAAAAAAAAATATATAGATTTTAACTTTTAAACGAAAAGTCTGAAAAATAAGCCCAGTCTAAGTAGTTATTGAATTAAAAATAAATAAACCGAACCAGTAAGGTTAGCACATTTTTTTTTTGTATAATGTGAAAGATGTTACACCACAAGAATCATGATCTTTATTCTAAGCAAAAAAAAATAAAAAATTGCGATTCTCATTATAGCCAGAATCGCACAACTCTACCAGGAAGTAAATTTTGTTTACAACCTTTTATCAGTTTTAGCAAAAATAGTGTTAGTACGGTGCAGAATGTGCAAACAAAAAAAACAAAAAACTGTATGATGAAGCCATGGAGAATGCAGAAATCTAGTAAATACATTATGTATCATAAAAGAATAGAATATCACCATATCCAGTCCGCCAATATGGGAAAAACAGGCGATTAATGAAATATGTAGGGCAAGGATATGCAATGATCGGACCTCCAGCTGTTGCAGAACAAGTCCCATGAGGCATAGCAAGACTCCGACAGCCACAAGCACGACACCCAGAGGCATGATGGGACTTGTAGTTTTGCAACAGCTAGGAGGTCCACTAATTGCGCATCCCTGATGTAGGGTGTAGAAAATTCTTCAATAAGCAGAATGGAATTCAATCAAGCTTTAATTTGTGAAATAGAAATGTCAGGTTTCTCCACTGAAGCGCAATGAACTGGTAGGTGGCAACACATTGTGTGGCTAAGACTCCAAGGCATGAAGAATATCTGGCATAGGGGCGATAAGTAGGTAATGGTTAGTGTAGTGTAATCAGTCTACCCACAATCCTAGAGGTAGACTCAAACTGTGCCAAAATGGCGATCCCAGGACCAGAAAATGTGAGATGTGGTAAATTTGGTCTGGGTGTTACATATAATTGTACAGGTCAGAAATCTGTTTTCATATAGAGCAGGGAGTCTGGCAGTACATTAATGGCTGTAGCCACAGGTGCTAAGGCAAGTGCAAATAAAAGAGAAAAAGTGCAGCCTTGATGTGCCCCCCTTCCTACCGTAAATAACTCTGAGTTAGGGCTCATTCACACTTGCTTTGGCTTCAGGACAGGCTTTGTTAAAGCTCTCTTAAAAGCTTATCAGTCAAAGCTCCGGTCACTAAATAAAATGGTTAACTTACAGTCCTGTTTACACCGGCTTTTTCTTCGCTTCAAAAATTATACTCCATGTAGCTTCAGTGGTGCTTCAAAGCCTCCATGGAAGTCTATGGCAAAGCTTGCTTGAAGCTTAGGAAAGCTCAATCGAAGCACCAAGCAAAAGCAAGTGAAAAAAAAAATAAAATAAAATAAAATAAAACAGGACTGTAAGCTAACCATTTTATTTATTTAGTGATAGGAACTCTGACCGGCAGTCAGAGAGCTTTAACCAAGCGTGTCTGAAGCCATGTTTTGAAGCAAGTGTAAACTATACCTTACAGCCAGGTAATCTAATTTTATTGTGTGGAAACACAAGTCCCTGATCCCGCTGGACCAGTTTGCTGCCAGACACTGAAAAGCCACTTCACTGGTCTGGGGATTTGAAACTCTCATGGCTTAATCTTGTATCCTTATTGCCAGTATGGACTACATGAATAGGTTAGCGCCAGCACATGAACAGCGCTGACCAATCAGAAGCCACCTAGCCTGTACTTTCAGCACTGAAGGGAAAGCTGCTGGGATTCCACATAACCGGACCGGTGAAGCGGCTTTTCAGTGTGGCAACAAGGGATCGCACCAGTGTAAGGTCACCTTACAGATTCTGTAAAAGTGAACTTACAGTTTAAAGCCATAACATGGTAAAAGGATAAAAATATTGCAAAGTGACACTATCGAATGCTTTGTGGATCTCTAAGCTTAGTAGGGGGAACTGTGTGGGAATGGAAATTAGCACCCCTAATTATATTCACAGCCAATTTTAATGTTATCTGTAATTTGCCCATTTGGGATAAAACCAGAATGATTGGGAGAGATTAGGGTGGAAACGTCAAAGGACAGTTTGCTGCCAACAATCTACTTAAAGCGGAAGTAAACCCATCCATAAACAGTTTAATTTATGGCACATGCTGGAAATGTAACACTTCCATTGGTTGTTCTTTCAACCAACCTGTCAAAGCACCCAATGGTTGGCATTGTAACTGATCACATGTACAGCATCATGGCAACTGTAAATTAAAGAGGCAAAGATGGCAGCCTTCTAACTGAAATGATAGGGGGGGTTTACTTACACTTTAAGGTTTGAAGATAGTTCCTTATAACCAATATAGGCCCATAACTTTGGGCTAGGGTATGATCCGTATTTGATTTGTGTGATTAAATAGGACATATTGGCCAATAGCATTTCTCCTGAGAAAGAATTCTCGAAAGATACGATTGAAAAGGTAGAACCAGGTTGGGTACCAATATTGAGGCAAAAGGTTATATATATATATATATATATAATAGACTGAATAGCCATATGGACATGATGCTGAGGCTCTTTTAAGGGATTTAATTATTTTAAGTACCTCTTCATCTGTAAAACCAGGAAGTAACTTAAATGCTTCTAAAAACTCTTGAACAGCACTGTGTCTGGGAGAGTTGACAGAGAGTTCAAACTGCCAAAAGACTCCGATTAGGTCATAGTTATACTTCCCTCTTTCTCCAAGTCATCTGTAAAACTGCAGCCCTTTACTGCAGTGACTAACATAGCAGGAATTCTCCAGGATTTCATCATGCCTAAGACATGAGATGAGAAACTGAAAATGTACCAAGTATTACTGAAATACTATGTACCCATAGAAAGGCCATAATTAAGAACCAGCCTTAGGGAAAAGAAGGAAAAAAAAAAAATGTATAAAAATACATTTTTATATATTTTGTTTGACCAAATAGGATTCCTTTATTGAAAATTTAAAACCAGTATAAAAAAGGTAGTAACAAGGAAATAAATTGGCGTGGCAGTATAGATGTAGCAATATGGTATAATACTACATATTCCAGATCAAAAAAAAATAAAATAAAAAAAAAGCAGACAGAGCACGTAAAGCAATTCTCTGGGTGGGTAAGAAAATTGCAGCAAAATAATAAAACCTAAAAGAAAACGTGGAGCAGAGCAGAAGGAAGGCTCATTTGCAACCAAGTTTAACACATCCTTCCATCCAAAAGGAGGCTACCTTGGGACAATCCCAGAACGTATGAAGGTAAAAGCCCAGGTGAATTAAAAACAGCAGAGACAGAAAGGAGTACGGTCAGGGAAACCTTTTTTTGGATTACCTTAACCCTAGAGGAGCTACCCAATTTAGAAAACCTCTCAAGACAGTTCTCCCAATCTTCCCCAACCAGGGCTGGGATATCACCCTTACAAAGATCCCACAAATACTCAACCTTCAGAGAATCAGTACAGGGAAGGGCAGTGTATAAAGGATGAGAGGAGTTTACACAGGTCCCCTGGGCTAGCAGCTCCTCTATGGGGTCAGCTTGGAAGACTGTCATATACAGAAACTGGTACCAGCAGCATGTCTAAATTGGAGATATCTGAACATCATCCAGCTAGGCAGCCAAAACTTAAGAGTGCTGTGAAAAAAAAAAATAAAAAAAAAAAAAATAAGAAGTAGGGAGCCAGCTGGCATAATGTCACCTAGCGTTTTGACAATGTACCGTTCTCAGACCTGGGGGACCGGAATGGTACAAAAATGTCTCAGAGGAGGGGTTTCCCCACAGGAGCTGGGCAGCAGACCAATGATTAGCCTTCAGAAACCTGTGGCTAGCCACTGCCCAGTCCCTTAGGGTAGAGAGTATATATTTAATACACACGTGTCAAAAATATTTGACAATTACATTAGGTTTATACAAAGTCATTATTTGCAGTGATGACCCTCCCAATCTTAGCAGCAATATCCTTGCCTGCGAATCCTTATTGTGCAAATCAATGATGACTGAACGCATTTCCTTGCAGGTAACCATGGCTAATAGATGAACAATGATTTCAAGCACCACCCTCCTTTTAAGCTTCCAGTCTTTGTCTAATTCAATCAACATTACAGAGCGATTTCCAGGCTTGTCCTCATCAACACTGACACCTGTGTTAACGAGAGAATCACTGACATGTCAGCTGGTCCTTGCGGCAGGGCTGAAATGCAGTGAAAATTTTTTTTTGGAATAATTTTCATTGCAAAGAGGGACTTTGCAATAATTGCAATTCATCTGATTGCTTTTGATATCATTCTGGAGTACATGCAAACTGCCATCATAAAAGCAGAGTTTGTAAAATTTATTTGTGTAATTCTACAAACCTTTGGCCACAGCTGAAGTCAATTCACTTAAACATTTTTTACCGAATGAGTTAAAGTGGTTGTAAACCCATGGGTGGGGGGGGACCTGCAAGGCAAAAGGCATAATGAGCTAGTATGCATAGCATACTAGCTCATTATGAATAACTTGCCTGAAAGCGAAGCCCCCCAAAGCGGTCCTCCGTCATGCCGCTGCCATGTATCCTGGAGTGACTTCTAGGGTCTCGCTGCTCCAGCGCTGCGATTCACCGGAGCAGCGATGACGTCACTCCCGCGCACGGGAGCCGACACTCGCGGCATATCGCCGCGATCTGCAGCCTGCCCAGTGCACCTGCGCTGCACTGTCTATGGCGCATGCGCCATAAACAGCGGTGGCTGTCTTTTTGTAAATATCTCCTAAACTGTATAGGTTGAGATATTTCTTGGACCTACAGGTAAGCTTTAATCTAGGCTTACCTGTAGGTCAAAGTGGTTTGTAAGGGTTTACAACCACTTTAAAGATTTATGTTTTGTGACATTTATCACTTAAATTTTGCATTGTTTTTGGATTTGTTGTTTTTTTTTTCCGCAATTTTGCATTTACATGCTAACCCTGCACCAGAGGAAGACAGTTTTTCAAATAAATGCACACAGAAATATCAAACTGTGAAAACATTCTATTGTGCTTTCATTCACAAAACGCTCTCCTTCTGATGAGATGTTACAATTAATTTTCTCTCCCGAGCCCGGGGCAGAACATTTCCATTGATACATTGCATACTTTTAACTCACTGGCCAGTGTAGAATTCCATTTATTGTTATTTTGTACATTGCTTAGATACAGACTACCTACTGCCAGGTTATATAAAAGTGTGTGCGTTATTTAGTGAATTGACTAACCACTTGCCGACCGCTGCACGCCGATATACGTCGGCACAATGGCAGTGGTGAGCAAATGGGTGTACCTGTACATGCCCTTTAAGAGGCAGGGATAGAAGGTGCGCGCCTGTGGGACTGGTGGATTCTATGTCCGCCGGTCTCCCAGAGATCGTGTCACTGAGCCGCAGAACGGGGGAAGTGGGAAGTGCCTATGTAAACAAGGCATTTCCCGTTCTGCCTTGTGTCATGACAGATCACGGCTTCCTAGAGAGCTGTGATCGCTGTCATGCGAGTTGAAGCCCATCCGCCCCACAGATAGAATCACTCCCTAGGATGCGCTAAACCCCCTTCATCACCCCCTAGTGGCTAACCTCTTCCCGCCCATCGTCCTTTACACAGTAATCAACGCATTTTTATAGTACTGATCGCTGTATAACTGACAATGGTCCCAAAATATAGTGTCAAAATGTTGCAGTCCCGATAAAAAATAAAAATAAAGAATCGCAGAGCGCTGCCATTACTAAAAAAATGTTTTATATAAAAATGCCATAAAACTATCCCCTATTTTGTAGACGATATAACTTTTGTGCAAATCAATCAATATACGCTTATTTTGATTTTTTTAACAAAAATATGTAGAAGAATACATAATAGCCCTAACTGAGGAAAAAATATATTAGAGGGATATTTATTATAGCAAAAAGTTAAAAAAAAAATTTTTGGGTGCAGCATCCCACGACCATGCAATTGTCAGTTAAAGCTTCAGTGCTGAATCACAAAAGTGCTCTGGTCAGGAAGTGGGTAAAATATTGCAGGGCTGAAGCAGTTAAAGTGTTACTAAATCCACAACAGTAAAATATGCTTGTTATACTCACTGATACCTAAGGGGTTAAGCCTGCATTGTGTAAAAAGGCTGTTTGATCCTGTCTCTCTGATCCTCCCTTTAACTGTCCCCAATCTCCTGACCAGATAGAACCTTGGGAACAACTCTGCACATGCTCAGTTTGAGATGTATTGCTAAAGAGTCCCCCCCCCTCTTCAAAAGGGTGCATGTGATCAGCACAGGGCCAATCAGCACCTCCAGACAGAAGAGAATGAAAAGATTGCTATATATTGCAGATGAGGAAATTTATTTTTAGCAGTTTCTATTTACTAAAATTGCATTTCCATGTTGTGTACTGTGGGAGACTAGATATAGTGAACGCAGGCTCCTGGGTTTAGTAACACTGATGATTCAATTGCTTTTTTTTTTTTTGCGGCATTTACTTCACTCACATTCACAATTTTACTTTGATGAATTGATTCTCTTATCTCATGCGATATTTCTGAAAAGGGAGTCACGTGACCCTCAAATCACATGCAGAATCTTTTAGTGAATTGACCCCATTGTTCCTAATGCTATTAACAGATATCTGCAGCCATCCTCCCTTTAGAAAGACATTTGAGCAGCACTACAGAAAACCAAGCTATATAAAAACAGAATGTTTATACCAAGTCAAGTAGTAGGATCAGCAAATGTATGGGCAGCTATACAGATAGAGAAGCAATTCAGACACTGCACACTCATCAACAGCTTTATTATACTACAATGCAGCCTACAGGTGCAACAGACATTTCAATCCCACAAGATTTTCCAGGCACTTTCTGGAGCAGCTGGCTCCATTTAAAAGATCCCCATCCCCACTAAAGAAACATATAGGGAAGGGTAGTTAACCTGTTAGCACTGCTCCTTGCCTCCGCAGCAACAAACTTAAAGCTCAACTAAACCCATCTGTCATGCTTGTACACTAGACTAGACTGAAGTCTCACACACGCACAATGAATAGGCTTTGACAGGTACCAAGCGCCCACTTTCGCCTGGTCGGCCTTGGTGGCAGTTCTCTCCCCCTCCCTCCCATCTCCTGGAACATGTCACAGGTCCCTGAAGACTGTGTGGCCATTGAGGAGGCACAGCGTGACTCACAAAATGCACAGTACGCACCCGGCTGTGAAGCCACAAGCTGTCACAGCCAGGTGCCCACACTTGCTATGCCGGCATGAGAGAACCGAGGGTTCGGGCAACTGCATCACTGGACCACAGGACAGGTGAATGTGTTTGTTTAAAGTCAGCAGCTACACTTTTGTAGCTGCTAACTTTTAACAAACACAAAAATGTATGGACTGCTACTTTAATAGCCCTGTAATCTATTTTCTTTGAAATTGTTACTTACTGTGTTTTTCTGCCTCTTTGTAACATCCTCGGCCTTGAGCTCCAGAAACCTTCCCCCCTCCCATTTGTTTGAAGCAAGCAGTAGATTGTATAAACACTTCTCAACAAAACCACACATGCATATTCCAAGCACATGCCCACATATCTATGTAAATATAACAAAATAAAAAAAAAGACACACACAAAATTCCGAAAACATTGTACCTGATGGGGTAATGGACAATACAGCCCTAGGGAAAAAATACTATACTTTAAGCGATTAGTGTGCATTTTAAGTGTCCTAGATCTTTTCCCTGATGGCAATGAGACAAAAACACACTCCAAACTGGGCGGGTTGGATCACTAATAGCTTTTGCGCACGTTTAATTGGCTGGCATATGTTGTGTCCAAATTCAGTAGCTCTGTTCTTATGCTCCACTGTGCTGTTTTTACCACAACACGAGACAGGCACTTCTCATTCTCCGCCCTTCAGCACAGTGGAGTAGTATACTACTCTCAATGGTACGAATTGCCTTAAGGGCAATCTAGCCTGCTTCTATCTCCAAAAAAAAAAACAAAAAAAACAAACACACACACCACACACAGTCTCTGTGGCTACATTCCTACATGGAGTGGGAAACTGCATTTCATAGCTACCCTCTAAAAAAAAAAAAAAAAAAAAAAAACACTCCCATCGTTTTCAGCCAAGGAAGCTGCCATCTTTGCCTCTGTTTAATCTTCAACCGCTATGGTGCTGTACATGTGATTAGTTATGAAACCAGCCATTGGATGGTTTGATAGTTTGGCTGAGAGCACAGCCAATGTGCAGTTAGCATTCCCGGCATGCTTTTTTTTTTTTTTTTTTTTTTTTTTAACTGTTTAAATCCATGGGTTTACTTCCACTTTAAGATGTGTATAACAGGTGCCGATGTGCTGTATACCACACTGACCTGCTATTTTTTGGGGGGCTGGCGTGGAGAAGCCTTTTTTTTTTCAATAGTTCATTTGGGCTAGACCAGACAGACATCATGATTTCCACCTCAGCCAGAGGAAGCCTTGTATTCACTCAAAAATACAAAGCTTCCTTAGAATGGCTGAGGCACACTAGGCCTGGCTCAATTTAGCTCCAGAAGTGAAGTCATCCGTGATGCTGCAGAAAAACAGCACTACATAATGTACAGCGCGACTCACGTGTGCGCAGTAGGGAACCGGGAAATGAAGCCGAAAGGCTCCACTTCCTGATTCCTATACCCAAGATGGCGGCGGCAGCACCCAAGAGACGATCGAGAGATCGGCTTCGGGTGCCGACATCGCAGGCGCACTGGACAGGTAAGTGTCACTATTTTAAAAGTCAGCAGCCGCAGTATTTGTAGCTGCTGGCTTTAAAAAAAAAACAAAAAAAAAAAAAACGCGGACTCCCGGCGGACTCCTGCTTTAAGCTATCAAGAAAACGTTAGATTCTGTGTTCTATTTAAGCAGAGTGTTATTATTGATTATTTAAAAGCAAAACTTTAAAAACAAGAAAAGAAAAGTGCAAATCACACACAAAACATGTTGTGACTGAGCCCTGCAGCACATGATAACAACAGGGAGCAGTTCTCACTACTGAATGGTCCCATGTTGGAAGTACACTGTCAGCAGATATGTGCAAGATTATGACTGGTTCATTTTTCCATGAACTGTAAGAAAACTAGTATATAATGTGCATTCCTCTGGTTCTTGGGGGAGAAAAGTGTGGGTTTTTTACTACACATTTTTTCAAACAAATTCTGGATGAAAGTTGTGTGAATCCTGGGTGAAAAAAATTCACATATAGACCACTTAATCAACTAAAGCCTGTGAATTAGTCACTTTCATCTTTCACGGTATAAATGGAGATGAAAACATACACTGGGGAGTAGAGGCTGAACTGGGGAGTAGAGGCATGCATGGAAACCCTGGTAGTGCAGAGAACAATTAGGAACAAAGTTGCTGCATCCCAAAGAGAAATCATTTTTATCTAAAACTGAATTTAGAATACAGCGTTAATATAAAGTTGGAAAAGGAGACAAAACTGTACTCCGATTACACAAGGTATAGCCAGGTCACAAAGGTTTCATTCATTTTACATACTGTATTTAGATACAGAAGAAAAATGACATCTACAGTTTGCCATGTATAATCCTGGGAAAATATAAAGCATGATCTCTGAATCTTGTATTCAGTTTCTTGTCCCTGTTCTTTGTTGTCCCCAAGATTGGGTGATGTGGACATATAACCTTTAGTCAGCCACCTGTTCAGTTAATACAATGACCTCAAAGTGACCATAAAAACGATATTCTTATTTTTTCAGAAACCATCAATTAAAGTGGTTGTAAACCCTGTTACACAACTTGTACCTCATAGGCTTACCTGTAGGTACTGTAAATATCTCCTAAACCTGCACAGTCTAGGAGATATTTACCATATACACTTGCTCCGACATCATTGGCGCATGCGCACTGAAGAAACAGCTCAATTGTGCTGTCACTAAAGGGCCTGTGCCAGCGTCATTGCTCCTTTGGCCAATCACAGCGCCGGAGTCCGCAAACCCAGAACCAACTCCTGGAGACATGTTGCTGATCACAACGGTGTATGGCGGACCGCTGCAACAGCTTTGATCCAAGGCAAGTATTGCATAATGAGCTGGTATGATGATGCATACTAGGTCATTATGCCTTGGTCTTGCAAGTTTTTTATTATTTATTTATTTTTTTAAATATGGGTTTACAACCACTTTAATGGCCATGTATGGCATTTTTCTTTAAATAATTTCTTAGCAGGTTTTTGCCCATTTGTAACATCCTCCATGAACTCTGGAACCTCTAATTTGCCCCCTCACTTGTTTGAAGTGAGCACTGCATGCTAGTTACTGTCATGTGTACTGCTCTGGGCACAGTACACATCCCACAGTCCCATCTCAGGAATGGAAAGAGCAGGTGGTTACACTCTTACTCACACAGTGGGACCATGGAGAACGACAATAGCCACACAGTCACAAGAAGCTGGATCACAGAAAAAAAAAAAAATTAAAAGAAAGAAGGAATTTAGACATTTGGAGGCAGTCCAAGAGCAAAATATAAAAATAGATATAGATAGAAAAAAACTACGGGACACAAACTTCGATGCAATTTCTTCTTTTGTAGAAACAGAGCTGCACCATATTTTAGTGAATCAACCACCTTGAGTTAAGCCAAGTAGACACCGGCTGAATATCGTCTGGTATCTGCTGGTTCAACAGGAACAGGCCACGATTAGGTGTGTACAGCTGTCCTGACAGAAGGCTACAGCACAGATCTACTTTGCCGGGAGTACGTCAATAGACTTCCTCCCCTTTACGCACTCTCCACGTGCCTTCTGCATAGCGTGGGCTGTGATCGGAGTACAATGATAGCGGATCACATGATGTAAACTGAAGAGCGGTAATCTTTTTTTCTCCTCACTGACAGCCGATAACCAGCTTCAGTGCAAGGGATATCGGTTCCCTTAGAGGAAGCAGGAAAGATAGCTGTACTACTAACATCGGAATGTTAGAAGAGTTCGGGAGGAGCTGCTGTACTTTTTTTTTTTTTTCGTTCAGCCTGCTGGGTTAAATGAAAATAAAATAAATAAAAACACGCTTGTGTGTACCTGGCTTTAGTTAGTACGGCGACTTCTCTTTTTTTCATTCAACCCAACGGTACGCGTGTACCCAGCCTCCATCACATACCAAGAATATTATATTACATATCAATAATTTTTTTTTTAATGTTGACTGTTTTTTTTTTTTTAAACCAGAGTTTGAGGTTAAACCTGGCTTTAAAGCTGAATTCCGGGGAAAATGCTAAACCACCCTAACAATTGGTCCATACACTGAGCAATTCTAGCCAGTTTCTAATGAACCAGCTAAATTTTAAATCAGCACATCACCCTTTCAGCACACTCTTTTATTTTATTTGTTTATATATATATATATAAGAAACCATGCAGAATATTGTTGGCCAAACAGTGCCTGCATCTGTATGAAGCCACCGTTTGGCTGTTTTGACAGCCATAGGCAGAGATTCAACTAACCATGCTATTAAGAATGGAAGAAGCAATCCGTATAAAAAAAAAAAAAAAAAATTGTGCGGTCTACAGGCTAAAAACGTATGGCCAACTTAACTGCTTGCACAAATAAAGTAAAAAAATAGATGTATAAAGATCAGAAAATCCACTGACAGCCTACAACACAAGGGCTCATAAGGGGAGTGTATTTCAAATATACATTCAGCATGGACTGACCGAATTTCGATCTGTGTAAGGGCAGGCTCGCTGTAAACAGGTCAATCAACTTGTGTATAACCAGCCTGTTAGAAAGTTTTCTCTCGAACAGTGCTGCTGGCGGTGCTGATGAGTGTATTCTAAGGGTGGGCAAGTCTCCCTACTGTCAATACACAAAAGGCCCATTGGAGAAACCAGCAGGTTGAACAAAAAAAAATAAAAAAAATAAAAAATAAAAAAAAGGACCCATATGGTCAGTCTTAGACATTGTTTAACCTGCTTTGCAGTTAGTTTCCTTGCACACAGCAGGTCCTGCGCTTACATTTTTAGGCAAAGAATGGACACATACAGCCTTTTGATGCATTTTGGGATGACTTGCATACGTGTAAGCAGTTCTGCGTTTTACAAGACCTGTCAACACAAGCCCTAAATGGTCAACTCATACAATTGCCAAAGTAATGATCCCTTTTGCAGCACCACTACAAAATGTGACACATTACAGCTACATGCACATCAATAGACATGGCTCCTGTGCCCAATGTGCGATTGCCCGATCTTCCGAAAGGTCACCTAAGTTGACCAAGCGGTAGATCTCAGGTTGTACACTGCACCATGAAAATTGGAAATATAATAATAATAATAATAATAATAATAATAATAATAATAATAATAATAATAATAATAATAATAATAATAATAATAATAATAATATATATATATATATATATATATATATATATATATATAGTATAACTTGGTAACATGATTGCAAGCAACCAGCTGAAAGGTTTAAAGAAATCAGGAGAACTGCGAAGAACAAAAGATGCAGTTAGAAATTAATCTTTACTCCTCGGTGCCCATACTGAGGCATTCAAAACAATACTCAAGACTGGCTACTATTGTCACTGACCCAGTTTATCATAGTACAGTTTAGTGAAGATACACAAGTTCTGTCCTACCTGCTGAATGAGACGACAAGAAGAAGCTGTGTTTCCATACAGCAAAAGCAATGAAAAGCTATAGATAGGCAGAATACAGTACAAAAAAAAAGTATCTATACCCCTTGAAATTTTCCACATTTTGTCATGGTAAAAACAAATGTATTCTATTGGGATTTTATGTGATAGATCAACACAAAGTGGCACATAATTTTGATGTGGAAGGAAAATGATAAAATGGTCTTCAATTATATTTTTTTTAATGAATATCTGAAAAGTATGGCGTGCATTTGTATTCAGGCCCCTTTACTCCGATACAAAACCTAATGGAACCAAATTGCCTCCACAAGTCACCGAATTAGTAAACAGAGTTCACCTGTTAGAGCTGCACAATTCTAAAATGAAAATCACGATTTTTTTGCTTAGAAGATAGATCACGATTCTCGTGCCGTTTTCTTTTATTCATTATAGTGTATTTTTTGCCCCAAAAATTTTGTTTAAAAAGACAGCTGGTCAGATACAGTAGGAAATAAAATACTGCAACTAATTTTATTCCCTAGGGTCTCTGCTAAAATATGATATAATGTTTGGGGGTTCCAAGTAATTTTCTAGCAAAAAATATTGATTTTAACTTAAGAGGGGTCAGAAAAAGATTTAGACTTTAAGTGGTTAAACTTCCTGCCCAGATTTTTTCTTTAAACAGAAGTGTATCCCTGATCAAAGAAGGAAGTTCAGTTACAATGTTTCATATTAAAAACTTGACAGACTGCCCTGATGTTTTCTTTTGACAGCTGAGAGAGCAGATAAGTCTCTTCACTTGCTATATGAAAGAATGGCAAATTCTGGAATAGAGATCGTCAGAGGAGTTCAATCGAGATCGTGATTTTAACGATTAATTGTGCAGCTCTACCACCTGTGTATTATAATCAGTATAAATACAGCTGTTCTATGCAGCCCTCAGATGTGTGTTAGAGAACCTTAGGTAACAGCATCATAAAGGCCAAGGAACACACCAGACAGGTCAGGGATAAAGTTGTGGAGAAGTTTAAAGCAACTAAACTGACAGGCTGGGCAAGAAGAGCATTAATCAGAGAAGCAGCCAAGAGGCCCATGGTAACTCCAGAGATCCACAGGACAACTATTAGTCATGCACTCCACAAATCTGACCTTTAAAAAAAAAAAAGGAAGATTGGCAAGAAGAAAGCCATAAGATGTCTCGTTTGCAAAAAGCCATGTAGGGGACACAGCCAACATGTGGAAAAAAGGAGCTTGGGTCAGGAGAAGACCAAAATTGAACTTTTTGGCCTTAAAGCAAAACGCTGTGTGTCAGAAAACTAACATTGCACATCACCCTGAACACACCATAAAACATGGTGGTGGCAGCAGTGGGGAGGCTTTTCTTCAGCAGGGACAGGGAAACTAGTCCATCAGAGTTGATGAAAAGATGGATGGAGCCAAATACAGGGCAATCTTAAGAAGAAAACCTGTTAAGCCCCATACACACTATCAGATTTTCTGCTGAGTTTTTCCTTCAGATTTACCAAAACCATATAATATGAGGTCAAACCTTAGGCATTTCAATGTGTATGCAATCAGGCAGGCCTTTGCCCTACATGTTTTTGGTAAATCTGAAGAAAAAAAAACTCAGCAGAAAACCTGATAGTGTGTATGGGGCTTCTGAGTCTGCAAAAGACTGAAGACTGGGACGGAGGTTCACCTTCCAGCAGGACAACCCTAAACCTACAGCCAGCGCTAAAATGGAATAGCCAAGATCAAAGCATATTCATGTTAAAATGGCCCAAAGGCCAGACCTAAATCCAATTGAGAATCTGTGGCAAGACTTGAAGATTGCTGTTCACACATGCTCTCCATCCAATCTGACCGAGCTTTGGCTACCGCTGCTGTCAAAATCAGTCAGCCAATGAGAAGGAGAAAGGGGTGGATGCCCCGTAGCAAAGCTGCTTGCTGTGAGGCCATTAAACAGGAGGGAGGGGCCAGAAGCACCTAAGAGGGACCCAAAAAGAGAAGGAGGATCTGGGCTGCTCTGCACAAATTCACTGCACAGGCCAGTATAACTTTTAACCACTTCAGCCCCAGGAGATTTTACCACCTTCCTGACTAGAGGACTTTTTACAATTTGGCACTGCGTTGCTTTAACTTGTATTTGCGTGGTCATGCAATGCTGTACCCAAACTAAATTTGAGTCCCCCCCCCCCCCCCCACAAATAGAGCTTTCTTTTGGTGGCATTTGACAACCTCTGCATTTTTTCCTGTGTCCCAATTTTAAGATCCTGGAGCGCAGAAGTCTATTCAGAACACCCAGGGGCTAGAGGACCAGAACAAAAAGCTCAGACAAGTGGTCATTAGTACGGGCCCCAATAGAGAAGTTGCAGTCCCTTTTTTTGGGGAATAAATATATATATATATATATATATATATATATATATATATATATATATATATATATATATATATATATATATATATATATATATATATATATATATATATATATATATATATATTTTTTTTTTTTATTTTTTTTTTTTCTCAAAAACAAAAATTTCTTCATCAGTTTAGGCACAAGCATCTTCAAACCTCAATACAAAACCAACCTCACCGTAGATAACTTATGCCAAAATCTTATTTTGCAGCAAACGCAACCAGACTAAAATTAAATAAAACCTGCTCTATAAAATTTGCAAAAGCAATTTTAATACACAGAAGGGGGGTTTTACAAATACCAGTCTGGCAAATCAGCAAGCTCAAGATACCAGTATCTGCTTCTGTCACACAAATCTTGTCAATAAATAAAGCTAACTTGAAAAACTAACCAAGAGTGACAAGTAGACACTGAGGAAATCATAAATTGTGTTTGCCATAAACAGGAAATGCTGTTTACTAGGTTAAGAGTAAAAGAATGTAAATATTCTGGGAAAATTACATATGATGGATTCTGAAAGGACTTGCAAATCCTAGGTCATGGCCAGTAAGCGAAATGTACAAACATTATTGGAAATTTGAGAACTTGATAAGTATGGGTTCCTTTTAACTGGGTAAAAATTATGAAATAAAAATCAGCAGTCTGACCATATAGGCAAACCTAAAACGATTAAATGGCTATATGTTCACCTTCTGAACATGTCCCATCCATATTCTTCTGTGTGACAACGGGTGGGGGATCCTTGCCACTGCAAATGGCTCACATTCAAGATTCGTGTGGAGCTTTGCAGATACAACTACAGTAATCATTCAAAAGGATCTGACTGAATAAACCACACGCCTCTCTTCTGCCACTACAGCAGTCAGGTGTGGATATGGACTGCGAGTGTGCTGACCAGCACCCCCAAGCAACTGATCATCGGTGCAATGCACTGCAGGCTTTTGTAAATTAAAAAAAACACACACACACACACACACGTTTACAAAAGGAAGGCAACATCAGAAACATCCAAAAAAATAAAAGTTTAAATAGATCTCACAAATACTGTATTGTTTTCTGCAGGATGGATTTGATTTAAATCACTAGTAAAAAGGCTCGATTTAAATCATAATTTTTAAAGAGCAACTGTCATCTGTCCCGTAGCAGCTGCTCCTCTGACCAGCAGTTGACTCACCGACAGTCCCATTCAGTTTAATGGGATGGCTGGTGATGTGGCAGTGACACAAGGTGAGGGACGTGTCAGCAGCAGGTGAGTGGATGCCCGCTAACAGGCGCTCTTTAAAATGTAAGGACTCATTCTCGCTGGTAGAATCTTTAATATTTAAAAAACAAAATTAAGGTTTCCCATATAGAATAATAAGCTGACAGGTTAGTAAAACAGCGATATCAGAAGAGATTCAGTTTGTAGTGTACATACATTTTCAAAACAATGGGATAAAGGAATATTCCTGAACTTTGTTTTATCTCATGGTTACTGTGAAATTATGTGGATGCATCAATGCAGTGCATATTATCTCAGCTTGCGGAGCTTGGATTTATTTAAGGAGTTTACCAAAAATGGAAATATTGCAGCATGCTGAATAAACTAAATTATTAACCACTTCAATACCAGGCACTTTCGCCCCTTCCCGTCCAGGACAATTTTCAGCTCTGTCGCATTTTGAATGACAATTGCACGGTCATGCTACACTGTACCCAAAACAAAATTTTTTATCATTTTGTTCCCACAAATAGAGCTTTAATTTGGTGGTATTTAATCACCTCTGCAGTTTTAATTTTTTGCTAAACAAAACTAAAAAAAATAAAAAAAAAAAAAAAAAAAGTATACTTTTTTTTTAAAAAGCATTTTCTTAATTTCGGTTATAAAATTTTGTTTTCTCCTTCACCAACGGGCACGGATATGTAGAATTGATGGGTACTGATAGGTATTACTGCTGGCCACTGATTGGCACTGGGAGCTGTGTTTTTATGGGGCACATTTTTAAAAAGGTGTTGTGGCACATCTGAGGGGAGCTGTGCTGATTATCAGCATAGACCCCCCCCCCCCCCAGACAGGGAGAGCCTCCAATCGTCTCTCCCTGTCAGCGCGAACCGAGAAATGGCATTTACCGGACTTCCTGGTTCATGCGACGATCAGCTGTGATTGATCACGTAGCAAGAAGCTTCTGGTTTTAAAACGCTTTTTCTTTTACATGTCTTTAAAGTGATTATAAAGGCTAGGTTTTTGTTTTTTTTAAACCAAACATATCATACTTACCTCCACTGTGCAGCTCTTTTGCACAGAGTGGCCCCGAACCTGCTCTTCTGGGGTCCCCTGGCAGCTCTGCATCACCAAAAAACATCTTGATTATCAAAGACATTTAGGAAAATATTCTGTGGACTGATGAGACAAAAATGTAGCCGTTTTGAAGTTGTGCGTCCTGCAACATCTGTCATAAAACAAATACAGCACTTCATAACAAGGACATTATATCAACAGTCAGACATGCTGGTGGTAGCATGATGGTCTGGTTACCTTGTGGGCGTGATCCCGAATCCAGCATTTGCGTCCATAGACACGAATGCCAGACTCGACCCCTCGCGACATTGGATTTGATTTACAGCAGCGGGAGCCAATGGCTGCACAGCTATCAATCTATCCAATCAAGAGCTGGGACCCCGTGGGTTAGAGGGAGAGCGCATCTCCACTGACACAAATACAAGGGCTCAAGTAAAAACCGGGGGGGGATTAGGGGTCACTACCAGTCACTTCCTTTGTAAATGCTTTTTTTCTGCGTGTGAATTTTCAACTTCCTGTTCCTCCTCTAAAAGCTTGCCCCATCATATGAGATGTTCTGGCTGGGGGGTTAGTCAGCGTGCTCGCCCCCTCCCTTGGGACTACATCCCTGCGGGGAGATGCTGTGTGGGTTCACAGGCACGGGAGCTGTGGCCATGTGCAAGATGCTGTAGCTCCGCCTCCTGTGCCTTGCTATTGTAATCTGAATGACCATCTCAGCACAGTCCTGCCTTTACTCTGCCCTACTCCGTCCCCTTTTTTGCTGAAGTGGAAGTGCAGCTCAGGTTTTCATCACACAGTGAAAAAGCGGCACTGCGCATGCGCGATGCCATTAGGCGTCAAGGGAATTTTAGTTCATCTGAAGCCGTGACGTTGCTGCAGGGAGCATGCTCGAAAACCTCAAAGTTGAGGAGAACATACAGAGAGGAAAGAAGGAAGTTCTGATAAATGGCTTTAACAGGTAAAAAATTTCATAAAAAATAACAGCTAGCATATAGATCAGATATTGGCAAAAATGTTTTTTTAGCTTTGCAACCCTTTTAAGATGAAAAAACACAAGGGTTTACAACCCCTTTAAGTTACTACCTAGTTTCCATGTAAATGCAAATTGTACATCCCAGGAGACTTCAGGAGGGGTGGAAGGGTTTTTCTAGTGAAGCACACCCTTCTTCCTGCCTGTCTGAGCCAAGGGTAGATGGATTCCAGGAATGCTACATTAATCATCTGCCCTTACTCAAGATGGCCACAGCCTAGAATGCTAGGTAGGTGGTTTTCTATGCGATTTCTCTGCAAAATAAAGCATGGATACATTGATGAATGGGTGAGTTTGGTTTGAATATTAAAACTAAATAGTGTTTGTGGTGCTTGGATATATTGTATTTCTGCTTTTATAGGAATCTAGCACAAATACCCAGAGGAAAAAAATGTCCCATCTCAGCAGCCCTTCATGGAAGTAGCCATTCTTACAGGCCAAGTTTTTCATTTTGGCGCAGTGATATCACTTGCAGAGAAATTGAATAGATTAAAAACTCCTTGCCCAAATATATTCCAGGTAGCTCAAGTCAGGAAATTACAGGCTCCAGAAAAAGGTCTTCTGTGGCATAGTGCACCATAATCTTTTAAGAGGATTTCCATATATATTCCATATGTGTGTAATCACAAACCTGGTTTCAATGCATTGTTTGGACTTTTGGGCATTGGTTCCTGCTGAACCAGCCAAGACTGGAACCAGCTATGACCGGTCTTACGCTGCACCAAGTTCACTATATGGACCACTTATGTAGGTATACATATTGATCATATCCCCCGCTTAATCTCCTCTTCTGAAGAGAATAATCTCAGTTCAGATAATCATTCGTCATACCGGAGCTCCTCCATTTTGTAAACTGGTGCCCAAAACTAAGCTACATATTCCAGATGAGGTCTTACTAATAAATTTGTACATGGGGCAAAATGATTCCCTCTCTCTGGAGTTAATACCTTATAAAACAAGAAGTATTTTGCTTGCATTAAAATTTCAGCTTGGCATTGCATGCTATTGGGTCATGTTATTAAGTCTATTTACTACAAAACTCCCAGATCCTTCTCCACCATTGACTTCCCCAGCTGTTCTTCTCTTAGCATGTATGACGTGTGCATGCTTAGCCCCCCAAGTGCATAACGTAACATTTATCAACATTCATTTTTTCCCCGCATAGTTGCCAAATTAAATAGGAGGTTGCTTGCAAGTTGGAGACATCCTGTAAGAACATAAGTCCACTACATAGCTTGGTGTCATCTGCAAACACTGAAATGTTACTTTTAATACCAGACTCGTATTATAAATGTTAAAAAGCAAGGGTCCCCAGCACCAAACCTTGGGGTACACCAACCAACCATCTTGGTCTTTCTTGAATCCATGCTGACTATTGTTTAAAAAATATTAGAATTCTTGCAAAAACGTATGTGGCCTTTTATTAAATTCTCCAGTATCTTCACAACTATAGAGGTTAAACAGGTCTATAGTTACTTGGAAAAGACAATCAGTTTTTCCAAATATAGGCACCACCATGCCCTTACACCAATCCAGTTGTACAATGCCAATCATTAAATAGTCTCCAATAATTAGAAACAATGGCTTACGTATAACAGAGCTCATCTATTTGAGGACACTTGGTTGTATGTCATCAGGTCAAGGTGCTTTAAATAATCTTTATTTTGTCTAAATGTCTCAGGACCATGTTATTATGTACAATTGCCATGTCATCTGCTGCGATTGGTCAAAGCGATCACATGGTACTGGCAGAGGGCCAGTACACCAATAAGTCATAAGATCACGTCATATGATGTCCACCCAGAATACCAGCGCTCATATACAGGCTGGGCTGGAAGCAGTTAAAGCCCGCTCCCCCCATTATCACTGTCCCAGGAGCGGAGTCTCCACCTTCTCATTAACACTGGGTGGCCTATAACAAACTTCAACAAATAACTTTGCAGTAGACACACCAATAATGCTTCAGCATCATCACACTCTTCATCAACAAGGTAACTGGACCCTACATAGCAGTCCTGCACAGGGATCATTCCCAGATTACCTTGGATCTGCAGGTCTGGACTACTTGTATGGTCTCTAATAGCGTGAAAAACAACCAGGAGGCTTTCTGTAGCCAGGGACCATGTGACATAGGATGTCTAGACTAAGCCACAAGAGGAGCCTTTTCTATTTTCCATTAAATTTATAGTGATCAACAAGGAAGCTTGCAAAAAAAAAAAAAAAAAAAAAAAAAAAAAAAATCACATAATGCGTTTTAGGAGGAGAGTTGTTCTTCCCCTTCAAACCTGTTTAAACCAATCACTATATTTTTTTTAGTAAAAATACTTCCCTCCTACCATTTTCAGATGCCCTTTATACTGAAAATACTACATTCCCAAACCTTAATTTGAAAACATCTCTTGCCACCACCCCCCCAATAAAGCAAAAGATCTAACAGACTTTCTACCCAACACCTTACATATGGTTGAACGTCGGGCAGCATCTACAGTCAGTTTGATAGAAGCCGGCCGTTCAGCTTGCTTCTGTCGAAGGGGCATGACTGAAAAAGGTCTGCTGACTGGCTCCCGATCAGCAATCTCTGCCAATGTCAGAGCGCTCACCAGAGTTTTCTGCCAGAGAGGGCATCCCTGTCAGAACACAATAGAACAGCGGGGGGGGGGGGGGGGGGGGAATTGCTGTACTAACATTGCTTAGTTAGCACAGTGGCTTCCTTCAAGTTGTCAGGGGGGGGGGGGGGGGGGGGGGGTTTAAAAACGGAAAAAATAAAAATAAAACCCCCCCAAAAAAAAAAAAATATATATATATATATATATATATATATATATATATATATATATATATATATATATATATATATATATAAAAAACGCTACTAGTATGTACTAGGCTTAAGAGGATCATATGGTTATACAGGAAAAAGAGAATACAAAAAGGAACAGTGGAGGTTGCCACGAAAGCTGGAGGGCTGTATACTGCCCGTTATCTGAACAGAACCACTCCAAGTATTTCAATGCCAAAATGACATTCACTCTAATTGCAACAAAGATATACAGTACAGAGATGTCTTTGTATCATCGATCTGCAAGACTGCTATAGACAGCCACTCGTTTGTCTGAAGCAAGGACTTATATGGTATGAACTAAATTCACGGTCAGCATAATCAGTGCTAAATGGTCATGTTGCTTCAGTTAACTATAGCAATGGATAATACACATCTTATACCTTTCTAATGATCCAAAAAAATAAAACACAATTTGTGGAAAGCCCAAATCTTCAGCTATGTCATCAGTGTATTAGTCTTAAAATCCATGAAAAATATCTTCAGACTAAAGATTTGAGTGAAGATTATTATACAGGTGTCAGGCAGCACATCACAACCAGTTTAATCTCATCCTTTAATTGCATTTGGTCCGAGGACTTGCTTCCTTTTCAGAGCAGATTATCAATTACCAGAAGACAGAAAGCAACCCAAAGAAACATTGAATAGATGGTTCAGTTGGGTGGCTGACATACAGGAGGCACTCTGGAAGCTTCCTGGGGCGTTAAGAAACTTGAAACTGCACAGATATCAGGTACACAAACAAGGTTACTAAGAAATCAGACAAATACACAAGATCAACTTCCAGTGACATTTGACCAATTAAAGATATAAACCTTTCCTAAACTGATGGGTGCATGAATTTTATTTTTTACTCCCAATAAAAAAACAAAAAGCGAAGAAAGCTATTAGTAATGCCATAAAATGTAGAATAGGTAAAAGAAATGCAGTTTAGCGTAGTATGCTCTGTTATGGAACCAACTATACTATCAACTAGAGATGCCAGACTATTAATCTATGAAGAACAAAAAGGAAGATAAGATAAAAAGGTCTTCAATAACAACGCTTAGGGAATGTGGCTCATTCACACACAATGATAAGTTGCTGTTATTTTTGTCTGTGAAGTGCAGGAATGTGTAGCTTGTAAGCAGTGTATAAGAAAGATAGAATACCAATAATTCAGAAGAGCAGATTCTATGTCATCTGGGGCTTACATTCACCTTGAACGGGTGTTCATTTCAAACCTGGGTCTATCATTCATTTATAAAAACAGATGTACATCTAGGCATCCAAACAAAACATTCATATCTACAGACTGATCATTGATGAAGGTCAGTAATGATTTAAAGCGGAGTTCCACCCAAAAGTGGAACTTCCGCTTATCCAATCCCCGCCCCCCCCCCCCCGGTGCCACAATTGGCACCTTTGAGGGGGCTGTGAAGTCGCAAGGCTTCACAAGGCCTCATGTACACTACTGCTGCTAAAACAGACGTTTAGGAGCAGTTGGGCATTTTTTTCAGCTGCCCCTGAACTCTCCTCTGTTATCTTATCAGTACACATGGTTGTTTACAGTTGTTTCTAGGCAGTTGAATTAAGAAGCTTTTATTGGGAACGCAAAAAATAAAAAAAAATGGGTTCAGATGCATTTCAAGCACCAACCGCTTCTAAAACGTGGCTAGACGCAGTAACTCATCTTTCATTTACAGGAGTTATTCATTTTTTTGCCATTTTGAAATAAATAAATAAAAACACAACCACACATGCCATGTAAATGCAGCAAAACTGACATTTTAATTGTGGGTTACCATCTGTCAAGTTAAATCGTTCAGGAGAGGTTGTAAAAACGCCCCGTGTACATGAAGCCTTAGTGTGCCAATATTAAAAGTCAGCAGCTACAGTATGTGCTCTGCTTTAAAGTGGTCACAATTTTAGCAGACCATTTATCCTTTCTGGATAAGCCTGCTATCTGCACAGGGCACACAAGCAGTGTTCATTTTAGCGAAGAAACACTATTTTAGTTAAAAGACTGACTAAACAAAATTTTACGTTAAAATTTACTCTGCACACAAGCCTTTATGCAAGGCTGCACTGTGTACCAAGTAGATTGCCAATCTCCTTTAACTACTTTTTTCACACACACAGAACAGGAGTATCTCTTTATACACTTGGACTTTTGTGTATACATGGGCTGGATTCTGATAGTCCCCATTTGGCTATTGCTCAGAAGGGAAGGAAGGTGCAACATGTATGTGGCCCTACCCTGTAAAACAATGGCTAGAAATTGCCAGTGCACCACATCACACAGACTTGACTACCATTATTAATGCCCATATTTATTGCTGATCAGACAGCCCAACAACTACCTTCCAATCTGTGTGCAGCTTTATTTTTATTAAAATAATCTTCCATTACTTATTTTCTTTAATCTGCGAAAAAAAAAAAAAAAAAAAGATATAGATATAATATTCTCTATAGCTATCTATCTAATTAGCTATTCAAAAATTAATGAGAATGTCCCAAACGTCAGTGCATATTTTGCAAATAGTTAGTCCACACAAAACAAGCATTCCAGTTTTTGGCAAATGCTGGTGACTGAATTGGGTGACTCACAGGCTTCTTTTAGCTCTCGGGCATTCCAGAAGAGACCTCTGCAAGGGAGCAGCTAGCACTACCCACCTGCTGCAGCCTTATCAGAAAGATCGCACTACCTCCACGTTGCAACAAATTTTTAAGAGAAAAAAAATAAAATAATAAATAATAATCATCATACCCATCAAGCTGGGACTTGCAGTGCCACAGACTACAAAAGACTGTCCTATTTAGCACCATGGTCTCCCAGTGACTAATACAGTCTATTTAATACATAGAAACATGACCTCCCAGTGTATATAGTAGAACACTATGATCTCCCAAGTTATGTTGAGTTGCATCTTGATATAGTGCGGCCATTTACCCCGTAGGATCTTGACGCGCTTGGGACACACATTTGCACATATACTAGGGCCAATTTGGACACGATCCAATTAACCTACCAGCATGTCTTTGGAGTATGGGAGAAAACAGGAGTACCCGGAGGAAACCCACAAAGACACAGAGAGAACATGCAAGTGCCAGGCAGATGGCATTGTGGTATGTATGTATGCAATGCATAGCACCAGGGTCACCCAGTGACTACAATACAGTATAGTAGACAACACTGTGCTCTTCCAGTGTATGCAATACATTGCTGTCTCCCAGGGTATATAGTACAGCTCAAAAGCCTATTTCCCTGTATGTAATTTGCACTGTTGTATTTAGCACCATGGCCTTTCAGTAAATATGGTACAGATGGTTTCTATCCCTTCTGCATAGGTTAGTGTAGGCTGACCAGAGCTCACTACTGGCATCTGACAGCTGGGTATTTAGCATGTTATAGTCCAATATAACTAATAAAATGGGTGGGCTGATAAATATATACAACCCCATTTCTTTCTTTAAACCAGCAATGCCCCTTCCTCCTGCAGACTATGGGGTTTATTTACGAAAGGAAATTCCACCTTGCACTACAAGTTGGAAGTGAAGTCGCTGTAGTTCTGAAATGAGGGGAAGCTCTGCCGATTTTATCATCCAATCATGTGCAAGCTAAAATGCGTTTTATTTTCCTTACATGTCCCCCTCGGATTTACGGCGACTGCACTTCCAAGTGTACTTTCCTTTTGTAAATAACCCCCTATACGTTCCTGGTGCAAGCTAGGGCTAGTGCTTTCACAGGCTGTCCTATTTTATAGCTACGGTCTCCCAGTGTATACATTACACAGCTTTCTAGCCTGGCTCTGAATAGGTTAGTGTCACTGTTCTACTTTGCACTGTGGCCTCTCAGCGTATACAGTACACGGCTCCCCAGCCTATTTCTATACAGGTTAGTGGCAGCTGGGGAGATCTCAGTGCTGGGAGTCCAACAGCCAGATATTCAGCATGGTATATAGACCAATAAAATTCACAGATAGAAAATAAAACAATGCAACTCTGTTCTGGACTTTTGGCTGCTGCCCTGTCACACAGAGATATGTAGTTCTACAGACTACAAAAACATACGCTCATTAGAAGTCTGGCAGAGAAAAATAAATAGAAATAAAAAACACAAACAAAAACACCCACAGCAAACCATCCCTGAATTATAACCAGAAATGAGGGGGGGGGGGGGGGGAACTGACTGTCTGGTATTCAGCGAGTTACACTCCCAATAAAATGTAATTCAAGTTAATGGGCAAACTGAAGGGCGAAAAAAAGATGCAACCCCATTCTGGACTTTTATTGAGAAATGCCCTCTCCACTGAAGTCCATTTGAAGCTCCATCCTCATCATGCTGGGACTTTTAGTTCCACAGGATACAAAAGACTGTCCCATATATAGCACTATGGTCTCCCAGTGTATACAGTACAAGCTCCCCCACCCTATTCTGGAGAGATCTTAATGCTGGAGTCTGACAGCCAGGTATTCAGCATATTACACTCCAATTGAATTCTAGTGACTGGGTGGACCAAAGAGAGAGAAAAAAAAAAAGTCAACTTCAGGCATCTTTAACTAAGCAATGCCCTCTCCCCCTGCAGCCTCCATTGGAGATCTATTGTAAGCTCCTTCCCAATCATGCTGGGACTAGTAGTTCCACAGACCTCTATAGCCCCATACAATACACAGCGCCCCCCCCACATCTTATTTGTCAGCTGGGGGGATCTCAGTGCCGGAGTCTGACAACCGTATATAGCTTGCAATAGCTCAATATATACTTTACAGGTAGACTGAAGAAAACAATGCAATTTCTGACTTTAAGCCTTGGTTCACACTGGTGCAGCACAATGTGTTGTCAGTGTGTTTTTGTAGTGCGACTAAGCATTTTTGATGGGTTTTTAATGCTTTTTTGGTAGAAACAAACCATTTTATACACAAAACTGACAAAAATGCACTAAGCACATGTACCTGTGTTTTAGGTGCATTTTAATTGAAATCTTTGCGGCCAAAAGCATGCAGAAGTTGCACCAAAGAAAAAACGCACTGACGTGAATAGACTCCAGCGAGAATAATGTGATTTCCATTATCATGCAACGCAGGAGCAGCTGCATGAGAAGATGCACTAGTGTGAACAGAGGCTACACCAGGAATGCCCCCCCCCCCCCCCCACCTGCAGTCTAAATAGGTCTGGTGCAGGCTCCAAGATCAATGCACATATTTTCCAGCACACCACAGATCATCAAGTGCCAGGCAAAGCTTTAATTGAAAAATGATCACAAAGTACCAAGTTCGATGTTTCTCAGCCGCACCGGACCACTTTGTCAGGTAGGGGATCCTCATCACAGGCCTGACGAAGGGGTCCTGCGTGGCTCAGAAACTTTGCACTTGCTCCTTTGTGATCATTCTTCAAAAAAAAAAAAAAAAAACACTTTTGGCTGACACTTGCTGATGAATATATTCATTGATCTGCGAAGTCTCCAGCTGGCTGCAGCACTCGCCATTTCTAAACCTATTCCGGGAACGTTTGTGATGGGAATACTGACACATTGGGGGTTATTTATGAAAGGCAAATCCACTTTGCACTAAAAGTGCACTTGGAAGTGCAGTCGCTCTAAATCTAAGGGGTAGATCTGAAATGAGTGGAAGCTCTGCTGATTTTATCATCCAATCATGTGCAAGCTAAAATTATGTTTATTTTCCTTGCATGTCCCCCTCGGATCTGCAGCGACTTTACTTCCAAGTGCACTTGCAGTGCAAAGTGGATTTTCCTTTAGTAAATAACCCCCTATGTGGTGCAGGCTCCTGCCATGTCATGCTGGGACTCGTGGTCTCACCGGCGACAAAAGATTGTTAGAGCAATACAAATCAAATATTTACAATTAGAATAAAAACCATTCCTGGACTTGTAACCAGCACTGCCACCTACACCAGCAGCCACTATTGAGGTCTATAGCAATCTGCTGCCATGGTATGCTGGGACTTGTAGTTCCCCAAACTAGAGGAGCCTGTCCAGCATTGTGGTCTCCTAATGGTGATCACTGCAATATAAGTAAAATGGGAATATATGGGAGGACTGGGAAGAAGAATAAAAGAAATAGAAGATCAGATCTCGGACTTATACAGCAATGCCCTGTCTGGCCCCTGCGGAAGCCATGCTGGGACTTGTAGTTGCACAGACTAGATTAGCCTGTCCAGCACTGTGGTCTCCCAATGGTGGTCACGGCAATATAAGTAAATAGGAATGTATGGAAGGAAGACTAAGAGCCATAGAGGAGCAGATCTCTGACTTATCCAGCAATGCCCTGTCTGGCCACTGCAGAAGCCATGCCGGGACTTGTAGTTCCAGACTTTACTAGCCTGCCCCATTAGTAGCAGAACTTCCAGACACAAGTGTGAGGCTGGCAGTGTGGAGGACAGTCCATGGAGCACACAGAAGTCCGGGAGATAGAGGCAACAGGTCCCAGTAGGAAGCTCCCGCCCCGGCCCCCTCCTCCTCTCCATTACCTGGTAGTCGGTCAGGATGATCTCCCGGTCCGTGTTGGACGCCATGGCCGTTCTGTGCTCCGAGCTCATAGGGGGAGGGAAAGCGCTCACCCTTCTCCCCCCTCAGTCCGTCTATGGCCCGGGGAGCCCTCCTCAGCGCTGGCACGCCGAGAGGAAGCGGGGAGACAGGAAACCAGGGAATGGCAGCGCCGCCTCCTCCACCACCCTCCTCCTCACCCTGCCCCAGCCAGACCCCTCTCACCGCCCGTACGCCGCGCCTGTCGCACCCTTTGCGTGTCACGCTGTCGCGCCGGACGACGCTTTGCGGCCGTCACATGATCCCCGGACAGGGGTGTACACAACGACCCGACATAGGGAAAGGGGGCTGCCAAGTGCCGCCTTCGCCGCAGCGCCCCCTTGTGTCCGACCGTAGTGTGCCTGCCTTCTCTGGAACTTTTCACTCGTCCCACAACTGAATCAAACTTCTATACAGCTCTCCATTCTCCCATTTCCGGGCACGAGTCCTTCACTACATTACTGTGCATGTAAAACACTCAATGACATTCATCCCACTCTGTGCACCGTGTATGATAGAAAACATGGATAACCAAAACTTTTTCTTAAAAGTAGAACTATAGGCAAAACTTTTTCCCTCCCCATTTTGGATAGAGAAAGGGAGTGTTATAAACCCTGTAAGGTTTATTTTTGCCATATTTGTTCTTATTGGGGAGAACTTTCTTAATTTCCTGTCCCAAAAAGGAAGGAAATCCCCCACCAATGAAGGGAATCCCAGGTCAGCAGAACTAATGTGTCCCCATTTGAGGATTTCCCCTCTATTCCTTTTCTGGGGACAACCCAAAATTTGGAATTTTCTTTTACTTTCAATGACAATAGTAAGAGAGGACAAATTGAGAGGATGAATCTCCCCAACGGGCAGACAGCAAGACACAAAAGAAGTGGTTGTAAACCCTTGGCCCCCTTTCACACTAGCAGACCATTGAGATCTGCCTGTCACCTTTCCAGGTGGGCCCGATCAGACCTTCCGGTCTCCTCTATGGAGAGGCAGGCATCAAAGGACATGTGTACGTTGACACCCATGGACATCCAATTTGCTAAACAGACTGATTTGGATCAGAAGGCAGTCAGGTGTAAACAGGCAGGTGATCCGTTTACAGCCAACTACCCATAGAGGGGAGTGGGCTGCCTCTGTGTTTACTCTGCATAGGTGGGCATGGAAGAGCGGATAGGTTACCCGCTGCGCAGGCATGTGTAAGGGGCCTAACATATCCCCAGTGAAGTGTGTGGCCTCAGGTGATACACAGGGATGAAACAAATCCTCCCACACAAGTTTTACATGTATATCTGTGGGTCTACTCTACATCTTTTCAAGAGTACGGGGGGGGGGGGGGGGAGAGGGGTTGAGGGTGTAGAGCTGTAATCACGCTCTGCAGAGCTCAGCGAGGAGAGATCCAATTTACGGTTGGAGGGAAGAGACTCCTCCAACCTTCACACAGGAACAGAGCTGAGGATGTCAATCAGCTGGAGCTCCCTACCCTGTCACCATTTTTCTCTTGGTGTCAGGCAGGGGCATTGCTAGATCTGGGGCTAGAGCCCATAGCAGAGTAGTAAAGAAAGATATACGCTCAGGAGGGGAATTTTATATATATATATATATATATATATATATATATATATATATATATATATATATATATATATATATATATATATATATATATATATATATATATATATATATATATATATACACACACACGTTACATCAGGGTCCCCAGAGAGCCTCCCCTTGGGGACCCCTGCAGAGACTCGGGGCTATAGCCCCAAAAGACATCACTGGTGTCAGGAAAAGTTGTCAGAATGATTCATGCTGAGAAGAACAAAGCAACAGACATAAATCACACAGTGCTCTGGATTGAGACAAGTACACACTTAGCCCTTGTACACACGATTGGAGATGCCGACGGAATGTGTCTGAGCGGAGCGTTTTGTCAGATATTCCGACTGTGTGTGGTCTGCATCGGACTGTTTCCGTCGGACCAAATTTTCCAACTTGCCGGAAATATTTCCCGACAAAATGCTCCGATCGGACATACTCCGATCATGTGTAGAGAATTCCGATCGGACAAAGTACCACGCATGCTCAGATCAAATTCCTACATCAAAGCTATTGGCTACTAGCCTGAACGTAGTCCCATCGTAACAAAACTACGTCATCACGTTCTGAACGATTGGATTTTCTGACAACTTTGTCCGACCATGTGTATGCAACAGTTTCGGACAAGATCCGTCGAATTTGGTTGTCGGAATCTCCGATCGCGTGTACAAGGGCTTAGAGGCATTTGCTTTGTTCATAATTCATGAATGAGGTGTACAACCTCTTTAAAAACTTCAATCACGTTTTCTGAGGCTCCTCTCCCCTCCAGTGCCACCATTTTTGTTATTATGGCCCAGGCATGCTGCAGAGGTCGGTCCTGCCTTTGGGCCCTGGCAGAGCCTTTCAGTACAAGCAGGGGATTTCCTGCACGTGTGCAAACGCAGCAACATTTGGGAACTTCCATACCAGTTATCTTTCCCACATGTGCGCAGATGGACTCAGCCAAGACCGGATGCCTATGGCACACATGCAGAAACCAGGCGGGGGTGCAAAGGTCATTCTCGCCTAGGCAAGAAATGCAGAATGGCTGCACAAAAAAATAAATAAAAAAAAATTCTTATTGAGAGAGATATAGATATATCGAAATGTGCAAAGGTGGGAAAAGCAGGGCAACGGCAATTTTAGGGCAACGTTCCACTTTAAACAGGAAATTTCCCAAATGTATGCAAACTCTTACAATGTTGTCCCCAAAACTGGTGTCCTTATTGGAAGTAGATTAGGTTACCTTTCTGATCAAGCTTTGTATTACACTCATGTAGCGCCGGCTCCTGGCGAGCATACGCTATATGTTTTTGAAAATTTATATTTCTAAAACCACATTTGGGTTTTGGGGCTAATTTTGCTAAATCATGGTTTCATTACCAAGTCTGGCTGGATTGCACAGAGTTCTCCTTGACCGCGGGTGTCGCTGTCACCGCCGGCAAGTATGAGAACGCAGTTTAGCTGGGCGTGTTGAGTGCCATTCTTTTCTCGGAACCAGCCTAGTGGGAGTGTTTTCCTGCTGTGCATTCTGGGAGGTGGTATTTAAGGTACTGAGATCACGTGTTTCGGGGTTCCGGTCCAGAAGATATTTTCTGTCCGTTTGGTCCCGGTCTTCCTGACCAGCCCCCATGGCCCTCCTGGCCTGGGGTGCGGATCCACGGGGCTGGATAGCTCGAGGCAAAGCAACTGCAGGGACAGGCCTGAATGGATATGAGGCCCTAATGATCCAAGGGTGGTCCGGTGCCGTCTCATCTAAGGAGAGGCCCAGCAACTGGAGAAGCCTCCAGGGGAGGACTCTTGAGGAGAAGCCATGCACAAGGCTGGTTTCTCTACATTGGCCTGGAGGCTCAGTTGAAGGACACTTCATGGACTTACAATCTTACGGTATTGCCGGACTGGCCGAGAGATACTGGTACCATATGATAGTTCTCTAGATTTTGTCTACGTCCCTCATTTACATCTAATTCTGTGGCAGAGATTTTTCCTGAAGTGTTCTATATCCAGGTCTGTGGCAGAGACTTCGCTTTACTTGGCACCCTACCGGCTGCTGAGCCTAGTGAGAGGAGGTCTATCCGGAGGTTGTGAGAATCCAGCTGTGAAACGGTAATTCTCTGGATGTCTTCTATAAGAGACTTTCTATTTTTGTAGTCCAAAAGTACCGGAACGTTCCTCTTAACATTCTATGCTTAATATAAGAGACCGTTATCTTCTAAATAAATAACCCAAAAGAAGATCCAGTGTCAGCTTCTGCATTTCTTTGGGCCATCCACCACGGGAACTCCTAGACGGAGGCGAGGTCAAGAAGGCAACTGTAAGCCCAATAAAACCAGTAACTCCTTCAGGGGTCAGTGCTACACTCATATTGAGGGTCACATCCCCCTGTCCCTCCAAAAAGCCACCCTCTAATTAACTGAATGGCGTGTGCTTCATCCTTCAATGTGACTCCACCCACACAACGGAATAGAAAGACTACAAGTCCCATCTGTCACCATGGCAGAAGGATTTGTAGATCACATAGTAGCACAAGTGTGGTGACAACACTTGATTACTTCCTCCAGCCCCATGACAAGTACATGCTTTCATATGTACAGCTGGGGGTAAATAATGCAGAAACCTGTGCATTGCACCTGCAACAAACGGATGTCTGTTATGCATGCCTTCCTGTTGTGTCCCCATTAGAATTTCCCTCACTTCTTGTCCATGTGATATCCATACAATGTATGCATAGCTTCCAATTTTCTGAGATGAGGAAGGGGGACACATTATCAAACAAACAGAAGAATTAAAGTTTGGCACATTTTGCACCAATTGATTAAGGCACACTTATAATAATTTGGCTAATAAAATGCTAAAATGTCAGACAAAGATTTGTTAAAGCATAAATTCACCTTTTAAGGAAAAAAACAGCGCACATTTATAATTTTTTTCTGCAGGAGCTTGGAAAACATTGCACCCCGATTAGTGAATCAGGGGTACAATCTCAGGCTTCTGCAAACAAGCCCTGCAGCCTTCAGCCCATACCTCTGATACAGGCTGACTCTTTACAAGCTGCAGGGCTTGTGAATGCACTAGGAGAGCACTCTTCAGCTCCTTTACAATCCATTCGGAACTACAAGCCATCAGCCATGGTGGCTGATGGTCGTTGTATTCTATCCATTCACAGGAAATGGTGATTGAATGACAAGGTCATGTGGGCAGAGCCGTGTATGGCCACGTTGTTTTTGAACATAACAGTGGGTGCAGGGAGAGGATATTTAGCCCGCTGTCACACTGAGGCAGGGATCAGGGGGAGAGGCTGCAGGAGCTGGAACATGTTAAATATTCCACCCTAAATACAGGTGGAACATGCAACATGTTCCGAAAGGTGACCTTAGCTTTTAATTTGTTGCATGATAATTGTGCGTCGGCCATCATCTACCCAGTGATGAACTTTGTCCACCTTGATTGACCAGTGTGGAATAATGTCACTCCCGCACATTCATGGAAGTCATTTATCCCAAAGCACTGGCACTGTACCAGAAATGTAGACAAATCTGCACATGCCGTTTACATTTATGCCGAGGATTACAAAACAGGCAGGTAAGTGTACAGTATTGTAAAAGACATTGCATGTCTCTTCTGCAATAAAGAGCCTGCCTGTTGACAAAAATAAAAAATATGCTTTTAGTTTAAGTACAGAAATAAAGCTTTTATACAAGGATACTTTCACTCTGAGGCACTTTAGTGCTAAAAATAAATGCCTGTAAAGAGCCTCTCCTGTCCCTCCAATGTGAAAGCCCGAGTGCTCTCACACTGGAGCGGTGGAAAAAAAAAAATAAAAAAAAAAAAAATCGGCATTGGAAACATGTTACACCCCAAAAATGGGTGGAACATGTAACATGTTCCCAAGGGTGAACTTATCCTTTAAGGTCAGTATTTAATTTCCCCACTACACTAGTGGTTGGCATTTATGTCTTTATTACATTATTAGTGCTCAGTGGGGGAAAGCTTTATTACATTGGTGTCATTAGGGAAAGGCCTCTATGCATATGAAAATTTGTGCACACCCTCCAACCTCTATAGGCACAAATATGCAAGTACACCTGAAGTTCTTAGAAATATTACCGGTATTTGGTACAAGGGTCATTGCCAGTTGATGTCTATTGTCCATCTATAAAAGCAGTTAGCTTTGGGGGTGGATTTTTTTTTTTTTTTTTTAAAGCAAGACACCCCCAACAACAATGAATTCAATCAATTGTATAGAGGAATAATAAAAATGTATATATATTTTTTAATTAATAATAATCATCTCCTTTTGACTTGACTACCCACTGAAAAATAGAAGTGCACTCCCTGGTATCCGAAGGTGCCTACAGTCTGAGTAGAAATATCCACGTTAAACTGTGGGCAGTGTAAATTCCTGATGTATTGTGGTGCATTAGCTTACATAGATTAAATTACATGGCAGTAAGGCAGCTAATTTGTTTTGAATGGGCTGCCAATACACTGCACATTTTACTGCAGAGCACCAAAGCCCATAGGCAGCTCGTATTTATGTGTTGTAATATGTTAGCGTGCATTGTGATAAGAAGAGAGCTTGTTTGTTTTCAATTGTCTGCCAACAGATAGCAATGCATATTTTAATATAGTGCACGAAAGGCCACATGTTGCAGTGGGTTAAATACAATTTTTTGGTACGCTGACTAGATGCCACTAAAAAGTGGAAGACATTAAAGGAAAGCAATAGTCGTAACGAGCCCCAGGAGTATTACAATCCCGATATTCAATCTAACCAGGGATCTATAGGGCAAACCAAAGATGCCATCATATGGGCAGATCAGCCAATCAAAAGAACACAGGTGATTCTCCTGCTACCAATCAGCTTCTCTACCATTAGCCCTATTCACATTAGTGTACTTATGCATGTGGACATGCACAAAATCACGCAATGCGCATGTTCAAGAATCTCACAAAAAACAGCACATTACTCTTGCAGTGCCATTTATCGTTTAAGACACTCCAAAACGTGCCAAGCAAAAATGTGCAGCAAACACAGAAAAGTGCACAATTTAAACACATAGCTTGAAAACGCAAAAAGAGGCACAAGAGTTTAATTTTCTGCATCTGTCACTGCGTAGGTAGACCATTGAGATGAATGGGCTGCCTTATGCATGAAGTGCATGTGTGTTATACCAAGGTACGGGGTAGTGTGAATGTGGGCTTAGCCCTGGTTTAGGCTGGATTCACACCCATGCATTTTTAGTGCTTTTCGCATTTTGCACTACAGTCCATTTAACATGGTTTCCTATGAAACTCGTTCTGTAGTGCAAATCTGCAAAATGCACAGGTACGAATCCAGCCTTACACCTGAGCAATTAGAAGAGTCTTTCTAGAAGTGAAGAAGAATCAATATGGAGGTTTCCCATTGTATCCTATGGTGCCCAGAGACTTGCTTGAAGCTCAAGAAAGTAAATCAGCTTCTGTGCGGCAGAGTTGGCCATTTTTGGTCCCTATGAACATTAATAGAAGCGTAGGAAAACATGCATTTTCATGGGATTTCTGCTACCTTATCCTAGTAACTAGTTTTTAATTGGCTGAAACAAAATACTCGAGCCCAGAAAGCGTATGCACAAAAGCCGTTAAGTTAAATAATTATTATTATAAAAAAAGGGGGGCTTGAAGATGTTCAAGCATGCACTTAAAAATATAGACAGATCTTTTCAGAAGTAGCAATATATTTGAACCCTGCCCATTCACACTACATGCTCCTAGTTGGAGATTTCAATCTGCATAAGCGCTGATTTGCTTAGCAAATATTTGTTACATTTTTAGCACCTCTGTTCAATAGAGAAAAAGAGAGGTTTACATGCTTTTTATTTACATATGTAATTAAAATACATTACAAAGACAAGAAAACTCACCAGACCCTATCCTCTCAGCTCCAGACAGACAGAAATATCCCTTCCCTGTCTCCAATGGTCTCTTTTATGGCAGGCTCTTCTTTCATAAGTGTCAGCAGGCTGATAAGACACTCAGGGGCTTCTCCACCAATCTGTATTTGCTGAATAGTAAGGGATAGGAGTCCTTCCCCATAGTGGAATAAGTCATGGTTTCTGGGCTTCTCTATGTAAAATGTTTCCCTTCACTACTGAGTCAGACTTGTGAGCTCAGTCATAGTAAAAAAAAAAAAACAGTTATCACATGGCAAGCAATAACACTTGCTTGCCTGATTCCCCCTTGCCCTCAGTGAACCAAAGGTTAATTAATGAATAACTCAGTCACCTGGAAGTTGCACCTGTGCTGATTCTTATCCCACTTGTAATGTTAAGAAACCTGCACAATAGGGAACAAAACAGACAACTAAAATAGATACATTGATCGCATAAGTCGTTTTTAGCTGTATCATTGTATAACTAAAGCCTCATACACACGATAGAACTTTGTACAAACTTTCCCTTGGATTTTTGTACGAAGGGCGTCGGCCCTGAACTTGTATTGCATACACACAGCAGGACTTTTTCAGCCAACTTTCACCAAATCATGTGGATTTTTTGCTGTTTACCGCCACCTTTGGTCAACTTCTGTATTGTTGTCTGATCTTTTGCATTGGTTCTGAGCATGCCTGTTTGTACTTTGTACAAAAGTCCTATGGTTTTCTGTACACACGATCAGACTTTGCTCCACTGGACTTTTGTTGCCAGAAAGTTTGTCCATTCGCACAGCCAACAAAAGTCCAATGAAAACCAAAAAAGTTTGTCCGATGGAGCGTACACATGGTCGGATGTTGCTCCAAAATAGCTAATTTGCATGTTCGTTGTCAAAAAGTCTGATCGTGTGTATGGGCCTTAAGGCTGGCCATACACTATACAATTTTCTTATTCAATTCCCTAAAAGGCCCATACACACGATCAGACTTTTTGACAACAAACATGCAAATTATCTGTTTTGGAGCAACGTCCGACCGTGTGTACGCTCCATCGGACAAACTTTTTTGGTTTTCATCGGACTTTTGTTGGCTGTGCAAACGGACAAACTTTCTGGCAACAAAAGTCCAATGGAGCAAAGTGTGATCGTGTGTACAGAAAACCATAGGACTTTTGTACAAAGTACAAACAGGCATGCTCAGAACCAATGCAAAAGATCAGACAACATTACAGAAGTTGACCAAAGGTGGCGGTAAAGAGCAGAAAAACCACGTGATTTTGTGAAAGTTGGCTGAAAAAGTCCTGCTGTGTGTATGCAATACAAGTTCAGGGCCGACGCCCTTTGTACAAAAATCCAAGGGAAAGTTTGTACAAAGTCCTATCGTGTGTATGAGGCTTTAGATTTACCTTCAACTATGTAGTGCCAGGGTGTAATGACATATTCGGCGAGCCATCGCAGTTTGCTACAGAAGTGCCTTTCCGTTGCCACCATCTTGCTACACCCCACACTCGTCCACAGTAAGGATACACTAAGAAGGGGAAAGCGGACATGTTGTTACACCCACCGCTGTTTTGCATTTTACACGTATTTATAACAGTAAACTGCGTTTAGTGAAATACAGTACTTAGAACTCCGTGTGACTGCTTAGCAGTTGAATTTTAAAAGCATCGAACTTCTGTGAAATTAGTAAACCTGTGAGATGAGCAGGGATGCCTCTGCTTTTAAAATTCAAAATCTAACTAGTCACACGGAGTTCTAAGTACTGTATTTCACTTTATAAACTCACTTTACTGTTATAAATACGTGTAAAAAAAACTCCAGTGGGTGTAACAACATGTCCACTTTCTCCCTTCTTAGGATATCCTTACTGTGGAAGAGTGTGGGGTGTAGCAAGATGGCGGCGACAGAACATCACTTCCGTAGCAAACTGCGATGGGTCGCCGAATATGTCATTACAAGGGCCTGCCTGATTGCATACAAATTGAAAGGGTTTAGTTTTGACCTTATATTATATGGTTTTGGTAAATCTAAAAAAAGTTGAACAGGAAATTTTTATAGTGTATGGCCAGCCTAAGTTGAGAATCTGCCATTGCTGAACTCTGTCTGACAATGCTAGTTGCTTGGCTGTCTCTGGCTTCAGTAGTTTTAACCACTTCAGCACAAGCCTGTAATACCCCTTTATCACCAGGCCTTTTTTTTTCCAGCGACAGTATTTAAAGTGGTATTAACCACTTCGGCCCTGGAAGGATTTAATACTTAACGACCAGGCCATTTTTTTGCGATACGACACTGCGTTGCTTTAACTGACAATTGCGCAGTTGTGCGCAGTTGTACCCAAACAAAATCAATGTCCTTTTTTTCCCCCACAAATAGAACTTTCTTTTGGTGGTATTTGATCACCTCTGCGGTTTTTATTTTTTGGGCTATAAACTAGGGTTCCCACCTCATCTCTTTAAAACTGAACACCTATTAATTACACAGGTTCTTTGGCTGATTAAGGTGGTAATTAAACTCACTTGGTGCCTTATCTGCATTAAATTAGCCTCAGAACCTGTGTAATTCATATGTGTTTGGGCTTAAAGGGATGAGGTGGCAACCCTACTATAAACAAAAAAAGACCGATAATATGGAAAAGAAAACAATATTTTTTACTTTCTGCTATATTCAGCTAACATACCCCCCAAAAAATATATATAAAAATCAAGTTTATTCATCAGTTTAGGCCAATATGTATTCTGTTACATATTTTTGGTAAAAAAAATCGCAATAAGCGTATATTGATTGGTTTGCACAAAAGTTATAGCGTCTATATAATAGGGGATAGATTTATGGACTTTTTAAAATATGTTTTTACTAGTAATGGAAGCGATATGCGATTATTTACGGGACTGCGTTTTTACGACTGACAAATCTGGCCAAAGTGACACTTTTTGGGGATCAGTGACATTATTACAGTAATCAGAGCTAAATAAATGCACTGATCAATGTATAAATGACACAGGCAGGAAAGGGGTTTACACTAGGGGGTGATCAAGGGGTTAACTGTGTTCCCTGGGTGTGTTCTAACTGTGTGTGGGCTCGGCTCACTGGGACAACACAGAGATATCAAGGCCACTTCTGTTGACGTCTTCATGACGAAACGCGCAAAGCATAGCTACTGCATCATTGTGTCACATCTGGTTTTGGTCCATTGACTGTACCGCGATCTGGACTTCCTGGTTTACAATTATACACGCTTATAATCTGATGTTATCTTGTAAGTGTTCACTTTTACGTGCTAAATAAATGAAGTTTTATGGAGTCACGCAATACCATTAATATCTTTTAATAACTATGCTGGGGTGGAGGAAACCATAGGAGCCGTGGAAATCTCTACTGCAGTCAGGTGTACTGTGAAGGCTTGCTGCCCCTTAGTGGGTGATTTTTTTTCTGGTGAGTGCGGCATTAGTGGGGGGCACGAGTGTTACACTAACCACTGCCCGATTGCATGCATCTTCCTAGACCCCCGATTTCACTGTGTGGAGAGACTTCATTTACTGCTTGATATGATTTATGGAGTTTTTATTTGTTGACATTATGCACTTATGATTGTTTAGTGTATTGTAGATTTAACTTATAGCCCCCTAGCACTTTTATATGGACACCTATGTTTCATGTTTCTGCACTCAGCACGTTTTGTAAATTGTCACTGATGATTAACGTGTTGATTTAATTTGGTGGTTATTACTGCACATTTAGCATTATATATGAATATATACAAAATAAGTACAGCGCTAATAGAATAACAACATTGCAAAATTTTCAAATGAAAAAGAAAAAAAACGAAAGCAAAGTCCCAGTGAAAATTTCAGTCCATAAATAAAGGGTTAAACAACACCTATCTGTGTAAAATATCAGTGGCAGATTGCAGAAGTGGAAACTGTGAAAGATCCTTCAAAGAATGTGCATCCAGCTCCACACCCAAGTGAGTAAGTAGCCTGCTTACCAGCTATCTGTGACCACTGAAATAGTAGTCTCACCCAGCACAGGGAAACCCAGGACCCTTAATGGTGTCTGGAACCACAGCTAGGCTAATAACACTCAAAAGACATAAAAGAAAATGCTTGGATAGTGCAGTACTTTTTTTTTTCCAAAATCCAGCTCCCCTATGTACCAATATACCATTATTGGTACATAGCAAATTTTCACTGGGACTCTGCTTTAGTTTTTCTTTTTCTTTTTCATTTGAAAATGTGAAAATTTTGCAATGTTGTTATTCTATTAGCGCTGCACTTATTTTGTATATATTCATCTATTTGTCTTTTTGTATTAGACTTTATGGCAGCTTAGTCTATCCGCTGTATTTTACATATAGCTTTTTTTCCCTTAGTTAAGTTGTTTCTAGTGCAGTGTTAGCCTTTTGGGCTTCTTTTTTCACATAAGCATTATATTTTTTCACATAAACATCATATATTACTCTGTACCCTGGAGTACAGCAGTCTACATTGCTATCCTTCTTATCAGCAGGGAAGAGAAGAAGGAGGAAATGGAGAAAGAAGAGAAAAAAAAACAGAAAGAAGACAGAAGAGGAGAGGGGGCCCCAAGAAAGGGCGAGTACCACGGACACAGGAAATGTACAAACAAGGTTTAAAGCCTACCATAACTAGTCAGGGGCAGGGATGGGAAGGAGTGACTTATCCAAGGTTCCCAGATTTTTAAAAATGTTGCATGCAAATCCTCCAAAATATTGGATATCTGCTCATCAATCATCAGAGCAGTCATTCTGGTTTTCACTACCTGGAAAGCAACAGATGGAGTCTTCCAGGCCTGGACAATGGCTCTCTTGGCGAAGATTGGCGAAAAAAGGTATGTGGCCAATTTCTGCTGGGGTGTGAAGAAGCCCAATATACGGCAATGTAAGGCTGGATTCACACCTATGCATTTATTGTGCTTTTTGCTTTTTGCATTTTGCAGATTTGCACTACAGAACGTGTTCCATAGGAAACAATGTTTGGACTCTAGTGCAAATCTGCAAAATGCAAAAAGCACTAAGGCTGGATTCACACCTATACATTTTTAGTGCATTTTGCAGATTTGCACTACAGTCCATTTACAGTTTCCTATGGAACGTGTTCTGTAGTGCAAATCTGCAAAAAGCACTAAAAATGCAAAGGTGTGAATCAAGCCTTAGGCATTTTTAGTGCTTTTTGCATTTTGCAGATTTGCACTACAGAACGTGTTCCATAGGAAACCATGTTAAGTGGACTGCAGTGCAAATCTGCAAAATGCACCAAAAATGCATTAGTGTGAATCCAGCTTAAAACTGCATAGGTGTGAATCAGGCTTAAAGAGGAAGTAAACCCTGATGGGTTTACTTCCTCTTTCATTCCCTGCAAAGGTAAAGCATAATGGACTACTATGCCACTTACCTGACACAGGAGCCAGCAAAGTCACCGCTGTCCCCTGTAGTCCGGAGCATCCATCTTCTCGGTGGGGTCTCGCAACTCCGCCGCTGTCATTTGGCGAAGCCGTCACTCCCACGCATGCGCATGGGAGCCGACACGCGCGGCATCTTCGTCCTTGACAATGCCATGCTCAGAGCGCCTGCGCGCCGCTGTCTACGGCGCATGCGCCGTAGACAGCGGTGCCTGTCTTCGAGCAAATATCTCCTAAACCGTATAGGTTTAGGAGATATGTCTTGGACCTACAAGTAAGCCTTAATCTAGGCTTACCTGTAGGTCAAAGTGTGTTGTAAGGGTTTACATCCACTTTAAGAAAGCCAGCCAAGCAGCCTTGTGGTCAGTCATATGAAATAATGTCTGCAATTGGCCAAAGACCCTGGACCAGAAGCCGATCAAGAGCAGGATCACCATATATGAAGGACATCCCTACGCTGACCACAATATCTGTCACTGCTGTGACTACTGCCAGGATAAGCATGACCAAGCCTACCCAGTACCACAGCAGGAGTACTTTATAAGCAGCCTCTAGGTGGTAGTGTTGAAGGAACATTTAGCTATTGTTGTCCAAGCCTTACTTAAGTCCTCCCCCTCAATACCAGATCCAAGGTTTCGCTCCCATTGTGTCACATAGGAAAGGGTCAATAAAGATGACCTAAAGATGACCTATCATTAAGAGAGGCATAAAGTGATGAGATAAGACCAGGGGACCCCTGGGAATGTAGACAAGTATGCTCAAAAGAGGTCATGTGAAAAGGAAAGGTGGATGTACGACAAAGGGACAAAATCCAATTGCGCAATTGCAAATAGTGGAAGTACTCCTGCCTGGCAATCTCATATGTCTTCTGAAGGGCCTCCCATGATGGAAACAAATATGCAGTTAAAAAGTGATGCATCCCGGGTGAAGCTATGGGAGGCCCACCAGGAGAAGGAGAGAGGTTGTTCTAACCACAGTAGAAAAAAATCCCACAGCTTCAGGCTATGAAGCATTAAAGGGCTTAGGGATGTAATCTATGAGAAAGCCCGAGCAACGCTTCTAATGAAATCAGGGCATAATTAGATAGTTCCAAAAGCACCCATAATGGGATGTCAAAAGTAGCATGTAACATGGACAGTTGAGAGATCTGAGCTGCTAAATAATACTTGACCATATTAGGAGCTCCCAGGCCACTTTGTAATCTATGGGTTTGATCTGGGAACTCTGGGGCATTTGTGTGCCCAGATAAACCAAAGGACTCTGTTCTGTAAAAGACGTAGAAAGAAGGGGCAAGGTACGAGAGAAATGGAGGGCTTAGGGGAGGATTGTCATTTTAACAGCATGGATCCAGCCTATCCTAGCCCTTGTACACACGGTCGGAGAATCCGTCGGAATGTGTCCCATCGGACCGTGTCATCGGATAATCCGACTGTGTATGGTATGCATCGGACTGATTCCGTCGGAATATCCGTCGGACCCAATTTTCCAACATGTTGGAAATATTTCCCGACCAACTGGGCTGATCGGACATACTCCGATCATGTGTAGAGAATTTTGATCGGACCAAGTGCCACGCATGCTCAGATCAAATTCCTACATCAAAGCTATTGGATACTAGCCTGAATGTAGTCCCATCGTAACGAAATTACGTCATCACGTTCTGAAAGATCTGATTTTTTCGCCAACTTTGTCCAACCGTGTGTATGCAACAGCTTCGGACAAGATCCGACGGGCAAAATCCGACGGATTTGGTTGTGGAAATCTCCGACCGTGTGTACAGGGGCCAAGAGAGGGAAGGAAATTGCCAGGAGTAGAGAAGAGAGGTCAGTGAGTGATCAACTTCTGTAAACCACCCTGTCGTGTTTTCCCGCTCTATCAGTGCATAGCTGGCAGCACTGATCAGTGTATTCTGACGGAGGGGTAGTCTCCCCGCTGTCAGGATATAATAGTTAATTGAATGTGTGGATAGGGGATTTGGGTTAGTTTGAATGAAAGAAACTCATGTATTGGCTGCCTAAGGTTAGCCTCCATATTTACAAAGGTAAAGGCTTCCTTTAAAACACAACTTCACTCTCTCAATCAGCATTGACTTTTTTATTCTTTATACTGCTAGCATTTGTAAATAGATAAGATAGTATATTATATTTACTACCGTTAAACTTGTTTTCTTTTTACATTCCTTCAGTTACTTCCTGGTTTTCAGGCCTAGGAAAATGATGTCATCAATCCCTAGAGTCTTCAAGAGGGAAGGAGGGTTTTCTCAGCTAAGCTTACCCTCCTGCTGGCATGCCTGAGCTAAGGTTGGAGGGATTTCAGGAAGTAGATGTACATGAATCATCTGCCCTTATTTAAGATGGCAACAGCCAGAAATACTAGGGAGTGTTTTTACAAGTGATTTTTCAGCAAAATAATAAATGCATGTGGTTGAATGGATGAGTTTGCTTTGAATATTAAAAATCAATTTATAGCGTTTTTGGTGATCATTTGTTTCACTTTAATGCCAGGCTAAGCATGACAAAAAAAACTAGCAGATTCATCCATCCACACAAATGAGATGGATGAGAAATCCCCCCTGCCGAGACATGCAAATGAACTGCTTCCCGACTGCCTCATGCAGATATACTGCGGCAGAAGGGCACGTACAGACAGATTAACGTACCTGTACGTGCCCTTTAATAGGCGGCTCACAAGCGCGCCTGGAGCTCCATGACCGTGATCGCGGGTCCCGCAGAGCCGAGGTCGGCTGGGATACCCGCGATTGTTTCACGTTGAGGAAGAACGGGATGATGCTAAGGTAAACAAGCATCTCCCCATTCTGCTTAGTGATGCTGTCACTGATCAGCTCTCCCTGTAATCAGGAGCGCTGATCAGTGACATGTCACACATAGCCCCTCCCCCCCACAGTTAGGATCACTCCCTAGGACACACTTAACACCTACCATGCCATCTAGTGGTTAACCCCATTCACTGCTAGTGACATTTTTCAGTAATCAATGAAATTTTTTAGCATTGATCGCTGTACTAATGCCAGTGGTCCCAAAAATGTGTCAAAATTGTCTGTGTCCGCCATAAAGTCGCAGTCATGACAAAGATCGCTGCTAGTAAAAAAAAAAATATCAATGAAAATGCCATAGAATTATCCCCTATTTTGTAGACGCTATAACTTTTGCGCAAACCAATCAATAAACTCTTATTGTGATTTTTTTTTTTTACAAAAATATGTAGAAGAATACACATTGGCCTAAACAGAAAAAAAAATGTTTTTTTTTTAAATATTTTTTGGGGATATTATAGCAAAAAGTAAAAAATAATGTTTTTTTTTTTTTTCAAAATTGTCGCTTTTTTTAGTTTATAGCGCAAAAAACCCGCAGAGGTGATCAAATACCACCAAAAGAAAGCTCTTTCATGGGGAAAAAACAACGTTGATTTTGTTTGGGAGCCCCGTCGTGCCGAATAGCAAAAAGTGCTCTGGTCAGGAAGGGGGTAAATTCTTCCGGGGCTGAAGTGATTAATGTAAGCACCAAACAAATGTTCAAGGTTTTTTGTTTTTTTAAAATCAAAGCTTTTTCTATTGACGAGAATAATAGGTAACTGATATACAGTAAGAAGGTATACATATACCTCTTCAGCTGGATAGCATACAGATTAAACATACATGTACATAGTAAGCAGTTACCTGGTATTGGGCTCATATAAATTTGTTTCTAGTAAAACTTAAAACAGACAAAAAAATAAATAAAAAAAAGGGAAAAAATAATAATAGAAAGAAAGGAGAAGAGAAGAAAGGACACCTTCTTCCAGGCTTGTTCATAGGCATATGTACCACATGAGTTTTCGTCCACACAGCACATGTATTGTAGGAGGAGCCTCAAGCTTAGGAGGAAATCCTAGAAACAGTAGAAGGGTCTAGAACCATAGCAATCTACCCATTACTAACCGAGGGGGAGCAAGGTTGGGGTTAGCCAACCAATTCTGTCATATGAGGTTGAATTTTTTGGTCACATTGCGGAGTCAGTACATCAGCTGTTAGTGTTTTTAATGACAAAATTGATTTGGTGAAATATCAGGGGTGTAAAAAGACCCCTGATGTCTCGTTTTTGTGACTTAGAAAAGGACTAAGGACAGAGATTTCCCAGTCGTTTTTTCCACAGCTGCACTGGACTGAATAAATAGGAAGTGCTCTGTGCTGAGTGGCTTCCTGTTCATTCGGGGGGGGGGGGGGGCTGTGTTAAAGAAAAGAACCTGGATAGGAGGGATGGCGTTTACTAGAACCAAAGCCACTGAATGCCAGTGGAAAGGAGAGGAAAAGAAGCTGGCTTCAGGAGTACAGCCAATAAGTTGCAGTAAATGCTGCCTCCCCAATGCCACCCCCTGTGCAGGTGTAACAGGGAGACCACACAGGCTCCCTTGATCATGGGGAGCCACAGTCACATCCACAGGCAGACTGAAACCCGAAAACATGATTTAAAACCTGGACTGTCTGGGTGAATCCCAGAGAGGTGGCGACGCTATCCAGTGGGCTGGGAAGGGGATCACCACTCCAGGTGGAAATATGGATATAGAACTCTCCTCGGAACTGGAACACCAGGTGCCAGCAAAGTATATAGCAATATGAGGCAAAAAGGACGTTCTGGACAGCCGCACTTCGAAATATAGCCTTTATTTGTAAAAAGTCCAAAAGATACAAGCCACAGCAAAAAATGGGACAAACGAACTGACGCGTTTCACACTTAATAGCTATGACAAAGCACAGTGAAACACTTCGTTTGTCCCATTTTTTTGCTGTGGCTTGTATCTGTTGGACTTTTTGCAAATAAAGGCTATATTCCGGAGTGTGGCTGTCCAGAACTTTTTTTGCCTATCCAGTGGGCTGGTAAGTATCTCTTTGATAAAAGTCAGCAGCTGCAGTATTTTTTGTGTCAATGCTGCTTTGCGTAAACTTGAATAAAGTATTATTTATGCACTTCAAAGTTAACAAAAAAAAAAAAAAAAATTAAATTGTGTGATGTGCTGATACACAAAACACCCCATTACTGCAGCCTAAACTGATAACTGAAAGCAAAGCGTTTAGCACATGGGCTGTGTGAACGGGCCAATAAGGGTTATGTGTATGTATATAATGAGTGGATTATCAGTCATCTCAACCTAACTGAACAGTAGAATTTCTTTGTGGTTTAATAATTTTTATCTTAATAGATAGCTGCTCAGTTATTTTATAAGATGTGAAATGCAATCAGTGCCGGGACAAGGTTATCCAGCGCCCAGGGCAAAGATGCCAAACTGCGTCCCCCTTTCCCTTAGGGTTAGGGTCAGGGTGCCCCCTACCCCTGCAATAAACCATTGCGCCAGGGGCAACCGTTCCTCCTGCCCACCCCTTGTTCCGGCTCTGAATGCAATAATAAACATTTCCAAAAGAAGACCAGAACAATTGAAACAAATGTCAAGAAAACCTCCTTCCAGGTAAAAATTCCAATAATAATTCAAAATGTCAACTCACTATAAATCATTAGTGTAACTTTTTAAGATTAACACTGACTTACGCTGAAGCTTAATTGTGTAATTTAGTGGAAAGAAATACTCTAATAAAATAATATGTTAGTAACTGTGCATCTGTTTAGCAAATGTTTTGTATGGTTAATGTGCTTGTATGACACATACTTCTATTTTTATTCACACCTAACAACAGGTATTTCCAGACATAACATATGTTTAATTGGTAACACCCTGTGAGTTTCTGCGAACAAACAAGCCATCCATTTCCAGTGTGTAAAACCAATATAAGTAGACATTGACATAATAAAATAAATATATCTATTATACACATTGCTAAGGCTTCATGCAATGTAATGCTTACAAACTACTTTTTTTCTCTTTCACCTACTGGAATTATCATCATCTCTATTCATTTCCTTGGCAAACCTGCTAGACAAGGGGACAGCTTTCTCCCAGTATGTCTGGCACCTAGAGCAGTATATTTTTTTAACATCCCACCCCCAGGGCTGTCTTTAACACAGGACAAAAGGGGCAGCTGCCCCAGGGCCCAATCATTGTTGTGGGGCACAAAGCAGCTGCCGCTTGAGCCAACACTACCTGTAAATAGTTGATAAGTGGATTCGGCAGGGCCCAAGAAAATGTTTGCCCAGGGTCCAATAAAAATTAACCACTTGCCAACCAACCGCCGCAGCTTTACCAGAATGGCGCAGTTGGGCGAAACAATGTTATGTAACGTCGTTTCACCCTGTGGCCACTAGGGGCACAAGCGCAGACGGAGCCGATGCGAGTGTCCACCGCTCGTGATCACTGCCAGGCTTCCGCGATCGCTGGTGACACCTCAAAGAACCGGGATCTGTGTGTGAATGGGGGAGGGGATTGTCTAGGGGAGATGACAGATCGCTGTTCATACTTTGTATGAACAGACGATAAGTCTCTTCCCCCATCAGAGAAGCAGAAACTGTATGTTTATACACACAGATCCCGGTTCTCGGTGTGTCACCCGCGATCGCGAGTGCCTGGCGGTCGCGATCACTGCCGGGCTCCCGCGATCGCTGGTGACACACTGAGAATCGGGAGCTGTGTGTGCAAACACACAGTTTCTAGTTCTCTGAGTGGGGGGAGAGACTTATCGTCTGTTCATACAATGTATGAACAGCGATCTGTCATCTCCCCTAGACAGTCCCTTCCCCCATTCAGCTAGAACACAGATTAACCCCTTGATAGCCCCCTAGTGGTTAACCCCTTCCCGGCTAATGACATTTTTACAGTAATCAGTTCATTTTTATAGCACTGATCGCTGTATAAATGCCAGTGGTCCCAAAAATGTGTCAAAAGTGTCCGATGCGTCCGCTATATTGTTGCAGTCCCGATAAAAAACTCAGATCGCTGTCATTATTGGTAAATAAAAAAAAAAATAATAAAAATGCCATAAAACTATCCCCTATTTTGTAGACGCTATAACTTTTGCGCAAACCAATCAATAAAAGCTTATTACGTTTTTTTTTAATTAATTTTTTTACAAAAAATATGTAGAAGAATACATATCGACCCAAACTGAGGAAAAATATTGTTTTTTTAATATAGTTTTGGGGATATTTATCATAGCAAAAAGTAAAAAAAAATTGCGTTTTTTTTTTTTTAATTGTCACTATTTTTGGGTTTATAGCGCAAAAAATAAAAACCGCAGAGGTGATCAAATACCACCAAAAGAAAGCTCTATTTGTGGGAAAAAAAGAACGTCAATTTTGTTTGGGCGCAACGTTGCACAACCACGCAATTGTCAGTTAAAACGACGTAGTGCCAAATCGCAAAAAGTGCTCTGGTCAGGAAGGGGGTAATATCTTCCGGGGATGAAGCGGTTAAAGACGGCCCTGCAAACATTAAAATTGGTTTCAGTGAGAATCATGAAATTAAAAGTCATGCACACTGGGGTGGATGCTGCATTAGCTTATGGAGAATAGACAGCAGCAGCTGTAAGTACAAATGGCTCCAACTTTATGTAGAGATACTGAACTTAAACAGTCTCCCATAATGTTGGCCTTCTTTTATGTGAAACATGCCCAGATGCGTTGATGGACTCTGCCCAGCCTTCGGAGCGTTCCACGTGCGCTACTGTGCTGTAGGGCTCTCCTGGTACCTCTCTCAATACATTTGTGCATGCGCAGAATTTAGTGGCGTGCATGTGCCTGTTATTGAATCTTGCCTTGTGGGTCTCAGAGTTGCTATCACCTACATAGTTACCAGTTTTTGAAAACATTTAGGCTCCATGTACACAAGACGCTGAGGCAAAGTCCTCTGAACGTTTTTTTTTTTTTTTTGAAAGCTTTTAGAAATGCCTGTTTAGCATGTTTGCATGCTACATTGGGTCTAGAAGCGCTTAGTAAGGATAATATCATAAGACCCTCCCCAAGCTAAAAAAAAAAAAAGGTTTTATTTAACCATTTCAGCCATTTTGTGAGACCAGAGTGAGTAGCGGCAGCAGAGAGAGCAGCAGTGTACTTGTATTTGTCCCCATTTCTGTGCTTTTTTTTTTTTTTACAATGGATGCCATAATGAGCATATGTGAGGAAATGCTCCTGACGTTGCTCTTGATGAGGCTAGAATGATGCCAAAAATTGCATGCGAGGACCGTCGCTACTGGACCCATCCATTGATTGCTCAGCGTATGTCAGTAGGATATTTTACCAACATGTACGTAAAGCTGCGTATCTACCCCGATAAATGTTTTTAATTTTACACGGATATCCATTGCCGCATTTGACATTCTACTAGAAAAATTTCGGCCTAGTCTGACACGCTTGGACACGAACATGAGGAAGAGTGTGCCACCAGAGGAACGTCTGTTGGTGACTATCAAATTTCATGAAACTATGTTTGATCACGTTGGTGGTCAGGCTCAATGATGGGGTAATCTTTTTCATATCTAACAACATATCGGTCAAATTACAATTATACTTTCTAAAACAACATTGCTAGTGGTGAATTGGATTGGCTCAAGGGCAGTGGTGTAGCGTGGGTTGTCAGCGCCCAGGGCAAGGCAAGTAATTTGTGCCCCCTAACGCGTGGACTTTTAGCACTCAATGAGTCTTACCTTTACTGCTGTAGGTCGGCTGGCACCTGTGACACTACACTGTCCACTATACTACACTGACCACTATACTACACTGACCACCATACTACGCTACACTGACCACTACACTGACTGACCACCATACTACACTGACTGATCACCATACTACACTGACCGGCCACCATACTACCTTGTTCTCTCTCTATCTCCCCCCCGCCAGTAACACAACTCTCACTCACCTTCTTCTTGTCCACGGTCTTGGCCTGCATCGGTCCGGAATATAGGAGGAGGAGAGTCTCCTCAGAAGACTGCGGCGGCTCACATTTTTTCTTGTCCCCCCATGCTCTGGCTGCTGCCCTGTTCAGTGTCTGGCGCACTGTGATTGGGCGTATGGGGGGTCATGTGCGGAGGCGGGACTTCAGGAGCAGCTATAGGGCAGGCCAGCCCTACTCCTCACATGACCCCCCATACACCCAATCACAGGGCCCCAAACACTGAACATGGCGACCGGAGTGAGGGGGGCACAGGAACATAAAATTAGGAGGAGGTAGCCAGTGACACATACTGGCACCCCCCTAAATGTCGTGCCCGTGGCCACGGCCCCCCTTGCACCCCCCTATATATGGTCTATGAATCATTGCAAATAATTACCAGTTTTCCATCATTTTTTTGTGTTTCAATATCCAAAAAATTGGGTACCTTTTAAAAGTGCTTATAAACGAAAGCGTGACTAAACGCCGGTACCGTTTAGCCACATTTGGCGTCTGAAATGTGGAAATCTGTGGCGTCTGAACTCATTTTTTTGCCTTCAAAGAAATGCTGTTAAACGCAACTGCCTAAAAACGACTGTAAACAAAACTGTGTACATGGTCACATAAGGTAACATTGAATGAGTTCAGGGGCAGTTGAAAAAAGCATCCAACTGCCTCTGAACGTGCGTTTAGCAGCAGCATTGTACATGAGGCCTTATTAGGAGGGTCACTTATAAGAAGAAAAAATTCCAAACACAGCCATAGTGCTGTGAGGCGTAACATCAGGGTAGCAGCCAAGGGCAGCCACAAAAAAGAATAACCTGACACACCTGAAATTGTGGACCTCTACCCATTTTACTGGCCTTTATTACGCAGCATTTATTAGATGAGTTCTCCAATAATCACAGCATACGCATTCATTTTATAAGATCAGCATTGTCATAGCAATATAAACAATTTGACAATCCATCAAAGCTTACTTGAAAAATCTCCTTTCATGTTTTGAGTGCTGCCTGTCTGCTGTCCATCTCTTTTCACAACTTCTTGGATTCCCTGCATGCTTTTCAGCTTCTCTTCTGCTGTTTTTTTCAATTCAATTCTAAGGCCCTTTTCACACTTGTACAACTTTCCCCAGAATTTGGGACTGCTAAGTAGCATGACAATTTGTTCCCCATGATTTCTAACGACAACCACTCATATTGGTATTACTTCAAGTCGTTCTGACTTCAAAGTAGTCCCTGCACTACTTTGGTCTGATTTTGATGCCAGTTACACAGGCATTCCCTGAAATCGTGGCAAAATTGTGGCCACAAAATTCCGACATAATTGCGGCCGCGAAATTGCGGTAAAATCGTGCGTCTTTGAAGTCGCAGTAGCGTGAAAGGGGCTTAATGCATTTTTTGATGCATTTTGCAGAAATGCAGGGAATTTTTTTAAAAGGAGTTCCTATGGAACACGTTCACATCAATGCATTTTTGTGCCTCCGTGTTTTTGGAAAGGGTCGGGGACTTTTTTCCTTGCAAAATGTAGCATTTTGCATGTAATAGACTTCAATTGACTCATTCAAAACACATTTTTATCGCGATTTTGCAGCGATTTGCGTTTTATGATTTATGTTTTTTTTTAGCTGTACATTTACTGTATATAACTGGTTGCTAAGGAGGGGGCCAGGAAGCTGGCCGCCGCATCCTTAACAACCGATAAGTCATCAGCTGTCAGCAGGCTTCCCCGCTGATTGTAAAAGAAGTATTGCCAGCAAAAAAAAATTGTGCAAAAAAATGGCATGGGGTCCCCCCCAGGTTCATACCAGCCCTTGGGTCTAGAATGGATTCAGAGGGGACCCCCCACACCAAAATGTAAAAAAGAAATAGCTTGGGGACCCCCCAAAAATTCATACCAGACCCTTATTCGAGCATGCAGCCTGGAAGGTCAGGAAAGTGAGGAGATGAGCTAGCTAGCTAGCAGCTGATTGAGACAAGGGCCTCTTAGTGACAACCCTTGCCCGGTGGTTGTTGGGGTCTTCGGGCAGGGGGCTTATCAGAATCTGGAAGCCCTCAGATCCCAGCCTCCCCCCTATGTGAATAAGTATGGGGTATATTGTACCCCTACCCATTCACCACAAAAAAGTAGTGTAGTGTGAAAAAATACAGTAGACAGTTTTTGACAAGTAATTTATTAAAAATATCATCTTCTTCCTCTGGTCTTTCTCCATCTTCTCCCGCATCTTCCTCCCCCGGGCTTCTCCTTCTCCCGCTTCTTCTTCTGCTCTTCTTCTTTCTCCTTTCTTCTTTGTCTGGTGTGCTTTTTCCTCTACTGTATCTCCCACCGACGACCCTCCTCCGATGCTGTGTCCCGCTGATCTGTCCATGCCGATGTCAAGCTTTTCTTAGATAATGATGGGGGCGTGGGCAACAGATATCAATCTATGGAGGCCCCACTCCCTTATGACATCACAGACCCTTCATGCCCCGGGTGGTGACGTCACAAGGGGGTGGGGGCCTCCATAGAAAAAGTTTTGATCTTTTGCTTTAAAACAAAATAAAAAATTGTTTACTTAGGGCCGGTTCACACTGCGGGTGACTGCGATCCGACTTCAGGTCGGTCTAGGTCGCCTCAAGTCGCCTCCAGGTCGCGCTGCATTAAAAACAATGATAGTCAATGGAGCTGTCTTAATATACGCTACTGCAGTAGCTCCGACTTTTAAAAAAGGTTCCTGTACTACTTGGAAACGACTTCTAGGCGACTTGTACCCATTCATGTCAATGTAAGTCGCCTCTCCTGTTCATCTGTAGGCTACTTGCAGGCTACTTGACAGGAAGTCACCCAGCCCCCACTGCAGGCAGCCCCTCCTTTCCATACACATTAGTTTCGTTTTCTTGCTTATCTTGAACTCACACAGACCAAGAGCTCACTCCTCCAAAATGTCTGCTATGAACAGGAGAGAACCAGTGGACAATGAGTCCCTCATACGCTTTGTTAGGGAGAGAAGGTGTCTGTATGCCAAGACCGACAAAGCATACCAGTTAATACAAAAAAGAGAGAGTGCCTGGCTGGAGATCTGCAGACTCTCTTTCGAAGACTGGGATGTCTTGTCGCAGGCCGACCGCTCTGCAAAAAGTAAGTTTATATGTCTTTTCTCCTTCACTATGCATGATTGTTGTAGTTCAATTTAGGTCTTGTAGGTCTTCTTTTGCACAGAGAATCGGTGCAGAAATGCCCCCTTTCACAACAGTCCTTGGTTCCTCCCCGCCACGGGTGCCACGGGACGTGCCACGGGACGTGCCACGGGTGCCACGGGACCTGCCACGGGTGCCACGGGAAGTGCCACGGGTGCCACGGGAAGTGCCACGGGTGCCACGGGACGTGCCACGGGACCTGCCACGGGTGCCACGGGACGTGCCACGGGGGGTGCCACGGGACGTGCCACGGGTGCCACGGGACCTGCCACGGGTGCCACGGGACGTGCCACGGGACCTGCCACGGGTGCCACGGGACGTGCCACGGGACGTGCCACGGGACGTGCCACGGGACGTGCCACGGGACCTGCCACGGGTGCCACGGGACCTGCCACGGGTGCCACGGGACCTGCCATGGGTGCCACGGGACGTGCCACGGGACCTGCCACGGGACCTGCCACGGGACGTGCCACGGGACCTGCCACATGTAACATTTTACATGGCGCTCATTACAGGTCACCTGGCACTTGGGGTTCCTAATGGTGCCTATTAACTCTAGGGCAAGATTACGGAGCAACATTGTGAAGTCTGTCACTGATGTGTAGCACTATGATAATTTTATTACAATAATGATTGAACAATATAACCACATCAAAAGTAAGTTCAACCTAATTTTAACATATTAAATTTATTGAACATATAATAACAAAAAAACATAGCAGACAACTTTAATTAAAAAACAATAATCCATATCAGAACATGTTAACAACCGTACTCAAAAATTCCCAAAAAGATACTTGATATGAAATCAAAACAGTTGTGTAAAAATATTTATGAAGTTGATTAGGAAATGGCGTCCATCTGCCACGGCAATTCACCATCCGGTGAATTGAAATAGGATCTAAATTGATCGCGCACTGTGGCACCATCAGTGGATCCCCTTGTAGCACTGATGTGTGCACTTTCCATTTCGTGTAGTAGAGAATCCTCAAAACAATATCCGTCCCTGACTCTGACAAAATTGTGCAGCACGCATGCTGCTTTTACAGCAGTTATAGCATTTTCAATGTTTAAGCTTATTGTAGTATGTAGAAAGCGCCATTTATTGGCTAGAATTCCAAAACTACACTCAACCACCCTTCTTGCCCTTGTTAACCGGTAGTTGAAAATCCTTTTAGGAGTGGACAGGTTCCTACTAGAGTAAGGCCTCATCATGTGTTCACCCAATACAAAGGCCTCATCCGCAACAAACACATAGGGTAGCGCAGGTTCAGCTGTGCCAGGAAGGGGGCAATTTTCAGGAATATCAAGTAGATTCTCCCGTAGTCTTTCACCAAAGGATGAATTTCCAAAAATCCTTGCATCACAGCTACCTCCATAGGATCCAATGTCTACATATGTGAAACAGTAGTTGGAATCTGTAACGGCGAGCAGTACAAAGGAGCAATATTTTTTATAGTTAAAGTACATACTCCCGCTACCCACAGGCTTTTGTACACGTATATGCTTCCCATCGATAGCTCCAATGCAATTGGGAAAATTGCACCTACTCCAAAATTTATTTGCTATATCACGCCATGTTTCAGGTGTCGGCCTCTTCATCACCATGGTGTTAAGCACGTCCCATAAAACTTTGCAGGTGTCTCGGATGATATAGCTGATAGTCGACTTGCCAGCCATGAACTCATAATGTAGACTTACAATTGAATGACCTGTTGCAAGGTATCTGAAAAACAAAAGAATTGATTATGTTCCTGTTTATGTTTTGCAGTGACCATCTTACAAACGAGGTGGAAGGGGCTCAGGGATTGCTATAATCGCTATTTGAAAAAAATAGCGAACCAAAGAAGTGGTTCCGGGGGGAAAAGGGTAGCACCCTATATCCATGCCGAGGAGATGGAGTTCCTGAGGCCGTTCATGGATCTTAGAGCGTAAGATAATATCTTTCATATTAGGACAGTGATACTATACAGTTGGATAAGGTTATAATAATTGTATTCTATCTTTCATGCAGAACACAATCCAGTATGCCGCACCCGGAACAGCCAGGTACATCAGCCCAATGTGCTGCGGCGGGCAATGCTCCCAGCGGAGAGGAAGGGGCACCTTCTCCATCATTAATACCGAGTCTTGGCCAAAACTCAATGGAAACAAATGAGGATTCCCAGCCGGCCAATCTCAGCATGGCTGAGGTAGAGGAACACGAATGCAGACAGGAACCAGACCGTCCCGCTCTCCATGGAAGATCGGGAAGACCAATTCGCTTGCAAAACAACTTGGACCGTTTTGCGACACTAATGGAGAAGATGAACACTAAGTTAACTGACATGGAGAGTGCAGAAAGCGGATTCGGGATTATGGTGGCAGCAATGCTGAAAAAAGTCCCGCAGGAGCGCCAGGCTTTTGTGAAGAAAAACATTATAGATCTGCTTGAGGCTAATATAGCCTACCAGCCTGCCACCACTGCCCCCTCTCCAGTGTTTGCCCCACCACCACCCCCATCAGTACCCTTCCCTAATTATTATAATCCCCCGCCACCCAGAACCCACCCCTACTATTCCCCTCGTTACAGGCCATATTGTGACGAGTATGGCAACAACACCCAAAACATAAATGCCCCCATGCCCTATCCATTACCTACCCCTGCAATGGCCACCCGTGAAAACGTCCAACCCACACCTTCCCCCATTCCTTCGACTGAAGGTGACAATTTTTTCCCATCTTACCAGAATTTATAGTTTTTCTCATTGATTTCTTGAGTTTTATAAAAAAATGTGCTGATGTTATTTCTTTAAAAGTTTCTTACTGTTTATTGATGCTATTTGCAAAAATGATGTTAATATTATAAAAAGTTTATGTTTTGCTAATGTGTGGTATGTTTGAGTTTATTACATTTAATTACATGCTATGTTTTTTTATGTCAAAAATAATTACCTAGGTGGCTGCAGCATTGGAGCAAAGCTTCATCTGCTGCTCCTTCACACAAAAAATAATAATCAAACATCATCAATGGGTCTCTTCTATCCCCTCCAAGATGTGAGAGCTGCTGACACTCAGCAGCTATCCTGCTCTGCTCCACCACGCTAATTGTAGCGCTGAGCTGTGAGGATGCAAAGTGTATTGCGCACCAGAAAGACAGTTTACCTTAATGTAATAATTAGTCTTTCAATGGATGAGATACTCTTCCTGTATGTTGTGTTCTGTCGCTCAAGATGGATGTCAACCAGACCAAGCAATTCGTCAAAACTGCAACAAACCAAAAAAATTTTGTTAATCATCTATGTTAGAAAATAATAAATATAAACCACTGGTATCTACACACACACACACACACACACACACACACACACACACACACACACACACATTATCGCATCAACAATATGCCAAATATAAATCATCCGATTGAAGGGATTTAGCTAGGGTGAGGTGACGTAGCAAGTCATGTGTTAAGTAGACAATACACAAAGTGTGGAATGTGTGACACCTGTGACAGGTAATGTCGAAGGGGAAAACTACTCTATTTTACTCCTGAAAAATGCTTTTGCAACATGACTTTAAGGCCACATATTTGTGAACAATTACTGCTAGCAAACACACTACTTCTGGTTTGTCATGTGGCACCCGTGGCAGGTCCCGTGGCAGGTCCCGTGGCACCCGTGGCAGGTCCCGTGGCACCCGTGGCAGGTCCCGTGGCACCCGTGGCAGGTCCCGTGGCACCTCCCGTGGCACGTCCCGTGGCACCCGTGGCACGTCCCGTGGCACCCGTGGCACGTCCCGTGGCACCCGTGGCACGTCCCGTAGCAGGTCCCGTGGCACGTCCCGTGTCACCCGTGGCACGTCCCGTGTCACCCGTGGCATGTCCCGTGGCACGTCCCGTGGCACCCCCCGTGGCACCCCCCGTGGCACCCCCCGTGGCACGTCCCGTGGCACCCGTGGCACCCGTGGCAGGTCCCGTGGCACCCGTGGCAGGTCCCGTTGCAGGTCCCGTGGCACCCGTGGCAGGTCTCGTGGCACGTCTTGTGCCAAGCGCGGCACGTCGCGTGGCATGTGACATGGCACATGTGGCAAGGGACGTGGCAGGTCGACAATCCACAACTTGTGGCAAGTGACGTGGAAAGTGGACAATGACATACAGCATATGTACTTGCCTTGTGATCGACATCCGTGTATACTTGAAAAACTTGTCATCAAAACTACGCAAGTTCTCATACATAGCCCAGAACTGCCCTCTGTTATGTCGATTGGCAATGATTGGATGGATCCAGTAGCGACGTCTCCTTCCCATCCTCCTCCTCCGCTTCATTTCTTCTTCTTCCTCTTCCATCAGTACTGCCAAACCAGCTGTTAGGACAGCTGACATAAGGTAACGCACAGAAAGCATTTTGGACACAGAACAACTGGCAAAAACAGGAACAAGGAAGAAGACAGGAACAGGAATGATGTCACAAGGGGTGAAAGCTCACTTGTACAGTTCCCTGTCCTGGAGGCGACTTGTAAGTCGCCCCAAGTCGCGCTGTTAAGTCGGATACAAGTCGTATCCGACTTGGCTTCCCAAGTAGTGTCGCCTCGTGTCGCCCCCTGTGTGAACCGGCCCTTAGTTTGCGTTGCTCCGGTCCTCCAAGGCCATAGAGGCAATCAAAGACGATCTGCTGTTTGATCCTCTCTGGGACTAGCCGGCCACACTGTTAGATTGTTCCTCGAGCTCGCTTCTGAAAGTGTTCCAGGAGCTCATGAGCTGCTCGAAATGCTTTCATGAGAAAGACAGCCACCGGCTGATAGCTTTAGCCATTACCCCAGTAAACCACTTCAAAGCTGCATTGTACTGTACTTACAATATATGTATTGCAATCTTGAAAGAACTTCATTCTCTCAATCAGTGTTGACTATTAATAATCCTTATGCTGATAGCATTAGTAAATAGATAGGAAAATATATCATATTTACTTGTGTTTTATACATTTTTTTTTACATTTCTTCAGTTAGGCAAATTATGTTATACATCCCAAGAGTCTTCAAGAGGGAAGGAGGGATTTTCTCAGCTAAGCACACCCTCCTGTCTGCATACCTGAGCTAAGGGCAGATGGATTCCAGGAAGTAAATGCTACATGAATCACCTGCCCTTATCAAAGATGGTGGTGGCTAGAATTCGCTAGGCTCTTTATCAAAGTGATTTCTCAATAAAAAATAAAGTATGGAGACATGGATGGATAGGAAAGTTTGCTTTGATGAACTAAATAGCATTTTTGGTTTGTGGTGCTCAGATGCAGTGTAGTTCCACTTTAAACTCAAAGCATGTTTTTCATTTTTATTGGACACTCCTGGAAAACGACTTTATTCTGTGCATGCTATATATTTGCGGGAAAATGCAAGGATTTCATTAAAAAAGGTGATAATCTTGCCAAAGAACAGTAGTGCATAAAAACACAGGTGTTATTTCTTGTCCAACGACAAGAAAATACAAGTATATTTGTTATTTCTCTATAATTTATGGCATAGAGAGACTCACTAGCCGCAGGAGGTATGTACAACCCATTGTACACCTGCATAGTGAAAGTTCACAAAGAGTTGGTGGTCTCATAAGTCTGATTTAACACTTGGAAAAAAATGATTTTGAATTTGTGTACATATACACATATACATATCTGCAGCTTCTACCCAATTAGAAAATGAATGTATACAAAAGGAATACTTTACTGTAAATACCACTTTATTTTTACTACATAGCAGGAAACATGCTATAATATTTAGCTTTCAAAGATATTTTATGGAACAAGAAAAACTAGAAAGAAAACAAGTTTTTATATACTCCAAACCTTACAATCCTATCTCTCTAACAATCTTTCTTAGGGTATAAAATTTACATATTTTTTGTAATGATTGGTATGACACTGGCTTTGGAAAGTCAAGAGTCAGAGGTTTATAAAACATCCGTCTGGCTTCCTCCATGATCAATTCAATCAATGCCACATTGTAGCAGCCACTTACAGGGCTCTAATACAGGAGACAATTAGGGCTTGGCATATTGTACTGTCACAGTTGTAACCTGCCAGTTAATTAGGTCAACTCATTAAAGTAACAAAAAAAAACAACACACACAAAGCCCATATTATAGCTCTAAACCAGGGGTCTCCAAACTCTTAACAAAGGGCTAGTTTACGGTCCTTCAGGAGGGCCAGACTGTGGGCAGGGTAAGTAGAAAATGTCCCAGCATCAGTGGGAGTAAACACTGTCCTGTTATTGGTTTTAACAGGAGGAATAGTTCTCCATCAATGGTGTAAGTGGGAGGAATGATTCACCATCATTGGTCTTAGAAGGGGGAACTGTGCCCCATAGATGGCGTCAGTGGGAGGAATAGTGCCCCATCATTGGTCTTAGTAGAAGGAACCATGCCCCATAGATGGTGTCAGTGGGAGGAATAGTGCCCCATCATTGGTCTTAGTAGGAGGAACAGTGCCCCATCGATGGTGTCAGTGGGAGGAATTGTGCACCATTGATGGCATCAGTGGGAGGAATGGTGCCTCATCATTGATGTCGGGCCGCTGTTTGGAGACTACTGCGCTAAACCAATACAAACATGAAAGCAGAAAGAAACCTATAGCTATTAGCATAAAGAAAATGCAGCACTTAAAGTGGTTGTAAACCCTTTACAACCACTTTAACCTACAGGTAAGCCTAGATTAAGGCTTATCTGTAGGTGCTTGAAAGGTGCAGCCAGAACTGTGCGGTCTAGGAGATATTTGCAAATAGCCATACGGCAATTTCTTCTGCGCATGCACCGGAGTTAGAAAGGGCACATTGTGCCGTTTCTAGCTCGGGTCATGCCGTTAAAGGCGACTCCCACGCGCATGCGACATCACATGACTGGCCAGTCACAGAGCTGGAGTTCTCGGTCCCGGAAGGAAGAGGGGTGAAGAATGGACGCTCACTACTAGCAAGGAAGACGGGGACATTGCAGGCTTCTCCTGCAGGTAAGTGTCATATAATGGGCTACTATGCAATCCATAGTAGCCCATTATGCTTTGACTTTGCAGGGAAACAAAGAGGAAGTAACACCCATCAGGGTTTACTACCTCTTTAAAATAAAATAACTTGTCTTCAAAAGATGTGCTCTTCTTAGCTCAGCGACCTCTACCAAAATACTTTCTCAAGCCCTCACCAAAAAAAAACTGGACCCCAATATTCCAGAAGTCAAATTTGCAAGCAATTAATTATTAGCAGTGCAGCAAACTTGGTGAGATTTAGTGAGCTCTTCCACCGCCTATAAAATTAATCCAGGGGCTTTAAAGGGGCTAGGATTACTTTTATAGTGAAGGGAATCACTGTTTGAAAAAATATTGCAGCTTACCAGTCCTTAGATGTGGTGGCTGTATTATTTTTCATTTCTCGGGCTAAGAACTTTTCCGCAAGTACAGAAAAATGTCTGTTGATCCTGACATAAATGCACCTTCTTTTTCACTTCCCTTAAGCTGAACAAATAGCAAAACAATTATTATCGTTTCTCTGTAAGGATGTATTCAAACTATAGTTGGTGGTTTCGGTTTCAGGAATCCCACCTGTTCCCTTACCCGCAAGTAAAAACATCCAAAATGCGCTTCTCTTTAAAATTGCAGGGGCTGCCATTCATTCTTAATACCACCCCATGCATCTAAAAACGCAGCATTTTTGCAGGTGTGGGAACTGCCTAGGAAATCACAATACAATTTCCCTGCTGTTGCGTTTTAAAAATGGTACACGATCCTTTATCTTGTATGAAACGCAGGCACAACAGCCCATTCAAATAAGTGGGCTGCTGCAGAGCCACAATAGTCTGAACCAGGCCTTAACTATTTGTAAGCAGACTGTAGCTAAACATGTAGCTGAAGCTCCACCTACAAACTGAGCTTTCCAAGGTTTACTCTGTAGTATACTCTACCCAAGCCCAAGCAGACTTACTACTTTGCAACACATGCATGGAGGTTGATTGGAGACAACTTACCACATCTCCCTAATCACAGTCCAAATCAACCCTATACGTCTGGGAGTCCAACCGAACAACAGTAGCCTCGGTCACCCTGCGCATTTACCATGAGGGGGTTCATTCTCACTGCCAAGTGGGTGACTCCTTTCTCCAATCAGCATCTGCTCCTAAGCTGATCAGGTTTGCACAAGTAATCATGTAGCACCCCCCAACCCCCGGAGGCATGGTAGTACCCCCAGAGACAAGGTAGGCTGACATTTCAGCTAAGGGTGTAGTTTACAGGCAATAGTGGGATGTGAACAGGCGGGAGCATGTCACTGTTAAGGAATAACAAAAGTTATTAGCAAACTCCACAAAAAGGGATGCTCAAAAATACTCACAGACTTCATAGACAGAGAACCTTGAAGCCAACCCTGCTTTCTGCGGTTGTAGCTCCTGACTACAAGGTACTTGTTAAATCAGCTGTCAAAACCCAGGGGAGAAGAATCCATACATCAGTGAGGTTCAAGCTCCACATCCAAACCATACTGGTCCCTCAAGACATCTGGAGGTTCTCCATAGCTCCTCCACAGGCTAGGCCTGAAATCCAGGCTTTTCCCCAGTCACATGGTCACCCTCTAAGGGCAGCAGGCCTAAGAGGTTTCAGCAGCAAACATACCCCTCCCCTAGGCAGGAGGCCAGGTAGAACAGACTGACTTTCCAAGGTCACACCCTGAAAATATATACCCTTTCCCAGCAAGCACCAGCAGCAAAGAAAGTCCTACTGGTTGGCCAGGGGAAAATAATTATTCAAAATCCTGAATATTCATAACCCTGATTAATGTAGTTCTACTATTGTCAGAGGCAGCAATGCCATCTGCTGGAAGCAGAAGGACACACGCACACGCACACGCACACGCACACGCACACGCACACACACACACACACACACAGTAACCAGAGCCTAGGAAACCTGAGAAAACCGAACTATAAATTAAACTAAGCTGACTGCAGCTTTGTACCACTAAATTTGGATAGACATACCTGTTTAGGGCATTACATTTACTCTATTTCCTCAGTGGGGCTGAGCCCACTGTAAAATACTTCCCAAACTCACTGGCTTTATCCACTACCAGATGAGCAACGTTCTGAACTTCAACTGGTTATACCGGGATAATGCCTGCAGCTGGCGTCATCCTGTAACCATTTTTTAGAGCCGGTGTTTGGCTGAATGCTTTTACAAGATAGACCCGAGCAACCAGCCGGCACTTCCATGGCTAGTCAGAGACTCAAACAAAGCCCACTGGCTGGTCGGAGAGCGGAACAAAGCCAGGATCGACTTTGATCGGCTCTCGGCTATGGTAACCCAGAAGCTATGACTAAGGACTGATGTCCGAAACGCATAGGCTATTTTACAGCTTTGTTCATGTATTTAATAAAAAAATACTATTTTGGATCTCATCCTGAGTGCCGACCATCCCTTTCCTTATTCTGGTATGTTGGAGATGTCTCAAGGTCCGAGTACCGGGTGGAGTTTTTATGTGGGAAGGTTGCAGCACCTATACACCTGTTAACCCAGAAGCTATGAACTGACATCACTTCCAGTTTACCCGAATGTAAAGAGCGCCATTTAAAAAAAAAATCAAAAACATTCGAAAACACAGATCTTAGTGTTTTGAATGCTTTTAAAGGCAGAGGAGGGACTTGGGGTCTCTTCCAGATCTCTCTCCATAAAAAGTACCTGTCACAGGCCTATTGCTGTAACAAAGATATTTACATTCCTTGTGACAGCAATAAAAGTGATTAAAAAATAAATAAAGCAACAGCGTGAAAATAAATGAATAAATGAATAATTAGAAAAAAATGTAAAGTGCTGAATGTGCACATTGGTCCCTCACGCATGCAAACAGCAATCGTCCCACATATGTGAGGCATCACCATTAATGTCAGATCAGGGGCAGTAATTCTAGTAATTCTATTTACTTGGCTAACATCATCTTTTGTATTTTACCCAAAAAAATATTTTTTTATATATTATGTTTTTTTAACATTGAAAAAAATATTTTTTTCCAAAAAAAGTGCATCTGAATAACCACTGCGCAAATACTGTGTGAGATAAAAAAAAAAATCAAAACCTACCAATTTAGTCTCTATGGCCTCTGCTTTAAAAAATATTTATAATGTTTGGGGATTCTAATTTTCTAGCAAAATATACAGATTGTTGCATGTAAATAAAAAGTGCCAGAGAAGGCCTGGTCTAGAAGGGGTTATACTGTACACTGGTGCTCCATTCCTTTATGTATAGACAGTCTTGGAACATTGGGATAACAATATACAGTATAGCACGAAATTGTCCACATCCTGGAAGTTCTAATAAACAGTCTTTCCAACTACACAGAATGGTGCTGTAGTTCTGTTCACTATGAAAGATTCCCATTACGTCCCCTTCCATGTACTAGGACACATGGTGTCTCTCCTCCAGGCCCCCAGGGAAAGTGCTTCCTCTTATTGGTGCATCCTGTTGTCCTGCTGCGGCCCAAATACTCTTATTAGCTCCTCCCCTTATATTTAAAAGGACAGACCTGAGCTAATACAGAGTGGCCACACCCTTAAGGGAACATATGCCTACATACTAATCCCATCACCGATTTTTATTTTTATTTTTTTTGGGTGAGAAGGTGAGAAACTTACATTTTACTGTAAATGGTTACATTGGCTAGTAGCATAAAATTAAATTTGCCAGGGTAGTTTAACTCTTAAAATTGCCAGATATACAAAAATATACTGATATAATGAAAAACATTTAAAGCAATTAATATTGAAAAACCTGATTTTTCAAACCCTCAAACTCACAATTACCCAACAGACACATTCATGTCGTGATGCCAGCCATTACATTGGCTAGTAGCATAAAATGAAATTTGCCGGGGTAGTTTAGCTCTTAAAATTGCCAGATATACAAAAATATAAAAATGACTGATATAATGAAAAACATTTACAGCAATTTATGTAGAAATACCTGATTTTTCAAACCCTAAAACCCACAATTACCCATCAGACACATTCATGTCGTGATGCCTCCCTGGCTGCATGTTTCATATAAAGTCCCAAACCCCTCTCCCATGTATCTCAGCAATTAGGGATGGAGGCACATGCATTGTGCCTCATATAAAGTCCCAAACCCTCTTTTCTCCTTACATCTTCACTGTATTGGCCACCCAGACTGGATTACAACCATGCCTACTTTTGTTCTTTTCCATTACACAGGGGATTGTAAGATTAGTAGTTTACAAAAGAAAGATAACATTGTTTTATGCTTATATCTCAGTTCACAGAAGTTACAAGGACACTGTATTTTTTGGAAAATGAACAGTCATTTTCTGTACTTGTTGAAAATGTTCTGGTAAGCATTAAATTATATATATTTGTTTGTTCTTAGGTTATCCTTTAAATCCATTAGACCTAATTGCCTTGTTAAAGAGAACTTTTCTATTAATGATGCTCTTCAAGAGAATCATACCTGCAAGGATGGTGTCTATCATGCTTTGCAAGATGCTTTACCCATTTGTTAAAACAAGGCTTCTATGCCAAGATAAGCTCCCTCAGGTGAATTTATAGATTTTTTAATTTAAAGTACACAGCGTATTTCTGTTCTGTTACTCTGCTGTTGACATACCCTCTCAGTCCTGCCCCCACCTTTCTGCATAGAGTGAGATCATGTGACCATTGAAGAATTATGGGGGTCTCTGGGGACTATGAGAAGATGCCATTATGACCTGAAATCAAACAGGCTGGATGATTCATACTTGATAAAAGTCAGTACTGTCATTAGTTTCTCCAATTTGGCAAGTTATTAGATGCTTTAATAAATAAAATAAAAAAAGTTATTTTCTGCATCTGAAATAAATTTATAAAGAACAAAATAAAATGACTGCAGTTTAAAAAAAAGAAATTGATCTCTTCAATTATGCATAATGTAATGGAAGGTATATTTGTTTACATGGTAATGATACTTTGATTGCAGTAATTTTAGCATTAGTGCATAGCTCTCAAACAGTATCAGCGGACGCAGTTTGCTGTGGTTGTCAATCAATAGAGGAAATACTTTTCTTATTACAGAGTTGATAGTATTTATGAAATCTCAGCACTGTAAAATGAGTAATGGAAGATGCATTTTAAAGTCCTTATTGGATTATTGTAATTCTAAATTCAGCAGTAGACTCCAATAATTATTACTTTTGTGCTGACAGAGGTTCACCTGAGATAAGACTCAGCACAGTGGCTGAAAAGATGGGTGGCAGCAGCCGCAGCCCATAATGGAACCTCAAGGTACATACAATTTTGACCTTATGCTCCTCACTGGTGTCTTTTTTTTCAGCTCCCTTACAGTAAACTGAGTAATCCATTAAAATGAAGGTTGCAGGAGAGCAATATGGAAGCTGCTATTACTGAATTATTGTTCAAGGTCAGTGACTCACTGACGCCAAATCAGGAGGACAGACCAAGAGCATGACCAACCATGGCAGATCCCATACTTCTATTTTAACAGACTCCTTTTAGAGATCTGGAGTATTAGTGCAATCACAGATTTATAGATTGCAGCATTGGGGTTCTTGGTTTAAACCCCAACAGGACCCCATCTGCACAAAGTTTCTATTCACCCTATGCTTGTGATGCTTTCCTACTCTGCTCCATCGACATGAAAGCAGGTTGAAATGCTGGTTACAGAGACAGCTGCTGCCCCGGTCGGGAGGGAGAGTTAACTATGTTTCCCGGGTTTTCCTTGGAAGGCTTCTTTGGTCTGACCCACTGGCCCTGGGTCATTATAAAAGGGACAGAGGCCCTTATCCCAGGGTTTGTTGCCGTTGTCGTCTTCACTGATGATGCCATTGTGGGAATTCATTCTACCAGCCTTCTGTACCATGCTGTGCCCGGATTTCCTGCTGATGAACTTCTGAATTTAGGAGTCTTCCACAGCATAGGGGAATTGCTGTCTGCCCTGAAGATACCAACTCTGGACACTGCCACCTTGAACTTTGCCAAAGATGGACTCTTACCTGTGTAGGTATGCTGCCACAAGCCACAAGTTTGAATTAACGAATAATTTAGGGAAAGAATATTGCCTTTGCTTGGCTGTCATGCCTAAGGTATTTAAGTAAAGCTTTTAAGACTTTGTCGTTGCCTGGTCTGAAGTTACTAAAAAGGTGCAATGCAAGTAACCAGCACCCATAGTCCACAGCTTGGGTCAGTTAAGGCACATTGGGGTATGAAGATACAAGTGATTACCAAGGGTAGCGAAGGTTTCACAAGCAGCCTATCAGGGAAGTAATTTGTATCAAACTCACCATCTCCCTGCGCAAAGACGCACACAAATTTGCCATGGATCGGCGTTCCGGCGCACGCACATTTGCAGCCCTACTGAGAGGCGTGCGCGAGTACGCTCAAGCACACGCATAACGTGAATTCCCTGACCAGCCTATAAAAGGATCCTTAGCACACAGACAAGTTGCTGGTTTGTCTCAGCTCACCTGTGTTTCCCTGCTTCCTGTTCCTGTTTGCCACTTCCTGTTTTGACCCGGATTGCCTAAAGACTATGCTGATTCTTTCCTGACCTGACCCCTGGCTTGTTTAAACGGACTTCCTGCTCTTAGCCTTGCTGCGCACTGGACTGATACTTGTGTTTGACCCTCGACCTGCCTCTGGATTATTCTCTGTCTGCTGCACTTAGCCTTGCTGGCTCCAGGACTGATCACCTGTGTTTGACCCTCGGCCTGCTTTTGGATTATTCTCTGTCTGCTGCACTTAGCCTTGCTGGCTCCAGGACTGATCACCTGTGTTTGACCCTTGGCCTGTCTCTGGATTATCCTCTGCACTCAGCCTTGCTGGCTCCAGGACTGATTACTGGTGTTTGACCCACGGCCTGTTTCTGCACTTTCTTTACTTGTTTTACAGACCTGCTGGCTGCTTACCTTCTGGTCCGGTCCATCCTGCACAAGCCTTCTTCCAGACCTTCACACAAGTCAGGTATCCCGCTGGAGGCTTGTGCCCCTTGGTGCAACCCATTCCCTGTATCACCTCCAGGGGCTCTCTGCATCTTGGCCTCGGTGAGTACCTCTTTGCTGATACAGCCATTGTGAGCATGTGCCTGTGACAGTAGTGGTGTTCATTGACATGAAGAGAGTTAACTAGAGTTCAGCCATCTGTTCAAGTGTACATGGTGTACAGCCATCTGTGAGTCAGGGGTTGAATTATGCCTAAAATTCACCTACGCCTTGTCCAAAGGCATTGGTAAGCGCAGCACAGGTAAGGGTACCTCATGTGAAGGAAAGTGACCCTGTTCCAGGTGCCCAGAAGAACCCACCCCATGGTAGGCCTCCTATGTGACTCACACTTGTTGCCCAATGATGAGGGAAACGTGGAGGAAGTACCACCCACCTAACCTACAGATATGCTGGTAGGTTGATAGATTTGTGTGCATGAGTCTAAAAACCCTGACTGTAGCTTGCCATGGCAGACTCTAGTATACATTTCAAGGATAAAACCACAGGAGTGCACCAAAGATTGTAATGTTATGATTGTAGGGAGGCTGGGGGTTGTTAGAAAGGTGTAGAATGCTCTATTAGACCTACTCTAAGATACAGCTCTATTCTTCTCTAGACTGACACCATAAATTTAGAGTTACGTGCAAGCTGACATCCACACAGACTTTTTAAAAAGCTTTCTGCTATTCATTTATGTTGACCTTCAATCATTGCCTATTCTGAAGATTGTATCAAAGAAGGAAGTGGTATGGTTAACCAATGGAATGAGCCTGCATCCCAATAAATCTAGAAAAGGGAGAAAACTCCCCCTAACAGGACTTTAATGGCCTAAATGAAATAATGTCAAAGTATGAAAACGTTATACAAAATTTTATTAGAAGTATAAAATAATGAAACTGGCTGATAACATCAAAAGTCAACATGAATACATGGAAAACATAGGAACATAGGAGCTCTAAAGCGGTCACAGGACTACCATGATGGAAGTCACCATGGCAGAACATACAGACCACACCGACGCGTTTCATGAACTTCTTTCTTCAGGGGTGTATAGGTAAGTAGAGCAGGTTACTTACGTTGACAGGATAAGTACAGACACATATTACAGCCTCAAATTAGTGTAAAAGCCAGACTGTCATGTCCCAACCAGGGTCTATGCAGTGCAGCCAATGCTTCCAAAGATGTTACCAAACAGTAAATGAACAGCGAGACCAGGAAATTATTGAACACACCCAAAGAAGGGCGATGGTGTATAAAAAAGTCTGTAACTCAGAAAGGGTCCTTGCAGTCTAATCACATGGCGAGAAATGGATGCAGTCTGCTCCCCAAGGGGGCACTCAGCGTAGTGTTGCCTGAAGTTGGGAGATGAAAATTGTAAACCAGCAGATTATCCAATTATAGAGGGAGATATTTCACTGTTGGTTTAAACTGTGTTGTGTGCCACAGATAATGATAACAATAATGTACAGAAGCGGCAGAGGCTTCATTTCTTGCTATAGGCCTCAAAAATGTTTAAAGTAAAACTTTTTATTTTTTAGGCAAAACAGAAATAGGTACCAGTTTTTTATATTTGTTACTAAATTTGGTGTTTTGCCAAGTGTATATAAACCCAAATCCTTTTTTAGGGTTTTGTAAATAGTAAGGAAAGACAACTGTCACATTGTACTACTGTTGGAAAGTTACCATCATGCCCTGTCTAGTACAAAAGGTTGTTCTCAGGAGAAGAAGTGAAGATAAATCTAACAGCAACACAGACAGACAAAATAGATCACTATTGCAATAATGTGTTGGTACATGGATAGGCTTGGCAGAGCTGGATCTGGTCTGCCCTGTTCCAAGATGGCTACCAGAGCTAACAGTAAATCACAGTGGTATCAGAAATGACATCATAGGATATGCCATGAAAAAAATCTTACATTAGTAAATTTTAATTAATTTAGTATTTACACCCTGGCTGACAAGTTCTGAGCCTCAGCTCGGTGGTTACAATGTAGAACTTGCGTTTTTGCATATTACCGTTGTAGGTACAAGCAAAAATGCACATGCATTTAACATCCAATTGTACTTCAACATAAAACCTCTTTTTAAATACATTCAAAGTTATCATGTTCACTCGCACATCAATATACAGTTCATACATGACATTTTTGCTTTTGTACCTACTGAACTTTCTGTGACAACTTGATTAGGCTGATATATTTTGAAGAAATCTAAAAGTGTAACTAAGGGCAAAACATTTTTGTAGTTTTGGATGTGCAGAGGGAATAAAACACCTTTAATGTTTTTATTGATGTCTGTACCCCCATTAAAGAGAGTCACTATCTCGATTTGTCCTGTTTACTATTATCATTGAAAGTAAAAGAAATCCCAAATTTTGAGTTGTCCCCAGGAAAGTAATAGAGGGGAAATCTTCCAATGAGGACACTAGTTCTGGTGAGCTGGGGGTCCACAAGGGATTCCCTTAATTTGCATGAATTTCCTTTCACTTCCTGTTTGGCTATGGTACAGGAAATGAAGGAAAACCTCCACAATGGGACACAATTGGTGAAAAAAAAAAATAATAATATATATATATATATATATATATATATATATATATATATATATATATACACATTTTTTTTTTAAGCAGAGGATCTTGAGAATAAATTGGAGGGTTTTGCAATTTTTTACGTCACACAGTATTTGCGAAGCAGTTTTTCCAAATGCAATTTTGGGGAAAAAAACTTTTTAGAATTTTAATACAAAAAACACAATATACAACCAAAATTTTTTGTAAAATCTAAAAGATGATGTTACGTGGAGCCAATAGATACAAAACATGGCATGCTTTAAAATTTAACACGCCCGTGCCACCGCATCAAACTACGGAAATGTTACTATCCATAAGCGAAGATTTTAAAGCCTTTACAGGTTATCACTTTAGATTTACACAGGAGATCTAGTGCTAGAATTACTGCCCATGATCTGATGTCTGTGGCAATACCTCACATGTGTGGAACGATCACGGTTTGGGTGCGTACAAGACCCGATGTGCGGGGGGGACAGAGGCACTTTCATTTGTTTAAAATTATATTTTTTTTATTTTTACACTGTTGCTTTAAATTTTCTTTTGATCACTTTTATTGCTGTCACAAGGAATTTAAACATCCTTTGTGACAGCAATAGGCAAGTGACAGGTACTCTTAATGGGGGGATCTGGGATCTATAAGACCCCAAATCCATCCTCTGCCCCAAGATCAGTGTTTTTGAATACTTTTTTAATAATCTTTTAAAAAATGGAGCCATTGACATTCGGGTATACTAAAAGTGATGTCATCCCTTCCGGGTTACCATAATGGAGACCCAATCAAAGCTTTGTATGGGTGTCTGACTAGCCAGCGGACTTGTCAGCTGGTAGCTCGGGTTCAAAAAACGGTTGCAGCTGCAGGCATCACCCCGATACAATCGTTTGAAGTCCAATGACGTACCAGGTACGTGATTTGGTGGCAAGTGGTTAACCACTTGCCGCCAAATCACATACCTGTATGTTAGTGGCTTCAACTGCAGGCATCACTCTGGTACAGTTTTTTAGAGCTGACGGTCAGCTCTCCTGTAATGACAACCGATGCGGCTAAGCGCAGGTCTTGCAATTTTGAATACTTTCAAGTGCAGAGGAGGAGTTTCTCCATAAAGTGTACCTGTCACTGCCTATTACTGTCACAAGGGATGTTTACATTATTTGTGAAAGTAATAAAAGTGATAAAAATTTTTTTTTTAAAGGAGCAGTGTAAAAAAATAAATAAAATAAATAAGAAAAAAAAATGTAAAGCGTCCCATCACTCCACGCTACCATGCAGAAGCGAACACATATGTAAGTCGTGCCTGCAAATGTACACAGTTTTCAAAACACACATGTGAGGTATCTTCGTGATCATTAGAGCGAGATCAATATTTCTAGTGCAAGACCTCCTCTGTAACTCTAAATAGGTAACCATTAAATATTTTTAAAGCGTCACCTATGGAGATTTTTAAAGCGGAGTACCACTCAAAAGTGGAACTTCCGCTTATCCATCTCCACCCTTCCTCTGGTGCCACATTTGGCACCTTTCAGGGGGGAGGGGGGAACGGGGGGGAACAGGTACCTGTTTTTGACAGGTACCATTCCCCACTTCCGGAGACGGCACTGCGGCGCAGTCTCTCGGAAATTCGGCCCCCTCCTCCTTCCTCCACCGCCAGGATAATTAGAAAGCGCAACGTACTTCGTGTAATGATGGTGGCTTCACCCGACAGCTCAACTGAAGATTGGCTGGGGGCTGACATCGCCGGCTCCCTGGAAAGCTAAGTGTCCAATAATTAAAGTGGTAGTAAACCCAAAAAGCATAATGCATAAGGCAAAAGGCATAATGAGCTAGTATGAGAGCATACTAGCTCATTATGAAATATTTACCTTAGAACGAGACGTCAGTATCTCACCCGGTCCACGCCAAGGGAGCTGACACTTTGCCTCTGCGTGCCTTCCGGGTTTTGCGGCTCTGGCGTTGTGAGGTAGCCAGAGCTGAAGTCAACGGCAAATTTTTCGTGGGGGGGGGGGCTGGACCTACTCTTTAAGTACCATAGTTTGTCCCCATTCCACAAGTGTGCGCACATTTAAAGCATGACATGTTAGGTATCTATTTACTTGATGTAACATCATCTTTCACATTATACAAAAAATTGGGCAAACTTTACTGTTTTTTCTCTTAAATTAATACATTTCCAAACAAATTGCATTTGAAAGACTGCTGCACAAAGTAAGACATAAAATATTGCAAGGAACACCATTTTATTTTCTGGGGTCTCTGCTAAAAAATATATATAATGTTTGGGGGTTCTAAGAAATTTTCTAGCAAAAAATACTGATTTTTAACTTGTAAGAAACAAATGTCAGAAAAAGGCCTGGTCTTCAAGTGGTTAAAGATGAATAATGAGTATAAGCAGATAACAACCTTACCTTTTTCAAGGACTACAATGCACCTCGTTATCCCATTGACTGAATTGGGGAGACTATCATTGTAGGGAGCTGCACAACTTGTATGAAAACAGACAGAGCTCTCACTACTTATTACCGTCAGACATCTGCCCCACTCCTATGGTCAGCCTTCACTTTCTTTATAAATACTGTGCATACAAAAATGTTTAATCATCTTTCATATCAAGCTTTATTGTATGTGACAATTCACCAAATTAGCTCATAATGGTTGAGCACTGTGTATAAATATTTAAAAATTTCTCTAAAGAGTGGTAGCCACACACTTTAGATGATTAAACATTTGTATTGGTTAGCAAAGTGGAAAGAGTCAATTTATTGCATTCAATAAAGAAATACTGTACTCTCAAGAGCTGTTGTTTAGAATGATACAGAACCACCAAATGTCATATATTGTACATTGTTAACTTGGTTCAAACCACTATTAAATGAATAAACAGTAAATTTAAGTTACACTGTATATTTACCACCTCTCTCCTTTCCTTCTCTCTTTCTCTCTCCTACCTTTCTCTTTCTAGGGTACATTTAGTGTTAAGAGCCAGCATGGAATATATAATAAGAGAGCTATGTGCAAAGTGCTAGCCTACATAAACTATATATATATATATATATATATATATATATATATATATATATATATATATAAATAATCAGCATTTATATATCTGCAGCATCCTGATGTTTAGGTAGGGTTCCTATTAAATTTACCTGCCAGGTATAGTTGCCTTGGCTAATTGATATGAGATCAGTTGATTACACCCTAATGCTGGAATTGCTGCACTTCTCTCTTCTGTCACTAGATGGCCGGGTATCTGGTGACATTAGATAAGACAAGGGCATTGCAATGACAGATTAGAAATAGATGGGGTGTCTCAGCCAATGGGCAGGGATTTTCTTCGGTCCCTTGGCCTGCTGGGAGAGCATATTTATTTGGGTGAGGTCAGGTGATCGGGGTTCTGTGCCACCAGGATGGCTGTCTGGGTGGACGTGTTTTGTATTGACCCGGGTTGCTAGACCAGTGCCTGAGGCCTATCCCGGGGACATCTGGCTGCTAGGCTGTCTGAGGACCTATCCAGAAGCAAGAGAGCAGCGCAGGGTAGGGACTACGGCTTGCAGTCCAACCAAAAGTAACGGTTCTGCCGGCCCGAGAAACTCTCATGGTCGGAGGTAGAGGGGAGGCTGTCTCCACTAAGGGACCATCCTCCTTCTTGCCAGGGACCACCGTGAGTAGCTGAAGCAAGTACCAGAGCAGTAGTCTCACAGTGAAGAATTGGGAAACTTCAGCAGGTGTCAATCCAGGGACCCAGCCAGCAGAGGTGATGCTTGCAGAGCAGCCTTGTGTTCCAAGCCAGGGATCGAGCAGGCCAGTGGGGTGATGCTTGAGGAGTATCTGTGAGTGCCAAGCTAGGGACCCAGCAGGGATGTAGGGGTGAAGCTTGAGGAAGATACTCAGTGAGAAGATTAGAGGAGCTCAGGAGATCCAGTGGCAGTGGATCAAAGTGAGAGACATGGAGCTCAGTTGAGTGAAGATATAAAAAGGAGATTATGGAGGAAGTGAAAGAGTTCATTGCAACCTTTTGTTAGAAACTGTTCAAGATTGTTGCCATAGGAGACAGGGTGTCTACACATGCATATCTGGTGCCTGGCTGGCTCAGCTTCATGTAAAAATTCAGGCAAAAATTCAGACCTGATTCGCTGCTGAAGCAGAGAACAGGGACGCACTGGATTTTTTGCTGCGAGCCGTGGCCGAAGCTAATGTAAACCCAGCCTAAAGGTGCGTATGCATATACATGCATAAAGCTTCCACAACTAAGCTTCTGCTTGATCTCAACCTGTAACAACTTGTTACTGATCTTTGGCTTGTTTAATGATTATGTTTCTGCTTGATCCCTATCTGCTATATCTGCTAATTGACCCTGGCTTGCTCCCCTCCTGGTGGAGTGACCTGGTACTAACATGCAACAAAACCCATCTGCACCATCAAGAACTCTGCTGAACATCGGTTAGTCCTTAGACCCCAAAACTCAGGTGAGCCTGCATCATCCTAGGGTGACCTGCTTGTTCACTTATCCAGCTGGTCAGTTGGAGCCTCTCTAATGCTATAGCTAATGGTCTCCTAACTTGATCCCTGACTGTGAATGGGCATCAGACTAAGCCCTTGTACACACGGTCGGAGATTCTGACAACCAAATCGACGGATTTTGTCCGAAACTGTTGCATACACACGGTCAGACAAAATTGTCGGAAAATCCGACATGATTACGTTATTTCGTTACGACGGGACTACGTTCACGCTAGTAGCCAATAGCTTTGGTGTAGGAATTTGATCTGAGCATGCGTGGCACTTTGTCCAATCGGAATTCTCTACACATGATCGGAGTATGTCCGATCGAAGCATTTTGTCGGAAAATTTTACCGGCCAGTTGGAAAAGTTGGTCCGTTGGATACTCCAATGGAAACAGTCCGATGCAGACCACACACAGTCGGAATATCCGACAAAACGGTCCGATCGGACACATTCCGTCGGAATCTCCGACCATGTGTACAAGGGCTAAGTGTAGCATAAATTAATCTTTATTGAATAAAATACAGTTGGGGACTCACATTGGTAGAAGAAAAAGCTTTTGTTATCAGAAAATCCTCAGCCAGAGGCTTGAGAAAGGAGCCTGGTGGCTCTGAAGTGCAAAGCCATATCCCCATAGAGTCCCTCAGCATCTGACATCATCTCTGGATGGCCTTGTGCTCCACGAAACTCCTTGCTTCTCGGTTGTGTTGCTTACTGGTTGTTGTGTACAACCTGGGCCACGGTGGTCATTCTGACTCCTGGCATAGATCAAGTTATGCTCCCTGTGTGAGCTACATGACCAGCTGATGCCAATTGTCTTTTATTCATTAAAGTTTAATTTATTTTACACTTAATCTGCCGGCCTCAGATTTTGCCATTCCCACATAGGAATGACCATAAATTGAGCTTCATACAGGGTGGAGCTACAGCACAGTACAGACAGAGTAATATATTTATTTTAGTTTTTAACCACTACATGGATGGTAATGGAACCACATGCTGGTCATGTAAGAGATTTCACCAAGAGGAATGCCTGTTAACATGAACCCTAAGAACTGTACTTTATTGTAGCTTGCATGCTTTTGTACCTGTACTTTGTCCTCCACTGTTGGCAATAGTAAATGTTGCCATGCTGAGTTGCATTTATGTGAAAGGGCACCATTGAAATTAATATGGTTTCTATTGTCATGCAAGTCTGTGCAACTTAATTTGCGTCTGAAATCGCACTAGTGTTAATGGAGCCTTAAGTTGGTTGCAAACTGCCCCTGGAGTCTCTGTCCACTGCTGAACACCTCTTATATAGGTATCGTTTTTTGTCCAGGTACAATATCTCTTTGGTATCACACTATTCAATGAGGACACCAATGATGGTGTATAGCAAAGCTGAATTTTTTTCCTCCTGCAAATGCCCCCGATTTTGAGGCCTATAGAATGAGCCATAGCAAAATGTTAACATGCTAATGGTCTATAACTGCACACCTTTCAGTATCTGCAATCACACTGTAACACTAGGCATCATTTCCTACTGATGGGCACATACAGAAGCTGTCTTCATGAATCGGAAAATAGGATTATTTTTTTCTCTGTGCCTGACTTTCTATAATTGGGAGTCAGACAGTTGCGGACATTTGGGTCTGTCCCTGCACCCAGCATTTTCCACCATAACATGCACATAACTACTAAGATCCTCAATTCTGCCTAAAGTCATGTGTATGATTGATGGAATTAGGAACCCCTTATGCCGCATACACAGGATCGGATTATCCGGCGGACTTGGTCCAGCGGACCAGAGTCTGCCAGACAATCAGCCCGTGTGTGGGCTCCAGATGGACTTTTTCTTCCCAAAAGTCCGGCGGACTTAGAAAGAAGTTTTGACCCAAAATCGGACAATCCGCCCGTCTGTGTGCTAGTCCGCTGGACTTTTGAAATTAATGGATTTGCCCACACACGGAGAAAAGTCTGTTCATTTTCAACGTGGCTCCAGGTAGACAGGACTAGCGCAAGAAGTGAATGTCGTCGCCTCCATCGGCAAGATTGACACCTTGCTAGCCCCGTCACCTGGTATGGATTTAAAGGGGAAACCCTACGCCGAAAAAACAGCGTGGGTCCCCCCCCCAAGTCCATAGCAAACCCTTATCCGAGCACGCAGCCCGGCCGATCAGGAAAGGGAGTAGGGACGAGCGCCCCCCCCCGAGGCATTTCAGGCCGTGTGCCCTCAACATGGGGGGGTGCGGCCCCCCCACCCCAAAGCACCTTTTCCCCATGTTGATGAGAACAAGGGCCTCTTCCTGGCAACCCTGGCCGTTGGTTGTCGGGGTCTGCGGGCGGGGGGCTTATCAGAATCCAGGAGCCCCCTTTAATAAGGGGGCCCCCAGATTCCGGCCCCCTACCCCATGTGAATGAGTATAGGGTACATTGTACCCCTACCCATTCACCTGGTGAAAAAAAGTGTACAGAAAAAAAACACAACACAGTTTTTTTAAAATACTTTATTAAACAGCTCCAGTGGTCTTCTCTTCTTCCGTCTTCGGAGGTCTTCTCGCCGGACTCCTCTGCTATCTTCTGCTCTTTTGCTACCTATTTTACTAGTGGAGGAGCCCGGCTTTCTCCTTCGTCGCCGCCGACGTCCGGGGGTCTTCTTCGACTTCGGGGGTCTTGTCCCGCTCTTCGGCTCTTCTTGCCGGGCCTCCTCTTTCTTCTTCCAGCTCTTATACTAGCGTTGGCCTGGTCTTCTGTCGCCGCCGCCTTCTGCTTCTTCTTCTCTTCTTCCGATGTTGACACAACGCTCTCTCTGGCTGTAATGCTGGGGACGCGTTGTGCGGTGACTTATATAGGGACAAGGGGCGGGTCACCGGGTGATGTCACATGGTGACCCCGCCTCTTATGATGTCACGTCCCGGACAATGCTGGGACTGTTTTTACAGCAAAATAGATAGTGGGGTGTGTTTTGAGGTTGCCACCATTCTTTCTTATGAATATAGACAGAAAGATTTCCCCATATTGGGATTTTTAAGCCAAAATATTACAACTCTGTTATAAAACATTAAAGATTTTTAATATACAACCAATAAAACATTATTATTATGGAAACGGCAGTATCATTAATACATGCATCACATTTCTACACATAAGTGAGCATATGTCCTATATCTCCCATTAACCAACAATGAAATACAACACGTCTGATGATGATGTTAAATGGGATCCCGTTTACCATCATCATTAGATGTGTTTGTAGTTACATAGTTACATAGTAGGTGAGGTTGAAAAAAGACACAAGTCCATCAGTCCAACCTATGTGTGTGATTATATGTCAGTATTACATTGTATATCCTTGTATGTTGTGGTCGTTCAGGTGCTTATCTAATAGTTTTTTGAAACTATTGATGCCCCCCGCTGAGACCACCTCCTGTGGAAGGGAATTCCACATCCTTACCACTCTTACAGTAAAGAACCCTTTACGTGGTTTAAGGTTAAACCTCTTTTCTTCTAATTTTAATGAGTGGCCACGTGTCTTATTAAACTCCCTTCTGTGAAAAAGTTTTATCCCTATTGTGGGGTCACCAGTATGGTATTTGTGAATTTAAGTGCAGAGAAGAGAGAGTCTTACGGCTCCAGGAACAAACATGCAGATAGTAAACTCCTCTCTCGGCAGGGAAGCCACAGGTGCTGGCAATCGCCGCTAGCAATAAACGGAAGTAGACTCTGGACTGCCGCACTCTTCAGAAAAAACGCCTTTCTTTATTAAAAAATCACATCAAAAAACCCAAAAAACACAGCAGACAAAGAAGGCTTACGTTTCACACTAGCAGTACTGCTTAATCATGAGCTATGATTAAGCACTACTGCTAGTGCGACACGTCAGCCTTCTTTGTCTGCTGTGTTTTTTGGGTTTTTTGTGTGATTTTTTAATAAAGAAAGGCGTTTTTTCAGAAGAGTGCGGCAGTCTAGAGCCTACTTCCGTTTATTTGTGAATTTAAATCATATCCCCTCTCAAGCGTCTCTTCTCCAGAGAGAATAAGTTCAGTGCGCGCAACCTTTCCTAATAATTAATATCCTCCAGACCCTTTATTAGTTTTGTTGCCCTTCTTTGTACTCGCTCCATTTCCAGTACATCCTTCCTGAGGACTGGTGGCCAGAACTGGACAGCATAGTCTAGGTGCGGCCGGACCAGAGTCTTGTAGAGTGGGAGGATTATCGTTTTATCTCTGGAATTAATCCCCTTTTTAAAGAGGAGGGCCGGTTTAAAAAAAAAAAGTAAAACTTTTAATAAGCAGACTTACCTGTCCAGGGCGCCCACGATGTCGGCCGCCCGAGGCTAACCCGTCCCTCGGCTCTCGGGTCCCGGCGCCGCCATTTTAGCTAAGGGTTTACTACTGCGCATGCGCGAGTCACGCAGCGCTTTGTGAATGGGACGCGCTGTGTTCTGGGACACACAGTTCCCAGAACACAGCGCGACCCATTTAAATATATAAATATCAAGGTGATAGTTATGGCGCTCTCCTATGGCTATACAAGAAATCTCATACTAAAATATTATCTTAAAGTGCTAGTGTTGCATGTTCTAATATGTTAGATTACAATTCAAAATACTAAAAATATAAAGAAAACATTTGAGAATTAATAAAATTAATAACTGTGCAAAAAAGTGCAAAAAAAAGGTGCTTACGTGCTATAGTGCAAAATACGTGCCTATACATTTTAAATCATCTTATTCCAACAACCATTTCAAAGTCAAAGAAAATATATACACATTAAGGAGATTTCTTTGAAAATCACAAGTTGCAAAAAATTAAAAACACAAAGTAAAACAAAAATGTTCAAAAATAACTTTCGTGCAAAAAGGAGTTTGGTTAAAGGATTTTTTCAAAAGTTCAAATAGGAGTGACTTGTGCCCAGTGCCTGGTGTGTTTTGAGTCTCAACCAGTGCGTTTTTCTGTGCCTAAAGCAAATTGCCGCACTCACCAGCTCCCCTGCCCCTGCAGGGGTTAAATTGCATTCACAGTGTGAGCCCCTGTGTCGCTGTGTGGAGCTGGTCTGGTTGGTATTCAATTCCTCGTTTCCTCGTTTTTATAAAAAATATAGAACATGCAACACTAGCACTTTAAGATAATATTTTAGTATGTGATTTCTTGTATAGCCATAGGAGAGCGCCATAACTATCATCTTGATATTTATATGTTTATCCAACCTTTCAGGTTGGTTTTTTGGTAGTGGCAGCCCCTTACATGCGACTTAACTAATCCTAAGTAGTGATGGACGAACGTTTCGCCCGGCGGTCGTTTCGCGGCGAATTTCCGACATTCGCGGTCCGCACGTTCGAACGCCTTTTTCCGTCGTTCGCCGCGGCGGACTTACGTGTTTAATGTATACAAGAACTTTAACCTTTGGTGACACGTTTATCATGTGATACAGGACAGCCAATTGAGACATGACAGCACATGGACACTTGTACATTCCCCCTAACCTATAAATACACCCGATCCGGTGGCCATTTTACATTCTTTCTTCTGTTACGATAGGGACAGGTTCCTGTGTGGAGTAGGGAGAGATAAACCACTAGCTATTTGGTACACAAAAGTTCTTTTCAGGACTGGTATAGGTGTTAGGTGTTGATAGGTTTGCTGTGCTGCTGATTCTTGCAGCAGCCTGAGTGTCTTTTGTTAGTTTAGAGAAAGGGAAAGGACGGTGTATGCTACAGGGACAGCCAGATTAGTCTTTCATCATCATCATCATCATCATCATCATTAGCTGTTACTATCAAGGTCCACAAAAGAGCTGTTCCAGTAACCACTAATCGTTCTCTTTTTTTGCCAATTTGTATAGGGACAGGAAGGAAGCAGTGTTGTCAGGCAGTGAGGGTAATTTTAAAGACTTGCTGTTATTATTAGTTCCACAAAGGTTCTTTTCAGGACTGGTATCAGTGGTACAGTAATAGGCTTGTACATGTATAATATTCTTTCTTCCAAATATAGAAAGGATATTATACTTGACTGCTGCCCTTCTGCTGCAGTCTGCTAAACATTCACAACTCACTTGTTCCACAAAAGTTCTTATAAGGACTGGTAACTTGGTATAGGGTGCTACGGTACATAGGCTTGAGTGCGGTACAGTCTGCTGTTCTGTAAGGACCGCTATCGGTCCACAATAGATAGGGTTGACGTGCACCACTGCTGACCGCTGCCCTATACTGCAGCAGTCCTTCAGCGGTATAGGGACTGACGTACAGTCTGCTAATCACTAACACACAACCTGCTTGTTCCACAAAAGTTCTTATAAGGACTGGTAACTTGGTATAGGGTGCTACGGTACATAGGCTTGAGTGCGGTACAGTCTGCTGTTCTGTAAGGACCGCTATCGGTCCACAATAGATAGGGTTGACGTGCACCACTGCTGACCGCTGCCCTATACTGCAGCAGTCCTTCAGCGGTATAGGGACTGACGTACAGTCTGCTAAACACTAATACACAACCTGCTTGGTCCACAAAAGTTCTTATAAGGACTGGTAACTTGGTATAGGGTGCTACGGTACATAGGCTTGAGTGCGGTACAGTCTGCTGTTCTGTAAGGACCGCTATAGGTCCACAATAGATAGGGTTGACGTGCACCACTGCTGACCGCTCACCTATACTGCAGCAGTCCTTCAGCGGTATAGGGACTGACGTACAGTCTGCTAATCACTAACACACAACCTGCTTGTTCCACAAAAGTTCTTATAAGGACTGGTAACTTGGTATAGGGTGCTACGGTACATAGGCTTGAGTGCGGTACAGTCTGCTGTTCTGTAAGGACCGCTATCGGTCCACAATAGATAGGGTTGACGTGCACCACTGCTGACCGCTGCCCTATACTGCAGCAGTCCTTCAGCGGTATAGGGACTGACGTACAGTCTGCTAAACACTAATACACAACCTGCTTGGTCCACAAAAGTTCTTATAAGGACTGGTAACTTGGTATAGGGTGCTACGGTACATAGGCTTGAGTGCGGTACAGTCTGCTGTTCTGTAAGGACCGCTATCGGTCCACAATAGATAGGGTTGACGTGCACCACTGCTGACCGCTGCCCTATACTGCAGCAGTCCTTCAGCGGTATAGGGACTGACGTACAGTCTGCTAATCACTAACACACAACCTGCTTGTTCCACAAAAGTTCTTATAAGGACTGGTAACTTGGTATAGGGTGCTACGGTACATAGGCTTGAGTGCGGTACAGTCTGCTGTTCTGTAAGGACCGCTATCGGTCCACAATAGATAGGGTTGACGTGCACCACTGCTGACCGCTGCCCTATACTGCAGCAGTCCTTCAGCGGTATAGGGACTGACGTACAGTCTGCTAAACACTAATACACAACCTGCTTGGTCCACAAAAGTTCTTATAAGGACTGGTAACTTGGTATAGGGTGCTACGGTACATAGGCTTGAGTGCGGTACAGTCTGCTGTTCTGTAAGGACCGCTATCGGTCCACAATAGATAGGGTTGACGTGCACCACTGCTGACCGCTCACCTATACTGCAGCAGTCCTTCAGCGGTATAGGGACTGACGTACAGTCTGCTAATCACTAACACACAACCTGCTTGTTCCACAAAAGTTCTTATAAGGACTGGTAACTTGGTATAGGGTGCTACGGTACATAGGCTTGAGTGCGGTACAGTCTGCTGTTCTGTAAGGACCGCTATCGGTCCACAATAGATAGGGTTGACGTGCACCACTGCTGACCGCTGCCCTATACTGCAGCAGTCCTTCAGCGGTATAGGGACTGACGTACAGTCTGCTAAACACTAATACACAACCTGCTTGGTCCACAAAAGTTCTTATAAGGACTGGTAACTTGGTATAGGGTGCTACGGTACATAGGCTTGAGTGCGGTACAGTCTGCTGTTCTGTAAGGACCGCTATCGGTCCACAATAGATAGGGTTGACGTGCACCACTGCTGACCGCTGCCCTATACTGCAGCAGTCCTTCAGCGGTATAGGGACTGACGTACAGTCTGCTAATCACTAACACACAACCTGCTTGTTCCACAAAAGTTCTTATAAGGACTGGTAACTTGGTATAGGGTGCTACGGTACATAGGCTTGAGTGCGGTACAGTCTGCTGTTCTGTAAGGACCGCTATCGGTCCACAATAGATAGGGTTGACGTGCACCACTGCTGACCGCTGCCCTATACTGCAGCAGTCCTTCAGCGGTATAGGGACTGACGTACAGTCTGCTAAACACTAATACACAACATGCTTGGTCCACAAAAGTTCTTATAAGGACTGGTAACTTGGTATAGGGTGCTACGGTACATAGGCTTGAGTGCGGTACAGTCTGCTGTTCTGTAAGGACCGCTATCGGTCCACAATAGATAGGGTTGACGTGCACCACTGCTGACCGCTCACCTATACTGCAGCAGTCCTTCAGCGGTATAGGGACTGACGTACAGTCTGCTAATCACTAACACACAACCTGCTTGTTCCACAAAAGTTCTTATAAGGACTGGTAACTTGGTATAGGGTGCTACGGTACATAGGCTTGAGTGCGGTACAGTCTGCTGTTCTGTAAGGACCGCTATCGGTCCACAATAGATAGGGTTGACGTGCACCACTGCTGACCGCTGCCCTATACTGCAGCAGTCCTTCAGCGGTATAGGGACTGACGTACAGTCTGCTAAACACTAATACACAACCTGCTTGGTCCACAAAAGTTCTTATAAGGACTGGTAACTTGGTATAGGGTGCTACGGTACATAGGCTTGAGTGCGGTACAGTCTGCTGTTCTGTAAGGACCGCTATCGGTCCACAATAGATAGGGTTGACGTGCACCACTGCTGACCGCTCACCTATACTGCAGCAGTCCTTCAGCGGTATAGGGACTAAGAGTTTTGTCACAGGGTCATTTAAAAAATGACAGGCAGAGGAAGAGGCAGGCCCTTCCGCAGGGGTGGTAGGGGTAGGGCAGGAGCAACAGGCTTGAGCCAAAGTGGGAAGTTGCAGAAGGTGCGTTCAATTACTTTAAAGGATGCACCAGACTTGGTTGAGTGGCTCGCTCAGCCTTACTCTTCTGCACCCTCCTCATCCTCTCGATCTGCACCCTCTTCTTCACTCTCTGCTATGTGCACCCCCAAAGACACTACCACCAACAACACGACCACCACCACCACCACCACATACCTTCCGCTTGAGTCACTGGAATTATTTTCCGATCCATATCAAGAGGACATTTCTGATGCGCAGCCACTCTTGGTATTGGATCAGGAAGAGGAGGTAGCAACAAGCGCTACTCAGCAGTCTGACGCCAGTACCCAGATCAGCCCAAGGAGGAGGTTGGTCCCCGGTGTTGCTGCCTACTCCGAGATCTCTACTTATAGCGGTGGGGAAGGTGACGTTGATGATGACGTGTCTAGTGATGTCACGTGGGTGCCCACAAGAGAGGAAGAGGAGGGGAGTTCAGAGGGAGATATGGACCAGCAGATAGGGAGGAGAAGCAGCAATGACTTACATTGCACAGCAGGGACAAAGCAGACTGCAAATGTATCAGGAGCGAGTCATCGACCATGTACGGTCACATCTGGCGCTCCCAGGACACCGGCACATGGCTCCGCAGTGTGGGCTTTTTTTAACGTGTCCGCTGCTGACAATAGCGTTGCCATCTGCAATCTTTGCAGTCAACGCGTTAGTCGCGGTAAGCCCAATACTCACCTAGGGACGACCGCCTTAAGAAGGCACATGAGCAGCCATCACCGAGCCCAGTGGGAGCAACGGAACACACAAAGCCACACTGCAGGCTCTCACCGTCCAGCCTCGTCTTCTACTTCTCCTTCTCCTCTCTCCTCACAATTGTCCTCCACTCCACCTTCCATCACGCCAAGCTCACATTTTTCTGCAAAAAGGCAGGCTTCCGTGGGCCTAATGTTTGAGCGTAAAAAAATGATGACGCCGGATAACCCTCTTGCCCAACGGTTGGCGGCTGGCTTGTCAGAACTCATAGCCCGCCAACTACTGCCATATAAACTGGTGGACTCGGAGGCCTTTCGCAAATTTGTGGCCATTGGAACACCACAATGGAAGGTCCCAGGAAGGAAGTATTTCTCAGAGAAGGGCATCCCAGAGCTATATGGCCATGTTCAGCGGCAAGTGAATGTATCTCTGGCACACAGTGTCGGTGCCAAGATACATCTGACCACAGACACGTGGTCTAGCAAACACGGGCAGGGAAGGTATATCAGTTTTACTGCCCACTGGGTGAACCTTCTGACGGCCGTCAAGCATGTAACCCGTGGCACCCGTGTAGATTTGGTTTTACCGCCACGGATTGCATGCAGGCCTGACTCTTCTTCTCCTCCTCCTACTCCATCCTCCTCCCTCTCCTCCTCAGCTGCCTCCTCCTTTTCCGCTGCTAGCGTCTCTTCCACTGCACCGCCCAAGCTCCCCAGAACCTATTCCACATGCCAGGTGAGACGTTGCCATGCCGTGCTGCGTCTGTTGTGCCTGGAAGCAAAGAGCCACACTGGCCCGGCACTCCTTTCAGCTTTGCGTTCACAGGCAGATGAGTGGCTAACACCGCTCAATTTGACAGTTGGTAAAGTGGTGTGTGACAACGGTGCCAATCTGCTTAGCGCATTGAAACAGGGCAAAATCACGCACGTGCCGTGCATGGCACACGTCTTAAACTTGGTCGTGCAGCGATTCCTTGTCAAATACCCTGGGGTCCAGGACATCTTGCGGCAGGCAAGGAAAATCTCGGCCCATTTCAGAAGATCTTACACGGCCATGGCTCGCCTTGCTGACATTCAGCGGCGACACCATCTGCCGGTCAGACGTCTTATTTGCGATTGCCCGACGCGATGGAACTCAACCTTCTATATGCTTGATAGGCTGCTCCAGCAGAAACGTGCAGTTAACGTCTACCTGTATGAACTCTGCGAAAGAAACGGTTCTGGGGAGCTGGGTTTTTTTTCACCGCGCCAGTGGCTGCTCATGCGCGACACATGCAGACTTCTGCGGCCATTTGAGGAGATCACCAAACTGGTCAGTCGCAGCCATGGCGCCATCAGTGACATGGTACCTTATGCCTTCTTTCTGGAGCGTGCATTGCGTCGTGTCATTGATCAGGCTGTGGAGGAGCAGGAGCGGGAAGATGAGGAAGTCGCAATGCTGGATGAATTCCCAGGGGGGGCTACTCTATCTGAGACAAGTCAACAACAGGAGTCTGATGAGGAGTCAGAGGAGGATGGTGCCGGGGCGGATGAGCAGGAGCAAGAAGAGCATGCTTTAAACCTTTCTGGGATCCCTGTTGTGCGAGGATGGGGAGAGGAGAATGAAGAGGACGACATTATCCTGGATGATGAGCAGGAGCCAGGCCACCACACCGCTTCCACTTTAGTGCAAATGGGGGCCTTCATGCTCCAGTGTTTTAATAGGGACCCCCGTATAAAAAGCATGAGGGTCAAGGACCAGTACTGGGTGGCAACGTACTTAGACCCCCGGTACAAACACAAAATGGCGGAAATGTTACCGCCGTCGCAGAGGGCTGTCAGAATGCAGCACTTCCAGGCCTTGCTTCGAGAAATGCTGCATTCTGCTTTTGCGTGCGCTGGCAGAGGAGCAATTCCCACTCCCAGAGAAGGATTTGCGGGTACCAATCCAACAGCGCCTGCAAGAAGAGGCCGGTTTGAAGATGTGTTGGTGACTTCGGATATGAGGTCATTCTTTCAGCCGACCCATCGACAGGTGTCATCCGGATCCAGCATCAGGGAACGCCTAGACCGTCAGGTGTCCGACTACATTGGGTTAACGGCCGATGTGGACGCTCTGAGGAGTGATGAACCCCTAGACTACTGGGTGGGCAGGCTTGACCTCTGGCCAGAGCTTGCCCAATTTGCAATCGAACTGTTGGCTTGCCCCTCATCCAGTGTCCTGTCCGAAAGGACGTTCAGCGCAGCAGGGGGGATTGTGACCGATAAGCGTACTCGCCTAGCTCACCACAGTGTTAACTACCTCACATTTCTAAAAATGAATGAGGCATGGATCTCGGAGGAATTCAACACATGTGACCAGTAGACCATGTATATGTCTATAAACTATTTTTTTAATCAAGCACACAGACCTTCTTAATTCATTTGGCTCACTTCCTTGACCCAAAAAAGCACACCGTACTATATGCCCCTACCCTCCTCTTTGAAGAGGTTGAGCGGTGTCATATTTCTACTGGGGCTGCTTATGATATCCCTGTGCTGTGCTGACTTCCTCCTGGGGGTTCTTATTATGAAGGGATCACACTATCCCTGTGCTGTGCTGACTTCCTCCTGGGGGTTCTTATTATGAGGGGATCACACCATCCCTGTGCTGTGCTGACTTCCTCCTGGGGCTGCTTACGGTGCTGCTGTCAGTGCTGTATGTCACGGTGCTGCTGTCAGCGCTGTATGTCACGGTGCTGCTGTCAGCGCTGTATGTCACGGTGCTGCTGTCAGCGCTGTATGTCACGGTGCTGCTGTCAGCGCTGTATGTCACGGTGCTGCTGTCAGCGCTGTATGTCACGGTGCTGCTGTCAGCGCTGTATGTCACGGTGCTGCTGTCAGCGCTGTATGTCACGGTGCTGCTGTCAGCGCTGTATGTCACGGTGCTGCTGTCAGCGCTGTATGTCACGGTGCTGCTGTCAGCGCTGTATGTCACGGTGCTGCTGTCAGCGCTGTATGTCACGGTGCTGCTGTCAGTGCTCTGTATTACGGTGCTGCTGTCAGATGCCTCTATCACGGTGCATGTGTCATTCCGGTATGTCACGCTGCTGGTGATCATCTCCTGCACCCTCTTCTTTGCCTACCCTGGTCCCTGACCTTCCCTCTCCTCCATTGCCTTCATTAGCTCCATAGTCCTGAATTGTTAGAACAATTTCCCAAATAAAATAAAAATGCTTGTAGTTATCGATCCCAAATTCACCTCATACATGTATTATGTCATTGTCCAGATGGTGGGACTACGTTTTACCCCCTAATAATTACCACGTGGCCGCAAATTCGACATGAAGGTTTGCAAAGTTCGCCTCCCATTGAAGTCAATGGGGCCCGCGGCGAACGTTCGGTTTCGCGAACGTTTGGGTCCGTTCGCATTTCGCGTTCGCGAAACGTCCCGTCGGAAGTTCGTCCATCACTAATCCTAAGCAACTTTAAGCGACTTAAGTAAATTTTTTCCTAAAACATCTTGTCCCCATAGCGTACCCTACCCCCCGTTTTTTCTCACACAGCGCGACCCATTACCCAGAAGACGCCGCACGGAGGAGAGAAGATAGAAGATCTCCGCGGAGAAGGAAGAGGCAGATTAGGACGATGTGCCTAGCAACAGGCATTTCTGGTAAGTTAAAAAAAATTATAATTTTCATTTTTTTTTTCAGATTTTTTTCAAAATTTTTATGTATTTTTTTTTTCAGGGTGGCCCTCCACTTTAATGCATGCCAATATTCGGTTTGTTAGCAGCAGCTTGGCATTGCATGCCAATGCTCTGCCTATCATCTACTAGAACCCCCAGGTCCTTTTCCATCCTAGATTCCCCTAGAGGTTCTCCCCCCAGTGTATAGATTGCATTCATTATTTTGCCACCCAAATGCATTATTTTACATTTTTCTACATTAAACCTCATTTTCCACGTGGTTGCCCATACATTTAACTGTTCACTGTTTAGTTAATGAGAGATCTAAGACATATGTTCACTTATGGGTGGAAATGTGATGCCTGTATTAACGATACCGCCGTCTCTGTAATATTAATGTTTTATTGGTTGTAAACGAAAAATAGATGTTTTATATATTATAACACAGTTGTAACATACCTCCCAACTTTGTGATATAGAAACGAGGGACAACTTTTAGAAAAAGTATGTAGGCATAGGACACACCCCTTGCCACACACCTTGCCACACCCCCTTAACCCCCCTAGCGGTAATCCCGAGTCTGGCTCAGGGTAGGAATATACTGACAGGAGCGGTAACCCCGAGCCAGACTCTGGATGGCTTCGCTCGATGCAGGGGAGGACACAGGGAGCGTTACTCACCTTGTCACCTGGATCCAGCGATGTCCCCGCGCTGTGTGATCGAGCCGTCCTCCGCTCGATTCACAGTGCCGAATGCCGCCGAGCTCCGTTCCCTGCGACGTTACGGCGCACGGGAGCGGAGAACGGCGGCAAATTCAAAAAAGTTAAAACACACTAAACACACACAGCACTGTAATCTTACAGATTACAGTGCTGTATTAAAAAATACACACCCCCTTTGTCCCTAGTGGTCTGTGCAATGCCCTGCATGCACTTTTATATTATAAATACTGTTTTTTACTGCCTGGAATTTGGAGATTGTCCATAGCAACCAAAAAGTGTAAATTTTTCAGTGTTTTAGGATTTTATTACATTATTGAATCATTTTTATTATTCTTTATTATATTATAAACTTTATCATACCCGGGATGTCTGCTAGACTCTGGTTTGAACAGATTTAAGAGCGTTATTCCTAAGAATTACAGGACTACAAAATAAAAGCCAGATTTCCGTGCAAAATAATTGTACCACTTTTAGCACCTAATTCCAGACTGAATCATACCGCCAGGGAGGTTAAAGGAGAATTATAAAAAAAAAAGATTAGTTAAACAAACAAGTGCTTTATTTTTGACACAACTATTCCTTCATACCTGCTTTTGCTTTTTTTGATAGATAAAAAGTGCATTTTATATATGTAGCACTAACCCCCGAAGGAGCTGCTGGTTTTATTGGAGCTTACCGTTACCTCACCTGCTCGCTTCTTCATCTTAGGGGGGTCCCATTGGAAAGTAGCCCAATTGATGATAGATCAGACACGTGGTGCTTTTGAAGATTTATTTAGGGATAACACCAAAGAAAGACACAAGACACAGTTCTTCAATAGAGGGCTAGAGGATAAGGGGGAGTTCAGGCACCTGGTAATTGTGGGTTAGAGGTATTGGTCAGATGCAGAGGACAAACAGCTCCACAGACTGGATCCAGCAGTCACCGGATAGGCCCCTCTCACTTGACCTAGCAGCCGATGAAATGCTAAACAAAGTCTCTGCCACAGACTTGTCAATTGAACTTAGTTGTTTTGAGAGTAAATACGCAACAAAATCTCTGCCACAGACTTGTTAACTGAACTTAGAGATTTTTGACAGTTTTAGGAAGAACTACCATACAGTACCAGATTCTTTCAGCTGACCCAGCGATACTGTAAGGATATTGATCCGGGTTGCGTCCCCAGATCCCAGGCTCCTCCAGAGACACCAGCCTTGCGCTCGGTCCTCGACTGGAAAAGTCCTCCCCTGGATCCTCCAGCTTTCTTGGCTTCTCTACGCAGGCGAGACAGCACAGGACCACTCCTGGATCAGCAGGCACCAAGACATTCCTGGGCCTACACTCTCAGTTGCGAGGCCTCAGGCCAGCCGGCCCGAGGCGCAGATCCACGCAGCACAGACCCCAGGCCAGGCGGGCCCTTGGGTTGGGATCAGACCACCTTAAATACCCTCTCCCAAAATGCACAGCAGGGAAACCACACCCACTGAACCATTTCCGAGCATGAGGTGGCATTCAATGCATGCAGCCCGCTGCTGTTCCACACCCACCGATGGTGACAGCGACACCCACGGTCAAGTAGGAATCAGTGCAATCCAGCTGGACTGGTACAGAAACCAGAACTTTTAGAGAAATTAGTCTGAGCCAAACTACAGCTTCAGACAATTAAATTTGAAAAAGACAAAAGCATCTGCTCATCAGGAGCAGGGCGCTACATATACAACTACCCTCGAAATCAGGGACAGTTGGGAGCTATGATTGTAATCAGGGCCGCTGATAGAAATCATGGGGCCCCCTACAGCCTACCTGACGGGGCCCCCCTTTAGCTCCACCCTTGGTCCCTCCTTTAGCCCCATCCCTGGCCCTTCCCCAGATGCCATATTGTGCTGCAGACAGTGGCACCAATGCCATGCTGCCCATCAATGCCATATTGTGCTTCAGACAATGCCACCCATGCCGCCGATGGCAAAGTGCCATTGGCAGCATGGGTGGCACTGTCTGCAGCACAATATGGCTTTGGCGGCATGGGTGACACTGTCTGCTACACATTGCGGCATTTGCGGCATGGGTGGCACTGTCTACAACACAATATGGCATGCGCAGCATGGGTGGCACTGTCTGCAGCACAATATGGCATTGGCGGCATGGGTGACACTGTCTGCAGCACATTACGGCATTGGCGGCATGGGTGGCACGGTCTCTGCAGGCAGCACATGATACCTGCAGACAGTGCCACCCATGCCACTAATGCCATAATGTGCTGCAGACAGTGCCACCCATGCCATATTGTGCTGTAGACAGTGCCACTCATGCTGCCAATGGCATAATGGCATGGGTGGCACTGTCTCTGCAGGCAGCACATGCGTTATGGCATTAGCGTCATGGGTGGCACTGTCTGCAGCAGATTATGGCATTGGCGGCATGGGCGGCACTGTCTCTGCAGGCAGCACATGTGTTATGGCCCATAATGCATGTGCTGCCTGCAGAGACCGTGCCACCCATGACGCCAATGCCATATTCTGCTGTAACGGTGCCACCCATGCCGCATGCGTTATTGCCCATAACGCATGTGCTACCTGCAGACAGTGCCACCCATGTTGCCAATGGCATAATGTAAAGATGCTGCTGCAGTAGTAGTAGATCTTGAATCCACCCCCCCAAGCAAGCACACACCTGTGTTCTGTGTTAGCTGGGCCCCAGGAGTCACTTCCTCTTTCATCCTGTTGCTGGTTGCTGTCTGGACTGGAGTGCGAGTCAGATGCCAGATCAAGCCCTTTCTTTTTTTTCTTCCGCCACCGCCGCTCGTCTCTCTGCTTTTTCTCTGTCCGAGTGAAGAACAGAGCAGAAGGGGAGGAATCACTCCACGCCAGGGAAGGCAATATAGAGGACGCGCTGGCCGGAACTTGAGCCAGCATGAGGAGCGGGTGCGGAGAGGACATTCTTCCGTGTCCGAAATAGAAAAAATAGTCCCTCCCCCTGCATATTGAGCTATCGGCATAAAAAAAAAAAAAAATGTAAAAAGAACGGCTAGTGTTCAGTTGGTTTGGTGTATGCAGACAGATAGTGTTCAGTCAAGGTGGCTGGGGGATTATTATTTTTTTTAACATTAATTAGGTCTCTGTTCAGGTTGCCCGGGCCCCCCTGCTGGCCGGGGCCCAGTACAACAGGGCCAGTCGTACTGGCCTATCAGCGGCCCTGATTGTAATATATTGCCTTTAAAATGCCAATATGAAGAAATTTTTCTGTCTATACTTTATTTTATTGCAATTTCTTTTGAGACTATAAGCTGAATTTTTATGTTTGGTATCTTTTCAGTTTGCAAAAGTGATCTGTTTAACTGTCAATCTGTCCCAAACTTTGCATTCAGGATGGTGAATTAAGAGATTGGTGGATGATCTTTTCGCTGTGAATGAAACAGGAATAGCTTGATCTTTAGCAGTTTCCAAGTTCGGTGTCTCTGTTTTCGTAGTTTCCATGCAGAAAAAGTTTTTCTAAAAATATATATAATAAAATAATTAAAGTTACAAAAGTCAGCACAAAATACACACAATACAAACATACACACATATACAGTAGGTGGAGGTTTCAGAAAGTGGTCGTGTCAAGGACGTTGTTACATTGCAGGGAAGTATAGTGTAAAGTTGGCCACACGGGGGGCGTGACCGGATGTGCAAGGAGGAGTGAGAGATGTGAGACGCCGTGGTTAACCTCCTCCCGGACCCCATGAGGAGAGTGTGGCGTGTTTGATGTTATGGCTGGATGTAGTGCAAGGAGGGTCGGAGCCAGTTGCTGAAGTCGGATGGGAGGAGCGGTGTCTGTACACATTTGTATTGTCGGGCCGAGTCAAGCTGAGCTCTCGGGGATCTCCGTCCACTTCCGGGTTCCGAACCCCTAGCGAAAACGGCCGAAGATACACGAGGACACACGAGCACCCCCAGCGCCGATCGCCTTGGAGCCTCCGAACCCCGCTGAATAACTCCGCGTACAGCTGATACCAAGAGGCTCTCCCGCCCGCCCGCCCGTAAGCCGCGACAGGAGGAGGGAGGTAAGTGGTGGTGTGCGGGGGGAGAAGAAAATGGAGGAGTGAGGGGGATATCAGGCGGAGGTTTGGCAATGTAACTTTGTGGACATAGTAGTGTCTGAAAACTGGCAAACAGCTAATAGAAAAGCGCTGGCTGGGGGTGAGGAGGACATTCAGTGCTTCTTTTCTTTTTCTTTTCTGGAGTCCATTGCTTTTTATTGCTTCGTATTGCATCTCAAGACGAACGAATGGTAACTCAAGTGGCGTATGCTACCTGCTGTAAAGGCGGGCGTTTGTGGTCAGTGAAACCAGGAAGTCAATGATACTGGAAATGAATACCTGTGGAATGGTTATACGGCAAGAACGGTGTTGCACTAATTGATTTACTGAGGGATGGTGGCAGCCCTAGAAACTAACTGATATCTGAATTGGTGCGTGCAAATAAGTATCGGTTGTGTAGTAATAAAGCAGGGAGTCAATGGGATACATGAAGTGTATACCGGAGAATTAGGTATAAGACACGGTTAATACTGCATTAAACCTTTGACTGAGTGACGGACGCCTGAGTTACAATGTTAAAAAATTATTAAATATAATATCCAGGACTGACTTGAAGATTGGAATAAGATAAATAGAGAAGGAAATACCCAAAAAGAAAGGGGAGGAAAGTGGTGAGAAAAAGGAAAGAGAAAGAAAGATGCAGCACCTGCGTTCTGCAAAGGAGAGGGGGGAAAAAAGCATGCAACAGTCTGCCACAGCAGCCAAACTAGAACAATTTGCTCATAATTCTGCACAGTCATCTCAGACCCCTCCAAAAAAGGGGCAGACAAAGGGGCAGCAAGGGATAATGCCTGAAAGGAAAAGCACGGGACAGTCAAACACTAATATTAATACGCAGGCCGGAGCAGTGGCAAAATGCTCAGTCAATAAGAATGCGGGTGCAGGGGAACTGAATTTAGAGACTATAACAGGTGATCCCCCTCCGTTGGAAAAAGAGCCAACTATCAAGGACGTGTTAATGGCCGTAAATGCATGTAACATCTCACTGAAAGAATTATGTATTCAAATGAAGGGAGTGAAGGAGGATCTACTGGTGGTGAGGCAAGATTTACAGAAAGTTGTGGAGAGGACGGCAGAACTTGAGATAAGGACCAGTAGATTAGAAGACGATACAACCTCCCTAACTAAAGAGCTAGAAAGTCTGAGGCCGCGTACACACGGGCGGACTGTTCGCCCAACTTTGTCCGCTGAACAGTGTTTGGGCGGACAGTCCGCTCGTGTGTGGGCTTTCAGCGGACAGTTTCAGCGGACAGTTGGACGGACAAGGTTTTTCGGAATTTCCAGCCCGCTCGTGTGTAGGCTTGTTCGTCAAACAAAGTTGCGCGCATGCTCAGAAAGGATTTTCACGCCGAAAGCTATAATGCAGTGTATAGGACGTCGTATTTTTCGTCCCGTCGTACGTGCTGTTCACGTCATCGCGCACGGTTTCAGCAAACTGTTCGTTCGTCGTGTGTGGGCATGTCCGTCCATGCTAATTTTGAGCGGACTGTTTGCTGAAACTGTTGGACGGACAAAGTTGGGCGAACAGTCCGCGCGTGTGTACGCGGCCTGAAGGAGCAGTTTACAGGATATAGAATAAGAATGGACGAAATGGAAAATAGACTCCGGAGGGACAATGTGCGCATAGTGGGCCTTCCTGAAAAAAGCGAGGGTGTAAACCCCGCTGAGTTTTTGAAACATTTATTAATTGACATGTTTGGAAGGGACTCATTCTCAACAACGTTTTCCATAGAGAGGGCGCATAGAGTGCCCTTTAGAGCTCCACCTGAGGGAGGTCGCCCTAGGCCATTACTGATGAAATTACTAAATTATAAAGATAAAGTGGTACTGTTACGGAAAGCAAGGGAAATGGGGAATATGTTGTATAAGGGGGTTAGAATCTCATTATATGCCGATTTTTCCCCAGAACTCCAGAGAAGAAGGGCAGAGTTTTTTCAAGTGAAGCGCAGGTTACAGAAACTTAGATTGACATATGCTCTTCTTTATCCTGCAAAGTTATGGATTAATGCATTAGGGTATACTCAGGTTTTTGGCTCCCCAATGGAGGTGGAAAAGTGGATAGAAGAAAATAGAGAAAAATTTTAGTCCTTATGTTCCTGGTTAGGAGTATGAGTCTGGTAGGAAGGTGGAAAGGGGGGGGGGGTGAGTTCTGAGAGTTTTTTTTTTTTTTTATTGGGGGGGGGGGGGGGAGGGGGGTAATACACGGCGAGAAGGAGTGGAGAAGGAAATTGTGGTATATATGTTGTGAAAATAGTGGAATAAGGTCACTAAGAAGCCCCCTGAATAACACCTGGGCAGGTGGGGGGAGGGTGGGGGGGAGGGGAGGGGATAACAGGGGGAAGGTTGGGGAAAAAAAAAATATGTGTGCACTAATAAATGGGGCTCAGGAGATAACTCAAATAAAGAAAAGATATAAAATACTGGGAGGTATAAAAACAAGGAAAATTGATTGATTACACGGGGAAAAATTGTAACAAACAATTATATAGCACAACTCACATTAGGAGAATAGATGAAATAGCGGTGATGGTTAGAAAATATGTCATCTTAGTGGGGATCAAGGTTTTGGAAGCCGGGTTTAACTCAATAAAGAAGGTAGTGGGGAGATGGAAGGTACCGGGATATAAGGAGATTTTAATCTCTGTCTTTTTTAGAAATATCCCCTGCCTTGTTATCTCCTTCTCTTTCCTTGATTTTCTCCTTTTCTGTCTGTTTACTCTGTGAATGCAGGATGGGAAAATTAAGATAGGCTCCTGGAATGTGAGGGGCCTGGGGACACAGGTGAAACAAAAAGCGGTGTTTTCTATGATGGAGGGATATGGAGTTGGGTTGGTCTGTCTGCAGGAGACTCACTTAATTAGAGATACAATACATCGGCTGCAGAATAGAAAATATCAATATCAATATCACTCTGTATATTCGTCGTATAGTAGAGGGGTGAGTGTCATGGTTAGAACAGGGTTGAATTTTGTTTGTAAGCAGGTCATCCAAGATGAAAAGGGTAAATACATATTTTTACATTGTTTAATTGAAAATAGAGAATGTGTGCTGGCAAATATCTATATCCCTCCACCATTTAAAATGGAAGTGTTGTTTAAGCTTTACGAATTTTTACTGGGGGTAGATAGAATTCCTATTATAATAGTAGGGGATTTCAACACAGTTTTAGATACCAAAATGGATAGATTCCCAGAAAAAATACTGGTGGAATCAGCTGGGCAGGGGAGGTTGGGTCAATACATGGAAGAAGTAGGACTGCTGGATTTATGGAGAACGGGGAATCCGGGAGCCAGGCAGTATAGTTGCCGTTCGGCCTCGCATTCCACGTTGTCCAGAATAGATATGATACTGGGGAATGACCTGGCCCTACAGCTGGTGGAAAAGATTGAATATCAGCCCAGGGGGATATCAGATCATTCCCTAGTGACAGTAACTTTAAAAATGAGTGAACGAAGGGGACAGAAGGTATGGAAATTGAACCCCCTTTGGTTAGAACTAATAAAAAAAGAGTCAGAAGAAGGCCCAGAGAAAATCCAGGTGGAACTAAAAGAATTCCTAAAAAACAACCGAGGTACAGTAGCACCAGGGATATTATGGGATGCTTTGAAATCATTCTTGAGGGGTCTCCTGATTCAATCTCTAGCAAAAACTAATAGAAAGTCAAGAGAGCAGGAGGCAAGTATAGGGAGAGAAGTGTTAGAGGCTGAAAGGAACTATATTAATGACCCTACCCCGGGAAAAGAAAAAATGTGGCTAGATAAACAAGAAGAATTTAGGTTAACGGCCCTGAAAAAAGCAGAGCTACAACGTATGTTCTTTCGTCAAGTCTCTTTTGTAGAAGGGGAAAGCATGGGAAAAATGTTAGCACAATTGGTGAAGAGTAATTCTGGTCCATCTTCAATACCGGTGATTAGGACAATGGAGGGGGAGGTTACAACTGAAACTGGGAGTATAGGTCAAGCATTTAGAGAATATTATAAAAAATTATACACCGCACAGAAAACAGGGATGGATGAGCAGATGGAGACATTTCTGGGTCACCTAGAGGTACCAAGTTTGAAACAAGAAGAAAGAGAAGAATTGGAAGCCCCAATCACTTTGAAAGAACTTCAGGAAGCAGTTACAAGCATGTCAAATCAAAAATCGCCCAGGCCAGATGGACTCCCGATTGAAGTATATAAAAATTTTGGCGAGATACTGCTCCCTGAACTTCTGGAGACACTAAGAGGAGTAATTGGGGAGGGCAAATTGCCCCTATCAATGATGGAGGCAATCATAATTTTGCTGTATAAGGAAGGCAAAGACCCATTAAATGTAGCATCGTACAGACCAATCTCTCTCCTGTGCACTGATGCAAAGATACTGGCTAAGTTATTAGCAACTAGACTTAACCGAGTTATAGTAAGATTAGTGCACATGGACCAAACAGGATTTATAGCTAATAGGTCAACCAGCATGAATATTAGGAGAGCTTTTTTGAACTTACAGATTCCAACAGATAATGATACCCCGGGAGCAGTTGTGGCACTAGACGTAACAAAAGCATTTGATAGTGTAGAATGGGGATACATATGGAAAGTATTGGAGAAATTTGGTCTGGGTCCTTCCTTTATCGGTTGGATTAGGATGCTATATGACAAACCTAGTGCAAGATTAAAAATCAATAATGAGCTTTCCGATAAAATAGAGCTGGGGAGAGGAACGAGGCAGGGGTGTCCATTGTCACCCCTACTCTTCGCTCTCGCTATAGAGCCCTTGGTCTGTGCATTTAGAGCAAATCGGGAGATAGTTGGTTTTCTGAGGAAAACCGGGGAGGAAAAAATTGCGCTTTACGCAGATGATATTCTGCTATTTCTGGGAGATATGAGACATTCATTGATAAAAGCAATAGGAATAGTGCAGGAGTTTGGTGGTTTTACAGGGCTGGAGATTAACTGGGAAAAGTCGGAATGTCTCCCTATGGACCCAGTTGATCAACAAACAGCCCTAGGAGTCCCCCAAATGTTAATAGTGGACAAATTGAAATACCTTGGAATTACTCTGACTAAGGACCCCAAGCAATTTATAAGTCATAATTTAGTCCCACTATTGGTTAAGTTTAAACAAAGAATAGCTATATGGAGGCGACTTCCTCTATCGGTGGCTGGCAGATGTAATCTGATAAAAATGATCTGGATGCCCCAACTTCTTTATATACTGCATAACACTCCGATATGGATTAATAGAAGTTGGTTCAATAAGATCGAGACGTTGTTCAGGGAATTAATATGGAAGGGAGGACAGGCCAGATTGCGATTGCGGATGCTTCAGCTACCGGTAGAGGAAGGAGGCTTCGCAGTTCCATATCCGGAGTGTTATTTTTGGTCAGCACAACTACAACAGTTAGGGGGAATTGAAGTGGCGAATGGAGGAACCCCAAATGGGAGACTGGTCTTAACAGCCTCACCACATAGGACGCTGATCGAGACCCTAGAAGCAGATTAATTTCAGTATAGATGTCCAACAGTAAAAATGATGTTAAAGATATGGCATATGGTAAAAAAAAAAATAGGATATAGGGAAATAACAAAGTACACTCCTCTATGGAATAATAAGAAGTATGGCAAGTCGGTAAAATCTTAGAATGGGAAAAATTTGGTATTGAAAGGTTGAACCATTTATATAGAGGCACGGGTATCAAAACCTTTGAGGAACTGCAAACAGAATTTAAGATACCACAAAACTCACTATATGCATATATATACAAGTGAGACATGCTATAAAGACCCAGTTTGGAAACTTGTTATTGGTGTGGGAAGAATTGCCGTTGATACAACTGCTAGCGCAAGCAGGACCCACCAAAGGATTGATATCAAAACTCTATTCCCATTTAGATAAACAGATTAACTGTGAGAGGAAAAGTAGGGTTGAGAAGGAGAAATGGGAGATAGATGTAGGTAACATAACACAGTCACAGTGGAAAACAATTTTAGAGTCATGCCCAAAGATCTCGGTTTCTCCCTCCCATAAGATATCACACCTGATGGTGATTAACAGAGCGTATTATACCCCCCCAGAGACTATTTAAATTCGGTAAAAGAGCAGACGACAGCTGTCCTAGGTGTGGGGGGATGGGAAACTTAATACATATGCTCTGGAAGTGTCCTAAACTATTCCGATATTGGAAAGGAGTAGTAGAGACATTAAGTAGAATTTTTGAGACAGTAATAGAATTAAATGCGGTGGTGTACATTCTAGGATACAGAAATGAGAGAGCAGAGAGAAAGGGAGTTACCACTGTAATTTTGAGATGTTTATTTCAAGCTAGGAGGATGATCGCTAGGAGATGGCAATCAAACCTAGCCCCTACAGTAGAAGACTGGGTGAAAGCCGTAAATGAATATCTATGTAAGGAAAGAGCAGTATACGCAAAACGAAATAACTTAAAAGAGTTTAACAAAAACTGGCGAGATTGGTTAGAGGAGATGCATACCCCAATATAAATTAGAAGAACTAAAGGAAGATGAGGTGGGGGGGGGGGGTGGGAGGGAGTAGGGAAGAGAGGAATAGGAGAGTTGGTATTATTTTAAGAAATTAGCCTTAAAGGGAAAGGTGAAAAGGAAAAGAAGAGAGATACACGGAAAGGCAAAAGCACAAATACAGCACTAGAGGGGAGGGGAAGGGGGAAGGATGGGATAGAAAGGGAGAAAGGGTGGGGGGGTTTAATTAAATAGGAAAAATGAAGGTAGTGAAAAATAGTCGAGGAGGGAGGTTGGGGTGTTATGGTATTGTTTAAAATATAATTTTTATGTTGTTATTTATTTTTGGAGTATGGATCCATATACAAGACCCCCCCCTTTTCTTAAATCCCAGACTCTGGAATGGAAGGAACTTGTATTGGATTATTGGTAACTTTGGGTTATTGTTAAAATGATTAAAAGGATGTCTGTATAAGATATGAAAATTTTTTGTAATAAAGATTAATATTTAAAAAAAAAAAAGTTGGCCACACATTTGTAGATTTTTGAACCAACGTTCATATGAACTTCTGTGCTGCCATTTGTATGAAAATTCTCAGTACTTTGCCTTGAATACTGTTAGAAAACTTCAAAATGTTCTCTCCTTTAACCCCTTTCCATCTGCTCTGGTGCCCCTTTAAACAGTTTGGGGGCAGGAAGGATCATGTGACCACTGTAACACTAACCATGTGATCAGAAGCCAGGCTACCGATCTTTAACCCGGGCGAAGAGCAGTTGGCATTTGGCATTTTTGGTGTTTTGTTGCCTCACAACCTGGAATTAACATGGATTGTTTGAAGATTTGCATCATTTAATTTACAGAACCTGTCCGCAACTTTGAAGATTTTTTTTTATTATTGTGAAGCAAACAGCAAATAGGACAAAATAACAGAAAATGTCAGTGTGCAAAACTATTTACCCCCCTAAAGTCAATACTTTATAGAGCCACCTTTTGCGGCTATCACAGCTTCAAGTAGGTTTGGATAAGTTTCTATGAGCTTGCCACATCTTACCATTGGCATTTTTGCCCATTCCTCCTTGCAAAACTGCTCCAGCTCCTCCAAGTTGGATGGTTTGTGCTTGTGAACAGTAATCTTTAAGTCTGACCACAGATTTTCTATTGGATTGATGTCTGGGCTTTGTCTAGGCCATTCCAACACATTTACATGTTTCCCCTTAAACCATTCAATTCCATAACTTTTTTAGCAATGTGTTTGGGGTCATTGTCCTGCTGGAAGGTGGACCTCCATTCTAGCCTCAAATCACACACAGAGTGGTACAGGTTTTGCTCAAGAATATCCCTGTATTTAGCTCCATTCATCTTTCCCTCAACTCTGACCAGTTTCCCAGTCCCGACTGCTAAAAAACATCCCCACAGCATGATGCTTCCACCACCATGTTTCACTGTGGGGATGGTGTTCTTTGGGTGATGTGATGTGTTGAATTTGCACCAGACATAGCGTTTTCTTTGATGGCCAAAAAGTTAAATTTTAGTCTCATCAGACCAGAGCACCTTCCTCCATACATTTTCGCAAACTCAAAACGTGCCATTTTTTTTTTTGCTGAAAGTAATGTCTTTCTATCCACTCTGCCATAAAGCCCAACTCTATGGCGCGTACGGCTTATTGTCTTCCTACGTACAGATACTCCAGTCTCTGCTGTGGAACTCTGCAGCTCCTCCAGGGTTACCTTAGGTCTCTGAGCTGCCTCTCTGATTAATGCCCTCCTTGCTCGGTCCGTGAGTTTTGGTGTGCGGCTGTCTCTTGTTTGCTGTTGTGCCATGTTCTTTCCATTTAGTTATGATAGATTTGATTGTGCTCCTAGGCATCATCAAAGATTTGGATTTTTTTTATAACCCAACCCTGACTTGTATTTCTCAACAATATTTTCCCTTACTTGTTTGCATTTGTGATGAACCAATATGCAATGTATTTAAAGAGCATGCGTAAGAGGCCTGAAGAAGGAGCGCATGCTCCATAAACGTGATGGCCATTGGTTCATCACAAATCCGAAAGTGACGTCATCCCTCAGCTCCCTGTGTGCTCCAGATCCAGGAAGCGTCGGTGACCACCAGCGCAACCTGCTCTGAGCAACCAGCTAGCAGCTCTACAGATGCACCCCCTTCTCGGACGCTAGGCAATATATGGCAAAAATGCCTGTTTTTTACTCTACTCTTGTGAATATGTATATACGCCTTGTGCATTCAATTTACTGTTATACTGCACTTAGAGTGGCGCTTGTGTGCTTTATCCTCAGCTGTTCCAAGATTTGCTTCTCATCTTCCACTGGGCTGCCTTCAAGGTGTTATCATACGGACTATATGGACTTTTGTATCAGTAATTTTTTTCAAATTTATCTTAATCGTCCCCCATTTCCTATGTACTTATCAGACTAGTGGACTAACACTGAGTCTGGTGCAAGCACCAACTTTTCTCAATGTGAATAGAATAGAGTAGAATATAATAGAAAATAACACAATGGTATATAAAGAAAATTGAAAAAATATAACCATCTTCGTATTCTAATCTATTCTTTTCTATTCAATTCAAATTGATTCTATTTGAATTTAGTGAAATGGTTATATTCTTTCTATTCTAATCTATTCTATTTTATTATTTTTATATTATATTCTTTTTTTTATTTGTTTATTCTATTCTATTATTTAATTGTCTATTCTTTTCTATTCTATTATTTTCTACTCAAATTCAAGTCTATTCTATACGAAATTCGAATTTCGGAAGATGGTTATATTCTTTCTATTCTGTTGTTTTTTTTTCTATACTATTCTGTTATTTTCTACTCTATTCGAATCTATTCTTTTTTTATTGTATTCAAATTCGAATTGATTCTATTTGAATTCTGGGAAATAGTTATATTCTTTTTATTCTATTCAATTCTATTGTTTTTTAATTCTATTCTTTTCTATTGTAGTCTATATTTTTATTCTATTCCATTCTTTTCTATTCTATTCTTTTTCTTATGTATTCAAATTCAAATGTATTCTATTTTAAATTAGAATTTCAGAAGATGGATATATTCTTTCTATGTTATTCTATTCTATTTGTTTCTAATATATTCTAGTCTATGTTGTTCTTTTATTTTCTATTCTATTTTGTTCTGTTTTACTCTATCTATACTTTTATTTTCCGTTATATTATTTTCTAGTCTATTTTCTATTCTATTAATTAATTTTTTATTTTATTCTCTTTGGAAATTGGAAAACTTTTTGAATTCGAATTTGAAAACTATTAGAATCAGAAAAGTATTCAAAAACGATTTGAAAAATGTTTCAAATTTTTTTTCGTTTATTTTAGATTAGTTTAAATTTGTTACTATTGTAGTTCGGCAATTCGGATACATCTGAATTTCCAAAAAACTAAAATTTGTGCGAATTTTAATTTGGAACGAAACAAACTGCACATGTCTAATGAGCAGAGTTAGCGTTAGGATTGGGGTTATAGGGGTTATAGGGAGAAGTGTTAGGGCTGGAGTTACAGGAAGGGTTAATGTTGGGGCAATAGTTGGTGTGTGGTGGGGGCCCTTAGCATCTCAGTACTGGTAGGTGTGTATCAAGATACACAATGAGACTGGAAGAGAAGCAGTTTAACCTTAAGCTGCCTAGGGGGTTCTTCACTGTCAGGGCGGTAAGGATGTGGAACTCTCTTCCACAATCAGTGGTGTCAGCAGGAAGTATTAGTAGTTTTAAAAGACTCTTGGACATACATCTTAGCGAACACAATATTGAAATGTTTATTGATATGAACACACACACACGCTGGATGGACTGTTGTCTTTATTCAACCTTACCTACTATGTAACTATGACATTTACCAGAATTATCTACCTGGTATTTGAGACCTAAGGTATCAGTGGCAGTCATTAGGGCTAATACAGCCATGACTACAATATAATATCGCCTAGAGTTTAACCATTAAGTCTTTTTGGCAATACCCTCATTTGAGTTTTAAAATGTTGGTAGGGATAACTTTTGTTTCTCCTGCCATCTACTGTCCTTGGGTTTCACATTATGTGGAATATCATCTCACATAATATAACACAAAACATGTTAATTAGTACCCTGTATCAATCTACAGAAACAAACCAAATACACCTGCCAAATTATTATAAGAATGAATGAGCCTCTAGCGCTTATGCGGAGCTCCATGGGACAGTACATAGGGCGATAGTACAGAATGTCCCCCGCCCCTCTCCCTCATTCTTTAGGTTGCCCCAGGTGATGTGATATGTGCAGCAGCATGGCAACAGGTCCCAATTGGCTGAATCGGGCGGGATTGAGCCGGGCTGTGTCTATATAAGCCGGCGGCTTTCCCGCTCGGTTCACCGCCTAAGGAGACCCTGCTGAGGACGGACCCTGCGCTGCTCTAAGCAGTTAACTGAAAATGGAGGAGTTGCTGCACCGTCTTATCCACAAGGCGGATAGCTATGGAGGGGTGGAGTGGTTGAGGCGGTGTTTAGAAGAAGATGCTGTCCCTTCTGTGTCAGCTTCGGCTGATATGGAGCATGCTCAGACTGTGCCCATTGAAGTAATGTAGTCTGTCAGTCACAAGACTCCCCCTGCTGGCCAGAAGAGAAGTTGCAAAGGTAACAAGGGAAAAAGGTTGAGAAGGGAAGATTCTCCCTCTTCCCCTGTGAGAGAACAAGTGAAACAGGCAAGGTCACTCTCATCTAACAGAGGTTAGATGGAATCACCTCAGCTAGCTTCTGCGGGCATATCAAATGAGGTACCAGCATCTGGGCAGCCTGTTAGCGTGGACCATAACTCTGGTGAGAGGAATGATTTGAATTTATTAGAATTGGGTAAAGTAGTTGGTTCTTTAGCCAATGTACTTGCAAGAATGGGTGAGCCTATTAATATTGGCAGTGTATGTAGTGGCGGTGGGGCAAGTGTTTTGAATGTACCATTTAATGATGTTTTTTCACAGAATAACCCCGCCACTGCAGTGAGTATTAACCCTTTGAGTAAGAATGTTTCTATTGATGAGTTACCTGTTAAGAACATTATTAATTCATCTACACCTGTTTCTGTCTCTGATACTACTATACTTTTACCTATTTAAATTATGGTTTCTGAATCCTGTCTTAAAGAAGCCCTCCCTTGTGAATTATCTCCCCTGAGATATCATTTGTCCACAGCAGTTAAATAAAAAATTTGGCGGGGAGAATTCATAGACATTTTGTCATTGCTCTGTCATCTAAAGAATTTTTGTTTAAATCTGAAAAAATAATGGATGACAGGTCTGAAGAAGATAGGAGGAGGACAATTCCCCGGACTTTTCAGAACTGGCTTCAGGCTTTTTGTATTTTTGCCTCTGTCATGGGTGAACGTTTTCCTGATAAATGCTCAGGTTTGTTTCAACACCTTGATGTAATTGCGGAAGCTTACCGCCACTTTGGTGCCATTGCATGATTTAGTTATGATGAGAGCTTCAGACAGAAGCTTTCAATTCACCCATCTCTCCACTGGGGGGGTTAAGGATGTGGGTCTGTGGCTGAATTTGATGCTGCCGCAAAGACCTCAATATACACAGAGGCCGCCAATTCCGAATGTTCAGTAAACTTTTTGTAAAGGAGTGTGCTTTGCATACAACGATTCACAATGCAGGTTCTTATCAAACTGCAGATATAAACATGAGTGCTCGTCTTGCGCAGGTACCCATCCAGCAGCCCGCTGTTTCAAAAAATCAGCTAATGCATCTCAATCGAGGGACAATATTTCAAAAGGCATCGACGCCAGTGAAGTTGTCAAAAATGCAGTTCTGGCTAGATCATTATCCAGACCGCAAGATGGTGGACCTTCTTTATGAAGGTTTAAAGTTTGGTTTTATTGGTGAAGGTTGTATTACAATGAAGAATTTAAGCTCAGTTCTTGCACGCCCAGATATAGTCAAAGAAAAAATTTCGAAAGAACTGCAAGAAGGCAGAATTGCTGGACCTTTTCCTTCTCCTCCCTTTTTAAACTTTCGCTTATATCCTTTGGGCTTAGTCCCAAAGAAGGAACCAGGCTCCTTTCGGCATGATCCATCATTTATCTTTTCCGCATGGGAATTTTTAAAATGATGAGATAGCGGAATTTGAGTCGACAGTGCTTATGCTTTTTTTGATGATGCTCTTTGTCTTCTAAAACATTTTGGCAAAGCAGCGTATATGGCGAAAGCAGATATAAAATCTGCATTTCGACTTTTGCCAGTCAATCCTATAGGCTTTAATTCATTGAGTTTCCACTTTGAAGATCAATTTTACTTTGATAAGTGCTTACCAATGTTTTTTTTCAAGCCTTGCAGTTATTTTGAGGCATTTTCTACCTTTTTGCAGTGGGTATTGTCACAAAATGCCCCTCAGGGTGGAGTTATTCATTATTTAGATGATTTTTTATTTATAGGCCCCGCAGAGGTTCCAGTTTGTTATGAAATGTTGAATTGTTTTTTCAACATGTGCGAGTCGTTTGGCATTCCCTTAGCACATGAAAAAACAGTGGGTCCGGTTGCGGTGATTGAATTCTTGGGCATCACAATTGATTCAGTTGCAATGGAATTCCGACTGCCAAGGGAAAAAATTATCAAAATGAGATTAATTATTAAAAAAAATGTTGTCGAAAAGAAAAGTCTTGTTACGGGAGGTTCAGTCTTTGTTGGGTCTCTTTGCTTTTGCATCTTGAGTAATCCCAGTAGCCAGAGTTTTTTCTCGTAGATTTGCTCTGGCTACTAGGGGTCTTAAAAACCCCTTTTCACATGTTAATATTACTCGACCCATTAAGGAGGATTTGAAAGTTTGGGACCAATTTTTGATCAATTTTAATGGATGCGCAGTGTGGCAGAGCGAATTCATTGAAGATTTTGATATTCGCTTGTTTACCGATGCATCCGGTTCTGTCGGTTTTGGTGCCTTCTTGAATGGTCATTGGTATGCTCTAATTCTTGGAGATCTCCGGATATTATCCGGAATTTAGTATTATTAGAATTGTTTCCAGTAGTGGTGGCTATTTCTATTTGGAAAGAATTCTTCAGAAATAAGAGTCATATTGCATACGGATAATAAAGGAGTATTATTTGCAGTGAATTGTTTGTTGTCAAAGTCAGAATTTGTGATAAAATTGCTCCGGTTCTTGGTTTTGCAATGCATGACATTTAACATTTGGCTGAAAGCAAAGCATGTTCCAGGTATTACTAATGAGATCGCTGATTCATTATCTCGTTCACAGTTCCAAAGGTTTCAGGAACTCGCTCCAGAGGCGGATCAAGAAGGTTTCCCTTGCCCAGATTTTCTCTGGGGCCTGATTTGGGAGTAATTGAAGAAAATATAAGGAATTCCATCACTCCCAAAACTTGGGAAGAATACTCACAAGCTTGGTTTAAGTGGTGTCATTTCTGTGCAGAGTATAATTTTTCGGTTGATACAGTTAGTGTGAATATGGCTTTATGTTTTGTTTCTTCCCTGATTCGAGCTAAGCTTAGCCCTGCTTCAGTTAGCAAAATCTTAGCAGGGGCCTCATTCTTTTTAAAATTATCGGGACAGCCCGCTCTCAATTCCTTTTTTCCAGTTAAGCAAATGCTGAAAGGTTTTAGAAGATCCTCTCCAGCTGTTGACAGTAGACGCCCTATTTCCTCAGATTTACTGATAAAATTGATGTCTTCCCTGGAATCAGTTTGTTTTTCCCCTTTTGAGACTTCGCTGTTTAGAGCAGCATTTGTCATTGCATTTTTTGGGGCTCTTAGGTTGGGGGAATTCACGGCACCTAATAAATTTTCTTCTTCCTTTTTGGTTTTCTCAGACATCTCTGTTTCAGAAGATTCGATTAGGATTTTTCTCAGAAGATCTAAGATGGATCAATTAGGCAAGGGTCGCTGTTTAACTCTTTATAGAGCCCCTTTTCAGATACTATGTCCTATTATCTTTAGAGTTTCTCAATATCTTTCTGTTCGACCCCAATTTTTTGGTTCATTTTTTATTCATGATAATCTATCTCCATTAACAAGATTTTAGTTCTCGTCTGTCCTGTCGTCTTGCCTTAAGCAGCTTAATCTATCTGGTTTCCAATTTTCCTCACATTCTTTTAGAATTGGGGCTGCTACAGAGGCAAGCTTGCTTGGATTTTCTAAGGATGGTTTAAAGCAATTGGGGCATTGGGATAGTGATAGATTTAAATTGTATGTTCGTCCTGATCTTATCATTAAAAAACGGTAAACCTCCGCGCTACTACGTGAAAAATTTAAATAGAGTATATGAATACCTCCTCAATCAATCAATATATATGAAAAAATAAATAATCACAAAGTGACACGTGCAATATAAAGTGCTACGTGAAAAATGTAAATAGGGTATATGAATACCTCCTCAACCAATCAATATAAATAAATAGTAAAATTAGATAATCACAAAGTGCAGGTGCAAAATATAAAGTGCAAAAAATGCAGCAAGACGAAATAGTGAACACAAAACTATCATATAAAGTGATAGAATAGAAAAAGTCCTGCGCAAATTATGCCAAAAAATTAATTGAATATATAAATAGTCCTGAAACTGCTAAGTGCAAAGCAACGTGAAAATAAATCAATATAGATATAGATAAAAAGTCCATATAATAATAAGCAGCAACGATGAAAAAATGATGAACAAACGATGGTAAAAATTCCAAAACGTAAGGGCTCTCAGAACTCTCACCTTAGGACAGAGAAAACAGGCTCATCACAAAACACAGAGGGTGTCCCACTTCATTCCTCATATTCAGCCTTTAGTGTGCCAGATTAGAGATGTGGATATCTATATTCGGCCACTAGAGGGCCACTAATAGCACAAGTGCTTATATTGATAACCCAGAGGATGTTTTCCGTAGTGTATGGCTCAAAACAAGAAGGGGGGGGGAGAGAGAGAGAGAAAGGAGGCTCCAATGGTGTAGTATTGGCAAGTAATGTAATCAATTTATTAGTAAAAAATCGGACTCTCACATTATAAACAAGAAAACACAGCAAAAGAAGTAACAAAATGGTGGCGTGGCGTCTTCCACCAGTCCTACTTTACTTCCGGTGCGTCCTATGGCCACTCCCTACGCGTTACGTCAGACCACGTGACTTCTTCATGATCCCCATGAAGAAGTCACGTGGTCTGACGTAACGCGTAGGGAGTGGCCGTAGGACGCAATTTGGTTCTTTCACGGGGCGTTTTTTCCTATCGCCATATAGACCTTGAGGGTTTCCTGCCTGGTCAATATGGATTTGATTTGGTGCATCTTTCCGAAGTTGGTCTAGATATATTTCTTTTAGGTTTACAGAATATGTTTGAGCATGCCATGGCATTTTGGGGGCTTCAGCCACTCAGTTTGTGAATGGCTTTCAGCGGTTGGGGTTTGTCATCCAGTTTAGTTCTGGATGGACTACATGAGATTAATAAATTAAATAATTTATGGTTATGAATTTTAAGTTTAAAGATTTTGTTATGAGTGATTATTGTTATGTTGGGTAACCCCTTAATAAATGCCGTGGCCATTTTTTGCCAAAAATGAAGATTGTGTCTCTTTATTTTATATCTTTATGTATAGCTATTTTAGTCCTTTGTGCTGTCCCATGAATGAGCCTCTGGCGCTTATGCGGGGCTCCATGGGACAGTACATAGGGCGATAGTACAGAATGTCCCCCCCCCTCCCTCATTCTTTAGGTTGCCCCAGGTGATGTGATATGTGCAGCAGCATGACAACAGGTCCCGATTGGCTGAATCGGGCGGGATTGAGCCGGGCTGTGTCTATTTAAGCCGGCGGCTTTCCCGCTCGGTTCACCGCCTGAGGAGACCCTGCTGAGGACGGACCCTGCGCTGCTCCCACCCTCCCTCCCTGAAATGTATACAGTAGTTTGAATTTGTCATGGCATTTTTTAGTGGGGTTTGTCATCCAGTTTAGTTCTGGATGGAGTACGTGAGATTAATAAATTAAATAATTTATGGTTATGAATTTTAATTTTAAAGATTTTGTTATGAGTGATTATTGTTATGTTGGGTAACCCCTTAATAAATGCCGTGGCCATTTTTTGCCAAAAATGAAGATTGTTTGTGTCTCTTTATTTTATATCTTTATGTTTGGCTATTTTAGTCCTTTGTGCTGTCCCATGACCTGGTATGGTATGTCAACTAACTTCTGATTGGTTGCTTATGAGATCCTCAGTTGTCACCTTCATGTGTTAATGAAAAAATGCAGCAACATGTATTGGGTGATTAAAGTATTACCTAGCAAAAGCAATAGCCCATGACAACTATGAACTAAAATCCTGCATGCTGCAAAGTCCATTCCTAAGAGTGCGGGGGGGGGGGGATATTATGTCCTAATTGTGACTACATCAACCCTTGACCTTAATTGGAATACATCAGCTGTCTTTTCACTGCAAGAAAAGCTTCCAGTAATACATTTTCAGGAAACCATGATTCAACAGGAAGAATAGTGTTGGCATAAAGGGACTTGCTGACATTCTTTGTTAGAGTCATTTGTAAGTTATATGCTGCTCTAGAGGTTTTAGCTTTTTCTATACAGAATATTCACATAATTACTTTAATTAATACCTTAATATTATTATTAATGGCGCAGTTCTGCAATAAAGTCCGTCACACTCAAATGATGTCATTTCATTAGCCTGAATTCAGTAGAGCGCCTTGATTGCATAATATTGTCAAGGAATATTCAAGGGCAATTTCAGCAAAAACTGATATTAGAATTTAGGAAAGGCATATAGGGCTTTAACTATCTGCTCACTTCTTATGCCACATACACACGACCGGACTTTCCAGCAGAAAAGGTCAGATGGTCTTCCCGACAGAGTTCGGACTTTCGATGGAGTTCCGACAGACTTCCAACTGAACGGACTTGCCCACACATGAACGGACCAAAGTCCGTTAGTTTTGAACGTGATGATGTACGACGGGACTAGAAAAGGAAGTTCAAAGCCAGTAGCCAATAGCTGCCCTAGCGTCGTATTTGGTCCATCGGACCAGCATACAGACGAACGGTTTTCCATTCATGGCCATTTGCTGTGATCTTGAATCATGGGCAGAATTGAGGCGATTCTTTCCGAGATTCCATATCCCCCATATGTGAACAGGAATCGTGCATTTAGCTAGTGACTCCAGGCGAGGAAGGGTAAGTGTGCTGCCCTGTTCCCGGTTGTTCATGGTGACCTAAAAATACATGGGAAGAGCAGCTTCCATGGCCATTGCTTGCTTCGTGTATGGGAACCAGAGAGGGGATTATGTCATTATGTGATTGAACGTAGGGACTTTATACATATTTGAGATATGAGCTATTATGGGGACAAGGGCTACCTGGAGGCACCAGAGTTTAAGAAAGAATACTGAATGTGGAACGATGTTAAGAAGAACTGCACTGTAATGTGAAGATGTAATGGATAAAGTGCTATCAGTAAAGATGAGTTCTGTTGTTTACAAGTTCTGCCTGGTCTGGCGTTATTCTTGGGCATAAGTAAAGGGGTGCATGCATGGCCTATCACATAACATGGGCATATCAGGGGCCAAGACAGTGTGAATAGAAGATGCAGTACCAGTGTCCTATTAAGTGGTTAAATTAATCATGATGGGGTTGTGTTGCTAATTTTAGAGACTATAGTACATAGCAGTCCACCAGTTGGGAAGCTGAGGTGACTAGGCCTAGGTGAAGGAGATCCCCAGTAGCAAATGAGCCTATGTGTGCTTGTTTCCTTTCCAATGGGATGTATGCCAATTTGGGTCCAATTGTGGTATGGTGCATCCTAGGGACTTGGCCTGGGAGTCACCGAAGATGGAGCGAGACCTTGAAGTACTAACATGAATCAATAATGGTATAGGACCTCCTGTGATAGAAATTGAGCTGGTGGATTCCGGTGCATGCTACATGGCACTGGCACAGAAATGCTGCATGGGAGAAGAAACGCTTAAATTAGTTTGTATCTGTGATCTTCAGTGGAAGAGAGGTGAGAGTAACAGGATCCAAGAATTAGCGAAATGTCTTCAGGGAGAATTGTCGCTCATTAGTACTGTGTTAACACCATACCTCATGTTATGATATATACTGTACATCTGGCAGCCTCTAGGGGCATGAGTGCTCCCTTCTCCAGGTTCCCACATAGAATAGGTAAGAGCTATCAAATTCAGGGCTAATTTCTTCATTGTCCTCTGTGTGTAAAATTATTCACTGAAGTGTATATTGTCCAAAGATCTTCTTGAAGTCTGGCCTTATTTACCAATTTCTGGCCCCATTGGGTGACAAATACCAACCACATAGAGTTTTCCCCCTAAAAGTTTAAATACAAAAGTAAATCATTCTTCTGCACACCTTTATATTAATTTTCAGGATGTGGTGACAAAATATGTTTTATTGCAATTGTTAACTGTGCAATCAGACACTCCTATGTAGCCTGGTGCATAAATTATGAAATACATCTGTTTGCTGTTTTGTTGTCCAAAACACAATGACAGAATTGTCTGTTTTTTTACCAAAAAATATAAAACAATTGAAAACAGTCAAATACAGTGGAAATATGTATTCCAATTGTGTAATGCCCATTTTCTGAGGCAGATAAAGTGGGCTTTATTGCCCAGCCACCACACATATCCCTCCATGGAGACCCGAGGGTGTGTACTGAATGCGTGATAATAACACACTAGCTGAGCTATCACCAACAACTTTCAGTTCACGGCTTCTGACCAGGAGCGAGCAGGACGGGCTCTTGATCATTTGACTGCTATGAGAGTGATCACACCAGTCACATGATAGAGAAGACATGCCGCCTCTTAAACATTAAAGCTCCTGTAAAGGATCACCAGAAGGCAGCGTTAGAAGGTTAAGGATTTGTAATTTTGTCGATTTAGTACCAAGATTTATAAAGTTTTTCCAGACAGTTTTTTTTTATTTTTTTATGTTTTTCTTTCCCACAGTTAAGCAATACAGCTAGGTTAATTCCTTACCCCCAGTCTTTGATTGACCAAGGAAAGAAAAGCAGTGAACCAATAAGTCTTCACTCTGCTCTTTCCTCCTGTAAACATTTTCCTTGTTGTCACATATGTGTGCAGCAGAGCCCAACTGGTAGCTAGTCCTACCTCTCTTTCTCAGTCTTAAGCCTAGTACACATGGCAGAATGTCGGGTGGTATTGGCCGATTCATAGTAACCAGCTGGCCGTTCGGCTGAGAGCGCTGACCGGAGTGTTCTGGTGTGGGGCGATAACATCTATCAGAACACAAACGCACAGCAGGGGACATCCCAATAAGTGAATATTGATTGGTTTGTACAAAAGGTATAGTGTCTATAAACTATGCAATATTTTTATGGAAATGTTATTTTATTTATTTTTTACTAGTAATGGTGGGGATCAGCAACTTATAGCTGGACAGCGATATTGCGGTGGACAAATTGGACACCTAAATGACACGTTTGACACTTTTTTTGGGGACCAGTGACATTATAACAGTGATCAGTGCTAAAAATATGAACTGTCACTGTACTAATGACACTGGCAGGGAAGGTGTTAACATCAGGGGTGATCGAAGGGTTAAAGCTGGTGATTCAGTGTAGTGGGGGGGGGGGGGGGTGCTTTTGCTATTGGAAGACATGGATCGGTGTTCCTGCTTTACAGGAACACAGGATCCGTGCCTTCTGTACTAACAGAACGGCAACCTGCCTTGTTTACATAGGCAGACCAGCGGCGTGCCTTTTGCTCCTGATACCCGGAAGTGCAGGATCATGTATATGATGTTTGTGATCCTGAGCAGTACGGCTGCCCTGTAGCAGTAAATGTGCTATGGGGCAGTTGGCAAGTGGTTAAAGGAGAAGTATGGCCAAAGCTTTTTTGGTTTATTGCTGAATACACATTAAATAACCACTGAGAACTGAGTGAACAGTGGGGCTGTAACATACAACTAAGACCAACATTACAGGGGTTGTAAGCTGTGGGGTATTCCAAGTCATGTCACAGAGCGTGAGCATTGGTAGCGTGATGGGTGCAGCTTCCCTTCTGCAATTAACCATTGAGGAAGAAGGCTACCAGTATGCTGCAAGAAGAAGCTGAAGGGGGAGATCATAAGGGGAAAGGGGGTAAAGGGATTAGAAGAAGGGAGAGAAAAAAAATGGAGGGGGGCAAAGTTAAGTAGGGCAGGAAAAAAGGTTAGGATAAAGCAGGGAAACAGTGCAAGGATAGTAAGGAGGGGGAGAATAGTTATCCAAAGGGCCCACTGCAACTAAGACAAACTCAGTGATGCTTACGTTACAATTCTAGAATGTGTGTATTTTACGTAGATGTCTTTGGTAACATGAGTTCAGTTTGTGAGTGATTCTTCCAGGTTTTAATGGTATATACGGCAATGGCAATAACAATTGTAGTGCATAAGCACACCTTTACAAATGTAGTACAAGAATATGTAGACCGGATTTGACATAAAGGCTGGACATAGTGACGGTGATGCCCTGTGCGGGTGTAGTGGTTTGTACACAATACATCACAATACACAGCCCCGGACTGAGTATCTATCATGATGCTTGCAATGACAGTGTGCATTGGTCAGGGAGGTCACATGGCTGTCCTGGCCACGAACACTTGCTTTTGTGAGCATTATGAGTGATGGATATGGAGTGTCTGCCAACCCTCTCCTCAAATCCCTACACTGGCTCCCAATCACCCAGCGAATTACATTAAAAATACTAACCAAAACATACAAGGCCATTCACAACTCTTCCCCGAGCTACATCACCAATCTTGTCTCCAAATATCACTCAAATCGTCCTCTCCGCTCATCTCAAGACCTCCTACTCTCAAGCTCTCTCGTCTCCTACTCCCATGCGTGTCTCCAGGATTTCTCCAGAGCCTCTCTCATCCTCTAGAACTCGCTACCTCCACCGGTCCGGCTATCCCTTGCTCTTGCTACCTTCAGGCAATCCCTGAAAACTCATCTCTTCAGGAAAGCCTGTCACGTCTCTAACTAATCTTTTACCACTTCCATCAGCTCATTCCCAACAGTTGCAACCTTTTGTACCACCTGTCCCACCCTATTAGATTGTAAGCTCTTCTGAACAGGGCCCTCTTAATCCTCTTGTATTCACAGCCACTAGGTTAGTGGGGTCAGGATGGGTGGCCACAAAATTTGGAGTTAGTTCACCTTTAATTTTCCATGAAAAGGTGAACTTACCCTTTGGGCCTGTGTCAGCATTCTTCAAACGGGTTCTGGATTCCTATATATGACTATTAAAATGAAAAATCCACTTGAAGGACAAATGCGGATAAGAAGGTGGTCAAAGGCAGGTCCAATGTGACTCTGTCCAAAACCAAAAAAATTGTCTTTACTATTGTCCTAGCATACACTTTCATTTTAGAACTCCACCATTGTATTATAATGTAAGAAACAAGCAATATATTGAAAAAAAATTTAAGAAAAGAAAGTAACCCACTTTTGAAAGAATAATGAAGGCTGCCACCTCTGACCTAGGGTTGCCACTTTTTCTTCAAGCCAAACCCGAACACTTTAGTGGCGCACAGCAAACACATTTTTTAAGCATACACTATAGGATTGTAACAGACCTGGGACACCTTTGGGCACTCCAAAGAGAATAGTAATGCGGTGTGCATAGTGTCCCCTCACCCCCCTGTCTGGCCCTGTTCCGAGCCACATTCCTGTCTGGATATTGTGTCCGGGTTTCAGGTGAACGGAAACCCGGACACATGATTCAAAACGGGTGAATCCTGGACAGGTGGCAACCCTACGTCTGATCGCTTAGTTGCATGGTTGTTGTGCTAACCCAGGAATCTGAAAAATACTGACGGGAAGGATCAACAAATAATAAAACTATGTTTTATGAAAAATGAAGACTGCTCTGTTAATGCTATATAAATATCTAAATTCAAGGTAAGGGTTTCTTTAAAATACTACTTGGGTATAAGAGCCAGGGCATTTTGGGGGCCACACATCACCCCTTCATCAGGGCTACAACATAACAAGTAGGGATAAATGAATAAAAATCCCATTCAAGTTTTTTTTTTTATACATATATACACATGCACCCATATACATGTGTGTGTGAGAGTATGCACACAATTATTTGGGCTAAAAAATGGATTGCAACTTCTAAAAATATATGGATTCAAATACAATCAGTGATGTAAAGTAATACACGTAGAGAATGATGTTTAAATAGATAAACATATCACAAACAAATGATTTTTGATTTTTCCCATAGTTCCCATTGTGATTATTCTTTTCAACTGTAAACTGGCTTTTTAGGGTTTTTATTATTGGACTATACAGTATACAGTACTACCAGAAAGATATTGAAGTAGTCTGGTGCCATCTAGTGAAACTAAAGTGCATCACAGTTATTTCATTTTACGTAAATGTTACTTAGTTAAGAGACTATTTATTAAAGGGATCATTTTATAATATACCCTCTCCTCACAGGGTTTTCTTTTGGTTAAGACCGTAAGCTGCTATCTCATTTCTCTTACTTAGCATTAATGTTTATACAATTATAGTTTTGGTCTAACATAAGCAGTAAATGTACATACAGCTAATTGTGAAATGTACTAATGAGGTATACAGCACTAAGTAATACTGAGATAAGGTTATGGCTCTTTTATATACTGCAAGAATAGACAGACCTGGTGCCCTATACACCAGTAAAGTAATGCTGACATACAGTGCCTTGCAAAAGTATTCACCCCCTCTTGAATTATATCTGATGGATCAGAACACAACAGTCTAAGTTTGTGAAGTAAAATTTGAAAAATATATACATAAAAATACATAAAACTATTTTTCATTCACCGATAATTGGCATGTGCGTATGTATTCACCCCCTTTGTTATGAAGCCAATAAAAAGCTCTGGTGAGACCTGTTACCTTCAGAAGTCACATAATTAGTGAAATGATGTCCACCTGTGTGCAATCTAAGTGTCACATGATCTGTCATTACATATACACGCCTTTCTGAAAGGCCCCAGAGGCTGCAACACCTAAGCAAGAGGTGCCACTAACCAAACACTGCCACGAAGACCAAGTAACTCTCCAAACAAGTAAGGGACAATGTTGTTGAGAAGTACAAGTCAGGGTTAGGTTATAAAAAATATCCAAATCTTTGATGATCCCTGGGAGCACCATCAAATCTATAATAACTAAATGGAAAGAGCATGGCACAACAGCAGACCTGCCAAGAGACGTGAAATGTGGCGGTTAGAAGGTTGAGACAAAGTACCTAATTCCAGGTTTCATTTCACTTTAAGTAGTTCATTTGGATCAAACAGGCTCATTGCTAAGAAATGCAATACAGTACACAATGCTGTGTTCTGGCAGTGCTACGGGGACTTCCTGTCTCATTCCAGAAACAAAAGCAAATCAGGTTAAGTGCTGCTCAGCCATTCACAGAAAACATATTTTATCAATTAATACAAGGCTTCCCCTGATTGGCTGAGGTAGAGATTGTGGCATCAACCTCCCAACTCCCACCCGCTGACAGCGGGAGTATCACTTGCGGACCACGCACCGTACATTTACTGTGGCAGGGTGGGCCGCTTTGCTCCAGATCACATACCTAGTACATGATCTGACACTTCCGGGTCTGGGGCACGCACATACGCCACCGACGACCTATTCCCACACATTACACAATGGTACCGCGAACTTGATGTCTGCCAACACCTGCCAATTACACAGTACACAGGCAGAACGACAATATGCCTATATAAACAAGGCAGGTTATCGTTCTGTCAGAAGGGAAGCTATTGATCCTGTGTTTCTGCAAATTGTATTTGGGTATAGTGTCGCACGACTGCATAGCGCAGTGCTGTATTGCAAAAAATGTTTTTGGTCCGTCGGAACAGCATACAGACGAGCGGTTTTCCCGAAAGGGATTTGTTCTGTCGGAAAAATATAGAACATGTTCTCTTTCTAGGTCCGTCAGAATTTTCGACGTAAAAAGTCCGATGAGGCATACACACGATCGGAATATACGATGAAAAGCTCCCGTCTGATCTTTTCTGTCTGAAATTTCGAGCATGTGTACGGGGCATAACACTACCCCTCTCTCTGAATTAATAATGCTGCTGTCCAAAGGTGGCTCTGTTGTGCCATCCAGAGTGAAGTTAACCTAGGTCAGGTTGTGTGTTACTGACCAAATCAATAGGTGAAAATAAAGGAAAAGGGTCTGAAAAAAGTTAAAGAAATGCCGCCAACACATTTAAAGTGGTTGTAACCCTCAGACGCAAAATATGAACAAAGCATATCCCTCTATATTGTGTACTTGTCTCAATTAAGAGCAAATAAGTGTCGTTTCTGCCATCTGCGTCATTCCTCTGCTATCAACATGACTCACTTGTGAAGTTTCCCTGACACCAAGAGAAAAAAGGTGACAGGGGAGGGATCTCCAGCTGATTGACAGGCTCAGCGCTGTTCCTGTGTGCTGTGTGAAGCGGAATTTCACCTCTCCACTCCCTTTTTTCTGAAATCTCAGACAAGCTTTATTAATTCTGGACTTTGAACAGATGTAGAACAGAGGAGACTGCAGATAAACAGATACCACTTATGCAGGAGGATGTGTTTCATCTCTGTGAATCACCTGAGGCCAGTCACTTCACTAGGTTTATTTAAGGGTTTGCAACCACTTTTATGGTTTGGTAAATTGAAATATATACAATGTTTGTCCTGGTGACCACCATTACCAGGACTTAAAGCGGGTGTATTGTCTTTTTTTTTACTTTTACCTACAGGTAAGCCTATACTAAGGCTTATGTGTAGGTAAAAAAAAATCTCCTAAACCTGTATGGTTTAGGAGATATTCCCCTCGCAATGAGCCGCTGACTGCAGCGGTGCACAGGTGATTCTCGGCTGGAAGATCGCAGACGCCGGACCCTGCCAGAAAGAAATCTCCCGTGCATGCAGGATATTGCTGCTCTGGCCACTCACGGCGCTGGAGCTGCGATATCCAGAAGACACACCAAGGGAACATGTCAGCTCCCTCGGCGTGTATCGGGTGAGATGTCGGGGCCTTGTTCTAAGGTAAGTATTTCATAATTAGCTAGTATGCAGTGCATACTAGCTCATTATGCCTTTTCCTGTACAGGTCTGAACAAAAAAAAATTCAGCGGGTTTACTACCGCTTTAAAGTAAGGGAGAAACCAAAATCTTCAGTTGCCACTAGAGCAGGAATTAGCGTTGCCACCTGTCCGGGATTCAACCGGACAGTTCGGGTTCAGAATCCTGTGTCCAGGTTTCAGACTGCCTGAAACCCAGACACATTATTCAGACCAGACTATGGCTTCCAGATACATCTGGATTAGAGGTGCTGACTGCCAAGGGGTGAGTGAGCTCACCATCCATCCCTGTCTATGACTGAAGTCTCCCTTCTCTCTCCTGCCTCTGAGTGAGTAAACTAAGGTAATTCAGGGTTGTCAGAGCACCCCTTACATCAGAGTTCCCCTTTACACCAGAGGTTGCAGTGTTCCCCCTTACATCAGGGTCCTCTCTATACATCAGAGTTATCAGAGTTCCCCCTTAAATCAGGGTTCCCAGAGCATCCCTTATGTTAGAGTCCCCAGAGTTCTCCCTTACATCAGATTCTGCAGTCTCCCCTTACAGTGAAAGGGAACTTTGCGAATTCAGATGTATAAGGGGAATTCTGTGGATTCAGATGTATAAGGGGAACTCTGTGGATTCAGATGTATAAGGGGAACTCTGTGGACTCTGATGTAAAGGGGGACTCTTGTTATTAACTTCATATGATTAGAAATGTTATTTAATAGCAAAATATATGTATAGTTTATACTATAAAAAAAAGTTGCTGTGTGCCCCTAAAATGTTTGGGTTTGACTTGAAGAAAAGGTGGCAACCCTAGCAGGAATGGAGGAGAAATCTTACAGTGGGGACACTCGTTCTGGTGACAACTGTCTAAGGGGGGATTTCCCTCACAGTGTAGCGATTTCTACCTGAGAGGGGTTGTCACCATTTCCTAGTATACCAAAAATGAAAAAAAATCAAAATAAAGTTTTGGCCTTCGCTATACCTCAAGATTAAGACTTGTGATGAAACATGAACGCTACAAAACAACATATTTGAAGCAGGGAGGAGCTTTTCATATCACTGCATGCATATATTAATAAAATAATAATTTCAGAAATCCTTATTTCCCGCAAAGGCTTAAAACTTCACCGACTAGAGGTTCCTGCAAGCTGGATTCAAAACTGAAGCAGAACGGTGGCCTTAAAACAAAGGCTTGCAAGCAGAAAGGTAGACAGTCTCTGCTACAATAAGGCTTATTACTGGTACCTTTCTTTTTGCAAGCATATACAGTTTAGTGTACAATTCTGGCATCTACCATGTGCTGATGAATTTTAATTAGAGATTATTGGTTACAACAATTAAGAATTAAACCTGTAATGAGAAGTCCATGAATGCTAGTTGGATTTCGATATTTAAAAACGACACATTTGAAACTTGTTCCATATCACTGCATAAAGCAGTGATTTTAGGAAACCTTACTCTTTAGGATTTACAACTTGACTGATTAAAGTTTCACATGTTTTGTTATTCATGTGATTCAAGTCTGTAATTTAGAAGTTTTCAGTGTAAAAATACAGATATACAGATGACTTGGTGCCATCTTGTGGGATTAAATGGTACTGCAACTGTATACTGTATATATATAAAAAAAAAAATATGTGAAATGAGAAGGAAGAGGGGGGTTATTGCGGTGCTTATAGATAATAATGGAAACCATATGTTTAAGAAAATGTATAATTTTAATGAGAATAAAGTTAAAACAAAACAGGGCCACTTTGTTCAGGAGTATTCAACATTTCATGATGAAGGCGGTCAAAGGGCGAATGTTCAGCTTAGACAGAAGTTTCATATTCGTATATTAGCCCGACATGTTTCGCCTAATAGATTCATCAGGGGATATACGAGTCAGTCAGAAAATGCATAAGACTGTACAAAAATACAAAAAAAGAATGAAATAAGTACAAAATATCAAAAACATATATATCCCTCATCACCTCCTCCTATATCCGCCTCCGGAACTTCTCACGAGCCTCGCCCATCCTCTGGAATTCGCTACCCCAATCTGTCAGACTGTCTCCAAATTTATCCACTTTTAGGCGATCCCTGAAAACTTTCCTCTTCAGAGAAGCCTATGCTGCCTCCATCTAACAACTGTAATATTTTATCCATTAGCTCATCACTCACAGCTATTACCCTTTTGTATAACTTGACCCTCTGTCCTAGATTGTAAGCTCTAATGAGCAGGGCCCTCTGATTCCCCCTGTATTGAATTGTATTGTAATGTCTGCCCTGATGTTGTAAAGCGCTGCGTAAACTGTCGGCGCTATATAAATCCTGTATAATAATAATAAATAATAATAATATATACTGTATATCATTATATGTAAAAGGTATACATCATTTACCAATGCCTGCCCCAAAGGGAGGAGAACCTACCACACCAAACTTCCCGAGGGTGACCACTGCCAAGGGGGACCAACCGACCCAAGAGCAAAAGAGCCCTGTGCAGCCACAGAAGACACACAGTGACCAGACTGTAAGGTGATCAAGAGGAAGGGGGAAAAAAATACAAGATATGTATAATATTTATAACAATTTTAATTAAAAGAAATTTAGCACTAGATTCATAGTGTGGTGCCAAAATGTTGAATCAATAATATGAAAAAAATGGGATAGAAACTGAAAATTCACTTAAAATTAATAGATTCAGAGCATGGGGTGGAGGACGTCTGGGATATAAAAAAAGAGGTTGTATCCGATAGAGATGCAATAAACAGCTCTAGAATAGGAAAATAAAAATAAAATAAGTTGAAAAAGGATAAGGAAGAAAAAGTGAAAAAGAAAAAAGAAAATTTTATAATATAAATAGAAAATAGAAATAATGAGTTAGCCAGGAAAAAATGAAAACAGATACAGACAGTCCCCAAGATAGGGTCTGTAGGTTTGTTCTTAAGTTGAATTTGTTTGTAGGTTGGAACAGGTAAATTTTTTAAGTGTAGCTTCAGCCCAAACAATAATTTTTACATTTTTTGGATAGCATAGGGAGGGGTTAACACTCCTGTAATATTTGTTTTGCTGTATGTACCCCTGTTCAGAAGATTTCACCTCCCTTTCTGTCCCAATGACAATTGGATTTTTAAAATTTTGGGTTGTTGAGGAAACAAGGATTGGTGATAAAGCTCCAGTAGAGACCCCTTTTCCCCATAGTAACTCTTACAGGAGTGAATTTCCCTTCCTTGGGGTAGATTTCCTCTCACTTCCTGTTGTCTCCCTCCGTTTGTAAGTAGGAGTCGTTTGTAAGTCGGATGTTTGTAACTAAGGGACCGCCTGTAGTAGCAGTGTGTGAGACGGAGGTGGATTTGACATCTCATAGTCAAATATACTGATGGATCAGATTATGGGTCAAACAAATACAAGGGTTTTTTAATGGTTTATATGGGAAGATATATAAAGTTGTAAATAGGTACGAATTCAAAATTAATGCTTACAAAATATCAGTAACAAGATCAAAGATGCATCCAAAACTAGGGGATTCACCAGACAATTGACTCAATGTAATCACCAAGAAAAAATGAAAATAATAAATTGGGAATAACCCGATATGATAAATCAAATTTGGACTCAAATTTGCACCCCCATGCAATTTTTTTTTTTTGAATTTTGGTTCAGGGTTCCCCTTAATATTCATACCAGATCCAAAGGGCCTGTTAATGGACTGGGGAGGGGATCCCGTGCGGTTTTTTTCAATGACTTTTATGCATATTGCTGGGACCGACAATTCATTATAGCCGCGAGTACTTTTAAATGACTTTTTTTCCTTTAGAAATGTAATTTTGTGCAGGGACTGTTGTAAACACGGAAAACATGCACCACTTTACAGGCATACTATAGATACAAAATTTAAAGGAATATTTAACTTTTATTGTTTCACTTTAAGCATTATTAAAATCACTGCTCCTAAAAAAACTTCAGTTTTTAAAACTTGTTTTTTGCATTGATCTCCAACACTATTCATGTTCGTGTCCCATAGACTTTAACAGTGTTCACGTGTTCGAACAAATTTTTTGCCTGTTTGCATGTTCTGCTGCAAACCAAACTGGGGGGTGTTCAGCTTATCCCTATTCAATATGATCCCCTAAATATTCAAGAAAATATGGATGAGTATCAGGCCTTGGATGACTTGAATGAATGAATGAATGAAATACTTGTATAGCGCACAATGCGAACTGAATCGCCTCTAGGCGCTGTTGCGAGCTTTGATCATCTGCTAAAAGAGGAAGGTCTGCTAAAAGAAGAAGGTCTTGAGTTTTTTCCTAAAAGCCAGGTGATTTTCTTCCAGGCAGATGTTGATTGGTAGAGCATTCCATAGCCGAGGCCCTTGGACAGCGAATCTCCGATCCCCCTTGGATTTATACCGGGCTTTGGGCACGAGGAGGAGGTTTTTGTTGGCTGATCGAAGACTGCGGTTTGGTGTGTAATGATTTATTTTCTCCATTAGGTATTGCGGAGCTTCTCTATGCACGCATTTGTGGGTGAGGCAAAGGGTCTTGAACGTGATCCGATTTTTTACGGTTAGCCAATGTAGGCTCCACAGCGAAGGAGAGATGGATTCCCAGGTTTTTTTTCCTGTTATCAGCCTTGCCGCTGTGTTTTGGATCAGTTGTAATCGCGCAAGTTGATATTGTGGTAATCCTATGTAAAGCGAGTTTGCGTAGTCCAGTCGTGAATTAATGATTGTTCCAACTACCACTGCTTTGTCATTGTTTGGGATAAAAGGGATGAGTCTGTGAAGCATGCGCAGCAGGTGGTGAGATCCACTGACTACTGCTCCTATTTGCACATCCTACTTGATGGACCTCTGGGAGGTGGGACACGCTGATGATGATGATGACGCTGATGCTGCATACACACAATCGGACTATCCATCGGACTTGGTCCGGAGGACCAGAGTCCGCCGGACAATCCGCACGTGTGTGGGCTCCAGCTGACTTTTTGCTCCCAAAAGTCCGGTGGACTTAGAAAGGAATTTTGACTCAAAATTGTCCTCCAGACTCGGCAGTCCGGTGGACAATCCGCCCGTCTGTGTGCTAGTCCGCTGGACTTTTGAAATGAACGGACTTGCCCCCACACGGAGAAAAGTCAGTTCGTTTTGAACGTGGCTCCAGGTAGACGGGACTAGCGAAGGAAGTCAATGTCGCCCCCTCCATCGGCAAGATTGACATGTCGCTGGCCCCCTCAACTGGTATGGACTTAAAGGGGAAGCCCTACGCCGAAAAAACGGTGTGGGGGTCCCCCCAAAGTCTATATCAGACCCTTATCCGAGCACGTGGCCTGGCCGGCCAAGAAAATGGGTGGGGACGAGCGAGCGGCCCGCCCCTCCTGAGCCGTACCAAGCCATGTGCCCTCAACATGGGTGGGGTGCTTTGGGGAAGGGGGGGCCCTGCGGCCCCCCCACCCCAAAGCACCTTGTCCCCATGTTGATGAGGACAAGGGCCTCTTCCCGACAACCCTGGTCGTTGGTTGTCAGGGTCTGCGGGCGGGGGGCTTATTGGAATCCGGCAGTCTCTTCTTCTTCCTTGCGATGTTGACACAACGCTCTCTCTGGCCGCAATGGCAGGAACGCATTGTTCGGCGACTTATATAGGGACAAGGGGCGGGGTCACCGGATAATGCCACATGGTGATCCCGTCCCTTATGATGTCACAGACCCAGCATCCTTAGGGACTGTGACATCATAAGGGGGCAAGGTCACCATGTGACATCACCCGGTGACCCCACCCCTTGTCCCTATATAAGTCACCACACAATGCATCCCTGCCATTGTGGCCAGAGAGAGCGTTGTGTCAACATCGCAAAGAAGAAGAAGAGAAGACCGGGCCAATGCTAGTTTTACACTTTACACTTTATTCACCAGGTGAATGGGTAGGGGTACTCAGGGTGGGGGGCCGGTATCTGGGGGCCCCCTTATTAAAGGGGGCTCCCGGATTCTGATAAGCCCCCCGCCCGCAGACCCCGACAATCAACGGCCAGGGCTGTCGGGAAAATGCCCTTATCCTCGACAAGGTGCTTTGGGGTTGGGGGGTCGTAGGGCCCCTCTTCCCCAAAGCACCCCACCATGTTGAGGGCACTCGGCCTGGTACGGCTCAGGAGGGGCGCGCTGCTCGCTCGTCCCCACCCCCTTTCCTGACCGGCCAGGCTACATGCTCGGATAAGGGTCTGATATGAAATTTGGGGGGAACCCACACCGTTTTTTCGACGTAGGGCTTCCCCTTTAAGTCCATACCAGGTGACGGGGCCAGCGATGTGTCAATCTCGCCAATGGAGGCGGTGACATTGACTTCCTTTGCTAGTCCCGTCTACCTGGAGCCAGACTTTTCTGTGGACAAGTCCGTTAATTTGAAAAGTCCAGCAGACTCCCGCCATAGTCTGATCATGTGTGGGCAGGTCCGCTCGGAAAAGTCCGGCGGACCTCTGCTGCAAAGTCCGCCGGACAGTCCGATCGTGTGTACGAGGCATTACTGGTTAACCTCTTCACCAGGGGCGTTCGCTGCCGGCGTGTCCTTTCCCCCTCCTCTATCCTTCAGGCCCAAATCCAGAATGTTTCCCTTATTAAATACTAACCCCAATATCTGGGCTTTTGTCCAGGAAAATAGTAAAGCGATTGAAGATTTAAACTTGAAATCTCAACAACAATCTAATCTTTCACAGACACAAAAACAGGCTATTAAATCACAGACCAACTCCGAAATAATCATTAAACCCTCTGATAAAGGGGGAAATTTGGTATTTGTGAACACTACACAATATGAAATCATGTGTAAGAATATCATAACAAACGAAAAATGGCACCAACCTATCTGAAAAACAGTATTAGAAAACCTTTTTCATTGAATACCATACTACCATGGATGGAAAAGGACCTGGGGGTCCTAATAGATGATAGGCTCAGCAATAGCATGCAATGCCAAGCTGCTGCTAACAAAGCAAACAGAATATTGGCAAGCATTAAAAAAGGGATCAACTCCAGAGATAAAACGATAATTATCCCGCTCTACAAGACTCTGGTCTGGCCGTACCTGGAATATGCTGTCCAGTTTTGGGCTCCAGTCCTCAGGAAGGATGTACTGGAAATGGAGTGAGTACAAAGAAGAGCAACAAAGCTAATAAAGGGTCTGGAAGATATTAGTTATGAGGAAAGGTTGCGAGCACTGAACTTATTCTTTCTGGAGAAGAGACGCTTGAGAGGGGATATGATTTCAATATACAAATACCATAATAGGAATAAAACTTTTTCGCAAAAGGGAGTTTAACAAGACTCGTGGCCACTCATTACATTTAGATGAAAAGAGGTTTAACCTTAAACTACTAGAGGGTTCTTTACTGTAAGAGTAACAAGGCGGTGGTCTCAGCGAGGGGCAATGATAGTTTCAAGAAACTATTAGATAAGCATCTGAATGACCACAACATACAGGGATATGCAATGTAATACTTACATATAATCACACACATAGGTTGGACTTGATGGACTTGTGTCTTTTTTCAACCTCACCCACTATGTAACCATCTTTAAAGCATACCGACAAGGGACTATTGATAAAAAAAACCTGGAGCCTTCTAAATACTAAAGATCCTAAAATTCCAACATTTTACGCCCTACCGAAAATACACAAGTCTGGAACTCAGCCACCTGGCCGCTCTATAATATCTGGTTGTGCCAGCTTAACAAGCACTGGACCTTTTCTGAATGTGGACCACAGCCGCCCTGGACCTGTGTCAACCGGCTCCATTGAGAGACGATCAAACTCGTATGTCATGCAAATTGTATGCGGGGAAACCCACATCAAATTCTCATATACTGTATGTGAACCCAGCCTGAGAGTTTAATGCTACTTTACCTTTTTCAATATATTGGGAATATGTTCCAGTATGCAGATCATATTATCCAGAGTGAGCAATGTTTTTCATATGTGTACAGTAAAATTAATCATCTAGTAGAGAGTTCTCATATATCTCTATTATTCGCTTTGCCAACCTTGCAAATAACCCATAATTGCAAGCTGTTGTGTATATATATCCTCTTAAGAAGTGTTTGGAGGGGTTTTCCAGGAAGTACCATAGATGCCATGTCTATATGATTCATCACATGACAGACATTCCTGTCTAAATCAGTACAAGATGTCTAGATATTATATTGTATGGTATAGATCTTGGATCTTTGTTGGCAGACTACTCAACACTTCTTGAGAGGATCTTTATAAATAGCAGTTGGGATAAAGCTGAACTCCAGGCAGATAAAAAGGCACAAATGAATGCAGTTTTGTAATAACACATCATTAAAACGTTATTGTTGTCAGTAGCCAAAAATTATTATGTATGATTATAAAAACTGTGGTTTCTTTTGTATAATTATTACAATTGCAGTTATCTTCATGAGTCCTGAGGAAGCTTAAATGGGAAACGCGTTAACATATGCAGAATTATATTGTAAGGTAATACGTGTTTAAAATACTAGAAGAAAGGATGAGGCAAGTAGGATTTTCCCGGTACTGTCATAAGAGATTACAACAATTTTTGTTCAAAAGCATTTAAGTTTATTTTACATATAATCAACATTACAATATAAAAAAACATTAAAATTGCTTAGTAGATTCCTCTAAGGTATGACCAATATACGGAATATTCTGCGCAATTTGAATGTTTTTTTATATTGTAATGTTGATTATATGCAAAGTAAACTTTGTTGTGGAAATGTTATGAAGATGTATTTTAATATGTATTGTCATAGTGACTCCCAGTGTTAGTTCTTCCATAAACCGCTCTAAAGAGCTGTCTGGGGCAGATTGACGCTGGTTGAGATCCGTGGTTGGAGAGAGGTGTTTGCAGAGTCAGGATATGTCTGTGTCAGAAACCATGAATCAGACCGAGACAGAAGTAAAATTAAAACCACACTTGTTTATTAAATAAAATAAAATTAAATAAAAATAAAAAGGTAAATAGAAAAAGCGTAGTCAAAGCATAGCCAGAGACCAGTAACTGGATCGAGTAGTCAGCCAGGCCAGAGTTCAATAACCAGATCAGGTAATCAGCCAGGCTAGAAGTCAGGGATCCAAGTAGAGCAACAGCGAGCAGGATAAGGAGCCAGAAGGGATGTGTAATACAGTCTTTAAACAGAACCGCAGGAGATGGTTTCTTGTGATGTGACCAAATCGAAGGCAGATCTGAAGTGAGCTGGACAGCTTTATGTAGGCAGGTCAAACGAGCTGGATAAGGAACAGCTGGTAACTGTGGAGAGAGATGAGAGCTGGCAATTAGGCGACAGCTGAGCAGCCAGCCCAGAGAAGGAAGGGCTAAGCCAGCCCTGACAGTCTGCTGGTGAAAGGGCCCCTGTGCGATGCACAGACGTTCGTCTGGGGGGATGTGTTCACTCTGCAATATATTTGGGGTGCCATGGCTTATACCTGCAGTCTCCCATCACAATGGTAGTCGTAAAAGTGGTTGTTGTAAAAACTCATACCCTTGTTTGGTCATTACCTTGTTTGGTCACATCCTGTGTTGTAATTTCCCACGGAGGAAGCGATTGGCTGTTTGAGCCAGGACTTCCTGTTTGTGATTTATTTTGTTGTCTTTGAATAAAAGAACCAGTGCACTGCTTGGCAGGGAATCGTGCTGAGATGAGGACATAAGCATGGTCATGTCTGTTACTGAGGAAATGCGGGAGACATGGGTTAAGTAACATGCATTATACAATTAGACTGAAAGGGCGCGTGTTAGTACAGGTGAGATTGATTATAGCCAAATCTCCACCACAACTTTAAATGCCATTAAACATTTCTTCTTGTGTCACACACATAGTAGGTTCTAGCACAAGGCAGCTGCTAGGGCACCAGGAAGGCACTGAAGCCGGGAGTGACAAAATGTCCCTGAAGAAAAGTTAAGCTGCCGCCGCCCTCCGCTCTATTCTAGCTCAACAGCACAGGTACATGCACAAAGCGCACCACGACAGGCAGCACAGCCCCCACAATATGAACTTCAGCCGCTGTTTCCAGTGGCGGAATTACAAGGGTCGCAGTTGCGACCTGGCATTCCACCACTTTGGGGGGGGCCCTCAAGACCACGCACCTCCCCCTGTACCTCTGGGCCGGTGTCTTGTAAAATAGTGTCCCCCATCAGATGCTGTCCCCTGCGTACTGCGCATGCGCAGTACACAGGAACACAGATTCCAAAAATTGCCGAGGACGAACGGCGCCTGCGCCGTGAGTCCAGGTTCTATCCCCACTATCCAAGTGGACATAGAGTTAGAATAAAAAAGAGCCGAGCGGAGCGAGGCCGAGCCCGAAGCGTGGCGAGCGAAGCTCGCCCGCGAGGGGCCCTCTAAAATTCTTAACCCTATGTCCGCTTGGATAGTGGAGCTACCTCCTCCACTCACGGCGCAGGCGCCGTTCAACTTCTGAGTTTTTCCGAAGCTTCGGCTGCTCCGTACTGAGTACGGAGCGGACAGCATTTGATGGGCGGACTGTATTTGGCAGAACACCGGCTGGCATCTCTAACTATACAGTGGAGGGGGGTGATCGGCAGCTCTGTGATGTCCCTCCAGCCAGCACAGTTCCCTTCCCGAGTGTCAGTGTATACAATGAAGAGGGGAGGGGCCTCTGACCCGAGCAGGTACCAGATTCAGTGCACAAGTTTATCCCTCTGCTTGCACACTCTGAATCTTGCCGATACATTTTCGGGTCAGAGGCCCCTCCCCTCTCCATTGTATACACTGGCACTCAGGAAGTGAACTGTTCTGCCTGGAGGGACAACATCTTGCAGATATCATAAGGAAGCATGTACAAGAGCTGCTGCTTGGACTTCTCATGTAAGGTAAGCCGACACTGGCCCCCCACTTGTGACACTGGCCCCCCACTTGTGACACTGGCCCTCCACCGGTGACACTGGCTCCCCCCACATGTGACACTGCCCCTCCCACCTGTGACACTGCCCCCCCACCTGTGACACTGGGCCCCCCACTTGTGATACTGGCCCCCCACCTGTGACACTGCACCCCCCACTGTCACACTGACCCCCACCTGTCACACTATCCCCTTGGCACAATACCCCGTCATACTGCCCCACTCCTGTAACACTGCCCCTCCATCATTCTGCCCTCTCGTCACACTGCCCTTTTCTGTCATATTTACCCCCCTCCTGTCACACTACTCCGTCATACTGCTCCCTCTTGTTACACAGCCCCCTTCCTTTTTACAGTGCTCCCTCATTACACTGCCCCCTCCTGTCATACTTCCCAGGTATCCTTTTCCTGTCACACTGCCCCCTATTGTTACAATATCCCCCTGTCATACCGCTCCTTCTTGTCACACTGCCCCATCATACTGCTCCTTCTTGTCACGCTGCCCCCTTCTTTCATACCTCCCCCTCCGGTCACACTTTCCAGATACCCTTCTTTTGTCACACTGCCCTCCTTCTGTCAAAATACCCCATCACACTGCCCCCCATCATACTACGATTCAGGGGCCCTTCATTGTTTCTTGCACTGGGTCCCTGAAGGTTATAGTTACGCCTCTGCTACTGCCCTTCTGGCTGCTACTCCTCCTCCCTCCCAGGTAACAGGCATAAGTCTACCTTTTTTTCTACTGCTTCTCTCCCTCGAGACAGTAGGCTCCAGCCCCCTGCAATTAACAACGGTTCCCATCCACCAGTCCAGCACAAAGATGACAATCGCCGCTGAACTGGTGGCATGTGGGATGAGGAAGAGGAGCTGAGTAAGACCAGGGGGAGGTACAAGCAGGCACAGGAGTGGGATCAGCATGGCACCATTACCAAGACATACCATCCGCTTACCAAAAAATTTACCTCTTAGCCCCCCGTTCACACTGAATCTGATAAAGCACACTATAGTGCATTATCAGGATATTCTGCGCTGCTTCATTAAAAGTAATGTACTGACATCAAATTTTACTAGAATAAAGCAACAAAATGTTTAATTGTCCAGGTAATGAACTATACCAGACGGGGCGTGTAGCGTACCTAGTACCAGACTGGGTGGAGCTGTGTGCGGAGTACCTATACCTATTACCAGAGCAGACAGAGTGGGGAAAGGCCACTCTTGGGAGAAAGTGTTGCTACCTGCAGTGTTTTTGAGCAAAGTGGCTGCAAATATCCAGCAGATGACAAACGCATGTCACCTCATAAGTTTAAGATGTCATGTTTTGTGGTAATAACAGGTAAATAGCGTAGCGCTAAACAAATGTGACTAGGTGACATGACAATTAAGTCACCTCGAATGAGCATAAATTAAACTAAAATAAGTATATGTGACATAAAAACATACACCAAAAAATAGGGTAATACCAATGAACCACAACAGTCCAATAACCAAATGTACACATATAAAGTGTCCAATAAATGGAAAACTTTCTCTTCAATCTCAAACTGAAATAGGAAACATGTGGTCTAGATAGATAGATCTAACTGCAGATGGAGTGATACAGTGGTATACATCTGGAAAATACTCAAATGTGAAGATGGGTACTCCTACCACACCAGTTGGATGCACATACCATATGGCAGTGCGTCTAATGCGCTTACAGTACTGGATCCCCAGAGATGAGATGGTGCCAAGAGGGATGGTGATGCCACGAATGTAACTCCAATCCACTCACGGTTGGATAATGATCCCAAGTGGGTGATTCTAGGGAAGCAGCGAAAAGACCGGTCCACACAATAGATGATAATCGAGGATGACCATCAGTGCACGAACATGAAGGAAAAAGAAAAAAAGGAAACTCCACATGGCGCAGGTCAACCAAAATGGTTTAATAAAAATATAAATACCATACAAAAAAGGTATATGATAAAAGTGATCACAAGAACTATCATAAAAGCAAAATGGGAAGCGGGAGGTGCAGCCCGACGCATTTCAACTAAATAGTCTTCGACTGGGGCATATCCTGATATACGGATATATTGTCCGGCAGGGTGTTTTTTTATTTTTTGACAGGGTTTACTTCCTCTTTAAAGCGACGCAGGGCCTGGTCATTGAACAACTAAATCTCCCGGGGCTGAAGTGGTTAAAAGCCTTTACAGGTCGATTACCAGTTTAGAATTAGGAGGTCTGGTGCTAGAATTTTTGCTCTTGCTCTGATGTTCATGAAAATACATCACACTTATCACCATTTACGTATGCGTGCAGGACCAATGCGTGCATTTAATTTTGCGCACAAGCATAGGGACGTTTCTTTAAAAAAAGAAAAATGGTATTATTCTTTTTTTTTTACTTTTTTTTCAAAAAAATTTTGAAAGACCTTTTGGTCTGTGAGCAGCTAGATGGCAAGCCAGCAAAACTGCAAACTTCATTCTAGGCTCATCAGTGAGACAGTAGAGCTTAGAGAGGCAAAGGTGGGCAGCGGGAGGAGGGGTGACCCCTTCCACCCCCTGTAAAAGCAATCCAGCGACTAATTAACCACTAGGATGAATTTTGCATGAAAGCTGTCCGCCAGTTGAAAAAAAATAATACTGGGATGATACCTGTAGCTGCAGGCATTATCCCAGTATGCCACTTAAAACTGCTGGGGTATATGTACGATAGGCAATCTTCAATCTTGAAGTTTGTAAACCTGCTCCTGTGTGTAGGCAATGCTGTGTCACACATTTCACAGAGCCTGCCTTCTGAACCACAGTAGTGTTGAGAGGAAGGGTTTCAAGAGGCAGAGTCAGTACAGGAATCACTGTTTGCCGGCGGCAAGAAACCATGAGATATGTAGTCCTTAGAAATCAAAAGGAAACAGCAGAGCAGAAGCTGCAAAACATGCAGGAAATCCAGGAAATTATGTCAAGATATGCAGGGCAGGACTTAGGGTGGTGGGGGCCCCTGGGCTTGAGTATTGAGAGGTAAGGAAGTCCTCCTATTCCTCCCTCTGTTCTGCCTCAAGTGCCCTATCCATTATTCCATGAAGCGTGTGCTCCAACAGGAAGACAAGAGGGACAGTATCATTGATGCATGCATTGTCGCTGCTCACCATCCTTGTGGCCTCCTCAAATGGTTACAGGACAGTGCATGCATCCTTCATCAGTAGCCACTGGCGTGGCAAAAAGAAGCCAAGCTCCCCTGACCCTGTCCTGGTGCCATACTCACACAGGTACTTATTGAAGGCCCTCTGCTGCATGTGCAGCCGCTGCAGCATTGCCAACGTTGAGTTCCACCTGGTGGGCATGTCACAAATGAGGCGATTGGTGGGCAGATTTCATTCCCTTTGAATGTCAGCTAGCCGAGCACTGGCATTGTATGACAAGCAGAAATTACCACAGACTTTTCAGTCCTGCCTCAGGAGATCCTGTAAGCCTAGGTACCTGCTCAAGAACCGCTGCACCACCAAATTCAGGATGTGTGCCAAACATGGAACATGGGTCAAGTGTCTCTGTCAGAGGGCAGAGACAAGGTTGGTGCCATTGTCGCATACAACTATTCCTGAAGCTGGCATGGCATCAACCACTTCTAAGCCTGCCCCCGCAGAGCTGACAGATCTCTGCCCCAGAGTGGCTCCTGTCTCCTAAGCAGACCAACTCAAGCGCCGCATAGCATCTTTTTGCCTGAGTGCTTGCATAGCCCCTTGAACGCTTACGGAGCACCGCTGGTTCAGAGGATAAATCTGCAGAAGAGGCCATAGAAGAAGAAGAAGAGGAAGGGGTGGAGGAGAGAGCTGTGGCAGAATCACCACTAGCATTTTGGAGGTATGGTGGCAGAACAAGCTCCAACAATACTGAACCCTGTCCTGCATCCTTCTCAGCTGCCAGCCGAGATAACGAGTGCTCTGTGAAGGAAAGGTAACGTCCCTGCCCATGCCTGCTAGACCATGAGTCAGCGGTATTATACACCTTACTGCTGACCGCCCTGTCCAACAAGGCCAAAACATTGCCTTCCACATGCCGGTAGGGAGCCAAAATGGCCTTCCGTGAAAAGAAATGGCGTTTTGGAACCTGCCACTGAGGTACAGCACATTCCACAGATTCACGAAAGGAGGCAGAGTCTACCAGCTGAAAAGGCAGTAGTAGCAATTTGGCCAAGCTAACATTCAGACACTGAGCATGTGGGTGGCTGGGACTGAATTTCTTTTTACGGTTTAGCAACTGAGGTAGGGAAATTTGCCTGCTAAAATCAGATGGAGGTGTATTGATAGCAGATTGGCTTCAAGTACTTGGGACACCTATTGCTGTACCTTCATTCCTCTCAGTGTAGGTTTTTGAGAGGACTGGCAGAGGCGTAACTAAAAACCTCAGGGCCCCGATGCAAGAAATCAGGGAGGATGGTGGTCCTGGAGAGGGATGGCGGTGGTACTGGAGGTGGGTGGCATGGTGGTGGTACTGGAGAGGGGGTGGTGGTGGTACTGGAGGTGGGTGGCATGGTGGTGGTACTGGAGAGGGGGTGGCAGTGGTACTGGAGGGGGGGGTGGCGGTGGTCCTGGAGGTGGGTGGTGGTGGTACTGAAGGTGGGTGGCACGGTGGTGGTGGTGGTACTGGAGAGGGGTGGTGGTGGTCCTGGAGGTGGGTGGTGGTGGTACTGAAGGTGGGTGGCACGGTGGTGGTGGTGGAAATGGACATCAGGGTTCACAGAGGGCCCCCTTGCTTCAGGATCCCCAGATACCCCCCTTACATCAGGGTCCCCAGAGAGCCCCCCTTACTTTAGGGTCCCTAGACAGTCACCCCCCCCCCCCCCTTAAAGAGGTTTCTCTGTACCTTACTGGACTCCGCTGTGCACCTTGGCCCCCAGCAGATCTCTGTACCCCCCTCCCCGCACCTGGGGGGAGGCAACGATCAGCAGCTCTATGATGTTGATGGGCGGTGGGATCTTCCTGAGTCTATACACACACTGGAGAGGGGTCAGCACGGCTGTGAGTGGAGAGCGTGTCTCATGTAACAGCAGCACAGAGACACCGGGACTGACGTTTAATTTTCCCTCGTCCTCTCTCCCAGGGAACACAAAACACACAGCTGATCTGCTCCCCCTTCGGCCCCCCCTCCCCTCCTCTACTGTGTTCTCCGCGGGAAATGTGAGCTTGTTAGCACCTGAATGCCCGCGGAGAACCCAGAAGAGGAGGGGAGGGGGGGGGGGCCGAAGGGGGAGCAGATCAGCTGTGTGTTTTGTGTTCCGTGGGAGAGAGGACGAGGGAAAATTAAACGTCAGTCCCTGTGTCTCTGTGCTGCTGTTAAATGAGAGACACGCTCTCCACTCACAGCCCTGTGGATAGCAACCACGCCGGGCCCCCCCCCACAGTGATGGAATTCCAGGGCCCAGTCGCAACTGCGACTGTTGCGACCCTGATAATTCCGCCACTGAGGACTGGAGGTATAGTAGGGTTGGAGATTCCAGATGAGGAGCAAGGAGAAGTCCACCTTTTTCTTTGATGTGGGTCTTTCAAGTGCTGTTGCCAACGGAATGCATGGGAGGTCGTCATATGTCTGGTCAAGCATGTGGTGCCCAAGCGGCTGCTGTTCTGGCCATGCTTGATCCGCTTCAGACATAGGTTGCAAACAGCAATGGTGCGATCTGCTGCACACGTGTCAAAAAAGGCAACCTGGGAACCAACATTGGAGCCTTCCAATCACTGCGCGTCCTCCAGCAGCATGTACTCGACACTGTGGTCAAATAGTTCGGGGGACTCCTCCGTGCATGATGGTGGGGCTACGGAAGGAGTGACTGTGGAATAAGATGCTTTGGCAGCTGCATTGGAAGGCAAACTCTGAGACTGGGTGACAGAGGATGAGGAGGATGAGGACGGCTTTGTTATCCACTCCACCAACTCTTCTGTATGTTCTGGCTAAATAACATGGCCAGCAGCAGAAAAAAAAGGACAGTAATCCCCCACGGCCACCTGCAGAGGATGCACCATGTCCACCACTAGCACTGTTGACTGTAGACACAGAGGCTGTTTGCCCTCTTTTAGTGGCCTGTGAGCGTCTGCCTCTACTTGGTGGCCTTCCGGGCGTGATGTTTATTTTGTTTTGCAACACCACACTACACTGTATTGTGTACTGTGTACACCACCAGAAAAGTAGTAGCAACTGCACTACGTTTGCACTGTATTATTTACTGCACTAAAGAAGTAGTAGCAACTGCACTATGGCTGCACTGTATTGTGTACACCAGCAGAAAAGTAGTAGCAACTGTACTATGGCTGCACTGTATTGTGTACTGTGTACACCACCAGAAGTGTAGTAGCCGCTCTACTATGGCTGAACTGTATTGTGTAGTGTGTACACCACCAGAAAAGTAGTACCAACGGCACTACGGTTACACTGTATTGTGTACTGCACCAGAAAAGTAGTAGCAACTGCACTATGGCTGCACTGTATTGTGTACTGTGTACACTAGCAGAACAGTAGTAGCAACTGCACTACGGCAGCACTGTATTGTGTACTGTGTACACCACCAGAAAAGTAGTACCAACTGCACTACGGTTACACTGTATTGTGTACTGCACCAGAAAAGTAGTAGCAACTGCACTATGGCTGCACTGTATTGTGTACTGTGTACACCAGCAGAACAGTAGTAGCAACTGCACTATGGCTGCACTGTATTGTGTACTGTGTACACCAACAGAAAAGTAGTAACAGCTACATTACAGTTGCACTGTATTGTGTACTGTGTACACCACAGAACAGTAGCAGCAACTGCGCTACGGCTGCACTGTATTGTGTATTGTGTACACCACCAGAACAGTAGTAGCAACTGCACTATGGCTGCACTGTATTGTGTACTGTGTACACCACCAGAAAATTAGTGTCACCTGCACTACTGTTGCACTTTATTGTGTACTGTGTACACCACCAGAAAGGTTGTAGCAACTGCACTATGGCTGCACTGTATTGTGTACTGCACCAGAAAATTATTAGCAACTGCACTACGGCTGCACTGTATTGTGTATTGTATAAGACTGTACTGTTATTGTGTATATATATATATATATATATATATATATATATATATATATATATATATAAAAATATACCGCCTGATGTATATTAGAAATTGTACACCACGGAATGCACTGTAGATATAGGCTACACTGGATGCAGAGTATATACTGTGTGTGTGTGTGTGTGTATATATATACTGTGTGTGTATATATATGTAAAAACACCGCTTGAAGTATATTAAAAATACAACTGAAACATACAGGGATATACAATGTAATACTGACATATAATCACACACATAGGTTGGACTTGATGGACTTGTGTCTTTTTTCAACCTCACCTACTATGTAACTATGTACACCACAGAATGCACTGTAGATATAGGCTACATTGTTGGATGCAGAATATATATATATATAATTAATCTATCTATCTATCTATCTATCTATCTATCTATCTATCTATCTATATATATATATATATATATATATATATATATATATATATATATATATATATATATTATGGGGCGTTCCGTGGCGCTCAAATTTGCTGCAAACGCCCATAATGTTCGTTCTTCGGCGAAGGGGTGAACACCCGATGTTCGAGTCAAACTTATGTTCAACCCAAACAGCGTGCTCATCCCTACATGCACTCTGTGCAAACTTAGGCCCATAGTCTGTTCCCTCACAGACTACACCTGGACTGTGCCAACATGCACAGCTCTGGTTGCCCTCTTTCAGACTCATGGATGCCTTGGGATGGTAGAGTCCTGAACTATGCCCAAACCTATGATTTTAAAGGCTGTGCACACCTGCGCGCACACAGCCTGCTGGTCTCCAGTAAGACCTGGACACAAGATTAGAGACTTCTTCCCTCCCAAAGCTCTTCCAAACCTCTGGACTTCAGGCCCTGATGCGTAAATGACAAAACATGGAGAAAGCTGCAAATTTGAATCTCTCTACTATAAACAGAGTTTCTTGAGCCCCTGATTCTGCCTTTGTGGGAACCCTGTTACTTTTTCCTATTCTTACACAATGGCTAGGCCTCACACTGTCACACAAGATAATTTTTTTTTTAGAAAGATTGAAGCAAATGTTTTCCCCTTTTTTTCCGACAATCTGTGTGGTCTTTCGAGATCTATCTACACTAATGACTGCAATGACTAGCTGTACAATAAATAGTTTAGAAAAAACACACACTCAATCTACCAGCTACATTTGCATAATGTATTGTTTATGATGTTTATTGCTTTCATGTGTAGTTCACAGTGTACATAAAGCAGCAAATTCCACATATGGTTGCAAGGACATACCGCAATAAGTAATCTTACAGCAGATGCTAGTTAATGAGGTTAATGATATTTTAAGTGCTTGTGGAATAATTTCTCATTTAGATTGCATGGCTTCCACTTAGGACACTTAAAACAACCATGTTTTCTAGATTTTAATTTTTATTTTAGCTAGACTATTTGTAAAATATATGTATTACTTTTAAAAGACAACTAAACTAAGCGTGAAGGTAAATTATATTAGTTTGTTTTAAACTGACTTTCTATTACAGCAGTGTTAAAAGTAAAGTTTATTTAACTATTTCCTCAAAATGTTTTCTCCATTCCCTATTTAAGACCTTGTGATAACAGGCTTTGATGGGTAACATCGGTTTGACACCCTTCTCTGATCATTCAGAAAACATTGCAGGTGTAGTTGACTTCTGCTTGACCTGCTCTAGCTGCTTTTACATTCCCATAAACTTGTATGGGGAGAGAAGCTGAAGCGAGAAAATAGCCTGTCAACACTGGCTGCACATAGGGTTCTACTTTACCTTGAATTCATTAAAGTGGGCCATGTATGCAATAAATTGCAACAGATTAATGGTAGATTCAGTTGACAACTCACTTAGACAGATATAGTACAGTCTGATTGTGAACATACATGAGTGATCCATTTTCAATTGATTTTAGCCAGTTATCCATTAAAGCTGATCGATTTTCTGAAAACTATGCTCAAACTTTTGGTTAGTAAAGCTCATGTAGGTCAAAGTGACAGTGTCTTTGTAAAGGTTTCCCCGGACCCCCTAATACTCACCTTACCAGTGCACTCCCTGATAGCTCCTGCCTCTATTGTAGCCAGTACTGCTGCATGTTGGCAACTATTGGATCATGTGACCTAGTGAACCATGTCACATAAGAGGACACATATTTCACCATACCTGTTTATTGTCAGTAATTGTGTCAGAGGCAGAAAATAAGGGACTTCTGGCAAGGAGAGTGTCTTGGAAGGGACCTTTACAAAGACACCATCTCTTTACCCTGCATGTGCAAAGAAACAGTGGGGTTGATTTAGTAAAACTGGAGAGTGCAAAATCTGGTGCAGTTCTGCATAGAAACCAATCATCTTCCAGGTTTTTTGTTAAACTCTATATATCTGTAGCGCCACCCCCAAAGGAGCCGATGGGGATTTTGGGTTCTCTGATCTCCGCCTCAATTCCAAGAATGACCTCAGCCCCTCTGGCACACCTGGTTAAATAAAATGACTGCAAACATGTTTAAGGACACAAGTGGAAAATACTATTACCCTAGCTGTGGATCGTTACCAAAAAAAAAACAGACACACACCTGGTAGTGATAAACAATTCAAATATATTATCACGGTTTAAAACATGTGGAAACTTACAGGCAGCACTGGTAAAACTTACTGCAGGGTATCAATACCATAGTAATGAGAAAATTCAATATTTAGCAACTGTAAGTATAAAAAGAAACAGTAATCTATCTGCCCATAACAAGGGTGCTGAGAGGGAGGAGAGAAGATTTGTCAACTTCAGTTCCTTCTGGACCGTACACACCATTGAGAGGCAAATACATAAAGAAAATAAATTGGTTAAACAGGTACAATAAACACAGTTTGGTAGCGTTGAAGAGTACAAGTGTCTTCTGCTAGCAAACGTTGGGGTACTTTGTAAAGAAAGTAGGTTTAATCAAGCAAAATGTAAACAGTAATCATCTAGTGTATTCCGGTAGTGGTTTGTAAGAACAGACTGATTAAGACAGCCCAAAACAAGCATCCTCTGATGCTAGAAAGGGTAATAGGTGTCTGCATGCAGTGTCTGTACTGTGTTAGGAAGGATGTTTGGGTTTACACCAATCTTGTATGCGATGACCCAACAGAGATTCCCAATGCTGGTTCAGGCTCCTGGCAATGTTGTAAGGCACCAAATCACCTCCTGTCGGCCGATCAGGATGGCTGGTAGCTAAACTGGCAAGGGGACCAGACAGCGGCCGACTTGACACTCTAATGGGTATTGCGATCCCTGAAGCAGTGTTGATCGTCTCCGCTGGGCTGAGTGGCACTGGGTTGTTGCGCTGGGTCCCTGGGCTGAACAGTATTGGACCAAGTGGCTGTCTCTGCTCCTGGCTCTCCTCAGCCATTCTCACTCCTCAGTCTTCAGCAGCACTCTTCGGGTAGTCTCTGGAAAAGCTTGGCTCTCGTGTTCTCTCAGATGCTGCAAGAGTCTGGCTCTCTGTCCCTTTTTTCCTTAGCTGGAGTTTCACCACACTGCCCTGTCTCCTCACAACTCTCTCTTATCCTCAGCACTGCTCCTCCCTCTCCTTTTTCCCAGGCTCCTCATCTCCCTTCTTCCCCTTCCTCAGTATGCTGGGAGCTGTGGTTTTGTCCATAAAGGATCCCTTGCTGCAGCCTGTCCTTGGGACTACACTTCCCATGATGCTCCCCACCTTCTTCTGATTCCTCTCTTGTCCACAGCCAATAGAAGGGAAGAGGGGACTGGAGCTTTGGCAGCCAGATTTCACGTAGCCGCTTTCTCTCCACTGTGACAGAAGACAAGGGGTGGTTGGCAGAGGGAGCCGTGGGCGGGAGAGGAGACAAACACCTGCAGCTCCACTCTCCCTGCTTTTACATGCAGGTCCTCCGGTTTTCACTGTGGTGGCACTCCGAGTACGGAGGGGCACCCGCAGCCACCCACGCAAAGTCGTTCTGACCCCCTGCAAATCTCCCTGCTGTCCGTGCTGACAGGAAGTGGGGTGAAGTCTGCAGCTGCTTGACAGTGTTCACGGGGGGTAAGAGAATGTGGGCAGTGGTGGCAGCTGGCACCAGCTACACACTTCCCCCACCAAAAAATCTTTGGTCCCCAAAGGAAGGACAGAGTCCATCAACATATAATGTCCACAACCTGTTACATGCTTTCAAAAGTACATCTTGCAGATGACGTAGGACTCCGACTTCCACCAATCAGCCAGTTTGTGTTTCCCAGGGAGGCCCACGTTCCTCAGTTACACTCTGTCTTCAGGCTGAAAACCATGTACTCTCACCTTCAGGTCAAAGTTTTGCTTGTTTCGCTGTCTCTGAGTGTCTGAGGCAGCCTGGGCTTTTTCAAATGCTGTTTTCAGACTCTTCCCCAGGCAGTCCACATCTCCTCTGTGCGCCACCATCGAGGTATGTTCTAAAGAGGTGACGTATGCTAAGTCAACTGGCAATCATGCTTCTCTTCCCTACATCAACCTATATGGTGAATATCCTGTGGCATCGTTTTCAGTGCTATTATAGGCATGTACAATAGCTGCAATGCGCCTGCTCCAATGTTGCTTTTTTTTCAGCCGTAAGAGTCCCAAGCATATCTAGGAGGGTGTGATTAAAGCTTTCTGGCTGAGGATCCCCTAGAGAGATGGGCACAGAGTGGTTCTTGATTTCTAAACTCCCAACATGTCTTTTAATGAGTCTACTCTCAAAGTCTCTCCCCTGGTCAGAGTGAATACGCTGAGGTAGGCCGTAGAGGACAAACAACTTCTCTTCTTGCTTGTTGGTTTTTAGTTGGGAATGCCTGGGCATACCGGGTGAAGTGGTCGGTCACCACCAGAACATTCCCCTGTCCACTCGATTCAGGCTCCAGACACAGAAATTCAATACACACTAACTCCAGTGGTCCTTGACTTTGAAGAGGGCCCATTGGGACAGCTTTGTGGGGCAAAGTCTTGCTCTGCATACAATGTATGCAGGAGTGACAGTGTCCCTAACTTCAGCCCAAATACAGGGCCAATAGAACTGGTCTATAGATAATATTCAAAAGATGATCAAAGCAATTAAAATAAAGTAAAGAACAGTACACTTTATTGCGTATAGGTTCATTAATATATATTGACTTGGAGATATATTATGTATATGTGTGTGTGTATATATATAAAAAATAATTAAATAATACTGTATATATATATATATATATATATATATATATATATATATATATATATATATATATATACAGTATCTCACAAAAGTGAGTACACCCCTCACATTTTTGTAAATATTTTATTATATCTTTTCATATGACAACACTGAGGAAATTACATTTTGCTACATTTGCTGTCCCCTCAAAATAACTCAACACACAGCCATTAATGTCAAAAACGCTGGCAAAAAAAGTGAGTACACCCCTAAGTGAAAATGTTTTCAAAAACATGTGAGGGGTGTACTCCCTTTTGCAAGATACTGTATATATATATATATATATATATATATATATATATATATATATATATATATATAAAATCTTTTTTTTTCTTTATATATATATATATATATATATATATATATATATATATATACACACACACACACACACACACATATATACATAACAATATATCTCCTTAAAGTCAATATATATTAATGAATCTATACGCAATAATGTGTACTTATTTTAATAGCTTTGATCATCTTTTGAATATTATCTATAGACCAGTTCTATTGGCCCATTGACGAGTATGAGAGAGTGAGAGCGATAACACCAGATTTAACACACCTGCTTCCCATTCACACCTGAGACCTTGTAACACTAACGAGTCACATGACATCGGGGAGGGAAAATGGTTAATTGGTCCCAATTTGGACATTTTCACTTAGGGGTTTACTCACTTTTGTTGCCAGCGGTTTAAACATGTGTGTTGAGTTATTTTGAGGGGACAGCAAATTTACACTGTTATACAAGCTGTGCACTCACTACTTTACACTTTTTGTAGCAAAGTGTAATTTCTTCAGTGTTGTCACATGAAAAGATATAATAAAATATTTACAAAAATGTGAGGGGTGTACTCACTTTTGTGAGATGCCATACATAGGCTTCACTTATTTAAAGTTTAGTTTGTTCATTAATGCCCATTCACACAGGGGCGACGAGACTTGCAGCGCGACTCACAGACGCGACCTGCACACAACTTCAGCGGCGACTTGCAAATTGACTTCTGTATAGAAGTCAATGCAAGTCGCCTGAAGTCGCCCCAAAAATAGTACAGGAACCTTTTTCTAAGTCGGAGCGACTTGAGTCGCTCCTATTAGAACGGTTCCATAGTACAGAACGGAGCGCGACTTGTCAGGGGGCTAAGTAGTGTGAACGGGCACTTAGTCAGTTTGATTATTTTCATATTATTCACGTAGTATCACTGTTGTTTATATTGTTTTTGTATTTTATGCTGTTTCATATGTTTGCTGTGTTCTTAGTAACTGTCGTTGCTTCACTTAATTTTGTATGTGGTCATCCCTGTGTAGTCCTACATATCTTATTACATGCTGGTCATCAGTATACCAGCATGTAGTATCCTATCAGAGAGGAAATAAACTACAGTATGCACTCTATATAGTCCACTAGCCAAGCAGTTATTACTATTGGGTCATCAGTTGAAAATAAATCTCACTGTTTATCATTTTCTCAATGGCCAATCCTAATAAAACTGTAAATTTTTTAGTAATCCTGATGGAGCACAATACTACAACAAAGCCCTTTCTGACTCACTCTGCTGATCATGGGTACTGGTTAAAGAATTTCTCTTAACTTCTACATGGTATCTCTGTCAAAATAGAAAGCACAACTACACACTATTCAGCTCAGTGGTACAGACTGGAGACTGATCTTTGAATTAATCGTTCCCCTTCTTCCCTGTTCCCCCCTGTCTCCCTCCCCCCACCCCCTTTCCATCTTAAATGTATTTATTCTCCCCCTGATCCTTTGCTTTTTTTCTCCTCTCTTTTTTCTTCCATCCTCTTTTCCCTTCACCTGTACTATTGCTTCCCCTTCCATTTCCTCCTGGCATAATACATTACTTTTCTGTAATATACGTGATTTCATTGAATTGGTTTAAATCACCCTGTCACATAAGAAAAAATAACATTATTAAACATGTATGATTTTGTTTTGTGTGATTTTGTCTATTTTTGGTATTTTATTCCTGTATATATTGATGATCTATGTAAGTGTGAGGTACAGAATATTTGTATAAAATAAGAATTAGATGATCTTTGGATTGGATGTATTGGAAGAGTCAAGATCAGTGTCAAGAAGCTGAAACAACATGCAAGTTAATGGTTCTTAGAAGGCTTGGGTTGGTACACAAGCAGGCAGTAGTAGTGTATAGAAGCAAGCAGAAGCAACGTCAGAGATCAAGCCAAAGTTAATAACCAAAGATATCAGGTTTTAGTGGAAAGCAATGAAGAGTGGTTGGTGAATTGGCACCCAAGGGTGCTACACGAGCTGCAGTCAATAGGACTGTAGTGTAGCAGTGACAAGAGCAAGATACTGGTTAAAGCTCAATAATTTGGCCCAGCAGGAAGTGTAGAGACATGGCTTGGATAGGAAGTTCTGGGGAGGAGCAAGGAGTTTGTGGTTCATCAACAAATTGGATATTTATATAGAGTGACCAAGAAATCAGACAAAGGGCTGCCCAATGCTTCAAATGGCTCAATAGGAAGAGCCACTGACAGACACAGCAGAGACCCTGGATTAGGACCCAGATGTTGAAATTGGCCTTTGTAACTTTAAGCTGAATAAAGGCTTCAGTCCAGTAAATGTTGTCTGTTTAATAAAGTTTATTGTGATGCTGGATTAATGTGGTGTGCCATTATGCTTTGTGTCTTGTTGGAAGGTGAAACATGTCAGAGAGTTAAGATCTTCGCAAAGTTTTGTTTGTAACACAGAGGTGTATAACGTTTGAGAGGTTAAATTCATGTAGTGTGCCTTTGTACTTTTTATTTTGTTGCAAAATGTTCGTATTCTGTGAAGGGTTCCCTTTAAAACTCAACCAAGTAAAAAATGCATTTTTGGATCCTGGATTAATTGGAGCTTCTATTCTTTTTAAATCCTTTCATGTATTTCATTCTAATCCCACAGTAATACAGCTACATTAAAAAGACAATTATAATTGTCAGAAAATGTATATCTTATTAGTTTTCTATGTAATAAAATATAAACTACCTGTATTTGTTTCAGAACGAATGTGAAATCTGAATGATCTTGTATCCTGGGAGTATTTTCTATAATAGAAAGGAACGCATATTCCAATATGATTTGGTGAAATTCTGGCATTGTTTTAGTGCTAATACTTTATTAGACCCTATTTTGAGGCTCGCTTTATTTTGACGAAGACTTTTCTTTTAACAGCCATATCATTCATTCCATCCCGAACTTCTTCCAAGACAATGAAACACTTTAATGTATTCATTACTGGTATGCCGTGTTGATGTTAATATTCTTCTTTATGATATCCCATCAATTGTACAGTATGCTCACAATTTAATGCATTCTTTTCAATATCCCAAATTATCATTATCTTTTACAACACATTGAATTGTTTGATTCTTAATGCATATTAAGAGGGGAAGACTCATTGTGATTTGTTTTTATATAACCCTTTGTCTGCTTGTTGCAAGCAATGTGGGATTTTTCATTGACTGAGATTTTCAGCCCAGACTTAAAGAGACGGTCAGCAGAAAAAAAAAACAACAAAAGGTATGAAGTGCAGCCCTCAGAGCACATACAGTACTTGCAGCAGCCTTTATAAACCTGCCCTCAAGACAGAATCTTCGGTCGATTTGATAGGTAGCTCTCTAACACTCTCAGCTAGTCTTAGCCCTTGTACACATGGTCGGAGATTCTGACAACCAAATCCGTTGGATTTTGTCCGTCGGATTTTGTCCGACGGATTTTGTCTGACGGATTTTGTCCGAAACTGTTGCATACACACGGTCGGACAAAGTTGTCGGAAAATCCAACGTGATGATGTTATTTTGTTACGACGGGACTACGTTCACACTAGTAGCCAATAGCTTTGGTGTAGGAATTTGATCTGAGCATGCGTGGCACTTTGTCCGATCGGAAATTCTCTACACATGATCGGAGTATGTCCGTTCGGAGCATTTTGTCTGAAAATTTTACCGGCAAGTTGGAAAAGTTGGTCTGTCGGATAGTCCGAAGGAAACAGTCCGATGCAGACCACACACAGTCGGAATATCCGACAAACCGGTCCGATCAGACACATTCCATTGGAATCTCCGACCGTGTGTACAAGGGCTTAGAGCTTATCCATCCTTTCCCACCCACCTGGGATGGCAAATGTCATGGCACATGCTACGGCCAACACAGGTGAAACAGATACGTTTTAAGTAGGAATTTGAATGTCTTTCACTTGTCTGTTGTTTAATATAGAATACAGGGGGTTTGGAATAATGAACCAGTCACAGCTGTATAATCAAGTGACCTTGTAAAGTGTCCATTTACTCACCATGCACAGATAAATGCACAGGCCCCTTTAACTTCATTCCCCACAACTCCCTGTGGTCCTGGATATCACCAGATAAGGTAGAAGTAGCTGGACATATGATTTGTAGGCAGGCGGGCAGCTCTCCACGGTCAGAACTGAGGCGTGAGCAGCTGGTTCAGAGCCTAATAGCATGCAGCTTCTGTAGAAGACCCAGCTGCTGTGGGGGGGCCCTCCCCAATTGCTATCAGAGCACTGTACCAGTGGGGTGGCCCTCAGTCCTTTCAGTTGTTCATCTTTGCTACCAGAGCTAAAATAGACTTCACTTAGAAGGTCGCTATTTATGAGGATAATTGCAAGAGACCATGTTCTGTGCTGTTTTACTGAAATAGTGATTCTCAGCTAGATTTTCTATTTTTTATAGTCTTATAGAGGCTATGCTATGCAGCCACACATTATCCTAAATGAGCCACAGAGACATTGGACAGAGAGTCCAATTTTGTGCAGCTTTATTAATCAAACTCTGCAGTGTATGCTTGCACTTTGCCATTCTGAACCTGTTTTCCTGTCTTGCATTGTTCTGCAGTGTATGCATGTTCTTTGCCATCCTGGACCTGTTTTGCATTAATGCTTCTAACTTTACACGTGTTCGATAAAGTGGAAGCTGCATTTACTTTGGCAGTGTTGCCAACCTACCAGGTTGAAATTTACTGACACGATACCCAGAATTTACTGGCACAGCCAAGTTTTTACTGACATTTCCAAAAGTTACAAAATGACAGTTTGAAGTGAAATTTTCCTTATTTAGGCTACAAACCAGTACAATATGCAATTAGCAATGTGATGTAAGATAGATATGAAGGCAAAAATCATATTTCTTAAATTATTTTCCATATAGTAAGTAAGTAGCTCAGGGACAGGACTCAGTAGGACAAGAAATCAGAATGGGCAGGTGCACACATGACATTGACTCACAGTGACAGTAGTGTACAGCACCACAGATGATGATGACACCTCACCGACATGACACATCACTGAGTCACAGTAACAGTCTCTCTCCACGCCAGGTGGTCCCTTCAGTCCACTCAAGTCCAAATAGCACTGACAGTCCCACTCCTGGTTTGCCTTGCTACCATCCCACAGTCCCGCACACAAGGCTCAGCCCGCTCTGCTTAGGTTCCTGTGCACCATGAAACCACACAACACGCTCAGGCACAGCCTCCACCACACTCGGACACTGTAGCAGGCACTCTGGGCCGGCTCAGCCCTATTTTTTACTGGCAACCTTTTCCTGTCACTGGCATTTACTAGCAGGAGCTAGCAGGACTAGTGCCCATTTTTTACTGGCTGCCAGTAAAAATATTGACAATTGGCAACACTGTACTTTGGTCAGTTACCTAATTTGTTAAGATAATTTTCTACAAATGTGTAGTGCCAGCCAGAGCTGTCCACTGAAGATAAAAGGGTGTTTATATTCTCCTCTCCCTCATGGTGGACAACAAGAGAGAGCAAGGGGAGCTGTAATTGCCTGTTACTGCGGGAGCCGCCCCTAGCAATGAGCAAAGGGGGACTGTGATTGATTGGGAAGAGCAGAAGGATTTTCTCTTGGCTGCCTCATGGCTGGGTTTTAGCCACGCTCATTGCCTGAAGAGAACGTCAGGGGACACGTAAGGAGAGGAGGGTACTGGAGATAGTGTGCAATGCATGCCCAGATGGATTCATGGTTTCTGAAGCTGGAATACAAGGGCTCTGGGAGGCTGCTGTTGGGTGCAGGGCAGTCATACAGGAGCTCTACACCAAATGTAAGCAGGGATTAGTGCCCTTTTAAAGGAAACCCCACTCCGGGGCGTGTAAGCATGTTTACCCCCTTATAAACCTGGGGTGGAAGAGAGGTTGATGGGATGAAATAGCCTACAGAACACCATTATGTAGGTTAACCTCCTCCCGCCCGCCCTATAGCCGAATGACGGCCGTAGAGCAGGCGGGTTTGTCCGGGCAGTCGTCCCTGGACGTCCTTTTGTTTACTTCCGCAATGCGCGCCGCCGGGGGCGTGCATCGCGGAAGTTTTGTATTCGCCGTGTCTCCCGGAGACAGGCAAATACAGATCGCCGTGAACGGCCAATCAAAGCGGCCGTTCACAGCGCGATCACAGCTGCCAATAGGAGATGATCTCAAATGTAAACAAATGAGATCATCTCCCATTGCCGTGTCTCTCTCTCCTCACACAGAGACAGCGTGTGAGGAGAGAGAGGATCTGTGAGTGTTATACTGTGTATTCAATACTGTGACTAACATCTGTCAGCCCCAGTGCCATCTGTCAGCCCCAGTGCCAGTGCCAACTGTCAGCCCAGTGCCATCTGTCAGCCCAGTGTCATCTGTCAGCCCAGTGCCATCTGCCAGTAGTGCCATCTGCCAGTAGTGCCAGTGCCGCCAGTGCCACCTGCCAGCGCCAGTGCCACCTGCCAGTGCCACCTGCCAGTGCCAGCGCCAGTGCCACCTGCCAGCCCCAGTGCCGTCAGCCCCAGTGCCGCCAGTGCCGCCAGTGCCAGTGCCGCCAGTGCCAGTGCCACCTGCCAGTGCCACCTGCCAGCGCCAGTGCCACCTGCCAGCACCAGTGCCACCTGCCAGTGCCGTCAGCCCCAGTGCCGCCAGTGCCGCCAGTGCCAGTGCCACCTGCCAGCGCCAGTGCCACCTGCCAGCGCCAGTGCCATCCGTCAGCCCCAGTGCCGTCAGCCCCAGTGCCGTCAGCGCCAGTGCCGTCAGTGCCAGTGCCGCCAGTGCCACCTGCCAGCGCCAGTGCCAGCACCAGTGCCATCTGCCAGTCCCAGTGCCATCTGCCAGCCCCATTTGCCAGAGCAATTAGCCAGAGCAAATAGCCAGTGCCATCTGCCAGTGCCAGCCCCAGTGCCATCTGCCAGCCACATCTGCCAGCCACATCTGCCAGCCACATCTGCCAGCCTCATCTGTCAGCCACATCTGCCAGCCACATCTGCCAGCCACATCTGTCAGCCACATCTGTCAGCCCCATCTGCCTCCAGTGCCATCTGCCTCCATTGCCACCTGCCTCCAGTGCCACGTGTTGTCAGTGCCACGTGTCGTCAGTGCCACCTGCCACGTCAGTGTCACCTGTGATCAGTGCTGTCAGTGTCACCTGCCACATCAGTGTCACCTGTCAGTGTCATCTGCCAGATCAGCGTCACCTGTCAGTGTCATCTGCCAGATCAGCGTCACCTGTCAGTGCCATTTGTGATCAATAAAAATGTCACAAAGATTGTATTCAGCTGAGGAGGCATATGATATCCTTGCAGCCGACGAGAGCAACGGGGAGGTTTCCGCTTCGGATTCCTCCTCATATTCAGATTGTGACTCTGACGTGGACTACGAGCCTGTCCTCAGCAGCGGTACCATGACAGCCTCAGAGGAGGAAGATGATAGTCCGCCCGTCAGACGAAGGCGCACTGGTGAGGAGGCGGTACCATCCACCAGCACCGCAGAGCCATCCACCGGCAACCCAGTGCCATCCACCGGCACCACAGTACCTCGGCAAAGGCCACGTACCAGTGGGGTGTCAACTCGGCCCCAAAGGGTTGGGTCCCATGCTAGCCTTCCCTATTCCCTCCAGAACCCCTTGTGGCTTCCTCCTAACTCAGGAGAAGCCAACGTTCCCCCTTTCACTGCCAACCCTGGAGTCCAGGTGGACACACACAATTTTTCCCTGATGGACTTTTTCCACCTAATTTTTACAGAGGACTTGCTTGAATCCATTGTGGTCCAGTCCAACCTATATGCCCAACAATTTATTGAAAGCAACCCAACATCCTCTTATGCCCGTCCCTACGAGTGGAGAGCCCTAACAGTGGAGGAGTTTAAAAATTTTTTGGGCCTCACATTTTGTATGGGATTAAACAATAAAAATGAAATACGTGCATATTGGTCATCCCGCCCCATCTATCACATGCCCATCTTTTCCTCAATAATGCCCCGGACCAGATATCTAATGATAATGAGATTCCTACACTTTAATGACAATACCCAGTGCCTTCCCCGGAATGACCCAAATTTTGATAAACTTTACAAAATTCGGCCACTAATAAATTATTTTTCTCAGATTTTCCCCCAGTTGTTTACCTCACATATGTGTGGATGAGTCCCTGATAACATTTTCTGGCAGGCTGGGCCTAAAGCAATTTATTCCCTCCAAAAGGGCCCGCTATGGAGTGAAGATGTATAAGTTGTGTGACCGAGCCACAGGGTATACATATTCCTTCATGGTATACGAAGGGAAGGACACCCAGCTACATCCCCCTAATTGCCCCGAATACATCGGATCGAGTGGGAAAGTTGTTTGGGAACTCATAAACCCACTCCTTGAGAAAGGCTACCATCTGTATGTGGACAATTTTTATACCAGTTTACCCCTGTTCCGCAACCTCCATAGAATGCAAACTCCAGCATGTGGCACCGTAAGAACGAACCGGAAGGGCTTTCCTCAAAGCCTCGTCAACAAAAGGCTAAGAAAAGGCGAAGCGACGAGTTTACGGAACGAGGAAATTTTGGCTGTGAAGTGGAGGGACAGAAGGGATGTCTACATGCTTTCTTCGATCCACAACAACACTTTTGTTGAGATCACCAGGAGGGATGGCCCAATACAAAAACCCACTTGTATCCATGAGTACAACATGTTCATGGGGGGTGTCGACTTGAACGACCAGATGCTCGAACCCTATCTTGCCACGAGAAGAACATACAAGTGGTATAAAAAAATTTCAATTTATTTCTTTAATTTGGCCATATACAACACGTATGTCATTTATCGTAAGTCCACAGAAAGACCCATACCCTTCCTTGGCTACCAGGAGGAAATCACCACTGCCCTTATATACCCCAACGGCCCACCACAAAACATTCGATCCGATGTAATTAGCAGACTCTCTGAACGCCACTTTCCTGATAAAATCCCTCCCAGACCAACAGGCCGAAGACATCAGAAAAAATGTCGGGTGTGCAGCAAACGAGGAGTGAGAAGAGACACCACTTATCATTGTGCCCAATGCCCTTCCCAACCAGGCCTCTGCATAGGTGACTGTTTCCGCCGTTACCATACTTCAGTGAATTATTAGTGAAGTATGGTAACCCTAACCCTCACTTCCTGCCATTTACCTTCAAACCCCTTATGCCTCTGCTTGCTCTGTAACTGACCCTGGCTTGTTATTCGACCACGCTTCTGCCTACTGATTTTGTACATACCTCTGCCTGATCTGGAACTGACCCTGGCTTGTTATTCGACCACGCTTCTGCCTACTGATTCTGTTTATGCCTCTGCCTGATCTGGAACTGACCCTGGACTGTTATTCGACCACGCTTCTGCCTACTGATTCTGTACATACCTCTGCCTGATCTGGAACTGACCCTGGACTGTTTGACCATGCCTTTTGCCTGCCTCTTGGACTGATCTTGTACCCTCTCAGTGGACTAGTGGGATTCATAACAGGGGTCTCACATATGTGAGGGGCTCCAGAATAGTTTTTTTGGATGAAGAAGACAATTTCCTTTGTTTTCTCATTCCTAGATTAGGGTCTGGAGACTTGGAGGCTTCAAAGAGATTTGGGTGGGAGAAGCCTCTACCCCTATCCCCATTCTGTCCTGAACAAGGCCCTACTTCTGCCTGCTGCCTGTAGGACCTATACCATCATGCCTCTGCCTGTCGCATGAACTGACCACACCACATGGATGGACCATGTTCCTGCCTACTACCAGGACCAATATTTTGGCAATGCTGACGATCTCTGCCTGCACTGACCTTGGACTGTATATGGACAGTATCCCTGCCTGCTGCCAATATTGACTATGGACAGTATACCTGCCTGTTGCCTGGAAAATTGTGTTCACTTTTGCTGACCAAGTCCCTGCCTGCTGCCTGGACCAGTGCTATCATCCTGTGGACAACTGCGCTGCTAAAACCACAGGTAATCTTTTGTTTACTCTTTTCTCGGCAGAATGTATTTTGGGGTGTAATTCTTGGTATGTGCATGCTATCTGTCCCTGGAACACCTGATGGTGTTCCTTGCATGTTGGGCCTTTGTATGTGGCCAAGCTGTGTAAAAGTCTCACACATTTGGTATCTTTATACTCAGGAGGAGTAGTAGAACGTATTTTGGGGTGTAATTTTTGCTATGTAAATGCTATGTGTTGGAAATATCTTATAAATGGACAACTTTGCGTAAAAAAAATGCGTTTTAATTTTTTTTCCACATTTTCCCAAAACTTCTGGAAAAAAAATGAACCATTCAAACGACTCATTATGCCTCATAGATTATACGTTGGGGTGTTAGCTTTCCAAAATGGGGTCACTTTGTGGGCATTTCCATTGTCCTGGTGCTCCAGGGCCTTCAAAACTGTAATAGGTGGTTGAGAAATAAGATGTGTAATTTATGCTCCTATAATGCCTGATGGTGCTATTTCAATATTGGGCCTCTGTATGTGGCCAGGCTGTGTAAAAGTCTCACACATTTGGTATTGTTATACTCAGGAGGAGTAGTAGAACGTATTTTGGGGTGCCATTTTTGCTATGTACATGCTATGTGTTGGAAATATCTTATAAATGGACAACTTTGCGTTAAAAAAATGCGTTTTCTTTTTCTTTCCACATTTTCCCAAAACTTCTGGAAAAAAAATGAACCACTCAAACGACTCATTATGCCTCATAGATTATACGTTGGGGTGTTAGCTTTCCAAAATGGGGTCACTTTGTGGGCATTTCCATTGTCCTGGTGCTCCAGGGCCTTCAAAAATGTAATAGGTGGTTGAGAAATGAAATGTGTAATTTATGCTCCTAGAACGCCTGATGGTGCTATTTCAATATTGGGCCTCTGTATGTGGCCAGGCTGTGTAAAAGTCTCACACATTTGGTATTGTTATACTCAGGAGGAGTAGTAGAACGTATTTTGGGGTGTCATTTTTGCTATGTACATGCTATGTGTTGGAAATATCTTTTAAATGGACAACTTTGCGTAAAAAAAATGCGTTTTCATTTTTTTTCCACATTTTCCCAAAACTTCTGGAAAAAAAATGAACCATTCAAACGACTCATTATGCCTCATAGATTATACGTTGGGGTGTTAGCTTTACAAAATGGGGTCACTTTGTGGGCATTTCCATTGTCCTGGTGCTCCAGGGCCTTCAAAAATGTAATAGGTGGTTGAGAAATGAAATGTGTAATTTATGCTCCTAGAACGCCTGATGGTGCTATTTCAATATTGGGCCTCTGTATGTGGCCAGGCTGGGTAAAAGTCTCACACATTTGGTATCGTAATACTCAGAAGGAGTAGCAGAACGTATTTTGGGGTGTCATTTGTGGTATACACATGCCATGTGAGAGAAATAACCTATTACATTGAAAATTTTGTGAGAAAAAAAAAAAAAATCTTCATTTTGCAAAGAATTGTGGGAAAAAGATGACAACATCAAAAACCTCACCATGCATCTTAGTAAATACCTTGGAATGTCTACTTTCAAAAAAGGGGTCATTTGGGGGGTATTTGTACTTTCCTGACTTGTTCTGGTCGCAAGAAATGAGATAGGCCACCAGTACATCAGAAGTGATCAATTTTGTGCGATTCGCACCACAGATTGTAGACCAAATAATATCCACTAATTTGGGTTATTTTTTACCAAAGATATGTAGCAGTATAAATTGTGGCCAAAATTTATGAAAAAAAATTATAATTTGCAAAATTTTATCACAGAAACAAAGAAAAATGCGTTTTTTTTCAAAATTTTCGGTCTTTTTTCATTTATAGCGCAAAAAATAAAAACCCCAGAGGTGATCAAATACCACCAAAAGAAAGCTCTATTTGTGGGAAAAAAAGGACACAAAATTCATTTGGGTACAGCGTTGCATGACTGAGTAATTGTCATTCAAAGTGTGAGAGCACCAAAAGCTGAAAATTGGTCTGGGCAGGAAGGGTGTTTAAGTGCCCAGTAAGCAAGTGGTTAAAGTCCAAGTGAAATCCAAGTGAAACACGCCCTTCGGGGTAGGCCGGTAAAGGCCCATGGAAAAACCCATCTTAGGGCCCATGTACACTACAGCTTCTAAACTTGAGTTGCTAGAATTGCAATAGCCAAATCTTGGAAATCTCCTTATGTTCCCATTCAGTTAGATAAAAATAAATTGTCATTTATAATGGTTAATGAACGTCTTACAGCAATTTTACTGGATAAACAAAGTTCTTTTGATGAAACATGGAAACCTTGGATAGATTATTTATCAATTTTTTGTCAATCAATATTATATTGCTTATATACAGTGTACTCTTCCTTTCCCCCTCCCCTTTTTATATTTTCTTCATTCCCTTAACTTTGAGTTATATGTCTCAAATTTATATTATTCTGAGAATTTTAATTATTTGTAATGTTCGCTTAGTTATGCTATATATGTACGATATTTGCGATTATTTTTGACCATTATTAACAATCTTATATTTCCTGGACTGTAATTCTTCCTTTCTATATGAAATATCAATAAAAATTATTGAAATAAGAAAAAAAAAAACTTGAGTTTAGGAGCTTTTGGTGTTCTTTTGCCAAAGCTCCTAAACTCAACCCCATAAAAGCTTATGTGTCCATGTACACATAGGCTTTTACAAGAGTTCAGAAGCTGCTGCGGTTAGGATAGGAACATTTTGAGTTTGCCGTGATTTAGCATTTTCATGCGGCATTATCATGTTAAAATATGATTGAACTGTACAGAAATGCTATTGTCAGATGGAAGGAGGAAGAGGTGTACTTGTGTACTGAAAAGAACTGTGCATTCTGTTGTCAGGGATGCTATACACAAACATCCAATACAGGTGATCAGATCGTTGGGCTGCACCAAGTATATATATATATATATATATATAAAAGGAGTTTGTATCCCCCCGAATCCCCCCGAACAGTTTGGGACTTTAAATTGGCAAAGACCAAAAAAGATTTTTTTACATATAAAAGACAAAAGAAGACTATGCTTAAAAAATCATCTACATATGATGATTAATAAAACGAAAACACTGACAGATAACACAATTGCACATATAACAATATCTTGTAATGGAAATACATATATGAAGTAGTTTCGCTCCAATGTCTTTCTGGTGTCCAACTTACTGGTGTCCAACATCTGGGACAAGTCCTAACGGTACCCAACACGTTTTAGGCTCAAAGTACTTTCATCAGGGGTAATTGTATAGGAGGATTTATTTATATTCTAGACCAGATGAGCAGCATCATAGTTAAGAACAAAGAGTGGCGATATTGTAGAAAGAATTTGCAAAAATATTGTTATCAGTAGATAGCAAGTATAAAAATTTTGTATGACCTAGGCCCTTCAAATGTTTTTGACCCAATGGGATATGATCAGATAAACTGATCCTTCCAATAGAAGTTTTGGTGCGTCACAGACATATGGCTTACACTTTTAAGCGAAAAATCATACGGAATAATCAAATAGAGGATTTAAATAGAATCCTGCATTGAATAATGCTGTTGCAAGGGGATAACCGCTGACATCTGTTGAAGCTGTATTGGGGGGTCCGTGAAGTCCATCCACACTAAGGGAACCTATAGCTCAAGAAAGTGAGAGCGCTGGGTTGTATCTTTATGTTTAATTGAATTTGAACTGCTGGCCATGAATTAGGGTCCTGCTTACACACATATAGAGACGGGTGATATTTTAGGTGCCAAGAGACCAAAGCACACGCTGTGCTATAATCCAGGCTGTGTGCTGGAAAAGCCCAAGGAAAGAGGGAACTTGAGACTTGCTGCTGCCACATGGCTGCTGGGCATCTGAAGTAATTGGGGTAAGACCCCAAAAACCACATATGCTGTTCTGCCAGGAGAGGTGTTCTTTGTCTATATCGTGTTGTGTTGCTACAAGGCAGAGACTACAACCTGCTTAGAGACAGAGCTACAGAGGGTTGCAGTTGTTCCAGGGTGTTTCAGCTTTGGGTATCCTGCTGTACCAGTTTCTTACTGTTCTGCCATTCCAAGTCCCGTTGTTCCAGACCTACTGAGCTGGTAATTACATCATACCTTCATAGGCAGTGATAGCACTTTATAGTGCTATTTTGCTATTATTTCCACTATAAATGCATGTTAAAGAGCTTTGCCTAAGGAGGACTATGTTTCCAAATAATTTGGACTGTTACTAGTGACCTAATTTCTGTACTCCTATGCTGTTTAAAGAATTGTCTTTACTGCTTTATGTGCCAGAATCATTTCCTCATGCCGGCCAAGTATGTGTTCTTTATTGGTTGTTCACAGGCAGCTATAGGGAATGAACAGTGACAGCTGAGTTACAACTATATTACGACACCAAATCAAGTTGGTTACTGAGACTACTGTTTCCGTATTGAATTGCTTTGCCTAACCAACCCTTTCCTTTTACAAGGATTTGTGTTTTGATAAAGCTCATTCAATTGTTTCAGGTGTGTTGGTGTCATTTGCGTCCATGTATGGGGTTGAGTCATCATTGTAAGGCAGTCAGAGTTACCCAGAAAATCCAGTGGCTCCTACAGGGGTGCAGCTAGATATGATACTTTTTTTTACCTAAGGTGCACAGGTCCATCTGCAGATACACAATTGATGCATGTACACTAGAAACTCAGATCCCGCATTTATTTTAGCTGAATGGACATTTTAGATATCATGAATCGCTCCAGAACCGCAGAAATAAAACATCCTGGTACCAATGTTTTTTTTTACGTGCTATGGCATGCTTCTTGGAGTTGGTGCGATCAATTGTGAAGTGATTCAGGAGACCAATAAAGTCTGCTCAGCTGGAAGAAGTTCAGCATCCAAGATTCTTTTGTACATGGCATTCACGATTGTTATATCCTTAAGTCCCCACCAAGTCTCCCTTATGTGTAATTGCTGAATGTTTCTTAGGCTAATTGCAGCAGAACACACTTTAAGAGGAAAACAAATCTATATGAAGGCAGTTTGCTGCGCCATATTGCTGCACTTGTTATGCTGTTCATCTTGCTACGCAACACTATTTGTTTATATAATGTGGTTTCAGTAAGTAATCCTGCAATTTTTATATGTGTGATTGCCACATGCTTCAAAGTCCCCCTGTAACATTATACTTTAATGCTGCTGATGGATGCTAGCATTAGACCAAAAGTGAAGTCCGACTCCAAAAAGCTTAACAGTCCCCATAGGATGTCAATGCTTTACTGAATATTAGAAAATAAAGAGAAATATTGGCTAAAATTCTGCATGTATTACAGTAGGAAGCATTGTCCTGTAGTTGCAATACTTCCTAAGTATTTATTTTTTTCCAATACATCTGGGACGTCTAATTGGGTCATATAAACTCATACGCTACAACAGACTTCATAGTTATTATAAAAAATTTCAATGCATTAGAAATTACATTTGAAAGTTTTTTTTACAAGGTATCCTTGGTTTTATTTTTTTTATTGTGTCACTTGGTAAACTTTTCTGGGAAGGTGTCTTGTTTGTAAATTTAAGTAATAAACTTTCTATGGTTATTTGGCCTGCAGTAGTGGACACTAAAGGACTTCTGTGGAGGGTGGTCCAATTTTTGGGACTTCCATCCAATTATTGGCCAAATGCTACACAGTGAGCCACGTCAAGGTCTTTGTAGCAGTTGGAGGGATTCCAACGGCCATTGAACCCACATTTAGTTTAAATTTAATCTGAATACTAATAGCCATTGTGCAGGTGCACAGTCTACACAAATGTTATGTCTTCCGATGTTGATATGATCCCCTTTGTGAAAGGCATCACATCTTTCTTTTGTATAATGGATTCCCCACTTGCTGATATGTCATACCTTTGAAAAAATTCTGTGAAGGTGTGGCTGCTCTTTTCTTTGTAAACTGGAATCAATTCTCCAAAATGCTCAGCGAGCCAAATCCTATGCTTTGCAAATGTCCCTATTCTTAGATGTAGCTCACTACCTGAAACTCAGAAATGTACATGAACTACTTTTGAAGCAGAATGGGACTTTCTGGCTCCCCTGAATTTAATGGGAGTGTGAAAAAGTGTGCCTCATGTTTTTTTGGTGCTCCCACTTTAACTGGCTATGGTCCAAAAATGCACTATCCTGTTCTAAAGAATCTCCTGTATGCCACTTTACATGCAAATATTTCAAAAAAGCTTCAAAAGCACTTGCTAGGCGCATGTGTGAAGGAGACTAATTCCTGAAAACATAACCAGTGACCCGATAAACATAGTCGGTAGACTAGATCAGCTTGTAGCAATTAACTTAGCTATGCAAATAACGTTGGGAACCTGAAAAGAAGAATTAGCTAGAATGGGCCCATTATAAAAAAAAAATTTGAAAAAGCATAATACTTATAGGATGGAAATTCACCGGTTAAGCAAGTTTTGAGCCCAATTCTTTTAAACTACAAACCTCCTTAAAAGAGAAGTTCAAGATTTTTTTATTTTTTTTTAAGAATCATACTAACCTAGGTGGATGCAGCATCTGTCCCCCACTGATTGCTCGGTTCTCAGAGCTCTGTCAGTTACTGCTGTCTCCTCTGACACCCCCCGCTCACTGGAGGGCTTGATTATGGAGGGGGTGGGAGCGGCTGGCTGAGGTTCTCAGTTGTTCGCCAGGCTGAGTCAGGTTCTGGTCCAGGCTTGTGGGTGGTAGTGCTGTAAGCCTTGGAGTGAGTGTACCATCTGGGAGTGTCAGGGCTGGCTTAGCCCTTCCTTCTCTGGGCTGGCCGCTCAGCTGTCGGCTAATTGCCAGCTCTCTTCTCTCTCCACAGTTACCAGCTGTTCCTGATGATGCTCGTCTGACCTGCCTACTTAAAGCCTTCCAGCTCACTTCACCTCTGCCTTTGCCTTGGTCACATCACTAGAAACCATCTTCTGAGGTTTTTTTAAAGACTGGCTTGCTGACATCCCTTCTGGCTCCTTATCCTGCTTGCTGTTGCTCCACTTGGATCCCTGACTTCTGGCCTGGCTGACTACCCGATCTGGTTACTGGACTCTGGCTATGCTTGACTACGCTTTTTCTATTTACCTTTTTATTTTTATTAATAAACAAGTGTGATTTAATTGTACTTCTGTCTCATTGTGATTCATGGTTTCTGACAGGGAGTGTGCCCAGATGGGCAGAACTATAGAGGGGATATTGGATGAGACTGGTATACTAATGAGAGCCCCTTGTTTCTACTTGGTGATGGAAGCTGAATGCTGTGGACTTAATGTACATAGGAAGGTGGTCCTAAATCAGTTGGGCTTCCAAGGAGAGAAGGCACTAAGAGAAGATGGCCTACAGAATAAGCTCTTGTGTGCTGTGCAGAAAATGACAACTTCAGAATGTCTACTCCTGTATATGGTGTTCGATGCGGTAGAATTCTGCTGGTGTGTAACATGTGATGTCAGATGTCACAGAAACCTTTGTGAAGTTGCAGTAAAATGCAGGAAATGGGCAGTGTGCATGCGTTCGGGCTCGGGATCGGAGATGCAGTGCGTGAGCTCCGTACACCACCGGCTCAACACAGCAATAACAGCAGGCAGAGGCAGAGTTAGAGAGTGCTCAGCCGTCCGTCCACCATCCTGGGAGGGTGATGCAGCAGCGGGGATCCAGACATCCAAAAAAGGCAATAGAAAAAGGACAAACAGAGTGGAGCAGCGCACCCCCTCCTGTCCCTGCACAGTCTTTCAAGATGGCGGCGGACAGACAAGAGACATGAGGCAGCCGCGCCCCTCTCACCTCCTATCACCCTCACCTTCATACGGATATGAGCAGCAGATGGAAGCAGTTTGGGACCCATTCTCCTCACAATCCTCTGGAGAGCAGGACACTGACCAGCGGGGTGAGTCATTTACACTGTCCCCCTCCCCTGCTATGTGCTGCTCAGGCTGCAGATTCCCCAGCATCTTCTATGGACTGAAATATGGCTGAAATGGCTGAGTTGTTGCTTAACCAACCCAGCCCTGAACAAGACAAACCTAACCCTCCACAGGCTCCATATGCAGTCCTCCTGGCCTGATTCTCCACCATGCTCCAGCAAGAGCTATCCAAAGCCTGCTCCACTATCACTACTGATCTCAAGTGAGATATCCAGAGCATAGGAGACAGTTTTGAAGCCATTGAAACCAAAATTTATAACACATCCACACGTGTCAATCAAAACTTTACGATGATCATTGAGCTCCAGGACAGGCTGGCGGACACTAATGTTAAAATAGAAGATCTGGAGAACAGGTCACGCCACTACAACCTATGCATCAGGGGGCTCCCTGAAAATTTTCCCCCATTAGATGGAAATTGATAGGATCGATCGTGCCCTGACGGCCCCTAGGGCAGATGGCATGCCGCAAGATGTGATCGCCAGACCACACTACTACAAAATAAAAGAAAAAATTAGGCTGGCAGCAGGAAACAAGCAGGATTTGCTTCTCTATGATGCGCCCATACAATTATTCAATGATATTGCTCCATCAACCGTTCAGATGCCTGAACGAGAAACCTGAAACCACTACTGCAGCAACTACACAATCGACAGATCAAATATAGGTGGTCATTTCCATTTAAACTGTCCTTTATTTATAAAGGCAAACCCTACTCCTTCGCCACTTTCCAAGATGGAGAAGATCTGCTGCTGGAGCTGGGTATCATTTCCAGGGGAACTGCCCATATCTTCTCCTCAGCGTCAGATGACCCGCCCCCTGTCCCCGTTGTGGTCAGCACAGAGGTCACAACCAGCTAGAAGGTCCCCACCTGACACCTGAAGGAACTGCCTTCAGGTCAAGGTCACACTCCTTCCTGTCAAGGTCACACCTCTTGCTGTTTAAGACTTGTCCTGAAATTTCCGCGTGGGGACACTAGTTCTGAGGGCCTGGAGGGGCGGGGGGATGGATTCCCTTAATGTGCATAGATTTCCTCTCACTTCCTGTGTTGTTATGGGGCAGGAAGTGAAGAGATGGTAAAAAAATAAACTGACAGGGGCTATAACCCCCCTTACTCTTTCCAAAATGAAAAAAAAAAAGTGTTGCCCATACTTCAAGCACAAATTTCTGATAATATTATGGAGAGGACTAAGAAGATATAACCATGCCAATGGTGCAGCTTAAAACATTTAGCACAGTGAGAAAGGTTTGTAGTCCAGGATGAGAGGACAGTAAAAATTAGAAGTTGCGGATTTCCGGCTGCCCGCATACCGTAAGAGTGCGGCCGCTTTATGGGGATACTAGACTAATTTGTCTCTCAGCCCAGTCTGCCCCATAAGACTGATGCTACACTAACAGCGCAAGGTTGCGGGGACTCTTTCCTTGCTTCCCCCCTGCAAAGTGCTGCCCTAGGCCTGGGCCTTGTTGGCCTAGGCCAGGATACAGCGTTGCCTTGAATAACACCCAGACATTACCTAACCATCGGAGATGACCCTGTTGATTTTTTTTAGTTAATTCGCTCGTCTTACTTCTGATTTATATTCTTGAATTTTTGATGTTGAGCCGAGGGTGAATACGCATGCCCCTCCTATGATCTTGCCTTCACTAGATGATGGAGGCAACTTCATGTTTTTGGCCCTGGGCTTTGACCCCTGGGAGGGCTCTGGCTCATTGCTACTTAATGACTATAATATTTTGCTTAACTGTCAAATGGTCATATAACGTCCTTCTTTTCTCTTCCACCTTTAAACCCTTTTTCAAACCCTTTTTTATGTTTCCTTTCCTTCCCCCACATTGGACTCTCACCCTGGGCTCTAGTTCTGACAGCCCACCACAACAAGAGAATATTCCTGCGATATCCGATGTTTGGCTCCTGACCACATTCTATAAATATCCAGGTGAGAGTGCTCTGCCCCACCACGATAGCTACGACACAGAAATCTACATGTTCCATTTTCACCCATAACATACATGGATTTAACTCCCCAACCAAGAGGACTATGGCCTTCCAATATTATTATAAACAGAAAATTGACATCCTGTTATTACAGGAGACACATTTTTCCAAAACCTCGGCCCCCAGGTATTTTAAGGCCAAATAACCACATTACATCCTTTCATCAGGTGGCGAAAAGAAAAGGGGGGTGGCTATATGCTTTTCAAAAAGGATTCCTTTTACCCCCATCAATGTAGTACAGGATAAAATTGATAGATATATCATAGTGGTTATCCACGATCTGCAAGTGTCCCTTATCTCCTACTATGCCCCTAATTCCGGACAGATGGAATTCTTTATCACCATGCTTAGGGTCCTAATGCCTAAGGTCCAAGGACAGGTGATTTTGGGGGGAGATAATAATATCCCAGTTGACCATACGTTAGACAGATCTGATCTGGGCAGTCCTCAAACAAGTACCCAAGAATAGCAACAAGATAGCTTGATTGCTACATTTTTATGGTCTGGTTGATGCTTGGCAGGAAGACAATCCCTCCGCCAGGGACTATACTCATTTCTCCCATGTGCATAAAACATATTCACGCATAGATCACATATTCACTGACACAGCGCTATTACCATGTATGACATTGACAAAGATCTTGACTGTTCCATGAATGGATCATTCCCCCGTTAAAATATCGCTCTCTAATCTATGGATGAAGCTCTGTCCTTCTCCATTGCGCCTCAACGCATCCATGCTCAATGATCCCATTTTGTACTCGGAAATAGAAACCAAATTACGCACATTTTTTTATGGAAAATTTATCATTGGAGACCTCTCCAGCCATAAAGTGGACTGCCATAAGGCTGCCATTCGGGGGAAGATTATCCAGCTGGTTTCTAGATCTAAACGAAATCAAGACAGCACCATCAAACAGCAGGAAATAGAGTTACAACATCTCCCAGATGAACAGAAAATGGCTCCTTTAATTAAAATCAGACACAAAATTGACTCAGCTAGATTGACTTTAACTTTGACCTTCACCACCCAAGCAGAAAAATCCATTCGTTGGTCAAAACATAAATAATACACTATGGGTGACAAACCTACTACCCTACTAGCCAGAAAACTAGTACCCCAGAAATACTCACCGGCATTACCCAAATTTTAATTGCGCAATCGTCAACCAACCCAGAACTCGCAATTGATAGTGTGAGAATTCCAAGACTTTTTCACAACATTCTATTGCCAACAGGCCCAATTATCGACAGAAAGGGTAGACGAATTTTTTCAAAACGTTCCTCTACTGCAGCTTCAGCAAGCCTATACTGAACGTATGGATGGAGAATTCTTTGGGACAGAAATTAAAATGGCCATTAAATCCCTACACCCATTTAAAGCTCTGGATCAAGATGGCTTTGCAGGTCAATACTGTCGGAAATATCAAAAAATTCTCATCCCTCACTTATGTGCTTATTTCAATGAGATCCGTAGGGGTAACTGCATCCCAGCTAATAAAAATATGGTGTATATACATGTCATACCGAAACCGGGGAAAGACCATGGAGATTGTTTCAATTACTACCCAATATCCTTGATAAATGTGAACTTAAAAATAATGTCCAAAATGTTGGCCTGTAAACTGAATTCTTTTCTTACACGTTACATACATCCCGGTCAAGCAGGATTCGTTCCCAACCTCCAGACGTCTGACCAGACCAGGAGAACAATAGACATTATTTCAGCTGTCCATTCAGATTGGGATGGGAAGGTGCCTAGACTTGGCATGTTACTATCTTTAGATATTCGGAAGGCCTTTGATTCCCTATCATGGGACTAACCCTTCTATGTCTTATCTAAATATAGATTTGGCGTGCAGTTTTTGTCGACTCTAAAAGCCCTATACAGTTCCCCTACAGCGTCTTTAATGATTAATGGCTATTCGTCCAAATTCTTTCCAATTCAAAGGGGGACTCACCAGGGCTGCCCACTATCCACTTTAATGTTTGTACTGGCTATAGAACCATTAGCTATCAAAATCTGTGAGTGTCCAGACATAAAAGGGATACAATGTGTGGACAGGGAACATAAATGTACATTTTTTGCGGATGATATCCTACTGATGGTCTCCATGCCCATAACCACCCTTCCCAATCTCTATGGCATACTACAGCCCTTCTCACTGTTTTCTGGCCTCTCAATTAATCAGGAAAAATCCAGAGCACTAAACATCTCCCTACTGGATCGGATAATGAAAGCCCTCCAATTTTCATAAAAGTTTGTTTGAGAACCCGTAGCTCTCCTCTATATAGGTATATGTCTGACTCCCTCCATACACACTCTGTATTCCCAAAATTACGCTGCACTCTAAAAGGCTAACGGCAGACTTGATTAACTGGCAGATCCATCCTCCATTGTGGTTCAGCAGACTACGCTCTATAAGGATGAATATCCTTCCCAGGATTCTGTACCTTTTTCGCACTTTGCCTATTGCTCTGGTCAGAACCGATTTATTACATTTTCAAAGAAAGCTCTTTCAGTTTCTCTGGGGGGACAAGAGGCCTAGGGTGAATAGACGCACACTATATACCCCAAAAATGAATTGTGGTCTGGGAGTCCCTGATTTTCTCAGATATTTCTATGCTGCTCAACTGTCCTGGCTTATCACATTCCACTCCTCTCATTGTGGATGCATATAGAATCACATTCATGTCCATCCAAATTAATATCCCATACTATGTGGATACCGGCTTGGGACCCACCTACGATTTTATGCCCCTCTCTCTCCCTATTATTTAGCATTTGGGACAGATTATGTAAATTTCATTAATTTAAATCCCCCCATGGCCCATTGGCCCCTCTGTTGCAAAACAAAGATTTCACTTCAGGCTTCACTCCTCATAACTTCAACTGGTGGCTCAATAAAGGTCTCCTGCGCATTGCAGACATTTGTGATCACAAGGGCATGTTAACTAAACAGACCCTAATAGATAAATACCAGATGCCATATTTGAAACAATATCAATTTCTTCAACTGAAACACTACCTAAACACTTTATCTTGCAACTATTTCGCCCATGGAATATCTATGTCATAAATATGATAAAACCAAAAGTCATATTTCTGAATTGTATACTATCCTAATGCATACCTCAGTCAAACAACATTACATGGTCAAATGGGAGCAAAATCTCCAAGAAAACCTTGAACTAGAGGAATGGCAATCGATTGAAGCAGCTTCCAAATCACTTATTAACACCTCTATTATAGAGGCAAACTATAAAGTCCTTTTAATATGGTACATGGAGCCGACCAGACTGGCTACATATGCCCCGGGACCTTCTCCAAAGTGCTTTCAAGGCTGTGGACAAGATGGAACAAAATACCATATAAGGTGGCAATGCCCCAAGGTGCGACGATTTTGAATAAGGGTTTACAACTTTATTTTTACCCTTACCCAAATTATCCTCATTAAATCCCCTAAACATGCCCTGTTGGGGCAGAAAGTCAATGAGGCTCCTCACTTTCATATTTTTCTCTGCCAGAATCACTATAGCCAGAAATTGGAAGTCAGCTGCCATTCCATTTGACCAACTTAAGCGAAAGCTCTCCTGGCTCATGATAACTGGGGTCCATGGATCCGTTATCTGACTGGAGACCCCATTACAGCTCTAGTCTGAGGTCTGAGGAGCCTTTGAGTGGCATGGACCAGAGCTTGGGGTCTTCTTTCCCCCCTCTCTTTTCTTTCCTTTCTTCTCCCCATTTTAAATTTTTCTTTGTTTAATAAGGAGCTCGATGAGTACCATATAAGTACCATTAAAAAAGTATCATAAGTGTTAAGGCCTATGACCATGGATATCGACAGGACAGTAGGCCTATGGTCAGGAGTATGGCACAATATGATGAAGAGTTCCATCATCAACAGGTGGGTAGTTGTCACATCCATGAAGAAGTATGGAGGGGCCTTGTGTGGTTTGGTGTCAACAGACAGCTAATCATAGTCCCCCTTATATACTCCTAATTCAAGTAAGCACAGTGTCGGTAACATTACCAACACAGCAAATTCTGGTAGTTCTTATCTTGTTAAGGCAGCGACAAAGAAATACTGCCAGTTCTCAGAGGTATGCCAGTGCGGGTAGTGTCTGTGTTGGTAAGCTGTGATGTATGTGACAGCTTCCTGCACAGTGCGGTATCCCTCAGCCCTATTAAGTTAAATGCAAATGGGGATACAGTTAATGTCATTACCCAGATATGGGCAGTGCCCATATTTGGGAAATGACTTGTCACTGGGAAGGTGGAGCCTGCCAGGGAATGAAAGATTCTTTCCCCATCAGGTCCAACTGACAGTGCACATCACTGTGTGGATTCAAAGACTGCTATTCAACTGAATAGTAGCTATAGATCCACCCACTCCCATGCACTGTACATCAAAAGTGAAGTGGACTGGATGGAGAACAAGTCCCATTCCCCATTGGGCTCTGCCCACCCCAATACAAAAAGCCTCAGCCATGCTCCTGACAGTATGACGAGCGGTAGCAGTGTCCAGTGTGGGAAATCCTTCCTTGGTGCAGACACTGACAGATTCATATACCTGTCTGTGACAGATATAGTAATTGGGTGAAAGCACAGACTCTTTCAGAATTCTAAAGGGTGTATACGATATTGTTTATGAATTCACATGACAGTGGAAGTGGTAATGAAATGTAAATGTGGGGTTGGTGTTTGCCAGATTTTAAATACTTTAAATTTATACTTATATATACTATATATATTACTTTGTATTTAGTTTTGCTGCTTTGAGTGCTATGCATGGTAAGTATGGTATTGGTCAGCATCCCACAGTCCTTTCAGAAATAGAAATGTAAAAAAGTTTAAATATACATAAAATGCACTTATATCTATGTACTCCAGACATGAAAAGTTTTTGAGCAGCATGCTATGAGCACTGAAAATATTTACAGTGTTTAGGTGGGCAGAGGTTGTGTTGTGGGCAGCCTTGGCGGTATTCCCAGAATAGATTTTCGATAACCAGTCTACTATGTTGTAGATACAGTGAAAATCAGGACAGTTCGCACAGCAACACTGATAAGTATTTTGCTAGTCTGTTTTCACAGACTATATATTCATGGCAAATGTGTGCCTGTTTATGATTAGTTTAACTTAAGCAAGCCATAGATGAAGCGATTTTCTTTCCTGCAACCACAGTCAGTGTTGTTGGGGGAATTCTAGGCCTATTTTGTTCTGCCTACGGGAGCCTTTTCTACTCGCAGAAGACAATGTTTACTGCTGGAGGCTACTGCCGCCAGCCAGGGCCGCTGATAGGCCAGTACAACTTTATATTAATTATTTATCTGCTCAGCTTGCCCGGGCCCCCCTGCTGGCTGGGCCCGGGCAAGCTGAGCAGATAAATAATTAATATAAAAAAAATCCTCCAGCCATGGCCGATCAGAGTCCGTCTGACTCAACTACCAACCAAATAGCCCCCACCACCCCTCCGTTAATTTTTCCTTTTTTTTTTTTGTGCAGATAGCTATCTGCAGACTAGGTGGCGGCAGGGGAGGGACTATTTCCTCTATTTTGGGTGTGGAAGAATGCCTCTTCTGCACCTACTCCTCATGCTGGCTGTGGCTCAAGTCCCATCCAGTGCGTCTTCTATCGTGTCGTCCCCCTGGCGCCGTGGAGTGATTCCTCCCCCTCCTCATGAGAGAAGTGTCAGTGAGGCAAGTGGCAGAACACAAAAAAAAAGGAGCTGGCATCATTGACATCGCATCTGAATGGAATCATTTGTGGACACTCCAGTCCAGGCAGCAGCAGGATCAGGGAAGATGTGCCTCATGGGGCCCGGCTAAAAATTACACAGGTGTGTGCTTGCTTTGGGGGGGGGGGGGGGATTCAAGATCTACTACTGATGCAGCAGCATATATACATTATGGTATTAATGGCATGGGTGGCACTGTCTGCAGCAGAATATGGCACTGGTGGCATGGGTGGCACTGTCTGCAGGTAGCACATGCGTTATGGCCCATAAGACATGTGCTGCCTGCGGACAGTGCCACCCATGCCGCCAATGCAATATTGTGCTGCAGACAGTGCCACCCATGACGCTAATGTCATAACGCATGTGATTCCAAGACAGTGCTACCCATGATGCCAATGGCATTATGCCATTGGCGGCATGGGTGGCACTGTCTGCAGCACAATATGGCATTGGCGGCATGGGTGGCGCTGTCAGCAAATAGCACATGCGTTATGCCATTAGTGTCACGGCTGGCACTGTTTGCAGCACGTTACGGCATTGGTGGCACTGTCTACCGGTAGCACATGCATTATGGCCCAGAGACAGTGCCACCCGTGCCGCCAATGCTGTAATATGCTGCAGACAGTGCCGCCAATGCCATAATGTGCTACAGACAGTGCCGCCAATGCCGTAATATGCTGCAGACAGTGCCACCAATGCTGTAATGTGCTACAGACAGTGTCACCCATGCCGCCAATGCCATAATGCGCTACAGACAGTGCCGCCAATGCCATAATGTGCTGCAGACAGTGCCCCCAATGCCGTAATGTGCTACAGACAGTGCCGTCAATGCCATAATGTGCTACAGACAGTGCCGCCAATGCCGTAATATGCTGCAGACAGTGCCACCCATGCCGCCAATGCCGTAATGTGCTGCAGGCAGTGCCACCCATGCCGCCAATGCCATAATGTGCTGCAGACAGTGCCACCCATGCCTATCACTTGTAGACAAACCTGCACTTTGTTTCAAGGCGGGGTCTGGGGAGGGACCAGGGGCAGGGTGGGGCTGAAGGAGGGACCAGGGGCGGGGCCAGGGGTGGAGCTGAAGGGGGCCCCATCAGGTAGGCTGTACAGGGCCCCATGAGTTCTATCAGTGGCCCTGCCGCCAGCAGAAATCACATGCAAAAAAAAAAATCGATGGATCGACTTCAATACAACCAGCCTGCCCATAGTTGGATCAAATCTCAGCCAGTTCAGCAAGGACTTTGATCCATCTATGACCGGCTTTAGGTGCAATTTTGCCATGATAAATCGCACTGCAATCACGGCAAAATTACAACGCTCAATGCTTGAAACAGGAGCTTCTTTTGGGTGACAGCTTAGCGCATTGAGATTTGCCGCGATTGCTGTGAATTTGCAATCGCTTAGGTGTGAATGGAGCCTTAGGCCCACCAGCAGGTCCACATAGGAATAAATTGTTTTGAAAAATTATGTAGGGACCTTGCCATAAGCTGGAATGTCCCTAGTCTAGGTTTAGTGTTGGCCACTAGGCTGTAGTGAGATGGAGCTCCTATTGATTCTGTTATCTGGGTTCAATATGTTTTCCCTAAGCTCAGAACATTAATTGTTTCTGCCTACTACTGGGGAGTGTTCTCCTGCGGCTAGAGTCAGAAGATACAGTGTTGTAGGTTTTTTTATCAATAGGATATTGCCTCAGTTGGGGTTTTTCTGGGATTGGGTGGGTACTATCATCCATATATCATAGAAATAGGTCCCTGGGGTCACCTCAGAAGTGCCCCTGGAAAAAGGGAGAAAAGTTGGGACTATCTCGGTACCTCAAGGACGTAGACAAAGATATGTAAAGTTTTATATAAAAGAAATGTAATAGTATATAGAATATACAAAACATTGTGGGACAAAACCACATTGACAATCAAGGTAGGTACAGTTGATAATTACATCCTTTTATGCTGCTTCAAACATCTATACAAAAAATGTATTGAAGGTGACCCCCAGTGTTGAAGTGGTGTGTTGAATATGCTGCTTCTTGGCGATAGTACTTAACTAGTTTTGCAGCAATTGCGGCTTCTTCAGAAGGAGCCAGTCATAAGTATCTATTGAGATAAATCATAATCATAATTTCATGTTTAAACCATTATTTTTGACATTGATATATATTTCAAAACATGAATGTTATTTTCTTTCTTCCAACCCAGCTGATGTTCATCAGATGCCTCCGGATGCCTTGCTCGTGGCTATTAATATTGAGGCACTGTACTCAAATATCCCTCACGAACAGTGCGTCGGAATGGCTGGCACTTTCCTAATGGAGCAGGACAAAAATACCTGGCCTTTATTTTGTAATCGCTGGAATTTATTCTAACCAAAAACTATTTTACTTACATGGACCAGCTTTACTTACAAACACAGGGTGTGGCTATGGGCACGTCCTGTGCACCTTCATATGCCAACTTATTCCGAGGAGGATGGGAGAGGGCCGTCTTTGCTGATGAGACATTCCAATATTTTCTAGATCAGGTCCTCTGTTGGCATAGATTTATTGATGATCTATTTAAAATTTGGACAGGAATCACAAGAACCCTTATAGAATTTGTCGAATCACTCAACAACAATCATTTCAATCTTCACTTTACCCTTAGCTACGATCACACGCCGGCACGCACAACAGCACCCCGGCATGCACCAGAGCGCCCAGCACTGTGTCCATTCTGGAAACTTCTTGGACACCTGCCTTTCATGCCAATTGCAGCACAAGAGGAGTCGGCTACTTGATGGTCTGTGCTTGCAATGCGTTTTATGTGCGGAAGACCATAAGAGCGCTTTGCCAAAGAATAGGAGATCACCTATACTATTCCACTAATGGTAAATAAACCACAGTGGGATGACAAATAGGCCTGCACCACAGATTTAAGCCTGAAGTGACTAAATTTGTAGTGCTTGAAACAATCCCTGATAATGTTCGTGGAGGAGACTGGGATCATATAATCCTACAGCAATAAACTGTTTGGATTGAACTTTTAAATGCCAATATACCTCCCGGTCTAAATGAAAGTCACACATTCAAAGCATTTCTTACCCAACCAACCTTTGAAATATATTTATATATTGATTAGGCTGGACCTGTCCCTATCTCCATTGTGTGGGACCAACATGCTCATTCTGGTGAGACCAATTGATTGATTCAGTTATTTTCTTTTGATTCCAATATTGAATCAAAATGAATAACTATTACAATTTTAACTAAAATGCAGAGTTTAATATCTCAATATTCCTCTATTCATATATATCTGTTGTAATAAGGTTAGTAGGGCAGCCATGGTCAATCCTTATAACCAGGCTGTCCCCTACCCCATGCCTATGCAAAGTTATAAATTGTTATGTTTGCTGTATTTTGCACTGCCCCTAGATTGACTGTGGCGTGAGACAGCTTGAGGTTCAGCTCCCCCAGCTGCAGGCACGTGCCTCTCCAGGGAATGATGGTGCTTCTTAGAGAGCTAGAATCTATTCCCACCAGGACGATTGCCGATGGCCGTGCCCAATATTTGGTCCCCGCGCATGCGGATCCAGTGACATCATCCACCGACATCAGCCAGTTGATGAATATCAGCTGGGTTGGAGGCACATGAGGAGGCTGAGAACGACCCCTAATATGGCGGTCGCTCCCCGGGAATAGGCGAAAGCAGGAGACAAGCGATGAGTAACTCATGCAATATTTAAACAGCAATATAATTACAGTATCTGACAAAAGTGACTACACCACTCACATGTTTGTAAATGTTTTATTATATCTTTTCATGTGACAACACTAAAGAAATTACACTTTGCTACATTGTAAAGTAGTGAGTGTACAGTTTGTTTAACAGTGTAAATTTGCTGTCCCCTCAAAATAACTCAACACACAGCCATTAATGTCAAAACCGCTGGCAAAAAAGGAAAGTAAGTACCCCTAAGTGAAAATGTCCAAATTGGGCCTAATTAGCAATTTTCCCTCCCCAGTGTCATGTGACTCATTGGTGTTACAAGGTCTCAGGTGTGAATGGGAAGCAGGTGTGTTAAACTTGGTGTTATCACTCTCACTCTCTCATACTGGTCACTGGAAGTTCAACATGGCACCCCATGGCAAAGAACTCTGTGAGAATCTGAAAAAAAGAATTATTTGTCTACATAAAAATGGCCTAGGCTATAAGAAGATTGCCAAGACCCTGAAACTGAGCTGCAGCACAGTGGCCAAGACCATACAGCGGTTTAACAGGACAAGTTCCACTCAGAACAGGCCTCGCCATGGCAGACCAAAGAAGTTGAGTGAACATGCTCAGCATCATATCCAGAGACTGTCTTTGGGAAATAGACGTGTGGGTGCTGTCAGCATTGCTGCAGAGGTTGAACGGGTGGGTGGGTCAGCCTGTCAGGGCTCAGACCATATTCTGCACACTGCATCAAATTGGTATGCCTGGCTGTTTTCCTAGAAGGAAGCCTCTTCTAAAGATGTTGCACAAGAAAGCCTGCAAACAGTTTGCTAAAGACAAGCAGACTAAGAACATGGATTACTGGAACCATGTCCTGTGGTCTCGTGAGACCAAGATAAACTTATTTGGTTCAGATTGTGTCAAATGTATGTGGCGGTAACCAGATAAGGAGTACAAGGACAAGTGTGTCTTGCCTACAGTCAAGTATGGTAGTGGAAGTGTCATTGTCTGGGGCTGCCGGCACTGGGGAGCTACAGTTCATTGCGGGAACCATGAATGCCAACATGTATTGTGATATACTGAAGCAAAGTATGATCCCCTCCATTCGAAGACTGGGCCACAGGGCAGTATCGCAACATGATAACGACCCCAAACACACCTCCAAGACGACCACTGCCTTACTAAAGAAGCTGAGGGTAAAGGTGATGTGCTGGCCAGTGGCCAAGCATGTCTCCATACTTAAACCCTATTGATCATTTGTGGGGCATCCTCAAATGATACTGGATATTTTGACTCAATAGGTTGGTAGTCTAATATATCAGTTTTTTTTTTTTTTTTTTTTAATCTTTAAATTTTTTTATTTTATTTGCTTTATATTCAAATTTACAAATATTGCCACAAAATAATCACATACAATAATTCCCCTTACAAACAAATTTCCCTTATCCCCCCCCCTCCCATCCTCCCTCCCCCTATCAACCCCCTCCCATTCCCTCCGCCAATAATATTCAATTCACAATTTATACAAAAGAAAATTTTAAATAACATCAAACTTAAACAAATTACTCATTCCCTTCTCCCATCCCCCTCCCCACCTCTCATTCATTCCCTCCTTCATCCATCACTCTTGCAACTTACTCACCCTTTCTCATTGCTCACCCCACTTTCCCCATATTTTAACAAACTTCCCATAATTACCTCTTTTCCTATATATGTATTCCTCCTTTTTTATGTTATCTTTCACCCTTTCCATCCATTCCTTTACTGTAGGCGCTTCCCTCCTCTGCCATTTAAACGCAATTAATTTCCTCCCCTGAAAAAGGCATCTAATGACCGCTGTGTGGATATCCCTTCGTACCTCCTCTTCTTCTATCAATCCCATTATACAGATTTTAGCTTCTACTTCCAATGATAACCCAAACACTTTATTAATTTTCCCTATTATTCCTACCCAATATCTATATAATCTTGGGCATCGCCAAATCATATGTATTAAATCTCCTCTTCGGTCCCCACACCTTTGGCATTCTGCATCCTGTCTACTCCCAAATCTAAACAATTTAAGAGGAGTGTAATATACCCTATGGATTAAATACATTTGAGATATACTATTTGATGGAGATAAGGAAACTTTCGCCCCCAATGCCAGAACCTTTTCCCACTGTTCTACCGATATTGGGCCCACCTCTCTTTCCCATTTTGCCTTTTTTTTCTCCTCTATTATCCCTTCTTGTTCTGTTCCCTTTAGATACCTATAGATCTCAGAAATACCTCCTTTCGATATATTATAGCTTATGATTCTCCTGAGTGCAGGCATCTTACTCCATTCCAACTTCCTGTTTCTAAATTGTGCCTCTAACGCATGTTTAATTTGTATATAATTAAGGAGGTAATAAGCCGGTAACCCATATTCATCCCTTAGTTCCTGAAATGTTTTCAGTCTCCCGTCCTTATATAGTTGTACTAGGAAGTGTATGCCCCTCCGATCCCATTCTACTAATCTCCCCATTTTCTTAATTTCCTCTAAGTTTTTATTTTCCCATATTGGTGAGAATTCTGTATATCCTCTGTACCCCAATATTACTTTTACCTCCTCCCAACACTTTACCATCAGTTGGACTGTGGGGCAGCTGGTCCTAAATGAGTCGGCTTCCACGGCTTCCGTGACCGTATTATGTGGAGTATCCCTCCCCAGGGGACCACCCCCCCTTCCTGTCACTGCCACCAGGTTACCTCCCCTCATATACTGTAATTGGGCAGCCAGAAAGTAGTATCTCATATTAGGTAGTGCCATCCCACCCATTTCCCTTGGTCTCTGTAGTACTTGTAAGCTAATTCTTGCCACACTGTTCTTCCATATCACCTCTCTAAACAAACTTTCCATTTTTTTAAACCAATATTTTGGAATCCAAACCGGTGAGTTTTGTATAACATATAATATTTGAGGCATCCACACCATCTTAATTAAGTTGCACCTACCGGCTACTGACAAGGGGAGGTTCTTCCATATTCTAATTTTACGCTTTAATTTTGACATAAGTGGAACTAAATTCCCTGCTATATACTGCCTTGGGTCTGCCGTCATATTCACTTCCAAGTACTTCATTTGTTTAACTGTTTCTATTTGGGATACCTGTACTGGCAGTGGGGTATCGAGGGGATGCACTGGTAGGAGGGCAGATTTTTCCCAGTTAATTTCAAGTCCAGAGAAATACCCGAATTCTTTTATCAGGGTCATTGCCGCCACCAATGAGGGCCCCGTGTCCCCTAATAACAGCAATACATCGTCTGCATACAAAGCAACCTTTTCCTCTTCGTTCCCTCTTTTAAACCCCCGGATATCCTGCGCCTCTCTCAAGGCTATAGCCAGAGGCTCCATCGAGAGGGCGAAAAGCAGGGGCGACAAAGGGCACCCCTGTCTTGTCCCCCTCTCCAAATGGAACCCCTCTGAACATTCCCCATTTATTCTCACTTTCGCCCTAGGACCTGTATACAGTACTCTTATCCATTGCATAAATCTCGGACCAAATTGAAATTCCGCCAACACCCTCCTCAAATAATGCCACTCCACACTATCGAAGGCTTTTTTTGCATCTAAGGACATAACTGCTCTATTCCCTTTGTTTTCTGAAGGAATCTGAATGTTTAAATAGGTGCGTCTCACATTCATATTTGTGGACCGCCCTGGGATAAACCCAGTTTGGTCCTGATGTATTAGTTTTGGTATTATATTTTTTACCCTTGTTGCAAGTACTTTTGCCAAAATTTTAACATCTGAACACAGTAACGATATAGGTCTATATGATGCGGTCTCCAATTGGTTTTTCCCTTCTTTTGCTAGGACCACCACTGTGGCCTCCATCATTGATTGCGGCAACTGTCCCGCTTCAAAAGCGCCATTGAACACCTGTAGGAGAGCCGGTAAAAGTATCTCCCCAAATTTTTTATAAATCTCTATCGGCAGTCCATCCGGACCTGGTGCTTTCTGATTTGTCATTTCTGCTGTTACTTTTTGCAGCTCCTCCAGGGTCAATGATGCTTCCAAGCCCTCCCTATCTTCCTCCGACAGCCTGGGTAATGTTATTTTCCCAAAAAATTCCCGCATCTCCCCCTCTACTTCAGAGTTTGAAACTTTATATAGTTCCTCATAATATTTTCTAAACACTTCCACTATTTCAGGTGTTGACTTCCTCATACCTCCCTCCCTGTCCAATATCGCCGGTATTATTGGGGACGAACTATTTGATTTAGCAATCATTGACAATACCCTCCCCACTTGTTCCCCTTCGCCAAAGAAGGACTGCCTCTGGAACTGCCTTTTCTTCTCTTCTTTCTCCCATATAAGTCTTTTATATTCTACCTGATTTTTCTCCCATTCCTTGGAACTTTCTTCTGAGGGGGCCCTTATATACCTCTCTTCTGACCTCCTTACCCTTTCTTTTGCTTCTATTTCCTTTGCTAACCCATTCTTCTTAATCTGCGATATCTTTTTTATTAGTTCCCCCCTTAAGAAGGCTTTCAAGGTATCCCACATTATTCCCAGGGACGTAGATCCCACATTTATGCTCAAAAATTCTTTTAGATTTTCTTTTACCCCCTCCATGTTATCCATTAGTTCCAACCAAAATGGGTTTATCTTCCATTCCCTTCTACTACATCCTCTCCCTATTGTCATTAAAAACATTACCGGTGAATGGTCCGAAATTCCCCTTGGCTCGTACTCCACTTTCTCCACCATCCCCAGCGCCTCTTCATTACACAGCACCATATCGATCCTGGACAAGGTGGAGTACGTCTTAGAATGACAAGAATACTGTTTTTTTAAGGGGTTCCACCTTCTCCATATATCCACAAAACCCGTTTCTTCACAGAATTGAAATAACAACCCATTAGGTCCCTCCCTACTACCGACCTTCTGTGGGAACCTATCTATTTTTTGATCCATTATCATATTAAAGTCCCCTGCTATTATGACTGGGATTCCAGGCTTATCCTTTATAAACTTCAGCAGTTCATATAATATTTCTGCATTAAATGGTGGTGGGATATACACAGTTGCAATCACACATACTCTATCTTCTATACCACAAAAAAGGAACACATATCTCCCTTTAACATCTACGATGCTCTGCCTGCAGGTTAGGCCCGACCCAGGATCTATTAAGACACTCACTCCCCTTGAGTAGGAAGTGTATGTAGAATGATATTGTATCCTATATTTTCTGTGTCTTAGCACACTGATTGTATCACGGTCCAGGTGGGTCTCCTGCAAACAGAGCATCCCATAATTACCCATATTCCCCATGGAAAATAACGCACGTCTCTTCAGCTGTTCCTTCACCCCCCGTATATTCCAAGAACAAATTTTAACCCTTTTAGTGAAGTTCCCTACCTTACTGCTTACTCCCATATTTAAAACCTAAATCACAATATCATACTTTTATTCTCCATTCTACGTGCTTTCTCTGTGTTTTCACACGTGATCTCCCCCTTGCTTTTTTCTTTTTTCCCTGTGCTCCAAAATTTTAATCCCACACATATTTTGTATCTCAAATTTACCATATTTCTTATGCACATTTTACACACATTTTATATAAATTGAACAATATTATTTCCTTGTGCCTCTCTTAATTTCATTTTCTTGTGCCCTTTTTCCCTGACCACCGTATTCAATGCAATTTCACCCATCAACTTTATACTTAAATATTTTTTTTGTGCAATTAATAATCCTTTACCATGCCTACCTATATCCTTTCCTATCCTTTCAACCTCCTTTCTCTCGCTATCATTCATCCATTCATACTCCCCATCCCTTTTTTCTTTCCCCTCCCCAACCCTCCCATGCCCCACTTGGGGCCCTTCTAAGGGGCTTCCAACATGACCGTTTTTACCTCCCAGGGTGATATATCCTCCCCACCTACTCGCCCTACCCACCCACTCCCATAACTCTTATTTCTATAACAAAAAATAGTCCACATTACTGCCGAGAAAAAAAAAAAAAAGGGGGAAGGGGGGAAGAAGAGAGGGAGGGAGACAAACAGAGCAATATGGGGGCATTCCCTCTTAGTCCAGAAAAAAAAAAAAAAAGGAAAAAAAATTTCCATTTTCTTTCTGTTTTCATATTACAGCATTCCCCTCTGTTGCAGCAGACATTTATTTTCCTCCAACCACGACTTAACTTCTTCTGGACTATTAAAAAATGTGTTTTCCCCAAATGCTGATACCCTCAACTTTGCCGGATAAAGCAATGCATAGTTCACTTTAAGACTCTGCAATTTCTTTTTGCACTCTATAAACTTGGCTCTCTGTCCTTGCAGCTCTGGGGAAAAATCCGGATACAATGAAATCTTTATCCCATTATATTCAAGGTTACGCAGTTCTCTTGCTCTTTGAAGGATAACAACTTTATCTCTATAGGACAGCAATTGGATGATTATGGGTCTAGGATGACTTCTTCCTTCCACCATCCTAAACGGAATTCTATACGCCCTTTCAATTGCAAAAAATCTTGATAGCTTCTCACTCCCTACTTTATCCTTTATCCATATTTCCATAAATTCAGCAAGATTATTGCCTTCACTTTTCTCCGGGACACCTAAAACTCTGATATTTTTCCTGCGTATAATATTTTCCATATTGTCCATTTTAGCCATACACAAATTTAACTGGCCCTTCATCATTTGCATCTCCTGTTTCAGCGGGAGTACATCATCCTCCACCTGGCTGACTCTCTCCTCCATATCTGATATACGGGCCGCAGTTTTCTGTACTTCATTTTTAAGATTTATCCCATCTTCTCTTATCTGCTTTAATTGGTCTGATACATCATCCAATGATAATTTACATGTATTCACCGCAGAAAGAATTTCTTTTAGTGATGGTTCTTTACCTTTTACCCAAATTTCTCCTTCTGTACTTATCTCAGTGTCCCGTCCAGTCCCCCTCTCCAAGGAGAGATTACTCACGGACGCTTGTGCTTCCGATATTCCACCCATTACACCCGTAGTGTCCGACCGGACTGCCACACATATTGCTTTATTTAAACTTGTCGGCTATATTTCGGTCGTCAAGCCAGCAACGCCTGTCAGCCCGGTCGAGTGACCAGCCTTATCTTTGGAACTACGTAATATTTGTGATCCATTATGTGTGGTCGCCTCCTCCACCCCCCTTTTCCTAGTCATACCTTCAGGTCTTACGTCTCTTCCACCGGGGGGGGGGGGTATCGCTCAATCCCTCCCTTCGCTTTGATTCCCTCTCTCACAGGGTTTCTTACGTGGGGATCGGTGTTCCTCTATGGGAGAGCTTCCTGTGGCGACTTCCACATATCTCCACTGTTGCGCCGTTCGGTTAACCGAATGTACCGTTACTCTCGCTTTGGTGGTGTCACAGCTTCGCAGCGTCCCCTCGTTTCGGCACCTCAACGCTCGGCTTCTCCTTCCCTCCTCCTCCTCCACACTACCTTGGCAGCATTAGTCTCTGGAGCGAGCGGTAGGTCTGAGCCCGCCGCGACCTCTCACCCTGACATCCGGTCACGCCCCCCAATATATCAGTTTTTAAATTGTTCTATCTCACCTAAATTTATCATTCAATTCTAAATGTCTAATCTGTACTCTTCCTTTTTATCTGATCCCACTATGTTTTCCCACCCCCCCTTTTTACTTTCTCCCCTCCCCCTTTCCCCCTCCCCTATTTTTTTCCCCCCTGCCCCCAGGTTCTCTCCTTTTCAAACCCCCATTCCCCTCCCTCCCTCTCCCTCACCCCACCCCCCTAAATTATCCCCTCTCTCGCCCTCCCTTCTCACCTTTTCTTTTTTCTCTTGTGCTTGCTTGCACTACACACCTTATAGATGATTGCCAGAAGATATAACATACTATCTGGAAACTATATAAATTTAAAATTCAGTGGTCCTAGGTGCTTCCCTTGTCTGCCTTTGGGTGGCTCTGTTAATGCTGCCACACTACCGCAGTCTCCACCCTCTCTAGGTAAACAGTGCCTATGTATCCCTCTCAGAACTCACATCAATTTTATATGATATTAAAGAAAATAACCTTCATGTTTTGGAATATATATCAGTGTCATAAATAATGGTTTAAACCTGAAATTATGATTTATCTCAATAGATGCTTATGACTGGCTCCTTCTGAAGAAGCAGCAATTGCTGCAAAACTAGTTAAGGACTATTGCCAAGACACATCAACTTTGACACCCCACTTCAACACTGGGGGTCACCTTAATTTCATTTTTTGTATAATTGTTTGAAGCAGCATAAAAGGCTGTAATTATCAGCTGTATCTAACTACCCATATTTTGTCAATGTGGTTTTGCCCCACAATCTTTTTATATTCTATATACTATTAAATGTCTTTTATATAAAACTATACATACCGTATTTTTCCGTCTATAAGACGCCCCCATGTATAAGACGCCCCCCACTTTTGCAACCCAGAATTAAGAAATCCATATTTTAAACAGGTAAAACAGAACACAGTTTTATTTAGTAATTAACTTTTACATACCAGTATATTATGCATCATATCACTTTATTCAACCTCTGTTGCATCAATGTTCTCTTCTTCATCACTAGTTCCAGACAGAATTCTTCTTTTGCATCATTGCTGTCTTCTGAGTCACAGTCAACTGTCTCTCTGCAGCTCTATTCCCATGCTCTTTTGCATAGCTAACTACACTGAGTTTAAATTTTGCAGAATAAGACAGTCTCTTACTTTTATTATTCTGTGACATCTTGGGCTCAAAACGCTCTGCTCTCTGCATCTGCGCAGTCTCCACGTCGAACGGGATCGTATCTGCTCACTCTCCACCTCCTCCTCTACCTCCAGCTGACGTCACTAACATACGGCTCGTGATTGGAGGAAGCCGTTCACAAGCTATGACCATCTAGGCACCCGCACGGCTCTCTCCCAGGCTGACGGACCGTGTATAAGACGCTGCTCGAATTTCAGGCTAACAATTTAAGGATAAAGTAGCGTCTTATACACGGAAAAATACGGTATCCTTTTCTACGTTCTTGAGGTACTGAGTCCAAACCTTTCTCCCTTTTTCCAGGGGCACTTCTAAGGTGACCCCAGGCACCTATTTTAGTGTTGTAGGTTATGAATAACTATTTCATACTAGCCTATCACTAGGATGTTTATGCCAGTAATGTGACCTGAGAAAGGGCATAACTATTTGGGGAGACCATCTCGAAGGTCTGGATGGGTAATTTCCTTGCAGGTTCTTAGCTTCCCAGACCTGCTGTGTGGGGGAAGCACAGTTCCAGAGCCAAGGCCCAAGGCTTGGAAGTTGACCTATGCTGGGGGGCTATAAATACAACATAGTGGCTACTAGGAGAGAACACCATCAGAAGAGTCTATTGCCAGTCTTGGGTTAATGGCCCACAATTATGGACTGACAGGTTGAACTTTAAGGTCCATTGTTAGCCTGTGAGAGGGGCTTGTTAGAGGGATTCCCTGGTGCCCAGGTTGTTAAGGCAGTACTCAGGTTGCTGTCCATGATTGTAAGTTTACAGTAACGGCATGATGAAGCCCTGAATATACCACAACACACTCTCAGGTTCCATTTCAGGTTCCTAGGCTTGGGTAGAGGTCCCTTTTTACAACTACAGGAGAAGTCTCTGCTGTACCTGTTGTTCCAGGTTCGGTTCCTGGGAGGGTCACGTTCCACACCTGGGGCATGGGGCCTCGGGGAACATGGCAGAAGCCTCAGAAGAACCTTACCTGCCACAACCTGCCTTGACATTGCTCTGTCACCCAACCACCACACACTGCTGTCCTGAACCGGATGCAAAGGAGACTTCCCCAGGTACTGGCTGTCTGTCATGTCTCACAGAGATCAACAGTCAGTTCCACAAAATGCCACACAGCCAACTTTATATGCTGTTAACTTCACTGAACACAATCACAAGGCAGAGCTTCCTTTTCTTACTGAATTATAAGTTGGGTTGACAAAAATCGAAAAAGCATACATTTAAACAGGTACAGTCCAAACACATGGTATGTAGCTGCAAACATTTTGTCAAAGTTTCCAAACTTGTAGCAATTAAACTTACATACCTGCTCTATTGTCAGGTATCAAAGAGGGGTGCTGCACTGCTCACAGTGCTATGTAATCTTAAATATTCAAACTCAATCTGTCATGACCAGTGGTCCTGAGGCCAATTAGAGGCCACCCTAAAGAGGAAAGTGAAAGTGTTCTGAAGTAAAGACTAATCTATGGCTAGCACTCTATGGGACCCTTGTCCTAATGCCTTCCTTCCCTTAAATAGCACACAGACAGAGCTTCACACCTAGGAAAGCAGGACCAAACTAAAGGAGCAGTAATCCCTCGTTACAGGTAGAAGATAGACAAATTAAATTTGCATCATTACAGAGTGGTACTGTGGATACAAGGAATATATGCCAGGTCCCGATATATTTTTTTATTGGAAAAGAGATTTGAATGATGGACTTTATAGGCACCACACTACATAGTCTTTTAAAAAAAGTATATAAATGTATTATTTACAAAAACACATATGAAACAATATTAAAATCATTAACTATTCACAATTTTGCCTTGAAACGTATAACACACCACCTATGTGTCACAGGAAATGGAATACTTAGTAATGAGAAACCAAAGGGCACTCTCCAAAGGTTACTATAGTATCGTGGAATATGAAAGGCGGTGTGTCTTGATTCAGCTCAGCTCTACATGTTACGTGTACTCAAAGACACTTATTCAGGAGCTTGGGGCATATTCTATGAATACAAAATCAACAGTAAATTTCTACATATGAACATAAAACACAACAATAACCCACACACAGTGGAGCTCTGCAGTGGACGATCACCTTGGTGGTATGTGTTAGCTTGAGTTTTGAGTTTATTGAGCATACAAAATACATAGGATAACAGTAACGCATATGGGGTGCAACATACACCAAATATACGGATATAAAACAGCTGCTAACAATACCACAGGCTGAAAAACACAAGGAGGGGGGGTTCTTTGTTTACAGATTGCACGTTACATAAAAAAACAAGGGGCAATATAGTGTGTTCAGATATGGGGGGAAAAGAGGAACTCAGAGGTTGGGAATCATATGCCGAGCCATAATACATTCTACTCAAAGTAATTTGCAGAGAGGAGCAGGAAATCATTATTATGAGGGCGGGGAGCCCAACTACAACCACGGTGACAGCCGGACTCGCCGGGCCGAACCCGGATAGTTGTAAAGAGGCGTACAGACCACAGACTACACTAGTCGGTACATGTATCTGAATCCCCCATCCATTTATCCCACAGCTTGGCAAACTTGCTCGGGCAGCCTCTATGCATATACAGCAGTTTTTTATAGGGGAGAGTGGCATTAACAGCCGCCTTCCATTGTCGGGCGGTGGGGGGCGCAGAGCGCAACCAGGTGCGGGCTATCTGCAGTCTGGCTAGGTATAGGGTCTCCTGTAGAAAAACAGTCGGGATCCTTGCCTCCTCGGATACGAGGAGAATCCCCAGCAAACATTGGCGGGGGCATAGCGTCAGAGGGGAGCCCATTTGGTCATGAAGGAAGTCAACAATTTGCTTCCAGTAAACCTGCAACTCAGGACAGGACCAAAGGAGATGGTAGAACGTGGCCTGAGGATCACCACATTTAGGACATGCTGGATCATAGCCAGGTCTAAACTTGGACAGCCGCCCAGGGGTCAGGTATGACCTATGTAGCATGTAGAGGTGTGTAAGTCTGTCAGAAAGTTTCGGGGAGACCAGCTTAGGGGTGTCAAGTGCAGTTTCCCAGTCCGCGTCTTCGATAACCCCCACGTCGGCCTCCCATCTAGCCTTAAGTCGGTAGGCGCGGGCAGTCGCCCCAGGCGTGAGCAGGTTGGTGTAAAAAAAAGAAATCAGTTTCTTAGGGTCATCACCTAGCACGGCTGTTGCTATCGGAGGTGTTTCAAGCCTGGGGATATGGGAGCCAAACTGAGAGCTAAGGGCATGGCGGAGTTGAAGATACCTAAAAAACATTCTATTAGGGAGGTTGAAGTCAGTTCTGAGGGCCTGGAAGGGTCTGACAGAGCCATTGGTAATAACCTGGGACAGAAAGATAACGCCCCCGGCTAGCCACACAGAGCGGTCGGGGATCGTAGAGAGTTCGGGAAGTAGGGGATTGTCCCAAAGGGGGGTGTGGGAGTGAAACCTAGGGGCCCCAGTAATGGACGTGGCCTGCTGCCAAATCAAACAGTGGTGGGACAACATGTCTCTCATCGGGACGGAAGGTCCCCCGGAGCCACGCATAAGGAGACGGAGCGGGTGTACGACCAGAGTGTAGTGTGGGGAGCATACCAGTGAGGCATAGCGATCTTTGTCAGTCTGATTGAAATAGTAGAAATGGGACAGTTGAGCGGCCAGATAATAATAGTGCAGGTCTGGTAGGGCGGTGCCGCCCAGGTGGGTAGGACATTTCAGAACACTCCATGAGAGCTTGTGTCGAGACGAACCCCAAACAAACGTGTTTAAGATGGCCTCCAAGGATTTGAAGGTTCTGAGAGGGATGCGCAGGGGAGCATGCCAAAACACATAGAGCAGCTTGGGGAGGAGAATCATTTTGACCAAGTTTACACGGCCCATCACCCCAAGGGGGAGACGGGACCAAATCTGGGTTTTTTGCTTGAGCAGGGTGAATAAGGGTTCCACATTTAAAAGGGTGTAGTCAGTCAGCAATCGTGAACATTGCACTCCCAAATATTTCACCTGACTTGCCCTGACCAAGGGCATTGCCGCCTAATCAGCGGACGGGGCACCCAAGTCTAAAGGGAGGATCTGGGACTTGGACCAGTTAATACGTAATCCAGAGTATTCCCCAAACTGCTCTATCAATCGCAGGGCTGCTTGCAAAGAGGGACCCGAGTCTTCGAGGTATAATAACATATCGTCAGCGTATAAACTGAGGGTTTCTGTCAAAAGGCCCGAACGCAGGCCCTTAATTTGCGGGTGAGCACGAATGGCAATGGCCAGCGGCTCAACCGCGAGGGCATACAGGAGGGGGGACAACGGGCAACCCTGGCGAGTACCCCTAGACAGAGGGAAAGGATCCGAGATCCTGCCATTAACCTGGATCCGGGCAGTGGGAGCGCTATATAAAAGCTGAATCCACTTAATAAAATTAGGGCCAAAGCCAAAGTTAGTCAAGCATTCCCATAGGTAACTCCATTCAACGGAGTCAAACGCCTTCGCGGCATCCAGACTCACGACTACCCGGGAGCCGATGTTATCGTGGGTGGCCTGCAGATTCATAAAGAGTCTGCGGAGATTGAAGGCAGTATTTTTATTAGGCATGAACCCCGTTTGATCTGGATGTATAAGGCTGAGGACAACTTTATTGAGTCGCAGGGCCAGAATTTTAGCCAGGATTTTTACATCCAGCTGTAGGAGGGAAATCGGGCGGTACGACTCTGGGTAGTAGGGGTCCTTACCGGGCTTGGGTATGAGGACAACAAGGGCCTCCCCCATGGAGGCGGGAAGGGACATTGTGTCAAACATATGGGTGTATAACGTGTGCAGTTCTGGGATTAGCGTGTCTTGAAAATGAGAATAAAATTCCAGGGGCAGCCCGTCCGAGCCAGGCGCCTTGGAGGATGGGAGGGAGGCAAGTGCCTCGGCAATACAGTCAGGGGAGATGGGGGCTTCCAGGAGGGTTCTCTGCTCTGGGCTGATAGAGGGGAAATCTATGGAGTGAAGGAATTGGGTGAGGTCAGCGTGTGTGTGTCTGGTTGTGGAGGTATATAGATTGGAGTAGAACATTCTAAACTCACGTAGAATCAGGTCAGGGTCAGAGATCAAGTCGTCGGCGGCGCCACGGAGCTGAACCACCACCGGAGGGCTATGGTCAAGCCGGGCCATATAAGCTAGCAGTTTGCCCGCCCGCTCGCCGTGTTCAAACACACGCTGTCTACTAAAGAAAAGGCCCTGCTTCGCTTTCTCATAATGAAGGTGATCAGTCAGTCGGGACTGGAGGCGGAGCTGGGTGGCATGTTCCAGGGAAGGGTCCGTCACAAACAGTTGCTCAAGGGATTGTAGGCGCTCCTCAGCCTGTGTCAGTGCCTGTCTAGAATTAGCCTTGTACCTGTTAATACGGGTGATCAGGAGCAGCCTAGCATGAAGCTTAAATGATTCCCATATTGACCCAGGGGACGCAGATCCCGCGTTTGAACGGAGAAAAAAAACTAGTTCCCTCTGTAGGTCCTCCAGATCTGGGATAACCGTAAGCCAGAAGGGGTTCAGTCTCCACACACGGGGGGGGACAGTCGCAGGCAGTCTCAGCGTCAACCAGTATGGGGAGTGGTCCGACAGCACCCTGGCGTCAAAGCCGACCTCCAATAATTCGGGAAGCAGGGAGGGAGAGAGCAGGGCCATGTCTATACGAGACATAGCTCGGCGGGCGGGGGTGAAGCAAGAAAAGGCCTGTGTTGTTGGATGCTTATGTCTCCAGGAGTCCGTCATGGCCAGTTCAGCTGCAAATCTGCCGAATCTAGTGGTATGAGGGGGGGAAGACGTGCGGTCAGGTGCGCCAAGTCGGTCGAGACCGGGGTTGATGGTCATGTTGAAATCACCTATCCAGATTACCGGGACTGTAGGGAATTTGGTCATAAAATTAAGACCTTCGTGCAGGGCCTGAAACTGGAAAGGTGGTGGTATGTAAAACGCCATAATAAGCATCGTCAGGCCGCTCACAGTGGCATGTAAAAATAGGAATCTACCGTGAGGGTCTGAGCATAGGTCATGTAACTGGAACTGCACAGTTTTAGCAATTAAAATGGCTACACCTCGGGAATGGGAAGTGTGAGGGGCGCTGTACATCCAGCCGACCCAAGGTTTTCTAAGCGCCCTTTGGGACTGGCCTGTAAGGTGAGTCTCGACGAGGATCGAGATGTCCACTTTCAGGCGTTTGAGGTGAGTAAGGACGGCTAATCTCTTGGGTTTAGCGCCAAGGCCCCTGACATTCCAGGTTACAAATTTAAGCGCAGCCATGGAACATGTCGGCACAGATTAGACTAGTGTAGGCCCCCGGCCCAGAAAGTTCGGGCATGCAGGGCGCCTGGGCAACCTCCGGATCCTCCATGGCTGGCAGCAACAAATACAAGAACACATTTGCAATAAAGTTACAGCTGTAAATAACACAATATAAAACACATAGAACCAGTAAAACAGTCATAACAATGCCTACTCTGGACCAGCGGGGCAAAACAAAAAAACTGTCACTCGCCGCAGCCGCGGTAGTGACTGCTGGCCAGGGAAACAACACAAACATGGGCGCAATTATAACAAACTGCAGAGCAGACAGTGCAGCAGGTTGCAGTGGGTGTACGTTCCAGAGCAAGAGTCAGCAGGTCGTCTGAGAGACCAGGTAGAAGCATAACGCGTGGGGCTGACAGGGAAAAAAAAAAAAAAGGGGGGGGGGGGGGGGAACCCAGGCATGTGGAAAAAATGGGCCCAATAGGGGAGACAAGGAGTTCAAGCAGTACATGGTTACCTCCGTGTGCATCAGTAAAAATAGGGAGGGAAGGGAGAGAGGGGAGAGTGAAAAAATGGAGCGAGACAGGGGCAGGGGTGGCACGTCCCAGAACATGGCCCCCCTCACGATCTGCGCCATCACACCGGTGTTCATCTCAGAGAAAACAATGAAGGGTGCACGGGAGTCTGACAAAGGAGGGGAGGCAGAAACTGTGAATTCAGGGCACAGAGAGAGTCCAGCGGCGGTCACCGCAGAGGGCAATCAGCACAGCGTTCTCCCATGCAGGGGGTGATAGCAGCAAAAATGGAGGCAATCCATAGGGTCAAAAGAGAAAAAAAGAGGGGGGGTATAGTAGAGGGAACAGGAGAGGGCAGGGATCACTCACGGTAGCCAAGGTGGATAGGTAGGCACTACTCGGGGGCTGTAGTGGTCAGCTGTCAAGCAGGGCCTTGCACCGCATCCCGTTCCAACCATGACGAGGCCGCAGCAGGATCTTCAAAGAAATAGGTCTTGCCCTCACGGGTCACCCGGAGTCGAGCTGGAAACAACATTGCATATGGCAAATGGCGAACTCGCAGCTGGCGCTTGACCTCCGTGAATTGTGCTCGTTTTCGTTGGACCTCCGCCGAAAAATCTGGGAACACTGCCACCGTAACATTGTCAACCGGGATATTTCCACGTTCGCGGGTGAGGCGAAGCACCGTATCCCGGTCTCTGTAGTTAAGTAGCTTGGCAATGAAAGTCCGCGGGGGTGCGCCGGCTGGAGGCGGACGGGCCGCCAGACGATGCTCTCGTTCGATCACGAACGTGGAGGAGAAAGATTCCCTGCCGAAGGTTTTAACGAGGAGGTTTTCCAGGTAGGTGGGAGGGTCGGAGCCCTCCGATCGTTCCGGGAGGCCCACGAAACGAAGATTGCAGCGTCGAAGCCTATTTTCCATGTCGTCCTGCTTGTGAAGGACGACACTAAGTTGGTGCTGCAAACGTTCGACCGAGTGTTGTAAAGGAGGGATGTCCGTCTCCACGTGTTCCACTCTTCGTTCGGCCTCGGACACCCTGTCCCTCAGCTTCTGCAGGTCATGCCGAATATGGGAGATGTCCATCTTAACCTCCTCTATCTTGGTAGTGAGGGCGGTTTGGCAGGAGGAGACGGCCTCAAGGATCTTAGCGGTGTCGTTTGCAGGAGACTCCTCCGCGGTAGGTGCGGGGCCGGCGCCATCTTGCTCCGTCGCGCCCTGGCCCTCGTGGCGGAACTTAGCCAGCTTGGCGGCCGCCTCAGAGGGTCTTTTAGTCGGCGACATGAGGCACAAAGTGAGCACAAGGTTCCCGGGCGTCTGTACGGTAAATAGCTAAGAAAAATCCCCAAAGGATAAGGTAAAAGGATAAGGTCTCAGACGGAGCTCTCACTCAGCACGTCCTACACCATGAAGCTCCAGGCCACGCCCCATGTGTTAGCTTGAGAAGGGATTTCTGTTCTTTGACCAAAGGCATTTTTGATCAATTGCTTCAATGTCTACTCTATATTTGTCCAAATAAGCGTCTGCATCTGAATAAAAATTAATGACTAATGGAAATATATGACTAGTGGGGGACCCCCTTGCAATTTCAGAATTACCATACAATTTTTAAAATATCCTGATTAGTTTCTTCCTTTGCTGGCTATGGAATTAACCCTTAATCACCACAATTTGTTTGATCATTATCTTACAGGTAGAGATAGTTTATTTCAATGATAGGATCAACTAGCTTGGAATCTTGCTGATGAGCTATCCCTGCACCTCTGGCTGTGCCGTGGACTTTGTCCCTTGTTTACTTTTTGATTACAGTAATGTAAGTTATTTTTCTTATATATATATTTTTAATCCTATATATTATCTGTTGTAGATAATAACATTCCAATGTTATGCCTGTTCCCATTGTCCCGGTGTCTTTCTTTGTGCCTGGATCCACGGTATCTGGTATATTGTGGTCTGGGGAAGTTGAATGACAAACAAATACTAATAATGTATTATTGTATTAACATTGTTGTGTTTTATGATCATATGTAGAAATTTACTGTTGATTTTCTATTCATAGACTATGCCTCAAGTTATACCTCAATAAGCCTCAAGATCCTAAAGAAGCGTCTTTGAGTATGCGTAACATGTAGAGGTGAGCTGAATCACGACACACTGCCTTTCATATTCCACAATACTATAGTAACCTTTGGAGAGTGCTCTTTGGATTCTCATTACTAAGTATTCTATTTCCTGTGACACATAGGTGCTGTGTTATACGTTTCAAGGCAAAATTGTGGATAGTCAATGATTTTAATATTGTTTCTGATGTGTTTTTGTAAATAATACATTTATATATTTTTTTTTTTTTAAAACTACTTAGTCAGTGTTGTGCCTATAAAGTCCATCATCCAAATCTCTTTTCCAATACAGGTAGAAGATAGTTGTAGAAGATGCAACCCAGTGTATAGAATTTTTGCTGCTTTTAGGTATCCTATAGTTTGTAATCCTCTCTCCCATACATGCCAATAAAATCTTCTGACTTTACTTCACTGAGCGAGCCTTTTGGGGCTGCTGTAGGCCAGATTACCTGTTGAAGGAAAATAACTCCTTCAGGGTCAAGTGCTACATGAATCATAATGTGAGCTTTTTGGGTAGAGTGGGTATAAGTATGGTTGGAATGTAGAGGGTAAGCTGGGGGGGGTTAGGTAAATCAGTAGTTGACCATGGACAGGGGATAGAGTGAACAGGGGACTGGGAAAACTGATGTTTCACTTGTAAAGTATACAGAGAAGGAAGTGGAAATGAGCAGGATGTAAAATAAAGAAGGGGAACATGAATATATTGTCATTTCTCTTCTCCAGGAATGACCAGCAGTTATAACTTTCCTAAGTATGTGTGAAATTGTGATGCAGATGTTTACACAAAATGTGAGAAACCGGTGGTAAGGAGTGGGGCTTAGGGAAAGGGATGGAGCTTATGAATATGGGGTAGGGTTTGACACATGTAGGACTTATGAATATTTCCAAAATAGATAGTTAGATAGTTTAGGATAGTCAGAGTGGCCAGATAGTTTACTATCAGGTAGACATCTTACCTCCACTATGCCAGCCCAAGTACAGTGGGAAGAGTATTTGGAGACAGTATGTCATAGAAAGGATGGCAGAGGGGAGAAGGGGAGCAAGGAAGGCTGGAGAAACTGGAAAACAAAAGCAGTGTCAAGAAGGCTCAATGTTAAAGCAATACTTTGCCCTGTTTGAAAAAAAAAATTAAAAGTCAGCAGCTACAAATACTGTAGTTGCTGACTTTTAATAAAAGGACACACTGTTCAGGGGCCCTGTGCCGTGCTCACCCGAGCCAGTTCTTCACTGGTCTTCGGGTCCCCGGTGCAGGCATGTTTACTGTAGGCAGCCAGCTGTGATTTTTTGCGTCTTCACAGCCGGCTGCCCACTGCGCATACACAAGCTGTGCTGCACTTTGTGAATGGTCCTGCAGCCTTCCTGATAGTGATGTTCAGCTTTGAGTTACTGCACAAAAGCACAGGAATTGAAATGTGTGTAGTGCTGATACAGCACACAGTATTGTAGACATAGATCATTGTAAAAAGTGGTATGAACTGCCAGAGAAACAAGTGTGGATAGTGAGAGGAAAGCTGTCAAGCTGTCAGAGAACATAGCTGGCAGGGCTGTTAGTGAACATGTTTTAGACATTGAGGGCAGACTTGCCAGACAAAAAAAGAAGAAATGCAAGGTTGCAATCATATTTAGATCGCAGAAGAGGAAGTACTGAAATTCATTTGTCACATTAGCAGGTGATAAGGGCTGAAACTCATATAAGATGTGAGCAGTTACGCAGGGTGAGAATTAGATGTGCTAGTAGCAGCTGATCAGGTCATTTCTTGTATCTGGGTTCTAGTCTATCCATGAAGCATTCACAGGAAATAGGCCAGAATCTACTACTGGAAACAAAAAGTTTAAAAATTTATATTTCTGATAGTATATAGAATATGGACAATCATATAAGTCAAGTAACTAAGTGAAAGACAGCAACAGGAGTTTGATCTGTGACCTCTGCAATTGAGTGTCTAGAGCCTGCACAGAAGACAACATTTGAGTGCACATTGATCAGGGCTGTGGGCCCCCCCTTCGAAGGGAATGCTTGAACTTCTCTCAGTTTGAGAGTGGAAGGAGTCTACATCTCTCCTTGGTTGAGAATAGTATGTATTGGGAGATTTGTGAAGTGTGTAGACGTAGGTCTTTCAAAGGGATTAGATACTTATGTAGTTGTTGGAAATTTCACTATTGAAAATGTACAGTAAACATTTATCTTGTTAAATATGCAATTCCAGCGGCAATGATGGGCACAGTAAGGCAGCAGTGATGGGCACAGTAATGCTGCAAAGATGGGCACGATGAGGTGCCAATTATGGGCATGGTGAAGCTGCAATGATGGGCAAGGTGAGGTGGCAATGATGGGCACGGTAAGGCAGCAGTGATGAGCACAGTATAGCTGCAATGCTGGGCTTGGTGAAGCAGCAATGATGGGCACAGTGAGGCGGCAATGATGGACACAGTAAGGTCGGCAGGGATGTGCATGGTATAGCTGCAATGATGGGCATGGTGAGGCGGCAATGATGGGCACGGTACGGCAGCAATGATGGGCACGGTAGGGCTGCAATGATAGGCACAGTAATGCTGCAATGATGGGCATGGTGAGGTGGCAATTATGGGCACGGTGAAGCTGCAATGATGGTCGCTATGAGGTAGCGATGATGGGCACGGTAGGGCGGCAGTGATGGGCATGGTAAGGAGGCAGTGATGGGCACAGTATAGTGGCAATGATGAGCATGGTGACGCGGCAATGATGGGCACAGTAAGATGGCAGTGATGGGCATGGTAAGGCTGCAATGATGGGCATGTTAAGGCAGCAATTATGGGAACGGTGAGCCCGCAATGATGGGCACAGTGAGGTGGCAATGATGGGCACGGTAAGGTGGCAGTGATGGGCACAGTAAGGCGGAAGTGGTGGGCACAGTATAGCTGCAATGATGGGCACGGTGAGGCAGCAATGCTGGGCACGGTAAGATGGCAATGATGGGCATGGTAAGGTGGCAAGGATGGGCATGGTGAGGCGGCAATGATGGGCATGGTGAGGCAGCAATGATGGGCACGGTGAGGCGGCAATGCTGGGCACAATGAGGTGGCAATGATGGACACAGTAAGGCTGCAATGATGGGCATGGTGGGGCGGCAATTATGGGCATGGTGAGGCTGCAATGATGGGTACAGTGAGGCTGCATGGATGGGCACAGTGAGGTTGTATGGATGGGCACAGTGAGGCCACATTTGATGAACACTGGTGAGGCTGTATTGATCTCTTGTATCATATCTGCAGTCTCTGACCATCTCCTGTATCATGGGCAGGTAGACAGAACAAAACTCTGGATAGCCGCACACTGGAAGAAGACTTGAAATCCTGTATTTATTAAAAAATTGTAGGTCACATCACATCAAATATTCACAGCAAAAAAATGGGGTGCAATAGAGCTGACGTGTTTCACACTGAAATCAGTGCTTACTCATAGCTATGAGTAAGCACTGATTTTAGAGCGAAGTGCGTCAACTCTATTGCACCCCTTTTTTTTGCTGTGAATATTTGATGTGATGTGACCTACCCTGATAAAAAATGACATTATGCTGTTGGGCTGATATAATAATGCTATGGGGCTTGTATGAAATTATTTCCAGGGCTGGTTTTTAGTCCCAGTCCGGCCCTGCTTGTGGATCTGTAATCTGGTTAGGCTAAGTTGGACCTTGCTTAGTGTTCCCAAGGGGGTGATGTTATCTCACTGTTCCACCTCTAAACTGGCCATACATGGATTGAATCACCTGAATTTTGATTCTTGTATGGACATGGAGGTTGCACAGTCGATCTATCTATTGACGTTTGAGCAACTGCCCTATCAGATTTTTTCCAGATTTTGTGACTCCCCACGCCCAGACCCAAACACACTGGTCAGTACTCGACTTAGGGAAAGGGATGGAGCAGCCAATGTGTGGATGCTGGTTTTCCAGCATGCCCATTCCACTAAAGCCAGTGGTTAGACTGGCTTCTGTCAGACAGGCAGCTGTACACACGGGCGGAATTCTGACCAGTTCTTGCTGAACTGGAAGATATTTGACCTGTATGTGTCTGGGTTTACTCATGTATGGGCTGCCTTAGAAAAGCAGGAACTTTGGGGAGCCCTATGCTAAAGATTATAGTAAGGCCATGCTTATTGCCCTGAGTTGAGGCTGGATTAATGACCCTATTGTTTTTCCCCTATAGTGTGCTCCATTATGTTACAATGTCAGAATTACAAATCTTATCTAACTGAATAGAGAGCAGGCAGTGTTAATCCCGGTGCTTTACAGCAGCCCTGATATGTGACTGTGTTTAGAAAATCAGGTTAAAATGAAGGTTGCAACTAAACAGGTATTCAAAGATATTGCATTTTGGAAATATATATGCAATATACTGATAATTTCAAAGCCGCAGGTATTGTAAAACAATCTTTCTATTATGAATAATAAAACTTGGGTCGATGTGGGTATTAAGACTGCCATCTAGTGGGCGATCTGCCCTCGCTCGATTTTAGGACTAGAGTTTTTTAAGCAATCAGAACTGATAAATAGTAATCCTCTGCTGCTTTCTTGTAAAGTAAGAGTTAAAATATTCACTTTGTCTCAAGAAAGACAAATTTCATATTTCAAGCACGAGTGGCTTATTCATTACCAGACACAATGGCCTCTGTAATTACTGTATCACTCTCCCTGCGTGTGATGATGGCTGTTGGAGTGATCACCTTCTTTTGTGTCTTGTTATTCCTCATCTTCAGTCATCCCGTACATATTGCTGTTAGACAACTATAAAGAAGTTTTATACAAGCAAATTAAGGCAGAGAAGTCCAATTTTCAAGCTCAATGTCCAGTACTTGGATAAATTGGTGTTTTATGAAGTGTACAAAATCGGTTGCTCAGTGCTTTTATGAAGAAATGCAATCTTGTGAGTATATTGAACACCAGCAAAGCAATCTATTCTCTGAAGGAAACAAATTGCTATCTGAAAGTGATTCGTTGCAAGTGGTTGTCTCCCCGACGTATTGGAGATTATGGAAGATTTGATTCAAGATGACCTTTGGGGACATTCAGCCATTTGAAAAGTTCTGTATGTTCAGATGCTTCTTATAGTGGCAGCTTGTATGTATATATGCATAACAAGTGGACAGCTGCCCCCTGATGCCATGAAGTTGGGGAATATCACCTTGTAAAAAAATGCTAATTAAAAAGAGCTGTAAAGTATGTGCCTTTTGCCTGATAACAGCTACCACGCCTAAAGTGGAACCCTAGGTAAATGGCTTCTTACTCCTTAAGGCCACATTAAAGTTTTTCCAATCCTTTTTCTTTAAAAGAATACATGTGATCTGGTTATGAATGTCCTTGTTCAGGTGCTTTCTGTTATGGGGTGGCACCTGTCTCTCAGCTGCACCTCTGTGTTGTCACTCTATTACATAAACTCTAAAAAATGGTACACACTATAGGATTGTTTTCTTTCCATTCAACCCAGCAGGTTGAGCAAAAAAAACTGTCAGCTTCAGTCTGAGCCACTGTACTCACTATGCAAAGTAAGTACAGTGGACTCCCCTGCTGAGTTATTGTGTTCTGACCGGGGGACGCCCCCCCCCTCCAGAACACTCCGATCAGTGCTCTCCATCATCGGCTGCTGGTTTTCCAGCATGCTCGTCCAACATATACACAGCCTGAATGTTGGATGTTTTTTTTTTTTTGAACCAGCAAATTTCTACCAACATTCGGCCCGTCTGTACCCTGATTTAGGCTGGCCATACATGGAGTGATTTTCTTCCCTGCAACCACGGGTTACAGGGAAGAAATTTGCTGGACTCCCCCATCAACACCAACCGTGTTGATGCAGGAATCCCTCCTGCTGGGCCATTGTCTTCTGCCAGCCAGGGTGGGGGTAGCTGTCCCTGCCAGGAGAAGACAATGATTATTGCTAGCGGCTATAGAAGCCACTAACGATTATTGCAAGAGAATCCAGCGAATTGATCAATCTAATCAATCAGTACATTCAGCCTGCCCATTAACGATTTGAGCGGTGTATGGCCAGCCTTAGTGATGTCTACAAGTGATCATTTGGACCACATTTGATGAGGATTTACTAAAACTGGAGCGTGGAAAATCTAGTGCAGCTCTGCTTAGAAACCAATCAGCTCTTGTCACTATCAGGAAGTCTGTCCTAAGTAATGCTATACAGCAAAGGCTGAAGTGAGTGCATGTAGACAGGAAATGGTTAAAAATTAAATGTCTTCTATTTAGGATTTAGTTATTTTTGTAACTATCCATACATACCTGTTCAACGGCCCTGTGCTGACTTCTTCTTCTGAGTGCTGGTCTTAAGGGCTCTTCATTAGCTGGCAGGAGATGACGTCATTCATGTGCATGTGCAAGGATGCCATCATCCCGGTATTCGGACACTGGCTGTAAGCTGAGCTGGCAGAGGAGGCGAGCAGGCAGGTAGGGGCATCTTACTGTAGAAGAGACAGTACATGTCTCCTCTACAATGAAATCCTGCCTGCTCGCAGTTTTTTTTACAGCTTAGTAGCATTTTAAAGTCTGTGAGGGCTTCCAAGAATGACTGATGAGAGAATTTAGAATTAAAGATTGTGAATCTACAGGACTAGCTCTAAGCCCTTGTACACACGGTCGGAGAATCCGTCGGAATGTGTCCTATCGGACCGTGTCGTCAGATAATCCGACTGTGTGTGGTATGCATCGGACTGATTCCGTCGGAATATCCGTCGGACCTAATTTTCCAACATGTTGGAAATATTTCCTGACCAACTGGGCCGATCGGACATACTCCGATCATGTGTAGAGAATTTTGATCGGACCAAGTGCCACGCATGCTCAGATCAAATTCCTACATCAAAGCTATTGGCTACTAGCCTGAATGTAGTCCCATCGTAACGAAATTACGTCATCACGTTCTGAAAGATCGGATTTTTCGTCAACTTTGTCAGACCGTGTGTATGCAACAGTTTCGGACAAGATCCGACGGACAAAATCCGATGGGCAAAATCCGACGGATTTGGTTGTGGAAATTTCCGACCGTGTGTACAGGGGCTAACAGTTTTTGCATTTAAAAGAGTTCACATACAGTATATGTAGGCTTATTATGGTCCATCTGTTGTTAGCGCCCCCTCCTCCTCCCTGCAGCCACCGTTGACTGATACAAGGGAGCTAGATCACATGACTGGACTGGAGCAGCCTGAAAAAAAGGTAAGTATACAGATCTTTCTCTCGCAGGTAAGTCAGAATAGGTATTAGGATGGTGGACAGTTTTAGTAGTAGTTTGCTTTTAACCAGAATTATACTTTAAGTGCATATTTAGCTATTTGAATTCAACTATGATTTAAAATGATTGAATTTATTGAGAACTGGCACCATTTTGGGTATTGTTAGTAAAATAAAAACTTGGGCTTAAATGCTGAAATATTTTTGGCTAGGAAAACTGTTAATGAAAACTTTGGATGTGGGCACTAAAGCTTCCTCAAACATATACATAAGGATTTCTTCTTCAGCATTGGCGCTCAGTGGTAATTTTCCTAAATAACACTGATGACCAGTGATCACTACTCCCAACAACGTTGATGGTCAATTAGCACTGCCCAAACTTTACTGCTGGTTAGTGATCACCGTCTCTTACAACACTTTGGTCAGTTGGCACTGTCCCTTACAACATTGATGCTAAGTGGTTTCTGCACCCTACATCATTTGTGCTCAGTGGTTACTGTCCTCTACAACACAGGTAGGCAGTGAGAACTACCTCCTACAACACTGATGGTATGGGACACTGTTCTCTAAATAATGGTGGTCAGTGGTGTCGGTTCCATAGTAACTTTTCTTTGTTAGTGATGAGTGGGAGCTTAGTGATAAAAATCACGCTGGAACAATACAGGACTGTCAGGTGGCATGTCCCTCCACCCAGCTCTGCCTGCATTTCCCATTCTGACTGGCAAGTGTAGATGGCACTTTCTGTGCTCTGGGTCCTTACACTGCAATGTTTCTACAGATTGCTTTTTTAACAATCTGTAAAAACATTGTAGCATATAGCAAGCACAGTGTCATAAACACCTGCCAGTCAGAATAATTTTGTCAGCAAAGGTGTTGCTAGACTTGAGGAAAGCAGCAGAAGATTTGGGCAACGTGCTCCAAATATCTGGGTCTAGTGACATCTATGAAAATGACAGAACAGCAGCAGACTGGTGAGGTCAGCTTTCTCCTTATGTCAGCATGTTCCTTGACAGCACATGTGTATACACCTGTCATGTACCTGGTAGAAGAGCCTGATATGCAGAGGAAGGCCTCTCTTACACCTCAGACTCTGGTCCCCTGATAGAGAAGACAGGAGCACAGAGTGCCGGTGGTCTTGCTGGCTGCTGGGCTGCTGGTAGGTTGGTATGCCAGATGACAGGGGATGTCCTGTAAACTGGAACAGGGTGCTGCTCTGCTGCTTGGATGTAGTAAGCCGAAGAGCAGGCCCCAGTGGCTAATTGGCAGATGCTTGTGGCTGGATAGTTCGGTGAGGACTGAAACACAGACAGGGTCAAACAAGCTAGGTCATGCACGTGCGGTCAGATCAGGTACAGATGCAGAGGCAGTAGAGGAGTCAAGGTACAAACCGGGATAGATGCAGGTGGAGAGCAGAAGTAGTCAGAACAAGCCGGGTCAATAACTGGAACAGAAACAGAGCAACAGGAAACAGGTGCTGATCCAGCTTAAATGATCTGTCAAGGGATGTGCCACGCATTGTTCGCGTTCTGGCGCATGTTGGTTCACTTGCGCATATGCGTTTGTACGTCAGCACGTGTTAATGCACCACTTCTTCCAGGCATTTGGGGAATAGGGATTTGTCTGCTGCTATTATTCTGTCTTCTGACAGCGCCTTCCTGACATTGCCCCCTCCTAATGGGCAGGCTCCAGATGCCCAACTGAGCCATTTTTTTCTGGGTGGGTCTGAATGCTTGGTGAATCTTTTAGCGAGGACATTGTTCTCAGGTTCCCATGAGTTCTCTTCAGGCCCATATCCTTTCCATTTGATCAAGTACTGAGTTTCATTTCTCCTCCTGCAGTCTAGAATTGCCTCAATTTTGTACCCTTCTTCCCCATCAATTAGCACCGGCTCTGGTGGATCCGTATTCCTTTCAGAGAATGGATCTGGAATTGCGGGTTTCAGTAGGGTTACATGAAAGACAGGATGGATTCTAAAGCAGGCTGGTAACTCCAGTTCAAAGGCAACATTGTTGATTTTCCTCTATTTAACGGAAATGGTCCCAGAAACATAGGTCCCAGTTTCCTTGACGGATAAGCTAATTTTATATTTGCTGTGGACAGCCATACCCGATTGTCAGGTTCCAGGATTAATTCTCCATTTGTTTTATTGTTGAAAGCTTTCTTATTGTATTCCTGGGCTTCGGCTAATGCTTCCTGTAACAGTTTGTTATTGCACTCAAAAAAGATCACAATTTCTAGAACAGCTGGAACTGAACGTTCATGAATTGTGTTTGACAAAAACGATGGATGAAAGAATGGAGATTGTCTTATGGCAGAGTGGTTGGAATTGTTGTAGGCAAACTCAGCTAATGCTAACAATGACACCCAGTTATCTTGAGAGAAAGAAGAAAAACAGCGTAAGTACTGCTCTAGTGTCTGGTTGGTTCTCTCCCTCTGTCCATTGGTTTGTGGGTAATAGGCTGAGTAAAAAGACAATTACATTTTCAAAGTTTCACAGATCGATTTCCAAAATTTAGAGGCAAACTGGACCCCCACGGTCATGTGATCTTATCCCACAGAGCATTAAAATCTGACAAAAATCTGTGCCATTTCAGGAGCTGATCATGTGCCCCTCATGGGTAAAAAATGCGCCATCTTAGATAATCAACCTACCACCACATAGATGGTAGTGCAACCTTCCGAAACTCCACAATGAAATCCAAAGAAAACATTTTTCAGGGTCTGTCTGGGATTGGCAATGGTTTAAGCAGACCCCATGCTTTGGTCCTGCTGCTCTTATTCCACATGCATGTGATACAGCTATACAGACCTCTACATATTTCCTACAGTCTTTTTCTAGATGAGGCCACCAAATGTGTGCTGTACTAATTCTGTAGTTTTGTTGATTCCAAAATGTCTTGCTAATGCATGATCATGGCACAGACCCAGGAAAGAGACATGCACATGTTAGGGTACGAAGATTGTGTCCTCATACCACAACAGCCCAATCATTTATTTGTAGGGTCATCTTAGGAGGTGAGGGAATTCCCAAAGAGGCCTGCTTGATCTGAGACAACAGATCTTCTTGCAACAGAAGGAAGTTTCCTGAGGACAGAATGGTGTCAGGATACACCGCTTCTTCAAATTTGCCAAACATGCGTGATAGTGCATTAGGTTTAGTATTCTTTGACCCGGGCCTGTAAGTTATATGGAAAGCAAATCTTGAAAAGAAAAGTGCCCACTAGAGCTGCACAATTAATCGTTAAAAGATTGTGATTTCAATTCACCCCCTCTGACGATCTATATTGCAGTGTTTCCCAATTCTTTCATGTAATAAGTATAGAGAGTTCTCTGCTCACTCTGGCAGTCTGCCAAACCGGGCAGTCTGCCAAGTTTTTAACAACATTGTAACTCTTCCGGCTCAGATCAAAGGGATAGACCTTCTGTGTGAATATGCAGGAAGTTTAACCACTTAAAGTCTAAGTCCGGGTTCACACTGGTGCGACAAACGCTCTGACATTGGCAGCTCATGTCGCATGATGTGTGAAAATCAATGTTTCCCTATGGGAGCCATCTTAACTGGTCTGACACAAGTCAGTCTGACTTTGAAAATGCTCCCTGTACTACTTTGGTCTGACTTTGATCCTACTTCAGCCCATTGACTATCATTGAAGTAGGATCAAAGTCGGATCCTTGTCCTAACCATCCGACTTTGGCATCCGACATTGTGTTATTTCCTGCCCCCTGCTGTAGCCCCTCCCATTGTGTGTTCGTTTTGATTGGTCAAAGGACAAGTTGTACTATCTGAAAAGTCGGATCAAAGTAGTATCCTGTTCATGAAAGTTGGATGGATGTAGGACCAATGTAGGACCAATGTAGGATTGATGTCGCAGAGCAAAGTAGGATGAAAGTCGTACTACTGTCATGTAGTATAGTGTGAACCCGGCCTAAACCTTTTTCTGACACTTGTTTCTTACAGTTAAAATCAGAGGTTTTTGCTAGAAAATTACTTTGAACTCCCAAACATTATTTATATATTTTTAGCAAAGTCCCTATGGAATAAAATGGCGATTGTTGCAATATTTTATGTCACACTGTATTTGCACAGTGTTCTTTCAAACGCAATTTTTTTGGGGAAAAATACACCTCAATGAATAAAAAAATAAATAAAACAGTAACGTTAGCCCAATTATTTTGTTTAATGTGAAAGATGATGTTACGCCGTGAGAATCGTGATCTATCTTCTAAGCAAAAAAATTGCGATTCTTATTTTAGCCAGAATTGTGCAGCTCTAATGCCCACCTGGCTTGACGTGGTTTCAAACATTTTGCTGTTCTTAGATAATGTTGACTTTGGTGGTCAGTGTAGATTAGTATGGGGGAATAAGTATTAGCAGTGCGCTCCTTCCAAGAGGTATCTCCACTCCTCCAGGGCAGCTTTAATTGCTAAATGTTCACAGTCCCCCACATCGTAATTCCTTTCTGCTCGTGAAAGTTTACGAGAAAAGAATGCAACTGGGTGTAGGAGGGCCTTTGCCCCCTGATGTTGAGAGAGCACTGCCTCCACTGCCGTTTCCGTGCATCAACTTCCAAGACATATGGCAGGGCTGGATCAGGATGCCTTAGTACAGGTGAAGAGGTAAATGGCCCTTTGAGGCTCCTGAAGGCAGACTGAAGTCCAATGGAACCGGCTCCTGTACTTGGTTAGTTGTGTGATGGGGAAATGATGGCTGAGAATCCTCTGATGAATTTACGATAGAAATTTGTGAATCCCACAAAACGCTGTTTATCTGTAGGAGCTGGTCAGTCCAGAATGGCATCAACTTTTTGGGGATTCATCCTAATAACTTCATTGGAGATTATTAATCCCATGAATTGGATGCTTTGGCGCTCAAACTCGCATTTTTAAGGTTTAGCCTAGAAACCATGCAGTTGGTGTTGAGTCAGCACTTTTCTTACGTGGCCACAGTGAGTCTCCAATTAAGAAGAAAATATCAGGATATCGTCCAGGTGGACAATGACAAACAGATTCAGGTAGTCTCTAAAAATATAATTAAAACATATGCCTGAAAGTAGCAGGGGCATTACACAGTCCAAAAGGCATTACCAGGTACACAAAGTACCCAAATCTGGTATGAAATGCAGTCTTCCATTCATCACCGACCCGTATACGGACCAGATTGTATGCCCCTCAAAGATCCAATTTTAGACAGTTGCTGAACTAAACCTTTGAAAAAGTTCAGGCACCAAGGGGTACCAATTCTTAACTGTGACTTTATTGAGTTTGATAGTCAATACAGGGTTGAAGGGACTGATCTTTTTTTTCCACAAACGAAATGCCTGCCCCAGCCGGTGAGGTGGACGGGCGAACAAACCCTTTTCCCAAACTCCCGCCAACGTATTCCATTAGAGCCACGAGTTTGAGTTCAGTTAGGGGAAAAATTCTTCCAAATGGAACCTCGGCCCCAGGGAGTAATTCAATTGGGCAGTCGTAAGACTTATGGGGAGGAAGATTCTCTGCCCCCCTGTCAGGAACCATGAAACAGACAGAGACAGAAGTACAATCAAATCACACTTGTTTATTAATAAAAATAAAAAGGTAAATAGAAAAAAGCATAGTCAAGCATAGCAGAGTCCAGTAGCCAGATCGGTTAGTCAGCCGGTCCAAAGTTCATAAACCAGATCGGGTAATCAGCCAGTCCAGACGTCAGGGATCCAAGGAAAGCAACTGCAAGCAGGATAGAAGCCAGGAGGGATGTCAGCAAGCCAGTCTTGAAACAAACAGCCTGCTTCGTAGTGATGTGCCCAACGCGAAGGCAAAGGAAAGAGTGAGCTGGGAGGCTTTAAATAGGCAGGTCAGATGAGCATCATCGGGAACAGCTGGTAACTGTGGAAAGAGAAGAGAGCTGGTAATTAGCTGACAGCTGAGCGGTCAGCCCAGAGGAGGAAGGGCTAAGTCAGCCCGGACACCCCCTTTACTTAAGACATCCAGAAAGTACCGATATGCAACAGAAACAGATATACATGCCTTGGAGTCAGAGTCCATGCATAACAGGGATGATGGACAACGTGAAAGTTCTTGTAGGCAGTGCTGTTGGCAGTAGGGTGACAGAAACTGGATTTCTCTTGTGGCCCAATTTATGCATGAGTTATGTGCCTGTAGCCATGGCATGCCGAATATGGGAAACAGGGGTGAGGCAATGGCATCCAGGCGAAGCAGTTCTTTATGGTTACTGGACATAGTGGCAAACAGTGGAATGGTCTCTTGGGTGATTAGCCCAGACTTGATGATAGATCCATCTGCAAGTCGAATTGAGTATCTGGGCCTTAGGTTGCAGAGCTGTCCGATGTTCAGTGGCAAAAGACAGATCAATGAAGCAGCTGCAGGCCCCCAAAGTCAATTATTGCTGACACCTGAATAGTTCTTCCTGTAAGCTGTAACAGAATGGGAAGACCCAGGTGAGAGGGATCATTTGACAGGATTGAAGTCTTGTGTGCATGCAGCTGATAACAGCTACAAATAAACTCCACGCCACTTACTAAAATACCTTGTGATACTGATTGTGAATATTCTAATTATCAAACTAATATTGTGATAATTTTATAGCTGCTCCCTAGAAAGGATCTATAGTAAGAAACTTAATTCGCTGGGATTTTGTGACAATAGGGGCGCTTTTAAAAAAAAGAGGAAAAACCTCATATCTTAGACATTACATTAAATGAGTGAAAAATACTACAATAAACTGTATCTTCACTATTGGGTGTCTTCGTGCTCAAATTTGTGGTGAAGGGATTTTTCACTAATTTCAGAAGATCTCATTGTATTCTGGCAAATGGATTTAGATGAAGTCTATCACAATTGTATCTGTGGAGTTTAATCACTGCATGGACTTTGGCTATATGTTTTTCTGCAGTATCTAATTGGGACTATTTAATTAATTATTTTTGCAATTGTTTTTTGTTTGTTATTGTATGTTTAGTGGGTTGGTACACCACCCCAATCACGTATGGGTGTTATTGTAGTATTTTTCACTCATTTAATGTAATGTCTAAGATATGAGGTTTTTCCTCTTTTTTTTAAAAGCGCCCCTATTGTCACCAAATCCCAGGATTGAAGTCTTGTCAGAAGAAATAGACAGGCACTTACGGAGTTTGGCTGGGCAGGTCCTCACATAGTGGCCTGATTCCCCACAGTACAAGCACAGATTGTTTTGGCACAGCATTGACATTCTTCAATGGTGAGAGAAGGACAAAGGAAGCCAAGCTGCATGGGTTCAGGAGCATCGACAACAGATACTGTGGGTTCTGGAGGAGCTAGGCAACTCGTGGTAACATCCATACAGGGTGGAATTGTCCGGCAGATCTTTCAGATCTACATTCTCTCAACCTTCGGTCAATCTGAATAGACAAGTTAATGAGAGAATCCAGAGAGTGTGGAACACCAACTCTGGCTAATTCATCTTTCAGAGCTTTTGAAAGACCCAATGCGAAACTGGTAGCGGAGGGAAGCATCATTCCAGTTAGTATCGGAACACCAGCGCCTGAAGTCTGAAACATAATCCTCTGCCACTCTGTGACCCTGCCAGAGTGTGTGTAGCACTGCTTCTGCAGTGGTGGTTTGCTGAGGGTCTTCATACAGCCATGTCATCAAAGAAGGTAGTCAAGGTGGATAAAGAAGCAGCCTTTTGTTCCAGTAATGGTGAGCCCATGATTGGGGCTCACCCTGCAGCAAGGAGATGACAAACCCAACTTTGTTGGTTTCTAGAGAAAAGGTGCAGGGCTGTAGGGCAAAGTAATGTTTACAGGCAGTGTGGAAAGCTCTGAATTTGCTGTGGAAAATCTTTCAGGAGTAGAGACTTTGGACCCTGGTGGTAACATCACGCCTGTGGATGCTGCAGGTACTTCAGCAAAAGAGGTACAACCAGAAGCAGCAGAGGGTGATGACAGAGTCTGGACTCATTCTTCAAGCATAGCCCTCCTGAAAGTTCTTTACAGCCTGTGTGAGGCCTGCCAAATGTTGACACAGTTTATCGAGGGGAGAGGCTCCTCGCTCAGGCTCAGACATGGCTGTCTCACACTGTCACGTACCTGGTAGAAAACCTCTGACTTGGGACCCCTGATAGAGGAGACAGGTAGCGCAGGAGTGCAGAGTCACACAAGTGCCGGTGGTCTTGCCGTTGGTCTTGCTGGCTGCTGATAGGTTGGTATGCCTGATGACAGCAGATGTCCTGTGAACTGGAACAGGCTGGTGAAGTGCAGGCCCCAGTTGGCTAAGGAGCAGATGCTTGCAGCTGGATAGTTCTGTGAGGACTGAAACACAGACAGGGTCAAACAAGCCAGGTCATACACGTGAGGTCAAATCAGGTACAAATGCATTGGCAGTAGATTAGTCAAGGTACAAGCTGGGGTCAATGCAAGTGGAGAGCAGGAGTAGTCAGAACAAGCAAGGTCAATAAATTTAACAAAAAATGGGAAATAATTGTGCAAAGAGAAAATGGTGAGCTGCCAACACTCCACTAGACACAAAGTGCAAAAAATAGAAAAAGCAAATAGTGTAGCACTCAGTGAAACAGTGAGGTGAAATTAAATATAACACAAATATTCAAATAGTAAACCAACAATTTTTGAACCAAAATGATGAATGGATGATTCAACCACAATGAGTAAATGATTCACACATGGGTAATGAAAAACAATAACAAAAAAACAATCAATACATTATATATAATCCATCTTGAAATAAGAGTACTAAAAGTAAAAACGGTCAAAGGAGTTCATCTGTTGTTGGTCAATGTAAATAAACTTGGTGATACCGGGATAGACTTGATGATAAGGGAGCAAACTTGATTAAAGATGCAATCAAGAAAAAGTGAGGTTGGCACACTTACCAGATGAGATGGACACACGTACAGCATAACACATGAGTCAAACAGGTATTGGTGAGGAGATTACCTCAGTGGAATCCTCCGTATAGAAAGTAGTGTATAGACACTGGGTTCTAAGTAGAAAGATCCGACATCAGTAAACAAAATCCATGGTGGACGGCAAATAGATCTCAAAAGTATTAGTAATCCATGATGTTGAACATGAAAAATAAATGGCTGCACATAGTGTAACTCTGTATATTCTATTTATTGTTAAGAAAGGGGGTGTCATGGTTATGCAGTGATCTTCCTGTGTTTGCTTACCTTCCCTCATGTCTTCAGACTAAGAGGTCAGCCACTTCCACCTGGTGTTTTTTATAACCTCTCCTCTAAGCATGGCTCCACCCCAGGCCCTATCAGGGAGCCCTATATTAACCTGTGCACTGCAGGCCATCAGGGCTGATCAACCATTGTGTATTCCTTTGTGTGTTAGCTTCCTGTTTCCTGCCGTGTGCTCTGCTTCTGTTTTCCGTTACCGACTTTGGCGTGTCTTGACTATCCCTGTTTGCCTGTGATCCTGACCTTTTGGCGTGTACCCGACTATTCTTGTCTGCTTGTGGCCCCGACCTTGGCTTTGTCCCTCACCATCCCTATCCTCCTGTTGCCTACTGTGGGTGTGAGCTGGGGGACCCTGGGGGTCGCGACCTGGAGCCAGTTGCAGCCAAGTCCATCCTCACCACTAGAGGCGCTGGTGAACACCTGCTGGCTCTTAAGGCCCATACACACGATCAGACTTTTTGACAACAAACATGCAAATGAACTGTTTTGGAGCAACATCCGACCGTGTGTACGCTCCATCGGACAAACTTTTTTGGTTTTCCTCAGACTTTTGTTGGCTGTGCGAACGGACAAACTTTCTGGCAACAAAAGTCCGATGGAGCAAAGTCTGATCGTGTGTACAGAAAACCATAGGACTTTTGTACAAAGTACAAACAAGCATGCTCAGAACCAATGCAAAAGATCAGACAACAATACAGAAGTTGACCAAAGGTGGCGGTAAAGAGCAGAAAAACCACGTGATTTGGTGAAAGTTGGCTGTAAAAGTCCTGCTGTGTGTATGCAATACAAGTTCAGGGCCGACGCCCTTTGTACAAAAATCCAAGGGAAAGTTTGTACAAAGTCCTATCATGTGTATGAGGCTTTAGACTCTGCGCCCCAGGGAATCTTACGCTCTAACCCCAGTGGGATCTGTCCCCCGTCTGCAGCAGTCAGCCGTAGGGTCCACAACCTTGCGGTGCACTCCTGATCCCTACGGTGTGCACCTGTCACCTCGCCTCGTGGTGACCTGATAGGGCGGGGGTGCACAATTACACAAAATCCGATAAAACAAGCTTTTATGTATAACGATTGCCACGAGCATCAACCTACGCATTTCATCTCAAAAGACATCATCAGTGGTTATTAATATCTGGAACAGAAACAGAGCAACATGACCCGCGCATTATTTGTTCACATTCTGGCGCATATTAGTTCACCTGTGCATGCGCATATGCATTTGCACGTTAGCACATACTAACGTGCCTCTTCTTCCAGGCATTTGGGGAACAGGGATTTGTCTGCTGCTGATTGCCTTGGAGAGAACGTATTCTCCACCTGTCACAATTCTACTGCACAGGGGATCTCAAGAAACAGATACCAAGACAGATTCTGGTATGTACACTCGCTGAATGAAAAAATACATTTCACATTTTTAAATAAACACCTAAAGTAGTATAAAAAAGATATTAAAGACAATTAAAAAAAACATTTCCTACTTACCTGTAGTGGTTTTGCACAGAGCAGCTCCAATCTGCCTCTTATCGGTCCCCAGCCGGCCCCTCCCTCCAGCTAAGTGCCCCCAGAGCAAGGAGCTTGCTGTGGCGGCACCCAAGCAAGCTGTTCCCAAGCCGCTTCTCTATGGGTGTATCCATATAAAGAGCCATGGCTCAGCCCTGCCCCTCTCTCTCTTCATTGGCTCACTGGCTATGATTGACAGCAGCAGGAGCCAAGGCTCTTGTGCAAATCACTGGATCATGATGGGGATAAAGTAAGTATTAGGGGGGGCTGTTGCACAGAGAAGGTTTTTTACCTTCATGCACGAAATGCATGAAGGCAAAAAACCTTGAGCCTTTAGCACCTTTTAGCCCAATACATTGAGCAAAATAAAAAAAAAATTCCACAGTAAACTATTTGTTAAAATCTTTTTTTGCTAATTTATTTTTATTATTTGTTAAAAATCTTAACCCAGAAATTGCAGTTTACAGTTTTCAGTGGTGCTGGCTTTCTACTCTCTCTGTGATGCTTCTCCAAGCTCCTTTTCTAGCTTGGAAAAGGTAAGGTGAGAAAGAAGGAAGACACGGAGAAGAACATGGCAATTCTAGGTTATGGGGCTGCATGTTCTATTAAACACACAGCATTAGGGATGAGATTCGTGTTCGAGTCGAACATACATTCGACTCGAACATCGGCTGTTCGCCCGTTTGGCGAAGTCTGAAAGTTTTGGTCGGTTCGCGCCAAATTCGTGTGGCGCTCACGGCCCACAATGCACTGCGATGGTGCAGTGCATTGCTGGCTCATGATTGGCCAAGCATGCACTGTGACCCCGCATGCTTGGCCAATCGCAGCGCCAGCAGCGAGGAGAGCCATGATTGGCCACAGGCAGGATGCCTGTGGCCAATCATAGCTCAGGCTGTGTAGTGCACGCCCCACACTATATAAGGCCGCCAGCGCGGCGGCCTTGTGTAGTGTGTTGGCGTCTGAAGCAGTGGGTGTTCTGTGTACCTTCAACACAGTACACACCGATCGTTTTCGGCTGATTTTCGATCTTGCTGTTGTGTAGTGGTTGTTGTCTGCGTGCCCTGACCGCAGTATACACCGCTATATTCACCTCACCTATATAGCTAGTGATCTATCTTTTATAATAGAGCTTGCAGTCAGTAGTGTTAGGAGCTTGTGCGTGCTGTCTGCGTGCTCTGTACCCAGTACATACCGCTATATCCACCTACATAGCTCTTCTCTATTTGAGCCCACTTGCCATCTGCAGGAGTTATTGGAAGTTGTGTGTGCCTCCAGCACAGCACAGTATACATCTATATATACCCCTTTATCTCTGGTGTTCTATAATAAAGGCATCTGCAGGAGTTAGTGGGTGTTCTGTGTACCTTCAACACAGTACACACCGATCGTTTTCGGCCGATTTTCGATCTTGCTGTTGTGTAGTGGTTGTTGTCTGCGTGCCCTGACTGCAGTATACACCGTTATATTCACCTCACCTATATAGCTAGTGTTCTATCTTTTATAATAGAGCTTGCAGTCAGTAGTGTTAGGAGCTTGTGCGTGCTGTCTGCGTGCTCTGTACCCAGTACATACCACTATATCCACCTACATAGCTCTTCTCTATTTGAGCCCACTTGCCATCTGCAGGAGTTATTGGAAGTTGTGTGTGCCTCCAGCACAGCACAGTATATATCTGTATATACCCCTTTATCTCTGGTGTTCTATAATAAAGGCATCTGCAGGAGTTAGTGGGTGTTCTGTGTACCTTCAACACAGTACACACCGATCGTTTTCGGACGATTTTCGATCTTGCTGTTGTGTAGTGGTTGTTGTCTGCGTGCCCTGACCACAGTATACACCGCTATATTCACCTCACCTATATAGCTAGTGATCTATCTTTTATAATAGAGCTTGCAGTCAGTAGTGTTAGGAGCTTGTGCGTGCTGTCTGCGTGCTCTGTACCCAGTACATACCGCTATATCCACCTACATAGCTCTTCTCTATTTGAGCCCACTTGCCATCTGCAGGAGTTATTGGAAGTTGTGTGTGCCTCCAGCACAGCACAGTATACATCTGTATATACCCCTTTATCTCTGGTGTTCTATAATAAAGGCATCTGCAGGAGTTAGTGGGTGTTGTGTGCCTCTAGCACAATATACACTACCCAACTGCTTTTTTACCCAACTCCCTTCAGGCCATTACCATGTCTGGAAGGCCAGCAAGGAGAGGCAGACAGGCGCGAGCCGATAAAAGAGGGCAAGCAGGCTCTGTGTCTAGAGAAAACAGTGCTGGTCGTGGACGCGGTGCATTGTCATCAGCACGTGGCCATGGGACACGCTTGTCCTTCTTTTCGGCAGCTGGACATGTTGAGCCGCAACATGCCAACGACTTGGTAGAGTGGATGACCAAGCCCTCTTCATCCTCCTCATCCTCTCTCACCCAGTCTTAGGGTACTAGCAAAGCAGCTGCCAACGCATCGTCTTCCCTCCTGTCAATGTCATCATCAGTGACTCCTTCCCTAGACCCACCACGTCCTCCTGTGGAGTCTCCTGAACTCTTTGAGCACAGTGTTGGGTACATGCTCCAGGAGGATGCCCAGTGTTGTAGCCTCTGATGATGACACTCAGCTAGAGGAAGGCAGTAGCGTGAATGCAGAGAGAGGGGATGCTCAAGAAGGACAGCAATCTGGCAGTCATGTTCCACAAGCTGCAGCATACTGCCAGGTTTGCTACAGCGATGAAGAGGGAGGGGATGATGAGGGCACTGACTCCACGTGGGTGCCTGGTAGGAGAGAGGAGGAGGAGGAGGCACATGTCCAACGAGGCAGGATGCCCTCCGGGGGCCAGCTTAGGGGCAGCACACCGACTGAATCACACCGCAGAGCTCGGCCTGTGCAGGGCGCTGCCTCTGCACGTTATTCTTTGGTGTGGGCCTTTTTTGAGATGAGTGCATCAGATCGCACCGCTGCTATTTGCAACATATGTCTCAAGCGTATCTCGCGTGGCCAAAACATCAGCCGCTTGGGCACCACATGCTTGACCAGACATATGTTGACCTGCCATGCAGCTCGTTGGCAAGCGTACCTCAAAGACCCACACCAAAGAACAAAGTGGCCCTCTCCTTGCTCCTCATCAGCTGGCATCTCCAACCCCACTAGACCTTCAGTCCACTCTGAAACCTGCTCTGAGAGGAATGAAGGTGTAGAATTAGGTGTGTCACAGCCAAGTGTTTCCGGGCACTCTGCTAGCAGTACACCCACGTCCGATTATAGCAGGCAAAAGTCCCTGCACCAGCTGCTGGACCGGCGAAAGAAGTTCACTCCCAGCCATCCACATGCCCAGCGGTTGAATGCTAGCTTGGCTAAATTGCTAGCACTTCAACTGCTGCCTTTTCAGTTGGTAGACTCGGCCCCCTTCCGTGAGTTTGTACAATGTGCGGTTCCTCAGTGGCAGGTCCCCAAACGCCACTTTTTCTCACGGAAGGCGATTCCGGCTCTCTACCGGCATGTGGAAGGCAATGTCCTTGCCTCGCTGGACAGGGCGGTCAGCGGTAAGGTGCATATTACCGCTGACTCATGGTCCAGCAGGCATGGACAGGGACGTTACCTGTCTTTCACAGCCCATTGGGTCACTCTTCTGGCAGCTGGGAAGCATGCAGGACAAGGTGCAGTAGTGTTGGAGGTTGTTCCGCCACCACGCCTCCAAAATGCTACTATTGGTTGTGACACACCTCTCTCCTCCACCCCCTCCTCTTCTTCTTCCTCCATGGCCTCTTCCAGTGCTCTGTCCTCAGAACCAGCGGTGCTCTGTAGGCGTTCCAGGGGCTACGCAAGTACACAGGCAAAACAATGCCATGCCGTGCTTGCGCTGGTTTGTTTGGGGGACAGGAGCCACACTGGGGCGGATGTTTTGTCAGCTCTGCAGGGGCAGGCCGAGAGGTGGTTGACGCCACACCAGCTTAAGCCAGCCAGGAATGGTGGTTTGCGACAATGGCACCAACCTCCTCTCCGCCCTCCGACAGGGACAACTGACCCATGTGCCCTGTGTAGCTCACGTCCTTAACCTGGTGGTGCAGCGGTTCTTGGGCAGGTACCCCGGCTTACAGGATGTCCGGAAGCAGGCCAGGAAAGTCTGTGTGCATTTCCGCCGATCCTTTAATGCCTGTGCTCGGCTGGCTGAGCTCCAAAAGGAGTTGAACCTGCCCAAGAACCGCCTTATATGTGACATGCCCACCAGGTGGAACTCAACGTTGGCCATGCTGCAGCGGCTGCACATGCAGCAAAGGGCCATCAATGAGTACCTGTGCGACTACGGCACCAGGACAGGGTCAGGGGAGCTCGGTTTTTTCTCACCACGCCAGTGGGGCATGATCAGGGATGCATGCACTGTCCCGTCACCGTTTGAGGAGGCCACAAGGATGGTGAGCAGTGACAGTGCATGCATCAGTGACACTGTACCTCTTGTCCACCTCTTGGAGCATACGCTGCGTGGAATAATGGACAGGGCACTTGAGGCAGAACAGAGGCAGGAAGAGGAGGACTTCCTTGCCTCTCAAGGCCCCCTTTATCCAGACAGTGTTCCTGCTGTGCCACCCATCACACAGGAAGAGGATGAAGAGGAGAAGGAGGATGATTGTGTCAGCATGGAGGTGGAGGCTGGCACTCAGCATCAGCAGCAGCAGCAGCAGCAGCAGTCTTGTAGGGAAGATTTACAGTCCCAAGAAACATGGACTTGTACTTGGCTGGGAGGAGGTAGCTGCGGATCATGTTGTCCTTAGTGACCCAGAGGACTCCGGACCGAATGCCTCAGCTAACCTACGCTGCATGGCCTCCCTGATCCTGCAAAGCCTGCGGAAGGATCCTCGTATTCTTGGGATCAAGGGGAGGGACCATTACTGGCTGGTCACTCTCCTTGATCCATGGTACAAGGGTAAGGTTGCCGACCTTATATTGCCATCGCAGAGGGAGCAGAGGATGAGACATCTCCGGGAGGCCTTGCAGAAAGGTCTGTGCAACGCGTTCCCAGAGACTGGGAGGTTACAAACTCCTGGTCCTGGACAACGTGTTGCTGAGGCATCGGTCAGAAGGAGCGGTGGAGAAGGTGGCCGTCTGACTGATGCTTTCAGACAATTTTTTAGTCCGCAGCCCCAAGGTATGATCGGTTCCCGCAACCATTGCCAGCGTCTGATTTACATGGTGCAGGAATACCTAGGGGCAAGGTCAGACTTGGACACCTTTCCCACCGAAAATCCTCTGGCTTACTGGGTCTTGAGGTTGGATCACTGGCCAGAGCTTGCACAGTATGCAATTGAGCTACTGGCCTGTCCTGCATCCAGCGTTCTTTTGGAACGCACCTTCAGTGCTGCTGGTGGCTTTGTTACCGATCACAGGGTGCGGCTGTCTACCGAATCAGTTGATCGACTGACCTTCATCAAGATGAATCAGTCTTGGATCACCCACAGCTACCAAGCACCTGAAGCTGATGTAACCGAATAATTTTTTTTTAAATATCACATCCCTTCAAGACTGCCTATGCTGATGCTGAGTGACTGTCCTGTTATGTTGATTGTCTATCCTCTTCCTCCTCCGATGATATGTTGGAAGAACATTTCTGGTTCTGGGTGATGCCATCAGCCCAGTTTTTCTGCCCCTGTTTAACAGGGGCGTTTAAGTACAATTTTTGATGCAATGCTTTGCAGCAGGGCTAATTCCTGCAATAAAACAAGAGTATATGGGAGAGGTTGCAGTGTAGTGGCACCAGCACCAGTGCCTAAGGCCCAATTTTTCTGCCCCTGTTTAACAGGGGCGTTTAAGCACAATTTTTGATGCAATGCTTTGCAGCAGGGCTAATTCCTGCAATAAAACTAGAGTATATGGGAGAGGTTGCAGTGTGGTGGCACCAGCACCAGTGCCTAAGGCCCAATTTTTCTGCCCCTGTTTAACAGGGGCGTTTAAGTACAATTTTTGATGCAATGCTTTGCAGCAGGGCTAATTCCTGCAATAAAACAAGAGTATATGGGAGAGGTTGCAGTGTGGTGGCACCAGCACCAGTGCCTAAGGCCCAATTTTTCTGCCCCTGTTTAACAGGGACATGTAATTACAATTCTTGATATAATATTTCACAGGAGGGCCCTTTCCTGTGCCCACCCAGAGTAACTGTGAGGACTTATAGTGTTGTGGCACCAGCACCACAACCACCAAAGGTCAATTTTTCTACCACTGTTCAACAATGGCATGTAATTACAATTCTTGATATAATCGTTCACAGCAGGGCGCTCCAGCGCCCACCAAGAGTCACTTTGAGGGCTTACAATGTTGTGGCAAAACCAACACCTTGTTCCGCCATTTCTGCAGAGCATATAGGGCAGGCCCCTACTTTCAAACATCCAACTTACAAACATCTCCTACTTGCAAACGGAAGGAGACAACAGCAAGTGAGATGAAAAAAGATGGACGACAAAACAAATTATACAGGGGTGATAACCCTTCCCTATGTTTTCCAAAAAGCTTAAAAATAGTTTTTTTGACTGAAGCTACACTTTAAAAATGTACCAGTTGAAAATTACAAACAGATTCAACTTAACACAAGAAACCTACACAGTCCCTGTCTTGTTTGCACCGCCTGTATACTGCTGTTCTGAGTATATAGGGCCTGGGGGCCACACGCATTTCCTTTTTTTAATATGGGTACGGGGTTCCCCTTAATATGCGTACAAGACCCAAAGGGGCTGGTAATGGGCAGGGAGGGCTACCCATGCCATTTTTCTCAATGATTTTCAACCATGTTGCAGGAACCAGATATAACATTAAAACCGCAAGCAGCTTTAAATGACGTTATTTCCGTTAAATGTCATTTTGTGCAGGGACTGTTCTAAACACGGGAAACACGTGGCACTTCACAGGCATACTACAGACACCCCCCAGGCACCATATTTAAAGGAATATTTCACTTTTTTTCCCCACTTTAATCGTCCTTAAAATCAGTGCTCCTGCCAAAACGGCCGTTTTTAAAACTTTTTTTTTGCATTGACCCATGTCCCCTGGGGCAGGAGCCAGGTCCCCAAACCCTTTTTAGGACAGTATCTTGCATATTAGCCGTTAAAATTAGCACTTTTAATTTTGAACGTTCGAGTCCCATAGACTTCAATGGGGTTCTACCGTTCGTACGAATTTGGGGTCCGTTCGAAAGTTCTGGTGCGAACCGAACCGGGGGGTGTTCGGCTCATCCCTACACAGCATACAGTTCAGGGGGAAACAACTCCATTCGATGCATGCAAGGGTGGTTCCATAGGATGCTGCAAGAGAAAGGAACCACCCTGAAACAGGAAAACTGGGACATCAGTCATGGCACCAACTTAAAGTAGAGTTCCACCCAAAAGTGGAACTTCTGCTCATTTGTCTCCTCTCCCCCTCCGGTGCCACAATTGGAACCTTTCGGGGGGGGGGGGGGGGACAGGATAAGAGAGAGGCGCGGGGCCTCATGAAAATGCAGTACGGTTTTTGGCGTGAAGCCATATGGCTACACTGTGGGCTACCCTTAACAGCAATGGCGGTGGCAGCACCCAACACGATAGCTGATGGAAACATCAACTGCGGTGCTGACATCGCTGGACTCCAGGACAGGTAAGTGTCCTATTGTTAAAAGCCAGCAGCTGCAGTATGTGTAGCTGCTGACTTTTCATTTTTTTTTTTTGTCCAGAACACCACTTTAAACTAGAACAGAAGCAAGGATTAAAAGATAAGAAGCTACAAACTTGATTACATTTTCTGTTAAAAGTGCTTATAAAAGAAGGTTTAATATTATTTTAACTGCAATAAATGGTGTTTTGTTTATACTCTTTATGCTAGTTTTGTATCTAGAGTTCCACTTTATCACCCTTGAGTGGTCTCTTTTCATCTGTTACAATTTTCATACACCAGCATGATATGTTGCTTAAAATTTGCATGAATAGATGTCTCTTGGAAATGTCCTAGCATACATTTAACTTTTATGAAGAAAACTTAACACAATAGAAGCAACTGACCATAAAGGAAAATAAATAAACCCAGACACCATCTGATACAGAATTGTGACTTTCCTTGCTTGATAAGGGAAATTGGCTCTGTATAGGTGCATACATAAAAAGTATTAATCGTATAAGAGTAAGCAATAGATATATATAAACAGGTGCTGGAAGCACACGCACTGTGCTTTTCTTTGTATTTGCCATGCATTCAATTGAACATTCAGCACACTGACAATGCATGAATTATTCAGCAGCACAACTTTTGTAAAATGCAAAAACAAAGAGAAGCCTGCTGGTTAAATGATCCTAAGCCATGATGTTTGAGTGACTACTAATACTGTTATTAAACAAAACTTAATATTATTATGCCTCTGGGTTTCTAGAGAACACACACCAAGACAAAAAATATACATCTTTATTTAGATACCACCAACCTGATCAACCATGGTGCTAAAATAAATACTTCAGAGTCAGCTTCTGAGCCTGTTGTTCCATTCTTAACCTATATTATACAACATACAAAGACCCACTCTACCTATAACAAATATTATTTTAAAACGTAGATAATACCAATGTAACTGTCTATATACCAATACTATTGTGTTCACAATTCAAGAACAACAGCTTATCTGTGGTTCTATTAACTATACAATCTATACTTTAAAATTATCTTTATGAGTTTTAGGAAATGGGTAGATGTCTCTAGACATCATTTGACCTGTTATCCTCGTTGACCCTTCCTGGGTGGAGATTAGTGGACAGTTTTAAAGTGATTGTAAACCTATATACTGTATTTATACTGTGTAGGTATATATCTATATATATATATATATATCAAATATTTACAAAAATGTGAGGGGTGTACTCACTTTTGTGAGGTACTGTATATATATATATATATATATATATATATATATATATATATATATATACACACACACACACACACACACACAGTATCTCACAAAAGTGAGTACATCCCTCACATTTTTGTAAATATTTAATTATATCTTTTCATGTGTCAACGCTGAAAAAATGACACTTTGCTACAATGTAAAATAGTGAGTGTACAGCTTGTATTACAGTGTAAATTTGCTGTCCCCTCAAAATAACTCAACACAGCCATTAATGTCTAAACCGCTGGCAACAAAAGTGAGTACACCCCTAAGTGAAAATGTCCAAATTGGGTCCAATTAGCCATTTTCTCTCCCCGTGTCATGTGACTCGTTACTGTTACAAGGTTTCAGGTGTGAATGGGGAGCAGGTGTGTCCAATTTGGTGTTATCATTCTCACTCTCTCATACTGGTCACTGGAAGTTGAACATGGCACCTCATGGCAAAGAACTCTCTGAGGATCTGAAAAAAAGAAGTGTTACTCTACATAAAGATGGCCTAGGCCAGAGATGGTGAACCTTGGCACCCCTGATGTTTTGGAACTACATTTCTCATGATGCTCTGGCACTCTGCAGTGTAGTGGAGCATCATGGGAAATGTAGTTCCAAAACATCTGGAGTGCCAAGGTTCGCCATCACTGGCCTAGGCTATAAGAAGATTGCCAAGGCCCTGAAACTGAGCTGAAGCATGTTGGCCAAGACCATACAGCGGTTTAACAGGACAGGTTCCATTCAGAACAGGACTCATCATGGTCAATCACAGAAGTTAAGTGCACATGCTCAGCGTCATATCCAGAGGTTGTCTTTGGGAAATAGACATATGAGTGCTGCCAGCATTGCTGCAGAGGTGGAAGGGGTGGGGGGTCAGCCTGTCAGGGCTCATACCATATGCCGCACACTCACTGCATCAAATTGGTCTGCATGGCTGTCATCCCAGAAGGAAGCCTCTTTTAAAGATGATGCACAAGAAAGCCCGCAAACAGTTTGCTAAAGACAAGCAGACTAAGGACATGGATTACTGGAACCATGTCCTGTGGTTTGATGAGGCCAAGATAAACTCATTTGGTTATGATGGTGTCAAGCGTGTGTGGCGGCAACCAGTTGAGGAGTACAAAGCCAATGTGTCTTGCTTACAGTGAAACATGGTGATAGGGGTGTCATGGTCTGGGTCTGCATGAGTGCTGCCGGCACTGGGGAGCTATAGTTCATTGAGGGAACCATGAATCCCAACATGTACTGTGACATACTAAAGCAGAGCATGATCCCCTCCCCTTGTAGACTGGGCCTCAGGACAGTATTCCAACATAACGACCCCAAACACACCTCCAGGATGACCACTGCCTTGCTAAAGAAGCTGAGGATAAAGGTGATGAACTAACCAAGCATGTCTCCAGACCTAAACCCTATTGAGCATCTGTGGGGCATCCTCAAATGGAAGGTGGAGGAGAGCAAGGTTTCTAACATCCACCAGCTCTGTGTTGTCATCATCAGGAACGTAACTATAGAGGGTGCAGCAGTCGCGACCGCAACTGGGCCCTGTGCTGCAGGGGGCCCATACAGCCCCCTCTACATATGGCCGGCAGCAGCATAGGCAGCTAGGGGTACCATTGCACCATGCACACGGGTGGCTGGAGGTGGAGGGCGACCAGCAGAGCTCCATGCTCGACTATCACACTGGCTGCTCTTTAGTTGTGCATTCCCCGCATGACCTGTGTCCTCGGCCAGCTCCTCAGAGTACCCCTCTCATGCTCCATGCATTGCTGCTCAGTCCGATGTCTGTTCTCCCCAGCCAGAGTCCCGCCCCCCCCGAGTCCGGCCCACACTGCACTGCATAATTCTCCTGGGTAAACAAACTTTAAGCACACAGATGCAGTGCAGCCCTATGAGAGCCGGCTCCCCGGAGCACACTGCAGGCTTGTCTGCCAGCCCCCATCCTCCCCCGTCATACACAGATGATGAAAGGTCTTTCTGGGAGATATGCTGATCACCCGTCCAGCACACTGGATGGAGCCCAGGCCAACATTGATGAGTGCGCGGCCTGCAGCTTGGTCATGGTGAGTGAGAGGACCCCATCCCCCACACACCATTACATACATTCTCCATCTCCCCCTGGGGACAGGAGCCCCTTCTCACGTGGGGACAGGGACCCCCACCTCCCCTGGGGACAGGTGCACCTTCTCACATTGGGACAGGTACCCCCATCTCCCCTGGGGACAGGGACCCCTTCTCACCTGGGGGCAGTAACTTCATCTGCCCTGCAGAAAAGGACCTCATCTCTTCTGGGGATGGGGACCCTATCCTGCCTAGGGACAGTCCCCCAATGGGGCACCTAAATAGAAAAAAGAAAAATAATTAAAAAAAACTACTGATGCCAGTGGTGGAACTACAGGGCTCACAAAGGTCATACCTGTGACCACTGCCAGACTCGGAGGGAAGAGCCCTGGCTGGGGTTCAGGGGGGCCCTTCATGGTTTCTTGCATCGGGGCCCTGAAGGTTCTATATACGCCACTGGTCATCATTGAGGAGTGGAAGAGGACTCCAGTGGCAACCTGTGAAGCTTTGGTGAACAATCCATGCCCAAGAGGGTTAAGAGGGTTAAGGCAGTGCTGGAAAATAGTGGTGGCCACACAAAACATTGACACTTTGGGCCCAATTTGAACATTTTCACTTAGGGGTGTATTCATTTTTGTTGCCAGCGGTTTCGACATTAATGGCTGCGTGTTATTTTGAGGTGACAGAAAATTACACTGTCATACAAGCTGTACACACACTACTTGAAAAGATATAATAAAATATTTACAAATATGTGAGATACTATATATATATATATATATATATATATATATATATATAGCTATAACAGCTTCAATTCTTCTGGGAAGGCTGTCCACAAGGTTTAGAAGTTTGTCTATGGGAATGTTTGATCATTCTTACAGAAGCGCATTTGTGCATTGGGAGGTCAGGCACTGATGTTGGGCGAGAAGGCCTGTCTCACCGTCTCCTCTCTAATTCATCCCAAAGGTGTTCTATCAGGTTGAGGCCAGGGCTCTGTGCAGGCCAGTCAAGTTCCTCCACCCCAAACTCACTCATCCATGTCTTTATGGACCTTGTTTGTGCACTGGTGAGCAGTCATGTTGGAACAGGAAGGGGCCACCCCAAACTGTTCCCACAAAGTTCGTAGCATAAAATTGTCCAAAATGTCTAGGTATGCTGACGCCTTAAGAGTTCCCTTCACTGGAACTAAATGGCCAAACCCAACCCCTGGAAAACAATCCCACACCATAATCTATATAATATATTTTTGTTTTTTAATTATGTCATATGCCAAGTAATGGCATACTTAACTGCTCTGTGCAATGGTTTTTCACAGAGTAGCCCTGATCCTCCTCTTCTCGGGTCCCCGTGTGCACTCTTGGCTCCTCCTCCTGCTGAGCAACCATCATAGCAAGCCGCTTGCTATTGGGGCACTTGCGCAAGCTCGCTCCTGAGCCGCTCTCTGTGTGTTCATTGACATTGGCACACAGATTGACAGCAGAGGGAGCAATGGGCCTGGCTGCTGTTTCTGAGCCAATGAGGAGGAAGACATAGCTGGATCAAGATCGTCTCAGGTAAGTATAAGGGGGTCTGGGCGAGGGGATGCTACACTGAGAAGGTTTTTGCCTTAATGCATTCTCTGCATTAAAGTAAAAAACCTTTAGCCTTCAGAATCACTAAACCTAAACTAAACTCGACTTTGCTGCAAATTTTCCCTATTTTACCTTCTCCTAAATGTTCTTAGAACAAAACGAACATATGGGGCATTCACGGTAAGTTCACCTACCGCAGAGCGCCCCATATTGCACTGCGAGGTCACAATGCATTGAAGACTGCTAATTGGCCAAAGCATGCACCTGACCTGTATGCTTTGGCAGATCACAACACAATGTGCTGTGAGAGCCATGATTGGCCAAAGGCAGGGTGCTCAGGGGCTAAGCCCACGCTCCCAGACTATAAAAGGCTGTTTACATGGCGGCCATGTATAGTGTGAATTAAGATGGAGATTAGGCAGGATAGTTAGCGTGCAGTCAGTATAGTGGCTCCGGGGCCTCGGGCGGCGACCGAATCACCGATGGGTCAGTCCGCCCCTGGTGCAGAGTATATAGTGCAGTCAGTGTAGTGTATATATATAATACAGTGCAGAGTATATAGTGCAGTCAGTGTAGTGAATATAATACAGTGCAGAGTATATAGTGCAGTCAGTGTGTAGTGTATATAATACAGTGCAGAATATATAGTGCAGTCAGTGTAGTGTATATAATAGGATTTTTATATACAGCTTACCTGTAAAATCCTTTTCTTGAGAGTACATCACGGGACACAGGAGCTCATTACATAGTGGGTTATATAGTCATCTCTGGTGATTGGACACTGGTTAACCCCAATTAATGAGAATTTCTCCCCTATATAACCCCTCCCATATGGGAGGCACCTCAGTTTTGTAGCAAAGCAATAGGAAACCACGTAAAACCCAAGAGGGGCGGGAGCCCTGTGTCCCGTGATGTACTCTCAAGAAAAGGATTTACAGGTAAGCTGTATATAAAAATACTATTTTCTTGATCATACATCATGGGACACAGGAGCTCATTACATAGTGGGATGTCCCAAAGCAATGCTCAGATTGAGGGGAGGGAGACACAGATCATAATTATAGACCGCCATGGGCCGGAGGACCTAAACTGCAGCCTGCAGTACACTGAGCCCAAAGGCGATATCCTCTTGCCCTCTGACATCCACCTGATAGAATCTGGTGAATGTGTGGACTGATGACCAAGTTGCAGCCTTACAGATCTGAGCCAGGGAGGCCTGGTGATGCACTGCCCAAGAAGCACTTACAGCCCTAGTAGAGTGCGCTTTCACTTGAAAAGGAGGGATTTTCCCTCTAACACTATAGGCCTGAGAAATAATCTGTCTGATCCACCTTGTGAGAGTGGATTTTGATGCCGCCTGGTCCTTCCTAGGGCCTTCCGGCAAAATAAATACGCAATCAGTTTTCCTTATCTGAGCCGTTGCTTGAAGATAGATACTGATTGCCCTAACCACATCCAATGTGTGCAAGGATTCTTCTTCTGCGGACTGTGGGTCCAGAAAAAAGGATGGTAGGATTACATCTTGATTCAAATTTAATCCCGAAACCACCTTAGGTAGAAAGGACCTGTTGGGGCGCATGACCACCCGGTCCTTATAAACAATTAGATACGGCTCTTTGCTGGAGAGAGCTGCTAGTTCTGACACTCTTCTAGCCGTGGAAATGGCTACCAAGAAAACCAATTTTTTTGTCAAAAGAACTAATGAAGCCAGATGCAAAGGTACAAAAGGTTGCCCCTGCAAAGCCGAATTTAGAGAACCAAATTTAGATCCCATGGGCATACCAGAGGTTTGACTGGCGGCCTTATGCGAATAGCCCCCTGGATTAAAGCCTGCACCAGGGAATGCGATGCAAGTGGCTTCTGAAAAAATACTGACAAGGCCGAAATCCGCACCTTGATAGTGCTTACGGGCAAATTCATTTCTAGGCCTGACTGGAGAAAGACCAAGATCCTGCTAATGACATACTTTCTAGGATGCCATCCCCTGAGTTCACACCAGGAAACATATGCCCTCCAGATTTTGTAGTAAATAAGCCTGGAGGCCGGCTTTCTGGCATTAACCAGAGTAGAAAGGACTGGCCCTGAAAGCCCACGGTCTCTCAGAATGTGGGTCTCAGCAGCCAAACTGTGAAATTCAGACTGTGTAAAGCAGGATGGTAGATTGGACCCTGTGAGAGCAGATCTGGCCGGAGAGGGAGGATCCATGGCCTGCCTATGGCCAACTTCATGATCTCTGCGTACCACGGTCGCCTGGGCCAAGCCGGGGCTATCAAAAGGACCGACTTTGTTTCCCTCTTGACTCTTCCCAGGAACCGCGACAGAAGCGGGCACGGGGGGAAAGCATAAATCAGATTGTACTGATCCCAGGGAACTGTCAGAGCATCTGACCCCTGAGCAAGTGTATCTCTTGTTCTTGACACGAATTTGTCCAGTTTTCTGTTGAACCAGGAGGCAAACAGATCTACGTCTGGAGTACCCCACCTGCGACATATGTCCAAAAGCACATCGGGGTGCAGAGCCCATTCTCCTGGGCACAACTGCTGGCGGCTCAGACAAGTTTGCGATTCACCTCTTTTTGCGCTACCAGACTCCTGGTACCGCCCACTGATTGATATAGGCCACTGCTGTGGCATTGTCGGACTGAACCCGAACAGGGAGACCCCGTAGTCTGGAAGACCACCTTATGAGAGCCATATAAACTGCCTGGATCTCCAAGATATTTATGGGCAATAGCCTCTCGATCGCAGACCATTTCCCCTGCGAGCATGTCTCCTCTAATACTTCTCCCCAGCCTGTCAGGCTGGCATCAGTCGTAATAACCTTCCATGGAAGAGGAAGAAAGGTTTTGCCTTTCAGCAAATTCTCGGTTTGTAACCACCAGACGAGACTCCTGCGTGTCCCTGGGGATAGACGCATAGGAAGATCCAAGGATTGGGGCTTCCTGTTCCAGGCCACAAGGATGCATCTTTGCAGAAGCCTTGAGTGGAACTGGTCAAATGGAACGGCCTCGAAAGGAGGCGACCATTTTCCCTAACAGTCTCATGCATAACCGAATGGGGGAAGATCTCCTGCCCAGAATTAGGCGCACCAGATCCCCGATGGCCAAGGCTTTTGGCCTTGGAAGAAACACCTTGCCCTGAGTGGTGTCGATAAACATACCCAGGTATTCCAACCTGGTAGCAGGCTGTAGGGACGACTTTTCTTGGTTTATAATCCAACCTAGGCGTTCCACGTGTTCTAGTGTTCTGGAAACACTGTGGTTCAGGAATAATACTGTTTTCTCCATGAGAAGCAAGTCGTCTAGATAAGCCATGACGGCTATACCCTGAGCTCTTAGGTTTGCCAAGAGAGGGTCCAGAATCTTTGTGAAGACTCGAGGGGCCGTAGCGAGCCCGAACGGCAAGGCCACAAATTGAAAATGGCGCCGCTCTACCGCGAACCTTAGATACCTTTGGTGTGCAGGAAAAATTGGCACATGGAGATATGCATCCTTGATGTCTATTGATGCCATAAACTCTCCCCCTTGCAGGGAGGAGACCACAGTGCGAATTGACTGCATTCGGAAGGACCGGATGTGTAAAAACCGGTTCAGATCCTTCAGATCCAGGATAGGTCTGACACTTCCATTTGGCTTCGGAACGGTGAAGAGATTTGAGTAAAACCCTGAAACCTGTTCTTTTGGGTCCACTTCTACTATCACCCCTTGGGATAGTAAGTGATCCAAGGCCAGAAATAGCGTTTTTTGCTTTACTGGATCCCTGGGGATCCTTGACCTTAGAAAGTGAGAAGGTGGAATCTCCTGAAACTCCAGCTTGTAGCCCAGAGACACCGAAGAGATCACCCACTTGTCCCGGATCTCTTCCCGCCAGGCTTCCGCAAACTGCCGAAGCCTTCCCCCCACTCGGCCGAGCGGGGGCGCCCCTTCACAAGGAAGCTTTCAGGCTCTGCTTGGCAGGCTTCCGCCCCCAAGTCTTTTTCTGCCCCTGGGCCGGGCCCCGAGCCTTTCCTGTAGAGGTGGGTTGAGAAGGCCGTCGCCACTGCTTAGAGCTTGATGCTCCGGGAGAGAGAGAACACCTAAATGACGGACGTTTGCTCTTTTTGACTGGAAGGAGAGTAGATTTACCCCCTGAAATTTTTTGGACGAATTTGTCTAATTCTTCTCCAAACAGATGTTCCCCTTTAAACGGGAACCCAATCAAATGCTTCTTGCACGATAACTCAGCTGCCCAATTCTTTAGCCATAGGGCCCTTCGTATGTGTACCAACAGGAGAGATAAACGAGATGCTTGTTGGACAGAATCCAAAATCGCATCAATCATGAAACACAGAATTTGAGGTATTTTTGCATAATTCTCCACTTCCTCACTGGGAAGGAGGCCAAGCATCCGCTTAACCTGTTCCTTGAGGAACTGACACAACCCCACGGCTGCAACTGTAGGTTGCACCACAGCGCCAGTCATGGAAAAGGAGGCTTTTAATAATGTTTCCAACCTCTTATCAGTTGGATCTTTAAATACCTGCACAATTTCCAACGGACAGGTCAGGTTTTTATTCACACAAAAAACAGCCACGTCGACAGATGGGACCCCCCATTTCTTGGTGGAACTTTCCTCCAGAGGATAATGCATAGAAAACCTTTTAGGAGGAGTAAACAGTTTATCGGGATGTCCCCAATCCTCATACATCAATTTATCCATTAAGGGATGAATTGGGAAGGAAGAAAACAGTCTGTGGGATTTTCCTGACTCCTAGGGAAGAAACAGAGGACGTAGCGACTTCAGCAGCAGGTATTCTGAATGTGGTACGCACCAATTCAGTATAATACTGCACTTGTTTTCTGAGCGCCTGGGAGGAGGGGACTCTCTCCTCTTCCTCTGATTCCTCCGACTGCTCAAGATCCCTGTCCCAAGTCTCCTCATTGTCAGAAGAATCATCTGAGAGAGGAATCTCAGCAGAGGGAGGGGATCTACCCCTTTTCCTGCTATCTTTCAGGGAAGCAGAAATAAAATTTATGATTCTCCCTTCAAAACCCTCCAATGTAGCCCTAAGGGAGTCCTCAGTGACATATACCAGGGCTGGGACATTAGGAGAGGCTGCAAAACCTGACAGGGGCACTGACTCGTCCTGTGAGGCTGGCTCCAGTCTTGCAGGGGGAATGGTAACTTACAGGCATTTTTAGAACCCCTGGACCTAGGTGGTGATTTACCAGTGCCCTTGTTACCTCCCCCTGAGACCCTCTTACGAGGAGACATAGTCCTAAGCTACAAAGCAGAGGTACTAGTACAAAGTGCAATCACTGTTGTGCTAAAAGTCCCAAAATAACATATATCTGCTTAATACTGCACAACCTGATGCTGAGTAGGTGTCTAAGGTTTGCCTGGATCCAATCCCCTATGATGCTTACTGCCCACAGCTCCTGTGTCTCTCACTTACAGTCCCCTGATGCTCTGGGCTTTTAAAAACTGCCGCCTGGCGTCTGCGCAGTACAGCGCAGACAAACACCAACGTGCATGGCTCACAACCACACTGGTTGCATGAGGACCGCCGGAATCCAGGGGGGGAAAAGGAGTCTCATCAGAGCTGCGTGGGACCCCCAGACTACGAGGGACCCCTGTATTACCTTGTTGTGGCAGGGACTGCAGTGGAGACGTGAGACCTCTGGAGAACCAGGCTTCACTGAGCGTGTGTACTGAAAGGCATGTAAGTATGCATCAGGCTGCTCTTACTCCCTCTAGTGGTGGAAACCAGGTAAGACTTACAACTACTCAAAATGAAGAAATCCATCATATAATTATATATAGGATTAACTTCCCTTACCTGTCCTCGCCGCAGGAATTGCTGAAACAAAATTCCAGCCTTCACCCATCACGGCGGGCAGTGTTAGCCAACCTTCAGGTTTATCTGGGGCTCTTCCTCAGAAGAGCCTCCTACCTGGACCTTGTAAAAGACTCTGCCAGAAACTTTCGTGCGCTCTGTGTAAACAGTACACCAAGTCTGGTTTTCCCAGAGCCCAGTCCCAATAAACGCACAATGTAAAAATGAATCAATTATCAAATGTTGATCTATAAATTATACCACGTGATAGCCATACCATAGCACTGACTACATGTGCAGTACATTGTTCTGCCAAAAAATACGCCTCACTGTGCCCAGAAAGTACTGTACATGTAGTCAGTGCTATGCACGGGGCCCCGCCCCCCTCTCCAAGCTCCGCTCTATCTCTCCTTCCCAACAAGTCTCCGCCCGCTTGAGTCCATAATTTTTCTCGACCGCTAAACAAATATCCCGCGCATGCGCTGTTAATAGCAGCTTGCATCCATAATTTTTCTCGACCAGTAAACAAATATCCCGCGCATACGCGATTCAGGGGCATGTAAGTGGGGTGGGCGGGGCTGCTGCTGATGTTCTAACCATCCAGCTCTGCCCGCCCACAAGTCTCTGCCCACTTGAGTCCATAATTTTTCTCCACCGCTAAAGAAATATCCTGCGCTGTTAATAGCATTGAAGTGACGCATGCGCGGTAAAGGGCCGCCGTCAGCTGTTTCAGTGACGGAGCTGCACCAGAAGTGACGGGGTTCGTTTTTTTCATGGGTCGCAGAAAAATTTACAACAAATCTAACCAAATAACTAACTACTATCTATTAGATAGTAGTTAGTTATTATCTAATCCTATCCACTTGCTCGGCACAGCCACATTGTTTATTTAAATAAAAAGGTATAACACTATCTCCCCCCCAATAAAATGCAGCTTATTACAAGCATATCACTGATGATTTGCGCCAATAGGCGTCATCCCGGGACTCATCACGGCAGTCTGTTTGGAGAAACTTTGATCGGTGGTGAGCTTGGCGCAAATCATCAGTGATATGCTGACTATGCTTTTATGCTTGCAATAAGCTGCATTTTATTGGGGGGGGGGGGGGGGAGATAGTGTTACTCCATCATTGGTGTTTTATTCTGCAGTTTGAGTGTAAGGCCCCTTTCACACTGACGATCTGGTCAGGTCCGCCTGTCAGTTTTTCAGGCGGACTTGAACGGATGCTCCATAGAGGTCTATGAAACGACGGATGTCAGCGGTGACATGTCCACTGACATCCGACCTGCTCCGATCCAAAAAAGTGTGACGGAGGAAAAAGCTATTTTTCCATCCGTCATCGGATCGGGTGACGACGGACACTATGGTCTGTCATCACCCGATCTCCCATAGGGGAGAGCGGTGCTGTGATAGGTCCGTCCCTGCGCAGTGTGCAGAGACAGACCTGTCATCTTCCTGCTCAGCGGAGACCGCTCCGGCGATCCCCGCTGAGCAAGCGGATATCCACGGGGTGGATCAGCACTAATCCGCCCCGTTTGAAAGGACCCTTACACTCAGTTTTTTCACTATTACTTTAAAATAAATGGAAAAATGGCATATTACGTTGTTTTTTTTATATGTTATTATCCGATTAATCGAAAAAATAATCGGCCGATTAATCGATTATGAAAATAATCGTTAGTTGCAGCCCTAGTTACATCCGAGTTAGCACAATATCACTATAGACTCTGTATCCCAGTTAGCACATCCTGGTCTCTGAGACAAATGTGTGTAGTCCTATCTTCACAGTTTCGAAAAATGTAATAACTCATGACTTCTATACCATACAATACACAGTTACAAAACTTCGTGCAGTAGGCCTGGTTGCACAGACAGAAGAGGTGATAGCTTTATGGAAAAATGTAGTGAAGTTATTAATATTTGCTTATATTTACGCTGCAACTATTTCTGCTAGTAGGCATAAAGCATCAGTGTTTTGTGTCTGTGCATAGCTGAAAAACAGCTGCAACTATTATTCCTAATTTTGGATTCATAATAATAACTGGATTCATAACTGGACACGGTTAAGAGTTTTTGAAGATTGTAGTTATAAAAATCCTATCTGTGCTTTTTAGGTAATAATATGCAATGGCCCCTTCCATTTGATCGGATATTCTGAGTGGGAAGTCACTCACTTTAACCTTTGCAATCAAATGTGGATAATAACTGAGGGGTTAAACCTATGTGGGGTGTATGATCCGTGTTTTCTATCAAATACCAGAGGCAGAGGAAATCATTTTTTTCCAGATGCTTTATATCTTTTATTTTTATGCTGTTTCTATTTGTATGTTTTACATTTTTAAAGTGATATTACAGTCTAGTTTTTTTTTTTTGCTTAAAAATAACAAACATGTTATCAGGGCCGGCGCTACCACTAGGCGAAGTAGGCAGTCGCCTAGGGCGCACTACCACCTAGGGCGCAACTACGGCCTCTGCCCAGTGTGAGCTCCTCTTCTGCTCTCTCGCCCCCCCTGTGGTGTTCCACCGGCGCCACCAATCCCCCATGTTTCCCGCTGAGCGCCCCCACCGTACTCATCTCACAGCGCCGCTCCGGGACTCCTTTGCTCCAGCCTGTCCCTCTGGAGCGGCGCTGTGTGTCTGTGTAAGTGCAGCGGAGGGGCGGGGCTCGGCGGAGATGGGAGCTTCTAGAGGTCGGTCAGCTGACCTCCTGCCTGGCGGGGACATCATGGAGCGGGGTTGACGGCGCTGGCCTGGTCCCGGCTGGAATATGATGGAGGCGGAGCGGATGGATGGCGCTGGCGTGGCCCCGGCGGATCGGGTGGACGGCGCTGGTAGTGCAGAGGAGTCGGAGAGGCCCAGATGATGGTCGCTGAAGGCAGCATCAAAGAGCAGAGGTAAGGAGGAGGATGGATCCATTGAGCTGTATGGAGGGGGTTTGTGTGTAATGCAGGAAGTAGGAGTCAGGTAGGTCAGTGTGATGTGTGTCAGTGTCATGCCAGTGTGGTGTGTCTGTGTATGTGTCATGTCAGTGTGATGTGTCATGTCAGTGTGATGTGTCAGTGTATGTGTCATGTCAGTGTAATGTGTCATGTCAGTGTGATGTGTCAGTGTATGTGTCATGTCAGTGTAATGTGTCATGTCAGTGTGATGTGTCAGTGTATGTGTCATGTCAGTGTAATGTGTCATGTCAGTGTGATGTGTCAGTGTATGTGTCATGTCAGTGTAATGTGTCAGTGTATGTGTCATGTCAGTGTAATGTGTCAGTGTATGTGTCATGTCAGTGTGATGTGTCTGTGTATGTGTCATGTCAGTGTAATGTGTCATGTCAGTGTGATGTGTCAGTGTATGTGTCATGTCAGTGTAATGTGTCAGTGTATGTGTCATGTCAGTGTAATGTGTCATGTCAGTGTGATGTGTCAGTGTATGTGTCATGTCAGTGTAATGTGTCAGTGTATGTGTCATGTCAGTGTGATGTGTCATGTCAGTGTGATGTGTCAGTGTATGTGTCATGTCAGTGTAATGTGTCATGTCAGTGTGATGTGTCAGTGTATGTGTCATGTCAGTGTAATGTGTCATGTCAGTGTGATGTGTCAGTGTATGTGTCATGTCAGTGTAATGTGTCAGTGTATGTGTCATGTCAGTGTGATGTGTCTGTGTATGTGTCATGTCAGTGTGATGTGTCATGTCAGTGTGATGTGTCTGTGTATGTGTCATGTCAGTGTGATGTGTCTCTGTATGTGTCATGTCAGTGTGATGTGTCTGTGTATGTGTCATGTCAGTGTAATGTGTCAGTGTATGTGTCATGTCGGTGTGATGTGTCTGTGTATGTGTCATGTCAGTGTGATGTGTCTGTGTATGTGTCATGTCAGTGTGATGTGTCTGCGTATGTGTCATGTCAGTGTGATGTGTCAGTGTATGTGTCATGTCAGTGTAATGCGTCAGTGTATGTGTCATGTCAGTGTGATGCGTCAGTGTATGTGTCATGTCAGTGTGATGTGTCTGTGTATGTGTCATGTCAGTGTGATGTGTCAGTGTATGTGTCATGTCAGTGTGATGTGTCAGTGTATGTGTCATGTCAGTGTGATGTGTCAGTGTATGTGTCATGTCAGTGTGATGTGTCAGTGTATGTGTCATGTCGGTGTGATGTGTCTGTGTATGTGTCATGTCGGTGTGATGTGTCAGTGTATGTGTCATGTCGGTGTGATGTGTCTGTGTATGTGTCATGTCGGTGTGATGTGTCTGTGTATGTGTCATGTCAGTGTGATGTGTATGTGTCATGTCAGTGTGATGTGTCTGTGTATGTGTTATGTCAGTGTAATGTGTCAGTGTATGTGTCATGTCAGTGTGATGTGTCAGTGTATGTGTCATGCCAGTGTGATGTGTCAGTGTGATGTGTCGTGTCAGTGTATGTGTCGTGTCAGTGTATGCGTCAGTGCCATTGTATGTGTCAGTGTATGTGTTTTCAGGGTATGTGTTTTCAGGGTATGTGTTTTTAGTGTAGGTGTCAGTGTGATGGTCAGTGTAGGTGTCAGCGTGATGGTCAGTGTAGGTGTCAGCGTGATGGTCAGTGTAGGTGTCAGCGTGATGGTCAGTGTAGGTGTCAGCGTGATGGTCAGTGTAGGTGTCAGCGTGATGGTCAGTGTAGGTGTCAGCGTGATGGTCAGTGTAATTGGCAGTGTAGGTGCCAGGTAGGTTGGTGTAGGTGCCAGGTGGGTCGGTGTAATTATCAGGTGGGTCAGTGTAGGGGTCAGTGTGATGTGAGTAGTGCAGGAAGTAGGAGTCAGGTGGATTAGTTTATGTGTCAGGGGGTCAGTGTAGGGGTCAGATAGGTCATGTGTAGCAAGGGCAGGGTAAGGTGGAGTCATGGGCGCAGCCGGGGGGGGGGGGGGCGGCAAAATTAGGTTTTCGCCTAGGGTGTCAACGATCCTTGCACCAGCCCTGCATGTTATACTGACCTGCTCTGTGCAGTGGTTTTGCACAAAGCAGCCCAGATCCTCCTCTTCTCTGGTCCCTTGCTGGTGCTCCTGGCCCCTCCCTCCCGCTGAGTGCCCCCCACAGCAAGCAGCTTCTCTGTGTGTCCATTCAGACATGGAGCCGGAGCTTGACCTCATCCCCTCTCTCTCCTCATTGGCTCACTGTCTGGCTCAGGAGGGAGAGTCCTGGACAGCCGAGGCTCTTGTGCAACATCCCTGGATCAAGATGAGGGTCAGGTATGTATTTGGGGGGCTGAGGGGGCTGCTGCACATGGAAGTTTTTTTTTTTTCGAAATGCATTAAGATAAAAAAACCTTCTGCCTTTAGAACCACTTTAACTTCTGTTTTTTTTTTAGCTATCTGTACCTTTTCTATGCATTGACACCTATGGATATTACATTTTCAAAGTAATTAGCTAGTTTTTGATTGCTCTAAAGACTGCAGGTCTCTGAAGAGACTATTGTACTGTATCATCAGTGCCTGTATGCTAGGCTGCAAGTACTTTCTAATCTGTGTGACATTGCATCATAGGGGTGCATGCTTGTGTTCTCTGTATTGTAGTGGTTGGCTGACAGAGAATAAGACAGCCAATCTGATCTGAGTGCATGCAGTTTATTACTTTTATGTGGAAGCTATTGTATCTGCCATAGATCTCCTTGCCAGCAACAGGGATCTTTGTGTGTATATGTGTTTGTGGGTAGTCTGAAAGGTGAATTTGTAAGTATTTCAGCCCACAGGATAGCTTGTGGAATCTCAGAGGTAGGGATGAGCTTCGTGTTCGAGTCGAACGTACGTTCGACTCGAACATTGGCTGTTCGTCCGTTCGGCGAAATCCGAACTCTTGGTCCGGTCGCGTCAAAATTCGTGTGGCGCGCACGGCCCACAATGCACTGCGATGGCGCAGTGCATTGCTGGCTCGTGATTGGCCAAGCATGCACTGTGACCCCGCATGCTTGGCCAATCGCAGCGCCAGCAGCGAGGAGAGCCATGATTGGCTACAGGCAGGATGCCTGTGGCCAATCATAGCTCAGGCTGTGTAGTGCACGCCCCACACTATATAAGGCCGCCTTTGAGGCGGCCTCGTGTAGTGTGTTGGCATCTGAAGCAGTGGGTGTTCTGTGTACCTTCAACACAGTTACACACCAATCGTTTTTGGCTGATTTCCTATCTTGCTCTTGTGTAGTGGTTATTGTCTGTGCCCTGACCGCAGTATACACCACTATATTCACCTCACCTATATAGCTAGTGATCTAGCTTTAATAATAGAGCTTGCAGTCAGTAGTGTTAGGAGATAGTGCGTGCTGTCTGCGTGCTCTGTACCCAGTACATACCGCTATAATCCACCTACATAGCTGTTCTCTATTTGAGCCCAATTGTCATCTGCAGGAGTTATTGGAAGTTGTGTGTGCTTCCAGCACAGCACAGTATACATCTGTATATACCCCTTTATCTCTGCTGTTTTCTGGTTATTGTCTGCGTGCCCTGACCGCAGTATACACCGTGATATTCACCTCACCTATATAGCTAGTGGTCCATCTTTAATAATAGAGCTTGCAGTCAGTAGTGTCAGGAGATAGTGCATGCTGTCTGCGTGCTCTGTACCCAGTACATACCGCTATAATCCACCTACATAGCTGTTCTCTATTTGAGCCCAATTGTCATCTGCAGGAGTTATTGGAAGTTGTGTGTGCTTCCAGCACAGCACAGTATACATCTGTATATACCCCTTTATCTCTGCTGTTTTCTGGTTATTATCTGCGTGCCCTGACCGCAGTATACACCGTGATATTCACCTCACCTATATAGCTAGTGGTCCATCTTTAATAATAGAGCTTGCAGTCAGTAGTGTCAGGAGATAGTGCGTGCTGTCTGCGTGCTCTGTACCCAGTACATACCGCTATAATCCACCTACATAGCTGTTCTCTATTTGAGCCCAATTTCCCTCTGCAGGAGTTATTGGAAGTTGTGTGTGCCTCCAGCACAGCACAGTATACATCTGTATATACCCCTTTATCTCTGCTGTTCTATAAAAAAGGCATCTGCAGGAGTTAGTGGGTGTTGTGTGCCTCCAGCACAATATAAACTACCCAACTACTGTTTTACCCAACTCCCTTCAGGCCATTACCATGTCTGGAAGGCCAGCAAGGAGAGGCAGACAGGCGCGAGCCGATAAAAGAGGGCAAGCAGGCTCTGTGTCTAGAGACAACAGTGCTGGTCGTGGACGCGGTGCATTGTCATCAGCACGTGGCCATGGGACATGCTTGTCCTTCTTTTCTGCAGCTGGACATGTTGAACCGCAACATGCCAACGACTTGGTAGAGTGGATGACCAAGCCCTCTTCATCCTCCTCATCCTCTCTCACCCAGTCTCAGGGTAGTAGCAAAGCAGCTGCCAACGCATCGTCTTCCCTCCTCTCAATGTCATCATCAGTGACTCCTTCCCTAGACCCACCACGTCCTCCTGAGGAGTCTCCTGAACTCTTTGAACACAGTGTTGGGTACATGCTCCAGGAGGATGCCCAGTGTTTGGTGGGCTCTGATGATGACACTCAGCTAGAGGAAGGCAGTAGCGTGAGCGCAGAGAGAGGGGATGCTCAAGAAGGACAGCAATCTGGCAGTCATGTTCCACAAGCTGCAGCATACTGCCAGGTTTGCTACAGCGATGAAGAGGGAGGGGATGATGAGGGTACTGACTCCACGTGGGTGCCTGGAAGGAGGGAGGAGGAGGAGGAGGAGGAGGAGGCACATGTCCAACGAGTCAGGATGCCCTCCAGGGGCCAGCTTAGGGGCAGCACACCGACTGAATCACACCGCAGAGCTCCGCCTGCGCAGAGCGCTTCCTCTGCGCGTTATTCTAAAAGTTCTTTGGTGTGGGCCTTTTTTGAGACGAGTGCATCAGATCGCACCGCTGCTATTTGCAACATATGTCTTAAGCGTATTTCACGTGGCCAAAACATCAGCCGCTTGGGCACCACATGCTTGACCAGACATATGTTGACCTGCCATGCAGCTCGTTGGCAAGCGTACCTCAAAGACCCACACCAAAGAACAAAGCGGACCTCTCCTTGCTCCTCATCAGCTGGCATCTCCAACCCCACTAGACCTTCAGTCCTCTCTGAAACCTGCTCTGAGAGGAATGAAGGTGTAGAATTAGGTGTGTCCCAGCCAAGTGCTTCCGGGAACTCTGCTAGTGGTACATCCACGTCCGATTATAGCAGGCAAATGTCCCTGCCCCAGCTGCTGGACCGGCGGAAGAAGTTTACTCCCAGCCATCCACATGCCCAGCGGTTGAATGCTAGCTTGGCTAAATTGCTAGCACTTCAACTGCTGCCTTTTCAGTTGGTAGACTCGGCCCCCTTCCGTGAGTTTGTACAATGTGCGGTTCCTCAGTGGCAGGTCCCCAAACGCCACTTTTTCTCACGGAAGGCGATTCCGCCTCTCTACCGGCATGTGGAAGGCAATGTCCTTGCCTCGCTGGACAGGGCGGTCAGCGGTAAGGTGCATATTACCGCTGACTCATGGTCCAGCAGGCATGGACAGGGACGTTAGCTGTCTTTCACGGTCCATTGGGTCACTTTTCTGGCTGCTGGGAAGGATGCAGGACAAGGTGCAGTAGTGTTGGAGGTTGTTCCGCCACCACGCCTCCAAAATGCTACTATTGGTTGTGACACACCTCTCTCCTCCACCCCCTCCTCTTCTTCTTCCTCCATGGCCTCTTCCAGTGCTCTGTCCTCAGAACCAGCGGTGCTCCGTAGGCGTTCCAGGGGCTACGCAAGTACGCAGGCAAAACGATGCCATGCCGTGCTTGCGCTGGTTTGTTTGGGGGACAGGAGCCACACTGGGGCGGATGTTTTGTCAGCTCTGCAGGGGCAGGCGGAGAGGTGGTTGACGCCACGCCAGCTTAAGCCAGGAATGGTGGTTTGCGACAATGGCACCAACCTCCTCTCCGCCCTCCGACAGGGACAACTGACCCATGTGCCCTGTGTAGCTCACGTCCTTAACCTGGTGGTGCAGCGGTTCTTGGGCAGGTACCCCGGCTTACATGATGTCCTGAAGCAGGCCAGGAAAGTCTGTGTGCATTTCCGCCGATCATTTAATGCCTGTGCTCGTCTGGCTGAGCTCCAAAAGGAGTTGAACCTGCCCAAGAACCGCCTTATATGTGACATGCCCACCAGATGGAACTCAACATTGGCCATGCTGCAGCAGCTGCACACGCAGCAGAGGGCCATCAATGAGTACCTGTGCGACTACGGCACCAGGACAGGGTCAGGGGAGCTTGGTTTTTTCTCACCACGCCAGTGGGGCATGATCAGGGATGCATGCACTGTCCTGTCACCGTTTGAGGAGGCCACAAGGATGGTGAGCAGTGACAGTGCATGCATCAGTGACACTGTACCTCTTGTCCACCTCTTGGAGCATACGCTGCGTGGAATAATGGACAGGGCACTTGAGGCAGAACAGAGGCAGGAAGAGGAGGACTTCCTTGCCTCTCAAGGCCCCCTTTATCCAGACAGTGTTCCTGCTGTGCCACCCATCACACAGGAAGAGGGTGAGGAGGAGGAAGAGGAGGAGGAGGATGATTGTGTCAGCATGGAGGTGGAGGCTGGCACTCAGCATCAGCATCAGCAGCAGCAGTCTTATAGGGATGATTTACAGTCCCAAGAAATACGTGGACTTGTACATGGCTGGGAGGAGGTAGCTGTGGATCATGTTGTCCTTAGTGACCCAGAGGACTCCGGACCGAATGCCTCAGCTAACCTATGCTGCATGGCCTCCCTGATCCTGCAAAGCCTGCGGAAGGATCCTCGTATTCTTCGGATCAAGGAGAGGGACCATTACTGGCTGGCCACTCTCCTTGATCCACGGTACAAGGGTAAGGTTGCCGACCTTATCTTGCCATCGCAGAGGGAGCAGAGGATGAGACATCTCCGGGAGGCCTTGCAGAAAGCTCTGTGCAACGCGTTCCCAGAGACTGGGAGGTTACAAACTCCTGGTCCTGCACAACGTGTTGCTGAGGCATCGGTCAGAAGGAGCGGTGGAGAAGGTGGCCGTCTGACTGATGCTTTCAGACAATTTTTTAGTCCGTAGCCCCAAGGTATGATTGGTTCCAGCACCCATCGCCAGCGTCTAATTTACATGGTGCAGGAATACCTAGGGTCAAGGTCAGACTTGGACACCTTTCCCACCGAAAATCCTCTGGCTTACTGGGTCTTGAGGATGGATCACTGGCCAGAGCTTGCACAGTATGCAATTGAGCTACTGGCCTGTCCTGCATCCAGCGTTCTTTCGGAACGCACCTTCAGTGCTGCTGGTGGCTTTGTTACCGATCACAGGGTGCGCCTGTCCACCAAATCAGTTGATCGACTGACCTTCATCAAGATGAATCAGTCTTGGATCACCCACAGCTACCAAGCACCTGAAGCTGATGTAACCGAATAATTTTTTTTGAAATACCACATCCCTTCAAGACTGCCTATGCTGATGCTGAGTGACTGTCCTGTTATGTTGATTGTCTATCCTCTTCCTCCTCCGCTGATATGTTGGAAGAACATTTTTGGTTCTGGGTGATGCCAGCAGCCCAATTTTTCTGCCCCTGTTTAACAGGGGCGTTTAATTACAATTTTTGATGCAATGCTTTGCAGCAGGGCTAATTCCTGCAATAAAACTAGAGTATATGGCAGAGGTTGGAGTGTGGTGGCACCAGCACCAGTGCCTAAGGCCCAATTTTTCTGCCCCTGTTTAACAGGGGCGTTTAAGTACAATTTTTGATGCAATGCTTTGCAGCAGGGCTAATTCCTGCAATAAAACTAGAGTATATGGCAGAGGTTGGAGTGTGGTGGCACCAGCACCAGTGCCTAAGGCCCAATTTTTCTGCCCCTGTTTAACAGGGGCGTTTAAGTACAATTTTTGATGCAATGCTTTGCAGCAGGGCTAATTCCTGCAATAAAACTAGAGTATATGGCAGAGGTTGCAGTGTGATGGCACCAGCACCAGTGCCTAAGGCCCAATTTTTCTGCCCCTGTTTAACAGGGGCGTTTAAGTACAATTTTTGATGCAATGCTTTGCAGCAGGGCTAATTCCTGCAATAAAACTAGAGTATATGGCAGAGGTTGCAGTGTGATGGCACCAGCACCAGTGCCTAAGGCCCAATTTTTCTGCCCCTGTTTAACAGGGGCGTTTAAGTACAATTTTTGATGCAATGCTTTGCAGCAGGGCTAATTCCTGCAATAAAACTAGAGTATATGGCAGAGGTTGCAGTGTGATGGCACCAGCACCAGTGCCTAAGGCCCAATTTTTCTGCCCCTGTTTAACAGGGGCGTTTAAGTACAATTTTTGATGCAATGCTTTGCAGCAGGGCTAATTCCTGCAATAAAACTAGAGTATATGGCAGAGGTTGCAGTGTGATGGCACCAGCACCAGTGCCTAAGGCCCAATTTTTCTGCCCCTGTTTAACAGGGGCGTTTAAGTACAATTTTTGATGCAATGCTTTGCAGCAGGGCTAATTCCTGCAATAAAACTAGAGTATATGGCAGAGGTTGCAGTGTGATGGCACCAGCACCAGTGCCTAAGGCCCAATTTTTCTGCCCCTGTTTAACAGGGGCGTTTAAGTACAATTTTTGATGCAATGCTTTGCAGCAGGGCTAATTCCTGCAATAAAACTAGAGTATATGGCAGAGGTTGCAGTGTGATGGCACCAGTGCCTAAGGCCCAATTTTTCTGCCCCTGTTTAACAGGGACATGTAATTACAATTCTTGATATAATATTTCACAGGAGGGCCCCTTCCTGTGCCCACCCAGAGTAACGGTGAGGACTTATAGTGTTGTGGCACCAGCACCACAACCACCAAAGGTCAATTTTTCTACCACTGTTCAACAATGGCATGTAATTACAATTCTTGATATAATCGCTCACAGCAGGGCGCTCCAGCGCCCACCAAGAGTCACTTTGAGGGCTTACAATGTTGTGGCAAAACCAACACCTTGTTCCGCCATTTCTGCAGAGCATATAGGGCCGGCCCCTACTTTCAAACATCCAACTTACAAACATCAGACAGCAGCAAGTGAGATGAAAAAAGATGGACGACAAAACAAATTATACAGGGGTGATAACCCTTCCCTATGTTTTCCAAAAAGCTTAAAAATAGTTTTTTTGACTGGAGCTACACTTTAAAAATGTACCAGTTGAAAATTACAAACAGATTCAACTTAACACAACAAACCTACACAGTCCCTGTCTTGTTTGCACCGCCTGTATACTGCTGTTCTGAGTATATAGGGCCTGGGGGCCACACGCATTTCCTTTTTTTAATATGGGTACAGGGTTCCCCTTAATATGCGTACAAGACCCAAATAGGCTGGTAATGGGCAGGGAGGGCTACCCATGCCATTTTTCTGAATGATTTTCAACCATATTGCAGGAACCAGATATAACATTAAAACCGCAAGCAGTTTTAAATGGTGTTATTTCCGTTTACTGTCATTTTGTGCAGGGACTGTTCTAAACATGGGAAACACGTGGCACTTCACAGGCATACTACAGACACCCCCCAGGCACCATATTTAAAGGAATATTTCACTTTTTTTTTCACTTTAATTGTCATTAAAATCAGTGCTCCCGCCAAAACGGCCGTTTTTAAAACTTTTTTTTGCATTGACCCATGTCCCCTGAGGCAGGAGTCAGGTCCCCAAACCCTTTTTAGGACAATATCTTGCATATTAGCCGTTAAAATTAGCACTTTCCATTTCGAACGTTCGAGTCCCATAGACTTCAATGGGGTTCTAACGTTCGTAATGAACGTGGGGTCCGTTCGAAAGTTCTGGTGCGAACCGAACCGGGGGGTGTTCGGCTCATCCCTACTCAGAGGCATGGGAGCATCACCTAGTTGCTGTACTACCATTACAGTGCACCAAACTGTATGTGAGATTTGCAATCTGCCTGAGTGTAAGTCCAGCCAGCTAGATTTCAGAAGATTCTTCCGCAAGTGATGGCGGGTGGTAAGAGATTGTAAGCGTGTGTTTGTGAGCTCGTTTGCACTAATTCAGCAAGTATACTGACTGGAAGTGTCCAGAACTAGGTTTCTCACAAGCCTGTATATTAATGTGTATTTGTTATTTATGGTCGCTGCCTCAGCGATTAGAGAAATATGGATATATGATAAGTGCCCAGTGTGCTAATCAATTTCCAAGGCCGTGTGTCAGACTGCAGAACTTTGTGAATCCTCTGCCCTCCCTTGTCCCTGTGCCCTTCGTAACCCTCCACGATAGCCAGTCAGTTTGTGCATAGACATATACAGGTCCTTCTCAAAAAATTAGCATATTGTGATAAAAGTTCATTATTTTCTGTAATGTACTGATAAACATTAGACTTTCATATATTTTAGATTCATTACACACAACTGAAGTAGTTCAAGCCTTTTCTTGTTTTAATATTGATGATTTTGGCATACAGCTCATGAAAACCCCAAATTCCTATCTCAAAAAATTAGCATATCATGAAAAGGTTCTCTAAACAAGCTATTAACCTAATCATCTGAATCAACTAATTAACTCTAAACACCTGCAAAAGATTCCTGAGGCTTTTAAAAACTCCCAGCCTGGTTCATTACTCAAAACCGCAATCATGGGTAAGACTGCCGACCTGACTGCTGTCCAGAAGGCCATCATTGACACCCTCAAGCAAGAGGGTAAGACACAGAAAGAAATTTCTGAATGAATAGGCTGTTCCCAGAGTGCTGTATCAAGGCACCTCAGTGGGAAGTCTGTGGGAAGGAAAAAGTGTGGCAGAAAACGCTGCACAACGAGAAGAGGTGACCGGACCCTGAAGAAGATTGTGGTGAAGGACCGATTCCAGACCTTGGAGGACCTGCGGAAGCAGTGGACTGAGTCTGGAGTAGAAACATCCAGAGCCACCGTGAACAGGCGTGTGCAGGAAATGGGCTACAGGTGCCGCATTCCCCAGGTCAAGCCACTTTTGAACCAGAAACAGCGGCAGAAGCACCTGACCTGGGCTACAGAGAAGCAGCACTGGACTGTTGCTCAGTGGTCCAAAGTACTTTTTTCGGATGAAAGCAAATTTTGCATGTCATTCGGAAATCAAGGTGCCAGAGTCTGGAGGAAGACTGGGGAGAGGGAAATGCCGAAATGCCTGAGGTCCAGTGTCAAGTACCCACAGTCAGTGATGGTCTGGGGTGCCATGTCAGCTGCTGGTGTTGGTCCTCTGTGTTTTATCAAGGGCAGGGTCAATGCAGCTAGCTATCAGGAGATTTTGGAGCACTTCATGCTTCCATCTGCTGAAAAGCTTTATGGAGATGAAGATTTAATTTTTCAGCACGACTTGGTACCTGCTCACAGTGCCAAAACCACTGGTAAATGGTTTACTGACCATGGTATTACTGTGCTCAATTGGCCTGCCAACTCTCCTGACCTGAACCCCATAGAGAATCTGTGGGATATTGGGAAGAGAAAGTTGAGAGACGCAAGACCCAACACTCTGGATGAGCTTAAGGCCGCTTTCGAAGCATCCTGGGCCTCCATAACACCTCAGCAGTGCCACAGGCTGGTTGCCTTCATGCCACGCCGCATTGAAGCAGTCATTTCTGCAAAAGGATTCCCGACCAAGTATTGAGTGCATAACTGAACATAATTATTTGAAGGTTGACTTTTTTTGTATTAAAAACACTTTTCTTTTATTGGTCGGATGAAATATGCTAATTTTTTGAGATAGGATTTTTGGGTTTTCAGGAGCTGTATGCCAAAATCATCAATATTAAAACAAGAAAAGGCTTGAACTACTTCAGTTGTGTGTAATGAATCTAAAATATATGAAAGTCTAATGTTTATCAGTACATTACAGAAAATAATGAACTTTATCACAATATGCTAATTTTTTGAGAAGGACCTGTAATTACTATCTGATATGATAATTGATCCTTCCTTTCCTCACCCCTTGTGATCATCAGTACAATATACTATGTACTCCTTTCACTGCAACATATCTACTTCTCTAGATCTTGAAAAAAAAATGTTCTTATACATTCTTTATTTAAATAAACCAAGTTACAGAGTATATAACATGGCATATAAAGGCAATAAAATATTCAGGAACATCAGCATACATTCTACAATCAAATCCCAACCACGAGTGTCAGCCAGTTAGAATTAAATGAACCGCATAAGAACTTCATTGGAAAACATGATTACCGTATATACTCGAGTATAGGCCGACCCGAATATAAGCCGAGGCCCCCAATTTACCCCCAAAAAAACTGGCAAACTTATTGACTCGTGTATAAGCCGAGGGTGAGACATGCCTGTCCATCCCTGTGTGTGTGTCCGTCCATCCCTGTGTGTCCGTCCATCCCTGTGTGTCCGTCCATCCCTGTGTGTCCGTCCATCCCTGTGTGTCCGTCCATCCATCCCTGTGTGTGTGTGTGTCCATCCATCCATCCATCCCTGTGTGTGTGTGTCTCCATCCATCCATCCATCCATCCCTGTGTGTGTGTGTCTCCATCCATCCATCCATCCATCCCTGTGTGTGTGTGTCTCCATCCATCCATCCATCCATCCCTGTGTGTGTCTCCATCCGTGTGTGTGTGTGTGTGTGTGTGTGTGTGTGTGTGTGTGTGTGTGTGTGTGTGTCCAGCCTACCTTTGTCCCGAGCCTCCGTCCCGTGCCTTGCCTCCTTGCCTCCGTCCCGTGCCGTGCCTTGCCTCCTTGCATCCGTCCCGTGTCGTGCCTTGCCTTGCCCCCGTCCCGTCCCGTCCCGTGCCGTGCCGTGCCTTGCCTTGCCTCCGTCCCGTGCCCTCTTCGTCGGCGGCCATTGTAAAATTCAAAAGCTGCGCCGCCGCCTTCGCCTGTGATAGGCGGAACACTGAATTTCCCAGCAGCCTGTGTTCCGCCTATCACAGACGTCGTATCATCCTCGTCCGTAGTACGAGGATGATACGATGTCCGTGATAGGCGGAACACAGGCTGCTGGGAAATTCAGTGTTCCGCCTATCACAGGCGAAGGCGGAGCCGGAGGCGCGGCTTTTGAATAGAATGGCCGCTGTCTGTCTGCTCGACACGCTGATCGAGCGGGCAGACAGCGATGACTCGAGTATAAGCCGAGGGGGGCACTTTCAGCCTCAAAAAAGAGGCTGAAAATCTCGGCTTATACTCGAGTATATACGGTATGTTAATTCTCCATATAGGCTGTATCATGGCCCTCTCATGGTCTGTTTTTTCAAGATGAATATACGGAATAAGCCAGGGGGGTGAACAGGTAGTAAGAAATGGATATAAAGCTGAAAGAGGAAGGAGAGCATAGAAAAAGGGGGAGAAAATAAAGAAAAAAAGGGGGGGGGGATGGATGTGTGATGGGTATTTGGGGTTAGTGGGGCAAATGAAGGCGAAATGGGGTGGGGGACACCCCCTCCCTCCTATAGTGCTTCTGAGACTGGTGGCAAGGCAGCTCAAAAAGAGTCTTTATACATCAACCAAGACATCCATAAGCTGAATGACTGGAAATCTAGCACACCAGTGTACTATACTTGGTGGGTCAATTGTTTTCCAGAGAGCCAGTATGTACGCTTTCACATCTCTGAAAAGGTGTCTCAAGAGTGAGTTATTATATATTTTATACAATATTTGCATGTTATGTAAGAGATAGGTGGCGGGTGGGTTGCCAAGGGACCATCTGGTTAAATTTCTGATGAAAGATTTAACTTCTGACCAGAAGGTTGTGAGCCCTGGGCAGCCCCAGAAAATGTGCAATGCCCTGTACACACGACCGATTTTCCCGTCGGAATAAATTCTGAGAATTTTCTGACGGAGTTCCGACGGAATTACACTGAAACTGTCTTGCGTAGACACGATCACACCAAAGTCAGATTGTTAAGAACACAGTGACGTACAGCACGTATGACGGGACTAGAAAAAGGAAGTTCAATAGCCAGCAACCAATAGCTTCCGTCTCGTACTTGCTTTAGAGCATGCGCCATAGGAATTTATTCAGTCGGAAAGATTTAGAACATGTTCTATTTCTAAGTCCATCAGAATTTTCGAGAAAAAAAAAAGTCAGATGAGGCATACACATAATCCAAATATACGATGAAAAGCTTCCGCCGGACTTTTTCTGTTGGACATTCCGCTCGTGTGTACGTGGCATTAGAGTGAACCTTCTGATTTGAGGCAGTGTCAGCATAGGGGTGACAAATAAACGTTGATCTTATGTGAGCGTTGGGGTGTTTTATACCACCTACTGAGTTTTTTATATCCATTTTCTCAGTGTGTATTTGCCAATGAAGCCTTATAAACAAAAAGCAAGAGTCTCTCCTTTTAGGGAAAATGTTGTGCGAAGATCTGTATCCCATTGGGATAGAAAGCTTGGTTCTAGTTGATGGTTGCTGGTTACCAACATGAAATAAGATTGCAATAGGGTGTACCTGACCAGGACTGCTTCATTGCAGATTTTTCAAATGCTGTTAATGCTCGGATAGTTTAGTAAACTGTTGGTAGAGCTTTCAAAAAAGAGCCCAGTTGCAAGCATCAAAAGAAGTCTAGGTCTGAGCTAAACAAGGCTTGAAAACATTTTTAACTGATGAACCACAGTAATTGAGCTCTGAATATTTGTTTCATAATCTGGTTCTTCATATGTCAACTAAATAATATGAGGAACTAATGGTCTATGAATTTTAATGCAATATAAGCAACACTCAACTATCACTTTTTAGGAGATTTTACTTTATGGCTTTTAATTGTAGCTACATCTAATCAACTTATCAGTAATTTGATTCCCTATAGAACTATTTAAAATTGATCAAATAATATAATTACTGTTAATTATTTAATAATAACATATACCTCATAGTAGCAAGGGCAAATGTAATGTTGTATTTAACTCTACTGCATAAATTCAAGCTGTCATTAAATTCATATTAAAATCACATTTCTAACTGGCAATATAAATACATATTACTATTTAAATACATCTAAAAAATGTTAAACATGAACAAAAAGGCTAAATGTTAATTGAAGCTGGACAATATCTTTGATTGGGACATGACCAGTCAGTCTAAAGATGCCCATTCATGCTGGGGTCTCACCTACCAGTTACATGATTACATTCCTGATTACCTTCTAATCTCAAGGTGAACAGGCCATTGATCCCAGTCGATTGTTTCATCAGCATGTATTATTTGCAAGTATGGACTAAAAATCTCATCTGCCAGTTTGTTACTTTAGTATTTGTAGTTTGGGTGAACAGGTGAAAGTTCCTCATAAAAAGGAGGGGATTAAAGAATGTATTTTTTAAAGATGTTTTGTGTGAAGCCAGGGGAGCATGGAAGGTGGAAAGATAGACACAGTTTCATTCTTTAAATGTATATCACGTGAGACCAATATTTAATCCTGATTTCTTCCATACAGCTTAGAACATGGTGGGTATTTGGTTTTCTTGGATTTAACCCAGGTCCCAATGTGTTATGCCTTTAACTATTTCTTGATTTTTGTACACACAATGAAAATAATTGGAGATGATTTGGATTAATTAAAATAATCTGCATGCATACACATGCCTGTTTGTATAAAAAGACTGTGGTCAAATAGTGCAGTAATGAAGGTTTGAAGTTACCTGTAAACATGGGTCACCATTCCTATGGGACTGTAGACAGAAATAGAAACCCATAAATAAATACCAACAAACCAATAGTGGAGTAAACTTGGCCATGGTCTTTATTATTGGTATTCAGTTTATTTCATATTAAAACATGTAATCATTCATAGTTAGATAAATGCATTCACAAATAACTTATTTACTCAAGCAACATTCCAGTAAGCAACCCAGCCACTACGACTCAGGTTGATGAAAAATATATTTTTTTTATTAACCACTCCCCTTTAATACAAAAAAAGGGGGGGGGATAAACCACATAATATTATAAGGCCACGACAAGGGGGGAGGGGAGGGGAGCTCACAGGTAGGGGTCTTGATGAACTGGCAAAAAGAGCCTGTTGTTTGCCTTAAATAGCCTTTGTCCCTTCTAGTATATTCCGTGCAGTCATGTGAACTAAACTTCTGGAATATTCCTAAAGGTCAGCTGACCTTTCCAGTGGTCAGCTGACCTGAACCTTTGCTATCTGACCTTTTATTGGTTACCTGACTTAACCTTAACATTTTTATTCACCTTCATTTGCAGGAAACAAGCCCCGCCCACCTAACCTAACTGACCAATTAAGTAACTGGGGGCCTTGAAACTCCTATTCTGTCACATTCCCATGCGCAGGGGGGCCTTAAAACAGCCACCCCTTACTCTTATTCTTACTTCACCCAAACCCAAATGTTTTACATGGATGCCTGATTTGATTTGCCTATGAACTGATCTGTTGAGTAAGTTTGTAATAGGATCCTTTAGACATTATACCACTTTACTTCCTGATAAGGAGCATGCTGTGAGCCCATATCCCACCGTTGCTTTGTTCAGGGGCAGATGTCCTCCAGTCACAATTGAGTATTACAAGGTATTAGGTATAATTTAATTTGTGGGGTAGGGAGTCATTGGTGATGGTATATTTGTAGCCTTAAAGAGAACCAGCAATGTTTGTGCTTTTGTGTAAAGTTTATTATGCAGTTTTTATTATGAAAATTGTTAAAATTGTGGAAGCTGTTGCCTCATTATATGTCCTGCAAACACATGACACAGTGCTTGTAGCTACCAACGATGTTGTTATTGTATCAGGAATTAGAGTCTCACAGATGCATATAAATCTCAGGACAAAGGATCCTCTTTTATTACACACGTATTTTTGCACTTGTAATATGAATAGCATTTTGTCTCAACCTACCTAAAAGAAGAACTTCTTTAAAATAGGGACTACTTAGCAACCAGCACATGTTGAGCCAATTAACACATTGGTAAAAAATATGTAATAGCACAGAATTTGTGCAACATAGTTCGCTGTGTATGGTGGCTAGGATTTGTCAGCACAACAAAAAGAGGGAAGGTGTTAGGAATATGTAACCAACATTAATGTTATTGGATGTAGCCATTCTCAAGCATTGTCTTCTATAGGAGAAGAGTGTCCCTACATTGGCCTTAGTTTTAAGAGTATTAGTTCCCCTTGCATTGGCTTTAGTGGGGGAATTGGTATCAGTGGGTGGAGGAATGTTCCTTACATTAGTGTCAGCGAGTTGAAGATTGTCCTTAGTCTTAGTTTTAGTGAGAGGAATAGTATCCTTTATATTGGTGGAGGGGAGGGAAAAATGGTGCCAGGCAGGCATAGTGTAGCACCATTTAATAAACAATAACATTCAATGTAAACTAAAGTGGCACTCACAGACGGGTGGGATAGGGATGACAGTCCTCGGTCCAACTATGAACTGAAAGCAAGAGTATCTGTCTGTGGTCGGAATGTAGGCCGTGTAGAGGGAGCGAAATGAGCCTGGGATCCATGCAGGGGGAACCGGCGTCAAGCTGCCCTATGTGGCCATGATGGTGCATCTGATGTTCGGATGAACGTACAGGCAATGTGTGTCCAGCTAGAGTGAAGCTGTGAGAGAAGCTGTCAGTCCATCCACTGTGAGAGCCAATGTTTCGGAAGCAAGTCATGCCACCTTCGTCAGCCTGGACACACATTCACTGGACGGACATCTGAACACTGGATGCACCATCATAGGTCATGACTCCACTATTGTGTGTAACCTCCAAAAGGTTTTGTTGAATCCAGTACCACCGAAAAAATAAAAAAAACAATTGTGCATTGATGCAGATTACTTGGCAGTGAGGTCCCTAGAAACCAGTCTGTTTTAGAACATCCCCAGTCAGAATGAGGGTGGTAAAGGAAGCTGATAAGCAGCAGAGCGGGGAAAAAAATAAAGTTATTTCTGTACACAAATCAGAACCAAGAGCGCACTGGCCAGATAAAACTATTGTATGCAGAACCTTTTTATGTATGAAAATTCTGACCAGAATAGACGTGTCTTATCTGACGTTTTTTTAAACTTTTTTTTTTTTCTTCCTTAAGATTAGATAAAAGCATGTGGCAACAGACAAAAACAATTACACACTATATCATCAAGATGATTTAATTAAAATAGAATCACAGTACAATTGTGGGTAATTGTCCTCATGGTGGCTTCCTACTGAATGGATATTCAAGCTTGAGATTGAATGCCATAAAGAGAATAAATGTAAAAGACTAGGGAGGCATAATTGGTAGCAACTGCAGTAAGTATAAATTTAAATACCAACTGAGTAGAATCAAAAGGCTTTTTTGTAGCTGTCCATTAAAAATGGGTTGTTTCAGAGAAAATGCTGAGACACAGTGAGCTCCTTCCTCCTAAAGTATGTGATCACATATCCCATTCTCCCCTCTTTGTGTTACTCCACAAGATCGATATTGTGGCCTGACAATTAAGCAGATCTTTGCTCTGTATGAAGTCACATGCTTTTGTTTGCTAATTGCATTTTCAAAAAAATATCTTTTGGCTATAGCTGCACAATGGTGATTTGATGCAACACTTGGGACTAATGAACTTAGAAAGTTTTGATTGTGTGCATTCTGGCAATAATAAAGTACAATGTGGGTGTCTTAATATGCCACGCATATTTTATCTTGAATAAAGTCATTTTTAAGATCTTCCACTGGGGGCAGAGCCATTTAGGATTACTGAATTTACAATTTTTTTAATATAGTATTAGTCCTATACTTTGCCTAGGGTATATGTTGTGGGGGATAAGACTCAACGTAGAAGCAAGAAACATAAAGTTGTTCTTTATTACAGCAGAATGAAACATAAAGTATATAAAGGCATCCAGCTAAAAAGTAAATGCATAAATAGCAAAACAAGCTTCTGCTCAACTGAGTCTTACCTAGTGCATGCCCTTAACAAAGTCCATTGTTCCAGATAATGGTACTTTTGGGAAGGGCAACAGCAGTTTTAGTTTAGCAGCCTCCAGCCCAGGGGAACTCTCTGAGATGATACTTATGCCGCATACACACGATCAGACTGTCGGACTTAGTCCGGCGTACAAACCGCCGGACTTTGAAGAGGAGGTCCACCAGACTTTCCAAACGAGCGGACCTGCCCACACAGAAGCGGACTTTTCCGGCGGACTAGGTCCGTCGGACTATGGCGGGAGTCTGCCCTACTTTTGAAATGAACGGACTTGCCCACACACGGAGGAAAGTCCGTTCATTTTGAATGCGGCTCCAGGTAGCCGGGACTAGCGAAGGAAGTCAATGTCGCCGCCTTTGACCCGAAGAGGGGGACAAGACCCCCGAAGAGGGGGACAAGACCCCCGAAGAGGGGGACAAGACCCCCCGAAGTCGGAAGAAGACCCCCGGGCGGCGACGAAGAAGAAAGCCGGGCTCCTCCGCTAGTAAAAGAGTTAGCAGAAGATAGCAGAGGAGTCCAGCGAGAAGACCCCCCAAGACGGAAGAAGACCCCCGGAGCTGTGCAATAAATTATTTTAAACCCTTGTGTGGTGTTTTTTTTGTATGGGTAGGGTAGGGGTACCCCATACTCATTCACATAGGGTGGAGGGCCGTTATCTGGGGGCCCCCTTATTAAAGGGGCTCCCAGATTCCAATAAGCCCCCCGCCCACAGACCCCGACAACCAACAGCCAGGGTTGTGGGGGAGGCCCTTGTCTTCATCAACATGGGGACAAGGTGCTTTGGGGACAAGGTGCGCGGCCCCCCTTCCCCAAAGCACCCCCCATGTTGAGGGCACGCGGCCTGGTACGGCTCGGGGGGGGGGGGCGCTCGCTCATCCCCACCCCCTTTCCTGACTGGTCGGGCTGCGTGCTCGGATAAGGGTCTGGTATGGACTCTGGGGGGACCCCCACGCCGTTTTTTCGGGATAGGGCTTCCCCTTTAAGTCCATATCAGATCACGGGGCCAGTGGCGTGTCAATCTCGCCGCTGAAGGCAGCGACATTGACCTCCTTCGCTAGTCCTGTCTACCTGGAGCCGCGTTCAAAATGTGTGGTAAAGTCCGTTCATTTCAAAAGTCCGGCGGACTAGCACACAGGCGGCTGGATTGTCCGCCGGACTCGCAGTCCAGAGGACAATTTTTGAGTCAAAACTACTTTTTAAGTCCGCTGGACTTTTGGGGAAAAAAAAAACAAGTCCGCTGGATAGTTTGATCGCGTGTTCGCGGCATTAGATGCACTGACCATCACAGCTTGATTCAGTTAACTTTAATCAGAATTCTCAATAAAACTAGCCATTGTGCACATTTGGTAAATAACAGGCTAGGTTTCTTTACCACAGGGACTTGCTGGCTTCACCTTTAAGATTAATATTTAAGAAGCCATGGAGCCACATACCTTCTACAGTATAATACACTTTTTTGGACAACATAAACAATTTTACAGTTACCATGTTTAGGGTTTTTTAAGGTTTTAGGATGCACCTTTTTGGAGATTTTTCTTGCCATAGCTAAGCCATCTCTAGAAACAGTCATACATGTCATCCCACAGCTTTCATTGGGACTATGGCATTACTAGTTTTGCAATTTTGTGCTATCTATTCTCTTATCTTCATTTCCACAATGAGAGACAATCCCTAACAGGTAAGGGACGAGAAACTCTGTAACCTGCTCCCCCCCGCACTGATTGGATGCTGGTTTTCTGGCATACTCGTTCAAGAAAAGCAGGTCATTAGACCGGCTTCTGTTGGACAGGCTGCTGTACAAATGGGCTGAATGTCGACCGGTTTCTGTTGAACAGGCCTATATTGGCTGATATTTGGCCCGTGTGTACCAGCCTTTACCATAAAGCACAAAGCACCTATACATGAGTCAGGAAAAATGTGATTGTTTAGAAAAAATAAAAAGAGACCAAGCCGCGCTGTGGTAATTAATATACTATACTATACTAGGTTGCTGCCGCCCCTATACTTCACAGCTCCCGGAAGAGATTGTGAACTGCAACTGCTGTAAAGAATATATTTATGGACCCAGGCACTACCTACAATGGATGTATTTGTAAACAAATAGATCCTAGCTAACTAGGGTGATCTAGGTTTTGTAGATATGTTACAGTTGGAGCTCTGGCCAGGTTTTATATTATCATCCTTATATCAACAATTTCCCTTTGGTATATTAACAATTTCCCTTTTTGATATTTTAAGGTCTACCTAAGGGGTGTCCATCCTTTTGACCTTCCTGGGCCACATTTGTAGAGGAGGAACTGTTTTGGGCTACGCATAAAATACCCTAATAGCACCAGAACCTGCGAACGGATCGAAAATTTGCGCAAACTTTAGAACCCCATTAAAGTCTATGGGACTCGAACGTTCGAAATTAAAAGTGCTAATTTTAAAGCCTAATGTGCAAGTTATTGTCCTAAAAAGGGTTTGGGGACCCGGTTCCTGCCCCAGGGGACATGTATCAATGCAAAAAAAAGTTTTAAAAACAAAAGTTTTTTCAGGAGCACTGATTTTAATGATGCTTAAAGTGAAAAAAAAGTCAAATATTCCTTTAAATATCGTGCCTGGGGGGTGTCTATAGTATGCCTGTGAAGTGGCACGTGTTTCCTGTGTTTAGAACAGTCCCTGCACAAAATGCACATGACATAACGGAAAAAAAGTAATTTAAAACTGCTTGCGGTTTTAATGTAAAGTCTGGTTCTGGCAATATGGATGAAAATCATTGATAGAAATGGCATGGGTAGCCCCCCCTGCCCATTACCAGCCCCTTTGGATCTTGTACGGATATTAAGGGGAACCCTGTACCCAAATTAAAAAAAGGAAAGATGTGGAGCCCCCAGGCCCTATATACTCAGAACAGCAGTATACAGGTGGTGCAAACAAGACAGGGACTGTGTAGGTTTATTGTTAAGTAAAATCTGTTTGTAATGTTGAACTGGTACACTGGTGTCTATTTTTAAGCTTTTTGGAAAACATAGGGAAGGGTTATCACCCCTGTAACATTTTTTTTCCATCTGTGCACCTCTTCAGAAGATTTCACCTCACTTTCTGTCCCAATGCCAATTGTTTTTTGAAAATGTGTGTTTTTTAGTACAACAAGGATTGGGATAAAGCATCAGTGGAGAGAAGACACATTTTTCCCATATCAACTAGGAGAGAATTTCCCTTCCTAGGGGTAGATTTCATCTCACTCCCTGGCGTCTCCTTCCGTTTGCAAGTAGGAGACATTTGTAAGTTGGATGTTTGAAAGTAGGGGCCTGTCCTATATGCTCTGCAGAAATTTGGGCCTAATGTGTTGGTGTTGCCACAAAACTGTAAGCCCTCAAAGTGACTCTTGACTCACTCTTCTGTGAACTATTATATCAAGAATTGTAATTACATGCCATTGTTGAACAGTGGTAGAAAAATTGGAGCTTTGGTGGTTGTGGTGGTGCTGGTGCCATAACAATGTAAGTCCTCACAGTTACTCTTTGTGGGCGCTGGAACGGTCCCTGCTGTGAAATATTATATCAAGAATTGTAATTACATGCACCTGTTGAACAGGGGCAGAAAAATTGGGCCTTAGGCACTGGTGCCACAACACTGCAACACCTCACAGAAACTCTAGTTGGAGAGCAGGAATGAGCCCTGCTGCAAAGTATTGCATCAAAAATTGTAATTACACGCCCCTGTTAAACATGGGCTGAAAAATTGGGCTTAAGGCACTGGTGCTGTGCCACGACACTGCAACCCCTCACAGATACTCTAGTTGGAATGGAGGAATGAGCCCTGCTGCAAAGTATTGCATCAAAAATTGTAATTACACACAACAGGGGCTGAAAAATTGGGCCTTAGGCACTGGTGCTGGTGCCACCACACTGCACCCCCTCACGGATACTTTAGTTGGAGCACAGGAATGAGCCCTGCTGCAAAGTATTGCATCAAAAATTGTAATTACACGCCCCTGTTAAACAGGGCTGAAAAATCGGGCCTTAGCCACTGGTGGCCGTGCCCAGAACCAAAAATGTTCTTCCAAGCTATCAGCAGGATCATTGAGGAGGAAGAGGATAGTCAGTCAGCATAACAGGATAGTCACTCAGCATCAGCATAGGCAGTCTTGAAGGATCTGATATTTCAAAAACAATTATTCGTTTACATCAGCTTCAGGTGCTTGGTAGCTTGTAGTGATCCAAGACTGATTCATCTTTATGAAGGTCAGTTGATCAAAGTCAGAGTCGGTGGACAGGCGCACACTGTGAACGGTTACAAAGCCACCAGCAGCACTGAATGTGCGTTCCGAAAAAACGCTGGATGCAGGACAGGCCAGTAACTCAATTGCATACTGTGCAAGCTCTGGCCAGTGATCCATCCTTAAGACCCAGTAACCCAGAGGATTTTCGGTGGGAAAGGTGTCCAAGTCTGATCTTGCCCCTAGGTATTCCTGCACCATGTAAATCAGACGCTGGTGATGGTTGCTGAAACCGATCATACCTTGGGGGTGCGGACTAAAATATTGTCTGAAAGCATCGGTCAGATGGCCACCTTCTCCACTGCTCCTTCTTTGACTGACTGAAGCCTCAGCAACATGTTGTCCAGGACCAGGAATTTGTAACCTCCCAGCCTCTGGGAACGCGTTGCACAGACCTTTCTGCAAGGCCTCCCAAAGATGTCTCATCCTCTGCTCCCTCTGGGACTGCAAGATAAGGTCTGCAACCTTACCCTTTTACCGTGGATCAAAGAGATTTGCCAGCCAGTAATGATCCCTCTCTTTGATCTGCTGAATATGAGGATCCTTCTGTAGGCTTTGCAGGATCAGGGAGGCCATGCAGCGTATGCTAGCTGAGGCATTCAGTCCAGAGTCCTCTGGGTCACTAAGGATGACATGATCCGCAGCCCCCTCCTCCCGGCCACGTTCAAGTCCATGGGGTTTCTTGGGACTGTAAATGATCCCTAAAAGACTGCTGTAATGCTGAGTGCCAGGCTCCACCTCCATGCTGACACAATCCTCCTCCTCCTCCTTTTCCTGTGTGATCGGCAGGCCAGCAGGAACACTGTCTGGATAAAGGGGGCCTTGAGAGGCAAGGAAGTCCTCCTCTTCCTGCCTCAAGTGTCTATTATTCCACGCAGCGTGTGCTCCAACAGGTGGACAAGAGCTACAGTGTCACTGATGCATGCACTGTCACTGCTCACCATCCTCGTGGCCTCCTCAAACGGTGACAGGACAGTGCATGCTTCCCTGATCATGGCCCACTGGCGTGGGGAAAAAAAACGAGCTCCCCTGACCCTGTCCTGGTGCCATAGTCACACAGGTACTCATTGATGGCCCTCTGCTGCGCGTGCAGCCGCTGCAGCATGGCCAACGTTGAGTTCCACCTGCTGGGCATGTCACAGATTAGGCGGTTTGTGGGAAGGTTCAATACCTTTTGGAGGTCAGCCAGCTGAGCACTGGGATTATATGACCGTAAATGCACAAAGACTTTCCTGACCTACCTCAGGACATCCTGTAAGCCCGGGTACCTGCCCAAGAATTTCTGCACCACCCAGTTAAGGACGTGAGCCACACAGGGCACATGGGTTAGTTGTCCCTGTCGGAGGGCGGAGAGGAGATTGGTGCCATTGCGAGGCATGAACATTGCCTTCCACATGTCGGTAGAGAGCCGGAATTGCCTTCCATGAGAAAAAGTGGCGTTTGGGAACCTGCCACTGAGGAACCACACATTACACAAACTCCCAGAAGGGGGCCGAGTCTACCAACTGAAAAGGAAGCAGCTGAAGTGCTAGCAAATTAGCCAAGCTAGCATTCAACAGCTGGGCATGTGGATGGCTGGGAGTGAACTTCTTTCGACGGTCCAGCAGCTGGGGCAGGGAAATTTGCCTGATACAATTGGACGTCGTGTACCGCTAGCAGATTGCCCACAAGTACTTGGCTGTGACACACCTAATTCTACACCTTCATTGCTCTCAGTGTAGGTTTCAGAGAGGACTGAAGGTATAGTTGAGTTGGAGATCCCAGCTGATGAGGAGTAAGGAGAGGTCTGCTTTGTTCTTTGGTGTGGGTCTTTTAGGTACGCTTGCCAACGAACTGCATGGCAGGTCGACATATGTCCGGTCAAGCATTTGGTGCCCAAGTGGCTGATGTTTTGGCCACGCGAGATACGCTTGAGACATATGTTTCAAATAGCAGTGGAGCAATCTGATGCACTCCTCTCAAAAAAGGCCCACATCAAAGAACTTTTGGAATAACACAAAGAGGCTGCACCCTGCACAGGCGGAGCTCTGCCTCGTTGGAGATGTGCCTCCTCCTCCTCTCTCCTATCGGACACCCACGTGGAGTCAGTGACCTCATCTTCCCCTCCCTCCTCATCACCGGAGCAAACCTAGCAGTATGGTGGAACATGACTACCAGATTGCTGTCCTTCTTGGGCATCCCCTCTCTCTGGGCTCACGTTACTGCCTTCCTCTAGCTGGGTATCATCATCAGAGCCTTCAAAACGCTGGGCATCCTCCTGGAGCATGTAACCAAAACTGTGCTCAAACAGTTCGGGGGACTCCTCAGGAGGACATGGTGGGGTTAAGGAAGGAGTGACTGATGCCATTGAGACGAGGAAAGAGGCCGCGTTGGCAGCTGCTTTGCCAGTACCCTGAGCCTGGGTGAGAGAGGATGAGGAGGATGAGGACGGCTTGGTCATCCACTCTACCAAGTCTTTGGCATGTTGCGGCTCAACACGTCCATCTGCCAAAAATAAGGACAAACGTGTCCCATGGCCACGTGCTGATGAGGATGCACCGCGTCCACGACCAGCACTGTTGCCTCTAGACACAGAGCCTGCTTGCCCTCTTTTATTGACTCGTGACTGTCTGCCTCTCGTTGTTGGCCTTCCCAGACATACTAATGGTAGCTGCACAAAGCTGGGATGTATATACTGATTATACTGCAGCTAGCAGAATCAACTGCCTGCCTGTAGTATTATTACTATGAGAACACCAGCAATTGGGGTAGCTTTAGGTGCACACTATGCAGATGACACAGTACACCGACTGTAATTACTGCAGCTGCCTGCCTGTGGTATAGGATCTGAAGAACACCAGCAATTGGGGTAGCTTTCGGTGCGCACTGTGCAGATGACACAGTACACCGACTGTAATTACTGCAGCTGCCTGCCTGTGGTATAGGATCAACAGAACACCAGCAATTGGGGTAGCTTTAGCTGTACACTGTGCAGGTGGCACAATACACTGACTGTAATTACTGCAGCTGCCTGTGGTATAGGATCAGCAGAACACCAGCAATTGGGGTAGCTTTAGGTGCACACTGTGCAGATGACACAATACACCAAGTGTAATTACTGGAGCTGCCTCCTGTATAAGGATCAACAGAACACCAGCAATTGGGGTAGCTTTAGGTGCAAACTGTGCAGATGACACAGTACACAGACTGTAATTGCTACAGCTGCCTGTGGATAGAATCAGCAGAACACCAGCAATTGGGGTAGCTTTAGGTGCACACTGTGCAGATGACACATTACACCAACTGTAATTACTGGAGCTGCCTGCGGCATAGAATCAGCAGAACACCAGCATTTGGGGTAGCTTTAGGTGCACACTGTGCAGATGACACAATACACCAACTGTAATTACTGGAGTTGCCTGCGGTATAGGATCAGCAGAACACCAGCAATTGGGGTAGCTTTAGATGCAAACTATGCAGATGACACAGTAAACCGACTGTAATTGCTACAGCTGCCTGCGGATAGAATCAGCAGAGCACCAGCAATTGGGGTAGCTTCAGGTGTACACTGTGCAGGTGGCACATCACACTGACTGTAACTGCTACAGCTGCCTGTGGTATAGGACCAGAAGAACACCAGCAATTGGGATAGCTTCAGGTGTACACTGTGCAGGTGGCACATCACACTGACTGTAACTGCTACAGCTGCCTGTGGTATAGGACCAGAAGAACACCAGCAATTGGGATAGCTTCAGGTGTACACTGTGCAGGTGGCACAATACACCGACTGTAACTGTTACAGCTGCCTGTGGTATAGGACCAGAAGAACACCAGCAATTGGGGTACCTTCAGGTGTACACTGTGCAGTTGGCACAATACACTGCCTGTAACTGCTACAGCTACCTGTGGTATAGGACCAGAAGAACACCAGCAATTTGGGTAGCTTCAGGTGTACACTGTGCAGGTGGCACAATACACCGACTGTAACTGCTACAGCTGCCTGTGGTATAGGACCAGCAGAACACCAGCAATTGAGTAAGCTTCAGGTGTACACTGTGCAGGTGGCACAATACACCAACTGTAATTGCTGCAGCAGCTGCCTGTGGTATAGGATCAGAAGAACACCAGCAATTGGGGTAGCTTTGGGTGTACACTGTGCAGGTGGCACAATACACCGATTGTAATTGCAATAGCTTCAATGGAAATTCAGACACTGTCTCTCCATCTATCGCTCTCTCTCTCTCTTAGCGATGCAACACACTACGCAAGGCCGCCGCACAGGCGGCCTTATAAAGTGTGGGGTGTGTACTAAACCCCCTGAGCCTTAATTGGCCACAGGCATTCTGCCTGTTGCTAATTATGGCTCTCTTTACTGACTGCGCTGTGATTGGCCAAGCAATGCTGAAGTAAATTATGGGCCGTGAGCGCCACTTGAATTTGGCACGAACGGCCCATAATGGATTTCATCGAACAGGCGAACATGGGTTTGACTCGAACACTCAGCTCATCCCTATACCCTAACAATAAGGATAGCTGGTGAGCAGAAAATGTCGGACAGATCACCAGTTAACGATCACTGATATAAAATGTACCTATCTGAGTAATAAAACTTAATTTTATTTTTTTGTAATATTTTTATTATAAATTTAAGAAAGGCAACAAAAAACGAGTGCGATATTTGACACCATTTTTGGTACACTAACACATTAATATCTGGTTTGATGGATGTAGTAGTAATTCTCAATAAATTCTCAAGGTACTCATCAGATATTTTGGTTCTAAATTTTCCCTTTGTGTGCTTCATAGGATATTTTTCTTTGGGGAGATAAAACTTATAAAAGTCCAGTAAAGAGATGTGATATGGAGGGGCAGAGTAGAATATTTTTTTTCTTTTTTTTTTCTTTGGTGGTGTTGGTGGACCTCTTGCATAGAGGACAATCAGGGTTGATCCTGGTTAAGGAAAAAATAACAAGGGTAGAACAAATCGGCTGTTTTTCAGTTCATTAAAGACATAATGTATAATTGTCAATGGTCCCAAAAATGTGTCAAAAATTTCCAATCTGTCCGCCGCAATATCGCAGTGCCAATAAAAATCACAGATCGCCGCCATTACTTGTAAAAAATAAATAATAATAAAAATGGCATAAATCTATCCCCTATTTTGCAGACGCGATAACTTTTACGCAAACCAATCAATATATGCTTATTGTGATTTATTTTTTACCAACAATACGTAGAAGAATACATATCGGCATAAACTGAGGAAAAAATGTTTTTTTTTTTTAAAAATGTGGGAAATTTATTATACCAAAAAAAAAGATTTTGTGTTTTTTTCAAAATTGTTGCTCTTCTTTTGTTTATAGCGCAAAAAATAAAAACCACAGAGGTGATCAAATATCACCAAAAGAAAGCTCTATTTGTGGGAAAAAAAGGACGCAAAATTTGTTTGGGTAAAACCTCTAATGACCATGCAATTGTCAGTTAAAGTGACGCAGTGCCAAGTTGTAAAAAGTGCTCTGGTCAGGAAGGGGGTAAAATCTTCCGGGGCTGAAGTGGTTAATTAGTGTTGCATCTCTGAGTAATTGTCATTCAAAGTGTGAGAGCACTGACAGGCTGAAAATAGGCCTGGGCAGGAAGGAGGTAAAAGTACCCTGTATTGAAGTGGTTAAGTAAGTTTACAATTTTGCGTTGGGCTGCTTTCATAGCTGTCTAGGGCTGAATGTGGCCCGCGGGCCGCCGGTTGGACACCCCTGGACTACTTTCTTGAACATCGTAATTCCAGTTTGTGATGTTAACCACTTCCCACCCGGCCAATGCACATATACGGCCGGGTGGGAGCCGTCTACTCCTGATAGGACGTTCAGGAACGTCCATCAGGAGGAGCGGGATAGCGCGCGCGCGTGCCCGCGCAGCGGCGCGATTCCGATGCGCCCGTGTCACCGGGACACGGCGCATCTCAGATCGGCAGGAGGGCTCTGTGATTGGCCCTCCTGATCACATGACGGCCGTGTCCAATCACGGCCGTCATGTGATGTAAACAAACAGCCGGTTGCTAGGCAATCGGCTCCTCCTCTCCTCACACAGAAGTCATCGCTGAGGAGAGGAGAGCAGATTGCTGCAGCCGGCTGATGATCAGTGAGTATGAGCTGTTTTTTACAGCTTTTTACTCACTGATCTTCAGTCTAGTGTAAACACACAACACACCACACAGTGTAAACACAGTCCCCACATATGTCCCCATAACACACATGTCCCCAAAACATACATGTCCCCAAAAAATAAAAACACATGTCCCTAATAATAAAAACATGTCCCCCACATATGTCCCACTAAAATCACTTGTCCCAATGATTATGTGCACACATATGTACGTGATCACCTGCACACATATGTACATGATCATTTGCATACATATGTCCGTGATCACACAAACCAATTATTATACACTTAACGGAATTTTTTTTACCAAAAACATGTAGCAGAATACATTTTGGCTTAAATTTATGACAAAATTTGATTTTATTGGATTTCTTTTAAAATAGAAAAAAGAAAATATTGTTTTTTTTCCAAATTTCCGCTTTTTTGCGCTTATATCGCAAAAAATAAAAAACGGAGTCGTGAGTAAATACCACCAAAATAAAGCTCTATTTGTGCGAACAAAATGATAAAAATTTCATTTGGGTACAGTGTAGCATGACCGCGCAATTGTCACTGAAAGCGCTAGAGCGATGAAAGCTGAAAATTGGGCTGGGAAGGAAGGGGGCGAAAGTGCCCTGTATTGTAGTGGTTAAAGTATAACTAAAGGAAAAACTTTATTTTTATTTTGGATAGAGCGCAGAAGTATTAGAATGTTTGTCAGTTTTTATTGCTGCTGTGCCCCCTTTAGGGAGGTTCACCCTCTCTATTTATCCTGTTTACCATAATCATTATAAGTGAAAGTAAAATAAAAGCCCACATTTTGGGTTGTCCCCAGAAAAGTAATAGAGCGGAAATATTCAAATGGGAACAATAGCTGGTGACCTGGGGGACCCCAAGGAATTCCCTTAATTTGCGGGATTTCCTCTCACTTCTTGTTTAGCTATGGGAGAGGAAGTAAAAGGAAATCTGCGCAATGGGACACAAATAGCGAAATAAAATCTGACAGAGGTTATAACCATCTCTTACTCTATCCAAACTGAAAAAAAAAAAAATTTTTGCATATAGTTCGACTTTAAGTGCTCTTGTTTCCAGAATACATCACATATCATCCAATAAATGTTTCAAACTCAATTGTCACTTTGTCAGCCCAATCCACCTTTCATGTTGCTATTTATGATCATGGTCTTAATACACTGAACACATAATCTATTCTTTTATACATTTTTACATTGCTTCAGTGGTGCCTGGGGCAGCAGAAGTGTTAAGTGGTGCATATTTAAACTGATAAGTTGTTTATTTTCTATGATACCTTTTTAAATACCATAACATGGTATTCTATAATAACCTAAAAAATACAAATACTCATAAAAAATTCTGCAGTGCTCAAAGAAACATATACAAGTATCTGTGTGATGTTTATATACTATAGTCATATCATTGCCACAGTGAAGGTACATGTCAGTACCTTAGTAATATTCAGTTCTTATTACTAGAACTTTTATTATGCTTATCACTGCCACAATGAATGTGCCCATTGTTGCCAAAGTATGCACTATGACTTTTCTACATATGCATATTACTCGTTCTTTGCTTTATCTGTTTCTCCTTTTGGTGTTAATGCATTTTTCTCCATTTAGTTTGAAGTGAACCTGAGTGTGATAAAGATGGCAAACTATCAGTATGACTGAAATTGTATGAATGTAGAGGTACCTGTACATAAACATATGTAGGCTTGAAGAGATCTCAGACTCAGACCATGATGCCCCAACCCTCTACTTTCCCAGACTTAACTACTTGTCCACAAATGAGATGGATGGCTTCCTTGACTAATAGTGCAGTCTAGCAAGCTAGATGTCTCAGGCTTGATCCTCTGGATTCTATATTGCTTCTTTCACGCTAGATCTCCCAGGTTCTGGGATTCTGGGATTCTTTGCTAAGTTAACAGCTTTGAACCAGTAATAGGTTGTCTTTAATAAGTACTCTTTGAAGAAATGTATCATCCTTCTAAACAGTTTTCTTGCTGTTGAGTAACAGATATGCTTATACTTTTTCTCTAACCACTACAGTAGTTGTCCATCTAACTAAGTAACTAACCTACAAAACAATAATTTAAGCTTTAGGGGGTTAAATACCTACAGAAATATGTTGTTGTGATGAACTTCTTAATAGGCCATAAAGACAGATAATTTCCTTTTTAATCCCTTCATAATACTGTTGATTTCCTGCCCGTTTTTTCTCAAAGATAACACACAAAGGAAGAAAGTCTTTCGTTACCTTTTTAAAATGCAAGAAACATCCTTAGTATCATTTTGAAATTGATTTTAAAGTCTAATTAATGTTCATCTTCTCAGGATATATGCAAACATGTATGCAAATATGCAAGAAAATATGCAAACATATACAATGTTTCTGAATTAAAATGCCCTAAAATGTGTAATGAAATCAATATTTTATTCATATTAAGAGTTTGTATTTCATCTTGTTACGTAAGTGGGTTTTATACAGAAAATTTACAATAAAATTTGTTTTGATGCTTCTCCTAGTTCTGCTACCTGGACACATATGTTCAGAACAAAAGGTTAAATATTAGAAGTGAACTTTTTAAAAACATGATTAATTGGCTCTATGGTTTTCCAGATTTCCTACTAAAGGCTTTTACAATTATAAACCTCTTTTGGGAGTTCAGGGGTTCTCCCTCATACAAGGTGAGGGATTCTGGGATATTTGCCTAATAGGGAGAAAACTTTTCAGTTTTCTTGGTGGGGGCTGAATAAATCCTGGTTTGGGTCCTGCAGCCTGAAGGCTTTGTATGGTTTTGAGTGGGATTAGGCAAGCAGGAGTCCTAATAAAATTATGCTCATACAGTACTGTATACCCAGGTGTATACAGCGGATATAAAAATGTACACACCCCTGTTAAAATTTCAGGTTTCTGTGATGTAGAAAAAATGAGACAAAGATAAATCATTTCAGAACTTTTTCCACCTTTAATGAGAACTACAATATGTACAACTCAGTTGAACAACAAACTGAAATCTTTTAGGTGGAAGGAAGTAAAAATAAAAAAATTAAATAATATGATTGCATAAGTGTGCACACCCTTAAACTAATAATTTGTTTAAGCACCTTTTGATTTTATTACAGCACTTTATTACAGGTATGGTGTTCTTTTGGTGATGTGCAGTGTTGTTTTTGCGCCAAACATATCTTTTAGAATTATGGCCAAAAAGTTCAACCTTGGTTTTGGGAGACTTCAGTGGTGTTTTTGCAAAATTTAGCCGGGCTTGGATGTTTTTCTTTGTAAGAAAAGGCTTCCACCAATCTACGTTAAGTTTGGGACTTTAAATGAGGTATGTGACACAGAAGGGGTAAAATGAATGCACACTTGCACATGTATTCATACATGAAATACACATAATAAGACATGATATGTAACTGAAATAAAGAATATTGAATAGGAGCTGATATGCATACATTGACATCAAATGGTAGATATATGACTTTGCCAAGATTCCATAATAATTCATATAATATCTAGATGGAAACGCACGATTGTATGAAGAAAAACTGCATCTACTGTATATAGCTCTACGCATTTTGGGGATAAACCTCCACTTCCTCAGGAACAAGTGCAGCATGCATATCTGAAAAAAATATATATGTATAAAAATTCTGATGATATATAATACAAAGAGAAATGCCTCAATATTACTTACAAATAAAATTTAGAACATGTGATGCCAGGAAAGCACTCTCTCATGTGTTACTGGACACCTTATAGATCACATTCAGATTTTTACCCACCTGTCAGAAACCATGAATCAGACCGAGACAGAAGTGCAGTAAAAATCACACTTGTTTAATAATGATAATAGTAAAAGGTAAACAGAGTAAACACAGTAAAAAAATAAACAAGAGTTCGGTAACCGTAACGGATAGTCAGACAAGCCAGGACGACAGGTTTAAACAAAAAAGGAATAGGAAAAAATAGGAATTTATATGAAGCATGTCACTGAATAAATATCTAGTTTTTATTGATCATTAAATTGTTCACTAATTCCAAATCAAGTTAAAAAGTATCAATCTTTGGTAAAAGACATGATATACTGTAAATAACAGTTCACTGTATACACATACAATTATTATGTAAAGTAAAATACAACATAATTAGCAGTACAATTTCATATATCATTCATCCATTAATAATAAAAATGAGCAATTGCTCTTAGTGAGCCAAACTTGTCTGGGCATCAGTTCAAAGTGTATTCGATGCACGTTTCATGGCTCACACCATCAGGAGTAAGAAGTAAAATGATTTGAAATGAAATCAATAACATATCTATAAATATAGGATACCCTTTAAAAAGAGAACCATCTCCCAGAAAAAGGGGGGTCTATAACTTACAAAATTGTCCATAAGTGACGCCCCCAACCTTTATCCAAGTGAAGACGAGGGACAGGGATGATGATCTCCCTTGGAGCTGAGGTGAGGAATCCTATCCAAACCGGGGACAGCAGTCAGGTGAACACCAGGCGACCATATCACAACCATGTGAATCTTGAGTGTACTTGACCCCCCACACTGCTCTGCAAGAATATGTAAAAGAGGCCATGTGAAATTAATGAACTGTTGATAAGTTAAACCTATACCAGTGACTAAACGATAGTGATATATGGTGTGTGATTGCTGCAATAAACTAAAGTGTGCTAACTAAAAAGACCGCTACCAAAATATGTGTGTGCATGTACTCACCAAAATGTAATACAAGTCCAAACGCACCATTTGATAACTATGTGCACTCCATAATGATAATAAAACATAATAAGTGATACTAAAATAGATCTGAAAAGTGTTGTGCGTGTGATATAAATGAGCCTAGTTTACCTTATGTGTATGAATATATGGATGTGAGCATGCCTGGGATCCCTCTCATTTGAATGACCCATGTGGAATTGTCAGCTGGCCAGCCCGAGTCACTCTTATCCCCACCCACGCCATGAAAAACCTACTAATGCAGCAGGGAATAGCAACAAGCTTTGGCCTCATCAGTGCCATATGAATCTGCTGCGGAACCAAGCAAGTCCCAGCCCACTCGAAGGAAAGGGGGGGTGGGTAATGACGCACTGAACGGGGCATCAAACCATGACACCGATACATAGGAGGCAAGGCTCCACCCCAAGCCAATTTAAAGGTGAAGGGGGAAAGGGGGAAAGACTGCCATGCACCACAGACCTGAGGTCCTGTCACCCCCCTCTCCCCTCAAAAAGGGGGCTCACTCAGGGCTAAAGAAAGTATGCCATATTGTATCCTATATATTGTGTCTAATACCCCTATGTTCCAGCAATAAAAGCCAGAGTGTATAACTATAGATATATATGTATATTTGAATTTTACAGACAGTTTGACTCAATGAAGAAAGATGTATTTATGTGGATGAGTGATAAATTGTTTAGTTATGATGTGGCAGGTCGCTAGGGAGCCAAGACATCAGGGAGCCAGGGATCAACGTACTTCAGAACAAGCCAGAAAATCAGGAGAATCAGCATAGAATCCAGCAAGCAGGATCAGGAACCAGAAGGGATGTAAGCCAAGCAAGTCTTTAACAGGTACACAGGAGAGAGTCTCTGGATGTGTTGATAAGGTGAAGGCAGAGAGAATCTGGACTAAACAGCTTAAGTAACCAGGGGGACTTGACGAGCAGGATATCATCATCAGGTGAGTCACTGTGGAAAGATTGGAGCTGGCGATTAACCGACAGCTGAGCAGCCTGCTCTGAGAAGGAAGCACTGAGCTCAGACCTGACAGTAACCCCCTCCTCAACGACCCCTCCTCCTCAGAGGACCACCAAGTTTGAGTTGAAAACATCTATGGAAAGCATGGAGGAGTACAGGGGCATGTACATCTGAGGATGAGACCCAAGAGTGTTCCTCCGGACAGTACCCTTTCCAATGCACCAGGTACTGTATGTGACCACGGAACCTACAGGAGTCAACAACGGACTGTACTTCATACTCCTCATGGTTCTCAACCTGTAATGGGTGAGGACGTGGCACTGAGGGGGTAAAGTGGTTGCAAACCAACGGTTTTAATAAGCAGACATGGAATACATTTGAGATCTGCATATTAGAAGGAAGGTCTAAAGCGTAAGCCACTGGGTTAATCCTGCGGAGAATACGGAAAGGCCCAACAAACTTCAGTGAGGGAACAAGGAGCCAGAGGCTGTGAGATGACACAACCCTGTCCCCAACCTGGTAGGAAGGTGCAGGCAGGCATCTGTGGTCAGCATGGAATCTGTACCTATCATTGGCATGTCGCAAAGCCTCATGGACTTGTGCCCAAGTGGACCACACAAATGCTCCTGTAATGCAGGAATGCTCTGCGGAACAAATGAGTTAGCCAACATGGAAGGTTGAAAACCATAGTTTGACATAGACGACAATTGGAAAGCAGAATTCAAGGCATTATTGTGAGCAAACACCCCCCCCCCCCCCCATGGTAAGAGGTCTGACTAGTTGTTATGATGGTCAGAAATATAGCAATGTAGAAACTGCTCCAAGGACTGATTGGCTTGCTCTGCGGCCCCATTAGACTGCGGGTGATACGCAGAAGAGAACGCAAGCTGGATTCCCAACTGCGCACAAAAGGCTCGCCAGAACCGGGAGAAAAACTGACTGCCCCTATCCGAGACAATCACCTTGGGTAGCCCATGTAAGCAAAAGATCTCCTGAGCAAAAATGGAAGCCAGTTCCTTAGAGGTGGGCAACTTCAAGTGGAATACAATGACACATCTTTGAGAACCGGTCAACCACCATAAGGATAACAGTGTTGCCTTGGGAGTTGGGCAATTCCACAATGAAATCCATAGACAGGTGAGTCCAGGGCCTCTCTCCATTGGGTATGGGTTGTAGGAGGCCCACTGAAAGGTGTCGTGGAGTCTTATTCTGAGCACACACGGGACAGGCAGCTACAAAGGCAGTAACATCAGCCCATAGACTAGGCCATCAGAATTTTTGGGAGATGGCCCAAATTAGTTGATTCTTCCCAGGATGGCCAGCTGCCTTGGGAGAATGGTAAGTCTGGAGCACTGCAGTACAGGGACTCTCTGGGGCAAAGCAGCGGTCACAAGGTTTATCAGGAGGAGCATGGACCTGAGCAGCAAGAATTTTGCCACCCAAAGGAGAAGTAAGACTGGTGCGAACCGTAGCCAAGATATGATCAGGAGGAATCATAGGAACTGGAACCGACTCTTACTTGGAAGTGGAGGAAAATTGTTGTGACAAGGCATCCACCCTTACATTCTTACTTAGTACCAGGTAAGAATGATGTAATTAAAGCTCGACAAGAAAAGAGCCCATCGCACCCTTCTGGGAGAGAGTCGCTTAGCCTCAGACAAGAATGTAATATTCTTATGGTCATTAAGAATAAGAACGGGCACAGTGGTACCTTCAAGGAGAGGTCTCCATTCTTTCAGGGCTAAAATGATCGCCAACAGCTCTCTGTCACCAATCTCATAATTGCATTCAGCAGATGACAATTTCTTGGAAAAGTAACCACACGGATGCATAGCGCTCTCAGAGTTAGGACGTTGAGACAGAAGGGCGCCAACTCCAGTCTCAGAAGCATCAACTTCTAGGATAAAAGGCAAAGTAGGATCAGGATGTGCCAACACAGGAGCAGAAACAAAGGCAGCCTTGAGAGTCTCAAAGGCCTTAATGGACTCCGGAGACCAACTCTGTGGGTTACCGTCCTTTCTGGTCATATCAGTCAGAGGCTTGACCAGAGATGAGAAGTTACGAATAAACTTCCTATAGTAGTTGGCAAAGCCCAGGAAACGCTGCAGAGGACGTAAACCCACGGGTCGAGGCCACTGTAGGACTGCCGACAGTTTCTCTGGGTCCATCGAAAAACAAGCAGTGGAAATGACAGCCCAGGAATGTAACCTGTTCACGATGGAACTCGCACTTCTCCAGTTTACAATAGAGATTGTTCTCCCTTAGTTTCTGAAGTACACCACAGACATCTGTTTGGTGGCTCTCCAGGGACTTGGAAAATATGAGGATATCATCGAGATAAACCACCACACACAATTGCAACAAATCTCGGAGGACATCGTTAATAAATTCCTGGAAAACTGCCGGGGCTTTACAAAGGCCAAAAGGCATTACCAGGTATTCATAATGGCCTGTTCTGGTATTAAACGCAGTTTTCCACTCGCCACCCTCCTTAATGCACACAAGATTGTATGCCCCTCTCAGGTCAAGCTTTGTGAAAACCGTTGCTCCTTTGAAGCGGTTAAATAATTCTGTAATCAATGGAATCAGGCAGGCATTCTTAATCGTGAAACGATTGAGACCCCTATAATCTATACAAGGTCTCAGTTCACCGCTCTTCTTTTTCACAAAGAAGAAACCAGCACCAGTAGGAGACGAAGGACTTGCGGATGAAACCTTGAGAAAGTGTGTCAACAACATACTCCTCCATGGCCTTATCCTCCAAGACTGACAAAGGGTAAACCCGGCCACGAGGAGGTATGGCACCAGGTCGAAGGTCAATTGTGCAATCATAAGGCCGGTGTGGAGGCAAACTACCAGCTTGACCTTTATCAAAGACATCACCAAAATCACGGTACTCCTCCGGCAGGGAGGGGAGTGATGCGGTGCACAGGACCTTGGATACCTTCAGGAAGCATGTCTCACTGCATCGTGGTGACCAGGAGAGAACCTCAGCACGTAGCCAATCAAAAGAGGGGTTGTGCCTCTGTAACCAAGGATAACCAATAACCAGCGGAAATCTGGGTGAGGAAATAACTTGGAATTGGATTGTCTCATGGTGAAGAGCCCCTGAGGCCATGGACAACGGAACCGTCTCATGAGTCACATGGGCAGGCTGTAAAGGTCTCCCATCAAGAGCCTCAATGGCAAGTGGAGTGTCACGCAGCTGCAGCGGAATCGAGTGCTGCGAAACAAAAGCAGCATCAATAAACAGGCCTGCAGCCCCAGAGTCGATTAGCGCCTGTATCTCAATGGACGACTCATCCCAAGAAAGGGTGAACAAAACCAGGGGGTTATCCTTCTGGATAACTGGGGATGAAACAACGCCACCTAAGGTCTGTCCATGACAGGACCTCAAGGTTCGGGTGTTCCCTAGACGGGTAGGACAAGACTTCAAAAAGTGACCTGCCTGGCCACAATAAAGGCAAATCTCTCCCTCCTCCTAAAGGCTCTCTCATCCGCAGAGAGACGCGTGAAGCCCAGGTGCATGGGTTCATCTTCACTGACCAACTCGGTACCAGGAGGCATGGGTGGTGAGGGAGGCATGGGTGGGACTACAAAGCTCGGAGGCAAACGTACAGGAGGCTTCCGCAAGCGCTCCTTAAGAGAAAGTCTTTCTCTGAGTCTGGAGTCAATGAGGATGGCAAACAAGATCAAGCTCTCCAACTCAGTGGGTATATCTCGGGCTGCTATCTCATCCTTGATGGAATCACCCCCAAATCGCTGGGGAAGTGGAGCAGAACCAGACATACCTCTTATAGAGGTAATACTCGAGGCGGGTGCCTGCACAGAGACAGCAGCAGGGACGGCCTGCGACTCCGGTTGTACCGGAGCAGCCACTGTGGGGGATTCCAGGTGAGCCGTGTGATTCAGGAACGTTTGTAACGCCAAGGTAAACTGATCCATGCGGTGATCTTGCTCATCCAATCTGGAAAAAATATTACCAACAAGCGGAGTGACTGTATCTCCTGAATTCATAGCCTTCGCATAATGTCAGGAACCATGAAACAGACAGAGACAGAAGTACAATCAAATCACACTTGTTTATTAATAAAAATAAAAAGGTAAATAGGAAAAAGCGTAGTCAAGCAAGCCAGAGTCCAGTAGCCAGATCGGCAGGGATCCAAGGAGAGCAACTGCAAGCAGAATAGAAGACAGGAGGGATGTCAGCAAGCCAGTCTTGATACAAACAGCAGGAGATGGTTCCTAGTGATGTGACCAACGCGAAGGCAAAGGAAAGAGCGAGCTGGAAGGCTTTAAATAGGCAGGTCAGACGAGCATCATCGGGAACAGCTGGTAACTGTGGAAAGAGAAGAGAGCTGGCAATTAGCCGACAGCTGAGTGGCCAGCCCAGAGGAGGAAGGGCTAAGCCAGCCCTGACACTCAATAAAGCAACTTATTTTTTTATCGCAGTATGTGCCTAAAAAATATTTGCTGAAGCATGGAGGCAATCCACCCCTAATGTTAGGAGTAAATCGCTCCTCCCGCCTGCCCCCATGCTTCAGCATATATGCTCTTTTTTTTTTACTGTGTTGGTGAAATCACCTCCTACAGTGCTTTACATATCAAGGGAGCAAACGCTGTTGCTGTCAGAATAAATAAACCCATGCTGTAGCTGAATGGTGTACCTGCTAAGCAAATAATGGTTAACAATAAAACAAAGTAACCTTACATTATAACAGAAATGCCGCGTACACACGTAGCCGACTAATATCCGACGGACTTAGTCTGGCGAACTTCCCGCCAGACTGTCCGTCGGACTTTCCGAACGAGCTACTTGCCCACACACGGCACTTTTTCAGCGGACTTAGTACGCCGTACTATCCGCCCTACTTTTGAAATGAACGGACTCGCTCACACATGCGGAGGAAAGTCCGCTCATTTCAAGCGTCTCCAGGTAGGCGGGGCTCATGAAGGAGACGTCGCAGGCCCCGCCACCTGGTATGGACTTAAAGGGGAACCCCAACGCCGAAAAAAATCGGCGTGGGGGTCCCCCCAGGTCCACCTCAGACCCTTGTCCGAGCACGCTACCCGGCTGGCCAGGAAAGGGGGGGACGAGCGAGCGCCCCCCTCCGAGCCGTACCAGGCCACGTGCCCTCAACATAGGGGGTGCCTTGGGGTAGGGGGGCCGTGCAGCCCCCCCACCCCAAAGCACCTTGTCCCCATGTTGATGAGGACAAGGGCCTCTTCCCGACAACCCTGGCCGTTGGTTGTCGGGGTCTGCGGGTGGGGGGCTTATCGGAATCCGGGAGCCCCCTTTAATAAGGGGGCCACCGGATACCGGCCCCCCACCCTATGTGAATGAGTATAGGGTACAATGTACCCCTACCCATTCACCTGTAAAATAAAGTACAAAAAAAACACAACACACAAGATAAAATAGTTTATTGCACAGCTCCGGGGTCTTCCGTCTTCGGGGGTCTTCTCGCGGCCTCTTCTTCCGACTTCGGGGGTCTTGTCCCCCTCTTCGGTTCTTCTGCCGGGCCACCGCACCTTCTTATATCTCTTTAACAGGCGCGGTCTTCTGTCGCCGCCGCCGCCGCCTTCCGTTCTGCTTCTTCTCCTTCTTCTCCTGGAGATGTTGACTCGACGCTCTCTCCGGCTGCAATGCCAGGGACGCGCTGCGCGGCGACTTATATAGGGACAAGGGGCGGGTAGAGAAGGACTTTAGGACCCAGCATCTCTACCAGCAGGTCACATGGGCCTATATACAAAGTCTGCTAGTCTGCTAGTGTCTGCATTTGCTGTTTGATCTTTGGCTCCTCCAGTGTGTTATCTCTGTTATATTCCTGTTCCTGTGTCTCCTGTTACCAATTTGGCTTGTCCTTGATCTGTCTCCTGTTTACTTTCTGTGTTCGACCTTGGCTATTCACGTGAACGCGTCTGCTCTGATACCAACCCGGCTCACGACCTAGGCTTCCTTCTGACCATGCTCCAGTTGCAGCATTATCTGAATCCTGCAACACCTCACGGGCGCCACCTGTCTGCTGATTCTATGCCACCACACCAGCTGTACTCTGGAACCTCCTGCATACCCATGCTACTTTGGGCCTGACTTCTCCTGTTTTCACCCTCTGGGAGTCTGGTAGGGAAGCCCTCTCCATTGGTCTCCAGCACCAGCTATGTAATAGTAGAGCTCGGAAAGGTCATTTTTCTTTCATTGATGTGAAATAGCCACTTTAAGCTTAGCTTTGGCTCTTTTTAGATGCTCAATATCCCCTTTCCCCCATAAACAACCTTTGACATTACTTTTCATGTCTTCTAGCTGTTGTTGGTGCTGCATATATCCAAGTAGCTCAAGGAATTCACCTTTTTTTTGTCAGTTTCCTAAATGCCCAGTCCCAGAGTCCAAAAAATTTATAAATTCCTGAAAATATTTCTACAAAAAACATGTTTAACCTTGTAGAAGAGTGTAGTGGGAGCATGTACGAATTACTGAAGATTATAAAACTGCGCACCACATCTTATAAAAAAAAACTACAAATCTTGCAGGCCTTTTTAAAGTATTTATTTGTCATTATTATAAATGATTATACAAAATTAATGGATGATACTGTCCATATATATTAATTCCCCTTTAAGGATTTACTATAACAATGGGTGTCCTTGATTTGAACTTTAAAATATGAATTGCTATGACAAAAATTAAAGCACACATATATGAGCCCAGAGATTATGAATTTTCTTTTGTAGTCCTCTGTAGGTTTCATAGTGTACACTTTAAAATGTCAATGTTCTCATAGTATTTTTAATGCTGAACACAGAATATTTTTTCCCGAGCCTTTAAGGGCTCATGAGTTTTGCTGTGTGATGTACACAGTGTCTAATTTAATTAATGGATTGGTTATCCGCTTTGTCCTTTGGGTAATGCATACTATGAGCAAGCCAACCCTGGTCATGTTTCTCATATAGTCAATCAGTACCAATTTCTTCTGTAAAATGTGGAGTGCTCACCCTGAGCAGATGGCAGAGATAATGTTTAATAAAGAGAGAGGATTAGCCGGAACAGGAATATGATTCAAGAAGGGTATCATTTTATTGAAAGCCAGGCACTCTAACACATTATTTATTCAGACAGTGTCAACATTACAAAACACCTAACTGTCACCTTCCTTGAACTTTGACCTTTCTTTATGGACACATATAATACCTGTAAGTATGCATTATTGAAAAGACCTTTTGACTTGCCTACATACCCTGGCATTGGGTGAAAACAGTTCATCTATTAATAATCATAATGGTTTTCCAAGCTAGACAAATATGTATATATACTAGTAAAATATACTCTCAGCTTGTGCTATTGTATATTAATACTGCATATAAATGCAGTTTCAAAACTACTATGTCCAATGTGGCAGAATCAGATTTTTATGTGTTTTTGTGTATTGTATTTTGTTCTGTACGTCTTTATTTTAATGGCTTATATCTGTTATCTTTTAAAGAGTTCCAAATGTACTCATACCCATGAATGATATTATTTGATGTATCAAAAATATGGCAGCTATGACTGGAACTGCCATAGGAGACTTTGTGGGGTAAATTCATTAAAATGCTTGACCTTAAAAACTGTGATAAAAACTGTGATACCACTTCAACACACAAACATTTCTGAAATATCATAGTATCACTTAGGTATGGTGTAAAGGCAAAACCACCAAGATGTAGGGATTGATTTGTGAGTTTTTGTGACAAAAAAAATCATCTGGACCATTCCTATCTTTGGTGCTCTTTTTCCTTCCGTAAATTTAAGATGATTCTTCCAGGAACTCCACTGGAGTGCTAGCTGAGAGTAGAGAGCTGCCACACTATAACAATCATTTGCTTTGGCCTGGACTTCCATCAAGTCCAGTGCTTCACCACCCCAATTCCAGAATAGGATCAATTATGCACTGTCCTGTATAACTCCCCCGTGCCAGGCAAAAACTGTTGTAGTGGAGTTGCCCTACTAAATGTGATTTACCGAACTTGTTAACCCAAACAGAAGACAGATCATTCTGGAAAAACACTATCCATCTAGTTGCTAGAAGCCAACATTGACTTAATGGCACTTACTAATAAATAACCAAACACCTTTGACTGTGTGACATTGTCTAAATTTGTAAACAATTATGTCCAATATAACATTCATATGTAGCAAGTATAGGTTCAGAAATAGCAAGTAATTTCTCCTAATTACTGGGGTTAATTTACTAAAGGCAACAACATTTTTGCTTGCATTTGTTTAGATCAGGGCTAAGCAACCTTTGAGAGGTGAAGAAAGGGGGTTGATAGAAAGAGAGCGGGGGGTGACAGGCTGAGTGGGGGTGACAGAGAGAGACAGAATGTCCCCCCTGGAATCAGATTGGGGATTCCCCACTCGGCCCTTATCCTAGTGCCAGCGGCTGGCCCTGCTCACACCTGTACACAGTTTGGCAAGGCCGGTGACAGCTGGTACGAGCAGCGGGACAGCGAAGACCTCAGGGGGTGGGCAGAATGACATCACCCGGTCTACATAGTGCGAGCAAGCGGCCCAGGAGATGGAGGCCTTGGGAAAGGAGAGCAGCAAGATGCCAGGAACAGCAGGCACAGTGCCCCTGGTGCCTCCCAGCACCTGGAACCCCTAGACTCCTTAAACCTCCTCACCACCGCTCCCAGGCCTGGAGGACAGACTGACCTGGGGTTCACAGACCCCTCCATGTCACATTATAGATCCGATGGAAGGAACAGAGCCCCTCCTGTCCTCACCCAGAATGAAAACGGATCTTGCCAGCTGCTGGCCATCATGGACATCCTACTTGCATGCAAGATACCGTACTGAGCATTATACACACCACTGGGACATACGGGCACTAGAGGGACTGCAGACAGGGCTAGGGGTCTCTCTCTCTGATCCCCTCTCTCACCTCCCACCACTCCTCTCTGTCACCCCCTCTCTCTTTCTGTCACCCCTCTGTCTTTCTCACCCCCTCTCTCTCTGCCACCCCGTCTCTCTCTGTCACATGCCTCTCTGTCACCCCCCTCTGTCTCTCTCTGTCACTCTCCTCTGTCTCTCTCTGTCACATGCCTCTCTGTCACCCCCCTCTGTCTCTCTCTGTCACCCCCTCTGTCTCTCTCTGTCACCCCCTTCTCTGCCTGTCGCCCCTTCTCTCTGTCACCCCCTCTGTCTCTCTCTGTCACCCCCACATGTATGCAGTCTCTTACAGTCTCTTGAGCCATGTATGCAGTCACTGACAGTCTCCTGGGCCATGTATGCAGTCTCTGATCGTCTCTTGTACCATGTCCGCAGTATCTGACAGTCTCTTGTGCCATGTATGAAGTCTCTTACAGTCTCTTGTGCCATGTCCACAGTTTCTGACCATCTCCTGTACCATGTCTGCAGTCTCTGACCGTCTCCTGTACTATGTCCACTGTCTCTGACCATCTCAAGTAATATGTCTGCAATCTCTGACCATCTCCTGTACTACATATGCAGTCTCTGGCCATGATAATGTGATAATGACATTGTCGAAAAGCATCAGAGACCTTAAAATAATGCCCCCTCTGGTGACAATGAGTGCGAATGTACTTGCAAAGTGCACAGTCAATTTGACTTTAGTAAATTAACCCCATTGAGATGTGCCTGACAGTTTCTATATAGGCAAAATCTGCAGAATAGCTGTGTCTTTAAAACTGGCATTGAAAGCTAGCAGAATATTAGTGACTATATCATGAGCAATTTTAACTTATAATACACCCAATCTAGAGTACCATCAATACCCTGAATTGTTTGTTCAAAATACATATAAATATGCTTGCTAGAAGCACTAGCTACTAATTGATATATAAAATAATATAATTACATTTATATAAAATGAGAGAAATTAAATAAAGATAAATATTACAGTCTTAGTAAAAAAAAAATTATGAAAATATTACAATATGGAAAGCTTTGGTTAAAAGAGTGACGTAGACTTCCATTGCTGACCTTCTGAAAATGCTACTTATTTTGTCATCCCTGTTTTTCTTTTTTTATACTTTGAATTGCTGACCCTGAATGGGCAAAGTGTGAGTAACATCACCACTTCTGATCATCTAAGTACTTGACTCAACTGAAACTTACCTTACTGTTCTGAAACCATGACAGTCAGAGATTTAGCATTTTGGGGATAACATTTCTTTCAGATCAACCCTCAAATTGAGTTTTAACACAATTAGGTTATTGTATTTCACAGGATACAGCCTATGTATCAAGACAATTATTTAAAAGACACAGTTATAAAATAATGATCAGAAATGAGTTAATGAAATGGGCTAATGAAAAAGTCATAAATAAAGAACTGGGAATGAGGAAACAAGTATTATTTGACAAACAACAAAACTCATTATATCTATGCTTTAACTGTATATACTAAATATAAAACAGATGTAATGGAAGTGCATAACAGCCAAAAGTAGGCCAATAAGCAATGACTGGCCCTTGCCCTGACACCATTCTCTGTGACTGGGGTGCTCCATCATGTGTGGTCAGCTTACCACCTACTGGTATTGCCCATATATTTTGTTAAGTGATGATACCCAAGGGGCTAAATAGACATATCGGGAACATGCATACATATATAAACATAGCTAAATAACACAATGGGTCATAGAGAGACATAGAGAAACTGCATAAATAAAAGTAAATGCTAAATAAACAAATTGGTTTGCAGAGGATCATTTTAGTAATGGATGGTAGATAAAAATGCTTTAGCTCACAGCAGGTTCGTAAAGAAGGCAATAGAAGGTGAGGATTGTTTTTTTTTCTTCCAGCAAGATGTTCAGAAAATTATTATAGGATACAGTAGGCATGGAAAATCTGGAAAAATTGTTCTCTAAATATATGTTGGGTTCCTGCCCTTATCTAGAGTGTCCTTACTTAAATTTAGTGTGGGGTGGTTCTCATAAGCTCACTCTATTGATTGCTTCTGCCTGTTAATGTCGAGGAGCTTCCACGGGGCTAGCAATTACCAAGGCATGCAGTCTACTGAGAGTACCAAACAAATGCCCAAGTGTCCAAAGTTTTTTTTTTTTTAATTGATTCATAGCAGAAAGAGCCCACAAATTTTGGGGGCCAAACATAGGGTTGCCACCTCATCCCTTTAAACCTAAACACATATTAATTACACAGGTTCTGTGGCTGATTAAGGTGGTAATTAAACTCACTTGGTGCCTTATCTGCATTAAACTAGCCTCAGAACCTGTGTAATTCAGATGTGTTTGGGTTTAAAGGGATAAGGTGGCAACTCTAGCCAAACACCACCCCCCTTCATTAGGATTTAGGCATTTTGACTGCTTAAATGGACTCAGATAAGCAGATACCAAATAGATCTGCACTATATTTCTCTTTTAGTATGATCAGTAGGGCTGCACATCCATTTTACCCATAGTTTTCTGTCTTTCAGTTTCAGTCTGGATGCTTGGTATCAGCTATTTGCAGTCTCTGTTCAGGGGGGAGGGGGTGTAAGAGAAAGTAATAGTAGTAGCAGAGCCAATCATTCATATGCTGACAAGAAGGATGCTGATAAGAGGAGAGAGCAGAGTTCTGTATCTGTTTCTAATAGGAGTTCCTGTTTTGTGTAGTGCTGTCAGTGAGACTAATGACAATTTCACTGAATCCAGCACCCTGTTCGGCTCTTGTTTTGGGACTACGTCGTATGGTGGTGTCCCAGAACATCTGCTTTCGCGCACCCACGCCGCGGCGCGTTGCTAGGACTCTGCGCGCCCCCGATCTCTGTAAAGAGCCACGTCTGCGGCTCTTTAAACATGTGATCGGCTGTGTCCAATCACAGCCAGTCACATATAAACATGGAGATGCTTGTAGTCGGCGCTCCTCGCCTCACACTGACAGAGTGTGTGGCAAGGAGAGCCGATCAGTGGCATCTCCTCACAGGGGACATCCAGACATGTAATCAGGGCACATATTTACACTAAAATGCAATAAAAAAATTAAAATGTTGTTTGAAAAAATACAAAAAAAAAATGTCCCTTTAGGAGCTATGGATGGAAGTGACGTTTTGACGTTGCTTCCACCCTGTAATGGTATGGAACCAGGTGGGGGCCATCTTCTCCTCACTCAGCTCCAAACCACAGAGTGGAAAGGACTTGATCGCCTCCAATGCCGGTGGGCACTGGAGCTCGGCGGCAGGGGGGGGCTCTCTCCTGCCCCCCATAAAAGTGATCTTGTGGCAAATCCACTGCTGAGACCACTTTTATCTGAAAGTAAACTGCCCGCTGATGAAAAGAATACCAGTGTTATGACAGCTAGCTGCTGCCATAACAACGATATTCGTCTTCAAAGTGCCACTGTATAATGGCAGCGAGCATTCTGTAAGTGGCTAGAATATGCTGTTCAGTTTTGGGCACCTGTTCATAAAAAGGATATTGGGGAACTTGAAAAAGTGCAGAGATATCATCCATCCCCGTGTATAAATACATGGTGGTCCATATAGTGAACTTGGTGTAGTTATTCACTTTATGGTCATTACAGAGGACAACAAAGCATCTCCATCTGGAGAAGAAAAGAGATGAAACCATTCACATATGGAAAGGCTTCTTCACAGTAATGCGGCCTACACACAACCGTTTTTTTCCATCATAATAAACTGACGTTTTTTTCCGACGGAGTTACGACTAAACCGCCTTGCCTACAGACGATCACACCAAAGTCCGATCGCCTAGAACGTGATAACGTTCAACACGTACGACGGGACTAGAAAAAGGAAGTTCAATAGCCAGTAGCCAATAGCTGCCCATGCGTCGTTTTTGGTCTGTCGGAACACCATACAGACAAACGGCTTTCCTGATAGAAATTGATTCAGTCGGAAAGATTTAAAACATGTTCTAATTCTAGGTCCGTTAGAATTTTAGAAAAAAAAGTCAGATGAAGCCCATACAAGATCGGAATATCAGATAAAATGATTCTGTCAGACTTTTTCTGCCGAATGAGAAATGTGAATATGTGGACTTGGCTCCCGGAAGAATGAGCTCTGGCTAGCTCAGTAGATTGCTTTAGAAAAGAGCTTGGTGCATTCCTAAATGACCAAAAATAACTGTATTTTAACATTTATAGGTAATAACATAAGGGATTGCTGATTCAGGGAATATCCTATTGCCTTCTGAGGGATCAGGAAGGAATTTATTTTTTGCTCACTTATTATACCAGCTGTGCTGGTGTGCGGTGGTTAGATTTCTTTCTTTTTATAAATTGCATAGAGCTGGGGTGAGCTCTTTCTTCTGCTTGCACCCAATAGTAGGAGTCTGGACCTTTTGGATACATGTATAGAGCAGTGACCTAGCTATGCATGGTCACAGTGGACATGAAGACACCTTGAGAAAAAGGTATGCATATTTTTTTTAAATGGGCTGGGGCATGCTCTAATGTCAGATGGGGAACCCCAAGCCTCAGATTGGACTTTATTCATCAAGATATTTTAAATGTAATTTTTAAAATATTTGCCCTTCTATTTTTGTTATACTAATAAATATGGAGACTTATAAATGATAAAACTAAAGATAACTCAGATCCTCAAGATACGACTTCCTATACAATAATTCTTGCAAGTGTAGGCCCCTGTTCCCAAATAGGGGGCTATATTGTAAATTTAGTTATTGGCTGAGCTGTAACCAGCTCAGATTGATCGCATATAGTTTATTGATTCTGTTCTAATCTTAACTGTGTTGTGCATTTCCCACTGTTGCCAGTAGGTGTCACTGGTACCACAGGACAGTTTGAGAATAACAACTTAGTTAAGCTGTAATGAATATTCTTTTTCCAGAAACAGCCCAGTAGGAGGTTCCTGCCGCTGTGCATTTTGGGAGGGGGTATTTATTGGACAGATGCCATTTGCTCTAATCAGTCCTGACCTTGTGGCCCTCCAGGCCTGGAGGCTATGCTGCTGCAAGCTGTGCAAGTAGGCCCAGAAGCCTGTCTGGTGCCTACTACTTCTGAGATGGTCCTCAGGCTGTCTTGCCTGATTGGAAGAAACCGAGCCAAGCTGAGGAGATTCAATGGAGGACCCTTGCTGGAGAGAGCCAGGATGAAGGCTGGTTTCTCAGAGGGGCCTGGTGACTTACTTTGAGGACGTACCTACACATAACTTACCCTCACAGTACTGCTGGGTCAGCTTAAAGGTTCTGATACTGTGATGTTGTTCTACAATTCAATCAAGGTAATACATTCCTGGCTGCTAAGTTTGTGAGAGAGACTTATCCAGGCGTCTGTTGGCTGCTAAGTCTGTGAGAGAGGCCTATCCAAACATCTTACTGGTTGCTAGGTCTGTGGCAGAGATCTACCCATCTATACAAGATTCCGCTAAGAGAAAGCTGTTTTGTTCTTTATCCTGAAGAGTCTGTAAGTGATCTGCTACAAAAAGGTATCTGCAACTCCCCCTCAAACTCTTTACTACTACTTTTTTCAAGTTATTAATTAAAGCATTGAAAACTACCTAAAGTGACTGGCGCCTATATTGTTCTAACTTCCCATTATAGCCATGGACTCAGCCCTGGGGTGAATGTAAGTCCGCTCCCTGTATCTGGAGGTACCCTCTTTGCTCCCAGTATACCCAGGGGGGTGCTACACAAGATATGCACATATATATAAATAATACCCAAAAGTATCTCAAAGTCTCAAAAGAGCTCAAGAAAAGAGGAGCGGAAGCTACTGGAAAAGAAATATACTGTAAATACTAAGATAAAAAAAAAAACGAATCTGGTTCAACCACCCCTACTGACACAGAGGTTTTGCCGTTCAGGTATGGATCATACTAGCCCACTTCCAATCCTTGACCCACGAGGACTTTATGCATAGATGGAAGTACTTCATTTTGGATGACCGATTATGGACTGAGACTCATCTCACAGACAATGGCTTTTGATAAGTATACCTCTTTGATGGATTTTTGACTCTGCCTAGAACACTTTAAAAAGATCTGTGTACCGTATATACTCGAGTATAAGCCGAGATTTTCAGCCCCTTTTTTTAGGCTGAAAGTGCCCCCCTCGGCTTATACTCGAGTCACGGAGATCAGGTAGACAGACGGCGGCCATTCCACTATTCAAAAGCCGCGCCTCCCTGTCTGTGATAGGCGGAACACTCAATTTCCCAGCAGTCAGTGTTCCGCCTATCACGGACATCCGCTCATTCTCATACTACGGACGAGGATGAGAGGATGTCCGTGATAGGCGGAACACTGACTGCTGGGAAATTGAGTGTTCCGCCTATCACAGACAGAGAGGCGCGGCTTTTGAACAGTGGAATGGCCGCCGTCTGTCAGACGAGGAGGAGAGGTGCGGCATGGCACACAGAGTCTGCAGATTGGCACAGGTAGGCAGGGATGGACACAGGGATGGACGGGACACAGGGATGGACGGGACACAGCGATGGACGGGACACAGCGATGGACGGGACACAGCGATGGATGGGACACAGGGATGGAGGGACACAGGGATGGACACAGGGATGGACGGGACACAGGGATGGACACAGGGATGGACGGGACACAGGGATGTCTCACCCTCGGCTTATACACGAGTCAATACGTTTTCCCAGTTTTTTTGTGGTAAATTAGGGGCCTCGGCTTATACTCGGATCGACCTATACTCGAGTATATACGGTATATATTACATCAATGTTTTGATTAACACAGAACATATGGATAGGCCATTACTGTCTTCTGCTATCAACTGGGTATGGTATACAGTGCGAGGAAGGTTTTACGGGTTATAACTACTGGAATTAATACTCTTATACAATCCCAGGTGGATCTTTATAATGAGAGCCTACACTCAGAAAATCTGGAAATATACCTCCTCTAGACCACTGCATCTTTTTCTTCATCTGGGCCACCATAGATGTTTTCTACATCTTGGAATACACAGTTAGAATTACCATCCACAAATCCTACACAATAGCTGTGGATATTTGGGGGTATTGACCCTATATGACGTTTATATTGCAAGTTTTCACAACTCATAACAACTTTGATCATCTACAATTTTGGTCATTCACAGAAGCATTTCTTTAAATCCAAGTTTGGAATTCAATTAAACCACATGCTTTTTCCCTTCTGTTACACTTGGACTATGACAAGTCAGGGGGAATCACTTTTCATATTTCATGCCTGGTGGGGTCAAACACAATGGTTTCTTATGTAAGGTGGATTTGTAGTTATTTTATATTATTGTAGTTTGCCTTATGAGGAACCATTTTATACATACTGCATGTTGTATTCTCTTCTTTTTTTTTTTTGTTTTTTGTTTTCTTTTTTTTTTTTTACTAATAAATACAAATGTTTCTAATTGATCCAGTGAGTTTATACATTTGTATCAGTAGGGGTAGTTGAGCCAAATCAGTTTCTTTTTTAATCTCATTATTTAAAGACTTAAAAATTAGCCACTAGAGAGAGCAGATTTTCAATTTGTAATCAGTTTGCACCCTTTCTTGACAAGTGCTGGGGTAAAATATTAGCTAAATGCTAAGTTCAATTCTTTTAGTGATTTTAGATGGCTCACAGATTTGCATTATGAGCAGCACATGACCATTGTGTACATTTCATACTGACTGCTTTTCGTCTACATGATTTGGCAGATGTCGTTAAAGCAGTCTGTGCAGTTAGTACACTGATATTGCCTGTTGTCACAGAGAGAAGTCATAGGAGCAGGAAAGTGTTTGTGTCCAGGGTGGGGACCCCACCAAAATTTGCTATAAGACAGCATGATTTGTAATTACTGTTGTGCTTACAATGTAAATTGTGTCATTAAAAAGGCATGGAACCATAAATGTGACATGCTACAATTAGGCTCTTCTTTATAAAGGCATATGAGATAACTTGCCTCTTTGCTACAATCAACCAGTTTACACTGAAAAAAAAAATTCTTCCTCTCATGGTAATAAATACAGTAAAATGTTCAATAAACTGTATGAATCCAATCTTTGGATTTCCATGCACTGTTAAAAGTTACCAAGTGCAAACCTAATGTTCTTTTCCTAAATTAGTTTTTAGATTATTTTTTTTTCCAGATCAATGTATGATTAATCACAGCAATGGACTGCATACATAAATAATAAAAATCTGTATTAATTAATTTTAGCATATCTTAAAATGTTAATGAATTCTGGATTTACCAAAATGTTCTTCCAACACTGATGATCTGCCAAAGTTGTTTAAATGCTGCTTCCTACAAGCCATATGAACAGCATGTGTCATTTGGGTACACGTATGTTACGCAATGTGTTTAAAAGAAAGAGGTGAAACAATTAAAGCAATTAAGTACTTCAACTTTTTCATCAAATACTTGGAAAAACCATCAGATCCAAATCTACAGCATTGCTTGGCAGTGGTACTTAAAGCTAACACTTTTATTTAAACATTATGTTTCCAAACTTAAAATGAACGTATTAGCACTAGATGAACAAGGTGATAACGGCATCTACATAGCATTTGCTAATAATTATAAATATGAGCCAACCAAACTAACCTTTAAAAATGTATTGATTTACAGTGCGTGCGCTACAGAGGTCAGTGAGGATTTGTAATGCTAATTTACTGCTTGTTAAAAATATGAAAATACATTTGATAACCACAGGTGCACTTTAAAGCCGAACTCTAAGCAAATAGCTAAATTACACAGATAAACTTACTCCTTTCTGGCCCTCTCTCTCCACAACCTGAAATGTTTTAGCCCACAACTTGGGTACTTTTATTGCCTTCTGGAAGGATTCTGTAGCTGAAATATGGTTCGAAGTACCCACAATGATTGAACACTAATATTGCCTTTAAATCCTTTGAGGAGGATTGTGAAGGAGTTTGGTGTTCCCTTGTCCTGGCAGTATCGATTTGCTTACTGTTGCTGAGACACAATATGGTTCACAGACAACAGTTCTATCTAACTTTAATCTGGAATCTCTTCTCCTTCCCGAGAACAATATTCTAAACTTTAGATATTACAATACTCTGGTTCAGATTTAGGCTACTAAACCCCACCATAGAAAAGATAAATGGTGTGCTCTTATTTCAGAATTATTTGAAGTAGCATGGAATGAAGTATTAAAACCTACTGGGTACTGTTATATATAAAAAGAGAATGTTACATCTGAGACACCTATCACATACTATTTTACACCTTATGGGTTTTGTAAGATGGTGAGAATGGATGACCCATTTTGCCCCAGATGTCATATTGCAGAAGGGACCTTCTTTCATATGGTAAGGGAATGTGGTAAAAAAGGCCCTTTTTCAGATGTTACTAATTTTATAGAAATTTTATTGCAGAAAAATAAATATTCCAAAATATTTGTAAATCTTCGCCATGCTTACTATCTAATCTTAAAAATGAAAGAAATGGACCTTGCAATTTACATTTGTAAGGCTTCTATTTCTTTTATGCTAGGAACTTGATAACATTTAAATGAATATGCACTGCCCCCATTGATCTACAGCATAGGTGTGCTCAGCCCATTGCATTAGGGTGTGTACCCCAAAGCTCAAACACACATGACTTTCTCTGCAGCCTCAGCTGCATAGGGCAGTGAATGAGTGGGAAGTGCGCTGTGCTGAGTGACTTCCTGATCATTCACAGACTGAAGCATAGTAATAGGGAGAGGGCAGTAGGGGGAATTGGCCCCACACATAGGGGTTCATTTTTTAAAACTGGAGAGTGCAAAATCTGGTTCAGCTCTGCATAAACCATTAGCTTTCAGTTTTTTTTTCATCAAAGCTTAATTGAGCAAACCAAAGTTAGTAGCTGATTGGCTATCATACACAGCAGCACCAGATTTTGCATTCTCTGGTTTTAGTAAATCAACTCCATAGTGATTAGAGCGTGCCCAGGCACACCTGGCAGACCCCTGAGCATGCCTATGATCTACAGCAGGGGTAGGGAACCTTGACTTTCCAGCTGTTTTGAAACTACAAATCCCATCATGCCTCTGCCTCTAGGAGTCATGCCTGTGATTGTTAGGGTCTTGCAATGTCTCATGGGAGTTGTAGTTTCAAAACAGCTGGAGAGCCAAGGTTCCCTACCCCTGATCTACAGCATGTTGCTCCTTTAAAAACTCTGACACATAGTTAGAAAATGTTCAAATAAATTTGATAGAACATGGTGTAGATGGACTGAAAACCAAGATACAGAGAATACTGCCAGCAATGTGAGAATCCCAAAATAAGGCAGAAACAGGTGTAGTTACACGAAAAACGTACTGATATACAACATATAAATGCAGCTTCATGCGTACTGTAGAAACATTTCCATTGTTCTGGTTATATAGATAAGTTATCTGCACAACAAAGTATACATGAGATACAATGGGTTTCATTAATGTGGGGAGAATTTGTAATCCTGGGGAAAATTCCCTTGCAAAACTAACAGCCTATTTGCCTTAAGTATATTGACCCCACTGTATCCTAACTTGCAGAATGTTCAACTATTGAAATATGCCAATCCAATTGTAATGAAATTCTATACTTTAGAACATGTCATGGATGGGTGTAAGGCTTATGCAAATCCTGTATGCCATTCTGCTTTATACTGAAACATATCTCTGTGTGACTCATGACCAGTGTACCATATCTGCTGTACAACCTTTGTGTCTGAATTTAATATGGCAATAAGTACTTCACAGATTACAAAGATTAAATAAATATACTGTATATGAGGTATATGGGAGCTGTTTTACCTGTTTCCACTTAGTTTTTTTATCAGCATTGTTTATTTTGATCACACGCTGCCCTTAAACCCCGGTTTACACTGCCGCGATTTGTCATGTCACGGCAATGAAACCATTCTAATCAGTGTGACTTAAGTTCCCGCACTACTTTGGGCGACTTCATAATGAATTGCTTTGACTTCTGTTAAATAAGTCATGTGCAAGCAGCGATGAAGTTGCGCTGGGATGTCAGCTTCAAAGTCACGTGACTTTGAAGCCACACTTGTGTGAACCGGCACTAAAATGGTCAACAACAATATCTTGCAATGTATAATCAAAAATAAATGTATTGATTTATGGTAACAATCACTCTTACAGAAAACAACAATCAACTCTTACTTGAGCATAAATAACATAAAGATTAATTTATTGTTATTAAAGTTACCTTTCAATTTCAGCCTGCATCTAACCAAAACTGCCAAAAGTTAAACTTTCTCTTTGCAATCATGGCAGCAGTTTTCACATTGTCAGCAGGGATTTACAAAAACTTTCCTTGTAATTGTTTTTTCTCAGATACCTGTACAGAGCTTAAAGGATGAGTTCACCTTTGGTAAAAAAATAAAAATAAATAGAAATTTTTTTGTATGTAAAAAAATATGCACTTATTTTTTATTTTTGTACTAGAAACCTGTAAAGCATTGCACCCACGATCAGCAGACCGTGGGTGCAATGCAGAACTCCTGCAGACTGTCTGTGTATGCCCTTGTACACACGGTCGGAAATTCCGACGGAAAATGTCCGATCGGATTATATTGGCGGAAAATCCGATCGTGTGTGGGCTCTATCGGACTTTTTCCGTCGGAAATTAAGACGGAAAAAATTTGAGAGCAGGATCTCAAATTTTCCAACAACAAAATCCGATCTGACTTTTCCAATCGTTTGTAGAGAATTTAGATCGCCGCGCATGCTCCGATCAAAGTACCAGAGCAAAGCTATTGTCTACTAGGCTGAATGTAATGCCGTTGTAACCAATGATCATCATCACGTACAGAATGATCGGATTTTCAGACAACTTTGTCCGACTGTGTGTATGCAACACCAGTTTCGGACAAAATCTGGCAGAAAAAATCTGACGGATTTCCGACCGTGTGTACAAGGGCTAAGCTGTCTGCTCATATCTTGTACAGCACAAGCAGGGAGTTACACACTGACAGAAACACTGACAGAAAGAAACAGTAAACTACCTAGAGCGCTTAACAGTGCCCTGGTAGTTCATTGAGAGCTACAAGCTGAAAATCGCAAAGGCTGTCGTTACTTGTAGTTCATTCATTCACAGAACTCTGGGAGCCCCGCATGGCTGTGTTTTTTAAAATGGTGACAGCGAGTTCAAGGAGAAGATTCCCGGCTCACTGTCACTAGAGGCGGCAAGTCAGGGAGCAGCTTCAGCAGTGGAAACATGTTGCATGTTCCACCCTAAAAATGGTTGGTGCATATAACATGTTGATGTAAGAGAATATCTGCGCTAATACTCCCAAAGAAAACTATATATGTAGGATATATATAGGAATTAAAAATGATACATATAAAAACATACAATATATAAATATAAAAAAATTCATACAAAGTCGATTGGTGCTGCATCTAAAAAAACCTGAATATTCAGCTCATAGAAATGTGCAAAAAGATAAAAATGCGCCTACCTTCAGGAAAACTCAGTAAGGAATATCGGAACAGTGTAGAGATGGTATAGGAGGAAGGATCCGGCTATCGTTTGAGCCTGTGGCTAGACGACCTTCGGCTGAGTGATCCCTCCTGTGTGTGCTTGTTTGATCTCTATAATTTGAGATCCACTGAATCTGGTAAGCGGCGCTGTTTGCTTTGATGAGTGATGAACAGAAAAATCGTTTGCTGTCCTGAAAAGTCAGTTTTTATTGTTTGCATTAATCTAAGCACTTTATGGACTATAATGCATAGGATTGCTCCAATTTCATCATATGATTTCATGGATTATTATGCAAAGTATTGTTTTTATTTAATCACAGCACATGTTTACATTTTTTATACATGCAGAGAAGTTTTTTCACTATTTTTGGTCGTGCATTTTTATCTTTTTGCGCATATAACATGTTCCCAAAGGTGAACTTATCCTTTAACCACTTCCCACCCGGTCTATAGCAGATGGAAGGCCGGGCGGTGGTTCTGTTATCATGACTGGGCATCATATGATGTCCAGCAGTATAACATGTCGGTGCACGCCCGCGGGGGGCACTCAGCACGGTGATCTAAGGTGCTGTTTGTCAGTCTGACACACTGCATTTCTGATCGTAATAAGTAGCTTCTGACAGAGGCTTCTTTCCACATTGATTATCAGCACAGTCCCCATCAGATTTGGCCATCAGCTGCCAATCAGTGCCCATAAGCTGCCAGTCTATGCCCCATCAAAAATGCCTATCAGTGCCAATCAAAGTAGCAATCAGTGCCCATATTAGTGCCAATCAGAGCCCATCACGGTGCTAATCAGTACCCATGACAGTGCCAATCAGTGCCCAGCAGTAACACCCATCAGTACCTCATCAGTACTGCCCATCAGTGCCATCTATTAGTGTCCATCAGTGCCACCTGTCAGTTCCAATCAGTGCCGCCTATCAGTGCCAATCATTGTCCATCAGTGCCACCTGTCATTGCCCATCAGTGCCTAGCAGTGCCCATCAGTGCTGCATATCAGTGCCGCCTATCAGTGCCCATCCGTTCTACATATCAATGCCTCCTTATCAGTGTCAACTTATTAGTGCCGCCTCATCAGTGCCCGTCAGTGAAGGAGAAAACGACATTTTATGACAAAAACAAAGACTGTTTTTTAGTTTGTTTAGCAAAATATAAAAATCCCAGAGGTGATCAAGTACCACCAAAATAAAGATCTATTTGTGGGAAGAAAATTTTTTAAATTTAGTTTGGGTACAGTGTTGCATGACCGTAATTGTCATTCAAAGTTCGACAGCGCTGAAAGCTGAAAGCAGCAAGACTAAACCTGTTTTTTTTTTTATTAGGTAGATAAATCCTCTACTAAACTAAACTAAACTCGACTAAACCTCTAGAGAACATAAGCAGTTAAGTATCATGTAAAGCAGTGCTTTTCAACTCCAGTCCTCAAGTACCCCGAACAGGTCATGTTTTCAGGCTTCCCATTATTTTGCAAGGTGACTTGATCAGTTTCACTGCCTTAGTAATAGGGATGAGCTTCTGGCATGTTCGCATACTCCACGTGCAGAGCCCGCCAGGAAGTTGGCGCAGCGCTGCGCTAATCACAGGCAGTGAGACATTGCCCGATCTCTGGAGCCGTGCATAGGGGCAATGTGTCACTGCCTGTGACTAGAGCAGTGCTGCACCGACTTCCTGGCGGGCTCTGCACGCGGGGTATGCGAACACGCCGGAGCTCATCCTTATTTAGTAATTTTCACAGCAGTTTCATCTGAGGGAAATCCTGAAAACATGGGGGTACTTGAGGACTGGAGTTGAGAAACATTGATGTAAAGCATGTCTAAAATTCTTCCATTTTATATAGATGATGTAAATGAGAATTTTTTTCTGACTTTAAAGTGGTTGTAAAGCCTTAGGGCATTTCACCCTAATGCATTCTATGCATTAAGGTAAAAATGCAGCTCCCACCCACCAGACCCCCCCCCCCCCCTTTTTTCTTACCTAAGTCCAATCCAGTCATATGCATGAGTGCAGCATTTCCAGCCGCTGCTGCCCTATTCATTAGAAAGATTGGCCCCTGCTGCTGCCAATCAAAAGCTTTGAAACAGGAGCAAGGGCAGGGCCAAGTCCCACTGTCTGTGTCAATAGACGCAACAGTGGGACTGGGGAATGAGCTTGCATGGGTGTCCCCAAGGAAAGCATCTTTCCCTGGGGGCACCCGATGAAGAGGAGGGACATAGAGAGCTGGCGTGGGAACCCAAAATAAGAGGATCAGGGATGCTCTGTGCAATGAAGCAGGTAAGTATAGGCATGTTTGTTATTTTTAAAATAGAATAAAGTTATACTTTAAAGTCCACCTGTGGGCAAATGTATTTCAACCCTCACACTCTCCCACCCTCTCCACTCCCACTTATTTAACCACTTGCTTACTGGGCACTTAAACCCCCCAATTTTCAGCTTTCAGCACTGTTGCACTTTGAATGACAATTGTGCGGTCATACAACACTGTACCCAAATTACATTTTTATAATTTTTTTCCCCACAAATAGAGCTTTCTTTTGGTGGTATTTGATCACTGCAGTTTTTATTTTTTGTTAAAAAAAATTAAAAAGACACAATTTTAAAAAAAAAAGGTTTTTTTTATATTTTGTTATAAAATTTTGCAAACAGGTAATTTTTTTCCTTCATTGATGTACACTGATGAGGCTGCACTGATGGGCAGTGATATGCTGCCCTGATGGGCACCAATAGGTTGCACTGATGGGCACTGATAAGGCAGCACTGGTGGGCACTGATAGGCGGCACTGGTGTTCACTGAGAGATGACACTGAGAGGTGGCACTGATGGGTGGCACTGAAGGGCATTGATAGGTGGCACTGGTGGAAACTGAGAAGTGGCACTAATAGGTGGCACTGATAGCTGACAGTGATGGGCACTGATAGGTGGCAGTGATGGGCACTGATGGGTGGCAGTGTTGGGCACTGATGGGTGGCAATAATGGGCACTGATCGGCACTGATAGGCAGCACTGCTAGGTGGCACTGATGAGGCACTGATTGGCACCACTGGTGGGCATTGGTAGGTGCCACTTGTGGGCATTGATAGGTGGCACTCATGGGCATTGATAGGTGGCACTGGTGGGCACTGTGGGCACTGGCAGGTGGCAATGACTGGTGGCACTGGCAGAGGATACTGATTGGCACATATGAGGCAGCTGTGTCTCCTTCCTCTTCAGGACCAATGTCCCTTGCACATAAGACTTTTTTTTGCTGTCAGCATGAGGAGAAAAAAAGAGATTACCGAGCTTTTTTTTACACACATGATCAGCTGTCATTGGTTGACGGCTGATCACGTGGTAAGGGGCTGGGACCAGCCCCTTACTCGGATCTGTGATCACCAAAGACCCGGTGACTCTGTGATCACTCACAGCAAGCGCCACGCACGCCCTGCAGGGGGTAGACGGGGAGCATGCAAAGGGGATGCCGGCCTCCCAGAAATTCAGGTCCGTGCTGTGGCCGTCATTTGCTTATAGCGAGGACACCAAGTGGTTAAAATAAAAACTTTAACATCCTTCATTACTCACCTGTATCTGCCATCACATGGCCCTCTGTTAAGTCTCTTTCTTAAGTCGAAAACCAGTGGTCCATCTCTGCAGTTTAGGCCTACTTCCGACTGGTTATACCAGGACATTGTCACGAATCTGGGAGGACTCCATTACAATGGACAGCCAATAGGAAATATCCACATCAGCAGGGGGGGATGTAGCCACTCAAATAAGCCCCTCTCGCTTTTCAGTGCAGAAGAATGAAGACTCGAGACTTGGCTTGTCACGTGAGTACATTTTCAAGTAAGTATTTTGATCACTTGGTTTAGTTTATTTTTAAATCTAATTGTGGAACTAGTTGAGTTGAGTAAGGTGGGTTAAGTTTAGTGTGAGGGGGGTACTAGCCCAGAAACCAGCTTTAAATAATGATAAACACAACTAAGATCCATTTAGTAGAGACAGCATTTCTAAAAATAAAATGGCAAATGCCAATGCAAATGAAATTGAAACTTGTAGAAATAATCCTATTAAGGCTGGGCTAGGTTTATGATGAAGAGGCAGAGCAGATGTGGGATAACAACTAATTTTACTTGTTCAAACTTTCATAAGCCACATTATGATAAATAGTGATGTGATATGTACATTTACTATGATTAACAGCAATGTAATCTTCCAAGTTCTTGATTAGAGGTTCCCATATACACAAGGGAATTTCCAAAATCATAATAATTTTGGGGGGTTTGTTCGCTCATCATGAAGCTTTCTGAATTAGTATACATGTTTTCAGTTTTTTTTTTCAATTAAGACGGGAATCATTTGGATTTGATTTGTTATTATAATTTCTAGCCAAACAACATACAAACTTCTAATATCTAGACAAATTTGTCACCACACTACTTTTTTTATATCTGATTGTACACTTAAAGTGGAACTCAAGGCAGAGTATTTTCTTTTTAATTTCAGACATACAGCATATGCAAAAGTTATCTACTGTTGTTTACACCAGATACTACAGATCCCATTGTAGCTCTGGCCTGCTGCCAATTCGAGAGCTGCGACCTATGTTAGCGTTGTTTATCCACCCCCCTTTCCCATTGCTCATTCACAGAATTCCTTGTATTTTGTAAAAGGTTCACAGAATGCTATGTTTTCTGTGAATGGATAAAATGAGAGGAGGGGCAGAAAAATATCATTAGCATGCCCAAGCCGCAGCTCTCAAGTCAGCAGCAGACTAAAACTACAATGGGAGCCGTAGTATCCGATCTAAATGAAAGATAAAAAGCCTTTGGTGTGTAGCAGCTGCCCCAGCATCCCTAGTACTTACCTAAGGTCCCTCTCTCTCCAGCGATGTCCACGAAATCTCAGCTGTCTGAGATTCTCCTTCCTGATTGGTTCCTGCTGCTGTCATTTAAAGTCATCTAGCCAATCAGGGGAGTGAGGCAGTGGGCCCGGGTCGGGGCTCTGTGTCTGAATGGAGACACGGAGCTCTGACTCAGCTCGGATGCCCCCATAGCAATCTGGTTGCTGTGGGGCCACTGAATAGGAGGGAGGGGCTAGGAGCAGTGAAGGGGTGAGAAGAGGAGGATCCAGGTGGCTCTGTGCAAATCCTCTGAAACAGAGCAAGTAAGTATAACATGTTTGCTATTTTTATAGGAGAAAAACAAGCCTTTACAACCTATTTAAAGCGGAACTACACTGCATCTGAGCACTAAAAATAAAAAGTGCAATTTATTTCACTTTTAAAGCAGTAAGGAAGGGTTATAACTCCTGTCAGATGTTTTTTTTTTCACTGTGTCCCATTGTGGAGATTTACTATCACTTCCTGTCCCATAGCCAACCAGAAAATTAAAGAATATCTCTGCCAAATAAGGGAATCCATTGGGGCCCCAAGTCACCAAAACTAGTGTCCCCACTGGAAGATTACCCCTCTATTACTTTACTGGGGACAACCCAAAATTTGGGACTTTCTTTTCCTTTCACTTTCAATGATAATGGTAAACAGGACAAATAAAGAAGGTGGATCTCCATAAGGATGCTTTCACACAGGGGCGGCCAGACATTGATGGTAAAGCGCCGCTAGTCTTAGCGGCGATTTACCGTCATTTTAGCAATGCTTTTAACCCCCGCTGGCGGTCGAATAAAGGGTTAAATGCGCCACTGCCAAAGCGCTTTGCAGGCACTTCGGCAGTGGCGCCCATTCATTTCAATGGGCAGGAGCGGTGTATACACTGCTCCTTCAAAGGGCTTGCAAAGCGCCTGTAAATCGTCCCTCCTGTCACTTCAATGTGAAAGTCTTAGGGCTTTCACACTGGAGCAGTGCGCTTGCGGGATGTTAAAAAAAGTCCTGCAAGCAGCATCTTTGCATCGCTTTAGGAGCGGTGTGAACACCACTTCTAAAGCACCCCTGCCCATTGAAATCATGTTGATTGAGAGAGTGAAGTTCTGCTTTAACCACTTTAGCCCCGGAGGATTTGGCTGGCCAGAGCACTTTTTGCAATTCGGCACTGCGTCGATTTAACTGACAATTGGTCGTGTGACATGGCTCCCAGACAATATTGACGTCTTTTTTTTCCCTACAAATAGAGCTTTCTTTTGGTGGTATTTGATCACTTCTGTATTTTTTATTTTTTGTGCTATAAACAAAAAAAGAGCAACAATTTTGAAAATAAAGCAATATTTTTTACCTTTTGATATAATAAATATTCCCAAAAAATCTAAAAAAATATTATTTTCCTCAGTTTAGGCCGATATGTATTCTTCTACATATTTTGGTAAAAAAGATCGCAATAAGCGCTTATTGATTGGTTTGCGTAAAAGTTATAGCGTCTACAAAATAGGAGATAGTTTTATGGCATTTTTATTAATATTTTTTTTTTTTACTAGTAATGGCAGCGATTTTTATCATGACTGCGACATTATGGCAGACACACGGACAATTTTGACACATTTTTGGAACCATTAGCATTAATACAGCGATCAATGCTATAAAATTGCATTGATTACTGTAAAAATGTCACTGACAGTGAAGGGGTTAACCAGGAGGGGGTGCTGCAGGGGTTAAGTGTTTCCTAGGGAGTGATTCTAACTGTAGGGGGATGGGCTAGATGTGACACAACACTGATCACCGCTCCAGATTACAGGGAGCTGTGATCAGTGTACTGTCACTAGGCAGAATGGGGAAATGCTTGTTTACATTAGCATTTCCCCGCTCTTCCTCTACGTGAGATGATCGCGGGTATCCCCGCAGACATCGAGTCTGCGGGACCTGCGATCAGACACGTGGAGCTCGGACACCTGCAACGCAAGCCTCACAAGATCATGTAATATAACGTGATTTTGTGCAGTTAATCAAACTTCTGCAGTAAAACTGTGGCGGCTGGTCCGCAAGTGGTTAAAATAGCTATGTCTATCTAGTGATCAGAGAATCATTTATGTTTTGTGAAGCCTAGAAAATCTAATTAGGTTTTTCTAAGGTTCATAATTTAAGGATCTAAGCCAGGGTTGAGTTTTCTGCTAATTGGCATAGGCACTAAGTCATTTTTGGTTCACACAGAATTACCTGACACACTAGTAGAGTGAAATTGATGATTTGGACTGTATTGGCTCACTGTTAGGCTATTGCTCTCAGTTTGCTCTCCCCTAATTAATGCTTAAGGTTGCCAACTCAACCACCCCCAGCAGGTCCTGTGGATACTCTTCACACGAGCTCAATCAGTCACTTCGACAGACCCATCTGTGCTTATGCTATGTTTTTTTTTTTTAAAACCTTTACTGTACTTGAGAACAGTTTTTAATGACTCAAAACATAATCAAATGATTTCTTTGATAGCACAATCGGTGAAATTTAAAAAGAGTTTTGTGATTAATTCATTTAAAACATTATTTAAACTTAACAGGACTTTGATTTTTCTTTACTTTTCTTTGCACATGGCAAGGCAGGTTGTACTATTTATGTATTTTGTGCTACACTATAAAGCAAAATAACCCATATGAGAAGCCACACAAAGCCCGCTCTTTATACCTTTATTATTGGGGAGGTCCCCTCTAGAGCTGAACATGGGCCAAATAAGGATGATAAAAAGGTGGTCTCTCCATAGACACAAGATGTGATGCGTGTAGCATTTATGATGTCAGTGTGAGAAATTGTACTTTATAAGAGGAAGTCAGTGAGAATTTGGCCATGGCAGGGCTTTGAAACAAGGTAAGGCGCTACACCTAAAAATGGTTGTTCACTTGCAATGTAGGTCGACAGTGAGTTTGAAATAGTGATGTGTGCTTGATGTATATAGTAACGCAAACAGAAACTGAATTGTTGCCTCGGCTGATCTATGCACTAATGCAGAGCTGCTTAAAGGACGCCTATACTTTTTATATAAAGTACCTCTATGTGTCCCTCTTACTTAAATAGTATGTAGAACATTTTTGTATTTTTACACCAGTGCTTTATTATTTAATATAATGGTCAATGACCACTAATTTAAACAACAATCATTCTTAAAGTATAGCTAAGGACATCTTTCTGGATAGAGTTTTTATAAATTGCTTCTAGTGTCCCTACTGGGGAATATCCCCTTATCTATAACCCCCCCACACACACACACACACAAACTTGACAGAGGTTTACCAAGCTCCAGTCTCTTGTTTATTCAAAGGTTTTAAAAACCTTTAGATAAAAAGTTAATTTATTTCAGAAATTTAATTAAAAGGGTGAAATCCATCTATTATATAGATTGATTACACACAGAGTGATATATTTCAAGCATTTCTTTCTTTTAATTTTGATGATTATGGCTTAAAGCTAGTAAAAATCCAAAATTCAGTATCTCAGAAAATTACATAATACCAATAAAAAAAGGATTTTTAATACAGAAATGTTGGCTTAAAATGATGCCCATGTACGTACATTATGCACTCAATACGGTATGGCATGGAGGCGATCAGCCTGTGGCACTGCTGAGGTGTTATGTTAGCCTGGGTTGCTTTGATAGTGGACTTCAGCTCATCTGCATTGTTGGGTCTGGTGTCTCTCATTTTCCTTTTGAGAATACTCCACAGATTCTCTATGGAGTTTAGGTCTGGCGAGTTTGCTGGCCAATCAAGCACAGTAATACCATAATAATTAAACCAGGTACTGGTACTTTTGGCAGTGTGGGCAGGTGCTGGAAAATGAAATCAGCATCTCCATAAAGCTGGTCAGCAGAGGGAAGCATGAAGTAGAATTTACCGGTAGAGGGCTGTGCTGACTTTGGTTCTCCAAATCATCTGTGGAAACTTCACACTGGACCTCATGCAACTTGGATTCTGTACCTCTCCACTCTTCCTCCAGTCTCTGGGACCTTGATCGCCAAATGAAATGCAAAATTTACTTTCATCCGAAAAAGAGTACTTTTGGACCACTGAGCATCCGTTCAGTCTTTTTTTCCTTAGCCCAGGTAAGACGCTTCTGACGTTGTCTCTGGTTCAGGAGTAGCTTGACACAGGGAATGTGACAGTTGTAGCCCATGTCCTGGATACGTCTGTGTGTGGTGGCTTTTGAAGCACTGACACAGCTGTAGCCCACTTCTTGTGAATGTCCCATAAATTCTTGAATGGCCTTTGCTTTACAATCTTATCAAGGCTGCAGTTATCCCTGTTGCTTGGGCACCTTTTTCTACCACACTTTTTCCTTCCACTCAACTTTCTATTAATATGCCTGGATACAGCACTCTGTGAACAGCCAGCTTCTTTAGAAATTACCTTTTGTAACTTGACTCCATGACTGTCTTCTGGACAACTGTTAAGCCAGCAGTCTTCCCCATGATTGTGTAACCCACTGAACCAGACTGAGGGACAATTTAAAAGCTCAGGAAACCTTTAGCCCTTGTACACATGGTCGGAGAATCCGTCGGAATGTGTCCTATCGGACTGTTTTGTCGGATAATCCGACTGTGTGTGGTATGCATAGGACCGATTCCGTCGGATTATCCGGAAATATTTTCCGACAAACTGGTCCGATCGGACATACTCCGATCATGTGCAGCCTACTCCGACGGACAAGGTGCCATGCATGCTCACATTCAAATTCTGACACGGAAGCGCTCGTTCAGGTAAAACTACTGCTCGTAAGCGATATAGCACATTCGTCACGCTGCAATGTTAAAAATTCTTTCATCAAGCGCATTCTCTTGTTCTTTACAATGCTGCAAGAACGAACTTCTTTTGATGCTCATAGTCCCACACACTTCTCCCGAATGTATTTCATTACTCTTTTTTTAACCATTTCAGCAATACAATTTTAGTTTGCGTCACATCTACACAATTTTAGATTTTGTTTATTCTTTTTTGGATGCTTTTTTTTTGGATTCCCTAAAAATCTCCTTTAAAGACAGTTTGCTCATTTATCCTTTTTTTGGGGTGTTTTGTGTTTGTAACCACAACATTATTGTATTTGTGAGGTTTTGTTTTTATTTTTTAATCTACAGGAGGTTGTTTAGTGTTGGTACCCCTTGTTATTCATTTCACTTATTTTTTGGGAAATGTACCTGCCTGCTCACAAATAAACTGGCCTTTTGGAAGGAAAACACACACACAAGTATTTCATCAATCAAAAAAAACTTTATTTTGTTCGCTAGAAACTAAAAATAGGAACGTAGCACTGGAGAAACTTCTTAACTTTGGTGCAGCCTTTGACCGCCAGGGCAGACATGACTAAACTATAATTTAAAAAATTGGTGGCCTGAGGAGTACATATCTCAGGGAGAGAAGTCTGGTCCCGAAGTCCTAGAGAACAGGAAATTCAGATGCCATTTATGTCCCCAGGATGTGGATCTTCAAGAGGCTGCATCTTCTGGCAGACCAGACAGAACCCAGTCCATCACTCACTCGTCTTCCTTGGGCACTTCCCTCCAGGCATCCTTGGAGGCTGTGGCTGGGCTCCTGTAGTTGGGGCACGAGGAGGAGGGCGTTGGTCGACCTCCTGGCTGCCACTTGCCACAGCCTCCCCCCGACTGAGGTCTTCCTGTGTATGAAAAGGGGACATAGTTTTAGTTTTTTGATCATCAATCACACCATTTTGTGCTCCTGGCTTTTGCAAATTGAATGTTACCAAATAGAACAGACTATCATTCTGAGCCCAGCATTTTTCTTTCCCGTTCCAATCATTTTTGGTCACTACTGTCTCTTGAGATGTAAACCACTTTGATAAATCACAACTTACTGATCAATAAGAACATCTAGTTAACATCATTAAATGTAACACAAGAAATATGTTAAACAATGCAATACCTGTCTCAAGCTGGGCCCCACCACATGTTGCTGCCTGGAAGGCCCAGGTTGGACATCAGAAGCCTCAGCTGGGGGTGAAGGATGCCTTGAAGGAAGACTGGAGAGTGGTGGCCTGAGTGGTGGCCTGGGTACTCCCGGTCTACCAGAAAATGCAGCCTGTCAAATTGAACCATCCTGGGGTAATAAACAGCATATGTATCTCCTGCTCTCAAGGACTCCAGGTGCTTCTTTCTCTCCCTGAAATATGTAATCCTCATGGCCCCAATTTTCCTATTCAGATAGGCCATGTCTGCCGTGGGGACCATGATCCGCAGCAAAGAAAGCAGTTTCTCCAGTGCTGCGTTCCTCTTTGTTATGTCGGCATAAAACTTGTTGTGCAACTGACACAGGCAGGGCATCTCCTTGTAGAGTTCTAGGAATAGCCCCATAAAATTTTCATTTTGGAATGGATCCATATTGTCTGCAAGACACAACACAAGACAAACCCTCAAATACTAATAATGCTATTAAAAACCCTCCTAATCTTGTTCCAACATCAGCCTATATAGAAGCAGTCTAGTCTAGTGAAGCACCAAGTTAAAAATGTTACCTTCGTTTGCACGTTCGTCACGTCTGCACCTCACTCTCTTCCCAGACCGTACGGACGATACACGCGTGTTGCGTTTTATATACAGTGCGCATGCCTGAAACTCCGCCCGTCCCTGACGTTCTTTCTAGACTATTCCCCGCCCCTTCTCTTCCGGCGCAGTGTGAGAGCACATGGTGGAGAGAATGCAGGTGCACACTAATAATAGTTCCACTAACGAGGAGGAGGGTGAGGAAAGCCCGGAGCCTGAAACGTCCCGATCCAGGAAGACAAGATTTAAGGCCTCAAATATGTCTTTTGGAGAGATGTTGGAGATGGTCGACATATTGAACAGGACCGACTATGATGGGAAGTATGGCGCTTACCCAAACCCAAATATCAGAAAGGCCAAGATCATGACTAAAGTTGTGAAGAGTCTTCATAAGAATTTTGGGGTACGCCGATCCAAGGATCAACTGAGAAAACGCTGGTCAGACCTGAAACTGAGGGAGCACGAGTAGTACCTAAGGATCAAGCGTGTTCTTAAAAAAAGAAAGTAGTTGTCGTGTGTTCATATGATTATTCTTGCTTGCATATATGCTCCATGTGCTTTGATTTCATGTTGTGCATTTTAAAATGGCCACTTTCAAGTTCATGGTTTCATTTGTTCGTAAGAAACATCGTTCTGCAGGGAAGTATTCCAGCTTAACAAAGTGTACCCAATAATGTTCTCACCTTGTAACTCGGCCCAAAAACACAATTGTACAACACTTCCAAGCAATGTTTCAGATTCCTATTTCTGTGCTCTGTGTGCTAATTATTCTTTGTTTACATTCTCATAGGGGAGAGAAGACTCGGCAAGTATGAGGACACCAGGGACCACACCCCTCCCAAAGAAGGCCAACTTCCAAAAGCACAAACCGAGGAGCAGGAGCAGAAGGAGGAGGAGGAGGAAGGAGAGATCATGGAGGTTGGGCAAATTGTCACCACAACAGGTGAGTGTCGGAGAACACAGCTTCGGGTAAGCTCAGCAATGTATATCACCATATTTTTATTACATGGTGTGTTTTATTTGCTTTGTTTTGTAGGTGATGTGGAAGAAGATTCCCGTTTTACCGGTGAAAAAGCCGAGATCTTGATCGGGAAGATAATGGGGTGCAATCGTGATTTGGAAATTATCCAACAAAACATCAATGATGTAAAAAATAAAATGAAGAAAATCATTGATGTTTTGGGGAAGAGTGTGAAACAACAAAAACTAGATAGGGTTTTATTTTTGCTATTTTAAAAACAAAATGTTGTATTTGTCGAAATTCCAAATTTGGAAGATGCACAGAGTGTGTAAACATGTGCTATCTCCCATCATGGGGGATCAATGTACATGTTTTGTGGAAAGTGTCTGAGATGAAGGGGTTGCAGCCCCAAAGCATGTACATTGATCCCCCATGATGGGAGATAGCACATGTTGACACACTGTGTGCATCTTCCAAATTTGTTTTTTTTAGGGGTGACACCCCATGTGATGAAGGCAATATCAGCCCAGTTTGTACATACTCAGGTCTGATATTGTCTTCACTTTTCAAAGTTGAACTTTGTAAGTTCCTGTGTTAAGTATTTTACGGTTTAATACATGCCTGTTTACACAAAAACAACAAGGAAACAAAATTCTGATTAAACTCTGTTTTGGATACACACAATTTCTTGATTTGTTTGAAAAACCTTTTCGAAACGCACATGTGTATTAAAAAGTTTAATTATCAACAATGTATGGCTTCCTTTTTCATTGCGCATAAAATGTATTTGTAGTCAAATTTTAGTTTGTGCTGAGGAGTGTGATTTACTAAAGGCAACTCCACTTTGCACTCCAAGTGCAGTTTCAGGTGTACTTTTGCAGTGCACTTGTAGTGCATAGTGGATGTGACTTTAGTAAAAAGCACCCACAGTGATGTGTAAATTTGGACAATCATGCCATTTTCCTGCCATGGTGCTGAAAATGAGCACGATTATGGTCAGTAATGCACTACATACATTAGTTACAAAAAGAAGGTGTGTGTGTAGCAGAACCACAACATTATTAGAATATTTGAAGAAGAGACTGTCCCCTCATCTCGCTCTGAACTTGGGTTTGCACTGTTGGTGAAAAAGGCACAACTTAAAAAAAAATGGCAAAGTGGGAGGCCACAGTCTGCCATTCCTGTGGCGTTGAAGGACACTGTGTAGTGAAACAAGAACAAAAATTAGTAATTTGACAAATCAACATTGCAAGCAGATTAGACACCCACATTTTTGGTCTAAATTAGTATAACATTTTGGGAACTGAGTATTTAAAGCCTAAAGTATAAGGTCCCCTTATTAGAGTCATCACCCCCCCCCCCATCCCCCCATATGATGGGCCCTTGCTAAAAAATGAGGGGGGATTTTTAGGACAGGTAACCCTCTCCACTTGATTGAGAGCTGAATGCCTAAATAATGTGTGATACTTTGTGAAGCCCCTCCTTACTTACACTATTGGCAGCCCACGGAACAGGTAAGAAGTGTCATAATAACAAAATGAAAACAAAATGGAAGCACATTTTAACATTCTGCTATTACATAGCAAGAAAATTAGTGTGTTAAAAAATAATTGCATTTGAAAGTATTGAGGCAGGCCCTTACACTACATCCTTTGATGAATTCGTCCATAAATGTGACCATCAAAAAGGTAGGTATAGTGTGTATTGGGTTTGGTCAAGTCATCAGATAGAGGATTGCTATCAGCTGAGCTAGCAGTTGGGGGGAGGGGGGTTCCTAATGAGTTTGGCACAACCCCAAAATTTTTAAAAAGGTCACTTTGCATGAATTGAAGCACACACATCACATTTGTAGACATTTTAGGGGGCGTTTAGGGGAAAGCAATACTATGGAGCTGACAAAAACATTGTTAAGTGACTAGACTATAGTTTTATGGGCCAAGAAGAGCATGGTGGGGAAGTTAGTGAGGCAAATATGCATGAGGACAAAGGGGCAGAGCATATGAATTAGAGCATATTGCAATGATGGTAATTAGGGAATGAGGAAAGAAATGCAAGACATTAGCAATCATGAAATACATAGAATGTGATGTTTAAGGATACAACTTAGCTTCATATAGTCCTTTTGCAGGACCTGAATGATGGCAGAACAGGTCTCTGGAATAATGATCCCCAGAGCCTGGGGGGAGATGCCTGTAGAGAACTTGAGGTCCTGAAGGCTTCTCTCTGTCGCCAAGTAGCGCAACGTGGCGATGAGCCTCTGCTCCGGAGTGATGGCTTGCCGCATGCAGGTATCCTGCCTGGTGATATACGGGGGCCGGCAAAGCCAGCAGATGGTGAAAAACGGGGTCTGTCATCTGGAGATAATTCCTGAAATGATCAGGATTATTCTCGCGGATCTCACGGAGCAAAGGCATGTGCGAGAACTGGTCACGCTGGCGCAACCAATTTATGGTCCACAAACGCCTCCCTTCCCTGTTCATGGACCGGGCTGGTGTCAAAGTAAGAACCCCAACACGAAGCCCCTGCACAGCACAAACTCTACGACGAGTACGTAGACGAAACATGGTTTGAAAACGGTCAGCTCCTCAGACAAGGCCTGAAAGAACGACCTGAATAGCAGAAGCAAGCAGACAATAAAAAATGCCCTTCAAAGCATACTATATCAAGATATAGTCCACAATGAGAAACAAATACTTAATGACTGCACGCACTGATTATCAGATACGCAAAGACAAGCAGAAACCGAAGAGCAGTGGCGATCTGAATCACTAATGTGAAAAGCGTGAATCGTCTCTCCCCAAACTTCTACTAACACGAGATCAGCAGAAGGAGCCCAAAGGGTGCCGGACGTGGTGCTGAACTTCCCTGTTCTAGTCCCGCTGTACACGGCTTACGTCACCGCGTTCTTGGCAACCACAAAATCCGACAACTGGGTCCGACCATGTGTATGGAACAGTTTTGGACACAATCCGTTGGACAAAATCCGTCGGACAAAATCCAATGGATTTGGTTGGCAGAATGTCCGACCGGGTGTACAAGGGCTTACAGATGTTTTGAGTTAATTAGCTGATTGGAGTGTGACAGCATGAGCCTACAATATTGAGCTTTTTCACAATATTCGAATTTTCTGAGATACTGAATGTTGGGTTTTCACTAACTGTAAGCCAGAATCATCAAAGTTGAAATAAAGAAATGTTTCACTTTTTGAATTGAATTACTGACATTCTAATTTTGTGAGATGCACCTGTAATTTAAGGTAAAAGGTATGATATAAATATGAATATTTGTACTAGATATTCAACATTAGTTGAGGAAGGAGTTAATGCTGCGTTGATGAAGCACTTTACAATATTCTTTGAAGCATAATTGCATTGCATACATTTTTCATCTAAATATATTGCTTCAATATTTTAAACACACTTCTGCCATTTGTAATTTAAATGAAAAGGCTTAAGAGAAAATATTGTAGGTCCTTTTTTTGTAAGGTAATTAGAAAAATGCACAAAAACAAGCTTTCAGGTAATGTTAATATTAAATATGTTAATCATAACTCGATATACACATTTAATAAAAAATGTAATTTTCCATTTACTTTCTAGTTGTCTATTAATAAGACACAAGGCTAGTACCAGTGGGAGGCCCAGGCTCTAAGCGTTTGGTTACAGGCTATCTTGTAAAAAGAAATTAGAACAAAATTGAGCTGCGAGAGGTTATGTAATTATGATTTTAGAACTTTCGAGTTTAATCACTTAAGTTGCTCATGTTAGCTTACAGAAGTTTATTCACTTCATTTGCTCTTTGTGGAGTTTATAAATTGCACAATTACATTTATTACACTCAGTTCTTTGTTTCTTAGTTCTGCCTGAAATATAATTATTGGCTACAGTAATCACCCAAACCCGTTGATCTTATCAAAGAAAGGCTGCAAAATGGCTATTTTTTTAAAAACAAAGATGCTGTCCAGCCACATATATCAGCTATTGAACCAAGTATCCTATGCATATCCTTTACATGACTCTATGCCTTTGTAGCTATTTATTTTTTAATTTATATGTAAATGGGACTCAGTTAAAGAGGATTTTGCATTATGATCGCATTGATAAAAAAGAATATCTATAAAAAGTAACAACTCTCTATAAAGCTGAATTCCAAGAAAATTCAAAAGCACGTGGTGGTTTTAAAGGCAACTAGAATAAATACCACAAATTCTATCTTTATTTTATCTTCCAGTAAATCCCTAAAAGGCAAGTAACAGACAGAATAAAGTTGGGTATTTTTTTTAGCTAATCATGCACTGTTGTATTGCCCACTGCAGTTAGTGTAATTCTGCCTGTGTGTACGGGGCATTAACCACTTGAGATCCTCGCTATAGTCAAATGATGGCTACAGCGCGGATCTCCTTTTCTGGGTCTATTGACGTCGTCCCGTGCACGAGGCGCGCTCTGTGATCGGCGAGTCTACGAGACTCGCCTGATCACCGATCCGTGCAAGGGGTCGATCCCGACAACTTATCACGTGATCAGCTGTCAGCCAATGACAGCTGATCATGTGATATAACGGAGCCGGTAATCGGCTATTATTCCTCCTCGTGCTGACAGCGCGAGGAGAAAAAAAAAAGCCGATCACCGGCGGTCGTGATCGGGACATCAGTCCCGATCACGGCCAGCCCTGCTAGTGCCCACCTGCCCCCTGCCAGTGCCCACCTGCCCCCTGCAAGTGCCACATTAAAAAAAGTAAGTGCCCCCCGTCAGTGGCACCCAGCAGTGCCCACAGTGCCACCCAGCAGTGCCCACAGTGCCACCCAGCAGTGCCCAAAATCTGCCTTAACAAAGGTGCTGCACCCCAGTGCCACATATCCGTGCCCATCAGTGTCATCTACCAGTGCCCAGCAGTGCCGCCCATCAGTGCCCAGCAGTGCCACCTATCAGAGCCACCTATCAGTGCCACCTATCAGTGCCCATCAGTCCCATCTATCAGTGGTACCTATCAGTGCCCATCCGTGCCACCCATCCGTGCCACCCATCCATGCCACCCATCTGTGCCACCCATCCGTGCCATCTTATGTGCCCATCTTTGCCCATCAGTGCCGCCTTATCTGTGCCCATCGGTGCTGCCTTATCTGTGCCTATTTGTGCCGCCTTAACTATGCCTATCAGTGCCCACCAGTGCAGCCTATCAGTGCCCACCAATGCAGCCTATCAGTGCCCACCAATGCAGCCCATCAGTGCCCACCAGTGCCCACCAGTGCAGCCCATCAGTGCCCACCAGTGCAGCCCATCAGTGCCCACCAGTGCAGCCCATCAGTGCCCACCAGTGCAGCCTATCAGTGCCGCCTCATCAGCGCACTTCAATGAAGGAGAAAAATGACCCGTTTGCAAAATTTTGTAACAAACTATTAAACATGATTTTTTTTTTTTTTTGCATCTTTTTTTGTTTGTTTAGCAAAAAATAAAACTCCGAGCTGTAATTAAATACCACCAAAAGAAAGCTCTACTTGTGGGAAAAAAATGATAAAAATTTCATTCGGGTACAGTGTTGTATGCCCGCGCAATTGTCATTCAAAGTGCATCAGCGCTGAAAGCTGAAAATTGGTCTGGGACTGAGGGGGGTTTAAGTGCCCAGTAAGCAAGTGGTTAAACTGTGAAAATGCTTACAAGAGTACTGAGAGTACAGAGATTGTTGTGCTGTTTTTTCTGCGTTCAATCTATAGGTTTCAGATAAATGACACTGCTGTATGCATTAAAGCTGAATTACAGGTATATATCACCAATACATCCATACATTAATCAAGTAAAAAGCAATACATTTAATTTAAGTACAGTATAGCAAATATGTATCTGAATATTGCAGCTTTCTGTAACCTGTTATGTAACAGGATAGCCAGACTGATAAAGAGAGGGCTGGCACTGTAGACTCCTAAGGCTATATTACATTGCACAGTGCTGTCAATCTAACAGCTGGATCAGAGGAGGAGTGAATGGCTCTAAAAATTCAGTAAACCTGAACTGAGAGGCAAATACGATTGAGCAGATAGGTCAGTGACAGGTTGGGGTGGTTTCCATTTGCTTGTACTAACTGATATATGCCTAACCCTCTTAGGATATCTGCATTCTGGATAAAGTAGTGGAACAGACACCTTTATTAGCATTATTAATCTGGGGGAAGATAATGTTAAAGTGACCATACAGGGATCAAAATTTGGTTGGTTCAGCTGGGACCACCAGAATTTGATGCATGTATGGGTAGGCTAGTTGTATAAAAGTCAATATACTGATCGACTTCGGAAAAACCAACCTGTCGAGTTTTTCCTGAATAATCAGTGGTACCGTCAGAATACAGTCATACAGCGGGAGTTATTCCCCCATCCACATTATGGAAGGGGGAACTAGGTCTTTTATTTCCCGCTGGTTGATCGGAAAAACAAAAGAATAATGTATGGCCAGCCTTAGACTAGCAGATTTAGATGGACTTGACTAATAAATCGAAGTTGAACTCCCAGCTAACATGTTATATGCAGTTTTTTTTCTTTTGGGTTAAAATTGACATACGTTATTACAAGCTGACCATAGTAAGCCTTAAAGTAAGTTGAAAAATAACAAACTTAAATGCAGCTACACATAAAAATTGGTAAGTTCATAATTAATACAGTTTTGTTTTGGGGTATAATAAAGCTGTACGAAATACAATTAAACAAAAAGAAATATCTGCTTAACCTAACACTAAGACCTCATCAACAAAAAATAGAAAAAAAACCCCCAAAAAATAAAGTTCAGTATCTTGTCTGGAGGCAAGCTGTACATTGCTGACTAGTCCTGATAAACCTATCTTCCTGTACCAGCATCTGGCAAGAATTGCAAGTCACTAATGCCACTCTGTGCTTGTTCGCTTTACTCGGGGCCCTGAGCCAGAGGTGTAACAGAGGCCATCCTTATCTCTTCATGCTCCTTCAACAGGTACATGTTGAACTTGTTCTCAGTCAGTCCCTCCAAGCAATGAAGACAATGACAGCCAGGCTATTAGCATTTTTAGAAGACTAGCAAGTCAGTACAGGTTTTTCTTTAAAGTGAACCTGTGCTTTGCTCGTGCAGGGAAAAGCAACAGGCTCAGGGTAATGGTTTAAAGCGACACTTAATATCTTCATGCTCCATAAAATCCATACACATCCACTACTACAGCTCTCTCCCTTGGCATACTGGGGGCTGCAGTCCCCTTCAAATTCACTGTAGTGGGGCTGCTCCTCTTTGTGACTACATAACCCAAGAAGCTCTGCTTTTGCTCTCTCCTGATTGGTCCCCTGTGGCAGCCAATCAGCAGGCTGTTGTGTGTGTGTGTGTGTGTGCAGCATGGGGAGGAGAGGGAGAGGGGAGGAAACCCCCACAGCTGTGGCTTTGCTTGTGTGCCAGCCTGTGTGTATGTGCCCCCGGCTGTCCCTGGCTGAGCGTGGGGGAAAGGAGAACATCGGCACCCGCTACACACTCCCCCACACCAAAGAACCTTTGGCCCTTGAAAGGAGGTATAGAGTCCATATCCTGTTGCATGCTTTTTTAGTATACAACATGAGGCAAACAGGTGAATGCAAGCATAACATTTAGATACACGAAAAATAAAAAATAAATCTTTAACTAGAATTTAGGCTTGAACAAGTCATATCATGAACTTCCCAACAATTGTTATAAGAGGGGAGGTTGTTCTGTCCACAGGCCACCAATACTGGGTTGGCCCATCTAGATGTGTCAGGGGGAGAGTTGAGGTTGCTCTCAACCCAAAACATCATAGGTCAATCTCTTGGGTGGGCGATTAACTCTTCGCTCTCTCTGCTCTCTAGGTAAAGGTGTTGCAGGCTCACTAGCCCTTTCTTCCTGCACAGGCATTTCTTCCTCCGGTACGTCAGCTCCTTCCTTTTCCCCAATAGGTCCTCCTTCTTTCACTATGGAAGAGTGAAAGTCTTCAGGATCTCCTGCCAGCAGGGAAGATTGAAGGTCTTCCAGGGGCTTACTCTGAGGTACAAACCAAGGGGCCTCTGGCCTGAGAATCCCAGTGTTAGCCTCCTTAGGAAGAGGGGGAGAAGGGGTGGCAGGTGTTCTATCCCCATCTGTTCATCCTCACTGTCATCCTCTACTGCACTCAGGGGTATGGGCTAGACCTAGTCACTGGACAGGATAACTTTGAGGTCTTTGGGGTAGGCTGTAAGTCTGGCTTTTGTGGCACGCAAACTGCTTCTGACAGGGGCAGCAGATAATTGCGCTCACTTCCAGCGATCAGCCAACTTGTGTGTTTCTCTGGAACACCCAGGTTCCTCAGCAGCACTCTATCACCAGGCTGCAGGTCCTGCACTTACACCCTGAGGTTGAAGTTTCTCTTATTTCGCTGTCCTCCAGCATCTGAGGCAGCTTGAGCCTTCTTATAGGCAGTTTTCAAACTTCTTCGATTCACATCTCCTCTGTGGGATGTTGGTGAGGTATGGTCTAAGGTCGCGCTGAAGGCCAAGTCAACTGGCAGCTGGTCTCGTGTCTGAACATCAGTCAATAAGGGGATTCGCCTATAGCATCATTTGTAGTGCTGTTGTAACATCCGCGATAGCCATGATATGCTTGATCCATTGCTGCTTTTGTTCGGAACCAAGAGTTCCAAGCATATCTAGGAGAGTTTGGTTGAATCTCTCTGGCTGAGGGTCCCCTTGAGGGTGATATGAAGTGGTTCTAGACTTTTGGATGCCTAAGAGGCCTAAGAGCCTCTTGATGAGGTTACTCTTGAAGTCTCTCCCTTGATCAGAGTGGATGCGCTGACGCAGACCATAATGTACAAAGATTTTCCCCACCAAGATCTTAGCCACAGTGGATGCTTGTTGGTTTTTTTGTTGGAAATGCCTGGGCATACCTAGTGAAGTGATCAGTCTCTACCAGGATATTTCCCTGTCCACTCGGATCAGGTTCCAAGCACAGAAAACCAATGCACAAAAGCTCAATGGGTTCTTGGCTCTGAAGATGGCCCATTGGGGCAGCTCAGTGAGGCAAAGTCTTCCTTGTATGCATCTGATGCAGGAGTGGTAATAGCCCTCGATTTCAGCCCACATGCAGGGCCAGTAGAACCGATCACTCACCAGGTTAAGTTTCCTCTCGGGCCCTAGGTGGACATGGTTGTCATGTAGGGCAGCTAGCACTGTCTCTCTATGCTTCCCCGGGTCGGAACAACTGCCATTTCTCTTCAGGATCGTCAGAGGGGAACCTTCGGTAGACCACTTGGTTGTGTAGCTACAACTGTTCCCACTCTATGTGCAGCAGATGGGCTTCCTTCTGTGAATCAATAAGTAGCAAGTCAGGGCGTTGGCTCTCCAAAGCCTTCAATACTAAACTACAAAGAGGGTCCCTTCCCTGGTCCTTTCTCAAATCTTTTTTGGAGAGCTTGGGCAGGCCTTAATCCCCAACTTTGGTGACATTACATTAACACCAGGGAACACCAGCCACTGAGACCCCAATGTCTTCGGCCCATGACCCGCCTCTAGCCTGATTATTCTGCTCCTCCACATAAAGCTCATACCCCTCCAGGTGTCAGCTGATTCCATTCTTCTGGAGAGTCTCTGGAACTGTGGGGCCTTCTTGACAAAGTGTCCGCATCTTTCTTCCTGACCCCGTTCGGTATTACAGGCTGAAATACCGAACTTCGGTAGGGCAGCCAACCACCTGTAACCAATGGCATCCAACTTGGCGGTAGTGAGGATGTATGTGAGTTGATTATTGTCTGTGTTCACAAAGTCCTCAGTACAGATAATTCCTCAGCTAATCCACCACTGCCTACTATAAAGCCAGAAACTTTAGTTGAAACTTGAGTTTGCGTGTGGGGTAGTTCTTCTCGGTGGCGAAAAAGTTTTGGCTCACATAGGCAACAATGTAGACAAAAAAATAATTGCTCCCGCGCTCGTGAAGGCATTATTGACATAGCATGGTAGAACTTTTGCAGAAAAAGAAAGGGGGGAGGGAATATAGAAGATGATCATGTGTGTCCCGCAGCCTAAACTGACCAGGGGTGGTCAGAAGAAGGCTGAGTGGAAGAAAAGAGGTGGAAGGCGCGTGATTAAAACGCTAGGATCAAGATAATACAGTTTATTCATGTACAAAGTAGACAAATACATATAAAAAAAAAGTTCTTACATTTTCATAAAAGCTGAGTTACAAAATGTACACATTAAAAGATTAAAAGTTGACATGCCCATGCAAGGGCAAGTACTCAAAGTGGGCTGACGCATTTCGGGGGAATTTCCCTCTTCATCAGAGCCTTGCAAAAAGGAGAAAACTCTGTATAGTGCAGTAGACCAACATGAAAGGTATGGCTAGTTGGGAGGTATGTCACATGGTGAGTGATCAGTTTTCCTTAGCTCTAGACCAGCCCACATTCCAGAGCTCTGCCTGTGTGAGGTAGAGAGATGTATTTCTCTTTCTGTATGGGTCTGTCAATAGTACCTGCATCTGAGTATTGTGAGGGTACTGCAGCCTGCTTGCATCAGCGAGAAAGCAGAAAGCGGTTGCTTCTATGGGGTTTCTGAAAGCCTCTTGCCAGAGAGTGCCTTCAGCTTTAGGGAAGCTTTTAACTGTCTTCACCATGGGAAACATCAGAAATTCCTCTGAAACGCGCCAGCCCACTTTGAGTACTTGCCTTTGCATGGGCATGTTCAACTTTTAATCTTGTGTACATTTTGTAACCCAGCTTTTATGAAAACGTAGGAACTTTTTTATATATGCATTTGTCTACTTTGTACATGAATAAATTGCATTATCTTGATCCTAGCATTTAATTTTGCGCCTTCCAACTCTTTTCTTCCACTCACATAAGCAACAGTCCACAGGTGCCTGTCATGCTCTTGATATAGCAACCCACCTAACCCATCTTGGCTGGCATCGACATGCAGTTTGTACGACTTGGTTGGATCTGCATAGGCCAGGATTGGAGAAATTGTTAGGCTCCACTGCAGCTGCCTAAAAGCCTCCTCACACTGGGCAGTCCATTGTTCCTGAATGGACTCTCGAGGTTTACTGGGCCCTCCAGCTGGTCTTACAGGCTTAGTCGGGTCTGGGTTCTTGTTTTCCTCTTCACTTTTCAAAAGCTCATTGAGTGGGTGCTCTTCGTGTTCTTCTAGAGTCTTTTGCCAAGACGATGATGTTGTCTAGGTGCACCAGCACTTCAGTCAGGTTCATGTCGCCCACTATCTTCTCCATTAGCTTCATAGAATGTGGCTGGAGTGCCAGACAGGCCTTTAGGCACCTGGTCAAACTCAAAGAACCCCACTGGGATAATGAAAGCTGTCTTCTCCCAGTCTTCAGGTTGCATGGGGATTTGGTAGTACCCACTCTTCAAACCCAACACACTGAACCACTGCACGCTCTGCAAGGCATCTTCTATTCTTGGGAGGATATATTGGTCGGGGATGGCCCTTCAGTTCAGCATCTGATAGTCGATGCACAACCTCAGGGAACTATTCTTCTTCCACATCTCCACTAGCGGGAAAGCACTGGACTGGGATTGGATGGTTTATTTTTTTGCCTACTTCTAACATCCTCCATGCACTTCCAAATCTTTCTTTTTCCCCTGTTGTTTCTGTTTGCTTGGAACAAACAGTGCATGCTAGTTGTGGTCATGTGTACTGCTCTATGCACACTACACATCCCTAACCACTTCAGCCCTGGAGGAATTTACCCCCTTCCTGACCGAGCCATTTTTTGCCATGCGCATTGCATTGCTTTAACTGACAATTGTGCGGTCGTGCGACATTGTACCCAAATAAAATTGACGTCCTTTTTTCCCACAAATAGAGCTTTCTTTTGGTGGTATTTGATCAACTCTGTGGTTTTTATTTTTTGCACTATAAAAAAAACACAATTTTGAAGAAAACAACAATAATTTTGCTATAATATATATATATATATATATATATATATATATATTGTAGACATGTCACTGGAGAAGTGATCGAGGGGGTGTACATCTCACCTAGGTTGCTACACAGTGTGAGATGGTAAATCCAGGATGGATCAGTTTCTCAGCAGCGATATGCTGCTGAGTTGTTATTTAATTTTGCCGGGCCTGGGTTTATATGGAATGGCAGGTAGGTTTGGTAGAGGGACCTGTCATTCCACATTCCCCGATCCAGTTCTGGGTTTGGGATCAGGTGAGCTTTGATCCTAATTAGCCTGGGAAGCTAAAGGCACTGCAGGGTCTGCAGGTGGTTGCTCTCAGCCAGGGAATGAACAATCTGTGTGTTGAAGGAAGCTGCAAGCACAGCCACTGCTGGAGCTAAAACTCACCCTGCGATATCCAGGCGAAAGACGCTGTGTTTGTAAGTGTCAGATAGGTGAGCAGAACCTGTTAGTAAGCGCCCAGCCGGGCTAGGACTTTTATTTTTGTTGTACTTAGAAAGCACGGTGTTGCTGTATATTTTGTTTGCTGGACTGTTTGTACCACGAATAAACGCCAAGATCTGCTTTATAAATTCCAAGTCTGCTGTGAACTGTGTCCAAACACACCCTACCCCGGGAAGATCCCTTACAATATATATATGTATATAACATATATTTTTTAATTTCTTCATCAGTTTAGGCCAATATGTATTCTTCTACATATTTTTGGTAAAAAAAAATTACAATTAGTGTTTATTGATTGGTTTGTGCAAAAGTTATGGCTTTTACAAAATATGGAATAGATTTATGGAATTTCTTATTTATTTATTTTTTACTAGTAAATGGCGATGATCAGCCATTTTTTTGGGGCTGCGACATTGCGGCGGACAGATTGGACACTTTTGACTCTTTTTTGGCACCATTGACACTAACACAGCGATCAGTGCTATAAAAAGGCACTGATTACTGTGTAAATGTCACTGGCAGGGAAGTGGTTAACACTAGGGGACGATCAAGGGGTTAACGGTGTTCCTTAGGTGTGTTTCTAACTGTGAGGGCATAGGACTGACTAGAGTAGGAGCCAGATTGTTGTTCCTACTTTGTAGGAACAGACAATCTGTTGCTCCTCCCCTGTCAGAATGGGGATTTGTGTGTTTACACACACAAATCCCTGTTCTGGCTCTTGCGGGTGGCTGGAGGTGTTTGCGCCCACCGGTCATGTACAGCGGGCATGCACACCTGCTATGGCTCTTAAAGGAGCCACCGTAGGGTACGGCTGTTCGTCCAGCAGTGCCATTCTGCCAACATATTGGCATGAGCAGCCCAACTCAGGAGAGAGCAAGAGAGAGGGTGACTGCATTTCTAAATAAAGTGGAACCATGGAAAAAGAACGTAGGAAGGAAAGACACATAAGTACCTGCTGAAAAACATAACGGCTTGCACACAAACATATCTTTCTAACAAAACAGAAATCACAGGGAAATCAAATATTACAGCTTATTGCAAGATGTATTGTGTGCTTAATATAATGTATTTAGTTTTGTTCAATGCACAAAGTAAATTAATAAAGAGAAACAATCATTTTCACGGAATGTCTGCTTCTAGGAAAGCAAATTAAGATGTCTGATCATGCCACTGTTATTAAAAGAACCCATTTGTTTTTATTCCGTTGAAGCATAGTTTCAGTTTCTTGGATTAAACTGCTTTGCTTTCCACCAACAACATTTTCCAACAAAACACTCAGTAACCTTTCATGATAGACCACTCTGAGCCAATGCCATAAAGAGTACCGAGACTGGTAATGAGAAACAAATCACTGCTTTTAAATGCTTAATTTAAGTAAACACAAAGTCCCTTTTAGTATTGTCCAAACAGAGCAGGTCATAAAAAGTACATAAATGTTTAATTGTGAGCTGCATTTAAAGCTGATATATAAAAGATAGTTTGATTCTACTGTGGAAAAGGAGAAATTGCCCACATCCCTAATATTGCATCAAAAAAGACAAAAAGAAACCCTCTGACAGGACTTTAAAGGGCAATGACTCCAAAAAATGGTAGTGCTTGTCTATGGATAATTTATTTTGTGTGTGCATGTATTTTGTATTTACTTATATCTTTATGAATTGTAGATTGCATAGATTTCTACACCACTTTCTCCTGATGAAGAGGAATTACGCCCCAAAAACCTTGAAACGCGTTGAGATTGAGCTTCACTATGTACATTTGCACATTTATTTTGTAAATAGAGGTTTAATTATGCTCTTCTATCTATGACATCAATTGATTATGCAGTTTTAACAAAACTTTTATGTATTGATGTTTTTTAAAATTTGTATTAAACTATATATTTTTCTACAATTTACTGTTTGCATACACCTTTTTTGGAGTTATTGCCGTTTAAAGTCCCGTCAGAGGGTTTCTTTTTGTCTTTTTGATGCATTTAAAGCTGAGCCACTGAATTTACAGAGGAATGCACATCTTGGAGCTGTTTTACCTGCCATATTATTTGTATTGCTATATATCCAGTCCAGAGACTTAAGCCTTGTACACACGGTATGAAAATCAGAAGGGGATTGTCGTTCGACAGGCTGTTGTCTTAAGTTCTTACCGTTTGTACGCTCCTTCTAACAAATGTTTTCCAATTTTCGGCCAACAAATGTTGGATGGCAGGCTAGTAAATTTTTGTCAAACGACAGCTCCACATCAGATTTTCGGATGGTCAGTGCACAAATCCGTCATACGAAAGTCAAAAGTACAAACACGCATGCTTGGAATCAATGCTCACCAAACACAAAATTAGCAGAAGGGGCCCAAAGGGTGGCACTCAAGAGCTGAAATTCCTCAGAGTATGTCACTGTGTACATGTTTGTGGCATGACAATTTGCGTAACATTAGTATGCAAGACAGGATCCTGTCACACGCCCCTTTGACAAAAATAAAAAAAAGACTGGCATGGGTGCACAAAACCACATACTTGTAGGTCACCCGCGGCGATCGGATTCATTGCAGAACCGATCAGTCTTCAGGTCCAGGCCAATGATTTCTGGTCTGGACCTGCTGATCAGTTCTGACCAATGAAATACCTCCTCTGCCTATGTAATGTAAACATAGGCAGAGGAAGTGATGTCACCTCTCCTCCTGGAATCTTTTTTGGTTCCTGAGAGAGGAGAAAGGACATCCAAACCTGAGCTGCACCAACACTACACTGACACCGTACACGTAGTCACACATTTCACCCCCCCCCCCAATCGCCCCCAGTTAACCCCTTCACTCCCTGTCACTATGTCACTAATTGCAGTTTCAGATTTTTCACTGATCACTCGCATAAGTGTCACTAATCAGCGTTAGGGCAGTTAGTAGTAGTCCCAGGTAGGTGAAGGGTACCCCCCTTATAAAGGTTTAACCCCTTGATCGCCCGCAGTTAACTCTCTCACCAGTGATCACCATATTAGTGACGCTGGTTAGTTGGTTATTTTTTTATACAGTCAGGGCACCTGCCGTATATTACATAATAAAGGCATACCTCCCAACATTTTTAGATAGGAATGAGGGATACCTACTAGCAAATGTATGTAGGTATAGGACACGTCCCCTGCCACACCCCCTTAAAGGAAAATTAACCAAAAAAAAGGTTAAATAAATACACAAGGGCTTTTTTTGACCACTACAGCTCCTTTATACTGGCTTTAAAAATGTACAAATGCAGCAATTTAGAAATTGGGTGAAAGGTTCTGCACTGGGAAACACTTTTTGAAAGATAAAAAGTGCATATTATATACAACTATATAGATCAGACACAAATAAGGGACAAATGAGGGGGAAAGAGGGACAGAGGGACACTGCTTCAAATCAGGGACAGTCCCTCGAAATCAGGGACAGTTGGGAGCTATGAATAAAAGGTTTAACACCCTGATCACCCAGCGACATCAGTTAGTCAGTTAGGGTCAGCATCAGCCCCGGGCATCGTCACAATATTGCCAGTAGCTCTAACACCCACGCACCCACGCACATACCATACACACCCCTTAGTAGTATAGTGTCTAAATGGATCAATATATTTGATCTGATCAGATCTATACTAGCATCCCCAGCAGTTTAGGGTTCCCAAAAAATGTGGCATTAGCGGGGTCAGCCCAGATACCTGCTTGCACCTGTGTTTAGCCCCTCCCCCCAGCTCAGCCCGCCCAAGTGTAGTATCAATCGATCGCTGTCACTTACAAAACAAAACACACATAACTGCAGCGTTTGCAGATTTAGACCTGATCCCTGTGAACGCTAACAGTTTTCTTGGTAGTGATTAAAGCAGTCTCTGACAACCAGTTGCTCTTTTTGCCCGTGAGTTGCACTAGTTGTACCTGTAAATTTCAATGCCACAATGTCCAATCAAAGGTACACTAGTGAAGAGGCCTACACATTTCTAAGCATTAAAGATGAGAGTGAAGAGGAAGTCACCCGTCTGTCAGATTCAGGCTCAGAATATGAACTGGTAGATGGCAGCAGCACCCTGGCTGATAGCTCTGAGGATGGTGGTCCCTGCTGAGGTAAGGCATACCCGACCCCGTGCTTCTTCTGTTGTTGAGGTGCAAGAACTGCAGGACTCTCGTATGGAGCATATGGAGTATGGAGCAGAGAGCCAGTACTAGTGCCACTCATCCTTCTGGTGAACTGACAAGCACCAGCGGCCTAGTGCACCCTGGTACATCCAGCACTGCAGTATCACGTGATGAGGTGGCAAGTCCCATAAGTGCATTTCAAGCTGGTGTGTTGACTAGCACAAATAGTGTGCCACAACCAGCAAGAAGACAAACACAGGCCCGTTGAGCCCATAATGCCCTTCCTGCTGCATTTGCCAATCCTAATTGGGAGCCAACCACTTCTGCAGCACCCGTACTTCCCCCATTCACTGGCCAGTGGCCAGGCAGGAATTCAGGTGGATTTGATTTTACAGTTGATTTTACGTCACTTGATTTTTATTCACTGTTTTTCACGGAAGATCCTTGTAAATCTATTGTGGACCAAAGCAATTTGTATGCTGGTCAATTCATTGTGGATAATCCCCAGCTGAACCTTGCCAGAGTGGAAACCAATTACGGTTTCTGAATTTAAGATCTTCCTGAAAGTATCCCTCCTCATGGGCATAACTAAAAAAAGTGAGTTGCAATCATATTGGTCCACTGACCCAATTCACCATGTACCCGTGCTCTGCATCCATGACCAGGGCTAGATACAAGCAGATCTTGCGATTCATGCATTTTATTGACAATGAACACTGTTGTCCTCTAGCTGAACCTGAATACGATTGGCTCCACAAAACTCGGCCCCTCATAAACCACTTCAACCAATAGTTTGCAGCCTTGTTTACGCCCAATCAAGTTGTCTGCATTGATGAGTTCCTTATTAAATTTTCTGGGCGCTTGTCTTTCAAACAGTATGTTCCCTGTAAGCGTGCCAGATAAGGGGTCAAGATCTATAAGCTCTGTGACAGAGCAACAGGCTATACATATAGTTTTATGGTTTACGAGGGAAATGATAGTCACATGGAGCCTGAGAACTGCCCAGACTACATAGGGACCGCTGACAAGATTGTTTGGGACTTGGTGTCACCCTTATTCAGGAAAGGGGTACCACTTGTACGTGGACAATTATTCACTTTTTATTCACTTGTTTGATCATGGAATTGACGTGTGTGGCACTGTGCGATCTAATCGCCAGGGCTTACCCCAGCGGCTTGTAGAGTCCCGACTTAGACTGTGGGAAAGAGCCTGCTTAAAGAGGGATTCCACCAAAAGAAAATATTAAAAGCCAGCAGCTATAAATACTACAGCTGCTGACTTTTAATAAATGGACACTCACCTGTCCCGGGTTCCAGCGATGCCGGCAGCCGAGGCCGATCGATCGTTTGGCTCTCGGCTGCTGCCGTCACCATTCTAGGTGAGGGAATCAGGAAGGGAAGCGAATCGGCTTCACTTCCCGGTTCCCTACTGCGCATGCGCGAGTCGTGCAGCGCAATAGGAATTCTCCGCGCTGTCTCTGAGACCCGTGTGTGTCCCAGCAGACAGCGCGGCAGGACAGGAAATGGCGTAGACTCCCACGGGAGTCTATGCCCGGAAGTGGGTGTAAATACCTGTCTTTGACAGGTATCTCCACCCCCCTCCCCCTTGAAAGGTGCCAATTGTGACACCGGAGGGGGGGAGGGTTCCGATCAGCGGAGGTTCCACTTTAGGGTGGAGCCCCGCTTTAAAGTGTAATAATTTCCTTGCAGTGAAGTGGAGAGATAATCAGAATGTTTTCGCTCTGTCCTCCCTTGACACGGATACAACAGTCTGCTGGTGTTTTGGAGAAACCCTTCTGTGTCCACAAATTCAATCTTAATATCGGAGGGGTGGACCTCAACGACCAGTTGATGGCGCCATACTTAATTGCCCGTAAGGCCAGGCGCTGGTACAAAAAAGTATCTGAACGCTTATGTGCTATACAAAGCGCCAGGACGAACTGGATCCTTCCTTAAATTCCAGGAAGAGATCATCACAGCCCTTCTGTTTCCAGGTGGTGCTGTGGCCCAACTTCCCAATCCAAATGCAGTGAGCTGGCTGCATGATAGGCATTTTCCATATGTCCTCCCTGGTACCCCTACCCAACGACACCCCAAAGAAGATGTCATGTCTGTAGCAAGCACAGATATAGGCGTGACACCCAGTATTATTGCCCCTCCTGTCCTGGCCAATCTGGTCTTTGCATCTGTGAATCTTTTGAATGCTACCACACACTAGTAGCGTATTAGCGTAGGATACAGCACGGAACAGTCTAGGATATGCTTTCACAGGGTCTCCAAAGATGACATCACATTTTGAGAGACCCAAATCTGGAACTGTTTCAATTAGTTATCGAAATGTTTAAAAAAAAAAAAGCAAAAAAACCCCCCAAAAAATAAAATATAATAAAAAGGCCCAAAATAGGTGCCATTTTATTGTTCTTCTCTATTGTTCTGCTCTTTTTTTACTGTATTTTGTGCTTAAATGCAAAGTTTTATTGTTACTATGATTTATCATGTTTGCTTTTCAGGTATGTAATTCGTTTATATTTTACTCTTTACTGTGTTTTATTTTTAACCATTATTTTTTTTCAGGTGCACCATTCAGCTGCAGCACTGAGTTATTTATCTTGACAGCAACAGTATTTTCTCTCACTATACATAAATCAGCGACTCCAGCGATGTAGGAGGTGATTTCCCCACCACAGTTGAAAAAACGAGCATGTATGCCCATCATTAGAAGTGGGTGGATGCAGGGCGGTATTCTAATGGTGGGCGTACCCACCGATCAATCTCTTTTTCTTGTTCAGCCCACAGGCTGCATGAAAAAAAGAACATTACAATATATGCCCAATCACTAGCCACGTATTGGTATTGGGTAGTTATGAGTGGTTATACCGGAATGATGCCTGAAGGTTTAGGTATCATCTTGGTATCGTTCTTTTCAGCTGGCTGTCGGCTTTCATGTAAAAGCAATCCTAGCACCTAATTAGCCGCTAGACTGTTTTACAAGCAGTGAGAGGGAATGCCCCCCCCCGCCATCTTCTGGGTTTTCTCGGGCTCGCCTGTCCCACCAGGAAACCCAAGAACACAGCCGGTGGTTCCGCTAGCTGACCATAGAGCTGATCGAAGACTAGAATGGCTCCAACCATCTCTATGGCCTAAGAAATCGGAAGCTACAAAGCATTTCATGACTTCGGTTTTGCTGTATATTAACAGCGCCATTAGGAAATTGGGAAAGCATCTGAGCACCGATCTTGGTGTGGTCAGATGCTTTGAGGGCAGATGAGAGATCTAGAGTCTAATAGACCCCAATTTTTTCAAAAAAGAGTACCTGTCACTACCTATTGCTATCATAAGGGACATGTACATTTATTGTGATAACAATAAAAATTACAAAAAAAATATTAATAAATGAAAGGAACAGTATAAAAATAAAATAAAAAAGCAAAATAAATAATAAAAAATAAAGCATCCCTGTCCCCGTGCGAATGCAAGCGTCGGTCTCGTGTCGTATGTAAACAGAAATTGCACCATGCATGTGAAGTATCACAAGGAACATCAGATTGACTACAGTAATTCTAGCAGTAGACCTCCTCTGTAAATCTAAAGTGGTAACCTGTAAAGGCTTTTAAAAATGTATGCAGTTTGTTGCCGCTGCGCGGTTGTGTGCAATTTTAAAACATTTCTATTATATTTTACCAAAAAGTTGGACAATATAGTGTGTTATAGTGCATTACATTTGAAAAAAGGTTTTTTTCTTCCAAAAAAATTACGTTTGAAAAATTGTTGCGCAAATGCTGTGTGGGAAAAAAAATTGCAACACCCACCATTTTAATCTGTAGGGACGTTAAAAAAAAAACTGTATAATTTTTGGGAGTTCAAAGTAATTTTGTAGCACTATGCGGTTCACCACCGTCCAGTCCAAGGACCCTGCTCCAGTAGCCCAGAGCCCAGCACCATTCAGCCCAGTGGAGGCGACCCACATCGATTCAGGGATCACAATACCCATCCATATATCGTGTTGGCTGCTGTCTTGCGAGTTTTGGTACCAGTCTTCCTGATTGGCCCACAGGAGGTTATCTGGGGGCCTTACCACATCGTCAAGAGCCTAGACCAGCATTTGGGATTTCCATTGTGTCCTCATACAGAGGATTGGTGACCGGGTACAAGCCCAACATCCTTCTTAACACAGCACAGACACTGCATGCAGACACCAATTCCCCTTTTTAGTATCAGAAGATGCTTGTTTGGAGCTGCCATTTTTAGCCAGTTACGAGGGTTTAGTTTGTCCTTGAAAATCCCTACCTAATAAAACATCCTAGATGATTACTGCAACACTTGAGTTTGTTGAAGCCTTCTCTTAAAAGAAGGGCCCCACTGGTTGCTAGTAGAAGACATTAGTGTTCTTCCCCCCAGGACCTGTATCTCTACAGAACTTTGTTCACTGTACCTGTTTAATTTTTTTGTTTGCCTCTCAATGGTGTTTGAGAAGGAGCTGAGAAGTTGACAAACCTTGGGCATATAGAATACTGTTTATTTTTTCTTCTATACTTACAGTTGCTAAATATTGAAGGGTATTGTTTCTATTGTATTGATACTCTGAAGTAAGGTGTAATGCCCTGTACACATGGTCGCACATTCCGACCACAAAATCCGTTGGATTTTTTCCAATCGTTCAGAATGTGATGACGTTCGTTGCAACAGGACTACGTTGAGGCTATTAGCCAATAGCTTTGGTCTCGTAATTTGATCTGACCATGCGTGGCACTTTGTCCAATCGTAATTCTGTACAAACTATCAGAAAAAGTCAGTTCAGATTTTTTGTCGGAAAATTTGAGATCCTGCTCTCAAATTTTTTCTGTCCGATTTCCTGACAGAAAAAGTCTGATAGAGCCCACACATGATCAGATTTTCCGCCAATATAATCTGATCGGACCTTTTCCAACGGAATTTCCGACCGTGTATACAGGGCATTACAGTGCTGCAAGTTTTTAAATTTTTTAAACTGTGATAATATATTCCAACTTGTTTATCACTAACGAGTGTGTCTGTCTGTTTCTGGTAACAATCAGCAGCTAGGATAACAGCATTTCTACTTGTGTCCTTAAAAGTGTTTGCAGTGATTTTCTCTAACCAGGTGTGCCAGAGGGGCTGAGGTCATTCTTGGACTTAAACAAATACTTGGGGGGCACACCCTAAAAAATGCATTAAAGATGGTGCAGCCATAAGACATACAAACATAACAAAATATTACAGCGCACACATACAAAAATGACATTTAACTCCTGCAAGGCTATTTAAAACACCTGAAAATTTTTAAAAAATATGGGGATTTGGTCACACCATATGGCTATATGGTGCTTAAGCCCACTTACTGCATCAAAGTACCCCATTATCGGTGGGTCCTATGCTATTCACAGAATGGAAGATCCTGCTTCTCTGAACCATGGGAGAAATACACTCCTCTATATGAAAGAAATAAAGGACTCCTCCTATATCACCGGTGGACACTAATAAGAGGTAATGGCGAGGGGATGAGGTGCTCCACCCCAAGGGATCCGGTCAGTATCCATACAAGGTCTTATTGACCACCACAACGTCCCTCTCTGTCCTCATTCTGTGGTGTCTCTCTGTCCTCTACCCCCGGCGTCCCTCTGTCCTCTTCCCCCGGGGCATCCCTGTGTCCTCTTCCCATGGCATCACTCTGTCCTCTTCCCACAGCATCCCTCTGTCTTCTTCCCACGGTGTCCCTCTGTCCTCTTCCCACGCCGTCCCTCTGTCCTTCTCCCACAGCATCCCTTTGTCCTCTTCCCATTGTGGCCCCTCTTCCCACGGTGTCCCTCTGTCCACTTCCCACGGCTTCCCTCTGTCCTTCTGCCATGGCGTCCCTCTGTCCTCTTCCCATGACATCCCTCTGTCCTCTTCTCACGGCGTCCCTCTGTCTTCGTCAAATGAAGATGACAGGGCGGGTCTTAAAAAGGAAGTGGTGTGGCCTGACAGCTCAAGTAAATTTGGGCATTCACGAGAAATCTTGAACCCACAGAATTCACCTCAAACCCATTGGTAGCAGTGAACCAAAGCCTCATCATGTTTTCTAATGACAAGTTTTCTTTTAAACAATTGGAACTTTAGAGAAACTTTTTAGAAACTTGCATTCATACATAAGCATCATCGTGACCTACAAAGTCATCCATCTTTTCATCTTCTGCTATTGAACAGATTGACCAGTGCTTACAATTCATCATTAATTCTTCCAGAGCGAGTGATCATTAGCAGACTCATATTATTGTCATATCTGCAGAAATGTCTTTACATTACTTGATAAATGATCACCAACAAATCTGACTTACAAGCAATATTCTGGGCATTAAATGGAACAATAAACCAAATAGATGTATACGTGTTTCTACGTTTCTCTGTTTCGTCAAATAAAATCTTATTAGATGTCCTTGGCCTCCAGATAAAACCATAACATTAGGATTATTATGAACTTGGAAAATAACAGAAACTGTGAGACATATATCAGAACTTTTGCATGTATGTCTCTGGAAAAGCAGTACTCTTTAATGGCCAATTAGACTCTATCATTTGACAGAGAGTTTAAAGGAACACAAAAATAAAAAAAAAATGTGTTTTTGTTTAATACTTGTAAATATATTATTTATCTTAGGAATTCCTCTGTAATTGATATGCGCCGTAGACAGTGGTGTGCAGGCGCACTGGGCAGGCTGCAGATCGTGGCGTTATGCCGCTCGTGTCGGCTCCTGTGCGCATGCGCGGGAGAGATGTCATCGCGGCTCCGGCGAATCACAGCGCCAGAGCAGCGGGACCTGGAAGTCACTCCGGGATACATGGCAGCGGCAAACATGAAGAAGGAGGACCGATTCGGGGGCTTCGTTCTCAGGTAAGTTATTCATAATGAGCTAGTATGCTATGCATACTAGTTCATTATGCCTTTGCCTTGCAGGTTGCATTTTTTTTTTTTTTAAATAGCCTTTACTTCCTCTTTAAGGCTAGGTTCACATTTGTGTGTTGTGAGAATGGGCGCATAATCTTGCATGATCCGCAAAGCACAAAAAATTATCATAGCTTTAGCAGGCATGTAGTGGTGCCATTAACTCTTAATGACACCCCAAAGCACTTTGCTAACGCATGTTTCCACACTCCAAAATGCATAGTAACAAAGTACAATGCGTCTTGATGCATCACAATTTAAACAAGGATCAAGTACTTATTTTGTGCAATTTTCACATGTTAAGCAGTCCATTGAAATGAACGCATTGCATTGCATAAAATCACACAAAAAACACGTTATTTCAAAATGCTGTTGCTGTAAATGCCCAGCACTCCTGCCACTGTCTGCACAGCTCTGTCCAAACAGAGAGGGGTTAAATCATTCCTGTGACTCTTGTATAAAATTCAGCTTGAGCTTTTGAGCTCTCTCTCTGTATACTGTATATAGCAAGCTTTAAAGTGTATTTAAACCCAAATACTTGTGAAAGTTTTTCAAAATTGCAGTGCCTTTGTAAATTTCGGTGAACCGAACATATAACAAAACAATCTTATCTATCTTGTGCAAAATACAATTCCCATCAGTCCTAATGTAATGGAAATGAACAAGGGCATATTTGAAGTCCAGCCTTGATAGCAATAATGACCCCTTCTATAGATACTGTGGTGATATAAATGTAGCTACCCAAGGACAGGTGAAAAAAGGTAAAAAAGTAAAAAAATAAGAAAACTTTTGCTGCCACTTGCAATATTTTACTTTACTTTTATTTTTTGGATTTTAAGGTTAGATGCAATTAACCCCTTTCAGACTGGACCATTTTGCTGGCTTAAGTCCAAACCACTTTTTGCGATTCGGCACAGCGCCGTTTTAACTGACAATTGCGCGGTCGTGCGACGTGGCTCCCAAACAAAATTGATGTCCATTTTTTCCCACAAATAGAGCTTTCTTTTGGTGGTATTTGATCACCACTGCAGTTTTTATTTTTTGTGCTAAAAACAAAAATAGAATGACAATTTTGAAAAAAACACATTATTTTTTACTTTTTGCTATAATAAATATCCCCCAAAAATATATAAAAAAACATTTATTTTCCTCAGTTTAGGCCGATACGTATTCTTCTACATATTTTTGGTAAAAAAAAAAAATCACAATAAGCGATTATTGATTGGTTTGCGCAAAATTTATAGTTTATGGCATTTTTATAATTTTTTTTTTTTTACTAGTAATGGCGGCGATCAGCGATTTTTATTGTCACTGCAACATTATGGTGGACACATCGGACATTTTTGACACATTTTTGGGACCATTGTCATTTATACAGCAATCAGTGCTATAAAAATGCATTGATTACTGTGTAAATGACACTGGCAGTGAAGGGGTTAACCAGGGGGTGGCAGTGTAGGGGTTAAGTATGTCCTAGGGGCGTGTTACTAACTGTGGGGGGCTGAGCTATGTGTTAGTGAACACTGATCTCTGCTCCAATCACATGGAGCAGAGATCAGTGTCATTTGTTGTGCAGAACATGGAGATGCTGTTTACATCAGCATCTCCCCGTTTAGCCTCCCGTGAGACGATCGCAGGTATCCCTGCGGCGATCGAGTCCATGGGACCCGCGACTGGACTCACGGGGGTCCCAACAAATGGACGTACCTGTACGCCAGTTTGCCTGCCCATGCCATTCTGCCGATGTACATCGCTGTGCGCCGGTCGGGAAGTGGTTAAACAGTGTGTTTGGTTCTGTATGTTATGTTCTATGTTACTGTATTGCTAAAAAGTTTAATCCTCTTTGTAATATTTTCTGGTTTTAATTAAATCATACTTTTGCCAAGTGTATCTACAGTTGTATTCAGAAGCACTTATTTTCCAAGGGGAACAACTCTTACTCAGTTCAGCTGTAATGTTGTCACCTTTCCTTGCATGCCCCAAGTTTGACAAGTATCCATTCCAATGCATAGTGCGCTGGATATGCAGTATATGCTGTAAGCTATTGTTGCTTTTCTAAAGTTGTATTGTCGTTATGTTGTGGGGCCACTACAAATAATGGTTAGGCTCCTTTCACAGGGACATTCCGATTGGGTCTGCCTGTCAATTTTTCAGGTGAACCCGGTCAAAACTTGAATCTTCTCTATGGAGCGGCGGGTTTAAAAGGACATGTGTCATCAATGTGCCATCAAAAACAGACGGATGGGGATCTGTCCCCCTTTTGTCTAGAGCAGGGGTCTCCAAACTATGGCCCTCCCATTGTTCAGGAACTACAATTCCCATCTTGCCTAGTTATGTCTGTGAATGTCAGAATTTTACAATGTCTTATGGGACATGTAGTTCCGCAACAGCTGGAGGGCCATAGTTGCGAGATCCCTAGTCAGGATCAGATGGCAGTTGGGTGTAAACAAACAGGCGGCCCGTTTATACTTGGCCTCCCATAGGGGAGAGTGGTTTGTGTGCATGTCCGCTCTGCATGAATGAACTTAGATATGGACCTCTCATCTGCCCGTTCAGTGAGGATCAGCGAAAATATCCCCTGCTGAGCAAGCAGAACACAGCCGCAGTCTGCCCCTGTGAAAGGGGCCTTAGTGGGGTTCTCTTTTTAAAGCTTGGCTCAATGAGTGTTTTTTTGTTGTTGTTGCATGACTGGGGTGTAGGTACAATGCGCCTTTTGAGAGGGGAATGAGGGACACCTATTAGCAAAAGTATGTAGGCATAGGACACACCCCCTGCCATGCCCTATTAAAGGAGAAGGGTAATGTTTTGCCTAGGGATAGAGGAATAAGATGTAATAATTTATCCCTTGCTTTGGTCAGCCTTCATCTATGCAACCGGTCCCTCACAGACCCTAGCTAAAGCTTTCCCAGCCACGGACACATGCTTACCCTCTCACATACTATGCGGGACTGATAGGCTTGTACTGTGCATGATGATGCAGAGAGGTTAGGCCTAGGTCCCTCTTCTCTGCCCCTACAGTTTATAAGCTGTAAACCATTAGAGTGTAAGGTGGGGTGGGGTGGGGTGGTGGTTGCCTACTGCAAGATTTTTTTCTGTTCAGTTGGGCTTTAACATTGACCAACTTCTTTAAAACAACCTAGAACCTTCTTCCTCTTTCCATGCAGTGGAAGAGCAGATAGGATACAAATCTAGCCGCAAACTACATGTCGGGTCCCATGCCACATCATGATGGCCAGAGTCACATGTACTAGACATCCCAGACATTGTATTAGGTACCATTGCACCTTCTCGCTTCAACTGTCATTCCCAGCTGTGCACCATTGAGATTTCTTTACTAAAACTGGAGAGTGCAAAACCTGGTGCAACTCTGCATGGTAACCAATCAGCTGCTATTTTATTTGTCAAAGCTTTATTGAACAAGCTAAAGGTTAGAAGCCGATTGGCTACCATGCACAGCTGCATCAGATTTCCACTCTTCAGTTTTAGTAAATCATCCCCAATGTGTCTGAATAATAGAAAGTTTCATTCTTATTTCCTTTTCCTATGGACAATGAAATATTGACTGATTAGTCTGTGAGGTTTTCCTGCAGGCTGGGATATGTCTGTGCCCCCTAAATTAGCTGTAAGGACACAGCAATGCTCCTTACAGTGTGTAACAATCTTCTTTTTAAATCCTTATCCTTTAAATATTTGTGTACTTAGCAGGCCTACTGAGAAAGGGGGCCGTCCTTTTCCTTTTTCCAGCAACTTCCAATCAATGGAAGCCCATGAACGGATGGCGTCTTATATCTCTGCCAACTCTAAGCCTCTTGTTCGGACATTTGCATAGCATAGCAGCTAGAAAAGATAAATTAAGAGTTATTCAGAGTTTGTTTTTCACTTTTTAGAAAAAGAAAAACTCTGACTACAGTGAGTTTCCTCTTGGGCGGTCTTTTTACCAATTGGAGGATCTTAGCATGTGAAGACACACATATAGCCAAGTACAGGTGTTGGATGTCTGTCTGCTGAAGTGTAGATCAGAGCGATTGCACATGGATTGAATTCATATTATATTCCAGCACAATAAATGAGTACACTTTATGCTGTGCCACCAGACCTTTTGGATCCACAAGCTAAATACTTTATCTCCAAATGGCCTCAGTAAGGTTCCATAAATACAGAGTGTAATATAATGGTGGTCTAATACATCTTTATGTATCTTATAGGCTTGTGTGATGGTTGTATTACCTTTGCAATTGACCCCACCCCCTTTTTTTCCTGTTCTCCTTCCCTTATTCTTTTTATAGATTTTTTTTTTCAATTTCTTTATTTATTTTTTCCCTTTCCATTTTTTTCTCAAGTAAACAAGAATAGAATTTTACATAAACAATCTAAGAGTCATACATCAAGTTTCCATATTCATACATAATAAACAAAAATAGCATAACAATTCATTCTATTCCCTTCGCTTCTTACTCCCCTTATAGTGTAATGTATAAATCCACCGAGAGATCAGGCAAGGTTAGTGGTAATATATATAATATATCGGGACAGTATCATAGAAACTTCTCTCTCAGTCCCACATACCCCATGTCTGATCCTAGGTTGGTACTGTTCCCAATCAGATCAGAGTTGTATTGTTATCCCCCCCCTGATATTTTCCCCCCTATTCCTCTCCCCCCCCCCCCCCCCCCGAAAAAAAAAAGAAGGGGGGAACCAAGCCATAGAGAGGGGGAGGGGGGGAGAGAGGGGGTTCCCATCTCCTTCCCCAATATCTCCCCCCCCACCCCCCTAAATCGCATCGATCCGTCTCCTTCCCTCCCCCGAGGAGATATAGAGGTTCCATGGTGTCCATATTTCCAAGTAAGTTTCCCTTCTTTTCCTAGCTGTCCATATTAGGTCTTCCATCCTGTTCACCTCCTCAACTTTCTTCAACCACATGCTCACACTGGGGGGTTGTATTTGTTTCCACCTAAGTGTTATACATGACTTGGCTGTATTTACCAAGTGACACAGGATGGAATTCCCACCTATATTTCCTGAGGTCTCTGACAAGTTCAGAAGGAATACTGCTGGGTCCTCCCGTATTTCTACATCGCTAAATTTTTGAACGATCTCTCGTACATCTTTCCAGTATTTCTTAATTTTTGGACATGACCAAAATATATGTAAAAAATTTCCCACTTCTTTCTGGCACCTCCAACACTTATTTGATATATGAGGGAAATATTTGTGAAGTTTTTCTGGTGTTCTGTACCACTGTGCAATAATTTTATAATTAGTTTCCTGTAATTTTGTGCATGTTGCTGTTTTAAAAATTGATTGTATCATCTTTTTCTTCTGCTCCTCAGAGAAAATCCTTCCTAAGTCTATTTCCCACTTCCGAAAGAAGGGTAACTGAAAATTTTCTACGGGTTTAATCAGTAACACATACATTTTCGAGATTACATGTGTAATTGGTTCCTTTTCCGTACAGAGTTTCTCAAATGGCATATAGTCTCGATCTAATAACTCTGGCTCTATCTCTGTTCTTAGAAAATGTCCTAATTGTGCCGCCTGCCAGAAATCTAATTGAAAGGGGCCTTTTCTATCTATCATCTCCTGCATTGTTGGCCATTTACCTTTTTTCCCAAAATGCGAGGCTTGGTATATTCCCTTTTTAATCAACTTATCAAAAGGTCCTTTCTGTATGCCTGGTATAAATCGGGGGTTGCCCAATATAGGGACTAGAGGGGAGTTCTGTGTCGATATCTTATTCTTAGTTAAGAGATGGTAGCATATCTGTAATGTGGGTCCTATTGTAGGGTGTAGCTTCGTGTCTGAGGTCAAATTTCTGTAGCACCAAGGTGCTCTATGTAATAGCTCCTTACATTGTGCTTGCTCTAATTTTACCCATATTTTCTGATCTCCATGTCGACACCAGTCTAGTAATCTACCTAGATGTATTGCCTGTTAATATTTATATATGTCTGGTGTTGCTAATCCCCCGTATTGCTTTGGTAATGTTAATAATGTCCTCCGTATCCTTGGTTGTTTGTCTGCCCAGATAAATTTCATAAGTAATGTTTGTATAGTTTTGAAAAATTTTCTTGGTATTAACATTGGGATTGCCTGGAGGAGGTACAGGAGTTTTGGCAAAATATTCATCTTGATTATATTATTTCTTCCAAACCAGGAATGTATTCCCCTGTGCCATCTCTCCAGGCATCCTCGTACCATCTTCAATACTGGTGCGAAATTTAATTCATATATCTCATTGAGGTCTGTTGTAATCGTTATTCCCAGGTATTTCAAGCCATAGTCCGTCCAGTTAAATTTATAATTTCATTTTATTAGTCTCATCATTTTCTCTGGGACTGCTATCATTAAGGCTTCTGACTTGGAGCAGTTTATTTTAAAGTAGGATAGTGTACTGTATGTCTCGATTTCCTTACATAGATTTGGGAGCGAGATTATCGGGTTCGTCACTGTAAAAAGCATATCATCTGCATATGCTGCAACTTTATTATGGGTATCTCCTATGGTTATTCCTTGGATATCCCTGTTGAGTCTTACTCTGCATAGAAGTGGTTCAAGGGTCAACGCAAATAACAAAGGGGACAATGGACATCCCTGTCTAGTCCCATTTGTTATTGGGAAAGATGTAGATACCACTCCATTTACTCTTACTTGAGCTGTAGGTTTTTCATACAGGCTTGTTATCCAGCCCATCATTTTCCCTCCTAGCTTTATATGTCGGAGTACCGAAAACATAAACCCCCACCCCACCCGATCAAAAGCCTTTTCTGCATCTGTTCCCAGAAATATACAGGGGGTCTCGGTAGAGTTAACTGTATGTATTAAGTTTAAGGCCTTAATAGTATTGTCCCTTGATTCTCTTGTTGGGACAAATCCCACTTGATCTTGATGAATCAAAGAGGGCAAATACTGTTGTATCCTCAAGGCTAGTAGTTTGCTAAATATTTTCAAATCTGCGTTCAGTAAAGATATTGGCCTATAGCTTCCACATTGTTTCGGGTCTTTACCTTCTTTCTGTATCACTGTAATTGTAGCTTTAAGTGTATCTGAGTGGAAAGTCGATATGTCTCCTATTTCATTAAAGAATTTAACCATATATGGACATAATTCCGGCATAAACGTCTTATAATATTGGGCTGTTAGTCCATCTGGACCAGGTGCTTTCCCACTTTTTATCTGTTTTATCGTGTTTTGTACTTCTTCTAGTGTGATTGGGGATTCCATCTCCTCCCGTGCAGTACTTGTCAGAGTCGGCATTTCACTTGAACTTATGTATTCACTTATCTTAGTTTGATCTGATGCCCTCAAGTTTAGATTATACAATGAGGAGTAGAAATCGCCAAACACACCAGCAATCTGTTCTGGCACCCGTTCTTCATCCCCACCTTTTTTTCTAATTATAGGTATGTATGTCTTGGTTTGTATTTCCCGTAATGCTCTCGCTAATTGTTTTCCGCATTTATTGCCGGATTCATAGCTACACTTACGTCCTATCTGAATTGCCATTTTAGCTCTGTACTGTAGCAGATCTGTAACTTGCCTACGTATACTTATTAATTCTTGTTCAACTTCTGAGTTCTGGGCATGTTTATGTTGGGCTTCTAGGTGTTGCATTTTTACTAATAATTCTGTTAACTTAGTTTCTCTTTCCTTCTTAATCCTTGCTCCATGCTTAATCAATACTCCTCTGATTACTGCCTTGTGCGTTTCCCAGATTGTTCCCGAGGAACTTTCTGGGCCTTCATTCTCCTGAAAGAAGAATTTTATCTCCTTTCTAACATCCTCCAGGACTAAAGGATCCTGAAGGAGGCTCTCATTAAGTTTCCACATCCTAGAGGTTAAATGTTTTTTCCCCGTTAAGTTATATTTTAAAAAAATTGGGGCATGATCTGACCAGGTAATTAGACCAATAGTGGCTTCCTTAACTGAGGATAATTGTTTATGTGGGATAAAAAACATATCTATCCGTGAGTACACTCTATGCGGATTGGAGAAAAAAAGAGTAATCTCTTTCCTTGGGGTGTAATAATCGCCATATGTCTACCAGTTTTGTTTCTGTTAATGCCTGGGCTATCCTCTTTCTTGTTTTAGGTGTCACTGATGATGTCCCTGATGAGGTGTCTTCACTGGGGATTAATGGGATATTAAGGTCTCCCCCCATAATCAACTGTCCTTCTTCAAATTCCATAAGTTTGTCAAGTATCTCTTTAACAAAGAGGTCTTGTTGTATATTGGGGGCATAATATGTTGCTAATGTAACTCCTACCCCTCCTATAGTCCCCCTTACAAAGAGATACCTTACCTTTGCATCTATCATGGAATCCCTATGATTCCATGCTACTGTTTTTGATATCATGATGGTAACTCCCTTACTTTTGGAAATTGGGTTAAGTGCATGGTAAACCGTTGGATACCCCGTAGACCTCAGCAGAGAGAGATTATTTTCTCTGAAATGTGTTTCTTGAATAAACGCTACATCTATCTTCAGTCTCTTTAAATCATGGAATAACATTCGTCTTTTTTCCGGGACGTTCAGTCCCTTTACATTCAGGGACATTATTTTTAAAGTTTCCATATCTCCTCGGGGAAAGAGGCAGAGACAAATAAAGGTGCAAAAAAAAAAAAAAAGGGGGAGAGCCCCACTCCCTCCCGTCTAATCTACCACTCCCTCCCTCCCTCCCTAACTACCAATCCCTGGGTTGGCCGTTTACCAACGGTCTCCCCACGAATCTCAAAGCTCTACTGCTTTTAACCACTCAATTTCCGGACCCTCCGGGTTATGAGTGTTTACCTAATGGGGTTTTGTGGTTGTGCTTGGCTGCTCCTGGGCGAGCTTCCCCCGTGCCCTCCGCCAGTCTTTTATAATATCATGTTTTCTACTATCACCTGTTACTTCTCTACACAAATTGTGTCTACTCCAACATGGCTCTTTTGAAAGGCGGGGGGTAATAAAAAAAAAAAAAAAAAAAAGAAGGAGACAGAGGCCAAAATATAGGCAAAGTTAATTATGTCTGTCCATTCCCATCTACGTATATACTTTTACATATATACACCTATACCCTTGCATATACTTATATGGGCACACCCATCCACAGCTGCGCCTGTATTTGCAAATTCATACATGTTCCCACCTTTAATAGTACATTAATACAATAAACAACAATACAATATAATATCTTACATTCCTCATCCCCCCCCAAAAAAAGGGGGGGGGAGGGGAGGCAGGGTGGGGAGAGGGAGAGGGAGAAAAGGAAAAGAGGGGGGGGACAGAGCCGAAGACCACATCTTATAAAGTTATTTTATTCATCCTTAGATTCAGGTAGGGGGGTCTGGTCCCAATCCGTAAGCCCTCTGTTTCCCCCAGGTCCCTAGCTATGTGCTTTATTTTATTAGTGGTGATATTAAAGGTTACTGATATTAGTGATTAGTGATTAGTGATTAACCGTATTAATTAATTATCCAAAAAAAAAAAAAAGAAGAACCCACAGTTTCTTGTGTTCTAGTTCTATGTTCTCTCCCCCCCTGCTCATTATCCCTCCTTATCCCGCCCTCTCATCCCTCACAAGTCTAAACCGTCCCCTGTGCGCCATCATACACCTATACATTTACTGACCCTCCACATCCATTACTCCCTCCCCCCCCAAAAAAAAAACAAGAGAGAAAAAAAAAAAATGTATGTATTATATTAAATCCCCCCCTCCTCCCAACACATCAAAAAAAAAAAAGGAAAAACCACTGCAACCCCTATCATCCCATTTCCCCCCTCTTTATCTCTCTTTATCCCTAGTGGATTATAATACTCTCCTAAGTGACCACCTCTTCTAGGAACCTAGGTCATGTAAATCCCCCCCAGGGACCCGAACCCCCCCCTTTATTATATTTATCTAATCTTATTATTTGTGTATTTATCTTAGACTCTCCACCTGTATCCCCCCCCCCCCCACCCACCCGCTACCCCCACCTCGCCTCCCATTATCTCCATTCATCCCAATCCAAAAAAAGAAATTAAGAGCATATCTCTCTCCTCCCATACTTCTCAAGAGTGATTAGACAAGTTGAGAACCAATGGGTTGAGGCTACGAGAAAAGAGAAAAGAGAAAAAAAAATAAAAAAAGGGAAACAAAAAAAGGGGAAAAGCCCCAACAGGCGCACCAAAAAAAAAAAAAAAAAGAGAAAAAAAAAAAAAGAGATAAGTTCAGGGATATGAGTTAATTTAGCGTAGTTTCTAACACAAGTCTCATTGTACTGTAATATGTCTTTCTCATCTTTCCCACTCCCTCTCTTTCCCTCCTGTACTTTCTGGCTTTTTTCTCTGTAGCTGAGAAAGTGGGAGTCTCCAGTTCGGCACCATAAACGGCTCCACACCTATAAAGGCGAATAACTTTGGAAGATCGCTGTATAGTCTCAGTGTGCATGTAGATGTTCCTTTTCTTATTACCACAGCAAGAGGGTATTTCCATCTGTATGTATGTCCCTCCCGCCGTACACAGTCCAAGACAGTACGCAACTGTGCTCTGCGCTGTAATGTGGCCCGGGATAGGTCAGGTAGGAGTTTCACTACTGAACCCTCTATCTCAATATTGCCGGCCACCCATGCCTTCCTCAGCAGAGTCTCCTTATGCGCATACCTATGGAGGCGGCAAATTATATCCCTGGGCCTTTGCGGGTCTGCTGGTTTAGGCCCTAGCGCCCTGTGTACTCTGTCCAAGTCCATGTTGGGTGGGACATTACCCTCTAAAATCATGTGAAAAATGCTCATTACCTTCTCCTGTAAGTCCTCCTGCTCAGCGACTTCTGGAACACCTCGAAGCCTCAAGTTGCAGCGGCGACTGCGATCTTCAAGTTCCTCGATCTGAAGCTGCATCTCCACCAACATCTCACCCTGCTCTTTGCTCTCCCTTTCCACTCTCTCCATTTTTCCTTCAAATGAGGACACTCTTACCTCCCCCGCTATCAAGCGGTCGGAAATGACCTGGATCTCAGTGTGTACTTGCTGAATCTCAGCGCGGTGTGTCTCCTCCACTCTCTTAATGAGAGCCTCTATATCGGCTTTCGTTGGTAGAGCCTGGATTAAGCTCTTCAGATCCTCCGCTTCCGATCGTATACTACGAGGGGTGACTCCTCAGTTTTCCTCTTTGCCGTTCCCGGCCTCGGTTGAGCTTTCCATCTCTCCCCTGTTCGTCCACGCACTCGCCTCCGCTTCCGATCGTTTAATACGAGGGGTAGCTCCTTCGTTTTCCTCTCTTCCGTTCCCAGCCTCGGTTGAGCTTTTCATCTCCCCCCTATTCGCTCGCACGCTCACCTCCACTTCCGGTCATTTAGTGTGAGGGGTAGCTCCTTCGTTTTCCTCTCTGCCGTTCCCAGCCTCGATTGCGCTTTTCATCTCCCCCCTGTTTGTCCGAGCGCTCGCCACCTCGTGGGGTTTAGCTACGTCCGTAGTCTCCGCGATGTGCCCGGCAGCTGACCTCCGCCTCGGGGTGAAATACTGCTGTATAGCGGGTTGTGGGGCACCACACCCTGCAGCTCTGCGCGAGGTTTTCGTTTCTCTCTGTCTAGGTGCACTCATTCCGGGATCCTCAGGTGCAAATCACCTATGACTGGCGGTTCAGCTAGGAGCACAGACTCTGCACGCCCTCACTCAGCCATGCTCAGACCCCTTTTTATAGATTTTATTAGATTTTGTTATGATATAATTATATCAGTATCAGAAGTTATTATGTTCATCTTTTTTTGTTTTAATATGTTCCTTATATATATTCACACAAACATGCATATATGTTTGCTTTTATTTTGATTGTATAAATGTATGGATACTAAGCACAGGAGGTTGCTATGTTTTAACCTTTTTAATTAAGTGTTTGTTTATTAATACCAATCATGATATCCACTAGTGCCTGCCAGCCTGTCCTTTGGTGTAGGGTGGTGCCGTGTTCATTAATGTGGATCTAAAGTAATGCCTTGCCCGTTTTGTCTGTCAGAATTTGAAAAGGGTCGTGCCCCAAAACATCTAGTCTTGGCAACTGACTCAACTTCCTGGTGTCCTCCAGTGGCCAAAGGTTGTATCAGCTGACCTACGGTGGCATGAGTCCCTTTGCTGTACGGCCGCGGTGGGTGGTCTCTCATCAAGGATCTCCCTCAAATCTGGGTCCTTCTCAAATTAAGCCACCACAAAGGACTAATAAGCTGCAATAGATAACATTTTGCTTGTGGTTTTAAATAAGTTGATCAAACCAGATTGTTTTTGCTTTCTATGGGTAAATAAGAACCATTGCACTTTGCACTGGAGATTGGCAGTAAAATAGATGCCTTAAATGTATTTCAATTGCAACTTTCAATTCCTTAGATTTCAACTTTAATGTAGTTCCTTAGAAAAATGTACCAGGTAATTGTTAAATCTTTTGCATTTCTATGTATAAAAAACACTTACGGATTTGTAAGGCTGAACTGTATTCATCTTTTGTAATTTATTAATTTATCTACAGACCATATGTCTGTTTATCTTTCCTCTTTGCAGTTTATAGATTTAGCTACTTTCGTGTGCAACTTGCCTATTTAAAATATAAGACATGGAACGTGTCTTATGTACGTGGGTGTAAGAGACCTCATCCTATCGGATCAACTCTATAAGCACAAAATCATGAGGATTTTCCTATAAGTAAGTCAGACTAAGCTGCGTGCCAAGTCTACAACATTCCTAATTACTAGTTTGCTTTAATGCAGTATAAAGCATAACCATTAAAACAACATAAGTGGTAATAATTCAAAGTGTGTGTTTAATGCAGAATTTATTCAAATATAAAATGTTAGTATTGCACTTGACATATGGGGAAAAATGTTGGCTTTTGCCTGCCTACACAGTTATGTGGGATTTCATTTTTGAAGCTCAGGTGTTATGGAGAGCGTTAGTCTTCTGAAAAAAGAAAAAAAGAAACACTAAACAAACAGAATAAGACAAGTTTGAGATGTCATTTTTTAAAACCCAGATTATGCTATTGTTTTGAATTGAAAGGGATATTGCAATGTGAGCAGGAACAGTAATAGTGGGAATATAACTAAATATCATGGAACCTCAAAGGCAAAATTTTGATGGGGGCCCCCAGGTGACCACTCTTTGTGGCACCTGTCAGTGACAGTTATAAGGTAATCACCATCCAAATATTGTAGATCAGCTCTTCTAGACTGGAGACTACATAAGGATAAAGAGTCAGTGTCAATGGCAACCTCTCTAACCCTTAATATTATAGCGATGAATGCTTATCTTCACATGCTCACATACTTTCTATGTTTAATTTGCTTCACTTACCTCCCCAGTGGGGTCCTTCCCTCGATTCTAGGCTCCATAGCTGTAACACTGCTATTTTTTTTAACTTACTGGGTAAAATTCAACCATTGTGTAATACTGAAAAGCAAAAATATGTAAGGAGTAAAATATGGTTGTCCCATGTCTATCTATAGTAATAAAAAACATATGTAGAAACAAGGCTTTTCAAAACATTAAGGCCGCGTACACACGCGGGGACTGTTCGGCCAACTTTGTCCGTCAAACAGTTTTGGCAAACAGTCCGCTCAAAATTAGCATGGACGGACATGGCCACACACGACGGACGAACAGTTTGCTGAAACCGTGCGCGATGACGTGAACGGCACGTACGACGGGACGAAAAATACGACGTCCTATACACTGCATTATAACTTTCGACGTGTAAATCCTTTCTGAGCATGCGCGGAACTTAGTTTGCCGAACAAGCCTACACACGAGGGGACTGTTCGCTGAAACAAAGTTTCAGCGGACAGTTTTTCGGAATTTCCGAAAAACCTTGTTCAGCGGACTGTTCGCTGAAACTGTCCGCTGAAAGCCCACACACGGGCGGACTGTCCGCCGAAACACTGTTCAGCGGACAAAGTTGGCCGAACAGTCCCCGCGTGTGTACGCGGCCTAACACTTTTTTGTTGGCAGGTCCAGTCTATGTTCTCCACTACAGCTGGCTCTGGAGTGCAGCGGCAATGCAAATGGGGGGGAGGATGTTGCAAGGAAATTTGTCTATGATTTCCTCAGTCACATGGAGACAGCTATCTGATTGTATGCTGACGCCCCATCTGACTTCGGGGGCCATCTTGGGTAAGGGCAGAGCCTATTTAATACCCTGGCTCCTGGGCTTGTGCAAATTTTGCGAGTGGCTAGGGTAGGGACAGGTCACATGTATGATAGGCACAGTACTTAGAGCCAGGGAAGGGTTCTGGAGAAGTAGGAAAAGTGCAGGGACCAGGCCTGGAAAGCCTTCCTTTGGGAATGGACGACCAGGCTGCATTCCACACCTTGTAGCAGATCCTGTTGGCATCTTAAGGTCTCCAGACTACTGTCCCATCATTTTTGTACATTGCAAGTTTTCCTGGCTGCTGAACTTTTGTTACAATACATTCCTGTTGAAAAAAGAGGTGGTAGTGCTTGATTTTATATTTTATATTTACTATAGGGAATACATAATGTGTTCATGATTAATTACTTTTATGGTGTAATATATATATATATATATATATATATATATATATATATATATATATATATATATACACACACATTTTTTATTTTTATCCACCCCTGATCATCCACCCCTCCCCCTCCCCTTCTCTCTTCCTTTTTCCCTTTTGCCCCTTTCCCTCCCCTTTCCTTATACAGCGCAACATTACCACCTCTTTTTTCTGCTTTTATTGGGGTCAGAGTTTCCCCTTTACCAGTGTATGCAGCAGTAGCCCATCTTCCCTTTATGTTATACCTATAGGGTTCAGCGCAGAGGTACTATACATAATACATTCCTGTTGCTGCACTTGCACTTTGCGTGCCTTCTGCCCGCTGCATCACACTGCACCTACCGAACTTTCAACTACAGCTTTCACCTACAACTTTTCTACAGACTAAATAATATACAGTGATTTGGGATGATTTTTGTTTATTTGGCAAAAAATAAAAACCCCATTGATGATTAAATACCACCAAAAGAAAGCTCTATTTGGATGAACAAAATAATAAAAAATTAGTTTGGGTACAGCGTTGCATGACCGTGCAATTGTCATTCAAATGTGACAGTGCTGAAAGATGAAAATTGGCTTGAGCAGGAAGGGGGTAAAAAGTGGCCAGTATTAAAGTGGTTAAATGACTCCTAGTTCTCACCTCAGTGCTGATTGTTATACCTGGCTGATATTAGGGTGTGTTCCTATACCTATACCAGCTCTATATAAAAATACCATAATGTTTTCCTTAAAACATAATTAGGTGCCTATTTATTTCTGCCTGGAGTTTTATCTTGACCTCATCATCGTAACTTGAAAGCTGAACTCCAGGTTAAGATAATATTGTGTACAAACAAGAGGCTTATATATTATTAATTGAATCTTGGTGTACTTTGTTTATTTCTTCCATATATGTGCGGTAATCCTGTATGAACATTCGTGCAGGAGCTTCCTGTATTAAGACCAGTCACTGCTGCTCTACTCTACTTGCACAGGGTGACCTGTCTTGTATCTGCCCCCTCCTATAGTTTTCTGCAGGCAGCCCGCAGTGGGTAGACCTGAGCTACTCTCACAGCCCTGCTCTCTGCACAGGTACAGGCGATGATTTCACCACTACTTTTACAAGGTAAAATCTGGGTTTACAAAGACATTTGAAGCACACAAATAGATGTATATCCTTTGTGGCTATTGAGGAATATATTCAACCACTTCAGCCCCGGAAGGATTTGCCCCCTTAATGGCCAGGACATTTTTTTGCTATACGGCACTGCGTCGCTTTAACTAACAATTGCGCAGTCATGCGATGCTTTACCCAAACAAAATTTATGTCTTTTTCTTTACCAACAAATAGAGTTTTTTTTGGCGGTATTTAATCTCTGCGTTTTAATTTTTTGCGCTATAAACAAAACAAGAGCGACAATGTTTTACTTTTTGCTATAATAAATATCCCCCATTTTTAAAAAAAAAACATTTTCCCTCAGTTTAGGCCGATATGTATTCTTCTACATATTTTTGGTAAAAAAAAATGGCAATAAGCGTACATTGATTGGTTTGTGCAAAAGTTATAGCGTCTACAAAATAGGGGATAGATTTATGGCATTTTTAGTATTATTATTTTTTTACTAGTAATAGCGACGATCTGCGATATTGCGGCGGACAAATTGGACACTTTTGACACATTTTTGGGACCATTGACAATTATACAGCGATCAGTGCTATAAAAATGCACTGATTACTGTATAAATGTCACTGGCAGGGAAGGGGCTAACACTAGGGGGCGATCAAGGGGTTAACTGTGCTCCATAGGTGTGTTCTAACTGTGGGGGGGATGAGACTGACTAGGGGAAGAGAGAGATCGGTGTTCATACTTAGTATGAACTTACGATCTGTCGTCTCTCCCATGAGATAACCGGGACATGTTTGTTTACACACACAGATCCTGGTTCTCACTCTGTCACGAGCATTTGTGGGTGCCCGGTGGTCATCGCACCCGGCAGGCACTCGCATCAGCTCCGGGCACATGCTGCACGCCCCCTAGTGGCTAAAAAGCGAAGCGACTTAAGGTAACGTAGATTTGCCCAGCCAAGCCACCTGCCGCAGTGAAACTGCGGCAGCTGGTCCGGAAGTGGTTAATATGGCTATCCTGGGAATTCCTCACCTATCTCGGGTGACCCTTTGAATACTCCCACATTTCCCTTAAAGGGACCATAACCCAAATACTGGTGATACATAGCACCCATCCAGGAACCAACCTAGGCATCCTGTATACCAACTATATCAGAAGTACCTTAGAAGAAAAGAACGAGACAATAAGAATCAAATTAAGGTGAAAGCAAAACAGCCTACTATACCTGTGCAACACAACAGTGGGAGCTTGCAGTGCAATGTCACAAGCAATATTTGTTTTACATTGTAGAAAAATAATGCCACTAGTTTACTCAGCAGTTATATCTCAAATAGGTGGGTACTTTGATGATTCAAAAATATGTTTAAAAAAAATGTTAAACACAACAATTTTAGAATATTATGTTTGGCTCCATTTTCCTCTGCATAAATTTCACTGTACATTGCGACACTGAACTTGAAACGTTTGACCCACGTACTGTATATATGTTGTATAAGATGTGAGCAATTTGTTTGTTTAGAAGCCGAGATTCTGGATCTAAAGAATCTGTTGACAGCACTGTGAAGCATCAACAACCTGGAACAACCTTACCCATTAGGTGATGGCTGTGGCCAGTATGGATGAAGGTGGTGATATAAAGGGACAGGAGTAGTGATGGACGAACTTCCGAGGGGACGTTTTGCGAACGTGGACCGCGAACGCGGCCGATAGTTTGCGAACCGAAACGTTCGCGGCGGGCCCCATTGACTTCAATGGGAGGCGAACTTCGCAAACCTACAGGTCAAATTTGCAGCCACAAAATAATTAATAGCTGTGCAAACATAGTCCCACCACATGGCCAATGACATAACACATGTATGAGGTGAATCTGGGATCGACAACTACAAGCATTCTTTTTTTATATGGGAAATTGTTGTGACAATTCAGGACTGTGGAGCGCATGAAGGCAATGGAGGAGAGGGAAGGTCTGGGTAGGCAAAGAAGAGGGTGCAGGAGATGATCACCAGCAGCGTGACATACATCAATGACACCTGCACTGTGATAGAGTCATCTGACACCAGCACCGTGATAGAGAGCACTGACATCAGCAGTGTGACATACAGCAATGACACCTGCACCGTGATAGAGTGATCTGAAGACAGCACCGTGATAGAGAGCACTGACATCAGCAGCGTGACATAAAGCACTAACACCAGCACCGTGATATACAGCACTGACAGCAGCACCGTGATAGAGAGCACTGACATCAGCAGCGTGACACAAAGCACTGACAGCAGCAGCGTGACATAAAGCACTAACACCAGCACTGTGAAATGCAGCACTGACAGCAGCACCGTGATAGAGAGCACTGACATCAGCAGCGTGACATACAGCAATGAAACCTGCACCTTGATAGAGTCATCTGACAACAGCACCGTGATAGAGAGCACTGACATCAGCAGCGTGACATAAAGCACTAACACCAGCACCGTGATAGAGAGTACTGACATCAGCACCGTGATATACAGCACTGACACCTGCACCGTAAGCAGCCCCAGGAGGAAGTCAGCATAGCACAGGGATGGTGGGAGCCCCTCATAATGAGCATAGCACAGGGATGGTGGGAGCCCCTCATAATGAGCATAGCACAGGGATGGTGGGAGCCCCTCATAATGAGCATAGCACAGGGATGGTGGGAGCCCCTCATAATAAGCAACTCCAGGAGGATGTCAGCATAGCACAGGGATGGTGGGAGCCCCTCATAATAAGGAGCCCCAGGAGGAAGTCAGCACAGCACAGGGATGGTGGGAGCCCCTCATAATAAGCAGCCCCAGGAGGAAGTCAGCACAGCACAGGGATGGTGGGAGCCCCTCATAATAAGCAGCCCCAGTAGAAATAGGACACCGCTCAACCTCTTCAAAGACAAGGAAGTGAGCCAAATGAAGAAAGAAGGTCTCTGTGTTCTATTAAAAAAATTGTTTATAGACGTATACATGGTCTACTGGTGTTGAATTCCTCTGAGATCCATGCCTCATTCATTTTTAGAAATGTGAGGTAGGCGAGTACGCTTATCGGTCACGATCCCCCCTGCTGCGCTGAACGTCCTTTCGGACAGGACACTGGATGAGGGGCAAGCCAACAGTTCGATTGCAAATTGGGCAAGCTCTGGCCAGAGGTCAAGCCTGCCCACCCAGTAGTCCAGGGGTTCATCACTCCTCAGAGCGTCCACATCGGCCGTTAACCCGATGTAGTCGGACACCTGACGGTCTAGGCGTTCCCTGATGCTGGATCCGGATGACATCTGTCGATGGGTCGGCTGAAAGAATGACATCATATCCGAAGTCACCAACACATCTTCAAACCGGCCTCTTCTTGCAGGCGCTGTTGGATTGGTACCCACAACTCCTTCTCTGGGAGTGGGAATTGCTCCTCTGCCAGCGCACACAAAGGCAGAATGCAGCATTTCTCGAAGCAAGGCCTGGAAGTGCTCCATTCTGCCAGCCCTCTGTGACGGCGGTAACATTTCCGCCAGTTTGTGTTTGTATCGGGGGTCTAAGTACGTTGCCACCCAGTACTGGTCCTTGACCCTTATGCTTTTTATACGGGGGTCCCTATTAAAACACTGGAGCATGAAGGCCCCCATTTGCACTAAACTGGAAGCGGTGTGGTGGCCTGGCTCCTGCTCATCATCCAGGATAATGTCGTTCTCTTCATTCTGTTCTCCCCATCCACGCACAACAACAGGGATCCCAGAAAGGTTCAAAGCATGCTCTTCTTGCTCCTCCTCATCCGCCCCGGCACCATCCTCCTCTGAATCCTCTTCAGACTCCTGTTGTTGACTTGTCTCAGATAGAGTAGCCCCCCTGGGAATTTATCCAGCATTGCGACTTCCTCATCTTCCCGCTCCTGCTCCTCCACAGCTTGATCAATGACACGACGCAATGCACGCTCCATAAAGAAGGCATAAGGTACCATGTCACTGATGGCGCCATGGCTGCGACTGACCAGTTTGGTGATCTCCTCAAATGGCCGCAGAAGTCTGCATGCGTCGCACATGAACAGCCACTGGCGCTGTGAAAAAAAACCCAGCTCCCCAGAACCTGTTCTGCCGCAGAGTTCATACAGGTAGACGTTAACTGCACGTTTCTGCTTGAGCAGCCTATCAAGCATATAGAAGGTTGAGTTCCATTGCGTCGGGCAATCGCAAATAAGACGTCTGACCGGCAGATTGTGTCGCCGCTGAATGTCAGCAAGGCGAGCCATGGCCGTGTAAGATCTTCTGAAATGGGCCAATATTTTCTTTGCCTGCTGCAAGATGTCCTGGACCCCAGGGTATTTGACAACGAATCGCTGCACGACCAAGTTTAATACATGTGCCATGCATGGCACGTGCGTGATTTTGGCCTGTTTCAATGCGCTAAGCAGATTGGCACCATTGTCACACACCACTTTACCAACTGTCAAATTGAGCGGTGTTAGCCACTGATCTACCTGTGAACGCAAAGCTGAAAGGAGTGCCGGGCCAGTGTGGCTCTTGGCTTCCAGGCACAACAGACGCAGCACGGCATGGCAACGTCTCACCTGGCATGTCGAATAGGTTCTGGGGAGCTTGGGCGGCGCAGCGGAAGAGACGCTAGCAGCAGAAAAGGAGGAGTCAGCCGAGGAGGAGAGGGAGGAGGATGGAGTAGGAGGAGGAGGAGAAGAAGAATCAGGCCTGCATGCAATCCGTGGCGGTAAAACCAAATCTACACGGGTGCCACGGGTTACATGCTTGACGGCCGTCAGAAGGTTCACCCAGTGGGCAGTAAAAGTGATATACCTTCCCTGCCCGTGTTTGCTAGACCACGTGTCTGTGGTCAGATGTATCTTGGCACCGACACTGTATGCCAAAGATACATTCACTTGCCGCTGAACATGGCCATATAGCTCTGGGATGCCCTTCTCTGAGAAATACTTCCTTCCTGGGACCTTCCATTGTGGTGTTCCAATGGCCACAAATTTGCGAAAGGCCTCCGAGTCCACCAGTTTATATGGCAGTAGTTGGCAGGCTATGAGTTCTGACAAGGCAGCCGTCAACCGTTGGGCAAGAGGGTTATCCGGCGTCATCATTTTTTTTACGCTCAAACATTAGGCCCACGGAAGCCTGCCTTTTTGCAGAAAAACGTGAGCTTGGCGTGATGGAAGGTGGAGTGGAAGACAATTGTGAGGAGAGAGGAGAAGGAGAAATAGAAGACGAGGCTGAACGGTGAGAGCCTGGAGTGTGGCTTTGTGTGTTCCGTTGCTCCCACTGGGCTCGGTGATGGCTGCTCATGTGCCTTCTTAAGGCGGTTGTCCCTAGGTGAGTGTTGGGCTTACCGCGACTAATGCGTTTACTGCAAAGATTGCAGATGGCAACGCTATTGTCAGCAGCGGACACGTTAAAAAAAGCCCACACTGTGGAGCCATGTGCCGGTGTCCTGGGAGCGCCAGATGTGACCGTACATGGTCGATGACTCGCTCCTGATACATTGGCAGTCTGCTTTGTCCCTCCTGGGCAATGTACAGTGGTGTGAAAAAGTGTTTGCCCCCTTCCTCATTTCCTGTTCCTTTGCATGTTTGTCACACTTAAGTGTTTCGGAACATCAAACCAATTTAAACAATAGTCAAGGACAACACAAGTAAACACAAAATGCAATTTGTAAATGAAGGTGTTTATTATTAAAGGTGAAAAAAAATCCAAACCATCATGGCCCTGTGTGAAAAAGTGATTACCCCCTAAACCTAATAACTGGTTGGGCCACCCTTAGCAGCAACAACTGCAACCAAGCGTTTGCGATAACGTGCAATGAGGCTTTTACAGCGTCCTGGAGGAATTTTGGCCCACTCATCTTTGCAGAATTGTCCTAATTCAGTTACATTAGAGGGTTTTCGAGCATGAACGGCCTTTTTAAGGTCTTACCACAACATCTCAATAGGATTCAGGTCAGGACTTTGGCTAGGCCACTCCAAAGTCTTCATTTTGTTTTTCTTCAGCCATTCAGTGGTGGACTTGCTGGTGTGTTTAGGATCATTGTCCTGCTGCAGAACCCAAGTTCGTTTCAGCTTGAGTACACGAACAGATGGTCGGACATTCTCCTTCAGGATCTCTTGGTAGACAGCAGAATTCATAGTTCCTTTTATCACGGCAAGTCTTCCAGGTCCTGAAGAAGCAAAACAGCCCCAGACCATCACACTACCACCACCATATTTTACTGTTGGTATAATGTTCTTTTTATGAAATGCAGTGTTCCTTCTACGCCAGATATACTTGGACACACACCTTCCAAAGAGTTCCACTTTTGTCTCATCGGTCCACAGAATGTTGTCCCAAAAGTCTTGGGGATCATCAAGATGTGTTGTGGAGAAATTGAGACGAGCTTTGATGTTCTTTTTGCTCAGCAGTGGTTTTCTCCTTGGAACTCTGCCATGCAGGCCATTTTTGCCCAGTCTTTTCCTGATGGTGGAGGCATGAACGCTGACCTTAACTGAGGCAAGTGAGGCCTGCAGTTCCTTGGACGTTGTTGTGGGGTCTTTTGTGACCTCTTGGATGAGTCGTCGCTGCGCTCTTGGGGTAATTTTGGGCGGCCGGCCACTCCTGGGAAGGTTCACCACTGTTCCATGTCTTCGCCATTTGTGGATAATGGCTCTCACTGTGGTTCGCTGGATTCCCAAAGCTTTGGAAATGGCTTTATAACCCTTTCCAGACTGATAGATCTCAATTACTTTCTTTCTCAATTGTTCCTGAATTTCTTTGGGTCTCGGCATGATGTGTAGCTTTTAAGGATCTTCTGGTGGACCTTACTGTGTCAAGCAGCTCCTATTTAAGTGATGCCTTGATTGTGAACAGGTGTGGCAATAATCAGGCCTGGGTGTGGCTAGAGAAATTGAACTCAGATGTGGACAACCACAGTTATAGTATGTTTTAACAAGGGGGCAATCACTTTTTCACACAGGGCCATGATGGTTTGGATTTTTTTTCACCTTTAATAATAAACACCTTCATTTACAAATTGCATTTTGTGTTTACTTGTGTTGTCCTTGACTATTGTTTAAATTGGTTTGATGTTCCGAAACACTTAAGTGTGACAAACATGCAAAGGAACAGGAAATGAGGAAGGGGGCAAACACTTTTTCACACCACTGTAAGTTATTCCTGCTTCTCCTCCTTATCTGCTGGTCCATATCTCCCTCTGAACTCCCCTCCTCTTCCTCTCTTGTGGGCACCCACGTGACATCACTAGACACATCATCATCGACATCACCTTCCCCACCGCTATAAGTAGAGATCTCGGAGTAGGCGGCAACCCCGAGACCAACCTCCTCCTTGGGCTGATCTGGGTACTGTCGTTAGACTGCTGAGTAGCGGTTGTTGCTACCTCCTCTTCCTGATCCAATACCAAGAGTGGCTGCGCATCAGAAATGTCTTGATATGGATCGGAAAATAATTCCTGTGACTCAAGCGGAAGGTATGTGGTGGTGGTGGTGTTGTTGGTGGTAGTGTCTTTGGGGGTGCACATAGCAGAAAGTGAAGAAGAGGGTGCAGATCGAGAGGATGAGGAGGGTGCAGAAGAGTAAGGCTGAGTGAGCCACTCAACCAAGTCTGGTGCGTCCTTTAAATGAATTGAACATGCCTTCTGCAACTTCCCACTTTGGCTCAAGCCTGTTGCTCCTGCCCTACCCCTACCACCCCTGCGGAAGGGCCTGCCTCTTCCTCTGCCTGTCATTTTTTAAATGACCCTGTGACAAAACTCTCAGTCCCTATACCGATGAAGGACTGCTGCAGTATAGGGCAGCGGTCAGCAGTAGTGCACCTCAACCCTATGTATTGTGGACCTATACCAGTCCTTATAGAATAGCAGACTGTACCTCACTCAACCCTATGTACTGTAGTACCCTATACCTTACCAGTCCTTATAAGGACCTTTGTGGAACAAGTAGGTTGTGTGTGACTGATTAGCAGACTGTACGTCAGTCCCTATACCGATGAAGGACTGCTGCAGTATAGGGCAGCGGTCAGCAGTAGTGCACCTCAACCCTATGTATTGTGGACCTATACCAGTCCTTATAGAATAGCAGACTGTACCTCACTCAACCTTATGTACTGTAGTACCCTATACCTTACCAGTCCTTATAAGGATCTTTGTGGAACAAGTAGGTTGTGTGTGACCGATTAACAGACTGTACGTCAGTCCCTATACCGATGAAGGACTGCTGCAGTATAGGGCAGCGGTCAGCAGTAGTGCACCTCAACCCTATGTATTGTGGACCTATACCAGTCCTTATAGAATAGCAGACTGTACCTCACTCAACCCTATGTACTGTAGTACCCTATACCTTACCATTCCTTATAAGGACCTTTGTGGAACAAGTAGGTTGTGTGTGACTGATTAGCAGACTGTACGTCAGTCCCTATACCGATGAAGCACTGCTGCAGTATAGGGCAGCGGTCAGCAGTAGTGCACCTCAATCCTATGTATTGTGGACCTATACCAGTCCTTATAGAATAGCAGACTGTACCTCACTCAACCCTATGTACTGTAGTACCCTATACCTTACCAGTCCTTATAAGGACCTTTGTGGAACAAGTAGGTTGTGTGTGACTGATTAGCAGACTGTACGTCAGTCCCTATACCGATGAAGGACTGCTGCAGTATAGGGCAGCGGTCAGCAGTAGTGCACCCCAACCCTATGTATTGTGGACCTATACCAGTCCTTATAGAATGGCAGACTGTACCTGTCACGATCTGGAGTCAGGCTCAGAGGCCAGTAGCTATAGCAGCAGAGCAGATATTCACACAGGTCACCCTGGCTGATGACAGGGGTTCACCTGAGGTGCGGGGTCTAAGCACTAACCGGTATTCACCAGAGCTCCCAAAGGTGGAGATGGGCTTGGCTGCGTGTTAGTGCCAGGTCGTGGTCCTCAGGATAGCCCCACCAGGAGGTGAGCAAGCCGGGGGTCTGGTAGCAGATATAGCAGGTAGGGATCAAGCAGAAGCGTAGTTGAGAAACAAGCCAAAAGTCGGTAACCAATAGTTGCAGGTTGGGATTCAGCAGAAGCGTAGTCCAGGAGCAAGCCAAATGTTGGTAATGAAAGGTAGCGAGGATACCGTCAGCAGCAGGAGAGATAGAAGCAAGATATTGGCTGGTAAAGGCACAATATTCTGGCAACCAGGAAGTGCAGAGACATGGCTTAAATCAGGAAGTTCATGGGAGGAGCAAGATTCAAGACAAGATCACTCAAGGAATTGTCCAAGGAGCTGTCCAAGGAGCTGTCCAGCATTCCAGGTGGCTCAGCAAGCAGAGTCACTGCCAGACACACCAGAGGTCCCAGGTTCAAGCCCAGGTCCTAACAGCACTCCCCTCCTCCCAGGATGTCCCCTGGACGTCTTAGGGCCAGGTTTCTGAGGAAACCTCTGGTGGAATTCCCTTGTTAATCTAGGGGCATGAACATTCTCCTCAGGCTCCCAAGAATTTTCTTCTGGCCCATATCCTTCCCGTTGAACCAAATATTGCAATTTGTTCCTAGAGATCCTGGAGTCAAGAATTTTTCCCACCACAAATTCTTCTTCACCCTGTACCTCGACAGGTGGGGGAGGAGGATGAATTCTTCCAGAAAAAGTATTTTCATGAAATGGTTTGAGTAGTGATATATGAAACACAGGGTGAATCTTCATATTGTCAGGAAGTTTTAGGTGAAAAGTGACCGGGTTGATTTGAGCAGAAATCTCAAAAGGTCCCATAAACTTTTGATCCCAACTTAGCACATGGAACTTGAACTTTTAAATTTTTGGTAGATAACCAAACTTTCTCACCTACTTGAAAAGTGGGAATAGACCTACGATGTCTGTCAGCAGCCTTCTTGTAATATTCCTGCGCCTCCTTCAATGTGTCAGTCAATTTCTCCTGGATCTCATGTAATGAAGTTAGTCTGTTAGTAACAGCAGGAATTGAAGTTGAGATGGGGAGATCAGGAATAAAAACTGGATGATACCCGGTGTTTAAGAAAAATGGGCTTTGGGATGTGGAACTATGTTTAGAGTTATTATAAGCAAACTCTGCCGTAGGAAGGTAGTCCACCCAGTCACCCTGAAGATAACTCACGAAGCATCGAAGGTATTGCTCCAGAGTTTGATTGGTCCTCTCGGTCTGACCATTAGACTGCGGATGAAAAGCCGAGGACAGATTAACTGTTACACCCAAAGCTGAGCAAAAACTTCTCCAAAATTTTGAGGTAAACTGTACCCCTCTGTCAGACACCACATCATCAGGAATTCCATGAAGTTTAAAAACTTCTCTAACCATTACCTCAGCAGTATGTTCGGCGGAGGGTACCCCTTTAACTGGAATAAAATGAGCCATCTTAGTGAGACGGTCAACGACTACCAGAATGGTGGTCATCCCTTTTGAAAGAGGAAGGTCAACCACAAAGTCCATAGAAATTGACCCCCATGGTCTTGATGGAACAGGTAGTGGTAGAAGTAACCCCAGAGGAGAAGATCGAGGTGTCTTATTGCGAGCACAGGTTAGACATGAAGCCACATAACTCTTAACATCTTTCTTGTACCCAGGCCACCAAAAGGAACGTGATAAGAGTTCTTCTGTTTTAGAAACCCCAAAATGACCAGCAAGCTTAGAGTCATGTACCAACCTGAGGGCTTCTACCCGAACTGATTCAGGTACATAGAGGCAATGCGCTTGAGTCCAAAAACCATTGTTGTACTTGAGGTTAATGTCCTTAGGTGGATTATTAAGAAGTGGGTCATTCTCATACCCCTCCTTGAGAAGATTAAGAAATGTCTTTGAACTCATGGCCCCTAGAAAGTTCTTTTGAGGCAGGATTGTACATTCAGAGGTGCTTTCCTGGAGAGGCCCAGACAACATCCATGATAGGGCATCAGCCTTACCATTCCTTGACCCAGGGCGGTATGAAATAACAAAATTAAACCTGGAAAAGAAAAGGGTCCAACGTGCTTGTCTAGATGACAACCTTTTAGCAGACCTAATAAATTCTAAATTTTTATGATCGGTGAGAACGGTTACAGGGTGCTTAGCTCCTTCCAGCAGATGCCTCCCCTCAGAAAATGCTTCCTTAATTGCCAGCAGCTCCTTGTTTCCAATGTCATAATTCATCTCGGCTGAAGACATCAGTCGAGAGAAATAAGCACAAGGATGAAGCTGCATTTTTTCTCCCATTCGCTGAGAAAGGATAGCTCCCACAGCAGAATTAGAAGCATCAACTTCTACGATGAAAGGTAGTTCTGGATCTGGATGTACCAGTATTAGTGCAGAAGTGAAGAGAGTTTTCAGTTTAATAAAGGCAGCCTGTGCCTCAGGTGACCACAAAAAGGGCACCCCTTTCTTTGTCAACTGTGTGATTGGAGCAATTACCCTAGAGAAATTCCTTATAAATCTTCTGTAAAAGTTGGCAAATCCAACAAATCGCTGTATCTCTTTAACATTCTTAGGGGCGGGCCAATCCACCACAGCTTTGATCTTATCGAGATCCATGTTTACCCCTTCAGAAGAGATTATGTATCCCAAGAACTGGATCTGAGTTTGTTCAAACTCGCATTTCTCTAATTTTATGTAAAGTTGATTTCGCCTTAATCTCTCGAAAACAATACAGACATGCTTGCGGTGTTCTTCCAAAGTATCAGAGAAAATGAGAATGTCATCCAAATATGCTATTACAAACTGATCAAGCAAATCTCGAAAAGCATCATTAATAAAATGTTGAAAAGTTGCAGGAGCATTGCAAAGCCCAAAGGGCATGACCAAAGACTCAAAATGTCCATATCTGGTTCTGAAAGCAGTTTTCCATTCATCTCCGGGACGAATGCGGACAAGGTTGTATGCCCCCCGTAAATCTAATTTGGTAAAGAGCTTGGCAGAGTGGAGTCTCTCAAGCATTTCTGGAATCAGTGGGAGTGGATAGCGATTCTTAATTGTGATCTTATTTAAATCTCTGTAGTCAATACACGGACGCAGGGTGGAGTCCTTTTTCGTCACAAAGAATAAGGCTGCGCCAGCAGGAGAGGTTGAGTGTCTGATAAAACCCTTCTCAAGATTCTCATTAATCCACTCCCTGAGCCCTTTCAGTTCAGGTTCTGATAAAGAATAAAGGCGACCAAATGGTATTTCTGCCCCTGGAAGCAATTCAATGGGACAATCATAAGAGCGATGAGGAGGCAGCTGATCTGCGTTCTTTTTATCACAAACGTCCCGAAACTCAAGATATTGTGGAGGTAGCTTGTCGTATGACTGGATAGTTGCCAAAACTGCTTGTAAATCTTGGGTTGGTGGAGGGCTTATTTGATAAGATTCTTTGCAATGTTTCTTGCAATGGTCAGATGTAAAGCTTAAAGAACGTGTCTCCCAGTTGATGGAGGTATATTGGATAGAGAACCAAGGAATGCCCAGGATAATAGGGAACTTGGGTGAAGTAATCAGCTCAAAGCTGATAGTCTCCTGATGGTCAGTTTCAATTAGGAGTTTAAGTGGGATTGTCTCGTGGGTAACAGGGCCTGAAGTCAAAGGTGAGCTATCCACAGTTTCCATATCAATTGGGGCAAGTTTATTTCTTATTTGAATGTTATTACTTTGGGCAAATTCGATGTTGATGAAGTTTCCCCCAGCCCCTGAGTCCAGCATAGCAGAGCAAGGTATTTCATTGCTTTCAACAATAAGCTTTATAGGGATGACAAAATGAGTTGATAAAGAATTAACTTTACTTGCTTCCTGAATCAAAGGAGAGATGGACTGAGAAATTGAGTTTATTTGTTCAAATACTGTAACATCCGTTGCTGCAATTGTTCTTTTAAATTTATTGGGACAATTAACTGCGTAATGTCCAGAGTCTCCACAATAAAGACATAAGTTTTCTGAACGTTGTCTTTCTTTCTCCTGAGTAGTAATAGATCTTTTAATAGCATCCACCTGCATAGGTTCAGGAGTGTCAGAATCAGAAAAAACTCTTGGACCCTTAGGAGGATACTGAGTAGTAGAAAAACGCATGCCACCATTACTGCCTAGGATTCCCAGTCTCTCCTTTCTCCTTTCAGTAAGTCTCTGATCAATTCGAATACATAATTTAATAAAAGCTTCAAGGTCATCAGGACCTTCTACTCTGGCAAGCTCATCTTTTACTTGTTCCGAGAGTCCTTGAAGGAACTGACTCTTTTGTGCTGCTGGATTCCAATTGGTATCTGAGATCCAACGTCGGAATTCAGTTGTGTACTCTGCAACAGAGCGTCTTCCCTGCCGTAAATTGGGCAATTTTGCCTCAGCAGTAGCACAGCGGTTAGGATCATCGAAAACTTGGTTCATCGCAGTCACAAAAGAATCAAAATTATCCAGGATGACATCATCTTTCTCCACATAAGGAGAGGCCCAGGCTAAGGCTTCCTCAGTCAGGAGGTTGATAATAAACAGCACCTTTTTCCCGTCAAAAGTGAATGCAGCAGGTTGCATCTGAAAGTATATACGACATTGATTAAGGAATCCTCTATAATGGCGGCGGTCTCTGCTAAACTTGAGTGGTAGGGGCATTCGTGCATTAGTTTCTATGGCAGCAGTATCTCGGGCATGAAAATCCCGCAATTGTTTGTGTAGATCAAGGATTTCCTCTTGTAGACCTTTCACTTCAATTTGTAACTCAGAAAATTTTTCCTGGTAGTCAACACCAAATGCCTGGAACTCAGCGATTTAAACCCTGAGAGGAGCCATGGCAGCTGCTACAACGGCCTCCATGTTTTTGGCCAGAATATTCTGTCACGATCTGGAGTCAGGCTCAGAGGCCAGTAGCTATAGCAGCAGAGCAGATATTCACACAGGTCACCCTGGCTTATGACAGGGGTTCACCTGAGGTGCGGGGTCTAAGCACTAACCGGTATTCACCAGAGCTCCCAAAGGTGGAGATGGGCTTGGCTGCGTGTTAGTGCCAGGTCGCGGTCCTCAGGATAGCCCCTCCAGGAGGTGAGCAAGCTGGGAGTCTGGTAGCAGATATAGCAGGTAGGGATCAAGCAGAAGCGTAGTTGAGAAACAAGCCAAAAGTCGGTAACCAAAAGTTGCAGGTTGGGATTCAGCAGAAGCGTAGTCCAGGAGCAAGCCAAATGTCAGTAACGAAAGGTAGCGAGGATACGGTCGGCAGCAGGAGAGATAGAAGCAAGATATTGGCTGGTAAAGGCACAATATTCTGGCAACCAGGAAGTGCAGAGACATGGCTTAAATCAGGAAGTTCATGCGAGGAGCAAAGGGTTCAAGGTTCAAGGCAAACAAGATTCAAGACAAGATCACTCAAGGAATTGTCCAAGGAGCTGTCCAAGGATCTGTCCAAGGAGCTGTCCAGCATTCCAGGTGGCTCAGCAAGCAGAGTCACTGCCAGACACACCAGAAGTCCCAGGTTCAAGCCCATGTCCTAACAGTACCTCACTCAACCCTATGTACTGTAGCACCCTAGACAGACCAAGTTACCAGTCCTTATAAGGACCTTTGTGGAACAAGTAGGTTGTGTGTGACTGATTAGCAGACTGTACGTCAGTCCCTATACCGATGAAGGACTGCTGCAGTATAGGGTAGCGGTCAGCAGTAGTGCACCTCAACCCTATGTATTGTGGACCTATACCAGTCCTTATAGTATAGCAGACTGTACCTCACTCAACCCTATGTACTATAGCACCCTACACCAGGTTATTACCAGTCCTTATAAAGACCTTTGTGGAACAAGTAGGTTGTGAATGATTAGCAGACTGCAGCAAAAGGGCAGCAGTCAAGTATAATATTCTTTCTATATTTGGAAGAAAGAATATTATACATGTACAAGCCTATTACCATACCACTGATACCAGTCCTGAAAAGAACCTTTGTGGACCTAATATAGTAACAGCTACTGATTAAACTGACCCTCACTGCCTCACACACTGCTTCCTGCCTGTCCCTATATAAACTGACAAAACAGAGGCTACTGGAATAGCACTTTTGTGGACCTGATAGTAACAGCTAATGACTAAACTGACTGTCCCTACAGCAGACTCACCGTCCTGTCCCTTTCTCTAAACTGACAAAAGACACTCAGGCTGCTGCAACAATCAGTAGCACAGCAAACCTATATACACCTAACACCTATACCAGTCCTGAAAAGAACTTTTGTGTACCAAATAGCTAGCGATTTGGGTCACTGCAATCTCTCCCTGCTCCACACAGCAACCTCTCCCTATAGTGACAGAAGAAAGAATGTAAAATGGCCGCCAGATCGGGTCTATTTATAAGTTAGGGGGAATGTCCAAGTGTAAAAGTGCTGTAATGTCTCAATTGGCTGTCCTGTACCCCATGATGGATGTGTCATCATAGGTCAAAGTTCTTTTACACAGTAAACACGGAAGTCCGCCGGGCGAACGGCGCCAATAGTCCACCGAACGAGCGGACCGCAAACAGCCGAAATTCGCCGCAAAACGACCGCCGGGCGAACCGTTCGGCCATCACTAGACAGGAGCCAGAGGTAATTAGCTGGGTTACAATTTGAAGATAAAGGTAAAGGGAAAAGTGTTAGAGAGGCCACTCCTGAGCTGATGAAACCCAGTAAATATGCTTGATTGCATGATATTATGGATATCAAGCAGTGGCATTGCTGCTGACCTCTTTGGGAGGCTGGCTTCTAGGTCTCAATCGCTAGCCAATTTCATTGTCCGGGCTCAGATGTTCATTTAGATTTAGCACTGCCAAATTTGTACATTGAGCTGCGCATGTTCCGCTCACTGTACAGGGGCGGACAGGCAGGTAAGTAACTTTAATGCAGAAGATGCAAAGCATGTCTCTTCTGCATTAAAATTCCAGCCTGTTTGTCATTTTTTATTTATGGCCCAAAGCTCCATTTTAAAAATAGTTTCAGGGACTTAGGGTTTAAGTTAGAGTTTAAGTAAAGGTAATATTTTCACAAGTACTTCCTGTGGCAAAAGTCATGCCAGAGAGACAGCACGATCTTCAGGAGATAAACAAGTTACCTAAGAAGGAGGGCTTTGGGTTCAAAGAGAACTGGCATGACCTTATGGCCCTTGGCTGGCTACTGGCTCTAAAGTAGGGACAGACTGCACCTAAATGGGGGAGAGGGCACAGAAAATGGTTAAAAAGTTGGGGGGAGCTTACAACTAGGAGATGAGGGGAGGGACCAGTGAAGGATAAACCACGCAGTGAAGAGTCAACATGGAGATCCATGTCTATATGGACCTTGTTTGTGCACTGGTGTGCAGTCTTGTTGGAACAGGAAGGGGCCAACCCCAAACTGTTCCCACAAAGTTGGGAGCATGAAGTTGTCCAAAATGTCTTGGTATGCTGACACCTTAAGAGTTCCCTTTACTGGAACAAAGGGGCCAAGCCCAACCCCTAAAAAACAACCCCACACCATAATCCCCCCCACCACCAAATGATTTGGACCAGTGATCCAAGACATGTATAAGCGAGTTCTGGAGGAACTTGACTGGCCTACACAGAGCCCTGACCTCAACCTGATAGAACACCTTAGGGATGAATTAAAAATGGAGACTGCGAGCCAGGCCTTCTCATCCACATCAGTGCCTGAATTCACAAGAGCGCTTCTGGAACAATGGTCAAACGTTCCAATAGACATACTCCTAAACCTTGTGGACAGTCTTCCCAGAAGAGTTGAAGTCGGTATAGCTGCAAAGGGTGGGCCAACTCAATATTGAACCCTGAATACTAAGGCTGGGATACCATTAAAGTTCATGTGCGTGTAAAGGCAGGAATCTCAATACTTTTGGTAATATAGTATATATAGGAATTTAAAGTATTTTCTCCTCCCTACTATTAACATTACTGCTTTAAGCCTAATTTCAAACTTCATCTCGTTTGTGCCCAGATTCTTAGACATTACATTAACTGAACTGAACAATACATAGTGAACTAAAGGATTTTTTTGTTATGTATTTGATCAACATTATTCCTTTGTATGCCTATGCATTAACTCTCTAATGGCTATAATGCTTTATGTAAAATCGAGCATCCTAGGTAGGGCCACAACACCCCGATTCACTATTCTCCAAAAATGCCAGCCAGTTTATCTTCTTAATTAAAAATGAAAGCTGCAAAGCTATGATTAATTGTCTGAGGTCATATTAATTAATCTAGGTGCTTTGTCTCTTTCCTCTTTTTATCTGTTTGATAAATTCGGAGCCCTGGAATGAAACCCGGTCATCGGTCCATGGATCATTAATGTACAACAGGGGGTTATAATTGTACAACATTGGTGAGTGACTTCTGGTGCATGAGGTTAATTTAGATCCTGTGTTCAGGGCTTTGGCCAGGGGCAACACCTCTTTTCAGTTGCTTAAGGTAACTGTAAAAAAACTAGAAAATCTCATTGTGCCAATTGCGTACTGTATGAGAACCATAAAAGAAAATTCATTAATCTATAGATTTAAAAAACATTATGAAAATTTTTTAAATTAACTAACTTTTGGAATATATTGTTGGGTTGCTTGCCTCTGTGAAACCCTGGTGAAATAAATGTCCCTAATTTCTGGTGAACAGTAAGGCAGATTAAAGTGGTAGTAAAGGTCTGGCCTTTTTTTTAAATAACAAACATGTTATACTTACTTGCTCTGTGCAATGGTTTTGCACAGAGCTGCCGCAATCTTCTTCTTCTTGGGTTCCCCGCCGGCACTCCTGACTGCTTCCTCCAAACCAGTGCCCCCCATAGCAAGCCACTTGCTATGGGGGGTACTGGTGCATGCTTGCTCCTGAGCCCCACTCTTTTTTCCATAAGACACATAGAGCCACGGCTCGGCCCCACCCCTACTTTCTCCTCATTGGCTCACTGGCTGTGATTGACATAAGTGGGAGCCAATGGCTCCCACTGCTGTCTCAGCCAATTAAGAGAGGGAGTCCAGGGACAGCCGAGGCTCTCATGCACATCACTGGATTGAGAGGGAGCTTAGGTGAGTATTAGGGAAAAAAACTAGCACGAGAAGGCACATAAACATAAATTTGAGCTAGCTGCGCACTCCATAACTGTATTCATAAAAGAAAAGAAAGAATTCCCCGTGGGGTTTTCTGGCAGCAAGAAAGGGCAATTACTTTGTAAAAGTCAAATAACTATTTTTATTATCAGAATCACTTGTCAAATGACATTAGAGTACAAAAAATTAATCAAAATATGAGCTCTGGTGTACAATAGTGCAGAAAAAAATAAGTGCAGGAAAATAAATAGATATACATAATACTTTCAATCCATTGAAATGGTAGTTTGAATTAAGGTCCTTACAGTTTAAATTACATAGCCTGAGACATTATACCCCTATGAATTTCGACCATGGGATTTAATAGTCTTCCTCAGGGGGTTTCAGATATCTCTGCAATAAGGTGAGTATTAGGGGGGCTGTGGGTGGAGCAGCCCACAAAAGGTTTTTTACCTTCATGCATAGAATGTATGAAAGTAAAAAAGAAAACTCCAGCCTTTACATCCACTTTAAAAAAAAAAAGGTTTGCAGTAAATTAAAAATGGGAACATTCACATAATAGCTATGCAGTGTTCACGATTATGTTTATTGGTAGTGGTGGCAAAACAATGACTTTTTTTGTCTTTTTGGATATTTCTCACTTTTATCACTCAACAAAACACACTATTGTTCTCATATGTTGGACTTATAAACTTCACATGAACTATTGGATGTACACTAAACGCCACAGTATGTATAGAACCAAATAATGGCACATAATCTTTCATCACTACAGTGCTGATACAAAGCCAGGTAATAACTGCAACAGCCTTTCTTGGGACAAGTAGGCAACGGTGGGCTCCACAGGGGCTGACAATAACAAAGACTACTGTAACTTGGAAGTTATAGTTATTGCACGCAGAGCATGATATAAAAATCACAACGTGACTGGGCACCAATTGTCCTATAATCTTTTTAGAAATGGAAACACATTTCTCTTCGAAATAAGAGAAAAGAATATAGTGGCTTTTGGCATTCTGATGGTACAAAGAAGGTTGGGTAAAGGTCTTGCATGTCATTGTTCTCAGTGAGACATCTGCTTGGCTATAATTACAGTCTGAGCTGGTTGCAGAACAGCAATAATATCCATTTTTTCTGAAGCTGATAGTCATGTACTGTCATGTATGTTCTTATCCCATAGACCTGCTTTATATCATGAGAGAGAACAATAAACTGATTAAAACATCCAACTGAAAACTTTTTCAGTAGAAGGCATTAACTACTAAGGTCCTCTGGTTTGGCCTGCTTAAGCTGGTCTCTTAGGCTGCCTATAGATATTGGAGGGGGCTGAGACTTGCAGATTTGATCTGCTTCACCTTGAGGCAGCAAACGTCTTGAGAGTTGCAGGTCATTACATAAACTTGCAAGGTCCGCTCTGATAACATTGCAGGTTTATATCAGTGCACAGTATAGAATGGAGGATAAAAGTGGAGGATAAAAGTGGTGATGGCACTGCTTGTCTCTGGGCAGAATGATTGTGATTGGGATAGATAGACTTTAATTTGCTTGATACTCCCCCTAACAGATGCACATTATCTGGCACCTGCCTGCCATTATACTGTATACACTATATTACCAAAAGTATTGGGACACCTGCCTTTACACGCACATGAACCATTCTTAGTCTATAGGGTTCAATGTTAAGTTGGGCCACCCTTTGCAGCTATAAGCTTCAACTCTTCTGGGAAGGCTGTTCACAAGGTTTAGGAGTGTGTCTATGGGAAAGTTTGACCATTCTTTCAGAAGCACATTTTTGAGGTCAGACACTTATGTGGATGAGAAAGTGTCATGGTTATGCAGTGATCTTCCTATGGTTGCTTACCTCCCCTCATGTGTTCTGACTAAGAGGCCAGCCACTTCCACCTGATGGTTTTTATAACCTCTTCTCTAAACATGGCTCCACCCCAGGCCCTATCAGGGAACCCTATATTAACCTGTGCACTGCAAGCCAACAGGGCTGATAAACCATTGTGTATTCATTGTGTGTTTGGCTTCCTGGTTCCTGCTTGCCGTGTGCTCTATGTTTGAGTCTGTTACCGACCTTGGCATGTTCTCAAGGGATTCCTGTCTGCTTGTGACCTTGATCTTTTGCATGTCCCTGACCATCCCTGTCTGCCTGTGATCCTGAACCTTTGGTGTGTACTCTGTTGTTCCTGTCTGCTAGTTGCCCTGACCTCTGCCGTATCCCCTTACTATCCTTGTCGTTCCAGCCTGCTGCTTCCTTCTCCTGTAGTTTACTGTGAGCGTGAGCTGTGAGACCCTAGGGTCCGCGACCTGGAGCCAGACTGCAGCGAAGTCCATCCTCACCACTGGAGGCTCTGGCGAACACCCGCTGGCTCTTAGACTCCGCGCCCTGGGGAATCTATGCTCCAGCTCCCATTGGGATCTGTGTTAGTAATCCTGTAGACCTGTGTCCTGAATCTCCCTGGGTGCAATCCGCAGCAGTCAGTCCTAAGGTCCACTACCTAGCGGTGCACTTCCGACTCCTACATAGTGCATCTGTCACCTGGTCTCAGGTGACCAGACAGAAGGCTGGCTCACACTCTCTGCTCCAATTCATCCCAAATGTGTTCTATCTGGTTGAGGTCAGGACTCTGTACAAGCCAGTCAAGTCCCTCCACCCCAAACTTGCTCATCTATGTCTTTATAGGCCTTGCTTTGTGCACTGGTCCAAATCATTTGGTGGGGAGGGGATTATGGTGTGGGGTTGTTTTTCAGGGGTTAGGATTGGCCAGTTAGTTCAAGGGAAAAGAACTCTTAAGGTGTCAGCATACCAAGATATTTTGGACAATTTCATGCTCCCAACTTTGTGGGAACAGTTTGGGGATGGCCCCTTCCTGTTCCAACATGACTGCACACCAGTGCACAAATCAAGGTCCAGAAAGACATGGATGAGCAAGTTTGAGGTTGAAGAACTTTACTGGCCTGTTTCTCGTCCACATCAGTGCCTGACCTCACAAATGCGCTTCTGGAAGAACGGTCAAACTTTCCCATAGACACACTCCTAAATCTTGTGGACAGCCTTCCCAGAAGAGTTGAAGATGTTATAGCTGCAAAGGGTGGGCCAACTCAATATTGAACCCTACGGACTAATACTGGGATGCCATTAAAGTTAATGTGCGTGTAAAGGCAGGCGTCCCAATACTTAATATAGTATATGTGAGATAGCCTGTTATGTCTGTGGACAACTTTATACAATCCAATAGTTTTCCAAAACTGCTGAAATTGCAGGAATTGTTCTATGGCCTTTATCTTCTACTCTGGTTGTAGTCAGCTACTACTAGAGCCCAGGATGCTAAAGGCTTAAATCGAATAATTTCAGAAAAACAAAACAAAAAAAACAATAGCTGCTGACAGATATGAAAAGCAAGTACCAACAGTCTGGCATTGTGTTAGAGCAGAAAAACTTGTACATGTGTATAAAAATGATTACAAATGAAACGTCTGAGACTAAGGAACACAAAATAAATACATGTGTTCTTACCAGTCCTTAGATTTGGCGTTTGAATACATTTTCTTATTAACACTTTTTTTTATCTTTATCTTATTTTGGTAATTCTGCAGTAACAAACTTCCTGGCATAGAGTGCAATGCTCAGTCAATCTACTGTATCTTTGGAGGAGTATTGTTGTCACCCTAAGACAGGAAGTGTGTTTGGACTACAGAACACCTCTTAACCTGTATAATATGGGGAGAGGTGTTCTGTAGTTCACAGTAAGTAAGGTGAGAAGGGCTAATAACAATGCCTGGAATCATACCTCCCAACATTTTGAGATGGGAATGAAGGACACCTACTAGCAAATGTTTGTAGGCATAGGATACGTCCCCCTGCCACACCCCCTTAAAGAATAATTAACAAAAAAAAATAAAAAATTAAATCCACAAGGGCTTTTTTTTACCACTACTATTAATTAAATTAATCCACAAGGGATTTTTTTTACCACTACTATTAATTAAATTAAACTAAAAAATGTAATCCACAAGGGATTTTTTTACCACTACTATTTCATTATATTGGCTTTTGAAATGTACAAATGCAGCAATTTTAAAATTGGATGAAAGAAATGGCACTGGGAAACACTTTTTGAAAGAAAAAAAAGTACATTTTATGTACAACTATATGGATCAGACCAAAATGAGGGACAAATGAGGAGGAAAGAAGGACAGAGGGACATTGGTCCAGATCAGGGACAGTCCCTCGAAATCAGGGACAGTTGGGGGCTATGCTAGAATATAGATGCATAAAGCACAGGACAACACTGGATTTCTGGTGGGATCAAGTTATTTTTTATCAAACAGAGATCGCAAAACACATTTAATGGCATATTAGCAGACCAAAAGGGAGCAAACAAAAGTTAAATCCTGGGGTTTACATACACTTTAGGAATCAGCAAGCAGTTTATTTTATTTTTTTCTAAAATCAATCAACATTTTGCTTGCTGTCATGGAAAACAATGACAATATGCAGTAAAGAAGTGGTTAATGACAACATTAATTGCTCTTTAAATTTAGTTATTTACTTCTGGGGGCCAGAACTCCATTAGAGAGAGTGCCTGCAGCAGCAGCTGTCACCAAGGCTAGAAGAAGCAGGAGAGCCAGAGCTATGGGATGGGACACATACAAAAGAAGAAAGACAGGAAGGAGATGGAGCAAAGAAGGAATCATGAGAAAGAAGGGTGCACACCTGGGGAGGGTAGTAATGGGGGGGGGGCACCAGAGGGGTTTAGAGACCACAGAAAGGAGCTCCATGCTTACCGCTGCAGTCCTCAGTGTGGTTAATCATGCTCTCTCCTCTCAGTACTGATTTGCAAGAGCAGATTAATCAGGGAGCTCAGCTTGATGAAATTTCATGTTATTGTACTCATTTTAGCAACATCTTTTATTATCTTCATTATTCATTTACAGGGGACTGGCATCAATTATGCAAATGAGTTCACAGACTTTGCAGATTACTTCATTTGCTACCATTGTTTGTGGAAATTTAATTATTAAATATTATTAAGCTTGCGTTTTCTTCAATTTTCAAGGCTCGGCTTCATTTGATTTTTTTTTTCCTCCAGCTGCTCTTCTTTCCGTTCCATGCCAAAAAAAAAAAAAGCAAAAAAAAAAAAAGCAGCTCCCCCATCAAAGCCATTCTGGCATGATAGGAAGACCAAATAAAAATCTCCTCAATTTAATAATTTTGATGTTAGTCCCCTTGTTCTCAGCTGCTTGCTCAAAGCTACGAAGAAAGAATAGCAGAGCACATTCAATTTAATGAGAAGAAATTGAATTCAAGTTTTGTTCAGAATTGACTTCAATTAAGCGGAGTCTTAATGATAAATTAATCTCCCTTTTTTCTTTATTCCCTACAATTTGTTATTTTTTTTTTAATTCCAGGAGATTGGACTACAGTGAAAGACCAAAAGAAGAATGCCCATTTACACTAGATTAGGATAGCGATAGAAAAAAAAAAAACTGCAGTGCTATTTACAGAAGCAGGTCCTGGGCAAATCATACTTGCTCAGCAGCAGTGCCTATTATAATTGTAGTTCATTATTGCTACTTATACATTCAAAGAATTATGGACAATGTAATAGATTTAATATTGTTAATCTTTAAATTGGTGTATAATTCGTTTTTTTTCTCCTTTTCTGCTAGAAGCTCCGGGAGGAGGTGGTGCTGGTGGGGGGTTACTCAATAAAGCCCTGATTAAGTAGTTAGGAATAATCAAATAGTTGCTATTCCCTAATATTTTAATTTAGGCAGGTAACTTTGTCTTGTCAAATGAGCACTTTTAGCTCAGTATACTTTTGTAAGTATTTCTTAACATGTGTTTATATTAACATTTTATTGGCACCGTGAAGCATTAGATGCTGACAATTTTTTCGAAGGTAATAGAAATAAGTTCTTAGCTAGTATCCTTTAAAAGTTGTCAATAACTCTCCAGACGAAAGATAAAATAATGTCTTTCAATGAAGAGAGGAACACAGCCATGCCTTTTTGTAATGCTGGAACACCCTCCTCTGCCTCTTACCTACAGAAAACCTGACGTAAATTTAATGGACCATACACAGTACAGTATTGTGTTACCTGACCTTTATCTGTGAAGTCCTGCTATGTAAAGCCAATGACTTTTTAAAAATATTTGTTTCGAGAGGTGTAGAATATGTAGGCTGTTATTGCTGATCCTGGCTTCCAACACTAATCATGCTTTCTGAATCTGTGACCTAAAACAAGTTTAAACTTGAGGAATTATGACTTTTTTTACTCTCATTTGCTGCATGTTTATTCTGGGTCAGAGGCTCAGGCATAATGATGCCGTACGAGGCCAAAAAACTAGCATTTTCATGAAGATGCTAGGAATGGAGGCCATCATGTGTCTACCATGACAGGTGTACTTTAAAGTTCGTAGACAGACAATGAGAGCTAATGTGAGAAGGGTTGCGGTAGTGTTTCAGTTCCAAATCCATATGTACAACACAGAAAAAAACATTTTGCCCACAGGACTTTTAAAGAGTCACACCTCTGTGAATGTAAATGTAAAAATATTTTTTTTTATTATCATACATTTAAAAAAAATATGTACCACAATGATAAAGAAGACATAAATGATGAACATGAATGGTACTGCATAAAGTTAATATGAAAAAAATTAGATATGCGGGACCTGAAAGCACAATACAGATACCCCAATTGACCTAGAGCTGCTGCGTGAATGATCTCTATGCGTTTCGCAATGTAATTCTCGCTTCCTCAGGAGAGGTGCAGGTAGGTATCTGGAAATAAAAATGAATCCATGAATAATAATAATAATAAACAAAAAAATGTATCTAAAAAGGGAGGAAGGGGTAATAGGGGGAAAGGGAAAGGGCAGGAGGAGAGCCATGTATGTATGAGAATATCTCAATATCTTTAACAATATCTGTAACTTACAGGTAGCGCCAAATCCCTTTCCCCCTACTACCCCTTCCTCCCTTTATCATTTTTTATTATTATTATTATTATTATTCATTGATTTATTTTTATCTTCAGATACCTACCTGCACTTCTCATGAGGAGCAGCTCTAGATCAATTGGGGTACCTGTATGGTGCTTTCAGATCCCTCATATCCAATTTTTTCATATGGACTCTTTGCAGCACTATTCATGTTCATCATTTATGTATTCTTTATAATTGTGGTACATGTGTTTTTGAATGTATGATAATAAAAAGAATCCATATTTTTACATTTACTGTCTGAGGTGTGACTCTTTAAAAGTCTCGAGGGCAAAAGTTTTTTTTTCTGAGTTGTACTTACTTTAAGGTTTCTCTGATGATTTCTTCTCTTCACTACTTGTGTGTGAAGCACCAGAGTACTAGAAAGTTGTCAGTAACCCTATAGCCACCAAGTAGAACACAATTTAATTAATTTAATTTATTTATTTGTCATTTCATAATGCAGTTTGTCCCTGAATGTGGCTGTGAGTCAATAATGACAGTTCTTAAAGGCATGTTGGTACTCAATGGTACTCAGCCTCAATGTTTCCATTGCAAAAGTCATAGACGGAAATATGTCTAACAATGAGCCAGATCTGTCAGATTGAAAAAAATTGGCAGTGTCAGAACAGCTTAAAAGGAACTCAAAACGCGAAAACTTTCTATATTATAGAGGACCTCTAGAAATGTTCATTGTGACTAAGTAATTCCCCTGAAAATGTACTTTTTGTACAAATTCCTTCTAAAAAAATCTGTTCACTTCCAGGTATTCGTCTCTAGGCACTCTTGTGCCTGCAGCCTTATAGCTATACTGTAAATCTACAGTGTGAGATCTAAGGCATTGTTGCATCTGACTGCAAATGTTACAGGATTAGAGGTGGGATTTGCTGATGTTACTACTGCACTGCCTCATTCAGTTATTACATAGATCTGAGCTTCTTATGCCCTGCACACACGATCGGATTTTTTGACAACAAACTCGTGGATTTTTTCCGAAGGATGTTGGCTAAAACTTGTCTTGCATACACACGGTCACACATGTTGTTGGAATTTCCAAATGTCAAGAACGCGGTGATGTACAAGTACACAAAAAATGAAGTTCAATAGCCAGTGGGGCTCTTTTTCTTGATTCCGAGCATGCGTGGACTTTTGTGCATCTGACTTATGTGCACAGGATCGTTATTTCTGACAACAAGTTTTGTTGTCGGAATATTTGAGAACCTGCTCTCAAACATTTGTTGGTGGAAATTCCGACAACAAATGTTCTATGGAGCATAGACACGGTCGGACTTTCCAAAAGCAAGCTCACATCCAACATTTGTTGTCGGAAAATCCTATTGTGTGTACAAGGCATAACACTTCTCCTGCGGGTTCTTGAAGATACTCCCCCAATCAGTCTTTAAGGGGCAGCTCTGACACGAACAAGGCTGCCTATATCAGATGGGTCCATACATCAACTAAAATAGTGCTGCTACCCCAAAATAATCCTTAATGGTTAGCAGGAGGAGATGGAGACATATGTGATCTGATAGCCCCAGTACTCAGACATTCAAATGTCCAAAAAAGAGAGAAAATCTGGCACCACAATGTGTCAAAAAATAAAACCTATATGATTTTAATTAATCCATCCAATGAATACCTGAGTCGCAATTGTATACGCTATATATAATAGGATTTTTATATACAGCTTACCTGTAAAATCCTTTTCTTGAGAGTACATCACGGGACACAGGAGCTCATTACATAGTGGGTTATATAGGCACCTCTGGTGATTGGACACTGGTTGACCCCAATTAAGGAAAATTCCTCCCCTATATAACCCCCTCCCATATGGGAGGCACCTTAGTTTTGTAGCAAAGCAATAAGAAACCACGTAAAACCCAAGAGGGGCGGGAGCCCTGTGTCCCGTGATGTACTCTCAAGAAAAGGATTTTACAGGTAAGCTGTATATAAAAATCCTATTTTCTTGATCATACATCACGGGACACAGGAGCTCATTACATAGTGGGATGTCCCAAAGCAATGCTCAGATTAAGGGGAAGGAGACACGGATCATAATTATAGACCGCCAGGGACCTGAGGACCTAAACTGCAGCCTGCAGTACACTACGCCCGAAGGCGATATCCTCTTGCCCTCTGACATCCACCTGATAGAATCTGGTGAATGTGTGGACTGATGACCAAGTTGCAGCCTTACAGATCTCAGCCAGGGAAGCCTGGTGATGCACTGCCCAAGAAGCACTTACAGCCCTAGTAGAGTGTGCTTTCACTCGAAAAGGAGGGATCTTCCCTTTAACACTATAGGCTTGAGAAATAACCTGTCTAATGCACCTTGAGAGAGTGGATTTTGACGCTGCCTGGCCCTTCCTAGGGCCTTCCAGCAAAATAAACAAGCAATCAGTTTTCCTTATCTGAGCAGTTGCTTGAAGATATATACTGATTGCTCTAACCACATCCAAAGTGTGCAAGGATTCTTCTTCTGCGGACTGTGGGTCCGGAAAAAAGGAGAGCTGCTAGCTCTGATACTCTTCTAGCCGTGGATATGGCTACCAAGAAAACCAATTTTTTAGTCAATAAAAATGATAATGAAGCCAGATGCAAAGGTTCAAATGGTTGCCCCTGCAAAGCCGAGAGAACCAAATTCAGATCCCATGGGCATACCGGAGGTTTGACTGGCGGTCTTATCCGCATGGCCCCCTGGATTAAAGCCTGCACCAGGGAATGCGATGCAAGTGGCTTCTAAAAAAATACTGAAAAGGCCGAAATCTGCACCTTGATAGTGCTTACGGCCAAATTCATTTCTAGGCCTGACTGGAGAAAGGCCAAGATCCTGCTAATGACATACTTTCTAGGATGCCATCCCCTGAGTTTACACCAGGAAACATATGCCCTCCAGATTTTGTAGTAAATAAGCCTGGAGGCCGGCTTTCTGGCATTAACCAGAGTAGAAAGGACTGACCCCGAAAACCCACTCAGAATGTGGGTCTCAGCAGCCAAACCGTCAAATTCAGACTGTGTAAAGCAGGATGGTAAATTGGACCCTGTGAGAGCAGATCTGTCCGAAGAGGGAGGCTCCATGGCCTGCCTACTGCCAACTTCATGATCTCTGCGTACCACGGTTGCCTGGGCCAAGCCGGGGCTACCAAAAGGACCGATTTTGTCTCCCTCTTGACTCTTCCCAGGAACCGCAACAGAAGTGGACTCGGGGGGAAGGCATAGATCAGATTGTACTGATTCCAGGGAACTGTCAGAGCATCTGACCCCTGAGCAAGTGTATCTCTTGTCCTTGACACAAAATTGTCCAGTTTCCTGTTGAACCTGGATGCAAACAGATCTACGTCTTGAGTACCCCACCTGTGACATATGTTCCGAAACACGTCGGGGTGCAGAGCCCATTCTCCTGGGCAAAACTGCTGGCGGCTCAGAAAATCCAACTGCCAATTTTCCACTCCTGGAATGAAGACTGCAGAAAGACACGGAACATGCTTTTTCTGCCCAGACAAGTATGCGATTCACCTCTTTTTGCTCAACCAGACTCCTGGTACCGCCCTGGTGATTTATATAAGCCACTGCTGTGGCATTGTCAGACTGAACCCGAACAGGGAGACCTCGTAGTCTGCAAGACCACTTTATGAGAGCCATATAAACTGCCCGGATCTCCAAGACATTTATGGGCAATAGCCTCTCGATTGCAGACCATTTCCCCTGCTAGCACGTCTCCTCCAACACTGCTCCCTAGCCTGTCAGGCTGGCATCTGTCGTGATAATCTTCCATGGAAGAGGAAGAAAGGTTTTGCCCTTCAGCAAATTCTTGGTTTGTAACCACCAGACGAGACTCTTGTGTGTCCCTGGGGATAGACGCATAGGAAGATCCAAGGATTGGGGCTTCCTGTTCCAAGCCGCAAGGATGCATCTTTGCAGAGGCCTTGAGTGGAACTGGGAGAATGAAACGGCCATTTTCCCTAACAGTCTCATGCACAATCGAATGGGGGATGATCTCCTGCCCAGAATTAGGCGCACCAGATCCCCAATGGCCAAGGCCTTTGGCCTTGAAAGAAACACCTTGCCCTGAGCAGTGTCGATGATCATACCCAGGTATTCCAACCTGGTGGCAGGCTGTAGGGACGACTTTTCTAGGTTTATAATCCAACCTAGGCTTCCAGATGTTCAAGCGTTCTGGCAACGCTGTGGTTCAGGAACGCTACTGTTTTCTCCATGAGAAGCAAATCGTCTAGATAAGCCATGACGGCTATACCCTGAGCTCTTAGGTTTGCCAAGAGAAGGTCCAGAATCTTTGTGAAGACTCGAGGGGCCGTAGCAAGCCCGACCGGCAAGGCCACAAATTGAAAATGGTGCCGTTCTACCGCGAACCTTAGACATTTTTGGTGTGCGGGAAAAATTGCCACATGGAGATATGCATCTTTGATGTCTATTGATGCCATAAACTCTCCCCCTTGCAGGGAGGAGACCACAGTGCGGATTGACTGCATTCGGAAGGACCGGATGCGTAAAAACTGGTTCAGATCCTTCAGATCTAGGATAGGTCTGACACTTCCATTTGGCTTCGGAGCGGTGAAGAGATTTGAGTAAAACCCTGAACCCTGTTCTTTTGGGTCCACTTCTACTATCACCCCTTAGATAGTAAGTGATCTAGGGCCAGAAATAGCGGTTTTTGCTTTACTGGATCCCTGGGGATCCTTGACCTTAGAAAACGAGAAGGTGGAATCTCCTGAAACTCTAGCCTATAGCCCAGAGATACCGAAGCGATCACCCACTTGTCCCAGATCTCTTCCCGCCAGGCTCCTGCAAACTGCAGGAGACTTCCCCCCACTCGGCCGAGTGGGGGCGCCCCTTCACAAGGAAGCTTTTGGGCTCTGCTTGGCAGGCTTTCGCCCCCAAGTCTTTTTCTGCCCCTGGGCTCGGCCCTGAGTCTTTCCTGTAGAGGAGGGTTGAGAAGGCTGTCGCCACTGCTTAGAGCTTGATGCTCCGGGAGAGAGAGCACGCCTGAATGAAGGACGCTTGCTCCTTTTGACTGGAAGGAGAGTAAGTTTACCTCCTGAAATTTTTTGGACGAACTTGTCTAATTCTTCTCCAAACAAACGTTCCCCTTTAAACGGGAACCCAATCAAATGCTTCTTGCATGATAGCTCAGCTGCCCAATTTTTTAGCAATAGGGCCCTTCGCATGTGTACCAACATGAGGGACAAACGTGATGCTTGTTGGACAGAATCCAAAATCGCATCAATCATGAAACACAGAATATGAGGCATCTCTGCATACTTCTCTACTTCCTCGCTGGGAAGGAGCCCAAGCATCTGCTTAACCTGTTCCTCGAGGAACTAGCACAACCCCACGGCTGCGACTGTAGGTTGCACTACAGCGCTAGTCATGGAAAAGGAGGCTTTTAATAAGGTTTCCAGCTTCTTATCAGTTGGATCTTTAAATACCTGCGCATTATCCAAGGGACAAGTCAGGTTTTTATTCACGCAAGAAACAGCCGCATCAACAGATGGGACCCCCCACTTCTTGGTGAAACTCTCCTCCAGAGGATAATGCATAGAAAACCTTTTAGGAGGAGCAAACAGTTTGTCGGGATGTCCCCAATCCTCATACAACAATTCATCCATTAAGGGATGAATTGGAAAGGAATAGGCAGTCTGTGGGGCTTTCCTGACTCCCAGGGAAGAAACAGAGGACGTAGCGATTTCAGCAGCAGGCATTCTGAATGTGGTACGCACCAATTCAGTATAATACTGCACCTGTTTTCTGAGCGCCTGGGAGGAGGGGACTCTCTCCTCTTCCTCTGATTCATCAGACTGCTCTTGATCCCTGTCCCAAGATAGGGATCTCTCCTCATTGTCAGAAGAATCATCTGAGAGAGGAATTTCAGCAGAGGGAGGGGATCTACCCCTTTTCCTGCTATCTTTTAGGGAAGCAGAAATAAATTTTCTCCCTTCAAAACCCTCCAATGTAGCCCTTAGGGAGTCCTCGGAGACATAAACCGGGGCTGGGACATTAGGAGAGGCTGCAAAACCTGACAGGGGCACTGACTCGTCCTGAGAGGCTGGCTCCAGTCTTGCAGGGGGGGATGGTAACTTACAGGCACTTTTAGAACCCCTGGACCTAGGCGGTGATTTACCAGTGCTCTTGTTACCTCCCCCTGAGACCCTCTTACGAGGAGACATAGTCTTAAGCTACAAAGCAGAGGTACTAGTACAAAGTGCAATCACTGTTGTGCTTAAAGTCTCACAATATACATATATGCTTAAACTGCACAACCTGATGCTGAGTAGGTGTCTAAGGTTTGCCTGGATCCAATCCCCACTGATGCTTACTGCCCACAGCTCCTGTGTCTCCACTTACAGCCCCCTGACGCTCTGGGCTTTTTAAATCTGCCGCCTGGCGCCTGCGCAGTACAGCGCCGTGCACACTGACGTGCACGACTCACAACCACACTCCCCCCTACTCCATTAGGCTGGGAACGCGCCCCCGGCGCGCATGCACAAGGACCGCGGGATCCAGGGGGGAAAGGAGAACTCCACCGGAGCTGCGTGGGACCCCCAGACTATGTGGGACCCCTGTATTACCTTGTTGTGGCAGGGACTGCAGTGGAGACGTGAGACAGCTGGAGAACCAGGCTTCACTGAGCGTGTGTACTGAAAGGCATGTAAGTATGCATCAGGCTGCTCTTACTCCCTCTAGTGGTGAAAACCAGGTAAGACATACAACTACTCAAAACGAAGAAATCCATCATATAATTAAATATATATAGGATTAACTTCCCTTACCTGTCCTCGCCACAGGAATTGCTGAAACAAATTCCACCCTTCACCCATCACGGCGGGCAGTGTTAGCCAATCTTCAGGTTTATCTGGGGCTCTTTCTCGGAAGAGCCTCCTACTTGGACCATGTAAAAGACTCTGCCAGAAACTTTTGTGTGCTCTGTGTAAACAGTACACCAAGTCTGGTTTTCCCAGAGCCCAGTCTTCCAATAGGAGAGGACTTACAGGCCAAACCTCGTTTCTTCGGCTGACGGGGCCCGGGTACCATACCATCTTGGGAGTCAAATATCGGCCCGAGGTATGGATCCAGTTTGTTGTAGCCCTTAGGCCCCCGCAGGGACCTGCACAGAGCTAAAGTTTTACGTGACCAACCACCATAGACACTGGCGAAAAAACTGAGGTGCCTCCCATATGGGAGGGGTTATATAGGGGAGGAATTCTCCTTAATTGGGGTCAACCAGTGTCCAATCACCAGAGGTGCCTATATAACCCACTATGTAATGAGTTCCTGTGTCCCATGATGTATGATGAAGAAATATATATATATATATATTTATTTATTTTTTGCTAATTTTCTTCCCATGAAAGTAGAGTTACCCTTTAAGACATTTAGAGTTTGATTTACTAAAACTGGAGAGTGCAAAATCCAGTGCAGCTCTGCATAGAAACAAATCAGCTTCCATTTTTTTTCTGTCAAAACTTAATTGAACAAGCTGAAGGTAGAAACTGATTGATTAGCATGCACGGCTTTACCAAATTTTGCACTCTCCAGTTTTAGTAAATCAACCCCATACAGTTTTGTGCAACTATTTGTACATTAAGTCTTCTTTATCATAAACTTTCTGTGTCTCTCAGATTGTGTCTACACCCTGTTTCTCATCAAAATGTCTCATCTGAAAAGAGCTTCAGAGTTTGTAAAAGTGAGAAAAGACTTGAGGGTGCAGTCTGAGGAATCTGCTTCTGTCTGAATACCTCTTTCTGTACTCATGCCTACAATTTTCTGTAGTCAAAAGCATCAGTGCTATTTTCTAGGCTGTTTAGCTCTCACTCTATATTTGCTACTATCCTTTTACCACTTTGCAAGCTTCATACAGTATAAAATAAGTCCTGAGGAAAGGACACAGATCTTCTATTGATCAGCTTCTCTTGGATATCCAATTAAATATTACACTACCATAAACATTGATGTCCTCCCAAGCTTCTTTACATTATTTGCATAGGAGTTGCCTTTCTTAGTAGGGTGGAGTGCTCATGATCCTTTTTTTTTTCTTATTGAGAGTTCATCCAATGTCTAAACTCCTCCTGTACTCTGACTCTGATAATATCCAAGAACTGGTACCGTAGCTTGCTGGGGGTTATTTACGAAAGGCAAATCCACTTTGTACTGCAAGTGCACTTGAAAGTAAAGTCGCTGTAGATCTGAGGGGGGCATGCAAGGGAAAAAAAAAACAGCATTTTAGGTTGCACATGATTGGATGATCAAATCAGCAGAGCTTCCCCTCATTTCAGATCTACAATTTATGCTGTGTACACACGACCGGACTTTTCGATGGACTTGGTCTGGCTGACAATCCAATGGACTTTGCAGCTGAGGTCGCCGGACTTTCAAACGAAGGACTTGGCCACACACGATCACTCCAAAAGTCCAGTGGATTCGAACGTGATGATGTAGAATAAGGAAGTTCATAGCCAGTAGCCAATAGCTGCCCTAACGTCGGTTTTAGTCCGTCGGACTAGCACACAGACAAACGGATTGTCTGCTAGAAAGCAGAGTCCGGCGGACAGATTTGAAGCAAGTTTTATTTCTAGGTCCGCTGGACTTTGGGGAAGAAAAAGTCAGCTGGAGCCCACACACGATCAAATTGTCCATCGGATTCAGTTCGCCGGACCAAGTCCGTCGAAAAGTCTGGTTGTATCCCTTTAATTAGATGGGAAGAAGACTTAGGATACACCTATACAGTTGACCAATTGGAAAAAGCTTGTAACACCACATATAAAGCCACATGCTGCTCTACATTATGGGAAGTAGCCATTAAATTTACTCTGGTATCTTACTCCTGAGAAAATATCTAAATTCAAAGGCACATTTGACGACAAATGTTGGAGATTGTGCGGCAAAAAAGGTGATATGTTACATACATTTTGGACATGCCCTAAACTTGGGAAGTATTGGTAACAAATCTTTAAAGTTATGTCTGAAATTACCAAAACAGTCATTCCTCCAAATCCCTCACTGGCTCTATTATCCATTGATCTTGATCGATATCCTATCCAGTTTAGAAATGTGTTTACACATATTTTGCTGTCAGCCAGGATCAGTATAACAAGGAACTGGAAAAATCCTGATCCTCCTTCCATAAAATAAGTGATAGAATCGACTCAAACTCATTAAATTTATGAATCAATTCTAGCTCTTCGGCCTCACAAAAAAGAACATACTCATAAAATATGGCAGCCATGGTTAAAATGGGCTAGTCCCCAAAACATTGCACGAGTTCTTTGTTCCTAGATAACTTGAATTAAAAAATTACTTACCCCGCTCTAATATTTTAATCTTTGTTTTGTATCTATTAAATGACAAGTTACTATTACTGTCCCGAACACAGTTTAGCACCCATAGGGGTGTTCGGGAATATATTTAGGTTCATCATCTTTGAATTACTTAAATTGGCAGTATATAAATATATGAAGATAATATTTATATTACTTTTGTGTATTGTCTCCACAATGAATGTATTAATAACCTCCCGATCGTTATCTTTATTATCCCTATTATAATTGAGATAACTAATATGGTTTTCTTTATATTATATTTTTTATTATTTTTGGATACTATTATCTATGTATCTAAATACTGTAACTGATCTGTTATTCAGTCATAATTTCTGTCATTTGTCTTGATAAAAATGTAAACTTTGATAAAAACGATTGATTGAAAAGTCTGGTCATGTGTACACGGCATAAGATTTAGAGCGACTGCACTTCCAAGAGCACTTTCAGTGCACTTTTAAGTGCACTTGCAGTGCAAAGTGGATTTGCCTTTCGTAAATAACCCCCAGTGTGTTGAGTGGGAGCCAACCACTACTGAATATCATCAAAGGGTTGATTTACTGAAGGCTGCTCAGGCAGGAGAATTTTCTCTTAGCTTAGTGAAGCTCGTGCAAGCAAAAATACCATTTAAAAAAAAAAATTCCTTGCACTTGATTTGGTATCCTTTGAAAAAAAAAACGTTTCCACTACTAAACTATGGGAAAATTCCCTTGCAAAGCAAATAACCTATTTTCCTTTAGTAAATCAATCCCGCTTCGTTTCATGGAGCAGGGGCTGCTGTATGTAGAAGAACTTGACAGGACCACAAATACCTTCCTTCTGCAATGTTGCGGTTCTATTTCTTATCCTTCTTTTTCTTATCCTTCTTTTTTACCTGTCTCAGCCTGATTTCCTGGTTTAACCTTCACCACAGCTGGCTACCTGTTCTGTTCCTGATATGATCACTGGTAACCATTTTTACTTCTTTATTGATTTTCCTAGTTCCAGTGATATAAGCCACCAGCTCCCTTTCCAGTGAGCTAGCACCCCCTGACTTGTTCTTGTCTTAGCAGTTGATCAAACATATGTCCAGATGTCAAGTGTCTAGGTCTGTAATATAGCAAGAAAAAAACGAGGACTGGTTTCAGCCTGTGTCCAATCATTATAGCAAAAAAAATAAAAATAGTAGTCAGAGTGCGTGAGGAGAACATGTTTCAGCTTTCTATTAGTGAAGTTAGTGTGCGGACACTAACCATAAAAGGCTATTCTCATCAGAGCAGATAGAATATTGACTAAATGTATGTACAATAATTAAGCTTGGTTGTCACCTTATCTATATAAGTACATAGGGGAATACTCTGCCTACCTCCTAATAATAATTAATTATTTAAAACTATAGATTTCAAGTTAATTGTTAGTGGGGGAAAATGTTCACAAAACGAAACACAGTGTTTCAAAAAGATAGCCAAAGGCAACAATTTTGTATGAATATTCATGAAAATACATTGTAGCATTTTTACAAATTGGGAATACATTGTTAAATAATCAATTTCTTATGAATACTGGCCATAAAATATAATGTCTTAATATACCTTGTTGTAGCATGGTCTACAACATGACTGCCATCTTACTGTCTTGGTGACTGCATTTTTAAAGAGAGCCCCTACTAAGAGACATAAAAAAAATGTTAGTAGTATAGATCAATCTGCAAACATCCTATGTAACAATGGAACAAATTATTGCACAAAGTGCATCAAAACCCCTCATGGACTTTAAAGGCTGACATATGTAAAATACAAAAGTCAATTTTATTTCAGAAATATTCAAATAAAGGACCTTTGTACTATTACAATAACATTGCATCAAAAGAACCATACATGTGTTGACACACCATAGTAAAATAGTACTCAATATACTCTGACAACATTAGCTACAACCAAAGGGCTGCAGAAGTCAGCCCAGATCAGGTGCTTACCCCTGCTGTGGCTCGCAGGCCCTGGTTGGGCTGGCAGGCTGTGCCTGGGCTGGGTGTGGCTGGCAGGCCCTGGCTGGGCTGGCTGTGGCTAGCAGGCCCTGACTGGGCTGGCAGACTGTGGCTGGGCTGGCTGTGGTTGGCAGGCCCTGGCTGGAGTGGCAAGCTGTGGCTGGGCTGGTAGGCAGACTGGCTTCACCCTTCCCTCCATGTAGATAGCCTTCTGCAAAAATAATGAGAGATTGCATGGCCTATTTAATTTAATTTACGGCAAACAGAGAGGATCCTTCTTTGCACTGTGTGCCTTAAAGTAAATCAGGGCCTGTGCAGGTGGTACACCGCATGTCATCATCAAGCGATGTCATGCATAGCGACACTGCGCGCTGTGTCTTGGAACCCAGAAGAATCCTTCTTCTTCTGCTCTCCCAGGTGACCAAGCCCCTTCTTCTTTGCAAAAACGGTGCAGACCAATCCGAGGATTGTCATAGGGAGGCCTGCACCAGACAGAAATACATGTCACTGGCACACATACTATGTGCTACTGCCAGGTATAAGCTCAGACACCCCCAGTGAATAAGCGGCGCTGGCCTGACACCTCTAAACTGTGCCAGACTGAGAGGAGGGAAGTTTATGTGGAAATATGTGAAGGGTTGGAATAGCAGCGAGCATCTCCTAAGCAGGAACACATCACTATCTCCCCAAGCATTCTGTCCAGATAATGTGCAGTTCATTTATGACCTTTCCATTTAACCCTGTGTTATCCAAACTCTGTTCAATGAAAAGTGTAAACTCACCACATAAACACTCTATATACAAAATAACATTCCCCAATAAAGATCAGAACATGATGTTCATATTTCCAAGGAAGCACAATTGAATGAATGCCGATTATACAGAGAATTACCAAATTTATGTTTATTGAGGATTGTTTTTTTTTTTATGTACTAACAGGTAAGCTTCATACACACAATACCAACATTGTATGAAAAATACCACTTTTGAAGCATTCGTGCATTTGAGCGTATCATTTTGTTTTTTCGTGGGGGAGGGGATACATTGTACCCCATACTCATTCACATAGGGTGGGGGGCCGGTATCTGGGGGCCCCTTATTAAAGGGGGCTCCCGGATTCCAATAAACCCCTGCCCACAGACCCCGACAACCCTGACCCTTGTCCTCATCAACATGGAGACAAGGTGCTTTGGGGTGGGGGGGCCGCTGGGGCCCCCCTTCCCCAAAGCACCCCCCATGTTGAGGGCATGCAGCCTGGTACGGCTCAGGAGGGGGGAGCTTGATCCCTTTCCTGACCAGCCGGGCTGCAGGCTCGGATAAGGGTCTGATATGGACCTTGGGGGACCCTCACGCCGTATATTCAGAGTAGGGCTTCCCCTTCAAGTCCATACCAGGTGATGGGGCCAGCGAGGTGTCAATCATTGACTTTCTTCGCTAGTCCCGTTTACCTGGAGCCGCGTTCAAAGTCAATAATAAAGGACTTGCTAACTTTGACTAAATCCAGAGAATAGCCATTCACAACTGGATGTTCACTCAAGTTGGATAGTCCCTCTCTCACAAGGCCTAGCAGCCAACAAGGTGCTTAACTCAGGAACAAGTCTCTGCCAGAGACGTTGTTGTAGAACATGTAGTAATAAGTCTCTGCCACAGACGTTGTCGTAGAACATGTAGGAAACTAGAATTTGTAGAACATTCGTGTGGTACCAGAATCTTTCAGCCGGTTCGGCGATACCCACGAGATTGGATTCACTTAGGTCCCTCAGCCTCACCAGGCTCTTGCTAAGAAGCCAACCCATACGTGGCCTTCTTCTGAAAAGTCCTCCCCTGGATAGCTAAGAAGTTGTTGGGCCTCTCCATGACCGGAGATGGCACCGGACCACCTCGGAAGAAGACTTAGGATACACCTATACAGTTGACCAATTGGAAAAAGCTTGTAACACCACATATAAAGCCACATGCTGCTCTACATTATGGGAAGTAGCCATTAAATTTACTCTGGTATCTTACTCCTGAGAAAATATCTAAATTCAAAGGCACATTTGACGACAAATGTTGGAGATTGTGCGGCAAAAAAGGTGATATGTTACATACATTTTGGACATGCCCTAAACTTGGGAAGTATTGGTAACAAATCTTTAAAGTTATGTCTGAAATTACCAAAACAGTCATTCCTCCAAATCCCTCACTGGCTCTATTATCCATTGATCTTGATCGATATCCTATCCAGTTTAGAAATGTGTTTACACATATTTTGCTGTCAGCCAGGATCAGTATAACAAGGAACTGGAAAAATCCTGATCCTCCTTCAATAAAATAAGTGATAGAATCGACTCAAACTCATTACATTTATGAATCAATTCTAGCTCTTCGGCCTCACAAAAAAGAACATACTCATAAAATATGGCAGCCATGGTTAAAATGGGCTAGTCCCCAAAACATTGCACGAGTTCTTTGTTCCTAGATAACTTGAATTAAAAAATTACTTACCCCACTCTAATATTTTAATCTTTGTTTTGTATCTATTAAATGACAAGTTACTATTACTGTCCCGAACACAGTTTAGCACCCATAGGGGTGTTCGGGAATATATTTAGGTTCATCATCTTTGAATTACTTAAATTGGCAGTATATAAATATATGAAGATAATATTTATATTACTTTTGTGTATTGTCTCCACAATGGATGTATTAATAACCTCCCGATCGTTATCTTTATTATCCCTATTATAATTGAGATAACTAATATGGTTTTCTTTATATTATATTTTTTATTATTTTTGGATACTATTATCTATGTATCTAAATACTGTAACTGATCTGTTATTCAGTCATAATTTCTGTCATTTGTCTTGATAAAAATGTAAACTTTGATAAAAACGATTGATTGAAAAGTCTGGTCGTGTGTACACGGCATAAGATTTAGAGCGACTGCACTTCCAAGAGCACTTTCAGTGCACTTTTAAGTGCACTTGCAGTGCAAAGTGGATTTGCCTTTCGTAAATAACCCCCAGTGTGTTGAGTGGGAGCCAACCACTACTGAATATCATCAAAGGGTTGATTTACTGAAGGCTGCTCAGGCAGGAGAATTTTCTCTTAGCTTAGTGAAGCTCGTGCAAGCAAAAATACCATTTAAAAAAAAAAATTCCTTGCACTTGATTTGGTATCCTTTGAAAAAAAAAACGTTTCCACTACTAAACTATGGGAAAATTCCCTTGCAAAGCAAATAACCTATTTTCCTTTAGTAAATCAATCCCGTAAATCAATGGACCTTGGGGGACCCTCACGCCGTATATTCAGAGTAGGGCTTCCCCTTCAAGTCCATACCAGGTGATGGGGCCAGCGAGGTGTCAATCATTGACTTCCTTCGCTAGTCCCGTTTACCTGGAGCCGCGTTCAAAATGAACAGACTTTCCTCAGTGTGTGGGCAAGTCCGTTCATTTCAAAAGTCCGGCCATAGTCCGGTGGTTTGTCCGCCGCACCTAGTCCGCCGGAAAAGTCCAGTCGTGTGTGGGCAGGTGCGCTTGTTCGGAAAGCCCGGCGGACCTCTGCTTCAAAGTCTGGAGGTTTGTCCGCCAGACTAAGTCCACTGGATAGTCTGATCGTGTGTACGCGGCATTAGTGTCAAAGTCAATAATAAAGGACTTGCTAACTTTGACTAAATCCAGAGAATAGCCATTCACAACTGGATGTTCACTCAAGTTGGATAATCCCTCTCTCACAAGGCCTAGCAGCCATCAAGGTGCTTAACTCAGGAACAAGTCTCTGCCAGAGACGTTGTTGTAGAACATGTAGTAATAAGTCTCTGCCACAGACGTTGTCGTAGAACATGTAGGAAACTAGAATTTGTAGAACATTCGTGTGGTACCAGAATCTTTCAGCCGGTTCGGCAATACCCACGAGATTGGATTCACTTAGGTCCCTCAGCCTCACCAGGCTCTTGCTAAGAAGCCAACCCATACGTGGCCTTCTTCTGAAAAGTCCTCCCCTGGATAGCTAAGAAGTTGTTGGGCCTCTCCATGACCGGAGACGGCACCGGACCACCTCGGAATCTTTAGTTTCCTTGCCTCCGGCTAGCCAGCCACGAGACATAAAGTCGGGTGGATCCACACCCCAGGCCATAGCCTTCCTGGGGGATGCTCAGGAGGACCAGGACCATGGAGTCAGAACATACTTCTGAACCGGAACCCCGAACCACGTGACATCCACATCTTAAATACCCTCTCCCAGAAAGCACAGCAAGAGTGACACTCCCACTGGGCTGGCTCCGAAAGAAAGTAACCTTAAAGCACCCAATCAGACTGTGGTTCCATAGCTGCCAGAAGAGACAGTGCCCACTATGGCCAGGCTGAACACCCTATAGTCCAGTCAGACTGATGCTGAGGTCATAATTTGGAACAATTATACCCAAACTAAACTGCAGTTTAGGTGTAACATTAAATTTCAAAACATATACCATGTGCTCTTCAGGAGCCGGCGCTACAGTGCCTTGCGAAAGTATTCGGCCCCCTTGAACTTTTCAACCTTTTGCCACATTTCAGGCTTCAAACATAAAGATATAAAATTTAAATTTTTTGTGAAGAATCACCAACAAGTGGGACACAGTTGTGAAGTGGAACGAAATCTATTGGATAATTTAAACTTTTTTAGCAAATAAAAAACTGAAAAGTGGTGCGTGCAAAATTATTCGGCCCCTTTACTTTCAGTGCAGCAAACTCACTCCAGAAGTTCAGTGAGGATCTCTGATGATCCAATGTTGTCCTAAATGACTGATGGTGATAAATAGAATCCACCTGTGTGTAATCAAGTCTCTGTATACATGCACCTGCTCTGTGATAGTCTCAGGGTTCTGTTGAAAGCGCAGAGAGCATCATGAAGACCAAGGAACACACCAGGTAGGTCCGTAATACTGTTGTGGAGAAGTTTAAAGCCGGATTTGGATACAAAAAGATTTCCCAAGCTTTAAACATCCCAAGGAGCACTGTGCAAGCGATCATTTTGAAATGGAAGGATTATCAGACCACTGCAAATCTACCAAGACCTGGCCGTCCCTCTAAACTTTCAGCTCAGACAAGGAGAAGACTGATCAGAGATGCAGCCAAGAGGCCCATGATCACTCTGGATGAACTTCAGAGAACTACAGCTGAGGTGGGAGAGTCTGTCCATAGGACAACAATCAGTCGTACACTGCACAAATCTGGCCTTTATGGAAGAGTGGCAAGAAGAAAGCCAGATATCCATAAAAAGTCTTGTCTAAAGTTTGCCACAAGCCACCTGAGAGACACACCAAACATGTGGAAGAAGGTGCTCTGGTCAGATGAAACCAAAATCGAACTTTTTGCCCACAATGCAAAACTATATGTTTGGCGTAAAAGCAACACAGCTCATCACCCTCAACACACCATCCCCACTGTCAAATATGGTGGTGACAGCATCATGGTTTGGGCCTGCTTTTCTTCAGCAGGGACAGGGAAGATGGTTAAAATTGAGGGGAAGATGGATGCAGCCAAATACAGGACCATTCTGGATGAAAACCTGTTGGAGTCTGCAAAAGACCTGAAACTGGGACGGAGATTTATCTTCCAACAAGACAATGATCCCAAACATACAGCAAAATCTACAAAGGAATGGTTCACAAATAAATGTATCCAGATGTTAGAATGGCCAAGTCAAAGTCCAGACCTGAATCCAATCGAGAATCTGTGGAAAGAGCTGAAAACTGCTGTTCACAAACGCTCTCCATCCAATCTCACTGAGCTCGAGCTGTTTTGCAAGGAAGAATGGGCAAGAATTTCAGTCTCTCGATGTGCAAAACTGATAGAGACATACCCCAAGCGACTTGCAGCTGTAATCACAGCAAAAGGTGGCTCTACAAACTATTAACGCAAGGGGGCCGAATAATTTTGCACGCCCCACTTTTCATTTTTTTATTAGTTAAAAAAGTTTAAAAAATCCAATAGATTTCGTTCCACTTCACAATTGCGTCCCACTTGTTGGTGATTCTTCACAAAAAATACAAATTTTATATCTTTATGTTTGAAGCCTGAAATGTGGCAAAAGGTTGAAAAGTTCAAGGGGGCCGACTACTTTCGCAAGGCACTGTACATATGTATATGTCTAAAATATATATATATATATATATATATATATATATATATATATATATATATATATATATATGAGAAAAAGTGCTTCAATGTGCTGTGCAATCAAAAAAAGTTCAAAAGTGTTCCAATGTAATCCATGCGATTCAGTGGTTGCTGTGATATCAATCCAATATTAAGGTGCTGCGTGTGCACTTAGGTGTTCCCCTAGGTAATGGCAGGTCACCTTAGAGCGTGTGACCTTGCTGATTAGGCTTGGTCAATACACGCATTGGAACCTGTAATTGGTTCAGTGGTAAATCCAGATTCCTGTGGTAGTCTCACTCTGTGCTTCAATATGGTAATGGAGTCCCCTTTTGTGCCTCAGTAATATCAATAGAAAAAGGAGGACTTCATAGTGTAGTATGTTAAAACTTTTATTATGAACACAGTAAAGATCCCTTACAGGGTACTCACATTTGCATGGCGCTAGAGGGCGCCACTCTGAAATAGCATACAACCGAGCTGTAACGGCTGATATTGGGGTGGTATGCTGATCGTCCTTAGTGGATGCACTAACTAGCATTCCGTCCTGTCCCCTTACCCAACGTGGGTCGATACAAGGGGTTAATTTGTATCTTCTTCAGGGTGTGATTTGATTGGACAGTGAACCTGTCATTTGAAATAGGGTGTCCATGGCTATTTTGTTGTAGACCGGGGACACTCTAGTATTGAATCGGTGCAATTCAATGGAAAAAACATCTAAGCATCCAATAGATGGATACAGGATCTGACCTCTAAGGTTTAATATAACTCCATGATGCCTGTGATCTATAGTGGCCTAAATAGACCAAACAGCGCTAAAAATGGCTAAATATAAGCCTGAATAAATAAATATATATATATATACACATCCAGGGCGGATGCTGTGACTGATCAGTATACCATACAATAATCGGCCTTCTGCTATGCATCATTAAACATATAAAATTTAAATGTTTTACTCTGTATTATTATGCCTATAATATATATATATACAGTGGTGTGAAAAAGTGTTTGCCCCCTTCCTCATTTCCTGTTCCTTTGCATGTTTGTCACACTTAAGTGTTTCGGAACATCAAACCAATTTAACCACTTCAGATCTGCGCTATTGCCAAATGACGGCATTAGCGCGGACCTACATTTCCGGGACTACGTCTATTGACATAGTCCTGGTTACGAGCGGCCTGCGCGCCCCCTGAGGGGCGCGCGCGGCGCGCTCTGTGATCGGCGAGTCCGTGAGACTCGCCTGATCACCGATCCGTGTAAGGGGTCGATCCCGACCCCTTATCACGTGATCAGCTGTCAGCCAATGACAGCTGATCATGTGATAGAACGGAGCCGGTAATCGGCTATTATTCCTCCTCGCGCTGACAGCGCGAGGAGAGAAAAAAAAAGCCGATCACCGGCGGCCGTGATCGGGACATCAGTCCCGATCACGGCCATCAATACAAGGGACCACCTGCCACCTGCCTGTGCCCACCTGCCTCCCGCAGTGCCATCCTGAAGTAAAATAAAAGAAAAAGTAAGTGCCCCCCGTCAGTGCCCCCTGTCAGTGCCCATAGTGCCCACAGTGCCACCCACAGTGCCACCCACAGTGCCACCCCACAGTGCCACCCACAGTGCCACCCAATCTGCCTCAAAGGTGCTGCACCCCAGTGCCGCCCATCAGTGCCCAGCAGTGCCGCCCATCAGTGCCCAGCAGTGCCGCCCATCAGTGCCCAGCAGTGCCACCTATCAGAGCCACCTATCAGTGCCACCTATCAGTGCCCATCAGTCCCATCTATCCGTGGTACCTATCAGTGCCCATCCGTGCCACCCATCCGTGCCACTTATCCGTGCCACCCATCCGTGCCATCTTATCTGTGCCCATCTTTGCCCATCAGTGCCGCCTTATCTGTGCCCATCGGTGCCGCCTTATCTGTGCCTATTAGTGCCGCCTTAACTATGCCTATCAGTGCCCACCAGTGCAGCCTATCAGTGCCCACCAATGCAGCCCATCAGTGCCCACCAATGCAGCCCATCAGTGCCCACCAATGCAGCCTATCAGTGCCGCCTAATCAGCGCACTTCAATGAAGGAGAAAAATGACCCGTTTGCAAAATTTTATAACAAACTATTAAAACATGATTTTTTTTTTTTTTTTTTTTGCATCTTTTTTTGTTTGTTTAGCAAAAAATAAAACTCCGAGCTGTAACTAAATACCACCAAAAGAAAGCTCTATTTGTGGGAAAAAAATGATAAAAATTTCATTTGGGTACAGTGTTGTATGCCCGCGCAATTGTCACTCAAAGTGCATCAGCGCTGAAAGCTGAAAATTGGTCTGGGACTGAGGGGGGTTTAAGTGCCCAGTAAGCAAGTGGTTAAACAATAGTCAAGGACAACACAAGTAAACACAAAATGCAATTTGTAAATGAAGGTGTTTATTATTAAAGGTGAAAAAAAATCCAAACCATCATGACCCTGTGTGAAAAAGTGATTGCCCCCTAAACCTAATAACTGGTTGGGCCACCCTTAGCAGCAACAACTGCAACCAAGCGTTTGCGATAACGTGCAATGAGGCTTTTACAGCGTCCTGGAGGAATTTTGGCCCACTCATCTTTGCAGAATTGTCCTAATTCAGTTACATTAGAGGGTTTTCGAGCATGAACGGCCTTTTTAAGGTCATACCACAACATCTCAATAGGATTCAGGTCAGGACTTTGGCTAGGCCACTCCAAAGTCTTCATTTTGTTTTTCTTCAGCCATTCGGTGGTGGACTTGCTGGTGTGTTTAGGATCATTGTCCTGCTGCAGAACCCAAGTTCGTTTCAGCTTGAGTACACGAACAGATGGTCGGACATTCTCCTTCAGGATCTCTTGGTAGACAGCAGAATTCATAGTTCCTTTTATCACGGCAAGTCTTCCAGGTCCTGAAGCAGCAAAACAGCCCCAGACCATCACACTACCACCACCATATTTTACTGTTGGTATAATGTTCTTTTTATGAAATGCAGTGTTCCTTCTACGCCAGATATACTTGGACACACACCTTCCAAAGAGTTCCACTTTTGTCTCATCGGTCCACAGAATGTTGTCCCAAAAGTCTTGGGGATCATCAAGATGTGTTGTGGAGAAATTGAGACGAGCTTTGATGTTCTTTTTGCTCAGCAGTGGTTTTCTCCTTGGAACTCTGCAATGCAGGCCATTTTTGCCCAGTCTTTTCCTGATGGTGGAGGCATGAACGCTGACCTTAACTGAGGCAAGTGAGGCCTGCAGTTCCTTGGACGTTGTTGTGGGGTCTTTTGTGACCTCTTGGATGAGTCGTCGCTGGGCTCTTGGGGTAATTTTGGGCGGCCGGCCACTCCTGGGAAGGTTCACCACTGTTCCATGTCTTCGCCATTTGTGGATAATGGCTCTCACTGTGGTTCGCTGGATTCCCAAAGCTTTGGAAATGGCTTTATAACCCTTTCCAGACTGATAGATCTCAATTACTTTCTTTCTCAATTGTTCCTGAATTTCTTTGGGTCTCGGCATGATGTGTAGCTTTTAAGGATCTTCTGGTGGACCTTACTGTGTCAAGCAGCTCCTATTTAAGTGATGCCTTGATTGTGAACAGGTGTGGAAATAATCAGGCCTGGGTGTGGCTATAGAAATTGAACTCAGGTGTGGACAACCACAGTTATAGTATGTTTTAACAAGGGAGGCAATCACTTTTTCACACAGGGCCATGATGGTTTGGATTTTTTTTCACCTTTAATAATAAACACCTTCATTTACAAATTGCATTTTGTGTTTACTTGTGTTGTCCTTGACTATTGTTTAAATTGGTTTGATGTTCCGAAACACTTAAGTGTGACAAACATGCAAAGGAACAGGAAATGAGGAAGGGGGCAAACACTTTTTCACACCACTGTATATATATATATATATATATATATATATATATATATATATATATATATATATATATATATATACAACAAACTCGCGGTGCATATCAATTAATTATTAAATAATAGCTGTTTAGATGTTGAAAAAACAACTAATGCAATCAATATAGGACATATTAATAAAATCAGAATGTGGACTATTGTGATATATAACAATAAAATAAACAAACCCCCTTCCATATATGTATATAAACGCCTATATCTGGACTTAACCACTATTAATAAATAAAATAAATAAAATAATAAAAGTATATAAAAAATATATAAAACAATATGTAAAACTAAAATAAACAGGTATGGAATAAGAGATGGAAAAAAAATACATAAAATATAGGTATATAGGAATTAATTGCACCAATGGAATACCCCTTACTATTTTTACAGTCAGAACTCCCTAAATATACTGGCAGAGAAAACTCCTTAAAAGTACTCCTTAGAATAAGTGCATACCCCGTTCTATATGTCATCAAGGTGTATGCTATCAATAATTACTTAAAAAACATTTTAGGTTGAATTCCTTGTTCAACCCCCCAGGCGCAAGTGAATCTAACTGGTGTATCCACTATGATTCTTTTTTGCTAATTTCCCTTAAATTATTTGAGCCTTTTCAGTGTCGCTTGGGTGCCTCTATGCCCCAAAATTGCATGCCGTCTGTATTTTTATTATGTACATCCCTAAAATGGATGGATAGAAAATGTTTGTCGAACCCCTTATTGATGTTCCATGTTCTTCCATGCATTCTTTTAATGCCATTATTGTTCTACCAACGTAGATAAAATCGCATGGGCATTTTATTGCATAGACAACTCCAACCGTGTCACATGAGATTAAATCCCTGATCGTGTATTGTCGACCGTTTTGCGGATTTGTGAATTCTTTTACTTTCTTGGTGTTTCTGGGAACTCTAATGCAACTGTAGCAACGTCCACAGCCGTGGAAACCCTTTATATCCCAAAACATTTCGGGTTTGGAGGGAGGAGGTTCTACCACATTATGCACCAGTATGTCACGCAGATTGGGTGCCTTTTTATATACTATCTTTGGTATTTCTGATATAGACCCTTTAATTTGAGTGTCCTGTTTTAAAACATTCCAAAATTTGTGTAAAAAAAAAAAAAAAAACATTCCAGTATTTCTGAATGATTCTCTCAACCTCCTTATTCTGTAAGGCCGCGTACACACGCGGGGACTGTTCGGCCAACTTTGTCCGCTGAACAGTGTTTCGGCGGACAGTCCGCCCGTGTGTGGGCGTTCAGCGGACAGTTTCAGCGAACAGTCCGCTGAACAAGGTTTTTCGGAATTTCCGAAAAACTGTCCGCTGAAACCTTGTTTCAGCGAACAGTTCCCTCGTGTGTAGGCTTGTTCGACAAACTAAGTTCCGCGCATGCTCAGAAAGGCTTTACACGCCGAAAGTTATAATGCAGTGTATAGGACGTCGTATTTTTCGTCCCGTCGTACGTGCCGTTCACGTCATCGCGCACGGTTTCAGCAAACTGTTCGTACGTCGTGTGTGGCCATGTCCGTCCATGCTAATTTTGAGCGGACTGTTTGCCGAAACTGTTTGACGGACAAAGTTGGCCGAACAGTCCCCGCGTGTGTACGCGGCCTTAGTTGTAATCCAGAACAATACAGGTACCCGTATCATATTTTGGTTTGTTGCCAGTGTTATCCTTCAATAAATCGTCTCTATTTATATCTTTATTTTTATTTATCTCTTTTACCAAAAAATCTTCCTGATAACCTATAATATTAGGGTCTCAATTGTGTATAATACCCTCAGATTCCCATTTGGCCATGTATAAATTGGCAACGCTAGGGGCAAACTTGGCACCCATTGCAACGCCTTTGATCTGTAGATAAAAAGTTTTCTGGTACCAAAAAAAGTTATGGCAGAAACTTAAACATTTGAGGATAAATCTCCGTAGTTTCTTTCCTATTCCTTCATTGTTTTTTAAGGCCCATTTGACTGCCCTTATGGCACCTTGAGGATCTATATTGGTGTATAAGGATGTCACGTCACCTGTAGCCATTACCATATTCTCATTAGATGTACACTCATTTAATAGCTGTAGCATATGCTTTGTATCTTTAAGCCCCTGTACACACGGTCGGAGATTTCGACAACCAAATCCGTCGGATTTTCTCCGTTGGATTTTGTCCGTCGGATCTTGTCCGAAACTGTTGCATACACACGGTCGGACTAAGTTGTCGAAAAATCTGATCTTTCAGAATGTGATGACGTAATTTCGTTACGATGGGACTATATTCAGGCTAGTAGCCAATAGCTTTGATGTAGGAATTTGATCTGAGCATACGTGGCACTTTGTCCGATCAAAATTCTCTACACATGATCGGAGTATGTCCGATCGAACGAGTTGGTTGGAAAATATTTCCAACAAGTTGGAAAATTGGGTCAGACGGATATTCCGATGCAGTCTGATGCATAGCACACGCAGTCGGATTATCCGACAAACCGGTCCGATAGGACACATTCCAGCGGAATATCCGACCGTGTGTACAAGGGCTAAGATACGTGTGTGTCTCCTTTACCAAGGGTTGGAGATGGATATCTATATATTCACGTCTACCTGGGGGATTAGTCTTGTCCTTGTGTATTTTGGGGATATAATATATGACTGGGATCTTGCTTACAGTAGGGACAAGATACTTCTCTTCGTGTTTGCTTAGAAGATCCTTTTCAGTGCCATAATCTATAATCAATTTCAGCTCTTGTTTAAATGCTTTGGAGGGGTTTGATTTCAGTATTTGATAGGTTCTTCTATCTCCTAGAATCTTATCCATCTCATTTTTATATTGTTCTAAGGATAATACCACAATTCCTCCTCCTTTATCCGCTGGACGGATTACAATGTCTTTCCTTTCTTCCAAACTTTTGAGGCCTTTCCTTATATCTCTCTGCTCATATACTATGTTAACCGGGAGTTGTTCTAGATCAGTAGTAACCAACTTCTTAAAAAGATCTATATATTTATTATTTGGTATGTGCGGGTTGAATACTGAATTGTTTCTTAATTGGGTGAAACTATTACCCATTGCTGCTCTCTCTATAGTGTTCTGGACATAATATTTCTTTATATTCAGTTTCCGAACAAACTTCTGGATGCCTATGTATGCTTCAAATTTGTTTAGAACCTTTTTCAGGGCAAATTTAATGCCCTCATCCAAATTCAGGGTTTCTTCCCTAGTCAAACTGATGCCTTCTCCCTCTCTTAGTCTTCGCGCCCTTTTTTGCTTCCTTCGTCCAGCTCTTCCTCCGCTTTTCCTGTGTTTCTTTAATCCTGTGGGGGGTGATGATCCATCCGGCCCTTCTCTAAAAAAGAATTCCCCTGTGTTGAATCCATGTCCTCATACAGGGGCTGGTAACTGTTATAAACAGGTACACCATACTGGTCTCTGGTGGGTTTATCACCATATGGATGTTCTCACCTTATGGACGTTTTATCATATCCCTCGCGAAAGCATTTTATTTGGAATATTGTTTGTAACTTAGCACATTATCATTTTATTGCTGTTGACATATAGCACATCTTTAAATTTTTTCATTTCACTATTTGGATTTTATGTTTGAAAGCGCAGCATACTTTAGAATGATATGCACCTGTCAAACAGGTGCAGAAAAATCGGTCTTTGGGTGTGGGTGGTGCCTTCCCACTGTAACCCTATAGAGGTACTCTTGATGAAAGCAAGAATTGGCCTTGCTGTAAAAAATTTGCAATGATATGCACCTGTCAAACAGGTGCAGAAAAATTGGTCTTTGGGTATTAATTGGGCCCATGAAACCTATACCAAAAACACTCTTCCAGATGAAATGATTGAACACCCTCAAAGCTAGGCAGCCTCGAAGTCCTGCAGAGATTCCACATCCCAAAAAGACTTAATTGGTGACATCGGCATCAGGGGTTTCATAGCTGATAATCCAGGACTGATTAATTTTTATAAATGTCAAATGGTCCACGGAGTCTGTGGACAGATGCGTTCTATGATCAGTAACTCCTGTATAGGGATGAGCTTCGTGTTCGAGTCGAACGTACGTTCGACTCGAACATTGGCTGTTCGGCCGTTCGGCGAATTCCGAACGTTTGGGCCGTTCGCGTCAAAATTCGAGTGGCGCGTGCACGGACCACAATGCACTGCGGTGGCGCAGTGCATTGCTGGCTCATGATTGGCCAAGCATGCACTGTGACCCCGCATGCTTGGCCAATCGTAGCGCCAGCAGCGAGGAGAGCCATGATTGGCCACAGGCATCCTGCCTGTGGCCAATCATAGCTCAGGCTGTGTAGTGCACGCCCCACACTATATAAGGCCGCCTTTGAGGCGGCCTCGTGTAGTGTGTTAGCATCTGAAGCAGTGGGTGTTCTGTGTACCTTCAACACAGTTACCCACCAATCGTTTTTGGCTGATTTCCTATCTTGCTGCTGTGTAGTGGTTGTTGTCTGTGCCCTGACCGCAGTATACACCACTATATTCACCTCACCTATATAGCTAGTGATCTAGCTTTAACCACTTAACAACTGCCCATTGCCGATTAACGGCTTCAGGGCGGTTGTTTAACTCTGAGAGGCCGTTAATTAACGGCCTCCCAGAATTCTGCTCTCGCACGCCCCCTGGGGCACGCACTCGAGAGCATCCGTGTCCTGTGGACCCGGCGCATCACGGATCACGGTAAACGGCCGCTCGTCGCGGCCGTTTACCACGTGATCGCTCCGTCAAATGACGGAGTGATCACTTGTAAACAAACCGGCGTCATGTTATGACGCCGGTTCCTCCCTCCTCTCTCTGTACCGATCGGTACAGCGGAGGGGAAAGAGATCGGTGTCAGCAGCAATGTGGGCTGCATCTGCAGTGCCCACATCGCTGCTCACCGAATTTAACCCCTCAATTCCCTGCCAATACTCTGCAATACCAGTGCATACTCTGCAGTACCCTGCCATTACTCTGCAGTACCCCGCCATTACTCTGCAGTACCCCCCATTACTCTGCAGTACCCCCCAATACTCTGCAGTACCCCCCAATACTCTGCAGTACCCGCCATTACTCTGCAGTACCCCGCCATTACTCTACAGTGCAGTACCCTGCCATTACTCTGCAGTACCCTGCCATTACTCTGCAGTACCCCCCATTACTCTGCAGTAACCCCCATTACTCTGCAGTACCCTGCCATTACTCTGGAGTACCCCCCAATACTCTGCAGTACCCTGCTATTACTCTGTAGTACCCTGCCAATACCCCGCCAATACTCTGCAATACCCTGCCATAAATTGCCATACCCAGCCATACTCGGAGATACCCAGCCATACTCGGTGATACCCTGAAATACCCAGCCATAGACGCCCCCCACCCCTCACCGCCCTCCGGTGCTTCTACCAACTCACCAGTACGATCAAAGCCAGAATCTTTTTTTTATTTTTTATTTCAGGCTTCCCAGCCTAGAGGTGAGATGTGGGGTCATATTGACCCCCAGATTTCACTGTAAAGAGGACCTGTCACCCCATATTCCTATTACAAGGGATGTTTACATTCCTTGTAATAGGAATAAAAGTGATCAAAAATATATTTTTGGGGAAAAAAATGTCAAACTAAAATAAATAAAGTAAAATGAACAATAAAAAAAAAAATTTTTTTTAAAGCGCCCATGTCCCCATGTGCTCGCATGCAGAAGCGACCGCATCCGTAAGCCCCGCCCACATATGAAAACGGTGTTCAAACCACACATGTGAGGTATCGCCGAGAACGTTAGAGCGAGAGCAATAATTCTAGTCCTAGACCTCCTCTGCAACTCAAAACATGTAACCAGTAAAAAAATTTTTAAAGTGTCGCCTATGGGGATTTTTTAAGTAGCGACGTTTGGCGCCATTCTACGGGCATGTGCAATTTTGAAGAGTGACATGTTTGATATCTATTTACTCAGCATAACTTCATCTTTCACTTTATGCAAACATTGGGCTAACTTTACTGTTTTTTTTTGTTTGTTTTTTAAGCACAAAACTGTTTTTTCCCCCAAAAAAACGCGTTTGAAAAATGGCTGTGCAAATACCGTGTGAGATAAAAATTTGCAACGACCACCATTGTATTCTCCAGGGTCTTTGCTAAAAAAAAAATATATATATATAATGTTTTGGGGTTCTCTGTAATTTTCTAGCAAATAAATGATGATTTTTACATGTAGGAGAGAAATGTCAGGCCGCGTACACACGCGGGGATTGTTCGCTCAACTTTGTTCGTCAAACAGTTTGAGCGGACAGTCCGCTCAAAATTAGCATGGACGGACTTGGCCACACACGACGAACGAACAGTCCACTGAAACCGTGCGCGATGACGTGAACGGCACGTACGACGGGACTAGAAAACGACGTCCTATACACTGCAATGCAACCTTCGGCGTGTAAATCCTTTCTGAGTATGCGCGGAACTTAGTTTGACGAACAAGCCTACACACGAGGGGACTGCCCGCTCAAACAAAGTTTCAGCGGACAGTTTTTCGGAAATTCCGAAAAACTTTGTTCAGCAGACTGTTCGCTGAAACTGTCCGCTGAAGCCCACACACGAGCGGACTGTCCGCCGAAACACTGTTCAGCGGACAAAGTTGAGCGAACAGTCCCCGCGTGTGTACGCGGCCTCAGAATTGGCCTGGGTGCTCCAGAACGCCTGATGGCGCTCCCTGCATGTTGGGCCTCTGTATGTGGCCACGCTGTGTAAAAGTCTCACACATGTGGTATCGCCGTACTCGGGAGTAATAGCAGAATGTGTTTTGGGGTGTAATTTGTGGTATGCATATGCTGTGTGTGTGAAATAACCTGTTAATATGACAATTTTGTGGAAAAAAAAAAGGAAATAGGCCGTCAGTACTTCAGGTGTGATCAATTTTCAGATATTGGCACCATAGCTTGTGGACTCTATAACTTTCACAAAGACCAAATAATATCCACCAATTTGTACTTATTTTTACCAAAGATATGTAGTAGTATGAATTTTGGCCAAAATTTATGAAGAAAAAATTACTAATCTGCTAAATTTTATAACAGAAACGAAGAAAAATTCATTTTTTCGCAGAATTTTCGGTCTTTTTTCTTTTATAGCACAAAAAATAAAAAACTGAGAGGTGATTAAATACCACCAAAAGAAAGCTCTATTTGTGTGAAAAAAAGGACAAACATTTCCTATAGGTCCAGTGTTGCATGACTGAGTAATTGTCATTCAAAATGTGAGGGCACCGAAAGCTGAAAATTGGTCTGGTTATTAAGAGTGTTTAAGTGCCCAGTGGTCAAGTGGTTAATAATAGAGCTTGCAGTCAGTAGTGTTAGGAGATAGTGCGTGCTGTCTGCGTGCTCTGTACCCAGTACATACCGCTATAATATAGGGCAGGCCCCTACTTTCAAACATCCAACTTACAAACATCTCCTACTTGCAAACGCAAGGAGACAGCAGCAAGTGAGATACCTGTACCCAGTACATACCGCTATAATATAGGGCAGGCCCCTACTTTCAAACATCCAACTTACAAACATCTCCTACTTGCAAACGCAAGGAGACAGCAGCAAGTGAGATGAAAAAAGATGGACGACAAAACAAATTATACAGGGGTGATAACCCTTCCCTATGTTTTCCAAAAAGCTTAAAAATAGTTTTTTTGACTGGAGCTACACTTTAAAAATGTACCGGTTGAAAATTACAAACAGATTCAACTTAACACAACAAACCTACACAGTCCCTGTCTTGTTTGCACCGCCTGTATACTGCTGTTCTGAGTATATAGGGCCTGGGGGCCACACGCATTTCCTTTTTTTAATATGGGTACGGGGTTCTCCTTAATATGCGTACAAGACCCAAATAGGCTGGTAATGGGCAGGGAGGGCTACCCATGCCATTTTTCTGAATGATTTTCCAACATATTGCAGGAACCAGATATAACATTAAAACCGCAAGCAGTTTTAAATGGTGTTATTTCCGTTTAATGTCATTTTGTGCAGGGACTGTTCTAAACACGGGAAACACGTGGCACTTCACAGGCATACTACAGACACCCCCCAGGCACCATATTTAAAGGAATATTTCACTTTTTTTTTTCACTTTAATCGTCATTAAAATCAGTGCTCCCACCAAAACGGCCGTTTTTAAAACCTTTTTTTGCATTGACCCATGTCCCCTGAGGCAGGAGTCAGGTCCCCAAACCCTTTTTAGGATAGTATCTTGCATATTAGCCGTTAAAATTAGCACTTTCCATTTCGAACGTTCGAGTCCCATAGACTTCAATGGGGTTCTAACGTTCGTTTCGAACGCGGGGTCCGTTCGAAAGTTCTGGTGCGAACCGAACCGGGGGGTGTTCGGCTCATCCCTACTCCTGTAGCACTGAATGACCGTCCTAAAAGCACGCTGGATGCAGGGCAGCCCAACAACTCAATAACATACTGGGCAAGTTCAGGCCAGTGGTCTATTCTCTTGACCAAGTCAGTGGATCTTCAGCTAGAACTAAGTACACACGTACAGCCAACTTACTTTCACTTACGATTGCTAGCAGAGAGAGACACACAAACTGAATCATTTCAGAAGACAGTGAATCTTAGCTGGTTAGAGAACCTAAATTATTTAGCAATTAAGCATAAGCACAGCAGCAGAACAATAGTGGAGCAAGCTACAGTTCAACTTAACTTTTCCATAATAATCTGCTGCTATTGTGTTAGTGTTGTGAACTTGATAGTGATACTAGTGTTGCTAGTGTTGTGATAGCCTCAGAGGCTGCCCGTGTTGTGTGTGTGTGTGTGTGTGTGTGTGTGGGGGGGGGATTTATTATTATAGATTCTATATTATAGATTGGGTATATAGAATCTATATAGAATTCCAATCTTGATCAGTGTTCACTATCACCAGTCCATTTTCTGTTTGAACTATATACATTCAACATGAACGTCAAAAATTCGACAAAGCAGCGAAAAACATACAAACGTCAAATCTTTGGCTTATGGTGTCTGTTGAAAGTGCTAAGAAGATTCGACGGAGCAGCTAAACTATACGGAGTCATACAGTTTAGCTGCTCCGTCGAATCTTCTTTGAAAATTCGACAGACACCATAAGGATTTTCGTACGAATGCAATTTTTAACGAGAAACAAAATTAAGAAAAACGCACTTCAGGAGTAACTAAATAAATGTATTTTTCGTACGAAAATGAAATTCGGAAACAAAATATTTCAGTGTGCACATATATACAGTCTCCTATATATATATATATATATATATATATATATATATATATATATATATATATATATATATATATATCCACTGCATTCTAGTCTAGCCAAGCCTATATCTGACTACAGGCTATTTCTGGTGTAAGTTTTCAAATACACTTTCAGGCAGACAGGTGAGGTGATTCAGTGATCTGCAGTGCATTAAATATATATACAGTCTCCTACATATAGATGTCCACTGCATTCTAGTCTAGCCAAGCTTATATCTGACTGCAAGCCATTCCTGGAGTACTTTTTCTAGTAAACTTCAGGCAGTGTTTTGCTAATAAACTTTTACAGAATGTCTGGAAGGCCACCAAGGAGAGGCAGAAGCTCACAGGCCACTGAAAGAGGGCAAGCAAGCTCTGTGTCTACAGCCAACAGGGCTGGTCATGGACACGGTGCATCCTCAGCACGTGGCCGTGGGGCACACTTGTCCTTTTTTTCGGCAGATGGCCGTGTTGATCCACAACATGCAGAAGAGTTGGTAGAGTGGATACCTAAGCTGTCCTCATCCTCCTCATTCTCTGTCACCCAGGCTCAGAGTAGTTTGCCTGCCAATGCAGCTGCCAAAGCAGCCTATTCCATTGGCTCAATGTCATCAGTCACTCCTTCCCTAACCCCACCATCATGCACGCAGGAGTCCCCCGAACTGTTTGACCACAGTGGCGGGTACATGCTGCAGGAGGATGCACAGCATTTTGAAGGCTCCGATGATGGTACCCAGCAGGGGCGTTGCTAGGTCTGCAAAAGATCTGGGGCTAGAGCCCATAGCAGTGGTCACCAACCTGAGGGGGCACACCGGTGGTAAGCAATTTTTTGTGGGCAAAGGAAGGCAGGTGTTGGTGTTTAAATCATCATGGTACCATGGTTAATATGGTGTCAGGGTGATCAATTGTAATATATAATGAAGTGGTTCAACTCACCATAATGCCCATAATCAGTGGGAGCCCTGGGCGTGTCACTGGCCACGTCGCCTGCCACCATTTGCAGATTGTCACTTGCCACCATTTGTAGATTGTGATTTGCCACATCACTTGCCACCATTTGCAGATTGTCAATTGCCACATCACCTGCCACCATTTGCAGATTATCACTTCCCACGTCACCTGCCCCAATTTGCAGATTGTCACTTGCCACTATTTGCATATTGTCACTTGCCACGTCACCTGCCACCATTTGCAGATTGTCACTTGCAACGTCACCTGCCACATCACTTGCCACCATTTGTAGACTGTCACTTGCCACATCACTTGCCACCATTTGCAGATTGTCACTTGCCATGCCAACCAGTGCCACCAAATATGCATTGTCGCTGCATTGGTGGCAGGTGGCCCATTTAGTGAGGGCAGGAGAGTGGAGATGCGGGCGGGCAGTGAGTAATTATGTAATCTCTCTGCTCCCCACCGCACCTCTGACATTTAAAAAGAATGGTGATGGGCGGGTGGAGAGAGATGATGCCATCTCTGCTCGTCCGCTTGTTCGTCTCTGCTCCACCTCCAGTGCCGCTCGCTGCAGCCACGATCCGCCCGCTCTTCTCCACCTGCAATGCCACCCACCGCAGCCATGATCCACGACCCGCCTACTCTTCTCTCCTCCAATGCCGCCCACCGCAGCTGCCATTCGCCCGCTCTTCTCTCTTTCAGTGCCGCCTGCTACAGCCGTGACTGACCCACTCGTCTCTCCTCCACTGAGACTCGGGGCTATGGGCTCCACATTTGGGGCTCCAGCCTCAATAGCCACACCCTGGCTACACCTATGGTACCCAGGTTAAGGAAGGCAGTAACGTGAGCCTAGAGAAAGGGGGTGCCCAAGAAGGACAAGAAACTGGCAGTTCCCCCAGCTGCAGCATACTGCCAGGTTTGCTCAAGTGACAAGGAGGGAGGGGATGATGAGGTCACGTCATGATCCCCTCCCTCTTTCATGGTCATGGTGACTCTACGTGGGTGTCTGATAGAAGAAAGGATGAGGAGGAGGAGGAAGAGGAGGCACATCTCCAATGTGGCAGGATGCCCTCCAGGGGCCAGCTTAAGGGCAGCCACCCGACTGCATCACACCGTAGAGCTCCACATGTGCAGGGCGCTGCTGACTCCCTGCGTATTTTGAAAAGTTCTTTGGTGTGGACCTTTTTTGATACGTGTGCAGCAGATCGCACTGTTGCTGTTTGCAACATATGTCTGAAGCGTATCAAGAGTGGCCAAAACAGCAGCTGCTTGGACACAACATGCTTACCAGACATATGTTGACCTCCCATGCAGTCCGTTGGCAACAGTACTTAAAAGACCCACACCGAAGAACAAGGCGGACCTCTCCTTGCTCCTCATCAGCTGGGATCTCCAACCCCACGATATCGTCAGTCCTCTGAGAAACCTGCACTGAGAGGAATGAAGGTGTAGAATTAGGTGTGCCAAGTACTTGCGGGCAATCTGCTATCGCTACACCAACATCCGATTGTAGCAGGCAAACTTCCCTACCTCAGTTGCTAAACCGTCAAAAGAAATTTCGGTCTCAGCGGTTGAATGCTAGCTTGGCTAAATTTCTACCACTCCAACTGCTGCCTTTTTAGCTGGTAGACTCTGCCCCCTTTCATGAATTTGTGGAATGTGCGATACCTCAGTGGCAGATTCCCAAACACCATTTCTTTTCACGGAAGGCCCTTCCGGGTCTCTATCGGCATCGGTAAGGTGCATATTACCACTGACTCATGGTCCAGCAGACATGGACAGGGACGTTACCTTTCTTTGACGGCGCACTGGGTAACTCTGCTGGCCGCTAGGAAGGATGCAGGACAGGGTGCGGTATTGTTGGAGCTTGTTCCACCACCATGCCTCCAAAATGCTAGTAGTGGTGATTCTACCACACCTCTCTCCTCCACCTTCTCCTCTTCTTCTGGTGCTCCGTAGGTGTTTAAGTAGCTACGCAAGCACTCAGGCAAAAAGATGCCATGCAGTGCTTGAGTTGGTCTGCTTAGGGGACAAGAATCATACTGGGGCAGAGATTCTGTCAGCTCTGCAGGGGCAGACTTAGAGGTGGTTGATGCCACGCCAGCTTCAGCCAGTATTGGTGGTTTGCAACAATGGAACCAACCTTCTCTCTGCCCTCTGACAGGGACACTTGACCCATGTTCCCTGTTTGTTCATGTCCTTAATTTGGTGGTGGAGCGGTTCTTGTGCAGGTACCCGGGCTTACAGGATCTCCTGAAGCAGGCCAGGAAAGTCTGTTGGGATTTCCGCCGGTCATATAATGCCAGTGCTTGGCTGGCTGACCTTCAAAAGGTATGCAACCTGCCCAAGAACCGCCTCATTTGTCACATGCCTACCAGGTGGAACTCAACATTGGCAATGCTGCAGCGGCTTTACATGCAGCAGGTGGCCATCAATGAGTACCTGTGTGAGTATGGCACCAGGACAGGGTCAGGGGAGCTTGGCTATTTTTCGCCACGCCAGCGGCTTCTGATCAGGGATGCATGCACTGTCCTGTCACCATTTGAGGAGGCCACGAGGATGGTGAGCAGTGACAGTGCATGCATCAGTGATACTGTCCTTCTTGTCTTCCTGTTGGAGCACACACTTCGTGGAATAATGGACAGGGCACTTGAGGCAGAGCAGAGGGAGGAAGAGGAGGACTTCCTTACCTCTCAAGGCCCCCTTTATCCAGACAGTATTCCTGTGGTCCTGCCGATCACACAAGAAGAGAGGGAGGAGGATGAGGATTGTGTCAGCATGTAGGTGGAGCCTAGCACTCAGCATCAGCAGCAGTCTTCAAGGGATCGTTTTCAGTCCCCAGAAACCCATGAAGTTGTACGTGGCTGGGTGGAGGTGGCTGTGGATCATGTCATCTTTAGTGACCCAGAGGACTCCAGATTGAATGCCTCAGCAAACCTTTGCTGCACGGCCTCCCTGATCCTGCAAAGTGTGCGAAAGGACCCTCGGATTCGTGGTATCAAGGAGAGGGATCATTACTGGCTGGCAACCCTTCTTGATCCACGTTACAAAGGTAAGGTTGGGGAACTTATCCAGCCTTCGCAGAGGGAGCAGAGAATGAAACATCTTCAGGAGGCCTTACAGAAAGGTTTGTGCAATGCGTTTCCAGAGCCTGGGAGGTTACAATTTCCTGGTCCTCCTGAACAACATGTTGCTGAGGCTTCGGTCAGTCACAGAAGGAACGGTGGAGAAGGTGGCTGTCTGACCGATGCATTCAGACAATTCTTTAGTCCGCAGCCCCAAAGTCTGATGAAAATGAATCAGTCTTAGATCACCAGCTACCAAGCACCTGATGCTGATGTAACCGATACATTTTTCAAGGGATGTGAGATCCCTTGAAGTCTGCCTATGCTAAGTGACTATCCTGTTATGCTGAGTGACTATCCTATTCCTCCTCAATGTTCATGTTGATAGCTTCTAAGAACATTTTTCTTTCAGGGCACCACCACCAGTGCCTAATGCCTAATTTTTCCGCCCGTTTAACAGGGGTGTATAATTATAATTTTTGCTGTAATATTTCACTGCAGGGCTCGTTCTTGCGCTCAACTATAGTATCTGTGAGGGGTTGCAGTGTTGTGGCACCATGGCCAGTGCCTAAGGCCCAATTTTTCTGCCCCTGTTTAACCACTTACAGACCAGACCATTTTGCTGGTCAAAGACCAGACCACTTTTTGCGATTCGGCACTGCGTCGTTTTAACTGACAATTGCACAGTCGTGCAACGTGGCTCCCAAACAAAATTGACGTCCTTTTTTTCCCACAAATAGAGCTTTCTTTTGGTGGTATTTGATCACCCCTGCGGTTTTTATTTTTTGCGCTATAAACAAAAATAGAACGTCAATTTTTAAAAAATCGCATTATTTTTTACTTTTTGTCATAATAAATATCCCCCAAAAATATATATAAAAAAATTTTTCTCCCTCAGTTTAGGCCGATATGTATTCTTCTACATATTTTTGGTAAAATAAAATAGCAATAAGCGATTATTGATTGGTTTGCTCAAAAGTTATAGCGTTTACAAAATAGGGATAGTTTTATCGCATTTTTATTAATAATTTTTTTACTAGTAATAGTGGCGATCAGCGATTTTTATTGTGACTGCAACATTGCGGCGAACACATCGGACATTTTTGACACATTTTTGGGACCATTGTCATTTATATAGTAATCACTGCTATGTAAATGACACTGGCAGTGAAGGGGTTAACCAGTGGGTGGCAGTGTAGGGGTTAAGTGTTCCTAGGGGTGTGTTACTAACTGTTGTGGGGGCTGGGCTTTCATTTAGTGAACACTGATCTCTGCTCCAATCACATGGAGCAGAGATCAGTGTCACTAGTTGCTAGGCAGAATGGGGAAATGCTGTTTACATGGCATTTCCTCCATTCAGCTGTCCCGTGAGACGATCGTGGGTATGCCCGCGGCGATTAAGTCCGCGGGACCCGCAACTGGACTCACAGGGGTCCCGATCGGCGATGGCAGGACGGCATTGAAGATTGGATGTACCTGTACGCCAATATGCCTGCCCGTGCCATTCTGCCGACGTACATTGGCGGGAACTGGTTAACAGGGGCATGTAATTACAATATTTACTCTGATATTTCACAGCAGGGCTTGTTTCTGTGCTCAACAACAGAATCTGTGAGGGGTTACAGTGTTGTGGCACCACCACCACTACCTAAGACCCAATTTCTTCTGCCCCTGTTTAGCAGGGGCGTGTAATTACAATTTTTGATCTAATATTTCACAGCAGGGTCCATTCCTGCACCCACCAAGAGTAACTGTAAATTACAGTGTTGTGGCACCACCACCACAGGCCCAATTTTCTGCCCCTGTTCAACAGGGGCATGTAATTGCAAATCTTGATATAATATTTCACAGAAGGGCCCGTTCCAGCGCCCACCAAGAGTAACTGTGAGGGCTTACAGTATTCTGGTACCACCAACACCTAGGGCCCAGTTTTCTGCAGAGTTTATAGGGCTGGCCGTATAGTATATACAGGCGTCCCCCTACTTTCAAACATTCGACTTACAAACGACTCCTACTTATAAACGGAGGGAGACAACAGGAAGTGAGAGGAAATCTACTCCTAGGAAGGGAAATACTCTCCTGTTATGCCGCGTATTCACATGATCGGATTATCCGGTGGACTTTCCAGTGGAGGTCCACTGGATTTTCTGAATGAGCGGACTTGCCCACATACGACCACACACGACCGGATTGTCCAACGGACTTTTGGCAGAGGACTTTTCAAATGAACAGACTTGCCCACACACAGAGTAAAGTCTGTTCATTTTGAACATGACTTTGTGTACGACGGGACTATCGAAGGAGCCTCCATCGGTGAGATTGACACCTTGCTAGCCCCCTTGCCTGGTATGGATTTTAAGGGGAACCCCTACACCGAAAAAACGGCGTGGGGGGTCGCCCCAAAGTCCATACCAGACCCTTATCCGAGCATGCAGCCCGGCCCGTCAGGAAAGGGGGTGGGGACGAGTGAGCGCCCCCCTGAACCATACCATGCCTTAACATGGGGGTGGGTGCTTTGGGGAAGGGGGACCCTGTGGCCCCCCACCCCAAAGCACCTTGTCTCCATGTTGATGTGGACAAGGGCCAGGGTTGTCGGGGTCTGCGGGCGGGGGCTTATCGGAATCCGGGAGCCCCCTTTAATAACCCAGATCCTGGCCCCCCACCCTATGTGAATGAGTATGGGGTACCCCTACCCATTCACGTGGGGGGAAAAAATGTACATAAAAAAAACACACAATATAGGTTTTTAAAGTAGTTTATTAGGCAGCTCGGGGGGTCTTCTTCCAACTTCGGGGGTCTTTTCGCCTGGCACCTCCACTATCTTCTGCCGCTCTTTTGCTAGTGGAGGAGACTGGCTTTCTCCTTCGTCGTCGTCGCGGTCCAGGGGTCTTCTTCCGACTTCGGGGGTCTTCTTCCGACTTCTCATTCGTTGCCACCACAGCCGCCATCTTCTTCTTCCTTCTTCCGATGTTGACACAACACTCTCCCTGGCTGTAATGCACGGCGACTTATATAGGCTTAAGGGGTGGGGTCACCGGGTGATGTCACATGGTGACACAGCCCCATATGATGTCACAGTCCCAGCATCCCCTGGGACTGTGACATCATAATGGGCGTGGTCAACATGTGATATCACCCGATGACCCCGCCCCTTATGTCTATATAAGTTGCCGTGCAACGTGTCCCCGGCATTACAGCCGGAGAGAGCGCCATGTCAACATCGGAAGAAGAGAAGGAAGAAGAAGAAGAAGACAGCGGCGATTAACGAGAAGACTGGGCCAATGCTAGTAAAAGAGCTGGAAGAAGGTAGCGGAGGAGCCTGGCAGAAGAACCGAAGAGCAGGAGAAGAGGCCGGAAAGCACGGAGAAGTCAGAAGAAGAACCCCGAAGTCAGAAGAAGACCCCCGGACGGCGACGATGACGAAGGAGAAAGCAGGGCTCCTCTGCTAGCAAAAGAGCAGAAGATAGCAGACGAGAAGACCCCCAAAGTCGTAAGAAAACCCCCGGAGCTGCCTAATAAGCTACTTTAAAAACCTGTTGTGTGTTTTTTTATTTACACTTTTTCCCCCCAGGTGAATGGGTAGGGGTACGAAAAGCCCCCCGCCCACAGACCCCGACAACCAATGGCCATGGTTGTCGGGAAGAGGTCCTTGTCCTCATCAACATGGGGACAAGGTGCTTTTGGGTGGGGGCCAAAGCTCCCACCCCCCTATGTTGAGGGCACGCGGCCTGGTACGGTTAAGGATGGAGGGGCACTTGCTCGTCCCCACCCCCTTTCTTGACCGGCCGGGCTGCGTGCTCGGATAAGGGTCTGGTATGGACTATGGGGGGACCCCCACACCATTTTTTCGGCGTAGGGGTTCCCCTTAAAATCCATACCAGGTGACGGGGCTAGCAAGGTGTAAATTTCGCTGATGGAGGTGGCGACATTGACTTCCATCGCTAGTCCCGTCGTACCTGAAGTCACGTTCAAAATGAAGGGACTTTACTCTGTGTGTGGGCAAGTCCATTCATTTGAAAAGTCCGGTGGACTAGCACATAGACGAGCGATTTTGAGTCAAGTCTTTTTTCAAAGTCCTCCGGACTCTGGTATATTGCTGTTCAGACTATATAGCGCCTGGGGGCCCTATGCCTTTTCTTTTTTTAATTTGGGTGCGGGGTTCCCCATAATGTCCATAGAAGACCCAAAGGACCTGGTAATGGGCTGGGGGTAAGGATGAGCTTCGTGTTCGAGTTGAACATACGTCCGACTCGAACATCGGCTGTTCGCCCGTTCAGGGAATTCTGAACGTTATGGCGCAAACGTGTGGCGTGTGGCGCGAACGGCCCACAATGCACTGCGTCATCGCAGTGCATTGCTGGCTCATGATTGGCCAAGCATGCACTGTGACCCCGCATGCTTGGCCAATCACAGCGCCAGCAGCGAGGAGAGCCATGATTGGCCACAGGCAGGATGCCTGTGGCCAATCATAGCTCAGGCTGTGTAGTACACGCCCCACACTAAATAAGGCCGCCAGCGCGGCGGCCTAGTGTAGTGTGTTGGCGTCTGAAGCAGTTAGTGGGTGTTCTGTGTACCTTCAACACAGTACACACCGATCGTTATCGGCCGATTTTCTATCTTGCTCTTCTGTAGTGGTTGTTGTCTGCTTGCCCTGACCGCAGTATACACCGCTATATTCACCTCACCTATATAGCTAGTGATCTATCTTTTATAATAGAGCTTGCAGTCAGTAGTGTTAGGAGCTTGTGCGTGCTGTCTGCGTGCTCTGTACCCAGTACACACCGCTATATCCACCTACATAGCTCTTCTCTATTTGAGCCTACTTGCCATCTGCAGGAGTTATTGGAAGTTGTGTGTGCCTCCAGCACAGCACAGTATACATCTGTATATACCCCTTTATCTCTGGTGTTCTATAATAAAGGCATCTGCAGGAGTTAGTGTGTTTTTTGTGCCTCCAGCACAATATACACCTGTATCTACCCTTTATTGTTGTTCTCTAATAGAGGCATCTGCAGGGCTTAGTGGGTGTTGTGTGACTCAATTACAGTATACCCCTTTATCTCTGGTGTTCTATAATAAAGGCATCTGCAGGAGTTAGTGGGTGTGGTGTGACTCCAGCACAATATACACCTGTATCTACCGTTTATTGCTGTTCTCTAATAGAGCCATCTGCAGGGCTTAGTGGGTGTTGTGTGACTCCATTACACTGCTGTTTTACCCAACTTCCTTCAGGCCATTACCATGTCTGGAAGGCCAGCAAGGAGAGGCAGACAGGCGCGAGCCGATAAAAGAGGGCAAGCAGGCTCTGTGTCTAGAGACAACAGTGCTGGTCGTGGACGCGGTGCATTGTCATCAGCACGTGGCCATGCGACACGCTTGTCCTTCTTTTCGACAGCTGGACATGTTGAACCGCAACATGCCAACGACTTGGTAGAGTGGATGGCCAAGCCCTCTTCATCCTCCTCATCCTCTCTCACCCAGTCTCAGGGTACTAGCAAAGCAGCTGCCAACGCATCGTCTTCCCTCCTCTCAATGTCATCATCAGTGACTCCTTCCCTAGACCCACCACGTCCTCCTGAGGAGTCTCCTGAACTCTTTGAGCACAGTGTTGGGTACATGCTCCAGGAGGATGCCCAGTGTTTTGTAGGCTCTGATGATGACACTTAGCTAGAGGAAGGCAGTAGCGTGAGCGCAGAGAGAGGGGATGCTCAAGAAGGACAGCAATCTGGCAGTCATGTTCCACAAGCTGCAGCATACTGCCAGGTTTGCTACAGCGATGAAGAGGGAGGGGATGATGAGGGCACTGACTCCACGTGGGTGCCTGGTAGGAGAGAGGAGGAGGCACATGTCCAACGTGGCAGGATGCCCTCTGGGGGCCAGCTTAGGGGCAGCACACCGACTGAATCACACCGCAGAGCTCCGCCTGTGCAGGGCGCTGCCTCTGCGCGTTATTCTAAAAGTTCTTTGGTGTGGGCCTTTTTTGAGACGAGTGCATCAGATCGCACCACTGCTATTTGCAACATATCTCGCGTGGCCAAAACATCAGCCGCTTGGGCACCACATGCTTGACCAGATATATGTTGACCTGCCATGCAGCTCGTTGGCAAGCGTACCTCAAAGACCCACACCAAAGAACAAAGCGGACCTCTCCTTGCTCCTCATCAGCTGGCATCTCCAACCCCACTAGACCTTCAGTCCTCTCTGAAACCTGCTCTGAGAGGAATGAAGGTGTAGAATTAGGTGTGTCACAGCCAAGTGCTTCCGGGCACTCTGCTAGCAGTACACCCACGTCCGATTATAGCAGGCAAATGTCCCTGCCCCAGCTGCTGGACCGGCGAAAGAAGTTCACTCCCAGCCATCCACATGCCCAGCGGTTGAATGCTAGCTTGGCTAAATTGCTAGCACTTCAACTGCTGCCTTTTCAGTTGGTAGACTCGGCCCCCTTCCGTGAGTTTGTACAATGTGCGGTTCCTCAGTGGCAGGTCCCCAAACGCCACTTTTTCTCACGGAAGGCGATTCCGGCTCTCTACCGGCATGTGGAAGGCAATGTCCTTGCCTCGCTGGACAGGGCAGTCAGCGGTAAGGTGCATATTACCGCTGACTCATGGTCCAGCAGGCATGGACAGGGACGTTACCTGTCTTTCACGGCCCATTGGGTCACTCTTATGGCAGCTGGGAAGGATACAGGACAAGGTTCAGTAGTGTTGGAGGTTGTTCCGCCACCACGCCTCCAAAATGCTACAATTGGTTGTGACACACCTCTCTTCTCCACCCCCTCCTCTTCTTCTTCCTCCATGGCCTCTTCCAGTGCTCTGTCCTCAGAACCAGCGGTGCTCCGTAGGCGTTCCAGGGGCTACGCAAGTACGTAGGCAAAACGATGCCATGCCGTGCTTGCGCTGGTTTGTTTGGGGGACAGGAGCCACACTGGGGCAGATGTTTTGTCAGCTCTGCAGGGGCAGGCCGAGAGGTGGCTGACGCCACGCCAGCTTAAGCCAGGAATGGTGGTTTGTGACAATGGCACCAACCTCCTCTCCGCCCTCCGACAGGGACAACTGACCCATGTGCCCTGTGTAGCTCACATCCCTAACCTGGTGGTGCAGCGGTTCTTGGGCAGGTACCCTGGCTTACAGGATGTCCTGAAGCAGGCCAGGAAAGTCTGTGTGCATTTCCGCCGATCATTTAATGCCTGTGCTCGGCTGGCTGAGCTCCAAAAGGAGTTGAACCTGCCCAAGAACCGCCTTATATGTGACATGCCCACCAGGTGGAACTCAACATTGGCCATGCTGCAGCGGCTGCACACGCAGCAGAGGGCCATCAATGAGTACCTGTGCGACTACGGCACCAGGACAGGGTCAGGGGAGCTTGTTTTTTTCTCACCACGCCAGTGGGGCATGATCAGGGATGCATGCACTGTCCTGTCACCGTTTGAGGAGGCCACAAGGATGGTGAGCAGTGACAGTGCATGCATCAGTGACACTGTACCTCTTGTCCACCTCTTGGAGCATACGCTGCGTGGAATAATGGACAGGGGACTTGAGGCAGAACAGAGGCAGGAAGAGGAGGACTTCTTTGCCTCTCAAGGCCCCCTTTATCCAGACAGTGTTCCTGCTGTGCCACCCATCACACAGGAAGAGGATGAGGAGGAGGAAGAGGAGGAGGAGGATGATTGTGTCAGCATGGAGGTGGAGGCTGGCACTCTGCATCAGCAGCAGCAGTCTTGTAGGGATGATTTACAGTCCCAAGAAACACGTGGACTTGTACGTGGCTGGGAGGAGGTAGCTGCGGATCGTGTTGCCCTTAGTGACCCAGAGGACTCCGGACCGAATGCCTCAGCTAACCTACGCTGCATGGCCTCCCTGATCCTGCAAAGCCTGCGGAAGGATCCTCGTATTCTTTGGATCAAGGAGAGGGACCATTACTGGCTGGCCACTCTCCTTGATCCACGGTACAAGGGTAAGGTTGCCGACCTTATCTTGCCATCGCAGATGGAGCAGAGGATGAGACATCTCCGGGAGGCCTTGCAGAAAGGTCTGTGCAACGCGTTCCCAGAGACTGGGAGGTTACAAACTCCTGGTTCTGGACAACGTGTTGCTGAGGCATCGGTCAGAAGGAGCGGTGGAGAAGGTGGCCGTCTGACTGATGCTTTCAGACAATTTTTTAGTCCGCAGCCCCAAGGTATGATCGATTCCAGCAACCATCGCCAGCGTCTGATTTACATGGTGCAGGAATACCCAGGGGCAAGGTCAGACTTGGACACCTTTCCCACCGAAAATCCTCTGGCTTACTGGGTCTTGAGGATGGATCACTGGCCAGAGCTTGCACAGTATGCAATTGAGCTACTGGCCTGTCCTGCATCCAGCGTTCTTTCTGAACGCACCTTCAGTGCTGCTGGTGGCTTTGTTACCGATCACAGGGTGCGCCTGTCCACCGAATCAGTTGATCGACTGACCTTCATCAAGATGAATCAGTCTTGGATCACCCACAGCTACCAAGCACCTGAAGCTGATGTAACCGAATAATTTTTTTTGAAATATCACATCCCTTCAAGACTGCCTATGCTGATGCTGAGTGACTGTCCTGTTATGTTGATTGTCTATCCTCTTCCTCCTCCGCTGATATGTTGGAAGAACATTTCTGGTTCTGGGTGATGCCATCAGCCCAATTTTTCTGCCCCTGTTTAACAGGGGCGTTTAAGTACAATTTTTGATGCAATGCTTTGCAGCAGGGCTAATTCCTGCAATAAAACTAGAGTATATGGGAGAGTTTGCAGTGTGGTGGCACCAGCACCAGTGCCTAAGGCCCAATTTTTCTGCCCCTGTTTAACAGGGGCGTTTAAGTACAATTTTTGATGCAATGCTTTGCAGCAGGGCTAATTCCTGCAATAAAACTAGAGTATATGGGAGAGGTTGCAGTGTCGTGGCACCAGCACCAGTGCCTAAGGCCCAATTTTTCTGCCCCTGTTTAACAGGGACATGTAATTACAATTCTTGATATAATATTTCACAGGAGGGCCCGTTCCTGTGCCCACCCAGAGTAACTGTGAGGACTGTGAGGACTTATAGTGTTGTGGCACCAGCACCACAACCACCAAAGGTCAATTTTTCTACCACTGTTCAACAATGGCATGTAATTACAATTCTTGATATAATCGTTCACAGTAGGGCGCTCAAGAGTCACTTTGAGGGCTTACAATGTTGTGGCAAAACCAACACCTTGTTCCGCCATTTCTGCAGAGCATATAGGGCAGGCCCCTACTTTCAAACATCCAACTTACAAACATCTCCTACTTGCAAACGGAAGGAGACAACAGCAAGTGAGATTAAAAAAGATGTACGACAAAACAAATTATACAGGGGTGATAACCCTTCCCTATGTTTTCCAAAAAGCTTAAAAATAGTTTTTTTGACTGGAGCTACACTTTAAAAATGTACCAGTTGAAAATTACAAACAGATTCAACTTAACACAACAAACCTACACAGTCCCTGACTTGTTTGCACCGCCTGTATACTGCTGTTCTGAGTATATAGGGCCTGGGGCCACACGCATATCCTTTTTTTTTATATGGGTACAGGGTTCCCCTTGATATGCGTACAAGACCCAAAGGGGCTGGTAATGGGCAGGGAGGGCTACCCATGCCATTTTTCTCAATGGTTTTCTACCATATTGCAGGAACCAGATATAACATTAAAACCGTCAAGCAGTTTTCAATGATGTTATTTCTGTTTAATGTCATTTTGTGCAGGGACTGTTCTAAACACTGGAAACACATGGCACTTCACAGGCATACTACAGACACCCCCCAGGCACCATATTTAAAGGAATATTTCACTTTTTTTTCACTTTAATCATCATTAAAATCAGTGCTCCCGCCAAAACTGCCATTTTTTTAAAACATTTTAGGCATTGACCCATGTCCCCTGGGGCAGGAGCCAGGTCCCCAAACCCTTTTTAGGACAGTATCTTGCATATTAGCCGTTAAAATTAGCACTTTTAATTTCGAACGTTCGAGTCCCATAGACTTCAATGGGGTTCTAAAGTTTGTTCGAATTTGGGGTCCGTTCGAAAGTTCTGGTGCGAACCGAACAGGGGGGTGTTCGGCTCATCCCTAGCTGGGGGGGATATCCATGCCGTTTTTATTAATTTTCATCATATTGCCAGGATCCGACATTACATTACAGCAACAAGCAGTTTTGAATGACTTTTATTCCTTTAGAAATGTCATTTTGTGCAAGGACTGTTCTAAACACGGGAAACACACGCCACTTTACAGGCATACTATAGTCACCCCCTAGGTACGATATTTAACCCTATTCAATACCACTTCAATACCCAGCTATAGTCAAATGACGCCCACAGATGAGATCTTCCATCCTGGGTGAGCGTCATATGACATCCTCGGCTTTCGGCCGCTACTGCGGGCCCCCTGAGGACACAGCCATGGCGGTGGTGAGCGACGGAGCAGCTTTACTAGCTATGATCTGTCACTAGCCAGCGCTGCTTGTATATCTCTGGGAAGAGGCGTGCATGGCGCACGTGCACGCTCCTGGGGACGAGCTGTGCTGTGATCGGGGCTAAGGCTGGCTGAAGCTTTTCCCTTGGATACAGCCCAGATCAGTGTGTCCAATGACAGCCTGTCACTAAATGTCAACAAACGGTGTGTAACTCCTGTTGCTGGGTTCTCCTCTTTACACCCCGATCCAGTGTGAGGAGGAAATCAGCTAACAGTGAGTTACCATTACTGTTCCCCAGTATATGTTTTACTGTGCCCAGATTGCCCCCCCATAAATAAAGAGTACCTGTCACCAGGAGTACCTGTCAGCAGCAGTACCTGTCACCTTACCAGAGTACCTGCCACCAGAGTACCTGCCACCTCACCGCCTGCCACCAGAGTACCTGCCACCAGAGTACCCACCACCAGAGTACCCGCCACCTCACCATCTGCCACCAGAGTGCCTGCCACCGGAGTAACTGCCACCAGAGTACCTGCCACCTCACCACCTGCCACCAGAGTACCTGCCACCAGAGTACCACCAGAGTACCCACCATCAAAGTACCCGCCATCTCACCATCTGCCACCAGAGTACCTACCACCGGAGTACCTGCCACCAGAGTACCCGCCACCTCACCACCTGCCAGAGTACCTGCTAAGAGAGTACCACAAGAGTACCCACCACCTCACCACTTGCCACCAGAGTACGTGCCACCAGAGTACTACCAGAGTACCTGCCACCAGAGTACCCACCACCAGAGAACCCGCCACCTCACCACCTGCCACCAGAGTACTACCAGAGTACCTGCCACCAGAGTACCCACCACCAGAGAACCCGCCACCTAACCACCTGCCACCAGAGTACCCGCCACCCACCACCTGCCACCAGAGTACCTGCCAACAGAGTACCACCAGAGTATCACCAGAGTACCCACCACCAGAGTACCCGCCACCAGAGTACCCGCCACCTCACCACCTGCCACCAGAGTACCCGCCACCTCACCAGAATACCAGCCACCTCACCAGAATACCACCAGAGTACCCGCCACCTGAGTACCCGCCGCATCACCAGAATACCCGCCACCTCACCACATGCCACCAGAGTACCTGTCACCAGAGTACCTATAGCCACTTTGTCCAGAAAGGTGTACACCCCAGAAGAGGCATACCAAATACTCAGTCTGACCGATGAGAGCAACAAGGAGCTCTTACCGCTCAGTTCTGTTTCCGATTCTGTTTCGGAATATGAGCCTCCTGAAGGCAGCACATCAGAATCCGAATTGGAGGAGGAAGCAGTCCACCCTAAAAGAAGACAGTCTAAACACTAGACATGTGCATTCATTTTTGTCCAAATGCATTTTCGTCCGAATTTCAGGTATTTTCGTTTTCGTTTTTACAAACGATAACGAAAGTGCAGAATCCGAAAAACGCAAGATCCGACATAAATAAATTCTTTATTTCCGTTGTTACAACAGTTCGATATAGAATAGGAGATTCGACGTGACTCTGACAATAACAATCTGTGTCTATTGAACCTGTGGTCGAATGTGCCTAACCTTACCTCTATTAGTCCAAGATTATATAGAGAAAAGATTTGACAGAGAGAAAATATTCGACATAGAGAAAAAAGATTTGACAGAGAGAAAAGATTATGGAATTGGGTGGGGGAAGTAAAATAAAAATAATGATGATAATGAATGTTATTGGCTGATTGTAACCAAAGAGGAGGAGCAGTAAAATAGCTAGAACTAAGTACACACGTACAGCCAACTTACTTTCACTTACGATTGCTAGTAGAGAGAGACAAACACACTGAATCATTTCAGAAGACAGTCAATCTTAGCTGGTCCTTTTGAATTGTCACTTGTCAGAGAACCCGAATTATTATTAAGCATAAGCACAGCAGCAGAACAATAGTGAAGCAAGCTACAGTTCAACTTAACTTTTTCATAATAATCTGCTGCTATTGTGTTAGTGTGAGAACCTTATATTGATACTAGTGTTGCTGCTGTGTTGTTGTGATAGCCTCAGAGGCTGCCTGTGTTGTGGGGGGGATTTATTATTATAGAATCTTGTTACCAGTCTGATCAGTGATTGCTATTGCTATCACCAGTCCACCAGTTTCTGTTTGAGTATATAATATATATACAGAAACACTTGAAGATGGCCCAGGAATGTCCTCCAATGCCTCCATGTCGCTCTCACAATGGGTTGCCGCCATATTCGTTATTATCAGTCATCCACTATCTGACACCTGACACTGTGAGACGTAGACCATTCATTCAACATGAACGGCGGAGATTCGACGAAAAACACACACGTTTATAATAATATTCGACGGAGCATCGAAACTGTACGACACTGCAATCGTACATTTCCGGAGTCAAATTCTCCGCCTATAGGCGATATAGAGTTTAACAGCTCCGTTGAATCTTCTTTATACATTCGACAGACACCATAAGCCTTCAAAGACAGATTCGACCGTAATTCATGTGGATTTTCGGACGAATGCAATTTTTTAACGAAAAACAAAATAAATAAAAAGTATTTCGGGAGTAACTAAATAAAAAAAAATTTCGGACAAAAACGAAATTCCAAAACAAAATATTTCACTCTGCACATGTCTACTGAACACCAGGCAGCTACCAGCAGTGCCAACGGCGGTAGACCCCAGGAGGGGAGGCCAAGTACAAGCGCTGCTAGACCCCAGGAGGAAAGGCCCAGTGCACCCCAAAGAATTAGGGCCCAAACCCAGCTTCCAGAAGGCTTGGTAAACCCATTGTGGCTGCCTTCTACCACAGGGTCAGCTACGATCCCCCTTTTTACAGAACAGCCAAGTGTGTAGGTCAACACTGCAGCTTTTTCCCAAATGGATCTTTTAAATGTATTTTTCTCCAACGAATTGCTTCAAGGCATCGTGGACCAAACCAACCTTTTTGCACAACAATTTATTGCAACCAACCCGAGCTCCAGCTATGCCTGCCCTTTTGAATGGCGACCCCTAACAGTGGTGGAGCTTAAATTGTTTTAAGGCCTAACGCTCAACATGGGGCTTACAAAAAAAATGAAATGCATAAGTATTGGTCGACCAAACTCATCCATCATATGCCAGTTTTCTCATCAGCCATGTCCAGGTCCCGATACGAACTTATAATGTGCTTCCTGCATTTTAGTGAAAACTCACAGTGCCCCCCCGAAATCACCCAAACTTTGATAAACTATATAAAATGTCCCTGACAAAAACATATGTGTGGACGAATCCCTGGTGCATTTCACAGGCCGGCTGGGGATCAAGCAATATATCCCCAGTAAGAGAGCGAGATATAGCTTGAAGCTCAACAAGCTCTGTGAAAGCGCCACCGGTTATGTGCACTCATTCCGCGTGTACGAAGGCGAAGATTCCCAGCTACAGCCCCCTGATTGTCCATCGTACATGGGAATAAGTGGAAAGATAGTTTGGGAGTTGGTATTCCCACTCCTCCAAAAGGGGTATCATATTCACATGTACAACTATTACACTAGTTTGCCCCTTCTCCGCCACCTGTACCTAAAAAAACGTTGGCCTGTGGTACAACAAGGAAAAACCGAAAGGGCTTCCCACAGCGTCTTGTCACCACAACTATTCAAAGGGGGGGAATCGGCAAGCTTGAGGAATGAGGAAGTGTTGTCTGTGAAGTAGAGGGATACTAATAGAGGTACATGATGTCCACCATCCACGATGACACCTCGGTGGAACTTCCCAGAAGACGCAGTCCCGTTAGCAAGCCTTCCTGTATCAGCGAGTACAATTAATTCATGGGGGGGGGGGGGTGGATTTAAATGACCAGACGTTGCAGCCCTATCTTTCATCAAGAAAATCAATTTTATGGTACAAAAAAGTTGCAATTTACTTTTTTTATTTAGCCCTTTTAAATTCTTTCATCATCTACCAAAAACAGAAACACTCACCACCTTCATAAAGTTTATTGAAGACATTGTCACTTCCCCTATCTACCAACCAGTATCCCCCCCAGAAAGCATTTGCTCAGATTCTGGCAGCAGACAACATGAGTGTAATTTTCCGGACCATATTCCACCATCAGAATCCGGAAGACGACGCCAAAAAGAAAGGTCGGGTGTGCACCAAAAGAGGAATTAGGAAAGACACCAGCTTCCATTGTCCCGACTGTCCCTCCCAACCTGGCCTTTGCATCGGACAATGCTTCAGGAGATATCACACTGTGGAAAACTATTAGCCCATATTTCTAATACTGACATTTCCCCGTTTTCAATTTCCATCATAAATATTTCCCTGCCTCAACCAACCATATCATTGTCTTCCATGTGAACTGACCGTGGCCTGTTTATCGATTATGCCTCTGCCTACCATCTGCATTGTTTATCCGCCATGTTTCTGCCTTCCACGGAAACTGACCCTGGACTGTATCGACTATGCCTCGGCCTACCGTCTATTTCTGCCTTTTACCTGCACTGACCTCGGCCTGTTGACCATGTTTTTGTCTGCCCCTTGGACTGATATTTACCCTGCTACACAGGGGTCTCACATATGTGAGGGGCTCCAGAATAGTGTTCGAAGTTCAGAAAAACTGTTTTTGGTTTTCTGTGTTCCCGGAACACGGTCTGGTTCAAAGCGATTTCAGTGGGAGAAGCCTCTACCCCTGTCTCTGTTCTTTCCTGACCAATGCCCTAAGCTTGATGGTCCTGCCTGCTTCCTGGACAAATACTCTGGCTGTGCTGACCATACCTCTGCCTGCTGCATGTACTAACTATGGACAGTTGTCACGATCAGGGGTCAGGCTCGAAGACCAATTGCTATAGCAGTTGCAGGATTACCACTAACCAGCAGGATAGGAACACAGGCTGTCACCCTGACAGAAGACACAGGCTCACCTGAGGTGCGGAGTCTAAGTACTAACCGGTTTTCACCAGAGCTCCAGATGGTAGAGATGGATTTAGCTGCGTGTTAGTACCAGGTCGCGGTCCTCAGGATCGCCCCACCAGGAGGTGAGCAAGCCGGGGTTCAGTAGCGGATGAGCAGGTAAGGATCAAACAGAAGCGTTGTCAGAAAGCAAGCCAAAAGGTCGGTAACGAGTAGTTGCAGGTTGGGATCAGGCAGAAGCGTAGTCGTGGAACAAGCCAAGGGTCGATAACGAGCAGTAGTAAATATAAGCGGCAGCAGAGAAGACGGGAGCGAGATACAGGGTGGAGATGGCACAATATTCTGGCAAGGAGGAAGTGCAGAGACATGGCTTATATCAGGAAGTTCATGGGAGGAGCAAAGAGTTCAAGGTTCAGCTGAAATCAAGGTACAAGGCAGGGTTGTCAAAAGGATCTAAGAAGGAACTGTCCAGCATCTCAGATAGCTCAGAGAGAAGATTCATTGCCAGACACAGCTGAGGTCCCAGGTTCAAGTCCAGGTCCTAACAACAGTATTCCTGCCTGCTGCATGGACGATCCTTTGATCCTTTTGCTGCTGCTGACCACATCCCTGCCTGCTATCTGGACCAATGCATTGACTGTGCTGACAACATCTCTACCTGTACTGACTATTCCTGCCTGCTGCCTGTTTTGCTGTCGCTGTCCATGTTCCTGCCTGCTGCCTGGACCGATGCTCTCCTCTGTGGACCACTGCACTACTAAAACCGCAGGTAATCTTTTCTTTACCCTTTGCTCAGCAGAATGTATTTTGGTATGTACAGTACATGCTATGTGTTAGAAGTATGAAGGACCTTCAACAATGTGATAGGTTAGCAGGAATTTATGTGTGTAATTTATGCTCCTAGAACACCTGACGGTGCTACTTGGATGTTTAGCCTCTGTATGTGGCAAGGCTGTGTAAAAGTCTCACACATGTGGTATCACCATACTCAGGAGGAGTAGCAGAATGTATTTTGGGGTGTCATTTTTGCTATATACATGCTATGTCTTATAAATATCTTATAAATGGACAACTTTATGTAAAAAAAAAATGCGTTTTAATTTTTTTCTACAATTTACAAAAACTTCTGGAAAAAAATGAACCATTCAAAAGACTCATCATTAGAGATGGACGAACTTCCAATGGGACGTTTCGCGAACACGAACCGCGAACGCGGCCAAAAGTTTGCGAGCCGCAAAGTTCGCGGCAGTTCGCAAGTGAATCTGGGATCGACAACTACAAGCATTCTTTTTTTTATCTGTTAAATTTTGACAATTCAGGACTCAGGAGCGCTTGAAGGCAATGGAGGAGAGGAAAGGTCAGGGTTGGCTATGAAGAGGGTGCAGGAGATGATCACCAGAACCGTGATAGAGAGCACTGACACCAGCACCATGATAGAGAGCAATAACACCAGCACAGAGATAGAGAGCACTGACACCAGCACCGTGATATAGAGCACTGACACCAGCACCGTGATATAGAGCACTGACACCAGCACCATGATAGAGTGCACTGACACCAGCACCATGATATAGAGCACTGACACCAGCACCGTGATATAGAGCACTGACACCAGCACAGTGATATAGAGCACTGACACCAGCACCGTGATAGAGTGCACTGACACCAGCACCGTGATAGAGAGCACTGACACCAGCACCATGATATATAACAGGCTCTCTATATTTGAAAGTATATTATACGTGTACAACCCTATATACTGTACACCTATAAAAGGAACTTTGTGGACCTAGTAGCTAGTGTTTTGTAGACTGTCCCTCAGTACCTACACTGATAAAAGACTGCTGCAGAATAGGGCAGCAGTCAGCAGCAGTGCACCAGCACCCTATATATTGTACACCTATACCAGTCCTTAAAAGGACCTTTGTGGACCTAACAGCTAGTGATTTGCAGACAGTCCCTGATAAAAGACTGCTGCAGAATAGGACACAAAAAAGTGTTGTTTTTTCAAAAATGTCTCTTTTTTCGCTTATATTGCACAAAAATAAAAAACCCAGCAGTAATTAAATACCACCAAAAAAAAGCTTGGTTTGTGAGAAAAAAAATTATAAAAAATTGGTTTGGGTAGAGTGTAGCATGACTGAGTAATTGTCATTCAAAGTGTGAGAGCGTCAAAAGCTAAAAATTGGTCTGGTAAGGAAGGATGTATAAAAGCCCTGTATTGAAGTGGTTAAAGGAATATTTCACTTTTATTGTTTCACTTTAAGCATTATTAAAATCACTGCACCCGAAAAAAACAGCCGTTTTTAAAACTTTTTTTGCATTGATACATGTCCTCTGGGGCAGGACCCGAGTCCACAAACACTTTTTAGGACAATAACTTGCATATTAGCCTTTAAAATTCACACTTCTGATTTTTCACGTTCGGGTGCCCTAGACTTTAACGGTGTTCGAATGTTCGCGCAAACTTTTGGTCCGTTCGCATGTTCTGCCGCAATCCAAACTGGAGTGGTGTTTGGCTCATCCCTAATTCACATAGGGTGGGGGACCAGGATCTGGCGGCCCCCTTGTTAAAGGTGGCTTCCAGATTCCCATAAGCACCCGGCCTGCAGACCCTGACAACCAATGACTAGGGTTGTTGGGAAGAGTCCCTTGTCCCCAGGGTGCTTTGGAGTGGGGGGGGCACAGGGCCCCCTTGCCCCAAAGTACCAACCCCCCATGTTGAGGGTATGGCTCAGGAGGGGGGGTGCTCGTTTGTCCTCATTACATTCCTGACCTGCCAGGCTGCGTGTTAGGATAAGGGTCTGGTATGGATTTTGGGCGGACCCCACGCCATTTTTTCGGCATGGGGGTTCCCCTTAAAATCCATACCAGATCGAATGGCCTAGTATTCTCTTGGAGGGGGAACCCCATGCCATTTTTTTAAAGATCTTCAGAGCACAAGTTGCATGCCAAAGTCAGATCAGTTAAGACAGTGATCCGACTTTGATCAGACTTCAGTGATATTCAATGGGCTGAAGTAGGTTCAAAGTCAGACTGACTTGTGTCGGACCAGTTAAGATGGCTCTCATAGGGAAACATTGATTTGCACATGTCATGCGACATGAGCTCCCAAAGTCGGAATGTTTGTCATACCAGTGTGAACCCAGCCTAAACCAGAATCATCGCAGGATGATTTGATTTACCATTTATATTGCAGGTGTGATTTTTTTACACAAAGTATTTATTAGCACATAGGCTGATCACTTCAGACCTGGTATTTAGGTATAACTGAATGCGGCAGCTCCAATCTTTTTATATACAACTAAGCACGAGATTCTGCTTTGCTTTACTTTCACCATTTGTGAATACCGCATACCTTGCTGCTGGTTTTGATGATGGATATTTTTGAATACCACAAAACCCATAAAATTAATCCAGAGGAAGTATTTGATAAAACCTCCTTGGAAACCACTGAAATGAGAGGGATATTTATGAGAGTCAAGAATGTCTTGGCAGCTGAATTAAATGCATTGTGGGATATTGCGTTCTTGGAACGCTATATTGCAGAAAAAATGATACCCAGGAGCCTTCGTTGGAACATCTACCCTGATAAGGGAGACAATGAACTTGTGAAGTGGTTTCAATATTTCAAAGTTGCAGGGATCAGCTTTTTATAAGTTTTGGTGGTTAAGAAAACCAAGAAAGTTTCCATATTAAGAAAGGAAGTTAGCGAGATTAAAAAGAAACTGACACCATATAACACAGAGAAGTCATATTGGCTCTATAGCCAGGGACTTAAGGATATTTTGAAAGCTGAAGCAGAGGAACAGAGAATAAGGAAACAGAAAAAATACTTTAGGGATGTTGAAGATTAAAAATCTAAATTTGTTTTTAGATGGCAAAAGGTCTCAGTAAAGGAGAATGGTAAAACCCAGGACCCAGGCCAGACTGGGAGGCCAACTAGGAGTAAGTCAGAAGGGGGTACTCAGATCCATGAAATAGAGCTTGAATATGGTTACCATTCTGGAAAGAGCCAGGGTAACTTGGGGACCCCTCGTTCAGGCAGCCCCCCAATTTTTGACCAATTCAGGCACATGCCCCCTTTCGTCCATGAATGGGACAGGGGGGGGGAGATCTCAGTATACCCAACCTAAGGACAATAGATCTAGTGACATCAACAGAGAGTCAGAAAATTTCCAATACTCTTCCCCAGTGAGAGGGAAACTTCCCTACTATCAGAATTCCCCCAGTGGATCATATGTGTGGGTATAGGTAACCTTTTGGGCCTCAACAGGTCCAGCATATCCCTTTAGATAACTGGTATGAAGCTTTAAATAAGGGCCAAGAGAAAGATGGATTACTATGAGCCGCCTGCCCACTATCAAACTGCGGGAACGTATTCTCAGACACTGGCTCCTTTGAGTACCAGACATCAGGGTTTTTTAGGCAAAGGAAAAGGAAAAAGGTGAGGGGGTCTAGGGGAGGAAGAAGAAAACACTCCCAGGAAAAGAAAATGTTAAATTGCGAGGGCATTTTTAATTTGAATGGCACAGGTTTGAAGAAATCTGAAATATTTTTATTAAATAAATGTCTGAAATTTGCACCTGTGAGGAACAAATTAAAATATGCTTTGCCGGGAGTACGTCTATTGATGTCCTCCCATGCTCGAGTGGCCTGCGCGCCCCCTGCAGGGCACACTCTGTAATCAGCGAGTCTATGAGACTTGCTGGATCACAGATCGGAGTAAGGGGTCAGGATCAGCTGTCAGCCGTATGTACAAACACAAACAGACACATATGTACACACACACACACATACAGACACATATGCCACGGGAGCGTGCCCGTGGATCCTGTGAATTCGATGTCTACCAGTGGCCCGTGATCACGACGAGGATGTAAACAAGGCATTTCCCTGTTCTGCCTAGTGACATGACAGGGATCTACTGCTCTCTGTCATCGGAAGCAGTGATCTCTGTCATGTCTTAGGTAGCCCATCCCCCCTACAGTTGGAACACACAGAGGGAACACATTTAACCCCTTGATCTCCCCCTAGTGCTTAACCCCTTCCCAGCCAGTCACATTTACACAGTAATCAATGGCTATTTTTATCTCTGATCGCTGTATAAATGTCAATGGTTCCAAATTAGTGTAAAAAAGTGTCTGATCTGTCCGCCGTAATGTCGCAGTCCCGCTAAAAAATCGCAAATTTCCAGCATTACTAATAAAAAAAAAATTTATGATAACAATACCTATAAATCATCCCCTATTTTGTAGACACTATAACTTTTGCACAAACCAATCACTATAAATTTATTGCGATTTTTCTTACCAAAAATATGTAGAAGAATACATATCGGCCTAAACTGAGAAAGAAATTCGTTTTTTTTTTATATTTTTGGGGGGGATATTTATTATAGCAAAAAGTAAAAAATATTGCTTTTTTTTTCAAAATTGTCAGTCTTTTCTTTTTTTGTTTTGATTTTTTTTTTGCGCAAAAAATAAAAACAGCAGAGGTGATCAAATACCACCAAAAGAAAGCTCTTTTTGTGGGAAAAAAGGGACGTCAATAAAGTTTGGGTACAATGTCGCAAGACCGCGCAATGGTAAAAAGTGCTCTGGTCAGGAAGGGGGTAAAATCTTCTGGGGCTGAAGTGGTTAAAGAAGCTTGGCAGATGCCCTGTGTGTGTTGATATCTTATACCTGCAATACCTCCAAAACATTGCGAACCTAAAGCTGATCAAAAGCCTCTCAAATGCTGCAGGTGCTTCAAGCAAGCTTTGTCATAAACTTCTATGGAGGCTTTGAAGATGCTTTGAAACCAATCAACATGGTATACTTTTTGAAGCAAAGCAAAACAAAGCAAAGCAAATGTGTGAACAGGACTGTAAGCTGACCATTTTATTTAGTGACAGGGGCTTTGATTGGCAGTCAGAGCACTTTAAAAAAGCATGTCGAATGTCATGTTCCTCCACATGACAAATGTTTGTGTGGACAACAGATTCATGTACCTGTTGTACACGGGTACATAAATCTGGGTCATGCACCACATTTGCAGGCGCATGAAGGCCAGAGTGTCTATATAGCACTCCACCCTCTCTGTCACTGCACAGTGGTGGAGTTTTGTATCTGGGGTCAGAAACTGCTGGCGATTCAGAGACAGTAGTTCCCCATCAGGTCCACTCCCATTGTGACTGACAGCAGGCAGGGAATAGATCCTTAGCCAATAGACAGCTTGCTATGGGCTAAAGAATCAGCCCACCACTGCCTGCAGTCAATTAGTGTCTCAGCTTCACCATCAGACTCCACCTAGTGCAGTGTCACTGGTTGCTAGGAAGCTTTTAGCAGTGACGTTGACATCATCTTTAACAACCAATGACAGGTAGGAGGTAGCAGCAACAAGTATGCCACTCTGCTACACTGCATGTCTCTCTATGCCATAGCACCAGAAAACTATCAGTAGTGCTTCATTAAAATCCCTTGAATATGTTTTGTCTTTACATACTGTAAACTTTAACAAATAACACTTTTTTTTCAAACCCTTAGTTCAAGTTTGCTTTATGTTATCGTTTTGCAGTCAGGCCCAAGGCCTGATGCTAGCTAAAAAAAAATTAATTGACAAGTTAAAAACGCATCTAGAAAAAAAAGGCCATTTTCTGTATCTTGTAACATGGCTTTCAAACTACCTTCTCACAGTGTCTATATATAGTAAGTCCATTTGGCTAACTGCATACATATGTAAATAGAAATAGGGGGACTAAATAAAAATAGATTAAACTGATATTCTTTTGTGCATAAAACACTTTACAACCTCACTCCTGATCCAATCCACAATACTATTATCCCAAATTAGGCTTATAACACAGCCATTTCATTTTCCCAGTTTGTTCTCTGCTGATACATCCAGCTTTGGTCATCTACTAGAAATTTTACCAGCAATTGGAAGAATCACAGAGCAATTTCAATTTGCATTCAGAAGGTATGAAACATTATAGCAGAACTGTAAAAGTTGTCATTTGTTAGGAAATGAACTTATCACTAGAAAAATGTCAACAATTTATGTGAGACCATATTGCCTTTATGATAGTGAAACGTTATAATCGTTATGGGAGCCACAATCCAATGATACTGAAACAAATGGGATAGTCAGATGTATCATTATGTTCTCATTTAGGTTTTGTTAGTGAAGTATACAGCTGATACACAAAAGCAAAATATTAGAGGAGATCTGTGTTCAGATCTATGCTATCTTTTTTTTTTTAGCCCTTTCAAAATTTGTAAATGTTAACACTTTATTAGACATTTTGGCGTTAAAAAAAAAATGGCAAAAACCAAAAAGAAAGAGAGGCCACTACACCCCAAAATAGTGACTGGGTTACTCACAGTCAAATTAAAATAATGCATTAATGATAATATATTAATGTATAAAGGTACAATAACTGGATTTTTTAAATATTATTTTTAAACATATACTTCTCAAACATAAAAAAATAGCACTCCCTCAGTGGACCATCCTCCTTTTTTGGCTCTTAAAGAGAAAGTACAGTGGTTTTTATTTAGTTTTTTTACCATTATCGAGGCCTCCACAATTTTAAACATCGAGATTTTAAATAATTTTTTTCATTATCTGTTTAAGATCCTCATTCAAAAAATAAACCGGTAAAGCTTAACTTCAGTGAGCTAATAAAAAGTTACATCTTGGTAGCCCCCTCCATATAGTAAGCTTCTAATGATTGGTTAGATTTACTGTAGGGTAGTGGTTCTCAACCTCAGTCCTCAAGTGCCCCCAGCAGGTCATGTTTTGGGAATTTCTCTTAGATAAAATAGCTGTCCAACATACCAAGCCATTGACTCTGATTTATAGCATCTGTGCAAGATAAAGGAAACCTGCAATTATTGGCCTGTTGGGAGTACTTAAAGAGGAGCTGCACCTAAAAAAAAAAATATTAAAAGCCAGCAGCTACTAATATTGCAGCTGCTGACTTTTAATAATATCACACTTACCTGTCCCAGGTTCCAGCGATGTCGGCGGCAGATGACGAGCGATCGCTCGTCTCGCTGCAGCCACCGCCGCCATCCTCTGTCAGGGAATCGGGAAGTGAAGCATGAGGGCTTCACTGCCCGGTTCCCTACTGCGCATGCACGAGTCGCGCTGGGCTTCTCTTATGGTCCCCCGCTGTGTCTCTGGGAACTGTGTGTTTCCCAGAACACAACGGGGGGGGGGGGGGCGGAGCGATGCGGGGGTCTGCGGCGGTCTGGCCGGAAGTGGGTGCAGTTACCTGGATTATTCAGGTAACTGCACCCCCCTCCCCCCTGAAAGGTGCCGATTGTGGCACCGGAGGGGGGGAGGGATAATACTAGCGGAACTTCCCCTTTAGGGTGAAGAACCGCTTTAAGGACTGAGGTTGAGAACCACTAGTGTAGGGGATATGTAATAGACAAAGTTACTTACCTGATTCTTTACAGTCATAGGCTTCTTCCCCCATGACTACTGTTCCCCAAAGCCAACCCTCACTGATGTCATCTGATACAAAGTGGGACCAGTGACCTGCATTGTTCATGAGGATGTCAAGAGGTCACCCACATTTTGAAGCTGAAACAGAGAAGAGTGCTGGCTGATAGAGTGCTTACCATAATCAGCTTTAACCGCTTTAAAAGTTTTAGTTAAAATTCAGCTTTAAAGCATTTCTAAAGGCATTTTTTAAAGTTAAAATAATAAACATATTATGCTCATCTGCTCTGTGCAGGCTGCCCTGAACCTTCTCTTCTGGGTCCCCTGTCGGTGCTCTCCGCTCCTCCTCTTCTCTGCCTCTTGCTATGGGGGCATACAGCTGGGCTGTGTGCTTCCATACAAAATAACAAAATCAAAAGCCTCGTCACTCAGATTAACTATGGGTCATTAACGTGTACCATCATCCATAATTATAAGGAATATAAATCGAAAAACCTGGTTCCCATATCAGGCTTATCGCAAACAGGGGTGAGCTAAAGGACTATTACGGTACATGTAGAAATGTTAATAACCAATTATTTAAACCAGAGTAAAATACAAACAAAGTTTATTCAAAAGATAAAATCATTTAACAATATACAAACTGGTACAAGTGGTGACGTATTTCTACTAGTTTCGCTCTAAATGAGCCTCTTCAGGAAATACATACGTCTGTAAAAGAACGTGAGCATAATGAATAATTAGACAGGAAAGAACAAAGGTCATTTAGGATACATATAAGAAACGTAAAGGGAAACAAGTACATGGTGCAGAATGTGGCTCTTACCCCCATCGGTGTACCACCGCAGCACTTGAAGGGCCCTGGGAATGTCTCCCCCGGCGACTGGGGGAGGTATTACAAGCAAACAGGCCGGTATCTAAGTAAGAAAAATAATAAAATATATATGAATTAAATTAAAAAAGGCTAGTTTTGTCCAAATTAATGGACCGGTTGGTGGGGACAAACTGCCTGTATACTCAGTGTATGAGTTAGTGAATAGTGATATGCAGTGCCCGTGAACAATATACGGATAAGCTTTATGCTAATTACACAAGTGGAAATATGAAAGCATGGAAAGGAACCGAGGGGGGGGGGGGAGGAGGAAGAGAGGGAGAGAAGGGAAGGAAAGGAGGGGGGAAGAACAGAGGGAAAGGAGAGGGAAAGGAGAGGGAAAGAAAAGAAGAAGAAGGCAAAGAGGAAAAAGAAGGGAGGGGGAGAAAAGAAGAGGTAAATAGAGAAAAGGGGAAAGGGGAGAGAGGAAAGGGGGGAAAAGGAGAGAGGAAAGGGGAAAAAGGGGGGGGGGAGAGAAAATAGGGGGTGACCTCAAGGAATGGGAAAACAAAGGGGGGAGGGAGGGAAGGGAGAAGAGAAGGGGGGAAAGGGGGAAATAGGGGAATGAGAGGGAAGGGAGTGAGGGAACAGGAGGAACGATTGGGGGCCAAGGGCGAAAATGGAGGGAAGGGGATAAAGTGAGGGAAGGGATGGGATGGACTGCAGGGAAAAGTGAAGTAATCACACAGTGACCACACAGCTTTGCAACTTTATCTTTTAAACGTGTTTGGTAGGTCAAACAGCAATGACACCACTTTAATCTCATTCACAATTCACCACTTTTCACCCATTAATTTCATTTATAATTTGCTTCTTCTCACCATTCATTTCCCCTCATAAAATGCATGTACTCATTCCCCTTTATGTTTCTTACATGTATCCTAAATGACCTTTGTTCTTTCCTGTCTAATTATTCATTATGCTCACGTTCTTTTACAGACGTATGTATTTCCTGAAGAAGCTCATTTAGAGCGACACTAGTAGAAATACGTCACCACTTGTACCAGTTTGTATATTGTTAAATGATTTTATCTTTTGAATAAACTTTGTTTGTATTTTACTTTGGTTTAAATAATTGGTTATTAACATTTCTACATGTACCGTAATAGTCCTTTAGCTCACCCCTTTAGCCTAATATGGGAACAAGGTTTTTCGATTTATATTCCTTGTGTGCTTCCATAGACTTACACAGAGAAGCCTCTCTCTGCTCACAGGATTTAAATGTCAGCAGTAGGAGCCAATGGCTCCCACTACTCTCTTAGTAACGTAGTGAGAGCAGAGAGAGGGTAGAGAAGACTAGCAGCTGGGCACAGCGCTGGAACGATGTAGCACCCAGGTAAGTGTTTGGAGGGGGGTGGGGGGCAGAGCATGTAACAAAAACTTTTTTTACCTAATGCAGGGAATGCATTAAGGTAAAATGATTTTTAGCTTTGAAACCACTGTAATTTGTTAGTCACTGTTGTAAAGTAAGTCTAAATCTACTATTCAATCTACCTTCTCCAGGCTGTGCTGAAAGGATTCCTTTGTTGCTCCTCCAAAGAGAGAGGAGACACCCTAGGACAGAAAGTGTGTTACTGGATAACCAGGTGAAAATAAAGGAAAAAAAAATAAAAAGAAAAAGAATGCAGACAGGACATCTAAGGATTGGTAAACTGCAATACATTACATTTTTTGGGGATTAAATATGCTTTAATACAGGATGCCTTCATACTTTATTAAGCACACAGAATGCTTGGCTTTCTAATAGGAAACATTCAGAATGGTCTGCCAAGTGACTAGTTTCTGTGTCCATTTTGCATTCTGATTGTACAATCTCCTTTGTAATGAAAGAGCCTATCTGTTCACATTTATTATGAATAGATTGTTTAAGTGGGCCCTAACTAATTGTTGGTAAATCTAAAGGAAATTGCACACAGATTTATTTAGAGATGATACATGCAGGCACAAGAAGCAGTAATGGATATATTCTGTAGAGAACTAGCTCCTTTTAATCACCCTGTTGTTGCTACATGTTTGTTTCTTTTTGTCATGGTGCCACTTTGCTCAATTTTGTCTCCTACGTGTCTGTCTCGAAATATATATGACTTCTCTCGTATAATGTTTTGACTCTTTCTCTAATTCATCTTAAGGTGTATATGAAGTTAAAATTGTTTTTTTTTGTATAAAGTAAAGAAGGGGTAAAACCTCTTTCAAGTTTTTTTTGTTGTCTGTTTAATCCCTCTTTTTGTCCTGGTGTCCAAAAATTTAGATTTCTAATGACTAGTGATGAGCTAGTTCAGTCTGAACCCAGGTTGGGTCCAACCATGAAAGGAGACTTTCATTGCTGGGCCAATCATCTGTGGACAGGAGATTCTAGTCTGCAGCTGTGTGTACACAGGAGGGCAGGGATACTCATGACAACTTTGACCTAATATGGCTATGAGGCAGGCTATACAATAAAAAAAGCTGGTTATAGAAAGCCGAGGATTTTCTCTGAGACTCATTGATCTAATATGGGCCATATTACTGAATATGATCATGTGCCCATTTTAGGTCAATGAAGTCGTGAACATCCCAGTCTCTTTATGTATATGCAGCTGAGGAATCCTCCACAGCCTCCTTTTGGGTTTGAATCTTGTTGTGAAGAATTCCTTTCCCCACCAGTTGCATCTCTGAGGAAAGAAGTGAAGGGAAATCACCAAAACAGGAGACTAAGAGCAAAAAAAAACCTGAAAAGAAAACACTTTTGACTATAGATACATGTTAAAACTCACACGTTGGGAGTGATTTACTAAAACTGAAGCGTGGAAAATCTGGTGCAGCTGTACATGGTAGCCAATCAGCTTCTAACTGTTCAATTAAGCTTTGACAAAAAACCTGGAAGCTGATTTCTATGCAGAGCTGCACCAGATTTTGCACTCTCCAGTTTTAGTAAATCAACCCCACTTCTACCTAGTAATTATAGCCCATGGAGAGGGCAGATCATTCTCTAATGATGGACAACAACGTGATGAATGCTGAGAGAAAGGCTTGGATTATTTGTCCGAATAACGACAATAGAGCTTCCCTTTTGGAGTAGATGAAAGATGTCATATTAATCTTGTACTGTACATGTTAATGGTCAGATGGAATATGGTGGCCCTCCTGCAGACTAGGTTGGAGAGGCTCCTTCACTTGAGACAGAAATATTTATCAACAATATCCCTCAAGAAATCTATGAAGATAATATACCTACCCTTTTTCAGGCTGCTGGAACATTGTCTCATAGACTGTTGTAGACTGTTGCAGGACAGTCTGGGATCCCAGATCAATCAAATAATTTTCTAGGCGTGTATTCCCAATGTTAATTGAGTTAATTAAGTGCCTCTGTCTGTTGGCCAATTTTGGCCTGTCTGTTCGCCAACACTTGGAGGTTCATACAGGATAGGATTAGCCTTGTGTCAATTTGTGTGATGTTTTGGGTAACATTTGGTTTTATTGTTCATGTGCTGACTGACCTACTTTTAAAGTATATAAAAACCTGTATTTCTTTTCAATAAAGTGTCATTCCTTGGGTTTTACCTCAACATATTGTCTGCGTAAGAGGCTTGGGGTAAAAGGGCTCATATTAGCTCTTGGTCTGCTGGAATGGTTTGGAGAGCAGTTTGGTGTAAGCACCCAAGCTGGGTGCCAGGCAGTCCGTTACATTTCGTTGGTAGCAGTGGGATCTGCTTCCTCCCTACGAGCAGACCAAACCACCAATGGGATCCAGCATTGGGTGATATCGAAGAAGTGTTCCAGGAGCCGGTCGCCATGGAAGTGGAGTTCCAGTGGCGAATGTAAAAGATGTTTGCTCAGTACGAAGAGCCTGGTTCTGCCCAGGACATACTGGAATTGAGAGACGCAATCTGCTTGGAGCTCTGGATGGAGGCTCTCCAAGTGGAGCAAAACTATTATGGAAAGGTCTTCCCTACACCAATGGAATGGTACTGGCTGCAGTTGGACTTGCATATACCATTCCTATCCTATGGGAGCATCCGGAGCTGGAAAGGCTGGTCCAGACAGAAATGGTGCTGGACGATGGTTACCGTGCGCTGCAATGGTATGCTACCCAAGTGTGTCTGTGGATGAAGAACAGTGATCCCATAGAAGACTATGACTATGGCAGCTTGGATTGATATTTGAGACGCTTTAGGAGGATCCACATTTCAGTAGTGCAGCGAAGTGGAAATAGGAGGACATCCAAGATTTTAGGGAGTTGGAACTTTCCAGGGAGCTCGGATTGAGAAGGTACTTGGTCTTTATAGTTACACAATAATGGGAGCAGGAAGAGGCATATAAAAGACTGTTTGACAAAGCTCAACAGTATGCCCCAGCATCCATGGATGTTATGGATTATGAGTCACTGAAGCACTGGCACTGGGCACAAGTGCCACCAGCCCGTGCCCTGGATTTTCAGAAATTCCAGAGACTGGGGAATTAATAGACTTTTCTGCTAAAGAGGGAACAACCTAGTGAGCCTCCAGCAGAAGAGCTAGCATCAAGGCAGAGTGCTGCAGACCTCTGTCCCACACCCATGGTAGTTCTGGAGACCCCGGGTGATAAGGTGGCAGTTGTTCCCCAGCGGAAGTCAGTGATGCAAGGAGGGGAGGAAGCCATGCCCCCTCCCCAACGGCAGGCAAGGACCAAGGAGAGGAGGTGATTGTCCTGACTCCCCAGTGGCAGATCCACAGTCCATGAGTGGAAAAAGCTGTCCCCCCTCCCCAACAGTCACAGTAGTGGAAACTGTCTTTCCTCCACAGCAAAGATCCATGCATCTGAGACAGTGCCAGAGAAATTTTATCCCAGCAGCTAGATTAGCGTACGGGAGACAGGACAGCAGCAGTTCAAGGACCAGGGAGGAGAGGAAGCTGTCTTCACTCCCCAATGGCAAATCCATGGGCCAAAAAAGGAGGTGCTCATCCTCCCTCCCCAGCAGCAATCTGAAATAAAGGGAGGGGAGGAAGTCATTCCCCCTCCCCAGCAGCAGGCCAATGACCAGGGAGAGGAGGTGGTCATCCTCCCTTACCAGTGGCAGATCTACAGTCCGAGAGAGGAGGTGGTCTTCCTCCCTCCCCAGTGGTAGATCCACATCTGGGAGTGGAGTAAGCTGGCCTCCCTCCTCAACAGTTAGCTGGAGCATATGATGTGGGCTGCCCCAGCAGAAGAACTGGCATCATGGCAGAGTGCTACTAACCTCTGCGCAGCACCGGAAACAACTCTGGAATTCCAGTGAGCCAGGGCAGGTGGCCCCTCTCCCCAGTGACAAGCTGATGTAGTAAACCTCCTACTCCCAGATGAAGCGCTGGCAACAGGGCAGAGTGCTGCTGGCCTCTGCCTAGCACCTATAGTGTCTCCACGGCTTCAGGGAGCCAGGGCAGTCTGACCCTCTCCCCAGCAGCACACCAACCCCTAGAACAGTGAAGACCATCCAGCTGAAGTGCTGGCAACAGGGCAGAGCGCCACTGGCCTCTGCCTAGCACCTACAGTGTCTCCATGGCTTCAGGGAGCCGGGGCAGTCTTACCCTCTCCCCAGCAGTTGACCAAGCCCCAAAATGGTAAAAAACACCCAACTGAAGCACTGTCCTCCGGACAAAGATTCCACAACCTCTGTCCCACACCTACCGATGACAAATATTCCCTGTGGCCAAGAATGGAGATCATGTGGACCGACTAATGCATGTTCAGACCAGGAGGAGGTCTGGGACCTGGTTAGTCTACTTTAGATGGGGGAGAAATATGACAGGCCCAACCAGGACAGGGGCTTTTGGAGAAGACTGCAGGGTGGCCTCTTGCATACTGAGTATGAACCCTGGCTTTTAGGGGAGCACTACTTTTTGGGAGGTGTGTGCCTGAGGGGACCCTTGGAGTGGTCATGCTTCAGATACAAGGCCATGTCTCCCCAAAACACACCAACTCTGGGAACTGGAGGACCCAGATACATATTTGGGACCTCTATGCCCAAACCAGCAATGACTGCTTTAGACTGTGAGACTAAGAGCACATGTTATTTTTGATCAGCTCAAAGCAACATGATCTTCTGTGTTATATATTCTGTGTGAATTTTCAATAAAGGGGTCCAGTTTGCATCTAATCTAGTGTTGCCTAGTCTTGTGTGCTAAGCTATAATACCTGGTTCCTGGGTCCCGACTGGAGGAAGCTATATCTTGACGAAGGCACCTAAGCTGGGTGCTGGATGGTTCTGTCACAATAGAGTTATGCCGCGTACACACGATCAAACAAGCGGGTGGAAAAGTCCGGCAAACTCAAGTCCGCCAAACAATCCCCCCGTGTGTAGCCTCCGGCATACTTTTTTGACCCGAAAGTACGGCGGACTTAGAATGTAGTTTTACGCTCCAATCTTCCCGCCGGACTCGCATTTCGGCGGACAATCCGGCCGTGTGTATGCCAGTCCACCGTACTTTTGAAATGAACTGACTTTTCCCGCCCTGAGAAAAGTCCGCTCATTTCGAGCGGGTCTCCAGGTAGGCGGGGCCCGCGAAGGAGACGTCGCTGGCCCCGCCACCTGGTATGGACTTAAAGGGGAACCCCAACGCCGAAAAAAATCGGCGTGGGGGTCCCCCCCAAAGTCCACAACAGACCCTTGTCTGAGCACGCTACCTGGCCGGCCAGGAAAGGAGGGGCGAGCGAGCGCCCCCCCCTCCTGAGCCGTACCAGGCCGCGTGTCCTCAACATGGGGGGTGCCTTGGGGAAGGGGGCACGGCCCCCCCACCCCAAAGCACCTTGTCCCCATGTTGATGAGGACAAGGGCCTCTTCCCGACAACCCTGACCGTTGGTTGTCGGTGTCTGCGGGCGGGGGGCTTATCGGAATCCAGGAGCCCCCTTTAATAAGGGGGCCCCTGGATACCGGCCCCCCACCCTATGTGAATGAGTATGGGGTACAATGTACCCCTACCCATTCACCTGTAAAATAAAGTACAAAAAAAAACACAACACACAAGATAAAATAATTTATTGCACAGCTCCGGGGGTCTTCCGTCTTCGGGGGTCTTCTCGCCGGACTCCTCCGCTATCTTCTTGTAGCTCTTTTACTAGTGGAGGAGCCCGGCATTCTTCTTCGTCGCCGCGGCCTCTTCTTCCGACTTCGGGGGTCTTGTCCCCCTCTTCGGTTCTTCTGCCGGGCCACCGCGCCTTCTTATAGCTCTTTTACAGGCGGTGGCCCGGTCTTCTGTCGCCGCCGCCACCTTCCGTTCTTCTTCTTCTTCTCCTGGAGATGTTGACTCGACGTTCTCTCCGGCCGCAATGCCAGGGACGCGCTGCGCTGCGACTTATATAGGGACAAGGGTCGGTGTCACATGGGTTGATGTCACATGGGTTGGTCACATGGGTTGATGTCACATGGCGACAGTCCCAGCATCCTCCGGGACTGTGACATCGTAAGGGGACGGGGGTCACCATGTGACACCAACCCATGTGACATCAACCCATGTGACACCGCCCCTTGTCCCTATATAAGTCGCAGCGCAACGCGTCCCTGGCATTGCGGCCAGAGAGAACGTCAAGTCCACATCTCCAGGAGAAGAAGAAGAAGAAGAAGAACGGAAGGTGGCGGCGGCGGCGGTGACAGAAGACCGGGCCACCGCCTGTAAAAGAGCTATAAGAAGGCGCAGTGGCCCGGCAGAAGAACCAAAGAGGGGGACAAGACCCCCGAAGTCGGAAGAAGAGGCCGCAGCGACGAAGAAGAATGCCGGGCTTCTCCACTAGTAAAAGAGCTACAAGAAGATAGCGGAGGAGTCTGGCGAGAAGACCCCCGAAGACGGAAGACCCCCGGAGCTGTGCAATAAATTATTTTATCTTGTGTGTTGTGTTTTTTTTTTGTACTTTATTTTACAGGTGAATGGGTAGGGGTACATTGTACCCCATACTCATTCACATAGGGTGGGGGGCCGGTATCCGGGGGCCCCCTTATTAAAGGGGGCTCCCGGATTCCGATAAGCCCCCCGCCCGCAGACCCCGACAACCAACGGCCAGGGTTGTCGGGAAGAGGCCCTTGTCCTCATCAAAATGGGGACAAGGTGCTTTGGGGTGGGGGGGCCGCGCTCGCTCGCCCCTCCTTTCCTGGCCGGCCGGGTAGCGTGCTCGGACAAGGGTCTGTTGTGGACTTTGGGGGGACCCCCATGCCGATTTTTTTCGGCGTTGGGGTTCCCCTTTAAGTCCATACCAGGCGGCGGGGCCAGCGACGTCTCCTTCGTGGGCCCCGCCTACCTGGAGACGCGCTCGAAATGAGCGGACTTTCCTCCGCGTGTGTGGGCGAGTCCGTTCATTTCAAAAGTAGGGCGGATAGTACGGCGGACTTAGTACGCCGTATTAGTCCGCTGAAAAAGTGCCGTGTGTGGGCAAGTAGCCCGTTCGGAAAGTCCGACGGACAGTCTGGCGGGAAGTCTGCCAGACTAAGTACGTCGGACAGACGGCTACGTGTGTATGCGGCTTTACTTTATTACTTTAAAGATTATTGAGCCCTATAGACATAATGATAATGAAGAAACAAAAAAATGTATCATAATATTAAAATGTATCTAATATGTGTCCTACATTGCATTTGTTTGTTCAGCATGGCAACAGATACCCCTTTGGTATCCTGATATATAGAAATAGAGATGTTGGGTTTGCAGCAGAACTCCCAAACAGGGGAAAATTTCTACCCCGAACGGCGAACCCCATTGAAGTCTACAGGAGCCGAACAGGAAAAATCTAAAGTGCCCATTTTGAAGGCTTATATGCAAGTCATTGGCCATAAAATATAAATACAGAAAAAGTCAGTTCATTTGACTCTGAATGGGAGAAAGCTGTGTTTTCGTGTGTGAACCGGTCGGATATTGTCTGAGAGGAGTACAGCGATTGGACGAGTTGATAAGCATTCGTTGATATTTAAGTGCATACGACCCTCTGTAATTTAAAGGGTCCATACGATGAGGTGAGCAGCCAATTTTACCATTGGTGGTGGTCCCCCCCTTGGCACTAAGTCACTTTATGCATGAACTGACTGTATACCACAGAAGATTCCTCACGTGGACTTTTTGACACAAAAGCTATCTTTGGACTTTTAATTAATTTTAATATGTTAGTAATCATTTTATTTTAGTTAGAGCGCTGTACCATCTGTTTGATATATTGGCCATAAAAGAGGTATGGAGGTCCAGGTACTGACCGAGGGGGTCAGTGAATTAAAAAGAATCAAGAAAAAAACGGTGGGGGATCCCCATCCCAGCCCATACCAGACCAAAAGGGAACCCCACGCCAAAAAAAAAAAAAAACGGTGTGGGTTCCCCCAAAAATCCATACCAGGCACTTATCTGAGCATGCAGCCTGGCAGGTCAGGAAAGGGTAGGACGGGTGAGGAGTGTGGGGTATCTGGGCAGGAGGCTTATTGGAATCTGAAAGCCCCCTTTAACAGGTCCTTCCCCCCATGTGAATGAGTAGGAGGTACATAGTAGCCCTACCCATTCACCAAAAAAGCATAAAAAAAAACAAATAAAAAAAAAACAGTGTCCCATGATGTAAATCCATCATCAATCATGCCACTCACCGGCCGCCTACTGCAGACTCAGTAATTTGACATATAGATAAGGGTGGGGCTACCTGGTGATGTGTTACCTATATAAGAACTGTCAAACGACAGAGCATGCAGTAGGATAATTTTTTTTCTTCTTTTTCGGGTCTGGCAGTGCGGCAGCGTCATGATTGATAATGGATTTTTTTATTTTTTTAATAAAGGAATGGTCAAAAACAGTTCCCTATGACTAAGCACCTGGGGGGGGGAAGGGGGGGGTGAAGTGAAATGCCTTGGGGCGTGGGTTGGTCAGAGTCTAGTGGCTGAAGTTGCCACTCCATTCATCTCTCTCTAGGACACCTTAGATGTGCAAATTTCAGGGGCTACCCCTTCTTTCCCTTGGGCCCCCTTATTAGAGGGGGCTTCCAGAATCCGATAAGCCCCCTGCCTGCATACCCCTACAACCACAGTCCAGGGTTGTGGGGAAGAGACCGTTGTCCCTATCAACATAAGGACAAGGGGCTTTGGGGTGGCAGAAAGTTTTGCCCAATCAGGGCGAAACAGGACTAACACCCGCCGAATCCACACAATGCATTGCAGGCCTAACACCCACCGAACACCTTGCAAATTCGGCTGTTGGACGAACATTGGCTGTTGGCCCCCGAACTCATGCTTGGGCCGAACCGTTCGCCAAACACTACATAGAAGACACTTACAACTAACCTGTTTCCCTGAAAATAAGACCTAGCGTGATTGTCGGTGATGGCTGCAATATAAGCCCTACCCCCCAAATAAGTCCTAGTTAAAGTCCTTGTAGGTCTTATTTTCAGGGTAGCGCTAATTTTCGGGGAAACAGGGTAGGGCTTATTTGGGGGGTAAGGCTTATATTGCAGCCATCACCGACAATCACGCTAGGTTTTATTTTTGGGGAAACAGGGTAGTTATGGACATTAGAGAGTGGTGAGTATATGAGCAAAACCAAATTAATGCAGTAGGCTGTAGGGATAGATGAAAGGGACAGCAGAAAAAGATCCACGGCACCAGCTGATCTTGATGAAAAACAATAGCACTTAACACTAAAATACCTTACATGGCTCAATATTTCCTTTTTGGTCAACTTAAGATGCATGTGATGTAAAGTTCAGTTGCTTTAATGTCTTTGTATGCTATGAGTAGTTAAATGGTTAAAACCTGCATTTTTGTATGTGCGTCTACTTGCAGTACATTTGAAAATTAGATTTAGATTTCTTTCTTTACTGGCACCAGAGTAACTGTTATTTTCTTTTTATTTGGCATAGATTCCTTAGCATACTGTACACCAGATTTCATAAACCACAGGAAACAGGCACACAATTTAAATATGCCACTGCATAAAAATGAGATGCTATTTTCCTAGTTACAGTCATGCTTCCAATATGATAACTTGTCAAACAACCTGCATTGTGAAAAGTTTTCAAACAAGAAAAGAAAAGACTAATTTTAATAAGCCAAATAATTTTTTTGTAGAACATTTTTTTCTAGTGACAACACAGCATGCTGTTAAAATAAAACAAAAAATGAAAGTCCATTCCAGTTACCTTGCCTCCAACAATGCTACACTCACAAGCACCCTCATGGTTGCTGACATATTTTTCCCAGTTTTTTTACCTGTTCTGTGTCTTTGATTAGTCAGGACACAATGATGTAACTCCTGCACATGGGCACGGGATGTAATTCCCTCCAGCACTCAAAGCATGTCGAGATTGTACACTGAGCTGCACATGTGTGGCTCAGCATACAATCTAAAAAACACATGTAGCTCCCTCTAGTGTGCTAGATGTAGAAAAGTATTTTTGTAAGCTGTAGTGCAGGAAAATTTGGCTTGGCTGAGAGCCAGGCCTGGGCTGAATCTGGATCAGGGCTGAGTGACTCAGGGAGGATTGATGACTCAGCAAGCAGTTTCTCTGGTGCATCTCTCTATTTCTGGAACCTTGGAGAGGCTTCCAGATGTAGTGGGTTGAGACTAGGAGGAGCTGCTTGGAATATTTATGAGGCACTTGACCACTCCCCAGCAAAAAGGGTTTGGAAGAGGTTAGGCACCTAACAAATAGGTATGAGTAATGCCAGCAGGAGTAGTCTGATGGAAGATGAAGATAGAGTGCTGAGGAAGCTGTCTGTGGCTCTTGAGGGTGCCCCCTAGTCTGAGGTGGGGGGATCTGGGACCTAGGGCTTGGGTGCTGGAAGGACCCTCTACAACACATGGAAGAATCCTTTCCAGGAGGCACGGGAGCAAGGGAGAGGACAACATGTCCGGGAGATCCAGGGCCATCTTTGACGCAGGGCAAACTGGGCATCTGCTCAGGGCCCTGCCATTGTTGGGGGCCCAAAGTAACTGCCTCTGGAGCCCATACTGCCTGCTGGCTTTTTGCAGCTGAGTTCCTCCAACCCATTGATCCGTTGCTGGCTGCCTAGCTGTTCGCTACTGTCACTTGTAAATACAGAAGCGATGCTTCTGTATTTACAAGTGACAGCGCTCTCCTCCTGGTGGCCGTTTAGAACCCTCTCTGCTCTGCAAAACAACTTGTTTATCTATCTGTATACAAGAGCAGGGGGGGGGGGGGGATGTACACAGGCAGAAGCTGCTGTAATCACTAGCAACTAATCAATGAGTTGTAATGTGTGCTGAAACCTCTAGCATCCAGTTAATGAGCCATAACGATATGCTGTAACCTCTGGCAACCAATCACAATTGCTGCCTGACCTGATTTTGATTCTAGCTGCTATTTATTGTATGTCCCAGAGCAGGGGGGCTTGATTGAAGCTGGGGGGCCCAAAGAAAATGTTTGCCCAGGGTCAAATCAATATTAAAGTCAGTCCTGGGGAGATCTCCTGAGAAGTCAGCCGGATGGTCTGGTGAGTGGTCAGTCTGAGAAGACTGTGGAGAGAGTCTCAGTCTGAGAGGACAGTGGAGAAGTTGGCCAGGAGGGCTAGTGAAAGGGGTAGCTGCAGCCAAGTGGTCTGGCAGTGCCTGAAGAAGTGGTGCTGGGATCAGCAACCACAGGACTGTTTAAGCTGGACACTGAATTTTTGCTACACACTCAAAGGGGCCTCAGGTCCTTGCCTATAACAGGCTGTTGCTCTTAATCTGACTGAGTGCTTTTTGTCAGATCCACAAAAAGTGTGCCAGCTGGAGTTCTGCAAGCAAGTGTTAGAGTCTGTTAGGCCCCATTCACACCTGAGCGTTTTGTAGCTTGAAGTCTGCAAGCAAGTGTTAGAGTCTGTTAGGCCCCATTCACACCTGAGCGTTTTGTAGCTTGAAGCCTGAAGCTACAAAACGCTCAGGTGTGAATGGGGCCTAACAGACTCTAACACTTGCTTGCAGAACTCCAGCTGGCACACTTTTTGTGGATCTGACAAAAAGCACTCAGTCAGATTTAGAGCAACAGCCTGTTATAGGCAAGGACCTGAGGCCCCTTTGAGTGTGTAGCTGGAGGGGAAAAAATCTATTATTCTCATGGAGATGGTTCACATCTCCACTCCATGTCACCTGAAGCCGAATGCCTGAAGCTCAAACAAGTTCTGGACCCTTTTTTGTCACTGAAATCGGGCAGAGTTGGGCGTTTTTCTTCTTTTTACATTGGTGACCTTTTGCCCTGCACAAAATCGATGCAAAATTGCGGTAAACATGTCACAAAAAACGCAGCAAAATCGCGGTAAAATCGTGCGATTTTCTGCCTGAAAACATTACGTTCAGATGTGAATGGGGCCTAATGCCCCGTACACACGAGAGGACTTATGTCCGAAGGAGTTTCCGACGGAGTTCCGCCGGAGTTCCGCCGGAGTTCCGACAGAGTTCCGACGCAACGGACTTGCCTACACACGATCCCACTAAAGTCCGCCCGTCTGGTCCGCGGTGACGTACACCAGGTCCGACGAGACTATAAAACGGAAGTTCAATACCAAGTGCGCCACCCTTTGGGCTCCTTCTGCTAATTTCGTGTTTATCTCGTGTTAGTAGAAGTTTGGTGAGAGACGATTCGCGGTTTTCAGACTCGTATTTTTCAGAACGTTTTTCACTGCTTTTCAGTTTGTGCTTGTGAGGTTTGTATCTGTTTTTTAGTGCGTGTAGTCAGTTCGTGTCTGTATTTTGCAGTGCGATCTAACTGCGCTCGCTGACTTTCAGCTCGCTCTTCACAGGCCTTGCTGTTCTTCAGTGACGTCTGTTAAGTTCGCTCTGACAATCCGACCGTTTTGAAGCCATGTTGCGTGTACGTACTCGTCGTCGAGTTCGTGCTTTGCTTGCGCTTGGTGTTGTAGTTCATTCTGCAACCCAAGAACAGTCCGTGGACTGGGTGTTGAGGAGTTCATGGACGAAGAATTGGTTGCTCCAGCGTGACCAGTTCTCGCACATGCCTTTGCTTCGTGAGATCCGGGAGAATAATCCTGATGATTTCAGGAATTATCTCCGGATGACGGACCCCGTTTTTCACCGTCTGCTGGCTTTGCTGACCCCTTATATCAGCAGGCAGGATACCTGCATGCGGCAAGCCATCACTCCGGAGCAGAGGCTCGTCGCCACGTTGCGCTACTTGGCGACAGGGAGAAGCCTTCAGGACCTGAAGTTCTCGACAGGCATCTCCCCCCAGGCTCTGGGGATCATTATCCCAGAGACCTGTTCTGCCATTATACAGGTCCTGCAGGAGGACTATATTAAGGTAAGATTTAGCATTTAACATCACATTTTATTGTCTTTAATGTTTGCTAATGCCTTGTATTTCTTTCCTCAATCTCTAATTACCATGATTGCAATATGCTGTGAATGTCCCCTTTGTCCTCATGCATGCTGCAATCTTTTAATGCTCCTTTTTTGTTTTTCATGCATATTTGCCTTCATTAAACCTCACCAACATGCTATGGTAGGCCCATATCCACCTAGTCTAGTCACTTAAAATGTCTTTTGTCAGCTCCATTCTATTGCTTTATCCTAAAACCAAACATTTTAAAGATTATTCCAAATGGTCTGTGTCCCCTTAACTGAATCCCCCCCCCCCCTTAATAGTATCCCAAATGGTCTGTGTGTCCTTTAACTGGATCCCCCCCCCCCCCACACTTAATATAATTCCAACGAGTTTGTGTGTCCTTAAATTAATGTTGAATTATATATTGTATTTTTAACACACTTCAACCCTGGAATGATTTTCCCCCCTTCCTGACCTTCATCACTTTTTTGGGTGATTTGGCAGTGCGTTGTTTGAATTGACAATTGTGCGTCCTTGTAACATGGCTCCTCCTAGTAAATTATCTTCATTTTATTAGCACAAAGAGATTTTGTATTTGGTTGTCTTTGATCACCTCTGCTTTTTTATTTTTGGTGATTAACCACCAACAAACCCAAAATGCATTTTTCAAAATATGCATTTTTTTCTCACTTTTCGCTCTAAAGAAAGATAGGCACAAAAATATATCACCATGATTTTTTTGGACATCATTTGATGCTGATACGTATTCTTTTAGTAAACAAAAATGTGTTCAAATGAATCACAATTTAAGCGTTTCTTGATTGTTTTGGGCAAAAGTTCTCTCGTTTCGTAAATATGGTCTATTTTGCTGGCATTTGTAAAATCTTGCCATTTTTGAAAATAGTAATGGCGTTGCTAACCGTTTTTGTTTTTTTGTTTTTTTTCTGGTGACTGCCACATTATGGCGGACACATTGGCCAATTTCCATACATTTTTGTGACCATTGTCATTAATACAGTGATCAATGCTGTAAAAAATTGTCTTGATTACTGTACAAATGTCACATGCAGTGAAGGTGTTTTATTAAGCACAAGGGGGCCAAGGAATGGTTTAAAGTGTGTTCTGGGTGAGTGTTTTTCTTAACTGTCTGGGGGATGGGCTAGCAGTGACATGACCCTGATCACTGCTCCCAATGACAGGGAGCAGACGATCGGTGTCATGTGACTAGGCAGAAGCGTGAAATAAAGTTTGTGTTGTAATGTACAATGTTTAATGTGCAAAAGTACTTATTTTGTTTTTTTCTGCTTTGCCTCCCCAGTTTCCTTCATCGCCACAGGAATGGCAGACTGTGGCATCCCATTTTGCCACCCGTTGGGACTTTCCGAACTGCGGTGGTGCGATAGATGGGAAGCACGTCCACATTGTGCCACCACCCCATTCGGGGTCATACTTTTATAATTACAAGGGGTTTCACAGTATTGTGTTAATGGCGGTGGTGTCGGCACAGTATGAATTTCTGTATGTGGACGTGGGGAAGAATGGCCGGATGTCGGATGGAGGAGTCTTCGCTCAGACGGAGTTCTACCGCCGTCTACAGACAGGTGGCCTGGGATTGCCACCTGATTCGGAGAATGTGGAGGAACTACCCTTCGTGTTCATCGCTGATGAGGCTTTTGCTCTGGACGACCACATCATGAGGCCATTCCCCCAAAGAGCCCTCACCCCGGAGAGGAGGGTTTTCAACTACCGGCTGGCCAGAGCGAGAAGAGTTGTGGAAAATGCATTTGGAATAATGGCCAGCCGGTTCCGTGTTTTTCTGACTGCTATAAACCTAGCGGAATACAAACTGAACTATGTCGTACTTACGTGCTGCATTTTGCACAATTTTTTACATAAATACTCAACTACTTATTTATCCACAATAATGCCGGAGGCTGGAGTTGGTCCAGAATCACTGACAGGCCTGGATACTAGCCGTACTGGCTTGGCCCCCCAAAGTGCCCGTGAAGTTCGCCAAAGATATGTGACTTATTTTAACGGTAGGGGGGCCATTGCAATGCCACACAATATTTAATTTTTAAAAAGAGGAAAATAATAAAAGAACCTCAAATCTGAAATGTGTTTTCTTGCTTGCTTTTGGTTTGTGCTGTCTCCTATGTTATCCTAGTGCACTTGTAGTGCCAAGTGTATTTTCATTAAATTCAATAAGGCCCATTGTCACTGGATACACAAAATCCCTTTTCCCAAACTGGTATTAAGCATTGAAAGAATACGCCACACATTCTTGATTATTCAAAATTTTAATTTGGCCACATTCACATGTGCCATTGAATATTTAGTGATGTAATTTTTTTTTTAACTTTCTTTGCCAAACATTTTTTCGTTTCCTTTTTTTTCCCATTTTTAAAAACATTTTTTTTTTTTTTGTGGTTTTTATTTTTCTATAAAAAATATGAAAAATGTATAACAACAATCAGCCACAATCGTAAAAATTTGGGAAGTAACAATCTTTGAACTAAAACAAGGGAAATGAAGAACATGATCGATATTATGGAGAAACGGATTATATTCTCCCCAAAATATCGATCATGTTCTTCATTTCCAGCTGCATATTGTCAATCTGAGTCTTCATGAGATCCAGGCTAGTTCGCATGTCATCTAGTTCCCCATTCCAGCCCATTATCTGGCCAATCAGCCTTTGTGCGCTGTCACTGGAAAATGGGGCCCTTTCCACAAACAGAACATCACCTACAATAGATGGGAAAAATTGGGTCAAAAATTATGCAGTCATACATGGATTTCAACAAGCTGGGGTGTCAGACACTCACCTGGTGGGGTGCCCATCTCCCCTACTTCCTCCACCTCTCCTTCCTCAACCTCTCCTTCCTCGACATCCTCGGGGGGGGCACTGGTGCTTGGAAATGTGTCGCTTTCCACAACCAGAACATCACCTAAAATAGATGTAAAAACATGTGTTTGGAAATATGCAGGTATACATCGATTACCTGAAGCTGTGGTGTCAGACACTCACCTGGTGGGGTGCCCATCTCCTCTCCTTCTTCCACCTCTCCTTCCTCCACATGCACATCCATGGGGGGGATGGGGCTAACCTCACATTCCTGCTGGCAAGGGTGGCGGTCCCTGGGATCCTGCTTTGTGAGGCTTTTCTCCCCTATGAGAAATTAACAAACAAAAAGGTATACTTTAGCACACAGATATTTAAGGCCAGAACTAGGAAGATGAAACCTTGATTAGAAGTGTTGTACAATTGTCGGTTTATGAAGAGATGCAAAATGTGAAGACATGATAAATCAATTCACTTTGCCAAAAAATCAAATAATTTGCTTTTTGTGCCAAGGTTCACACATGCCCAACCCCCCCCCCCCCCCAAAGTATACCAGGGAACCCCGTGTGGCGTGTGGTTTACCCTAATAAATGTTCTCTGGTGTCCCACACCTTTGCTCATGAGTGCAGATGTGTTTTTACCCAGCTGCCAAGTGTCCTCTCCTTCAATTACACTGAATGTTCTTTTCTAGTCATTGTATTTTGAAACACATCTAAACCACAATGTCCTAATCATTTGTTGTGTCCTAAAAATTACACAGCCAAAAAATGCTGTTTAAACCCTGTATCATAAACGAGGTTTGCCACAAACAATTTACGAGGGTTTGTTAAAACGATACGATTCTTTTACTGTATACAACATGAAAGCAGCAATTTTTTACATTGTACAAAGGTAAAGCATATGGATCTGTATGCAATAATCATAAAATAGGAACACACGACAAGTACTTACTTTTTTTCAGAACTTTCTTGATCCTTCTGTATTGATCCGGCTCCCTCAATTTAAGGTCGGACCACCGTTTCCTCAATTGGTCTTTTGACCGTCGTACCCCAAAACGATTATGCAGGGTCTTAACTACTTTGGCCATGATTCTGGCCTTGCGCAAGTTCGGATGGGTGTATGGTCCATGCTTGCCATCATAATCCTTACTTCGCAAGATTGCCACCATCTCCACCATCTCTTGAAATGCCATATTTGAGGCCTTAAATCTCCTCTTTCCGGATCGGGACGTTTGTGGCTCCGGGGATTCGTGACTACTGGAGTCGTTAAGATCAAGCACCTGTTGTGTTTCCGCCATGTTTCTCCTACTGCGCACCGTAGAGAAAAGGGGGCGGGAAATATTCTTGTAAAAGAACGTCATGGGCGGGCAAAGCAGGCGTAGTTCTACGCGTACGCACTGGATCTTACGCCAAAATGCACATGTCGTACGTACGTTAAGTGCGCAGAAAGGGGCGGGAAAACAAGAACTTGACTAAAAGAACGTCAGGGGCGGGCAACGCAGGCGTAGTTCTACGCGTACGCACTGGATCTTACGCCAAAATGCACATGTCGTACGTACGTTAAGTGCGCAGAAAGGGGCGGGAAAACAAGAACTTGACTAAAAGAACGTCAGGGGCGGGCAACGCAGGCGTAGTTCTACGCGTACGCACTGGATCTTATGCCAAAATGCACATGTCGTACGTACGTTAAGTGCGCAGAAAGGGGCGGGAAAACAAGAACTTGACTAAAAGAACGTCAGGGGCGGGCAACGCAGGCGTAGTTCTACGCGTACGCACTGGATCTTACGCCAAAATGCACATGTCGTACGTACGTTAAGTGCGCAGAAAGGGGCGGGAAAACAAGAACTTGACTAAAAGAACGTCAGGGGCGGGCAACGCAGGCGTAGTTCTACGCGTACGCACTGGATCTTACGCCAAAATGCACATGTCGTACGTACGTTAAGTGCGCAGAAAGGGGCGGGAAAACAAGAACTTGACTAAAAGAACGCCAGGGGCGGGCAACGCAGGCGTAGTTCTACGCGTACGCACTGGATCTTACGCCAAAATGCACATGTCGTACGTACGTTAAGTGCGCAGAAAGGGGCGGGAAAACAAGAACTTGACTAAAAGAACGTCAGGGGCGGGCAACGCAGGCGTAGTTCTACGCGTACGCACTGTATATAACGACAAAAATCACATGTCGTATGTTCGTTTGCGAAAATAGGAACGGAAGTTGGGAGCAAGCAAAACGAAAGTAAGTTTAAACCATTTCCCCAAATAAGTGGCAGATCCTGGAGTCTATATTGGGCTAAGATTAGGAGAGTCTGAGCTAACATTATGGTTTTTGGCTTGTGTATTGTCTTTCAGAAAAATGAATCAAAAATTCAAGGATCCGGAATTTTTAAGTCTATTTATAGACAAATATAAAGAGATGTCAAATCTGTGGCATGCCAAGCACAAGGATTATTTTAATAAACCAGTAAGGAGGGCAACACTGGAGAGATTTTTGACATTTGTGCAGACTTGGATCCCAGAGGCAGACGTGGACTTTGTGGAGAAGAAAATTCAAATATTGCGAAATATGCACCGAAAGGAAAAGAGGAAAATCGATAAATCCAAAACATCAGGAGCAGCACCAGGTGATGTGTATGTACCCAGGCTGTGGTACTTTGAAAAGCTACGGTTCCTGGACGACCGGTGTAAACCCAGGGAGTCGCTTTCAACTCTTCCCTCCACCCTTCCCTCCACCCTTCCCTGCAGCATTCCCTCCACCTCAGCAGAGGCTGATGAGCCTTCCATCCTGGAAGAAGCGGATGCACCTAGCTGGAGCCAGGTATTTTTTTACCAAAAATAGTGATATTCATAATATTAATGATGTTAACTAGATGTTATTAGAATTTGTACGCTATTATTGATGTTAAAAAATAGTTAAAATTTGGACATATCAATTTACAGTAGTGGCCACAAATGTTTGTCACCAGCAGAAACAAGAAATAGTGGTGTCATAATGATACTCTTTTATATGTATTAACAGAATTTTGAAGTCAGGAGCTGAAAAATGTTTAGGATTGATGAACAAAAAACTAAAACAATGTCCCTTTTTTATACACAGGATGAGCTCAGCCAGGAGGAAGGTGGGGAAAGTGGCAGGCAGGAGGAGGCTGGGCCCACTGTCAGCCAGGAGGAGTCCATGCCCTCTGTCAGCCAGGAGGTGGCCGGGCCTAGTAGAAGCCTGACAACATCACAAGTGCCTCCCCTCCGTCTTCCATCAAAAAGGGCAAAAAAAAATACGCTAGCACAGGAGGAATCCCTGCGCCTAATTAGAGAGGCTACTAATGTCTTAAACAGCCCCCCTGACGCAGAAGAGGCCTATGGCTGCTACATCGCCAGCCGTCTCCTGCAATTAGAGATGGCCCAACGTCTGCAGTGTGAAAGGCTAATTTTCTTGGCGTTACAGAAGGGGCTGAGTGGAGAATTATCTGCCAACAGCAATATTGTGGAGCAAGTTCCTCCTGTTCCTCCTCCTCCTCCTCCTCCTCCTGCCACGAGTACACCACCGGAGACACAGCCTCCCAGGAAGGCTACAGGGAAGTCTGCAGGGAAGGGTGCAGTGAAGGGTGGAGCGAAGAGAAGAAGGTGATGACCTGGCTTCACTCTGGTCCGACCAAAAAGACGCAGCCTGTTGTACCACAGCCTGGGGACATATATACCATCTGATGCTGCTCTTGATGTCTGGGATTCTGGGACCATATTGGATTTCGTAATATTTGAATTTTCTTTTCCACAGAGTTTCACGTTTGCCCTGGGGCCAAAAGGCTACACAAATGTCACAAGTTTCTCCAGTGTTGCCTTCATTTTTTTGTTTGTTGAACCAGAATAAATGGATATTTTTGTTTGAAAATATAATTGCCTATGTGTTTTTTGGTCAAATACCTTTCTATAAAAGACAATGTGAAATTAACAAGGGACACTAACCTCCTTGAGGTTATAAACAAAATAAAAATGTTATTGTGGTAACTTGTCACCAGAATAAAAATAAAAAGGTTATTGTGGTAATGAAAAAAAAAAAAAAAAAAAAAAGTTTTTGGTGTTAACTTGACGGAACAATTAAATATGGAGATCACAATAAAAAAAAAATGGTAAAGAATTCTACCAAAAATATGTAGGAAAAAAATTAGTCAACAACATTTTTTATTTATTTTTTTTTTTTTTTGGAGTAATTTTTTCATCAATATTTTTTTTTTAATTCTTGAACATTTTTTTTCTTGTGATCTCCATATTTAATTATTCGGTCAAGTTAACAACTTTTTTTTTTTTTTTTTTTTTTTTACTTGACAGAATAATTAAATATGGAGATCACAATAAAAAAAATGGTAAAGAATTCTACCAAAAATATGGAGGCCAAAAATTAGTCAACACCATTTTTTATTTATTTTTTTTTTTTTTGGAGTAATTTTTTCATCCATATTTTTTTGGGAATTCTTGAACATTTTTTTTCTTGTGATCTCCATATTTAATTATTCGGTCAAGTTAACAACTTTTTTTTTTTTTTTTTTTAATTGACAGAATAATTAAATATGGAGATCACAAGAAAAACATGGTAAAGAATTCTACCAAAAATATGGAGGAAAAAAATTACTCAAAAAAAAAAAAAAAAATATATTGAGATGGGGCTTTAAAATAAAAACAAGATCATTCATGAGATGAGGAGAAATAAAACAGAAATGTGTTTGGTGAGAACTCTGTGAGTGAATATGAGCAGCAAAGCAACTTCGTTCTTCTAGCATTATAAATAAAGACTTCGTTCTTCTAGCATTATAAAGAAGATGCGCTATACATTTAAACGAGCACAGAATTTGCAGCATGACGAATGTGCTACTTCCAATACGTACTGGAGTTTTACAAGACCGAGCACTTCCGTCTCGTACTTGCTTCAGAGCATGCGTCGTTTTAGGACTGTCGGAACAGCATACAGACGAGCGGACTTCTACATCAGAACTGGGTCCGGCGGAGTTCCGTCGGGAAAATTTGAAGCATGCTTCATTTCTAAAGTCCGTCAGACTTTGGCGAATCAAAAGTCCGTTGCAGCCCACACACGATCGGATAGTCTGACGGACTCGGTCCTTCGGACTTTGGATGTTGAAAAGTCCGCTCGTGTGTACGGGGCATTAGAGTCTGCAAAAGACTTGAGACTGGGGTGGAGGTGCACCTTCCAGCAGGGCAACGACCCTAAACATACAACCAGAGCTACATTGGAATGGTTTAGATCAAAGCACATTCATGTGTTAGAATGGCCCAGTCAAAGTTCAGACCTACAGTAAGTCCAATTGAGAATCTGTGGCAAGACGTGAAAATTGCTGTTCACAGACACTCTCCATCCAACCTGCAGAGCTTAAGCTATTTTGCAAAGAAGAATGGGCAAAATTTTCACTCTCTAAATGTGCAAAGCTGGTAGAGACATCCCCAAAAAGACTTGTAGTTATAATTGCAAAGAAAAGTGGTTCTACAAAGTATTGATTTGGGGGGCTGAATACAAATGCATGCCACACTTTTCAGATAGTGAGCATTTTTTCCTATAAGCACACGTTGTTTGGAACATGAAACTGGAACTTTTAAGAATGCCTTATTCTTACTTCCCTCAAAACCAGGTCTCAGTACCAGTCTGCCCTCCATTATTCCACGGTCTTATATTGTTAAAGATTAACTCTAGGCACTTGGGAAAGAAAATAGCACATAAAAAAATAATAAGAATAATATAGCATATACAATTGTTACACGAGTCATATTGTAATTGAATGTTATTAAAAACTGCCTTTCATTTTAATTTCGCAGCAGTTTTCTGCAAAATGCAATGCAATATGTAAACCCGGAGGCTTTTTGTAAACAGATGGTGTACTGAATGCCCCCCCCCCGATATATAATTTCCTGCTAGTGTGATTAGCTTATTGATTTTCCCAGAAGTCTGTACTAATATACAATTCAGATTTTGGGCATCCCCTGCAATGAAAATTTCATTTTTGGTGAGATACTCTCAAAGGGAAATTCCATCTAAAGTGATGAAGACCTTACCACTGTTCTCATTAGAACCCTGCAAGTGCAGCAGCTGACTGATAAATATAAAATCAGTCCCATTAGATTCACTTTCCACAAGGATACAAACAGCTTTTTCTTCAGAATAACAAAAGATAGGAGTCTGCAATCCCTGTAATGCACAAAGATCACCCAGAGGGGAATGATTTTTCTCAACAAAAGTGGAGTTACTCTTTAGGTGCCAGAAAGTGAGATCTTTATAATATACTCAGGGAAGGGAAGCTAGTAATGATGGGGATAGATGTTGGCGGTAGCTGCCAATGAGTACATACACCATTTTCCTAATTATAACCATAGCACTCACTAATGTATAGCTTTCTTGCATTTAGGCAGTTATTCTTTTAAACTGACAGCTGAAGAGAGATCTATTCATTGCACTATAATAACAAGCAAACTGATGCAAAAAGCATGCATTACCTATGGTATACACTCTCTCGTATTGACAGTGGCTGGTTTGAAAGGGCTAGTATGGAGTCAACACTGTATTATGTTTAATTAGGTGCGGTTTATATAATGAGGTGCTCAGTTCTAATGGAAAGACATGCTGTGAGCAACACATCTGCAGAAACAACTATTACAATCAGCATAGCAGAGACCCATGGAACTGCAAATTACACTTACTTATCTAGAAATAAATTACATCCCAATGCCTTCATAAAACTCATTAATTAATTCCACCGGCATAAAGGTCTTTTTCTTAATTTCATGTTCCATTAGCATAATAAACACAATTTGTGTTACAACACGATGATCGCTTTAATGGCTGCTATTTATTTCAGTCTTTTATTTAAAGACCCCTACACCGCACCGAGCACCATAAATCTAGGTTGCCCTTTTTATTTAAAGGTTCCATTTATAAACAAAACAAACAATGCATTCCATAGTCTGTTCCAACCTCGTAATCTTAAATTACGGTTAAAAGGCAGTAACAAAAAAGAGAAAACAAGTTTAAACAAATAATACCGCAACGATCAGAAATGGATTGCAGCACCGTCAAGACAGTAATTGCACAGCAACAATCTGTTATTCAGTATTTGCATTCAATCAGATTGCCCAAGTCCAATCTAATGAATTAAATGGTATGTGAAACGTATGGAGAGCTTTCATTAATGAGAATGCAGCTTGTGTGCTGTCAGACCCAACCTTGACCCATCAGTCTAATGAGCTGATTGAATACAATCAACAAAGCTATTTATTCATAGTCATTGCAGGTGAAAACATGTGTGGATAGGTCAAAAGACCTGGCAGATAAATTAGTTAACAGAATCATTGTAACTAGAATGGCATCTTGATGACTGTGAGAACCATTACTGAACAGCAGATTGTACAGAATGTTACAGAAGACTATTTTATGTATTTTTCATATACAAGGGAAGTAAGGCACCAGCGTAAAGCGCTTATTGTCGTGGGTTGTATTCTCAGGCCTTTGTAAACAACCACTTAGCAGGGGAACATTACTCATTTACATCATAGACGCATCTGTAAAAAATAATGTGCATGAGCATTAAAAGGAAAAAAAAAAAGCCAAATGATCCTGTAGTACCTCTTCATTTAGCTCTACGTATTCTCTCCCTAAAGGGTGAACTGATCCGATGACCCCAAGAAGGCGCACTGAAAGTAAAAATAAAAAGTAAAGGGAAAGTAAATTGCTGCTATTTTGGAATATCGGCATAATATATATGATCATCAGCAGTGCTAAGTGCATGGAGCTATGCTTTTTAAACAGTATAATGAGGATAGGGTTCTAGGGCCAGAAAAGAAAAGACAAAGGTAATTTGAAAATCCTATTTAATATGTAGTACTCATTGTGCTCCCAAAAATGACAAAAATAATACTGAATCAGAAACACACAGTGGAAAATATAGCTAATACTAATTGCAAGAGAAACCTTCACCTCCAAAAATTCTTTAACATAAAGCAGTTTCTAATTAGATGAAATACCATGTTTCTGCCGAGTCTGTCAGGATCGGGATTAATGCTACAGACTATTAATTATTTCACTCTAGATGGTAGAATACAGCTTGAAGATGTCTCTATGCAGAATTGTTGGACATTTCAATAAAAGTTGACATAGGACCTAGATTTACACTGTGGATTACTCTGTATTGGCAGGGTGTATTATATGCAGGGCCAAATTTTCATCACCAGAGCCTTTAGGCATATGCCTAAAGCACCTTTAACCCCCCCTCCTCTCCCTTCCATCCCCATGCAAGAATGACTTCTACACAAAACATTGATTTGTTTTTCTGATCCTAACATGATTAAGAATGTTGTGATAATGTGTAAATAACTGAGATAAGGTGACTTTTTCGACTGATGATGGAGAAAAAAAAAGTGTGGTCAATAGATATACAGGGTAACACTGCCTCTTTGCCTCTACTACCAATGGACACATGTCTTCTACTCTGCCTAATAGTAAAGCCAGCTATGCCACCTCCTGGTCTTATCTCTTTTATTTACATTTGACAGTTTTATGGAGCTCCAGGATTTTGATACATTCTGGGACTCTGAGAGGAGAGACGCTGTCTTCCCACACACAGCAGCTCTACTCGCCCCTCCTTTCTGCTGCCCATTCACAGAAGCCTTTGTATTTTGTGAATGGGTTCATATAATATAAAGTGCTCTGTATTTGGACAAGAGGAGGAGATGGGCAGGAACAGCAGCTGCATGTGACTCTGCAGCTGAATGAGCTGAGACCAGAGGGTCCAGTTTCAGAGCTCCAGAAATGTAGTGATAGTTATGCTTCCAGAGCTTCATAAAACTGTCAGATTTAAATCAAAAAGTCCAGAAGGCCCAAGCACCTCATTGGACTTAACTCATTGTATGTCTGTTTACAGAGTGACTGAATTCCTGGATTTGAGCTTTAAATTGAATCTAATCTCAAGAACAACAAAGGAAAATATTGCAGCTTACCAGCCCTTAGATGTGATGGTGACATTCGTTTTCTTATTTCCATTTTTTTTCTTTTAATTTCATCTGTTGATCCTACTTGTAACACACTTCCTGTCATCGGATGACAACACGTAGGCCCCATACACACTATTACATTTTCTGCTGATTTTTGCCTTCAGTTTTTCCAAAACCATGTAGTGCAAGGGCCTGCCTGATTGCAAATAAATTGAAACTCTTAAGGTTTGACCTCATATTATATGATTTTGGTAAATCTGAAGACAAAAATCTACAGAAACTATAATAGGGTGTATGGGGTCTTACTCACCATATTGTATCCATGGAGAAACAGCATTGTCCAATAACAACAGGACTACAGAACATCCCTGCCTCTATAACCTGAAAGGTAGTGTTTTGTAATCCGCAGAGATGGCTAGGAACAAGATAGCTGGTAGCAGTCACAGGAGGCAGAATGCACAGATGTCAGCTCAAAAGTTTCTGGCAGGATCAACATGTATTTTTTGCAATTTTCGAACAGGAGCAAAAAACTATCATTTTTTTGCTAAGATTTACATACCCCAAAAAAAAAAAAAAAAAAAAAAAAGAACTGATATTTATGCATGCCTCAGAGCTGAGGGAGCATGTAATTAGGTATATAAAAAAAACTACCAACTTCTGGAAAAGATAGGCTTGCTTCAATTTGTACTGGGGGACAACACTAAATATTATTTTTTATATTTATTTATTTTTCAATTTTTTTTATTTAAGAGAGAAAGGCAGCTTTCAAATAAACATACATGTACAAAAAAGGAAGTATACAAAGGCTTCAGTGGCAGTGAAATACAAAAACATTCAATAAATGATAGGGAAGTCAAAGAGAAGGCCAATAACAAGTATCATCCAGAAAATGAACTGGAATTAACACGTTGAACATGTGATATCATCCCCTAGAGACAGTACCCTGGCAGGGCACAATGCAATTCCATAAAATTTTTCAGCAATAGGGTAATTACCGTAAGAGCCATATACATAATGGAGAACTGCCCAGTTTTTCAGGTAGACCAAGAACAACCCCCTTGATGGGACTTTGACAGACCACCAGTTTTTCAGGTAAGTAGAAAAACAGAGAGCAGAGAAACAGAAAGAAGAGAAAGAGAGAAGGAGGAAGAAAAGAGAGAGAGAAAAAAGAGTGTAAGGCCACATTTTTTTATATTTCTTATTAAAAATAACTTCTCTACAACAATTGTAGCTTTGGTAGGCATTGCCTTTGCTTATGTGTTTTATATGTAAAAGTCCCAAGGTCTAATTTAAAATTAAGCTTTGAGGAAAGAAATATGAAAGCTGCCATTGCTGATTTGATTTGCGAAGGTGCAACCTAAAATTTCACTCATAATGCTGGCCATATATGGACTGAATTTTGGCAGAATCAGACAAAATCTGATCAGTGATTAGCCCTACTGGCACCAGTCAGTTTGAAAACTTTCATCTAAAGATTGAAGGTGGAAAATTGTGGTCTAAACAATGACTTCAGCCAACCAGCTGTAGTCATTCTTGGTGGAATCCTGACAGCCATGGGTATGCAATAGCTGACAGGAGAAATGTATCCATCTGCACTGTTTAGTGTGGATGGAGAGTTTGTTAGATTTTTTTCCTTTCAGCACACAGCTTGAGTCTAAGCCCTTGTACACACGGTCAGACAGTCCAACGGAAAATGTCTGATCGGACCGTGTTGTCGGATAATCCGACTGTGTGTGGGCTCCATCGGACTGTTTCCGTTGGAATATCCGACGGACAAAGTTTTAGAGCTGGGCTATAAAACTTTCCGACAACATGATCTGATCGGACTTTGTCCGATTGTGTGTAGAGAATTCCAATTGGGCAAAGTGGCACGCATGCTCAGATCAAATTCCTAGACCAAAGCTATTGGCTACTAACCTGAACGTAGTCCCATCGTAATGAAATAACGTCATCACATTCTGACCGATTGGACTTTCCGACAACTTTGTCCGACCGTGTGTATGCAACACAAGTTTCGGACAAAATCCGACGGATTTTGTTGTCGGAATGTCCGACCGTGTGTACAAGGGCTAAGGCCTGATGCTTATGGGCATAAAAATTCTGCTTTTACAAGTTTATTTTTATTTATGCGTATTTTTTATGCGCCTAAATTCAAACAAATGCACATACATTTTAGTGTAATAGCCAGAATAAATTAATATTCTGGCCAGTAGAATGACTTAATGCCATACATCTGTAAACGTGCATAAACTCACGTAATTAAACGTCAAAACGAGCGTGATTTTTCTGCCATCTCCGGGCTGAAACATCCAGTTTAGATAGGGGTATTTTAATATGTCTGTGTGCATGAGGCCCAAAAAGTGTGCATTTCTGTTTTGCAGCTTGTTACAGACCAGTCACTGACCTAGGTACTGATGCCAGTATGCATGACATCCCTAGAGCAATATATTAAAAATAAAAATAAAATCACCTACATCGGCCATCATATTTTGATCAACATTTCTTTACATTTGGATGAACATAGTGAACTAAATTTAAAGGACTGAGTTGGGATACTTTAACTGCAGATCAAAAGTATATGTATTTTTTTTGAAAGGCTTATGAATACACCTTTTAAATGCAGTGCAATGTATTCAATGTATTTTGTTTAAGAGGCTATGTTCTTCCAGGTTTAGTCGACCTGAGCCTTTGCCTGCTCATAGTGTGTATCCATTAAATGTCCAATAGAGGGAGAACAGTACCTATAAAATAGATGAGAGCAGTCTCACAGTCCACTGCCAGAGTGCACGCTATTCAGTTCATTCTAATACTAGCACAGTGATCTTCTAGAAGGTAACTGTTAAGTGAAACAATTAATTTTTCATCTTTATCTAATGAAGCCATAACCTGTCATAATTATTTCTTCCAGCGGCTTTGGGAGAATGTTTTAATTGTGGTCATCTTACAAGTCATTAAAGTGAAGCAGTGATTTTCCTCTGCGCTTCTCAATGAATTCTAACAGGAATTTCCTTTGCTTCTTACATCGCTGCTAGTATTATATTGTCATACTTCACAAAGGGGCCTTGTAGATGAATGAGTTTTGCTTGTATATGCTATACATTTCTAATATGTCTTTTCTATATACATTACTATTCATATGTTGGTAACACAGAAGCTGATTAATGCTTATTTGCTGTTTACTACACGCAACATTTTGCAGTGTAATTGTACCCTGGAGAACAGCCACCCCTTTGCCTTTTTTGGTTGGTTGGCTGAAATGTGACAAACAGGGAGAGTGTACTTGCATTATCAATGAGCGCAGCAAAGATTGCCACCCACTATCATGACATGACTTTGCTAATAGTCTTGAAGACAGCCAAAGAAACGCTGTGCCAGGAAGGCATGTTAAGACCAACTTAATTTCATTATAAATGAGGACTTGAGCCTACAGCCCACTAGATGTCAAACCCATTTAAGGTCTAATGTCTCTGACACCTGGGGAACTCAAAAGTTAAAAAAATAAAAACAGTAGAAAGTCCTCATCCAAAGTAACCTGTAGTATGTGGTACTTTTGAAGTCTCATGAGCCCTGGGGTTCACTGGAAACACTTGACTCCAAAACATATATGTACGAATCATGACACATTTCATAAAGCCTACTTTTCTGCACTATGATTGACAGTCTATTCTAGTTCAGCCATGTCGTAACTTCTACATAAATGAACACCAGACACCAGGTGATAGACTAGCATCCATACTCCCTCCTTACTTCTGACTCACCAGGTTTACCTAGTTGCATATCAAAATAAATTCACAGGTAGTCCATGAATTTCAGTATAACACCATGATATTTTATTCAAATAAGCAATATATGTTAGCAAAAAGTATTGACATGTTTCATACTATAGTGCAAAGTTATTTATTACAGGTACTTGTATAGAACCATCAGGTTACATATATATTAGTACCCACCCTCACAGTGCTTACAATGTAAGGTCCCTAACTCACATTCATACATACACATACTAGGGCCAATTTAGACAGAAACAAATGAACCTACCAGCACGTCTTTGGAGTGTGGGAGGAAACCCACACAAGCACAGTGATAACTTGCAAACTACATGTGGATAGTGCCATGGCTGAGATTTGAACCAACGACCTTAGCACTGCTAGGCAGAAGTGCTAACCACTTAGCCACTGCTATATGGCCACTTAGCCACTGGTATACAATCATATGAGGTAATATTGAGCTAGATTAAAATAGAACATTCATTTGGCGGATAGCTATTCTTAAAAGTGAAGTGTGGGATTTGACAAAGATAAACATTCATACTTACCTATGTAGATGCAGCATGGATCTGATGCTGCAGCTGCCCACCACTTACTCTATACTGAGAACTGAGCAATCAAACACCACTATCAGTCCTCGAGTTTTCACCAAGCAGGGAGTGGTGACTGTCAGTCACCAGCTGTCTACTCTGCCCCTCTATCACTCACTGGAGCTCTAGGTTGTGGAGGAGACAAGAACATTTGGCTCAGTGGCATGCTGAGAGGCTAGGCCAGCTGCTGGTGAGGAGATTATGTGGATCCCTACATTATTGTTAGGATCTCTACAGAGCCTGGACCAGCTCTGTGATGTCAGAATCTGGGCCTGGGTCACATGAGTACAGAACTAGGTGCACTCCTCTGACCCACAGGAGAAATATAGTCAAAAGAGCTTTGGCCACATTTCTCCTTTAGTTACAGGGATTACCACTTGATAGATATCTGCAATAACCACTGAGCATGTACAATCTATGCATTTTTTTGTCATGTTGATTCTCTTTCTTAGATTAATTAAGCCCATTATTGTCTTTATCTCTATCTTTTTTCATTAATCTTTACTATATGTTTTCTTTTTTATAGAAGGGGTATTGCCATCCAGTACTTTTTACCAAAAAAAAATATATAGATGGCAAAAGTGAATATAAACTGCACCTACACCAGATGCTATGAGGGGAGTTTATTAAGACTGGAGCAGACAAAATCTGGAACAGCTGGTCATGTCAAATAATTAGCTTCTAGCTTTCATTTTCAGTGCTTTTTTGAACAAGCTGGAGTTAGAAGCTTATTGGTTACTATGCACCTATGCAAAGCAAGGAACACAACCTATTGCTATTGTTCTTTTTTGTTGATGAGTGTGAAGCTGGCCATAGACTGTTCAAATCTTGGTTGGTTCAACAGGGACTGAACGAGATTCGAACCATGTATAGGCAGGTTTATTGTACCCAAGTTGATCCATTATTCAACTTTGGGTACAACCAGCATGTTGGGATTTTCATGCAATTATTGCCAGTGGCTATAGCCACTAGCAAAAATCACAATGTGTTCTCTAGACAGAGATGATCTAATGATAAGCAGTAAATGAACTTGAAAATGTACCTTCACTGGCCTCAGTAGTTACAGCCACTGTGGAGTAATTTATCCTCAACATTTTACAGAAAAATCCTTTTCCTTGCAGCAGTAAATTGATATCCTGTCTGCCTTCCAATCTCTAATGTAAGCAAAGAACAGGTTCACATTAATAGTGGAAAGAGCAGAGTGCTGAGACCTGGCTTCAACAACTTTACTGCTTCTCTTTTGCTTTCCGGTGCCTGTAGCTACAAAAGCCAGTGAGGGCTTGATTTATAACTGCTTGTTATAAATACTTATAGGTCCATAGCCTGGCCATAGGTTTGTAACCTGGAAAAGTTTCCTGGACCAAATACCTTTGAAGATCTTTCTATTTATTCGAGCTTTATTTTGTGTCAACTGAAAGAATTTTCTTACAAAAATCCTAATCTTCTTATTTTCTTATAAATGATTTTCAAAATTTGCAAAATTGTTTGAACTATGAGAATAATTGGAATTTGCTCAATCCTGAGCTTGACAAATCATTTTATTCTTGCTTAGTGGAATTGTAAAGAGAGAGCACTATAATGATTACACTGAAATAAAGATAACATACTGTATAAATCAGGCGATTCAAAACCTCCTCAGCTGTCTTTTAATTAAACTCTATATTACTTATGACTCACATCATTTATTTTAAAGCCTTTCACACTTTCATACATGTACATCTAATTTCATCTGTCATTATACTTTGATCCAGGATGTGCTATATAAATTGAACATCTGTAGTTTTCATCTCAGATCTTAGCAGTATTCCATCACAGTTCTACAGTACTTCAATTTACTAATGTAATCTTTAGATTAACTAGTAAAGTTATTGTATTAGAAATGTGCTGATTAAAGTTTGGGTGGAGTTCAGCAGTTAAAACCATAATACTGAGTGGCATATTCCAATGGGCTACATTTATTTTAGCATTGGTGTTGTTGTGTGATTGTCTGCTTATTCTATTTTTGCTTTCTCTGTTACTTTACTTTCTATAAAAGATTGTTGACCTTCCGTATTAGTAACTGGTGGTCAGTGCTAGCAAATATTTTGCTGGCAAGCTGGTAAACTGAAAAATATGATCCACTTTGTGGGTTGTCTAAACTGGCATGGGACTCCATCTATAAATTAACCGGTAACAGTCTTCTTTGAATTTCTCCCCATTCACATACCATAATCTGCATTCTGTTGCTTAACATGAGTCCTCTTTCTGTCAGTGTTCACAAAAAAGTTCCCACCACCCTTGATGATTTACTTTGATTGTGTTTTAAAATAATGACATGGTACAGAGGCCTTATAGGTAAGGCATATATCATCATAGCGTAGATGTCCTTTTTTTGGACTTTGCCAAATACAGGTTTAATTTATAAAACAGGTAAGATAATTCACATCTCAATGGCATGGTGAACCAACACAATCATCAATAAAATATGTGAACACTTATTTGTCTATTCACTTGCTAAATAGGGGTAAGCAAGGGTAGGCAGGAGACAACTAGCACACTCTTCAATGAGGAAGTCATTGTGGTAAGGGTTTAAGGGATCGTTAATGAGTCACCCATCGAATTGTCAATTCACTCTGACAGTCAGATTGATCCGTGGCAATGTTTGATCACTGCATATCCCCCAAGCTTGGAAAAAACGATTTTCTGATCACTAAGGCTATCTTAGCATTGGCATTAATGGAGTCCTAGTGATATCAGAAACCTGTACAACCCGAATGGTTGTCAGACCTCTGGTAAGTTACAGTTTACTTGATTTATTAGTCTCTGCCCAAACTGATATTCTGGTTTGGGTTTATTCTGTAAACAAGTTGTCCTTTTTTCTGAAAAAAAAAACTAAAAAAAAACTCTTTAGTCTTGTGAACTTTTCACTGGAAGAAGACTATACAAAAATGTCATCTTACTGGTGGTAAGGCATTCCCCCCCAACTGATATCGAAGTCTATTTATAGCCGTCTTAGGTACATAAGTAAGATGCTAGCCTGTTGTGAAGGCCTTAGGTATTCTTAGTAACTACAACATATGTCATGCGATAATTCTTTTGAAAGTGAAACCCAGAAGGTGCTAATGTAATTATCATAAAGTCTGGTTTATCTGAAATATTTTTGGATGACTTCAGATAAGTCCAACTGATGCAGATTGTATGAGCTACAAACTTTCTCCATCGTCTCCTTTTAGTTTTATCGCCAGATATAGACATCCTATAAGAGAACAAGACATAAGAATTCAAATATATGGTAATGTTTTATTTCAACACTGTGACTGCATTTTCTTGTTCACCAGGTAGCAGTTAAAAAGCTGTCCAAGTAAATTCCAAACAGTGCAAGAAAATTGAATGCAAACCCCTTAAGTTAAAATGCTGTTGATTGGTTGCCTCACTTTCTTTCCCTCAGTTGTCATACCTGCGGCTTCCTGTTTTCTAATTGTAGCTGCTTGTAGTGTATATAAATAAAAATCTATTACTATTTTGTAAACTTTGAGGACACATTATTTTAATCATGATATAGTTAGCTTACTATAATTTATGAGAATCTCTAATGGCATACATAACTGAATTATGTGGGTGGATCAATATGCTTTGGTTGTTATATTGGAGCATATGTTGTAATTTAAAATGTATTTTTCAAAATGTTCCACTCTATATCTTCACCTTAACAAAACCAAGCTTTTTAATGAGACTCGACTTTTGCTTAATTTCTCCATGTGCTATTTTTGTATGATTCAATGTGAATATTGCAACCACTCATGTCCACTGCTGTGATTTCAGCATTAATTTGTTAAAGAGGTCCCTACAGCTGACATAATCTCCATAAACACATGCTGGGCCTCTCTAAATTCCAATTGTATGATGCATTAAGCTTAAGCATGATTTAAGTTCATCAATGTGAGCTATTTTTGAACGTGCAGATAATGCCAAATTATAGCATGTGCAACTGTTACTTTAACCTACTTTTTTCACAAATGCTGCAAACCGGCTTCAGACATTTGAAAAGCCTGTAAAATTGTGTGATTTTATGTGTTTTTGACAAAATATAAAAAAGCTATTCCAGAAATTGTCAAATATTAGTGTATTCAAATTGTATATGTGAAATATAATGATTTTTTTAATTGAGTGATTACTAATTATTAAGTGGGCTTTAAACTATACAATCTGTAACAAGAAATTGGATAGGACAATTGGTGGACAATCTTTTTTGGTGTCTGACATAAGGCAGACAACTAATTTTCACTAATATTTTCTCCTTACTAAATAAGAAGGATTACTATAAAAAAACAACAAATAAAAACATAAATATTAGTGGTACATACAGTATACCTGCTGTTATATTGCATTATATTTAAAGCATAAATGTTTAGCAATAGGTCATTGTTATCATAGTAAAACTCCAGTTTTCGCTTGTGGCAAACTAAAAAATATGTATTACTTCTCCTTTTTAACTTAAAACTTTAAAGCTAAACTCTAACCAATTAAAAAGAATACAAATTAACTCAAGAGTGGAAGCACTGTGAATATATTATTGCTGCCTGTGCCCCACTGGGGAGATTTGCCCTTTGTTTGTCCAGGTAACCAGATTCCCTGACATAGTGATGAGTAATTCTAAATTTTATAACTGTCAATAGAGATAAATGTGAATTGGCCAAATCGTACTTGAAAATACGCAAAACCTAAATTTAGCTGCAAACTCTATTGAAGTCCATCACCTCGAATCTTGATGCTAAATCCTGGCTATTTTAAGCTATTAGGTAAGCTATTGTCAAAAAGGGTCATGGCAAACTGGGCACTAACACAGAGGTCATTTAACAAAGCATTACCAAGCGGCTTCTGCTCTGCATTCTCTGATTGGATAAGGTAGAGAGGTGGGTGGTGATGCCACAATCTCTGTTTTTATTTTTTTTCCAGTGGCAATAGGCCTGATTTGGATGATGGAAATAGCAACACAAAAACTAAAATAAAAGACCTGATTTTGCTTAACCATTATACAAATAGCGTATCAACTCGCTGGATCAATTAGAATCATTTATGTATTTTTATTGTTATCAAAAAGAATTGCAACATATATATAAAATGGTACTTCATAAGATATAAGGCATACTACACTTATATTAAAATACTATATCCACCTCACATATCCACAGTAAGCATTAGACATGTGCAGAGTAAAATATTTTGTTTCGGAATTTCGTTTTCGTCCGAAAAATGAATTTATTTAGTTACTCCCGAAATTCGTTTTTATTTATTTCGTTTTTCATTCAAAAATTGCATTAGTCCAAAAATCCACATGAATTAAGGTTGAATCTGTCTTTGAAGACTTATGGTGTCTGTCGAATGTATAAAGAAGATTCGACGGAGCTAGTATATAGCATACTTCGTGTGAACTTTAGAACTCTATTAAAGTCTATGGGACTCCAACGTTCAAAATCTAAAGTACTAATTTTAAAGGCTAATATGCAAGTTACTGTCCTAAAAAGTGTTTGGGGACCCGGGTCCTGCCCTAGGGGACATGTATCAATGCAAAAAAAAGTTTTAAAAAGGGCCGTTTTTTCGGGAGCAGTGATTTTAATAATAATTAAAGTGAAACAATAAAAGTGTAATATTCCTTTAAATTTCGTAAGGGGGGGGGGGGGTTTCTATAGTATGCCTGTGAAGGGGCGCATGTTTCTGGTGCTTAGAACTGTCCTTGCACAAAGTGTCATTTATGCAGGAAAAAAAGTCTTTTAAAATCACTCGCAGCTATTATGAATTGTCGGCTCCGTAATACAGAGAACACTCATTGAAAGTCATTGATAAAAAAAAAGTAAAAAATAAAATAAAAAAGCGTGGGGGTCCCCCAAATTCAATTACCAGGCCCTTCAGGTCTGGTATGGATATTAAGGGGAACCCTGCGTCAAATGTAAAAAAAAATTTGATGTGGGGTTCCCCCTAAATATCCATACCAGACCCATCAGGTCTGGTATGAATATTAAGGTGAACCCCACGTCAAATTAAAAAAAAAATTGACATGGGATCCCCTTAAAAATCCATACCAGACCCTTTATCCGAGCACGCAACCTGGCAGGCCGCAGGAAAAGAGGGGGGGATGAGAGAGCGGCCCCCCCTCCCTCCTGAACCATACCAGGCCACATGTCCTCAACATTGGGAGGATGCTTTGGGGGTCTGTGACCTCTCAAAGCACCTTGTCCCCATGTTGATGTGGAGAAGGGCCTCATCCCCACAACCGTGGCCGGTGGTTGTGGGGGTCTACGGGCGGGGGGCTTATCAGATTCTGGAAGCCCCCTTTAACAAGGGGACCCCCAGATCCTGCCCCCCCTGTTTGAAATGGTAAGGGGGTACAAAAGTACCCCTACCATTTCACAAAGAAAGTGTAAAAAATAGTTAAATAAGACAAACACACTTTTGAAAAATTCCTTTATTAAAAAGAAAAAAAAAGAAAAAAAAGATTCCAGCAGTGGTAATCCACTCTTGCTATCCAGCGACGGACGATCATCTCTCTGGGGTCCAGCGATGGATGATCTGATCCAGCGCAGCAAATCCATCCATCTTCTGTCTCCACTGAGGAGACACTGCGGGATCCCGGCGGCCTGACGTTTGTTATATGTGGAGGGTGGGGCCACCCGTCACCTGACCCCGCCCCCCTCTGACGCAAAGGGGAAACCTGGGTTTCCCCGTGACGTATGGGTGACCCCGCCCCCTCTGATGTAACGGAAACCTGCCTTCAAAGACAGGACCTGGGTCCCCAAACACTTTTTAGGACAGTAACTTGCAGAATCTTTTCACTCTGTCAAATCTTTTTTTCTCTGTCGAATATTTTCTCTATATAATCTTGGACTAATAAAGGTAAGGTTAGGCACATTAGACCACAGGTTCTATAGACACAGTTTGTTATTGTCAGAGTCACGTCGAATCTCCTATTCTATATCGAACTGTTGTAACAACTAAAATGAAAATAAAGCATTTATTTATGTCAGATCTTTCGTTTTTCGGATTCTGTGCTTTCGTTATTGTTTGTCAAAACGAAAACGAAAATAGCTTAAATTCGGACGAAAATGCATTCGGACGAAAACGAATGCACATGTCTAGTAAGCATTATGTTTTACCCATCAGGGTATATACTGTATAGGAATAAAGATATATGTTAATATGGTTCCCCCTGATTTGTCAAGATCCAAGTAACATGAGTAAAAGAAACTGTGTAGTCCATAAATAGATTTTCAGGGGTTGTATTCCAAGGTATATTCCTGTGGATGACCAACACTAGTCATGATGAAAAAGAATGAAATAAAAAATAAAAAATTGAAAAAAGTGCAGTTTAAGCTTTATGCAGAATCAACGTCTCAGGTGTCTATGGCTGTACAGCGGTTAGGTGGATGGACTCCAACTACAAAATCCAGGGTACACAAAACATTGTGGTAGCCCAGAGGAAGAAGATCGAGGAGTTGCAGTGGTCCAGAGGAGCTACACTTCCAAGCTTAATAGTGGGTGTTAGTCTAATTATGATGATCCACTTAGGATTGTATACAAGAGTGGTTACCTCCAATAGCTATTGCCCGGGAAACCTCCCTTGCACTGGAAATTCAAACAGGCTGTTTAATAAGTGACAATGGAAGCCTGTCCATATGGTCCATTTAGGACAACGAGTTTTTAAGATATACGTACAGCTCTTTAAAAGAGCACACACCAAGCAAGCAGTCACATATCTATAGAGAGTATATGCTTATCAGTTCTCACTGCATGTAGAAAATGTCGTTAATCCATGAGTAGGTCAACTGACATTGAGTAAATCCCACCTTAAGTTCCTTATGATTGGAAGTGGGTAAGTATGATCCGTGCCTGACCAGTTTCGCCGGTCTCCACCGGCTGCTTCAGAGGCTGAACATGAACGGAGATCCAACGCTATGTGTCATGCTCTATCCTCTAAATGGCCGCTACACCATGTAACCATGAACTAGCCATATTACATATTAGAATAGATGACTTCTCACCAGCAGCTAACACAGTCATACTACAGTAGCACAGATCCCAGACCAGGCTGGCTAATTTATCCCAGGTTCCATTCTCTGTGAGGCACATGGCACCCAGGCACACAGCAGTTAATCACTCAATTCAGAAAGCAGGCAGTGCATGTGTTTTTGTAGTTTATTTGCTGGTATAACTTGGGTAGGGTACAGGTAAACCTTGGGATACTGTAGCAGAAATATAATGGAAAACACCTCTAACTGTGCTGCCTCTTCAGGGTGTAGCCACCCTCTTGTATTCAGTAATTTGTGATCTATAACTGAAGATACCCATTTGCGAAGTTAAAGCCTGAGTCAGCAAACTGGAGTGAGTTCTCCCAAAAAGTGATGTGGACAGTCCCTGGGCTCTTTAGGCTCTTTAGGCCTGTAGTAACTATGCCTTGGGTACTTGAAAGCTTTCCAGCAGTACCAGCCAGCCTCGGTACTGGATGCCTCAAGTCAGATCCTCAGTGGACTTCCTGCACTGCTTTTCAGGGTTCCCTAGTTCTAGCTGGAGCTGGGACTCAGATAAAGTTCTTCTAAACTGCAGTTATCAGCCTAGTGGGCCTCAGGCTAGGTTTTCCTATAGGAACAAGAACCCTGCTGTTCCCGGCACCAGCTTATTTACACACCTCAGCCCCTACTGGCCATTCTCCTTGCCAGTGGATTGGCTGAGGCTGTATGGATATGCAGGTGTGGGTCTGTCTCCTCCACCCACTAAATTCTGGAACATACCAGATTTCAGGGGAGAGCAGCAGAACCTGCAACCAGCAGAACCCACAACAGCCAACAGTAATTGGACACTGCTCCTCTGCTACAGTTAACTGTAACCAACTGCCTTTAATACCTGCATTCTCTGTATTACTATTGAATTATTTGAAATAATTCAAATAATATTAATAATATCACAAAACTGAAATAAAACAAACTAAAGCTAAAGCCTCCAACTTTGTACAAATTAACAAGTAGCACAACAAGTTAACTGTATAGTTTTGTGAGCTTCTTTTTGTCAATGTCAAAACAATTTTGAAATGTCAAAACAGATTGCACAAAAACACTTCTAAACAAAATATTCAAAATATAGACTTCAGGTATGTGTTTAATTTGAAATTGGCTAGCACCAGAACAGTACAAAAGCCGTTTAATAAGCAGCAAAAAAAGGGACAAGAAGGTTTTATCTTGCAATACAAAGTGTATTATCTGAGAGACAACAGACCCAAATAATTGTCTAATGACAGGACAGTTCAGCTCCAGATGGCAACTGGCATCAGCTGCCATCATACACTGAGAAAGAAAGCGACACCATAACCACCCATAAGTTTGGCAGCCCAAGCCCCACTTTGTCAAAACTCATTTTTGCTGCAACCCCTCATCTATTTAATCCAATGAAATTCCTTGGCCCTGTGGCAGATCATAATCAGCTATTTATTTTCTTTTTTGTTTTTATTTACATATTTTTTATTCCATTTTTATTTTTATGTGTATATATATACTTACATTTTTTCCCCTGTATTTTTTGGTATTGATAGATACACTAGTTTAAACACATTTGGGGGCTAAGCATGTCTTCAATTCCTCTGTTTTGCTATCATAATCTTTCTCCTCCAAGGCACTTAGCAGATACAGTGCTGTAAAAAAGTATTTGCCCCCTTCTGATTAAAAAAATATATATTACTCAAAGATAACCCGAGTAAATCCAAGATGCAGTTTTTAAATAATTATTTCATTTATTAAGGATGAAAATCTGTTTAAACCTGCCTGGCCCTATGTGAAAAAGTAATTGCCCCCTCCCATGCGGAATTATGAATGAACTGTGATTAACCACATTTTTTTGGAAAGCTGAGTTAAATTCCACTTGCCACACACAGGCCTGATTACTGCCAGACCTGTTGAATCAAGAAATCACATAAATAGAAGCTGTCTGACACAGTGAACCATGCTAAAAGATCACAAAAAGCCACACATCATGTCACACTCGAAAATAATTCAAGAACAGAATAGAGACAAAGTAATGTACATGTATCGGTCTAGGAAGGGTTTCAAAGCTATTTCTAAGGCTTTGGAACTCCATTGAACCACTAGGGGGAGCCATTATACACAAATGGAGATAGCATGGAACAGTGGTGAACTTTTCCAGGAGTGTCAGGCCTAAAGAAATGACTCCAAGAGCATGACAATGACTCTCATGCAAACTTATGACTTATGAAAAAAGAACCCATAACAACATCGAAAGAACTGCAGGCCTCACTTGCCTAAGAAAGAGACTGGGCAAAAATGGCATCCATTGGAGTGTTCCAAGGCCAAAGCCACTACTGACCAAAAAGAACACAAACATCTTGATTATCCCCAAGACATTTAGGAAAATATTCTGTGGACTGATGAGACAAAAATGTAACTTTTTTGAAGTTGTCGGTCCTGTTACATCTGGCATAAAACTAATAAAGAACTTCATAACAAGAACATCATATCAACAGTCAGACATGGTGGTGGTAGCGTGATGGTCTGGGGTAGCTTTGCAGCTTCAGGACCTGGAGGACTTACCATAATTGATGGAACCATGAATTCTGAGCTCTACCAGAAAATCTTAAAGGAGAATGTCCGGCCATCAGTTTGTGATCTAAAGCTCGAATGCACTTGGGTTATGCAGCAGGACAATTATTTGAAATACAACAGTAAGTCCACCTCCAAATGGTTCAAACAAAGCAAAATTTAGGTTTTGGAGTGGCTTAGTCAAAGCCTGGACTTAAATCCAATTGGGATGCTGTATCAGGACCTTACACAGGCCGTTAATGCTGGAAAACCCTCCATTGTGGGTGAATTAACACAATTCTGCAAAGAAGAGTGGGCCAAAATTCCTCCACAGCAATATAAAAGACTCACTGGCAGTTATCGCAAATGCTTGATTGCAGTTGTTGCCGATAAGGCTGGCACAACCAGTTATTAGGTTTATGGGGGCAATTACTTTTTCACATAAATCCAGGCAGGTTTGGACAGCTTTTTTGCCTTGATGATCTGCATAATTTAAGTGTGACAAATATGCAAAAAAAAAAAAATCTGAAAGGGGGCAAATAATTTTTCACAGCATTGTATATATTTTTTTGTTATATAGCTCAGGGAAGTGGTGGCAAAGCTGCAGAAGGAAAACCCACAGCCATATGCTGTATGCATTTTCACAATGCAGGGGAAAGGGCAGGCAGTAGTAAATGGAGGAGAAAAACCTATTGCCAGGGGAAAGGGCAAGCATCAGCAAAAAGTGTAGGATCCTTCTGCTAGAGGCTTACCACCTTTCCCCAAATCCGGGTTTTCATTTTTTTGGGAGGTGTATTTTATATTCTTATTCTAGGGCCTTTTTTTATTTTGGGACCACACATACATTTGTTGCTGACGAAGGCAAAATTGCTCTTTGTTTGCAGCATGTCACCACATACTCACCACATACATTTGCCTTTTCTATCTTAAAGTGGCCATGCTATACAGCCACGACGTGGGTAGGAGGTAGTGAACTGGCTGACAAACCACATCTTACCAGTGGGGGGCCCGTGCATTACCCCCCATAAGACATCCGCCACCCTCCCTGTTCATGTGCCCAGCCCCTTTAAGGACACCTGACACATGAAATACTATGGCGGGGATAGGCGGGGGTGTGTATCTTGAAGCACGTGATAGAGACAGAGGCTCTAATTGGCTTCAAAACAGGGTGTGCTGTGTGACATAGCAAATTCATTTTCACTATTTTCACACTAACATTCCTCCCTGCCAATCAAGAGGCAGGTCAGTGAGACATGTCTCCCGATTAGCCAAAGCATTAGGCAATCCTTTGGCAGAAGAGGAGGAGACATGGCAGAGGAGGCCTGAGGAGCCAAGCGGACACCGGAGCCGCCCCTTCCTGCCACTGCAGAAGAGTAGGAGGAGAGCCCCGTCACTCCAGGAGAGGAGCAGAGCCCCGCCACTTGAGTGGTAAGTGCTGCCAGACCAGCCACGGGGGGAAGAGGGGGTTGGTGAAGTGACAGCCAGGAGATGTGCCTGGCTGCATATGATGGGCACAGTGGCTGTAATTGATGGCACAGTGGCTGTATTTGCTGGACACAGTGGCTGTAATTGATGGCACAATAGCTGTATTTGATGGGCACAGCGGCTGTATTTGATGGGCACAGCGGCTGTATTTGATGGGCACAGTGGCTGTATTTTCTAGGCAAAGTAGTTATGCCTGGCTGCATATGATGGGCACAGTGGCTGTAATTGATGGCACAGTGGCTGTATTTGCCGGACACAGTGCCTGTAATTGATGGCACAATGGCTGTATTTGATGGGCACAGCGGCTGTAATTGATGGCACAGTGGCTGTATTTGCTGGAAACAGTGGCTGTAATTAAAAAAGGAAGAGGGGTAAAGGTGCGCTATAGACCCTAGATTATTAATAAAACTAAACCTGGAGGTGAACAACCCAAACTACAAAAAATCTAAATAAAAATAAAACCCTAGTGGTAAGAGAAAGGGGCTGCCACTACCATTTAAATTCACCCAAAAGGTGAATAACATGAGTATATATCAAAGGTGGTAGTAACGGCGCACACCTACTATTGATTAATTGTACTTGTTGCAGGCACCTGCTATTCAGTGTATTTTATATTTACAAGTATCTGTGTAAATGTGTGGGAGAATAAAAAGTGTGACATAAAAATGTCTACGTGATAATGTCTCTCATGAAATTATGAAAAGATTCTAATAACCGATGATAAACCAATATAAATATGAAGTAACCAATGATGTGTGAAAAAATGCACAACAAATATTCTGCAAATATGAATCACTGCCAATATGCGCAGGGGTATTGTAAAAGCCCTACTACAAGTATTAAAAATTCTAATATACTTGGTGCAAAATGTACTTTAGTGCAAAACATTCATTATAAAGTGCACAGTGCTTAAAAAAGTGCTGGAATGACAATATCTTAGTGAAAAAGTGCTGCTTGCTATTTAAAGTGCCATGATTTATATATATTTACAGTCCTTATGCATTTATAAAATCGCTAAATGGAAGCAAGCGGTATATAAGTTGATATAAAAAGTCCAACGGCAGAAAAGACAATAAAGCTCCAGTAAAAAGTTCTTCTAAAACAAAGGTGACAGTGTGCTTCAGGATTCCTGGATTTCAACCGGTGCGATTTTCGTGTAAAAAGACAATAATCTGCACTCACCAGCTCCCCCTCCCCTTAAGGGGTTAATGCGCCTCCACAGTGTGAGCCCCTGTTCCGCTATACTGAGCTGGTCTGGTTAATTATCCAGTGATAATCCAAGGATTTCCAGTACAAAGCACTCTTCCTATCTGCAGAGGAGCCGAGGGACATATCCGCCACTGGGAACCAGGCAGTGCAGAGAGGTGATTCAGTGCAGATCCTGCAGGCTACAGGGCTTTTACAATACCCCTGCGCATATTGGCAGCGATTCATACTTGCAGAATATTTTTTGTGCGTTTTTTCACACATCATTGGTTACTTCATATTTATATTGGTTTATCATCGGTTATTAGAATCTTTTAATAATTTCATGAGAGACATTATCACGTAGACATTTTTATGTCACACTTTTTATTCTCCCACACATTTACACAGATTCTTGTAAATATAAAATACACTGAATAGCAGGTGCCTGCAACAAGTACAATTAATAAATAGTAGGTGTGCGCCGTTACTACCACCTTTGATATATACAGTGGCTGTAATTGATGGCACAATGGCTGTATTTGATGGGCACAGTGGCTGTATTTGCTGGGCACAGTGGCTGCATTTGATGGGCACAATGGCTGTATTTGATGGGCACAGTGGCTGTATTTGCTGGGTACAGTGGCTGCATATGATGGGCACAGTGGCTGTAATTGATGGCAGAGTGGCTTCAATTGATGGCACAGTGGCTGCATTTGATGGGGAAAGTGGCTGCATTTGATAGGCACAGTGAGTCTGCAATTTATGTTTTTTTTAAGTATTTTTCAGAATTTTTCAGTTGATTGTGCCCCCAAAAATTTTGAGCACCAGCCGCCACTGCGTCTTACAGGCATAGAGCACTCACTTGTCTGCAAGTGCTGCTAATGCACCCTTGTGTCTCCTTCTCTACTCCTCCTAGGTGCACAGCAGCCACTTGCTTGCCAGCAGTAGTCATGTGCCCCTTTCTTCCTCCTCCTCTTTTGCTAATCCTTCCACAGCCCCAAAAACTAGCTATGAAAAGTCTACAGAATTAGAAGCCCCTTCTATCCCCAGGGCCAGTCCACAGCGCTCTGCAGTGTGGACTAAGGATGAGTTTTTGGGCCCCCGAAACTTTAATTTGACTTAAACCCAGCATGTTGACTGGCAAACAAACTAGCCTAATATCTTTTACTAGAAAAAAAAAAAAAATCTGTCACCAGATGTAAACCAGATATCAATCACACATTCCAGTGGGTGAAATGTAGTGATGTAAATCCACATTACAATGAGCAATGGCTGACTATGTAAACTAGCCCATTTTACTGCGAAACATGCTTACAATCTAAAATATCTGAAATTTTATATGATAGGACAAATTAAGGGAAACTGGAGTGGGAGCAATTTAGTACGGCCACTATTACAAAAAGAAGGTCAATGGATCTACCAAAAAGGGTTAAATGTGAAGTTTGAACTGCTTAGGGGGTGATCCCACCTGGAAACAAAAAATAGAGTGCCTGTCCTCACAAATTTGCTTCTGGAAGAACAAACAAATATTCCCATAGACACACTCCTAAACCTTGTGGACAGGCTTCCCAGATGAGGGTCAATTCAATATTGAACCCTATGGACTAAGACTGGGTTGCCAATAAATTTCATGTGCGTTTAAAGGCAGGCGTCCCAATACTTTTAACAATATAGTGTATCTCTCAATGCCTGGATTTCTGTTAGATCTTCTTTAGATTTACCAAAACAAAGTAATATGAGTACAAACCTAAACACTCAATTTTATTTGTATCGGATCAGGCAGGCAGTTGATGGTAGATCTATAGGAGATTGTAGAATGAGAGAGCACAGTCAACCTAAGCCTGTCATTGGTGAAGCAATGGGGGTTATTTACTAAGGGAAAATCCACTTTGCACTGCAAGTGCACTTGAAAGTGCACTTGGAAGTAAAGTCGCTGTAAATTAGAGGGGGACATGCAAGGAAAATAAAAAACAGCATTTTAGCTTGCACATGATTGGATGATAAAATCAGCAGAGCTTCTCCTCATTTCAGATCTACCCCTTAGATTTAGAGCGACTGCACTTCCAAGTGCACTTTTAGTGCACTTTTAAGTGCACTTGCAGTGCAAAGGGGATTTTCCTTTCGTAAATAATGCCCAATGAGTCCATAATAATCTAAGAAACAGACCCTTTAAAGAGGAAGTAAACCCTGATGGGTTTACTTCCTCTTTCATTCCCTGCAAAGGCAAAGCATAATGGACTACTATGCATCGCATAGTAGCCCATTATGTGTCACTTACCTGACACAGGAGCCAGCGATGTCACCGCTGTCCCCTGTAGTCCGGCACATCCATCTTTTCGGTGGGGTCTCGAAGCTCCGCCACTGTCATTCGGCGGAGCCACGATGACGTCACTCCCGCGCATGCGCACAGGAGCTGACACGCGTGGCAGCTCCATTATTGGAAATGCCGCGCTCAGTGCGCCTGCGCGCCGCTGTCTACGGCGCATGCGCCGTAGACATTGGTGCCTGTCTTCGGGCAAATATCTCCTAAACCGTATAGGTTTAGAAGATATTTCTTGGACGTACAGGTAAGCCTTAATCTAGGCTTACCTGTAGGTCAAAGTGGTTTGTAAGGGTTTACAACCACTTTAAAACTCCATAACAATTATAACTGGTTGTGTCCATTTTAGAATGTACTAATAGTACTAATTCATGTTTTGTTGTCCTTCACTATCATACAACGTTAGAGTATAAATGAAGAAAAGGGAAATAAAAAATGAAAATGTTTAACACAGGAGAAGCATCGCCATTTTATAATGGATTATAATATTTGTTACTTTAAACCTTATAAAGAAGTAAAATGACGTCAAACTTTTATTACATTTTTGACAAGTGCCTTAGGTTTTCCTTATGAAAATATTAAAATTGTGATATATGTAAAGGTGAAATAATAACAAAAGTGCAAAAAGTCAGATCTTGAAAATTCCAATAAATATCTAATTTAAATGTATTCGTGAGGGGAAAGAAGAAGTGTAGACAGCTGTGAAAGCTTTTCTTACCGTTGTCACTTTCTGACACCAGTAGTCACAGCCAGTCATCATAGATAACAATATCTCTCTCTGTAGTTGGCAGATTGAAATATACCAAATGTTCACCATAAGCAGCAAACCCATTATTTCTCATTTTGTGCTTAATTCCTTTTTTTGTGATTCTGTTTCCTTCAGCCAAAACTATACTTACTGTATGTCTATGAAGTAATTCTGACCCCCTACTTACATTAAGCTACTTCAGGGTGTTCTCTCTCTCTTTTTACTTTTAAATTTGAAAGTAGTACAAACACATAATTCAAAACCTAAGTAATGCAATATCAAATTGATCATGTGTAATATAAAGAGAGATGATTGATTTCAGTTTCTTGACCGCAGTACTGGAGGGTTCTTGCAACCACTTAGCTTCATATCCTAATGCCGGACTTTTTGACAGCAAAGGTCCGATGGAACGAGTCCATCAGACAATTCGATCATGCGTGAGCTCCATTGGACCTTTGCTTGGCAAAAATCCGTCAGACTTTAGAAATAGAACATGTTTTACATTTTCCTACCGGAACTCCGCCGGACCCAGTTCCTATTGAGAAATCCGTTTGTGTGTATGCTAGTCCAGGGGACAAAAAACAACGCTAGGGCAGCTATTGGCTACTGGCTATGAACTTCCTCATTCTAGTCCAGTCGTACGTCATCACGTTCAAATATGTCGGACTTTGGTGTGATTGTGTGTGGCCAAGTCCATTAATTTGGAAAGGTGGCCGGAACTCCGTCGAAAGTCAGTCGGGAAGACCGTCGGACCTAGTCCATTGAAAAGTCGTGTGTACGTGGTATTAGGGAACATGTATCACCACATCCTTAATATGCAGTGGACTGCAACACTAAAAACAACTGTAATGATCCACTTTCATGTATTAGGTACCTTTTTTGACATATAAAGGTGAAGCTAAGCACACATATGTGAGTGGGCAGCAGCCATAGACTCTTGATGGCATAAACTTCCCAGTAGAAGCATGTGGTAGCAATTAATTTTTTTATAACATAACACAATGCCAACAATCGGTGTGAAGGATTGCTAGCACATGTGGGTTGCATCACCGGGCGCTATTTGCTCCATCCATTAGCAATTCATTGCTATTTTCACTGATTGTAGTCACACAATATATCTTTTAGACATTGCATATGCAGCTTAGGTAAGAATTACCTGGCAGCAGGGCCGATACAAGGCAGGGGCGGGAGGGGCTGCTGCCCTGGGCGGAGTGTGGGAGGGGGCGCCAAAACACAAGGAGCATCATGCTTTGTCTCAGACTCTGTGATGCGAATTCTGTCCAAAAGCAGAGCTGAGAATGTGCCCATATACAGATCCTTGGCAGGCTGGGCAGCTGAATCGGACAGTGAGAGCTCCAGTTACAGGGGGGCGGAGCAGGTAGACAGAACTACATTGAAGCCCTGATCACTGCTTTTTGCTCAGCAGACATCAGAGCTTTCCTCTCTCCTTCAGCCAACTGAAGATAAGAAGTGACAGATAACAGACTGATTTTCTCCTCCTGTAAATACAGACCTGTTCTGCTATCCATACAATGATGTGCAATGCTGTCCTGTAAACCTGTACTGACCCTTGCTGTGCAGGTTTACTAAAGTAAAAGTAAAATATTTATAAATAGGTTAGAAATATACTGGGACTTTTCAGGCTCTACACAGATGTATTGCACAAACACACTGTATATTTATGAAAATCATGCATTTTAATAAAATATAGTGTGTATGTGGAATGCATCTATGTAGCACCTGGACAGTCCCAGTATATTTCTAACCTATGGAAAGATTTGACCACAAACAGCAGGTGATGTAATGCAGCCCAAAGTAAAAAAGTCCACCCTTGCAGTGCCTTATTTCTTGCTGCACTAGGATCTCCCAGTGCTGTGACTAGTCCTGTGGAGCTCCTGGGTGAATTGTGAGTGGTTGTGGTCACACACCAGCCTCATCATACCATACAGGGTTAATGTTTCTGGATGGTATATAATAATGCTGAGGTATGGGTGGAGGGTGTGTTAAATTTAGTGTTATCGCTCTCACTCTCTCATACTGCTCACTGGAAGTTCAACATGACACCTCGTGGCAAAGAACTCTCTGAGGATCTGAAAAAAAGAATTGTTGCTCTACATAAAGATGGCCTAGGCCAGGGACATGAAATTAGCGGACCTCCAGCTGTTGCATGGGACTTGTGGTTCTGCAACAGCTGGAGGTCCGCTAATTGCTTATCCCTGGCCTAGGCTATAAGAAGATTGCCAAGACTCTGAAACTGAGCTGCAGCAAGATGGCCAAGACAATACAGCAGTTTAACAGGACAGGTTCCACTCAGAACAGGCCTCGCCATGGTCGACCAAAGCAGAGGTTGTCTTTGGGAAATATGTGCTGCCAGCATTACTGCAGAGGTTGAAGGGGTGGGGGGTCAGCCTGTCAGTGCTCAGACCATACGCCTCACACGGCATCAAATTGGTCTGCATGGCTGATGTCCCAGAAGGAAGCTTCATTTAAAGATGATGCACAAGAAAGCCCTCAAACAATTTGCTGAAGACAAGCAGACTACGGACATGGATTACTTGAACCATGTCCTGTGGTCTAATGAGATCAAGATAAATGTAATTGGTTCAGATGGGATTAAGCGTGTATGGCGGCAACCAGGTGAGGAGTACAAAGACAAGTATGTCTTGCCTATAGTCAAGCATGGTGATGGGAGTGTCATGGTCTGGGGCTACATGAGTGCTGATGGCACTGGGGAGCTACAGTTCATTGAGGGAACCATGAATGCCAACATGTACCGTGACATACTGAAGCAGAGCATGATCCCCTCCCTTTGGAGACTGGGCCGCAGGGCAGTATTCCAACATGATAATGACCCCAAACACACCTCCAAGGTGACCAATGCCTTGCTAAAGAAGCTGAAAGTAAAGGTGATGGACTGGTTAACTCACAGATGCTCAATAAGGTTTAGGTCTGGAGACATGTCTCCAGACCTAAACCTTATTGAGCATCTGTGAGTTATCCTCAAATGGAAGGTGGAGGAGCGCAAGGTCTCTAACATCTACCAGCTCTGTGATGTCATCATGGAGGAGTGGAAGAGGACTCCAGTGACAACCTGTGAAGCTCTGGTGAACTCCATGCCCAAGAGGGTTAAGGCAGTGCTGGAAAATAATGGTGGCCAAACAAAATATTGACACTCTGGACATTTTCACTTAGGGCTGTACTCACTTTTGTTGCCAGCGGTTTAAAAATAAATGGCTGTGTGTCAAGTTATATTGAGGGGACAGAAAATATACACTGTTATACAAGCTGTACACTCACTACTTTACATTGTAGCAAAGTGACATTCCTTCAGTATTGTCACATGAAAAGGTATAATAAAATATTGACAAAAATGTAAATGTAAAATGTCACTTTTGTGAGGTACTGTATATGTAGAAGACTCCAGTGCAGTTTAGGTCTATTCCCAGGTAAGCATGCTCTCAATATGAATGTTTGTAATTTTATATTCCATTGTGAGTGCTCGCAGTGAATATTAGATTATGACAATATGCAAGAAAAGTGCCTAGATGCACCTCTAAATTGGTATCTCTTTTTTAAATTAGAAATAGATAAGTCAGGGGGCGTGTCCAAGATGGCGGAGTGAGAGGACGTGTGCCAGAGAGCTCTGCTGCCTCTTTTTATCCTGTTACCTGATAAACCGTCTAGATCACCATCATTTTTTACACCGGTGTCGGTGAATGCCTTCCAGACTGCCTAGGGCGAGGTAAAGGGGGTTACGAAGCTTAAATTTACCCCCGATATATCGCCGGAGACCAGCCCGGCTCCCCACGGGCCTAGAGACCGGCTACCTCGCTGTAACATGGCATCACAAACAGACGCGCGGGAGGGACCTGCCTCATCAGCTCCAGGCATACCTGAAGTCATGGCTGCGATAGCCTCCTGTCAGACGGCCGTCACGTCCTGCCAGGCGGCCCTGACCAACAAGATAGAGGAGGTGCAGATGGATGTGGTCCGCTACTGGGTGTCGGAGGCTGAGAACCGTGTGGGACAAGTGGAGGATATGGCAGGGGAAAATACAATCGTACTCCGCTCCCTGCAGGCCCGAGTCAACTTGCTAAAACACAGAGCCGAGGATTCCGAGAACAGGTGCCGCTGGAACAATGTACACATCGTGGGCCTGGCGGAGGGCGCAGAGGGTCCGAACCCTGCTGTCTTTGCAGAGGAGTTGCTCCGTTCACCTGTCCCCATATCTCACGGTTGAGAGGGCTCACAGGCTGCCGCCGCAGCCCGGCCCGCAGGGGTCCCCACCTCGCACTTTTATCCTACGCCTTCTGAATTTTAGAGATCGGGACGAGCTGCTTAGGGCGACTAGAGCGGCCGGGGAGCTGACCTACCAGAATAACCGCTTGATGTTGTTTCCAGATTTCTCCCTTGAGATGCAAAAGCTCCGGCGCTCCTTCGATGCAGTGAAGGTGGCTCTCCGGGCTAAAGGCTCAGTGGAATGGGTCCTATGGGAGACTTTGGGCCGATTCGGGTTCGGGCCCAGGTTTCTCCAGTGGCTGCAGATACTCTATCGGGAGCCTCGGGCTCGTGTTCGGACCAACGACAGACTATCAGCATCCTTCCCATTACAGAGGGGCACGAGGCAGGGCTGCCCCTTATGCCCGGCCCTATTTGCGCTTGCGTTTGAGCCTCTGGCGGTTATGATTAGGGCCTCGGAGAGGGTGCGGGGGCTGTGGGTGGGTTCACTAGAAGAAAAGATCTCGTCATACGTGGACGATACCCTACTGTATCTCCAGGACGCGGGTGACTCCCTGTCGGCGGCTCTTGAGATTTTTAATACCTTCGGTAGATTCTCGGGAATACGTATCAATTGGTCAAAATCCAACATATTTCCACTTGAGCCGCAGGCCCGGATTCTAGCATAGACACACCTCTTCGTTGGGTTGACCAGTTCCGGTACTTGGGTATCCAGGTTAGGAGAGAGCTGACAAGCTTTGGGGAGCTCAATCTGCAGCCGGTCCTGACTCAGCTTAGGACTAGTTGTGCCTCATGGGCCTCCCTACCCCTGAACCTCATGGGCCGCATTCATTTGCTGAAGATGATTTTCCTCCCCAAGTTTCTGTACGTATTTCGCAACAGTCCTACCTGGATACCCAATTTCTTTTTTGCGGAGGTTGCGCGGGCTCCTTTATTTGGGGGGGGGGGCGGCCCCTCCGGTTGGCCAGGTCCACCCTGATGCTTCCTGTCCACTGTGGGGGTTTAGCGCTACCAGATTATCGAGCTTACTTCTGGGCGGTGGTGTTGGTGTTGGTTCGGTGGTGGTTTGTCCTCTCTAGGGGTAATGCAACCGTGTGTTTGGAAGTGGCGGTCGTAGGGTCGCTTCAAGAGCTGGGCAACCTGGTTTATAGGGGGCGGCGGGCATACAGCTTCCGACACCCACAAAAACTACCCTTAGGGTTTGGATGGCGGCCAGGCGGGGGCTTGTATGCCCCCAGGACTGGTCTCCCCTCTGCTCTCTCTGGGGGAATCTTAGTCTTCCACATATAAAGATGGTGCTGGACCCACGGATCTGGGCCAGATGCGGGGTTAAGACCTTGGGGGACATATTTGTTGATGGGGTCTTGCTTTCGTACACGACTCTCCAAAATAAGCACCACTTGCCGGGTTGGATGGTATTCCGTTACTAACAGCTGCGCCACGCTGCCAGGGCCCAATTCCCGACTCCGTTTAGGCTTAGAATGGACCCCATTGAGGAGATGCTAGTGCAGGAGAGACTGGATAGGCCCCTATCTGCCCTGTACCTGGGCCTACTGAGGACTGACTCTGCTAAGGTGGACAGATCGTGGGACTTGTGGAAGGTAGATGTACCTGACCTGGATAAATCGGACTGGAAGGACTGCCTGGCGGATAGCGCAGCTACCCTGATATCCTCCAGGAAAAGGCTGATTCAAGTCAAATTCCTACACAGGGTCTACTACACCCCCCAGAGGCTCCATAAAGTTTATCCCCAGCGACCACAGGACTGCCCCAGATGCAAACATTCTGTGGGCACGTATATACATATGTTCTGGAGCTGTCCTAAAATCGCTAAGTACTAGGTTGCGATAGTTGACTCTATTAATGGCCGTCTCCAGCTAGAGCTCCCCCTGTCACCGGAGCTGGCTTTACTAGGGGTTCAGTATGATGATCAAAGACCTAGACATACCAAATTACTGCTGACTTACCTCTTTTTCTATGCTAAAAGGGAAATGATATTTTGTTGGAACGCCCCCTCCCCCCTTACGGTTGGAATGTGGGAAAAGTCGATTAATGCTGTGCTCCCGTTGTACAAACTCACTTATATGAATAGGAATTGCCCCCAAAAATTCTCCAAGGTATGGCAGCCATGGATGGCCTAAAGGGTGGGGTTCATGTAGGGGGGTGGGACCCCCACATTATACTTTTATTGGAGATGGGGATGATGGACGCACGGGGGAGGCGAGGGTTAGTCGCTCCTGTATCTGAACTACGGCTTGAAACCGAATATATATGGATAAGGACTAGTGTTTTATGTTGTGCATTTACCTAATCTGCCTACCAAATGTACATATACTATGTTTTGGATTTGGTCCATGTTGGACGACTGTTGTATTATGCCTTAATTGTTTGCAATAAAGGAACATTCTGGTTTGTAAAAATAAATAAATAAATAAATAAATAGATAAGTCATTAAACGAAAAGCTTGAGGGAGCATGGCCAGGAATGACACATGAGCAGCCACTTTTCACAGAGCTCCCGCTAGTTACCCTGAATTGATCTTGCTCACTTCTTGGACACCTGAGGGTTCCCGTACCCCTAGTCACTCTTCTGGCATGTTTGGCCCTACCTGGTTAACCCACAAAAACAAGGCGGAAGCCCAGCGCTCAGAGCAACAACATGGTGCCACCCCGGCCCTCCCGCAGTGTGGCGTGAAGAAGTCCAAGGAGGCTGTGGGTTAACCACCTAAGACCCCTAAAGCGAATGCAGGGGATCCCTCCAGGGATATGTGATATTATGCACAAAAGCTGGCTGGGCCTCCCGATCCCCCGGATACAGCTGGGGGGGGGGGGGGGATCTGGCACTGGCAGCAATCAAAGACCAGACAGAACAACCAGCAGCAAAGCTAGAAGAAGGCAAGGAAGAGGGGGAATTGCTGCACTACAGAGACAGGGAGATCATTCTGAGTTTGGCCCACGAGTGACAAAACATTTACTTTAATGGTGTATGCCTCTCCTTCTATCCTGATTTTTCCCCTGAAATTCATAAATGCAGGGCTTGCTTTTCTGAGGTTAGAAAGCATCTCCAGAAATTACAGGCTCCATATGCTATGCTCTACCAAGCAAGGCTTTGGGCCCATTTCTTTGAAAATGCAACAGATGCCTCAGCTTGACTGGATGCCAATGAAAATGCTTTTCACAATGCCAGGAGGTCTGCAGCAGAAGAGTACTGTGCTTTATTTACCCCTATAGGGTGATTACTTCTATAAAACCTGGGGTTACATTATATTTTGTTTCACTCGTGCTGAGAATGTACTGAGAGTGAAGCCTCGTACACACGATCAGATTGTTGGGCAACAAAACCGTGGACTTTTGTCTGAAGGGTGTTGGCCCAAACTTGTCTTGAATGCACACAGCCACACAATTGTGGGCCAACAATATGTAGTGACCTACTACATTGTTTTTCAGCTCTTTAGCGCCACCCTTTGGGCTCCTACTGCGAATTTCATGTTAGTAGAAGTTTGTTCAGTTTTGATTTGTGCTTTTTATTTCACACTTTTAATTTTGCACTTTTCATTTCACAATTTTCGGTTCACGCTTTTCAGTTTGCGCTTTTCAGTTTGCGCTTTTCAGTTAGTTTCTGAACCTTCGTTCGTCAACCAGACATGTTGTGGAATCGGAGAAGATAACGTGTTATTTATTATTGGCCTGGGAGTTATTGCTTTGACATTTTTTTTGGTTGAATAATGATTTGATTTGGTATATTTCTATATTTTTGGATGCATAGAATGCACTTTTTGGTTAAGTTCTATTGGCAGATAGTATGTCTAATAAAAAATGTGGAGAATAATACTTGGCTATGTGTTTTACTTCAAATAACAATTTGGGAGTAGGCAGTTACATTAAAAAAAATACAATGTACAATTGACTAGGGACACTAACATAGTTGTATATTTGATCTTAAAAACTACGGGATAATGGTATTGTGATAACTTGCCCAAAAAAAAAATAAAAGCATAATAAGGGTCCGTTCACACAGGGGCAACACGACTTTGAGCGAGACTTTGGGAGGCAACTTGGACACAACTTGAGTATGAATCACAGCACGACTTGAGGCAACTTACAAGGCAACTTGAAGTTGCTTCCAGGAGAGGAGACTTTACCAGTGGCCAATCACATAATAATCAGCTCTGTGGGAGGGAGGGGTTTGCCTAGAAAACTATTTTTACTTCCTGGAAAGTTGCTTCAGTTAAGACAGGGGATCAGACTTGGAGGCAACTTCTATTGAAATCAATGGGTACAAGTTGCCTAGAAGTCGGATTGAAGTAGTACAGGAACCTTTTCTGAAGTCGGAACGACTTCAGTAGTGTACATTAAGACAGCTCTCATTCACTTACATTGATTTTATCATGTTGCACGACTTGAGGCAACTTGGGACGACTTCAAGTCGGATCCAAAGTTGCTCCTGTGTGAATGGACTCTAATAGTATTCTTGATATCACTAGAAAAAAATTGTTTGCAATAACTCCATCAGTATCACCAGCAAAGCAGCTTCATTATTATCCTATTAATGAAGAAGGGAATGTGCGCTGCATTTCGAGATTTCATAATTTGCCACGTCACGAATGTTAATTCTCCATTATGAACGCTAGTTTACAAGACTGACGGACTTGTGTACACACACTCGGAAACTCCAACAACAGACATTTGTCTGCGGAAAATTTTAAAACCTGTGATCCAACATTTGTCTGTGGAAAATCCGACAACAATTGTCTGATGGAGCGTACACACTGTCGGAATTTCCGCCAACAGCCTGTCATCACACATTTCCCATTGGAAAATCCGATCGTGTGTACGAGGCTTAAGAGTTGATTTTTTTTCAACAAAGAGCATATACAAAAATTTCTTTACCCAGTGCTTATTGCTTTCAACTTTAATTGGAGTTGGGTACCTGCTGGCAGCTACCTGGCCAGTGGGTCAAAGGACAGGTTTCCATATAAACAGTTCAGTTCTCCAAGTTACTGTTACAAGTTTTACTATATGTGCCCTCCAGGCTACTGTGGAGGCCAGGGCATTAAAGCTCCTGAACCTTGCCCCGTTTAGAAGCATTTCCCTGTAAGAAGCATTGACTGGGACTCGGAGATACTTCTTACAGTGAAACACATCGGGTTGAGTGACTATCTGTGGCGTCACCACGCTCTAGCCTGCATGACAAGGTCTTCGGCTGTTTTTTGCTGAAGTCTTTAGTTTATTTTGCAATGGAACTGCTCAATAAATGTTCTTAAAATGTACTGCACTATGGAGTCTCTCCCTTCTTGATGCCTCCTTGTAATGGTGAGCACTCAGCAGCGCTACCACTAGAGTTTGGAGTACTTTGGAGATATATTAGAAGTAATTCCATATGCAGACGAACCAACATTACCAAGTTTCATGACGGAGCTGAAGGAGATGAGTACTGCAGCTGATCATAATCAAATAAATTTTGATCCCTATAATCTGGGATCCATCTTCTCTGGTTAGAGACTTTGTCATACACCGTATAATAACGTGGATTTTCAAGATTCCATACTAAGGCTCCTCTGGACACTTGGTTTTTTGAGTTATCATTTTATTATTACACTTTTTGATAGTTTATGTGGATCTAATTTCAAATTGTTTTCACTTTTTTCTTTGCAATTTTTGTTATTATTCATTTTCTGTTATTGAGCTTTTATTTGTGTATATAACTGTATGGGGTTACTCATTTGCGACAAATATTTACCAATGGCAAGTTACATACCTTTTTGCTCTCCTGGCAGTGTTTAGGCTCCCCTCATCAATGCTATTATGAACAACTTCAGCATCCATTAGGGCCCAAAAAGTTGCTAATTCGTGAATTTTTAACTACATGTATGAGGTTACTTCTTACAAGGGGTTTATCTCTTGCAGCTATGATACTTAATATGTCCCTCCCAGATGGTACCAGTAAGGTCATATCGCAATGGAAACGAGAAGTTGGGACTTTTGAGGAGAAACAATGAGAGGAGGCAGTTACGCAATGCTCTCTAAACATAGCTCAATGACTGTCTCGGTTATATTTGCTCTTATGCGTTCATTATACACTGGCTAGACTAGGGAGAATGGGTGTGCGCGATGATCCCACCTGCACCCGTTGCATGAGAGATCAGGGTGATTTGATTCACCTTTTATGGAGAGGAGAATAATAAATATTATTAACCAGGTTTTTCAGGTTTTTTCAGGTTCAGCTTAGAGAGGAGCCTAAACAATGTTTGCTGGGTATTATAGATGATGTTCCTGTGTAAAGAGGTCCCCAAAAATCCTATAACTAGAGCCCTTCTTTCAGGCTAGAAAATTGATTTTGAGGAAGTCTACAGAGACCAACATAGTGAAGGAGTGGATAGCCCAAATAGGTAATATTATAAGGTTGAAAAATATATTTACCAGCACAGGGGCAGCTGTAGGAAATTTGACAAGATTTGGGCTCCCTGGTTGGATATCACTGGTTTAGCCTTGGTAGATCTTATTTTTGAATCGAACATTGAACAATTTGGGGTGTTCGCGGCAAATTCGAAAAGCCGCAGAACACCCTGTACAAGTCTATGGGAGAAATCTAAAGTGCTAATTTTAAAGGCTAATATGCACGCTACTGTCCTAAAAAGTGTTTGGGGACCTGGGTCCTGCCCCAGGGGACATGGATCAATTCAAAAAAATGTTTTAAAAACGGCTGTTTTTTCGGGAGCAGTGATTTTAATAATGATTAAAGTGAAACAATAAAAGTGTAATATTCCTTTAAATTTCTAGAAATTATAGTATGTCTGTAGTATGCCTGTGACGGGGCGCATGTTTCCCATGCTTAGAACTGTCCCTGCACAAAGTGTCATTTCTGCAGAAAAAAAGTCTTTTAAAATCACTCGTGGCTAATGCCGCATACACACGATTGGACTATACGGTGGACTTTGTCCGGCGGACAAATTCCGGACTCTGAAGCGGAGGCCCGCCGGACTTTCGTGCGGACCTGCCGAACGAGCAGACCTGCCCACACACGACTGGACTTTTCCGGACTTTTCCGGACTTTTTAAATAATTGGGCTTGCCCACACACGGAGGAAAGTCCGTTCATTTTGAACTCGGCTCCAGGTAGCCGGGACTAGCGAAGGAGGTCAGTGTTGCCGCCTTCAGCAGCGAGATTGACACGTTGCTGGCCCCGTCACCTGGTATGGACTTAAAGGAGAAGCCCTATGCCGAAAAAACGGCATGGGGCCCCCCCAAAGTCCATATTAGACCCTTATCTGAGCACGCAGCCAGATACCGGCCCCCCACCCTATGTGAATGAGTATGGGGTACAATGTACCCCTACCCATTAACCTGGTGAAAAAAAAAACACTACACAAGGGCTTAAAATTATTTATTGCACAGCTCCGGGGGTCTTCTTCCGTCTTGGGGGGTCTTCTCGCCGGATTCCTTCACTAGCTTCTGCTAGCTCTTTTATTAGCGGAGGAGCCCGGCTTTCTTCTTCGTCGCTGCCTGGGAGTCTTCTTCCAACTTCGGGGGTCTTGTCCCCCTCTTCGGGGGTCTTGCTCCCCTCTTCGGTTCTTCTTGCTGGGCCTCAGCTTTCTAACTTTAGCTCTTTTACTAGCAGTGGCCCGGTCTTCTGTCGCCGCTGCCTCTTCTTCCAACTTCTGGGGTCTTGTTCCCCTCTTCGGTTCTTCTTGCTGGGCCTCCGCTCCTTCTTCCAGCTCTTTTACTAGCGGTTGCCCGGTCTTCTGTCGCCGTCGCCGCTGTCCCCGCTGCCGCCGCCTTGTCTTCTTCTTGTGGTCATGTTGCATTTTGTACTCCAAAATCTCCCTTGGTATTGGAAAAACCCAGATGTTCAGGAAGTGGCAGGATCATCTCCTGAATGTCTGCCAACTGCTACTGCAATATCACTCTCTGAAAAAAATATATTGTGAGTTGTGTGTGTGTTGTATGTCCATTTGGATTAGGCAAATATTGTTTTGATATGATCTGGAACTCATTACATCAAAGCAGTAAGTAGTTTGTTCTGTTTATGGAGTGGATGTGACTTTCCACAGGATCAAGACCAATTCTTAAACCCCTGTAACGTTCTTCTGTGTCTATCATAATTATCTTTGGCAAATTAGCTGTAGGAAGTATTGATTGCAACTGTCCCTAGCGCAGTGGTAATAGTGGACAATAATACAAAGTGCCTGTATAAGGACCTTGATAAAAGCAACTATTTTAATAAAGAGTTAAAAATATAAATTCCTTCTGAAGTGACATTAATATGTTAATGCTTATATCAGATTTAGTGTTTGTATGTAGTTTAGTATCCTTTTTATTTGTAGTAAAAAAAAAAAAAAAACGTTATAATGCTGAACTCCAAGCAGATAAAAAAGAAACAAATTTATGCAGCTCTATATTCATTAATATATCATTACATTTCCTTAAAAAATAATAATTTATTTTGATTTCAGCCTTGCAATACCCTGTACAACGGAGCTCAGATGGGGCATGCTGGAGAGAGGAGAACAGGAAGATGGGCTCATCAGTCATTTCGCTGTTCAGTCATAGGCTAGGGGAGGGACCAGACATGTAATTGGTACTTAAAGTGGTTGTAAACCTGCAGGGCATCTAATATAAAACAAAGGCATCATAGTAGTGTACATTCCCAATTTAATCTATGTTTTTTTACTTTCCAAATCTTGTTCCCTGCGTCTGTATGAGCCCTGTAAACCAAGGATATGAGTGGCTGGGTTTCAATGGCGGAGCTCAGGAGGCAGAGGGGCGTGATGTCACAAGACTCCCTTCCCATCTCTACACTCCTCCCGGCAATCAGAGCTGTAAGGCTGAGCCTCATGCACTGACATGGGAAAGTGTGCACATGGCAGTCCCCACCGCCCGCGCACGTCGCATTCAGAGTATGCTCATGGCCTCCTGTTCTCCAGTAAACACACATGTGCATCTATAACATTATTAGAGCTATGCAATATCAATAAACATTATTCCATAGAGTACATATATATATATACATGAAGAGTATAATTTTCATATATTAGATGCACTTACATGTGCTGAAATGGTGTCACAAGTGAAGCATTCCATAATATAAAAACAAAAACAAAGAAAATTGTGTTTCATAAAACGATTTTGGTCACCCCACAGAGGTGAATGCCTCTATGTTGGAAAAACATTGGGAGGTCAGGGACGACGGGCCTCCCCACCCCAAAACAGGAATCCCCCAGGACAAAGCGGAGCACTGAGGCCAATAAATGTAAAGACAGCCTAAGTGCAAAAAATAAATATAAGAAATATATATGTAAAGGTAAGTATGTATGCCCTATAAATAGATCTAAGGTATAGATAATGGAAATAGGTATCTGAATAGTGTGTTAATCCAAAGCAGGGATGCTAGTATTTATAAAGGATGTATGAATTACCAGTATCTATTTAATAAGCAAAAATGGAACTTGAGTAAATATATACACTGATATATAAATCAGTTAAGCTATACAAAGTTAAGCTGCTTAAGTGTAAATATCAGCTTAAATATGGTAAATCAGCTGACGTCAGAGGGAGAGCTCAGCCCCTCCTGCTATAGCCTGGGGGCCGGAGTAGCAGAATGGCTGGGAGTCACGTGACCGACCTGAAGATCTAAAAAAAAAGGTATTTAGAGGCATCTATTTCAGTAAACACTTGCACTGTGTATTAATGTTGGTTAAAGGAGAGGGGCTGACAGTGAATTATGGGCTGACAGTGAATTATGGGCTGACAGTGAATTATTTTGTTAGGGTTACAAACACTTTAAAGTTTCAGTAAACCCGATTCATGAAATTTGACCTGGGCACATATATCTGCAGTGTTTACTTGTCTCTCTCCAAAGCACTAAGTCCCATGTCTTTGTGCTGTTTCGTTGCTCTGTTATCAGCATGATAACTCCTGACAAGTTCTCCATTAACCAAGATAAAACCAGCCTGAAATTTGTATTGTGGGAGGTTGCTATAAAAAGTTTAGCAGAGAGCTTGTCTTGTCACAGCACAGCTCTGCACATTCATTCCTTTCTTTACCTGTGTGGAGGGGGGGGGGGGGGGGGTGTCAGGAACCATGAAACAGACAGAGACAGAAGTACAATCTAATCACACTAGTTTATTAATAAAAATAAAAAGATAAATAGGAAAAAGCATAGTCAAGCAAGCCAGAGTCCAGTAGCCAGATCGGGCAGTCAGCCAGTCCAAAGTTCATAAGCCAGATTGGGTAATCAGCCAGTCCAGATGTCAGGGATCCACAGAGAGCAACTGCAAGCAGGATGGAAGCCAGGAGGGATGTTAGCAAGCCAGTCTTGAAACAACAGCAGGAGATGGTTCCTAGTGATGTGACCAAACGTGAAGGCAAAGGAGAAATGAGCTGGAAGACTTATATATAGGCAGGCCAGACGAGCATCATCGGGAACAGCTGGTAACTGAAGAGAGAGAAGAGAGCTGGCAATTAGCCGACAGCTGAGCGGCCAGCCCAGAAGAGGAAGGGCTAAGCCAGCCCTGACAGTACCTTCCCCTCAATGACCCCTCTCCTTCGGAGGACCACTGGGCTTGAGGGGAAACCGTCTATGGAACTTGCAGAGGAGGACAGGGGCATGTACATCAGAGGATAAAACCCAGGAGCGTTCCTCCGGACCGTACCCCCTCCAATGCACCAGGTACTGTATGTGCCCACGGAACCTATGGGAGTCAACAATGGATTGTACCTCATACTCCTCATGGTTCTCAACCTGAATAGGGTGAGGACGTGGCACCGAGGTGGTAAATCGGTTACAGACCAACGGTTTCAATAAGGAGACATGAAACACATTAGAGATGCGCATACTAGGAGGAAGTTGCAACGCGTAAGCTACTGGGTTAATCCTGCGAAGGATATGGAAAGGCCCAATAAACTGAGGTGCAAACTTCAGTGAGGGAACACGAAGCCGGAGGTTCCGAGATGACAGCCAGACCCTGTCCCCAACCTGGTAGGAAGGCGCTGGCAGACGTCTGCGGTCAGCATGGAGTCTGTACCTATCATTAGCATGACGTAAAGCCTCCTGAACTTGTACCCAAGTGGAAGGAAGACCATGGAGATACTCCTCTAACGCAGGAATACTCTGCGGAACAAACGAGTCAGGCAACATGGAAGGTTGGAAACCATAATTCGCCATAAATGGAGACAATCGGGAGGCAGAATTCAAGGCACTGTTGTGAGCAAACTCTGCCCAAGGTAATAGGTCAGACCAGTTGTTATGATGGTCAGAAATATAGCAACGTGGGAATTGCTCCAAGGACTGATTGGCTCGTTCTGCGGCACCATTAGACTGCGGGTGATATGCAGAAGAGAACACAAGCTGGATTCCCAACTGTGCACAAAAGGCTCACCAGAACCGGGAGACAAACTGACTGCCCCTATCCGAGACAATCACCTTGGGTAGCCCATGTAAGTGAAAGATCTTCCGAGCAAAAATGGAAGCCAGTTCCTTAGAGGTAGGCAACTTCTTAAGTGAAATACAATGACACATCTTTGAGAACCCGGTCCACCACCATAAGGATAACAGTGTTGCCTTGGGAGTTGGGCAATTCCACAATAAAATCCATAGACAGGTGAGTCCAGGGCCTCTCTCCATTGGGTATGGGTTGTAGGAGGCCCACTGGAAGGTGTTGTGGAGTCTTACTCTGAGCACACATGGGACAGGCAGCTACAAAAGCAGTAACATCAGCCCGTAGACTAGGCCACCAGAATTTTTGGGAGATGGCCCAAATGAGTTGATTCTTCCCAGGATGGCCAGCTGCCTTGGGAGAATGATAAGTCTGGAGTACTGCAGTACGGAGACTCTCTGAGACAAAGCAGCGGTCACAAGGTTTATCAGGAGGAGCATAGACCTGAGCAGCAAGAATCTTGTCACCCAAAGGAGAAGTAAGACTGGTGCGAACCGTAGCTAAGATACGATCAGGAGGAATCATATGAACCGGAACCGACTCCAACTTGGAAGCGGAGAAAAATTGTCGTGACAAGGCATCCGCCCTTACATTCTTAGTACCAGGTAAGAATGAGACAATGTAATTAAAGCTCGACAAGAAAAGAGCCCATCGCGCCCTTCTGGGAGAGAGTCACTTAGCCTCAGACAAGAATGTAAGATCCTTATGGTCAGTTAGAATAAGAACGGGCACAGTAGTACCAGTTGGAGATTCAAGGAGATGTCTCCATTCTTTCAGGGCCAAAATGATCGCCAACAGCTCTCTGTCACCAATCTCATAATTGCACTCAGCAGGTGACAATTTCTTGGAAAAGTAGCCACACGGATGCATAGCGCTCTCAGAGTTAGGACGTTGAGACAGAAGGGCGCCAATGCCAGTCTCAGAAGCATCAACTTCTAGTATAAAAGGCAATGTAGGATCAGGATGTGCCAACACAGGAACAGAAACAAAGGCAGCCTTGAGAGTCTCAAAGGCCTTAATGGACTCCGGAGACTAGGGATGAGCCGAACACCCCCCCGGTTTGGTTCACACCAGAACTTTCGAACGGACCCCAAATTCGTACAAACGTTAGAACCCCATTGAAGTCTATGGGACTCGAACGTTCAAAATTAAAAGTGCTAATTTTAACGGCTAATATGCAAGATACTGTCCTAAAAAGAGTTTGGGGACCTGGCTCCTGCCCCAGGGGACATGGGTCAATGCAAAAAAAAGTTTTAAAAACGGCCGTTTTGGCGGGAGCACTGATTTTAATGACGATTAAAGTGAAAAAAAATGTGAAATATTCCTTTAAATATTGTTCCTGGGGGGGTGTCCATAGTATGCCTGTGAAGTGCCACGTGTTTCCCGTGTTTAGAACAGTCCCTGCACAAAATGACATTTAACGGAAATAATGTCATGTAAAACTGCTTGCGGTTTTAATGTAATATCTGGTTCCTGCAATATGGTTGAAAATCATTGAGAAAAATGGCATGGGTAGCCCTCCTTGCCCATTACCAGCACCTTTGGGTCTTGTACGGATATTAAGGGGAACCCTGTACCCATATTGAAAAAAGGAAATACGTGTGTCCCCCAGGCCCTATATACTCAGAACAGCAGTATATAGGTTTGTTGTGTTAAGTAGAATCTGTTTGTAATTCAGAGCACGCAGACAGCATGCACAATCTCCTACCGCTGACTGCAAGCTCTATTTAAAACGAGCAAGATAGTTAGCTATATAGGTGGATATAGCGGTGTATACTGGGTTCAGAGCACGCAGACAGCACGCACACAATCTCCTAACAGTGACTGAAAGCTCTATTTAAAACGAGCAAGATAGTTAGCTATATAGGTGGATATAGCGGTGTATACTGTGCGTGCTGTCTGCGTGCTCTGAACGCAGTATACACCGCTATATCCACCTATATAGCTAACTATCTTGCTCGTTTTAAATAGAGCTTTCAGTCAGTGTTAGGAGTTTGTGCATGCTGTCTGCGTGCTTTGAACGCAATCTCCTAACACTGACTGAAAGCTCTATTTAAAACGAGCAAGATAGTTAGCTATATAGGTGGATATAGCGGTGTATACTGGGTTCAGAGCACGCAGACAGCACGCACACAATCTCCTAACAGTGACTGAAAGCTCTATTTAAAACGAGCAAGATAGTTAGCTATATAGGTGGATATAGCGGTGTATACTGTGCGTGCTGTCTGCGTGCTCTGAACGCAGTATACACCGCTATATCCACCTATATAGCTAACTATCTTGCTCGTTTTAAATAGAGCTTTCAGTCAGTGTTAGGAGATTGTGCATGCTGTCTGCGTGCTTTGAACGCAATCTCCTAACACTGACTGAAAGCTCTATTTAAAACGAGCAAGATAGTTAGCTATATAGGTGAATATAGCAGTCTATACTGCGGTCAGGGCACGCAGACAACAACCACTACAGAAGAGCAAGAACGAAAAATCGGCCGATAACGATCGGTGTATACTGTGTTGAAGGTACACAGAACACCCACTAACTGCTACAGACGCCAACACACTACACAAGGCCGCCGCGCTGGCGGCCTTATATAGTTTGGGGCGTGTACTACACAGCCTGAGCTATGATTGATCACAGGCATCCTACCTGTGGCCAATCATGGCTCTCCTCGCTGCCAGCGCTGTGATTGGCCAAGCATGCGGGGTCACAGTGCATGCTTGGTCAATCATGAGCCAGCAATGCACTGCGCCATCACAGTGCATTGTGGGCCGTGAGCGCCACACAAATTTGGCACGAACGGCCCATAACGTTTGGAATTCGAACGGGCGAACAGCCGATGTTCGAGTTGAACGTATGTTCGACTCGAACACGAAGCTCATCCCTACCGGAGACCAACTCTGTGGGTTACCGTCCTTTCTGGTCATATCAGTCAGAGGCTTGACCAGAGACGTGAAGTTACGAATAAACTTCCGATAGTAATTGGCAAAGCCCAGGAAATGCTGCAGAGGATGTAAACCCACGGGTCGAGGCTACTGTAGGACTGCCGAAAGTTTCTCTGGGTCCATTGAAATACCAACAGTGGAAATGACATAGCCCAGGAATGTAACCTGTTCACGATGGAACTCGCACTTCTCCAGTTTACAATAGAGATTGTTCTCTCTTAGTTTCTGAAGTACACAACAGACATCTGAGACATCCAGAGACTTGGAAAATATGAGTATATCATCGAGATAGACCACCACACACAACTGCAACAAATCTCGGAGGACATCGTTAATAAATTCCTGGAAAACTGTCGGGGCGTTACAAAGGCCAAAAGGCATTACCAGGTACTCATAATGGCCTGTTCTGGTATTAAATGCAGTTTTCCACTCGTGGCCCTCCTTAATGCACACAAGATTGTATGCCCCTCTCAGGTCAAGCTTCGTGAAAACCGTTGCTCCCTTGAGGCGGTCAAATAACTCAGTAATCAATGGAATCGGGTAGGCATTCTTAATCATGACACGATTGAGACCCCTATAATCTATACAAGGTCTCAGTTCACCGCTCTTATTTTTCACAAAGAAGAAACCAGCACCAGCAGGAGATGAGGATTTGCGGATGAAACCTCGAGAAAGTGCGTCAGCAACATATTCCTCCATGGATTTATCCTCCAAGACCGACAAAGGACCGCCACGAGGAGGTATGGCACCAGGATGCAGGTCAATTGCGCAATCATAAGCGCGGTGTGGAGGCAAACTACCGCCTTGACCTTTATCAAAGACATCGCCAAAATCACAGTACTCCTCTGGCAGGGAGGGGAGTGCACAGGACCTTGGATACCTTCAGGAAGCATGTCTCACTGCATTGTGATGACCAGGAGAGAACCTCAGCACGGAGCCAATCAAAAGAGGGGTTGTGCCTCTGTAACCAAGGATAACCAATAACCAGCAGAAATCTGGGTGAGGAAATAACTTGGAATTGGCTTATCTCATGGTGAAGAGCCCCTACGGCCATGGACAACGGAACCGTCTCATGAGTCACATGGGCAGACTGTAAAGTTCTCCCGGCAAGAGCCTCAATAGCAATACTCTACTCGTCCGCCTCACAGAAGTAGCCGGAGTCCAAGACATAGATCTCCAATGGTTCGCGTCCTTCCTAGGAAATCGGTCACAGACAGTGAAACTAGGAAAATTCCTCTCCAAAACTCGGGCAGTCACCTGCGGAGTCCCTCAAGGCTCTCCGTTGTCACCCGTTCTCTTCAACATTTACATTCGCCCACTCCTTCAAATCATCAGATGCTCAGATCTCTGCTTCCACTCTTACGCTGACGACACGCAACTTTATTTCCGGATCAATGGAAAAAAAGATCACCAACAACAACTTGAAAACTGCCTCAAATCAATAGAGGACTGGATGACCACCAACTCCCTCCAGCTGAACCAATCAAAGACAGAGCTTCTTATCTTACACCCAAATCATAAGCCCGCAACCAAAACCTCCTGGTCTCCACCAACCGTCTTTGGGCAGACTATCTCCCCAAAGACCAAAGCGAAGAGTCTCTGGGTTATTTTAGACGCACAAATGTCAATGGATGCGCAAATAGGATCTGTAGTCAGTCGATCTCACCATCTGCTGCGAATGCTTCGCAGACTCATCCCTTTTATCCCAAAGAATGACAAAGCAGTGGTAGTTGGAACAATCATTAATTCACGACTGGACTACGCAAACTCGCTTTACATAGGATTACCACAATATCAACTTGCGCGATTACAACTGATCCAAAACACGGCGGCAAGGCTGATAACAGGAAAAAAACCCTGGGAATCCATTTCTCCTTCACTGAGGAGCTTACATTGGCTAACCATAAAAAATCGGATCACGTTCAAGACCCTTTGCCTCACCCACAAATGCGTGCATAGAGAAGCTCCGCAATACCTAATGGAGAAAATAAATCATTACACACCAAACCGCAGTCTTCGATCAGCCAACAAAAACCTCCTCCTCGTGCCCAAAGCCCGGTATAAATCCAAGGGGGATCGGAGATTCGCTGTCCAAGGGCCTCGGCTATGGAATGCTCTACCAATCAACATCCGCCTGGAAGAAAATCACCTGGCTTTTAGGAAAAAACTCAAGACCTTCCTCTTTTAGCAGATGATCAAAGCTCGCCACAGCGCCTAGAGGCGATTCAGTTCGCATTGTGCGCTATATAAGTATTTCATTCATTCATTCATTCAAGTGGAGTGTCACGCAGCTGCAGCAGAATCGAGTGCTGCGAAACAAATGCAGCATCAATGAACAGGCCTGCGGCCCCAGAGTCGATTAGAGCCTGTATCTCGATGGACGACTCAGCCCAAGAAAGAGTGTTCAAAATCAGGGGGTTATCCTTCCAAGGTTTGGGCGTTCCCTGGATGGGTAGGATAAGACTTCAAAAAGTGACCTGCCTGGCCACAATAAAGGCACAATCTCTCCCTCCTCCTAAAGGCTCTCTCATCCGCAGAGAGATGCGTGAAGCCCAGGTGCATGGGTTCATCTTCACTGACCAACTCGGTACCAGGAGGCATGGGAAGTGAGGGAGGCATGGGAGGGACTACAAAGCTCGGAGGCAAACATACAGGAGGCTTCCGCAAGCGCTCCTTAAGAGAAAGTCTTTCTCTGAGTCTGGAGTCAATGAGGATGGCAAACGAGATCAAGCTCTCCAGCTCAGTGGGAATATCTCGGCCTGCTATCTCATCCTTGATGGAATCCGAGAGACCATGAGAAAAAGCAGCCACCAGGGCCTCATTGTTCCAAACAACCTCTGCTGCCAGAGTACGGAATTCATTGGCATAGTTGGCAACAGTTCTCGTACTCTGTTTGAGGCACTTGGCAGCAGAAGCGGAGCATGCGGGAACGTCAAAGACCCTTTTAAAGGAGGCCACAAACTGAGGGTAACTCAAGACAACAGGTTTTTTGCGTCTCCCATAGAGGGTTAGCCCAGGCCAAGGCTCTCTCAGAAAGCAAAGATATCACGAAACCTACTTTGCTTCTGTCCGTGGGAAACGCCTGGGGCAGCATTTCGAAGTATATCTCAACCTGATTGAGAAACCCTCTGCATTGAACTGGATCGCCCCCAAATCGCTGGGGAAGCGGAGCAGAACCAGACATACCTCTTATAGAGGTAATACTTGAGGTGGGTGCCTGCACAGAGACTGGCGCAGCAGCAGGGATGGCCTGCAACTCAGGTTGTACCGGAGCAGACACCATGGGGGATTCTAGGTGAGCCGTGTGATTCAGGAGCGTTTGTAACGCCAAGGCAAAATGATCTTGCTCATCCAATCTGGAAAAAATATTACCAACAAGTGGATTGGCTGTATCTTCTGAATTCATGGCCTTCATGTACTGTCAGGAACTATGAAACAGACAGAGACAGAAGTACAATCTAATCACACTAGTTTACTAATAAAAATAAAAAGATAAATAGGAAAAAGAGTAGTCAAGCAAGCCAGAGTCCAGTAGCCAGATCGGGTAGTCAGCCAGTCCAAAGTTCATAAGCCAGATCGGGTAATTAGCCAGTCCAGATGTCAGGGATCCATGGAGAGCAACTGCAAGCAGGATGGAAGCCAGGAGGGATGTTAGCAAGCCAGTCTTGAAACAACAGCAGGAGATGGTTCCTAGTGATGTGACCAAACGTGAAGGCAAAGGTGAAATGAGCTGGAAGACTTATATATAGGCAGGCCAGACGAGCATCATCGGGAACAGCTGGTAACTGAAGAGAGAGAAGAGAGCTGGCAATTAGCCGACAGCTGTGTGGCCAGCCCAGATGAGGAAGGGCTAAGCCAGCCCTGACAGGGGGTGGGAGGAGTGCCTTTCCTCCAATCAGTTGTCTCCCAGTGTATGCCAAGAATCCATTCCTACTGCTGAATAAGGAAGTAAAAATGCTAACCCGATGTTAGAAAGCTGAAGACAGCAGATATACAGTTCCTTGAAAAAGAATTCATACCCTTTAAAATTTTCCACATTTTGTCGTGTTACAACCAAAAGCGTAAATGTATTTTATTGGGATTTTATGTGATAGACCAACACAAAGTGTAACATATTTGTGAAGTGGAAGGAAATAAAATGGTTTTCAATTTTTTCGACAAATAAATATCTGAAATGTGTGGCGTTCATTTGTATTCAGCCCCCTTTACTCTGATACCCCTAACTAAAATCTAGTGGAACCAATTGCCTTCAGAAGTCACCTAATTAGTAAATAGAGTCCACCAGTGTGTAATTTAATCTCAGTATAGATACAGATGCTCTGTGAAGCCCTCAGAGGTTTGTTAGAGAACTTTAGTGAACAAACAGCATCATGAAGGCCAAGGAACACACCAGACAGGTCAGGGATAAAATTGTTAAAGCAGGTGTAGGTTAGAAAATAATACCCCAAGCTTTGAACATCTCATGGAGCACTGTTCAATCCATCATCCGGAAATGGAAAGAGTATGGCACAACTGCAAACCTACCATGACATGGCCATCCACCTAAACTGACAGGCCAGGCAAGGAGAATATTAATCAGGAAGCAGCCAAGAGGCCCATGGTAATTCTGGAGGAGCTGCAAAAATCCACAGCTCAGGTGGGAGAATCTGTCCACAGGACAACTATTAGTCGTGCACTCCACAAATCTGGCCTTTATGGAAGATTGGCAAGAAGAAAGCCATTGTTGAAAGAAGTCTCATTTGCAGTTTACGGGAAGCCATGTAGGGGATACAGCAAACATGTGGACGAAGGTGCTCTGGTCAGATGGGACTAAAATCAAAAATGTTGGCCTAAAAGCAAACCGCTATGTGTGGCGAAAAACTAACACTGCACATCACCCTGAACACACCATCCCCATCGTGAAACATAGTGGTGGCAGAATCATGTTCTGGGGATGATTTTCTTCAGCAGGGACCGGAAAGCTGGTCAGAGTTGATGGGAAGATGGATGGAGCTAAATACAAGGCAATCTTAGAAGAAAACCTGTTAAAGTCTACAAAAGACTAGAAACTGGAGCGGAGGATCACCTTCCAGCAGGGCAATGAACCTAAACATACAGCCAGAGCTACAATGGAATGGTTTAGATCAAAGCATATTCATGTGTTAGAATGGCCCAGTCAAAGTCCAGACATGAATCTAATTGAGAATCTGTGGCAAGACTTGAAAATTGCTGTTCACAGACACTCTCCATCCAATCGGTCAGAGCTTGAGCTATTTTTCAAAGAAGAATGGGCAAAAATGTCACTCTCTAGATGTGCAAAGCTGGTATAGACATATCCAAAAATGCTTGCAGCTGTAATTGCAGAGAAAGGAGGTTCTACAAAGTATTGACTCAGGGGGGCTGAATACAAATGCACGCCACACTTTTTTTTTCACAGTTTTGAAAACCGATTATCATTTTCCTCCCACTTCACAATAATGTGCCACTTTGTGTTGGTCTACAATAGGGATGAGCCGAACACCCCCCGGTTCGGTTCGCACCAGAACTTTCGAACGGACCCCAAATTCGAACGAACTTTAGAACCCCATTGAAGTCTATGGGACTCGAACGTTCAAAATTAAAAGTGCTAATTTTAACGGCTAATATGCAAGATACTGTCCTAAAAAGGGTTTGGGGACCTGGCTCCTGCCCCAGGGGACATGGGTCAATGCCTAAAATATTTTTCAAAATTGCCGTTTTGGCGGGAGCACTGATTTTAATGACGATTAAAGTGAAAAAAAAAAAAGTGAAATATTCCTTTAAATATGGTGCCTGTGGGGTGTCTGTAGTATGCCTGTGAAGTGCCACGTGTTTCCCGTGTTTAGAACAGTCCCTGCACAAAATGACATTAAACGGAAATAACACCATTTAAAACTGCTTGCGGTTTTAATGTTATATCTGGTTCCTGCAATATGGTTGAAAAATCATTGAGAAAAATGGCATGGGTAGCCCTCCCTGCCCATTACCAGCCCCTTTAGGTCTTGTACGCATATTAAGGGGAACCCTGTACCCATATTAAAAAAAGGAAATGCGTGTGGCCCCCAGGCCCTATATACTCAGAACAGCAGTATACAGGCGGTGCAAACAAGACAGGGACTGTGTAGGTTTGTTGTGTTAAGTTGAATCTGTTTGTAATTTTCAACTGGTACATTTTTAAAGTGTAGCTCCAGTCAAAAAAAACGATTTTTAAGCTTTTTGGAAAATATAGGGAAGGGTTATCACCCCTGTATAATTTGTTTTGTTGTCCATCTTTTTCCATCTCACTTGCTGTTGTCTCCTTCCGTTTGCAAGTAGGAGATGTTTGTAAATTGGATGTTTGAAAGTAGGGGCCTGCCCTATATGCTCTGCAGAAATGGCGGAACAAGGTGTTGGTTTTGCCACAACATTGTTAGCCCTCAAAGTGACTCTTGGTGGGTGCTGGAGTGCCCTGCTGTGAACGATTATATCAAGAATTGTAATTACATGCCATTGTTGAACAGTGGTAGAAAAATTGACCTTTGGTGGTTGTGGTGCTGGTGCCACAACACTATAAGTCCTCATCGTTACTCTGGGTGGGCACGGGAAGGGGCCCTCCTGTGAAATATTATATCAAGAATTGTAATTACATGTCCCTGTTGAACAGGGGCAGAAAAATTTGGCCTTAGGCACTGCTGCTGGTGCCACCACACTGCAACCTCTCCCATATACTCTAGTTTTATTGCAGGAATTAGCCCTGCTGCAAAGCATTGCATCAAAAATTGTACTTAAACGCCCCTGTTAAACAGGGGCAGAAAAATTGGGCCTTAGGCACTGGTGCTGGTGCCACCACACTGCAACCTCTGCCATATAATATAGTTTTATTGCAGGAATTAGCCCTGCTGCAAAGCATTGCATCAAAAATTGTAATTAAACGCCCCTGTTAAACAGGGGCAGAAAAATTGGGCCTTAGACACTGGTGCTGGTGCCACCACACTGCAACCTCTGCCATATACTCTAGTTTTATTGCAGGAATTAGCCCTGCTGCAAAGCATTGCATCAAAAATTGTAATTAAACGCCCCTGTTAAACAGGGGCAGAAAAATTGGGCCTTAGGCACTGGTGCTGGTGCCACCACACTGCAACCTCTGCCATGTACTCTAGTTTGATTGCAGGAATTAGCCCTGCTGCAAAGCATTGCATCAAAAATTGTACTTAAACGCCCCTGTTAAACAGGGGCAGAAAAATTGGGCTGATGGCATCAACCAGAACCAGAAATGTTCTTCCAACATATCATCGGAGGAGGAAGAGGATAGATAATCAACATAACAGGACAGTCACTCAGCATCAGCATAGGCAGTCTTGAAGGGATGTGATATTTCAAAAAAAATTATTCTGTTACATCAGCTTCAGGTGCTTGGTAGCTGTGGGTGATCCAAGACTGATTCATCTTGATGAAGGTCAGTCGATCAACTGATTCGGTGGACAGGCGCACCCTGTGATCTGTAACAAAGCCACCAGCAGCACTGAAGGTGCGTTCCGAAAGAACACTGGATGCAGGACAGGCCAGTAGCTCATTTGCATACTGTGCAAGCTCTGGCCAGTGATCCATCCTCAAGACCCAGTAAATCCTCCCTACAAGACTGCTGCTGCTGCTGCTGCTGATGCTGAGTGCCAGCCTCCACCTCCATGCTGACACAATCATCCTCCTCCTCCTCTTCCTCCTCCTCATCCTCTTCCTGTGTGATGGGTGGCACAGCAGGAACACTGTCTGGATAAAGGGGGCCTTGAGAGGCAAGGAAGTCCTCCTCTTCCTGCCTCTGTTCTGCCTCAAGTGCCCTGTCCATTATTCCATGCAGCGTATGCTCCAAGAGGTGGACAAGAGGTACAGTGTCACTGATGCATGCACTGTCACTGCTCACCATCCTTGTGGCCTCCTCAAACGGTGACAGGACAGTGCATGCATCCCTGATCATGCCCCACTGGCGTGGTGAGAAAAAACCAACCTCCCCTGACCCTGTCCTGGTGCCGTAGTCGCACAGGTACTCATTGATGGCCCTCTGCTGCGTGTGCAATGTTGAGTTCCATCTGGTGGGCATGTCACATATAAGGCGAGTCTTGGGCAGGTTCAACTCCTTTTGGAGCTCAGCCAGCCAAGCACAGGCATTAAATGATCGGCGGAAATGCACACAGACTTTCCTGGCCTGCTTCAGGACATCCTGTAAGCCGGGGTACCTGCCCAAGAACCGCTGCACCACCAGGTTAAGGACATGAGCTACACAGGGCACATGGGTCAGTTGTCCCTGTCGGAGGGCGGAGAGGAGGTTGGTGCCATTGTCACAAACCACCATTCCTGGCTTGATCTGGCGTGGCGTCAACCACCTCTCGGCCTGCCCCTGCAGAGCTGACAAAACATCCGCCCCAGTGTGGCTCCTGTCCCCCAAACAAACCAGCGCAAGCACGGCATGGCATCGTTTTGCCTGCGTACTTGCGTAGCCCCTGGAACGCCTACGAAGCACCGCTGGTTCTGAGGACAGAGCACTGGAAGAGGCCATGGAGGAAGAAGAAGAGGAGGGGGTGGAGGAGAGAGGTGTGTCACAAACAATAGTAGCATTTTGGAGGCGTGGTGGCGGAACAACCTCCAACACTACTGAACCTTGTCCTGCATCCTTCCTAGCTGCCAGAAGAGTGACCCAATGGGCCGTGAAAGACAGGTAACGTCCCTGTCCATGCCTGCTGGACCATGAGTCAGCGGTAATATGCACCTTACCGCTGACCGCCCTGTCCAGCGAGGCAAGGACATTGCCTTCCACATGCCGGTAGAGAGCCGGAATCGCCTTCCGTGAGAAAAAGTGGCGTTTGGGGACCTGCCACTGAGGAACCGCACATTGTACAAACTCACAGAAGGGGGCCGAGTCTACCAACTGAAAAGGCAGCAGTTGAAGTGCTAGCAATTTAGCCAAGCTAGCATTCAACCGCTGGGCATGTGGATGGCTGGGAGTGAACTTCTTTCGCCGATCCAGCAGCTGGGCCAGGGACATTTGCCTGCTATAATCGGACGTGGGTGTACCGCTAGCAGAGTTCCCGGAAGCACTTGGCTGCGACACACCTAATTCTACACCTTCATTCCTCTCAGAGCAGGTTTCAGAGAGGACTGAAGGTCTAGTGGGGTTGGAGATGCCAGCTGATGAGGAGCAAGGAGAGGTCCGCTTTGTTCTTTGGTGTGGGTCTTTGAGGTACGTTTGCCAACGAGCTGCATGGCAGGTCAACATATGTCTGGTCAAGCATGTGGTGCCCAAGCGGCTGATGTTTTGGCCATGTGAGATACGCTTGAGACATATGTTGCAAATAGCAGCGGTGCGATCTGATGCACTCGTCTCAAAAAAGGCCCACACCAAAGAACTTTTAGAATAACGCGCAGAGGCAGTGCTCTGCACAGGCGGAGCTCTGCGGTGTGATTCAGTCGGTGTGCTGCCCCTAAGCTGGCCCCCGGAGGGCATCCTGCCTCGTGGGACATGTGCCTCCTCCTCCTCCTCCTCTCTCCTTCCAGGCACCCACGTGGAGTCAGTGCCCTCATCATCCCCTCCCTCTTCATCGCTGTAGCAAACCTGGCAGTATGCTGCAGCTTGTGGAACATGACTGCCAGATTGCTGTCCTTCTTGAGCATCCCCTCTCTCTGCGCTCACGCTACTGCCTTCCTCTAGCTGAGTGTCATCATCAGAGCCCACAAAACACTGGGCATCCTCCTGGAGCATGCACCCAACATTGTGCTCAAAGAGTTCAGGAGACTCCTCAGGAGGACGTGGTGGGTCTAGGGAAGGAGTCACTGATGATGACATTGAGAGGAGGGAAGACGATGCGTTGGCAGCTGCTTTGCTAGTACCCTGAGACTGGGTGAGAGAGGATGAGGAGGATGAAGAGGGCTTGGTCATCCACTCTACCAAGTCGTTGGCATGTTGCGGCTCAACATGTCCAGCTGCCGAAAAGAAGGACAAGCGTGTCCCATGGCCACGTGCTGATGACAATGCACCGCGTCCACGACCAGCACTGTTGTCTCTAGACACAGAGCCTGCTTGCCCTCTTTTATCGGCTCGCGCCTGTCTGCCTCTCCTTGCTGGCCTTCCAGACATGGTAATGGCCTGAAGGGAGTTGGGTAAAAAAGCAGTTGGGTAGTGTATATTGTGCTAGAGGCACACAACACCCTCTAACCCCTGCAGATGCCTTTATTATAGAACACCAGAGATAAAGGGGTATATACAGATGTATACTGTGCTGTGCTGGAGGCACACACAACTTCCTATAACTCCTGCAGATGGCAAGTGGGCTCAAATAGAGAACAGCTATGTAGGTGGATATAGCGGTATGTACTGGGTACAGAGCACGCAGACAGCACGCACTATCTCCTAACACTACTGACTGCAAGCTCTATTATAAAAGATAGATCACTAGCTATATAGGTGAGGTGAATTTAGCGGTGTATACTGCGGTCAGGGCACGCAGACAACAACCACTACACAACAGCAAGATCGAAAATCGTCCGAAAACGATCGGTGTGTACTGTGTTGAAGGTACACAGAACACCCACTAACTCCTGCAGATGCCTTTATTATAGAACACCAGAGATAAAGGGGTATATACAGATGTATACTGTGCTGTGCTGGAGGCACACACAACTTCCAATAACTCCTGCAGATGGCAAGTGGGCTCAAATAGAGAATAGCTATGTAGGTGGATATAGCGGTATGTACTGGGTACAGAGCACGCAGACAGCACGCAAGCTCTATTATAAAAGATAGATCACTAGCTATATAGGTGAGGTGAATATAGCGGTGTATACTGCGGTCAGGGCACGCAGACAATAACCACTACACAACAGCAAGATCGAAAATCGTCCGAAAACGATCGGTGTGTACTGTGTTGAAGGTACACAGAACACCCACTGCTTCAGACGCCAACACACTACACAAGGCCGCCGCGCTGGCGGCCTTATATAGTGTGGGGAGTGCACTACACAGCCTGAGCTATGATTGGCCACAGGCATCCTGCCTGTGGCCAATCATGGCTCTCCTCGCTGCTGGCGCTGCGATTGGCCAAGCATGCAGGGTCACAGTGCATGCTTGGCCAATCATGAGCCAGCAATGCACTGCGCCATCGCAGTGCATTGTGGGCAGTGAGCGCCACATGAATTTGGCGCGAACTGACCAAAATGTTCGGACTTCGCCGAACGGACGAACAGCCAATGTTCGAGTCGAACGTATGTTCGACTCGAACATGAAGCTCATCCCTAGTCTACAACATAAAATCACAATAAAAGACATTTTTACTGATTTGGCGCTCTTCTATATATTCTTTTATTGGTACCCTGGTGGAGAATCACTGCCCTAAGGCAACACAGCTTTGATATTCACATGCATTGCAGTGCACCACAACGCATGGTGCTTTGTGGTGCACTTTGAAAAAAAGCTGCATGTACTTTTTTCCATTCTGGTGCTTTGCTCAATGTACAGGTCCCATTCCCACTAGATCAGCATTACATTAAGTGTCAAATGGATGTTATGCATATGAATGTTGTAGTGCTTTGCAGTTATGCATATTCATTGCAATGGGCTGTTCTATGCACGACAAATGGGGATCATATGTTCCTGTGTGTTTTTGTTAACATAAGAACTCACTTGTCACATTGGGGATACCATTATCAATGAATGGCACCACAAGAGTGACAAGTATTTTTGTTCGCGTATGTGTGAATAATTGCATGATATTGGGGCCTAAAGTGTGACATAGTGGGGGAGATTTACTAAAACTGGTGCATACTGAATCTGGTGAAGCTGTGCATTGTAACCAATCAGCTTCCAGTTTTTATTGGCAAAGCTAAACTGAACAAGTTGAAGTTAGAAGTTGATTGGTAACTATGCACAGATGCTCCAGATTGCCTGTGCAACAGTTGTAGTAAATCTCCCCCAATGAGTGCTTACATAACCAGCAAGAATGGCAAAGTATGAATAGTCCCTAAGTGTTAGCCCACTTCAATTTAAAAATGCCTTGCGCAATCTGTGAATTCCCTGGTGCTGTTCCTTGATTAACCTTGGTATTGTTCCTTCATTGACGTGCATGACCCTAATATGATTACACCTGTTTCCCCAACCCCTTTCCTCATATTACTCATCTATTTCTATTACTGAATGTTCATATTGAATAATTTATAGTTACGGAAATAACATACCATTTATGCTTGTTCATTTCAAGCTTTATTTTTAGTTCAGATCCTCAGTTCTTGATCATGGATCAGAACAGACATAGTTCACATTCCCTTTGTAAATGTCTTTAAATATTGGTTTATTAGGTGACCAAAATAACTAAGAGTGAGCAAAATGTGGTGAGTTTACCCATAAATCTATTATCAATTTATGTCACATATAAAATCATACCAACAGCAATTATTTTTGTATGCTTTATAAAGAGGCAGTTAATGATAATTTCCCTTTACAAAGCAGAACTGGCTCAGTTTCTGCAGAGAACTTAGTTTGACTTTGCATGTGGAAGCATGCTGCCTTAAGAATACCACAAGTCATTTTTCACACCTTTCTCCAGCTCACATACCTCAAGTTTAATGACTAGGAAAAGGCTTAATGAACAGCTTTCTTTTACTCTCAAGTAATTAAACAGGTGTTATTAGCACCACCAGATGTTTCAAAGAAGGTAATCTTTAATGTATGCCACCTATAGTTTATCATTTTTTGTGTTCCTTTCCAAGAATCAAAAGGTTTTTTATGATATTCAATGAACTGTTACTGAACTCTTTGCAAATCATTTGCATTTGATGACTATAATACTTTATATTCTTTTGTTTAAAGTATTTTGTTGATGCCATTTCTTCATATGCTTCATATGTACATAGCCTTACCTACTACATAACCCATAATACCAGAAACACAATGTTTTTCCTCTTTCTGTTTTTAAGTCTCTCTGATTCTGCCATCCTTTAACAGAGATTTAGCAAGGTTATGCTGCTCTACACCCAGAGTAGTTACCGCTTGGTATGATGGGTCCTCTGTTCTCTGACACAACTCCTCTAACATACCTGGTTCTTGTAAGCTACTCACACCTGTATAACCTAAATATGACCATTCTACCACACTGTATTAACATCCAAGAAATAGGCCACAGGCAACTTGATGGTAGATAAAGTAAGAATATTATAGCAAGTTAGGATGAACACAATACACAAGCCCATAAACAGGTCAGAGAATACGTTAGACGTGTTAGTTAACTTAATAAGTAAGTAACTTATTATAGTTGGGAAGATACTGTGGAGTTTAATAAATCTCCACAAAGATGAGTTCTTATGGGGAATAAAATGATTTTACTCAACAGACAGCATAGGTTCATGAATGACAGAAGTTGTCAGAAAAATCTGATTTATTTTTATGAGGAGCTTGGGCAGAGGGGTGGCTGTGGACGTAGTATACTTGGATTTTGCAAAAGCGTTTGATACAGTTCCCCACACATGGCTAATGTGCAAGGATAAGTCTACAGGTCTATAAAAATGAAAAATTAATAGAAAACTGGCTAAAAGACCGTATTCAGAGAGTAGTGGTTAATGATTCTTACTCTGAATGGTCTAAGGAGATCAGTGGTGTAACCCAAGGTTCAGCGTTGGGACCCTTACTTTTTTGATATTTATAAATGATATAGGATGTTTACAGATGACACCAAGCTATGCAGTAGAATAACGTCCTAACGTCCTTACAGGATGTCTCCAACTTACAAGCCAACCTCAATGCACTGATTATTTGGGCAACTATGTGGCAAATGAGGTTTAATGTTGATAAATGTAAAGTTATTCACTTTGGGGCTAAGAATATGCTTGCATCATACATACTAGGGGGAAGTACAACTGGGGGAATCAGTGGTGGACAAAGATCTTGGTGTTTTGGTAGATCATAAGCTCAATAATAGCATTGCCCATGGGTCGGGCAGACTCGATGTCCGCCGGCGATCCACGGTCCCCTAGTACAGAGGCTGAATGGGGATCTGGTGGATCCCCATTCTGAGAGATGACATGACAGAGATCTACTGTTCTCAGTCATTGGGAACAGTGATCTCTGTCATGTCCCTCCCAGCCCATTCCCCTACAGTTAGAACACACCCAGAGAACACAGTTAACCCCTTCCCTGCCAGTGTCATTTTTACATTGATCACTTCATTTTTATAACACTGTAATAATGTCACTGGTCCTTCAAAAAAAAAAAAAAAAGCAACGCAGTTCCGTATCACAAAAAATGGCCTGGTCATTAAGGGGGCAAATCCTTCTGGGGCTGAAGTGGTTAAAGTGATTGTGAAGTTTTTTTAAAGTAACAAACATGCTATACTTACCTGCTCTGTGCAAGGGTTTTGCACAGAGCAGTCCTGATCCTCCTTTTCTGGGGTCCCTGGAGGTGCTCCTGGCCCCTCCTCTTCATTGGGTGCCCCCATGGAGAGCCGGTTTCCATGAGGGCACCCATGCAGGCGAGCAGGGCTCTGCCCTTGCCCCCGGCTCCCGTGTGACTGGAATTGACTGACAGCAGCAGAAGCCAATGGCTCCTACTGCTATTATTCTATCCAATGAGGACCCGAGACAGCGGCTGGAGCGGCTGGAGCGACTGGAGTGGCTGGAGCTACTGGGCCAGTGCTCGTCGCTGGAATGATTGGGTTTAGGTAAGATAAAGGGGGGCTCTGTGGGGCAGCTGTAGCATAGAAGGTTTTTCACCTAATGCAAAAAAAGCATTTAGGTGAAAAACCATGAGATTTTACAACTCCTTTAAGGATTCATTATGTGGATTTTCTTGAACTGAAGAACTAACTGATCAAAACCAAATATGACCAATGGCCCTCTGCTGCTTGCAACAATATCCTGCATCTGCTATGCTGGGGGGAGCTCTGTGCCAAAACATATCATAGGCCTTCCGGATTGGGCATAATGAGTTATGCTACCCTTCCTGGACCCCCAGTATATTTCTGTTCTAGGAGATCTCCCCATAAACATCTATTAGAAATCAAAGGATACTTATTATTGCATATATATCTCCCCAACCCAAGATATCATTTTTTGTAGATTCACAATTTAATAACCTAACTCAAAGACAATAGAAGCGCATTACCTTATTTCAACCAATTAGAAGTCAACTTTTATTAACTTAGCATAGGCAAACTAATGAAATGCAATTTCTGACTTATTGCTGTGGGTCGATGTACACCATTATCTTTGTGCTGTATTATTAAATAGACCCGGTTATGTTTTTTTTTTGTACTGCAGAATCTGTTCAGGGATTGTAACTTGCATATCTCATTCGTTGGGTCTACAAGGATTCTATCAATTGTGCACAAAGCATATAAATATAAATGAACCTACAGTAGAGACATATTACAAGAACATGAATAAGCAAAGAAAGCGAGCACAATGAGCACAATCATTAATATGTTGATCTACATGCTCTGTGAACTCCACAATTGCCAAGGTAGACAGTTTTAATTAGTAATTGATACTTTTCACTTGGAGAAACATTGCTGACAATTAAAAACAGCACTTTTTTTTTACTAAAGCAGTTGCAGAAATTTAATCTGTCTGCTTGAAGTTCTCTTCTTTAGGGGCTGCATTGTTCTTGTCATAATGCTGGGAGTTAATAGACAACTAAAATCAAATGGCTACATTTCATACACTGAGTGAAGAGGGCTGACAAAAAGCCATTAGTGTCCTGAGAAGAGAGACAAAGGCAGAAATTCTATCGCCAACAGATGAGTCTCTACAATTCCCCAAACTCTCTATTAGTTTGACAGACAAATGGCAGGGCTATTAATCCAAAGGTCATATAGTACAATTTTAGCCAGATTCTCTTATTGAAAATGCAATGAGAAATTATCTGTAACAGTACATGTAAGAAATCAAAGGGATGATCCTTTTAAAAATCACTTTTAATAGCTGAAAGCTTTAGGTGACAATTGCAGCTGTCGTTTCAAAATGGAGAGAGAGGTTCATTTTCAGCAAGGTTTATATGACTGAATAGTAGAAAGTGAAGGTATGATTTTATTCCTGTCTCAGTTTTTCTAAGAAAACTTAAATGTAGTTCCTTTTGCTTTAAAGTTTTTGAACTGTTTCACTGATGTTCTTTGTCAGAGAGTTACAGAGGGCTCAGAGAACATCACACTTAAACAGTTAGGTGTAGAGATCTGCTTTTAAAGTTCTGAGCTACTTGTTATCTGTCCTTTATAGGGTTAGTGATTCTAAATGTAATGTATTTTTTTCTTAAAAATAATAAATATGTCATTCTTACCTGCCCTGTGCAAACGTTTTCCACAGAGTCGCCCTGATCCTCCTCTTCATGGGTCCCCCACTGGCGCTCCTGCCCCTACCCCCCACTGAGTGCCCTCATAGCAAGCTGCTTGCTATGGGGGCATTCATGAGGGCTCGCTACCAAGCCTTGCTGTCTGCATCTATTGACACAGACAGTGGGACTTGGCCCTGCCCCATTGTCACTGGATGGAGGGGGGGCAGCTGCAAAAAGCAGGAAGACAGCTGGCCTTCAGCAGGGCCGCCATCAGGGGGGTACAGCCGATACAACTGCAAGGGGCCCTGGGGCACCCCAAGCCAGAAGAAGGCATGATAGGTGAAGGGGAGCCTTGTTGTGCACTATAGAAATGATCTCGCAGCTTCTGTGTCATTGAGCTCAGACATCAAGCTCTTTACTGCCACCTCTGGCTACTATGTGCATGTGCACCCCTCATGTGAGCTGCCTGTACTGTTCTCCTCTGTGTCAGCAACATGTCAGCTTTGTGAAAATGAGCTGGGACCAGGTAGTAAGATTTCCTTTATAAGTAGGGGCTGTGAAGGAAAGGGAGGGGGGCTGGCATATATATAAACAGGTGGGGCTGGCCTATATAGAGGTGTGAGGGGGGCTGTCATATATACAGGGGGGGGCTGACATATGTACAGGTGTGAAGGGGCTGACATATATATAGATGGGGGGCTAACATATATACAGGTGTGAGGGGGGCTGACATATATACAGGATTGAGGTGGGGCGAGTGTGTACAGGTGAGGTGGCCAGTGTGTGGATTCGGTGGGATGGCCCGCAGGCAAGCCCTTGGGAATGTTGGTGGTCCAGCTCAGGGGGGGGGGGGGGGCAAGCCTAAAGCTGTGAAAGGGGCCCAAAAATGTCTGATGGCTGCCCTGGCCTTCTGATAATGTCAGAAGAGAAGATGGTGGTGTGGGACCAGAGTACTGAGATGGGGCCCAGACTTGCATCACACAATGCTGGATTTGGTGGGCAGGTGAGTATGATTTTTTGGGGACAACCCAGCCATCAAGGTAAGTTTGTATTTCTAGAAGAGTTCTGTTACCAAAACTCAGTCCTAAAGTACAGAGGAAACCAAAATGACAAGAAAGCCATTTATTTTTATTTTTACAGTTTTACAAAATCATAACTGACTATAGATCTAAACAGGATGTATTAATGCTAAAATACAAATTGGCTTTCTTAGCAAGTTTGCCTGTTAAATAATACATGTATGTAATTTATTAATATTGGAGTTTCTTTTAAAGTAATGTTTGTGTTTAGGTTCATTTTAAGGGATAAGTTCACCTTTGTAAAAAAATAATAAATGCACATCCTTTTGCAGGTAGTTCTCACATTTACAAAACTCTGTGAATTCACAGAACTCTGGGTTTTCACATTCATAGAACTCTGGGTGGGTGGAAATTGTGACAGTGAGTGTGGGGAGAATGGGGGATCGAGGGATGCGGGGGCTGGTGCAACAGTAACATGTTTCATGTTATACCGTGAATATGGATGTAACGTGTAACATGTTACGAAAGGGGAACTTATCCTTTAAGGAAGGGGCAAATTAAAAAAACAAAACAAAAAAAAACAACTAAATTATTTTCATAATTTGACTTATATTCAACACATTTTTCAGTTTTAGGTGGGTATGAAACTTTTTTTCAGGATTTTTTAGGATTTTGCTAAAGTGATTTCTTTATGTAACATAAGAGATTTCTTTTTTTTCTCACAATTTGGTTTGTATCAGAACATTACGCTTCCTTCAGTAACCATCTGTTTTAGAAATAAGTCAAATGTATTCAGCAAGTACCCAATGTAACAGTAAACAGACATTATTAGACTTAACTATTTTCTTGTGACTTGATTTTCAATGGCAACATTAAATTTAACTTTATCTCTTTTTAATAAAAAGTGCTTTGCCTTTTGTAATCCATTTCTTTCTTTCTTAATGCGTCAATGCACGCAAAACTAAGAATTTGGTTTTGAGTGGATGGCAGCACCAGGTTGCTGTACTCACTGGCTTTTAAAAAAATATATTTTAGGGAAAAAGATATTTGCACCTGTGTTCCTGGATCTGCCCTCACACCTGTTTTGTCCATTATTTTGCCCTCAACTGAAATACTAGTCTTTGAAGGATCAATTTTATTATGTAGCACCCACCACCTTTAGGTGGGTGCTAAATAGGTTTAGATAAGGTAAGTGTTAGGTAAATTTAACCAGGGCCTTACACTTTAGGCCTGGTTGTCTTTTTTGGGAGAGGGGAGTGACAGAGTAAAGGGGGTGTGGCCACCTACACTCTGACCCAGAAAGATTCCCCTTTACCACCCATTGGAAATGTTTTGGAAGGGAGGCAGGCTTGGCACTGGGGTGCAGGCCGCTTCTATGGAGAGCCCTGGACCAATCATGGCAGGGGCAGGACTCGCATATAAGCTGGAGATGGGAGGAGTCGGAAGGAGAGAAAGAAGAAAGATGTAGCGGACATGGAGCAGGCTTGAAGGCCTGGGGGTTCAGAGACCCCAGCGCTGGATAGCAGGAGTGGGATTGAAGGACTGAGGGTTCAGAGACCTCAGTGCTGCATGGTCCTAGCCACAACAATGTAATCCAGAGAGGTGCACCAGACATCCCAGCCTGGGATGTATCCGACTATGCGGAGGAGGAAGTAACTGAAAAGAGGACGGAGTAAACTGGGATCAACCTTCTGTGGCAATCATGGACCGTCGAAGGGAGAGAGCAAAGGGAGTGCAACCCAGCAGTGCTTATCTGTCAAGAACACTTTCCTGAACTGACGCCAGGAGGATTGTAGGAGTCAAGGTAGGCAGGTGAGGCCTGGGGCTTCTAACATCCACATACCACAATGGCATTGGTCAGTTCACTACAGCAAAGGACATGGGGACAGAAATAGAAACAAGAGTGTTAGAGGCAACTCATATTCTCTAACCGCTATGTAACATCCCTCAAGCAAGTAACAAACGTTTTCTAATGTTATCATGGACTGTCTGCTGTTTATGGAATTCTTGCAGGGGTGGAACAGTTAAAGGTATGAACACACCCAGCAGCTCCCAAGGGAGTAGTGCGCTACATGGAGGTCCCACAAGATTTATCTTTCTGTTAGACCCCTGCAACTCAGTGACTGTATTTCGTGTAGTCATACGTAACCATCAAAAGCGGCACCTTGCCATTATGTATAGAGGTGTCTGGCGTGGGAATAGAGCTGACACCTCTGCTGTTTGCAAAAAGACTGTCTGCTGCACAGTTGGAAATGTAATGGGAGTTGTGGATGTCGCTGTATCCCGTGGATAAAACATGGACACCAAGGGAGTTGCGGCTGGGAGCTAGGGAGATGTTGGTTCCTTACAGTGGGACATCGCTAGTGACATTTCTACTGTGATGCAGTGACTGCTGCTCTAACCTGCTGTCACGTACCTGATGGTAGAGCCTGATATGCAGCGGACGGCCTCTCTTACCCTATGACTCGAGGCCCCCTGGTAGAGCAGGCAGGGAGTGCAGGAGTGCAGAGTAGCATGAGTGCCTGATGGGTCACAGACCATGGAATCCGAAGCAGCTACAGGAGGAACAGTAGCTCAGAAGGATTCTCCAGGCAGAAGAGAGGGATGTTACATAGCCAGGCAGGCCGGGTCATACACTGGCGGGCACCTCAGGAGCAGATACGGAGGCAGAAGAGTAGTCAGGATACAAGCCAGGTCAGTGATGGGCTGGCAGTGAGGTAGCAGAAGGAGCTGGCAGGTGCAGTGGTCAGACAAGCCGGGTCAGGTGCAGGCAGATAGCAGGAATCGTCAGAGGCAACCCGGGTCGGGTAACAGGAACAGGTATCAAGATACGGGCAACAGGAACATATGGGAACGCTGTAGAGCAGCCAGCACCAAGTCTGTGCACTGGCAGAGTTTAAATAGCCTGTTGGGCACCAAAATCTGTACCAGGGTGCGCCGCACGCGCATGCACACGCGTGCGTGCAAAGATGCGCGCATGCGCACGGGCGGCAATCTGACAGGTTGTCTTGGATTCTCATCCTGGATACTGGCATGCCCCTCCTGACAATGCGCACGTGTGCGCGCATATGCGTGCGTGTGCACACCTGCGCGCACAGGCGCACGCAGATGCGCCGGAGCTGTTCTAGCTGAGGTCACAGGTTGCCATCTTGGGTACTGGCTAGCCCTTCCTGACACCTGCAATTCTACAGTGCCTGCCCCCAGGGGTCACTGGCATGCACTACAGAAATTAAGAGTTACAGTTCCTCGCGCGGCGGACCAACAAGTCAAGGGGCAGAGCCACGCCCAGGAGGAAGAAAACACTCCAGCATCCTGCGTGCCACGTGCTGCTCACACAGCGGAGGAAGATGGCGTGGAGCAGTCAGAGCGCACCAGTCATGCAGCAGCCTACTGATGTGCAGGACCAGGTTCTCGTGGACACCTGCATTCGCCTGGAACTTACCGGTGGGCTGGCGTTAGGAGTTGTTGGAGGAGTAGAAAGACTGTGCATGCTCTGTCCTGGCTGTCGGAAGCCTACAATGGGAGTCAATGCCTTGGCCCGGTGCGGCCATTGCAGTACGCAACTCACACGCCTGGGACCTGAGCAACAGGAGTTGTGATACTACTTCATCACCTCTACTACCGGACTCGGCCTGCCTCAAGCCCGGATGACCCGGAAGGCCAGAGAGGGCCATGCATCACCTGAGACCACAGCAGAGGAGTTCCAACCTGATTCCAAGGAGTCGGCTGTGCTGGAGGTTCAGGTAGAACCTGTGGCCTGGCCAGGGACCTGGGGACTGCTGAAGTTACTGGGCAGTTTCGGAAAGACCACCCTGAGGAGCTGGCCCCAAGTAAGCCCCTGTCGGAAGTAGCCTCGGTTATAAGAGGGGGATCCCTCGGATGAGCCGGACAGGGGGGGCAAAGGCTGGGCATTAGACTGGGGTTCACCAGATGTACTGGTCCTCTCTTGAGGAAGATGGTTCTAGTGGGGAGGATGAATGGTTTATGGAGAGCTCCACTTCAGTCAGTGCTTCCACCGGGGCTCCGGAGAGCACAGCTATCTTCACAGAACCCCCTGGACTGCAAGTGTGCAGATGGGTTATGGTGGGTTGCCCCATTAACTACCGATACAGGGCAACAGCTTAAGTGCTTAACTGGCGAGTTACAGATTCTGCTGCATGCTCTCCCTGTCAGTTCCCTTTGTTTTGTTCTGTTGGGAAAAAGTTCTGGACTTCCGTTGAAGCCAATCACAAAATAGTTTGGCTTATAGATTCATGCGTAAAGGGACTGGTGTGTCTGCTCAGGCTGAATCCTGCAGGAGTCCTCTAGACTTCTTTTGAGGGGATGGCAGTCCTTGCAGGATCACACATGACAATAAAATGTTAATTTGTTTAGGTAGTATGTAGAATAGGATGTATGTCCTGTGTTTTTTATTTCAGGTACATTTGGATAGGACGGCTGTCTAATCTAAGATGAAGATCACAGATGAAGACCTTGGGTAAAGCATTCCTCCTTCGGGGGCAGTGTTTTAGTTCTCCTTGTATTGGCTGTAGCTATAGGGACTTATAGTTAGGTAATTTGTGTCTAATGTACAAAGCTGAAATTGTGATCTTGTGTAAATATTTCACTCTTGTTATTCTTTTATGCTACACACACCACACCAAAAAGGGTATATGAGATGCCTCGTGTTAAGGGAGGTAAGTTAGGACTGTTCTCTGGCTTGTGGATTATTTTTTCTACAACTGGGGACAGTTGTGATTTCATAAAGGGGGTGTATGTAGCGTCCACCACCTTTAAGTGGATGCTAAATAGGTTTAGATAAGGTAAGTGTTAGGTAAATTTAACCAGGGCCTTACACTTTTAGACTTGGTTGTTTGTTTTGGGAGAGGGGAGTGACAGAGTAGAGGGGGTGTGGCCACCTACACTCTGACCCAGAAAGATTCCCCTTTACCTTCCATTGTAAATGTTCTGGAAGGGAGGCGGACTTGGGACTGTGGTGCTGGCAGCTTCTATGGAGAGCCCTGGACCAATCTCTAAATTGCATTGGCAGGGGCAGGACTCGCATATAAGCTGGAGGTCACATGCCTCCAGGAGTGATGGGAGGAGTCGGAAGGAGAGAAGGAGGATAGATGTAGCGAACATGGAGCAGGCTTGAAGGCCTGGGGGTTCAGAGACCCCAGTGCTGCATAGCAGAAGTGGGCTTGAAGGCCTGAGGGTTCGGAGACCTCAGTGCTGGATGGTCCTAGCCACCACAATGTAATCCGGAGAGGTGGACTGGGCATCCCAGCCTGGGATGTATCCGACCATGTGGAGGAAGAAGTAACTGAAAAGAGGATGGAGTAAACTGGGATCAATCTTCTGTGGCAATCAAGGACTGTTGATGGGAGAGAGCAAAGGGAGTGCAACCCAGCAGTGCTTATCCTTCAAGGACACTTTCCTGAACTGACGCCGGGTGAATTGCAGGAGTCAAGATAGACAGGTGAGGCCTGGGGCTTCTAAAATCCACATACCACAATGTCATTCAGAGGGGCATTGGTGAGTTCACTACAGGAAAGGACATGGGGACAGAAATAGGAACCAGAGTGTTATGCCCCATACACACAGTCCGATCGTTATATATTTATGGAAAATCCGATTGTGTGTGTGCTCTATGAGACTTTTTCTATCGGAATTTCCAATGGAAAAAGTTTGAGAGCTGGATCTAAAATTTTCCGACAACAAAATCAGATCAGACTTTTTCGTGTGTAGAGAATTCTGATGCACAAAGTGCCACGCATGCTCAGAAACAATTTGGAGATGAAATCTATTGGCTACTGGCCTCTACGTAGTCCCGTCGTATGTTTTGGATGTCACCTTGTTCCGAACTATCAGATTTTCCGACAACTTTGTGCCACCGTGTGTATGCAACACAAGTTTCGGCTAAAATCCGTCAGAAAAAATCCGACAGACTTTGTGGTCAGAATGTCCGACCGTGTGTATGGGGCTTTAGAGGCAACTCATATTCTCGAACTGCTACATAATATCCCTCAAGCAAGTAATTAAAGTTTTCTAAAGTTATCATGGACTGTCTGCTGTCTATGGAATTCGTGCAGGGGTGGAACAGCAGAGCAAGCTAACAGAAAGGTATGAACACACCCAGCAGCTCTCCAAGGGAGTAGTGCGCTACATTATTTATATATATATATATATATATATATATATATATATATATATATATATATATATATATATATACTGTAGCCACAAATATTTTTAAAATATGATTGCAATAATTTTGATTAAAATGTATGATGGGACCAGAAAACATAATTAGATAAGACAGTGGGAAGAAACTTTAGCCACTTACCTACTGGTTACTTTCACCCACTTCTTGCCCAGGCCAAATTTCAGCTTTCAGTGCTGTCTCATTTTGAATGACAATTGCATGCTCATGCAACACTGTACCCTAATTATATTTTTAACATTTTTGTGAGACAGGTAGAGCTTTCTTTTAGTGGTATTTAATCATCACTGTGTTTTTTTTATTTTTTGCTAAACATTTTTGAAAACAACACGTTTATCTTAGTTTGTTATAACATTTTGTAAATATGTAATTTTTCTCCTTGTGCACTGATGGGCATTGATAGGCTGCACTGATGAGGTGGCACTGATGAGTACTGATGAGGAGGCACTGATGAGGCTGCAATGATAGATGACACTGATGGGCACTGATAGGCAGCAATGAAGGGCACTGATAGGTGGCAATGGTGGGCCCTGATGGGGCGACACTGATGGGCACTGATAGGCCCATCAATTACTAAAGAAGTAATTGTTCTCCTTCAAAGATATGCACTGATGAGGTGGCACTGATAGGCTGCACTGATGGGTACTAATAGGCTGCACTAATGGGAACTAATAGGCTGCACTAATGGGCATTGATAGGCAGTACTGATGGACACTGAAGAGGCAGCACTGATGGGCACTGATAGGCTGCACTGATGGGCACTGACAGGCATCACTGATGGGCACTGACAGGCATCACTGATGGGCACTGAAGGACAGCACTGATAGGCACTGATCATCAGGACACTCCAGGGAACCTTCCATTAGCATATCCCTCAAAAGGCGTCCACTGAAAATGCATAAATGGATAGCAGAAACTCTCATGATGTAGTAAGTATGTATACCAATTTATTTAAAAGGATTAAAACTACTCACAAAATTATAGGGCAAAATCAGCATACTCTAATGTACACCTTGGTACAAACATCCGATTCTCTCCTCATGCTGCACAACAGCCCACTTCCAGATCCCAGTCTGCGCAATCGCCACACCTACGTTGGTCCCTCCCGAAGAGGGAGTGGCCACTCTTGGGTTGGGTGATCCTCAACATTTTCACTGGTGGAGCACTCATGACTTTAGCATGATGTACAGTATATTTTGTTGAACAGGTATATGCACTTTACCACCACTCCACAAAATCCCTAACAGGGAACCTTTGTACCTTCTACAATTATAGCATTTTGTTGACTCTTTATTTGAAAATGAAGATTTGCCTTTATCTCTTACAGCAACAAATTGTATCTGCAGACTCAACCTTATGATGAAAGGAGTGATATATTTGTGCTATTTCACTATGTAACTCCTCCTGCCAAGCTTCTTCCTATTGCCTCTACTGGGAACATGAGCTCAATAAAATGCTCTCTCCAGAAGATTGAGGTAAGAGCTGGCTTGCTCTAACCAAATGCCTTTGCAAAGTGCAAGTGCTAGAAAATTCTTGTAAGGTATTGTCTCACTGGAATTTTACCTCAGCAAGAATTGCTAAATGCATCAGATCCTATCCCATGTCCTGTTTCAGAGGGTGCCAAACCATAGAAGAAATAGAACATATTTGTTGAATCTGCCCCAAGGTTCACCACATCTGTGAATAAAGATTTACACTATGGTTAACTAAATCTTGCTGATCAACCCTGGCATTGATTATTGGGAGGCCTCCCATTGATAATATTCTTTGTCACAGTTGTATATTCATAATGCACATATTTATTGCTTCTAAGACTAGCCTAGGTCTGCTCGCCCAGGAAGGAAAAAAAACACCCCTTAATTTCCTAGCAGTTGAGAGTTGCATATGGCAACTGCCATATTGAAGTTTACTCCTGACAAATTTCTTTTGCTTTTTTCCCTTTCCTTTTTTCCATTCCTTCCTCCTTTCCTGTTCAGCACTTACAGTTCCTGTTTCCAAGAACTATGCATGTTAGGTATTTTTTGTAACTTTATATTTGTTCTCAGCAGTTACCTTTTGACATGTCCCCTTTGAATATATCTTGTGCTCAGTGATCACATCAATTCCTACCTCACATGTAAACATACAAATAATAGTGCTGATGGAGAAATTGTCATTTTTTGCCTTGTTGTGGCTCAGTAATACATAGAAATGTATCCAAGCCTGGTTCAGGGGCTATAGGGAAGGGGGGGTGGGTGGGTGGTTGTGTACTCAGCTGACCAAACACTGGAGGAATATGCTTACAAGTTGTTTTGCACACAAACTGACCAAACTGAAAAGTAGTTTGGCCCAGCACAATGAACTGGCATGTAAAGCATCCATGCTTGCTGCATCTTAAAATGCCAGTTCTGTGATCAAATAGAGATCTAATATCATCCTGTTTGACCTTGTTCACCACCGTCAACTTGCTTGGCGCAATGATGTTCTTTAGTGTACATGCCCTTCTGAACGAAGTCTACCAGAAATTTTTGGGCCTAGTTTCAGGTTCATCTGTAAAATATGCCAATTTTTTCAGAATACCTTTTCAATAGCCTGATAATCACTGTTAAATGTGATGAATCGCGTCATATTTTGTTGTGAAGATTCCGTTTTGAAGGGTGACATTTTAGGGGGAGGATTATTTTGAAATTTGGAGTATGCCTCTTGTGGTAACTCTTGCGGGTACCCCTTGTATATACTTTTTTTGGTTTATATGAGATACAGTATATATACATGAAATGGATATTATATAGATAGGCAACTCCTATCCTCATATTGATTAGTGGTTCCAAATTAATAATAACTACTGCAGTAGGGAACAGACACAAAAGATACACTCAGCATCTTTCCAAATAACCATTCTCTTTTATTATGATGCATTTGAAGGTTTTTATACACATGATTACGTAGGTATAAAATTAATATTACAATTGTACGTTTATGGTAACAAGGGGCATTACATAGGCAGGCTAATTCTAATCAGGACTCGAAAGAATGCAAAACATGTACTGAAAGCATTGTTAGTGCTGTGTGCACAGTGAGGGCATTGTGCAATACATATAAAATAGAATACAATTATATACAGAACCTACAAATTTCTATTACAGTCTCCTCTCTTTTGATCAATATTTTGATCACTAATCATATCTGCTATCGCCTTTAACCTGGAACCTCCACACGCTTAGGTGGCAAAAACTCCATTGTGGAGAAAATAATAGCTGAGCAGCTTTTTTCATTACAAAATGACTTTTCATTGTGAAAAACAAATGATTGATAAGACATATTTACAGAGTACTGGCTGTACACTCCTGTGGCCAGAATGGCCTTCTAGTTTAATTGTTGGTATGCTGACTTATCAGCACATGTAAACACAGACAATTCTACATAAAATGGAAGAGGTACAAAAGACAAATATGACTTCAACATGGCTAAACTAATTTTCAAATATATATATCCCTTACAATTAAAGTAATTGAAATCAAAAAGTACCCTAGACTGTGATCGCAAGAGGGAAACAAATCAAACACAGAGATTTCTTTCATTTACTCATTTTTGCAGTGTCTGGTGTGGATCCAGGTGACTTTTCCTCCAAATTTTGCAAAACTGTACATGAAATAGATGCTGTATTGAGTCTCCAAACGTTTCCTTATATATAAATGTATCTTAACAATCCACAAGTCACCTGGCTTTAGTTTTAGATCCTTCCAAACTTTTTGTATCTGGAATTGGGGAGAAAACACATAAATGAGTTTGTCAAAAAACCTTAAAAGATCAGCAACATTCTCTGTGAGATCCAAATGGAGGACTTCAGTTGCTGAGACAAAATATAAGCAAGTGAGTAACACACTCCCAAACCAATTCCCATAGGGAGAGAGTCCAACATCCCCCTTAGGGGCTTGATAAAATATAATAAAATATTCAGGCAAAAGTTTTCTAGTTTCTTACTCTACTTTGTCCGCTACATTGTGGACAGTAGGGGGTGTAAAAATAAAACCTCAAAATTTCTAATAAGGACTCTCTGTAGATTCTGCACTCTGTACTTAAAAACGACTTCTGATAACACTTTTTTACTGTGGCCTTTGCAGTAGGATTTGCCACTGGACATCCAGAAAACATGTCCATACAAACAAAGATCGTAAGATCCTGACTTGGGCATCTGGATATATCTTTTTGTTATCTCTGGAAGGGATGTTCAGCTTTTGGTAACACCTTTGGTAACAAGTAAAACAAGAAGTGGTATGTTATAAAAACAAACTGTGGTGAACCCTGGCTCTATCCCATGCTCATTTACTAAGGCAGCCATAACTGCATGTGACTGATCACACGGTCCATGTGTCAAGCTGAAGGGAAAAAAGTCACTGGCAGACATAAATGATCACCTTTTCCAAACTCTTGTTTCGTAAGAAGTTGCCCTCTGTGGACCACTTGTTCTTCTTGTTCTGGGGTCCTTAAAGTTGAATTATTAATTCCAGCTATACTGGGCCAGAACTAGGGTGGAATCTGTGAGTTGCACAGACCCAGCAAGTGTTCAGGACTGTAAATGCAGCATCCTTAGAATTGCCTGGTCTGCTTCCATGTGTGAGTTTTACTGTTAGTATGGCTACCTCAGCAAGAACCTGGAAGGCTGAAAACAGCCGATCAAATTAACTTGGCGTGCTTGATTGGTTTACCTGCCGAAGTAAAAACAAACTTTTGGCCCTTCAAATGGAATCAAAAGCTATCTCTATCTCAACTATCTATATAAATATCCACTCTTTTTATAACTCACAGGCTTTGCTAAAACATGGAGCTATGCTTCTTGAGCTGGGGAAAAAGGATCCAATGACTCTGAATACAGAGAATCCTTCTGGGTGATAAACTTCATCCACAGTATAAAACCGGGAATAACTCTACAAAAAAGTAAATACTCTGGTTTTCAGGGAGTGTGTCCTGCACTGGGCTCACAGCAGCTGATTCCTACGTCATCAATTTAACACATGTGGTTTTTCTTTGTCTCCAGCCTCCTCCAATAGAGGCAATAAGGTGGCTGGATTCAAATGTACACATTTTTCATTGTTAGATTTTTACATAAAAAAACAAAACAAATTCATATTTTGAAACTTTCATTAGACAAACATTTAGTTAGCTATATATTTGCTGTGCAGAATGTCGGACCATTAAAAATTAAATATTAAACCAAAATAATGTCTGTAACTTTGTCTAATATCAACTTTGCATAAAGCTACAGCTCTGATATATCGGGTTGAACCCTTCATTACTGGGTCCAGCTTACATAAATATAATGCCTTGTTTTCTATCATGCTGTTTGTGTAAGAACTCCAGTTTCATGTTTCAAAAAGACAACTTTTTCCTGGCAATATTATAATAAATGATAACAATACCCTGTAGTCATGCAGAGATGTCCATAAATCCAAAATATTCTTCTACTTATACCCACTGCACTTACAAGGAAAAGGGGCACATCATTTCACAATCCACACATTCTGCTTTGGATTTCAGAAATAAAAATACATAAAAACAAAAGGACCAACAATATGTATGATGGTCCAGAAAGCACTCGGCCATCAAAAACTATAAACCAACTGGCTGCAGGCAGCATCTATCCTAACAGGGTGTGTGGACTTGATGTGATGGGTCTGTTATATTTACATTTTATTTATTATTACTCTCACATCATGAACCGCACATCAAGTTATTATCAGACTTTAAGATTTCATTTTTGTAGAAAAACTTCTTATGTATCCCATCCATCTTAGCTTTGTTAAACATTATTGCAGCTGTATTCAAATTAACAACCATCTTAATCTTTTTTTTTCTTTCCACTCAATAAATGTAAAATTACAAAATTGTTATCTTTATCTAAACTAATCCCATTTTTACCAATTTCCCCATTAACCTGGATTTCATTTCCAACCAAAGGTTGTCTAAACTAGCTTTAATATATCTATATTTATTAATAAAATAGTTAAACTTATATTAGAAAGTAATACTCATATGATAATTTCAATATCACACACTAATATATATACACAAATAAATGTCCTTAAAGGGAGACATATTACTTTATTTTACTCAATTTCTCTCTTTTTTTTTTTAATGCAGTGTTTCCACTATCAAAGGATATTCAATTTGTGTAAGACAAGGTTAAAAGTAACCTTCATTTCACCATGTTTGGAAAACAGATTAAAAAATAATTGTGATCACATTGTTTATCATTAGATTCGTTAACCTCGCACATTTTGTCTAAAAAAGTGAAATTGGCATGGTGTCCTTCCAGCTTATCACCAACCTCTCATGCCAGCCACATTCTTTCAGGAGAGTACAAAAGAGGGGGTCACATTTGCGTACATGACACACACAAGCGATAGAACGAAAGGTTCCAGCATTCACAAACATACACAAATATATCTCTAAAATTGCTTACATTATTCCCATTTGTACACAACACATGCATATCATTCTCTCACTTTATTTTAACGCTTTTTTAATACTTCCTTGCTTAAACTTCTGCTTTATTTATTTTGCTCTGATATCCTTTGCATCCAATGTATTGTAATACCATACTTCACATACTGTACCTTCTATGATCAGACGGGCAGCCATAGTGCTCATCCCATCTTCACTCTCTGACAACATATAAAGCATTCTGTTTTAACACTCATTACTGTTTCTTGACTTTACTAGTTGTAGTGCCTGACCCCCCAAATTCATCCCACAACTTAACATCAAAAGTCCCTTTGTGTCTAGTGTTAATTGTCACCCTTGATCCATCCTGCTCACATAGATAGCTGTTTCTCTAGCTGTATACTCTGCATGATTCTTTGTCCCTGTGGACTTTGGTGGTAACCCAGTTACTCTTTGTGGATCCCTGTCCACTTTAACCATTAATCTAGGGGCTCCGTATTGGCAGAACCACACCTTCGGTTCATATATAGCGTTCCTCTTTTGCGCTGGGCATTTTTGAGGGTCTCTTACCCTTCATTCCCTTACTTAATTTAATGCCCATAATGACTGGCCAGTCTTCTCTACGTGTACCTATACCCTCTTGCCTCTAAACTACTTTATCTTGCAGATGTACTACATATACCTGTGAACAGCTCTCTTCTTCCCTTTCTCTATAACACTCCGATGGACAGTAGACAGTGACAACATAACATATAACCCCCAATCAATACAGTTCGATTAAGGGGAGTAAAATAGGTACCCTTTGTCCTGAAAATGCCTTACCGAACAAGGAAGTCTGATAACTCAAATGTAAGCAAAAGGCTTACCTCAGCCGGCTGATTATCAGAAATTCCCGGATCGTCTCAAGCTTCTCGTTTCGGATACTCAGGGTCACCTGGTAACCCCTCCTGGCTGGCTCGCCACCTGAAATGGATATTATATAGATAGGCAACTCCTATCCTCATATTGATTAGTGGTTCCAAATTAATAATAACTACTGCAGTAGGGAACAGACACAAAAGATATGCTCAGCATCTTTCCAAATAACCGTTCTCCTTTATTATGACGCATTTGAAGGTTTTTATACACATGATTACGTATGTATCACATTAATATTACAATTGTACGTTTATGGTAACAAGGGGCGTTACATAGGCAAGCTAATTCTAATCAGGACTCGAAAGAATGCAAAACATGTACTGAAAGCATTTGTCATGGTCGTCCCGGTAACCAGTGGCATATGGGAGACCCGCCTGTAAAATCCCCATGTTAAGAGCTAACCGTGCGACCGTTTTTGGCGCCCAAAGGGCTATTTAATGGAATCTATCACTGTGTCTCCTTGCTGTCCAGTCTACAGCGTGTCCGGTGTTCCTGCTATATGCTATTCTGTTAACCTTGATCCCTGTTTACCCGGCCTGTTCCTGACGACGTCTGTTTGCTGCCAGCATCCAACCCTCGGCCCGTCTGACTACGCTTTTGCCTCTTCCTTGGACAATGAGGACACCGGTTCTGGTGACCTGTGTGTCCTCAAGGAATTCCCTTAATTTGCAGGGATTTCTTCTCAGTTGTTTGGTTATGGTACAGGAAGTGAAGGAACATCTCTGCAATTGGACAATGGGACCCAGGTGGTGAAAAAAAAATATGACAGGGGTTATACACCCTCCCTTACTATCCAAAATGAAATAGTAATACTTTAACATTGAGTTATGTTTTACATGATTTTACCCTGGTTGGAATAAACTTTTGATTTTTTATCTCGACACCTGGTCTTGGTGTTATTGGGTTATTGAAAATTCATCGGTAGGTATAAATCTTTTTTTTTTTTCATTTACAGTCACTTTAATTTCAAGATTTGCCCCATACACTACAATGGGAATTGCTGCTCAGTTTGGGTTTTGTGGATTTGAACCTGCTGGAAATCAAACTCGCTCTTCCCTAGTTTTTGGAGAGAGTGCAGGGAAATCCAAAACGTTACAGCTGTCCCTAGGACAAAAGGGTGAAAAGAAATCATTCAATGGGTATACCAGTCTAAGAGGGGAATTCTTCTCACTTTGGTGGATTTCCTCTAACTTTCTGTTGGGCACAGGACAGAAAATTATGGGAAATGTTCCCATTGGTACACAGACAACAACAACAAACAAAAATAACATGGAGTTTTAATCCTTCACTACTCTATTAAAAACAAAACAAAAAAAGAAAACTTTTGGCTTTACATACACTTTAAAGTGGTTGCAAACCCTTACAACACACATTTTTGCTTTTTTTGCTACAGATAAGCCTATAATAAGGCTTACCTGTAGCTACCCTGGATGTCTCCTAGGAGATATCCCCTGTATTTGCCAATGTCATTGGTACATGCGCACTGAAGCAAACTGAAACAATGGCACGTACCTTACTTCAGTTAGATTTAAATTTTTTGGGGTTTACAACCAGTTTAAGATCAATGACAGTAGAGATTGTAAGGGGGCCAGTAAATGGTAAACTACACTAACAGAAATTAGTAAAATAATAAAAATGTAACGGTAACATTATTAATTTTCATTGCTACAATATGGAACCAAGAGGTTGTTATGAGCAACAACTTTTTTTATTTTCCTTACTCCAGTTTCCATAAATCAACCCTGATGTAAATAAGAGTTGCTAATTTTTAGCCCCGACCTACATTCTGTTGCAATCTGATTATACATGAGACATATCTGAGATTAGGAGTAGACCCCTAAGGGTGTAATTACTTTTCCTTCCCTGAAGTACATTTTATGGCTGTATGCATTGGTTGCTTCCTAATTTGCCATCCTCCAGTGTCTGTTCTGTAAAGCTCTGTGACTGTGGCTGATACTATATAAATAAACATACTCATGCAAGCAGGCACTTGTGCGTGCTTGAAATTATGCAGAGAGAAGCAATTATACATCTACATATGTTACCTTATGATACAACCTATCATACCAGGTTTTTTTTTATACCACTTGCCATTTGTTTTTAGAGATCTCTTGATAGTTCTTACCATTTCACAAAGCTAAACTGTATTATACCAGTGATGGCATAGCATTATATGAAAAATATTATATATGTTATTATTATTATTAAGGATTTATATAGCGCCAACAGTTTACGCAGGGCTTTACATTCTATAGGGGGGATAACACAATTACAGTACAATACAAAAGGTACAGGAGGGCCCTGCTCATAGAGCTTGCATTCAAGGAAGGGGGTGGTGGTACAAAAGGTAATAGCTGCAGAGAATTCATTTGATGGGGGTAGCTCGGGGACAGTTAGGTGGGTGTGGGATAGGCTTCCCTGAATAAATAAGTTTTCAGGGAACTCATGGACAGGGTAGAGTAGGGGCTGGGTAGGGTAGGGGCAGGGTAGAGGCTGAGCGGACAGACTGGGGCAGGGAGTTCCAGAGGATGGGAGAGGCTCTGGAGAAGTCTTGAAGGCAAGCATGAGAGGAGGTAACAAGGGAGCTAGAAAGCAGGAGGTCCTCGGAGGAGCGGAGGGGACTATTTGGGAGATATCTGCATATGAGGTTGGCGATGTAGATGGGGGCGATGTTGTGGATGGCTTTGTATGTTATGGTTAGCATTTTGAATTTTACACGGTGGGGTAGGGGAAGCCAGTGAAGGGATTGGCAGAGAGGGGCAGCAGTCACGGAATGATTAGTGAGGTGTATTAGTCTAGCAGCAGCATTCATAATAGACTGAAGGGGGGATAGCCTGCTTAAGGGCAGGCCATTATGGAGAGAGTTGCAGTAGTCAAGCGGGAAATAATCAAGGAGTGAACGAGTTGCTTTGTGGTGCCAGTCAGGAAGGGTCGAATTCTGGAGATGTTGTGGAGGTGAAGGCGGTAGGATTTAGCCAGTGATTGGATATGGGGGCTGAAGGAGAGGTCGGAGTCAAGGATTACACCCAGGACCCTGGCATGTGTGGAGGGACCAATGGTTGTATTGTTGATATTAATGGTGAAGTCACGGGGGGGGGGGGGGGATCGTGAAGGAGGAGGAAATATAACAAGCTGAATTTTAGAAATATTTAGAAAGATTGAGTTTGAGGAAGTGATGTGACATCCATACTGATATGTCATTCAGTAATTTGGAGATCTGTGAGGAGATTGAGGGGGTGAGTTGAGGAGTGGAGAGATAGATCTGGGTGTCGTCGGCATAGAGGTGGTATTGGAATGTTCTCATGTATGCCAGAAAATCCAATAGTCTGTCTGGTAGTATGGCTGTTTAGATAATTCACATTGCATATGTGCATGCTAAATACATTAACTCTTATTTTCACATTCATTCTTATTTTTTAAAAGTAAAGTCATCTACACTAGGGATGAGCCGAACACCCCCCGCTTCGGTTTGCACCAGAACTTTCAAACGGACCGAAAATTTGTGCGAACTTTAGAACCCCATTGAAGTCTATGGGACTCGAACGTTCGAAGTAAAAAGTGCTAATTTTAATGGCTAATATGCAAGATATTGTTATAAAAAGGGTTTGGGGACCTGGCTTCTGCCTTAGGGGACATGGGTCAATGCCAAAATTGTTTTTAAAAGCGGACGTTTTTTCGGGAGCACTGATTTTAATGACGATTAAAGTAAAAAAAAGTGAAATATTCCTTTAAATATCGTGCCTGGGGGGTGTCTATAGTATGCCTGTAAAATGTCATGTGTTTCCCATGTTTAGAACAGTCCCTGCACAAAATGACATTTAACAGAAAAAAGTAATTTAAAACTGCTTGCGGTTTTAATGTAATATCTGGTTCCGGCAATATGGATGAAAATCATTGATAAAAATGGCATGGGTAGCCCCCCTGCCCATTTCCAGCCCCTTTGGGTCTTGTACGGATATTAAGGGGAACCCTGTACCCAAATAAAAAAAAGGAAAAGCGTGGGGCTCCCAGGCCCTATATACTCATAACAGCAGTATATAGGCAGTGCAAACAAGACAGGGACTGTGTAGGTTTGTTGTGTTAAGTAGAATCTGTTTGTAATTTTGAACTGGTACATTTTGAAAGTGTAGCTCGAGTCAAAAAATCTATTTTTAAGCTTTTTGGAAAACATGGGAAGGGTTATCACCCCTGTATAATTTTTTTGGCCATCCATCATTTTTCATCTCACTTCCTGTTGTCTCCTTCCGTTTGCAAGTAGGAGACGTTTATAAGATGGATGTTTGAAAGTAGGGGCCTGCCCTATATGCTCTGCAGAAATGGCGGAACAAGGTGTTGGTGTTACCACAACACTGTAAGCCCTCAAAGTGACTCTTGGTGGGCGCTGGAGCGCCCTGCTGTGAACGATTATATCAAGAATTGTAATTACATGCCATTGTTGAACAGTAGTAGAAAAATTGGTCCTTTGGTGGTTGTGGTGGTGGTTGTGGTGCCACAACACTATAAGTCCTCACAGTTACTCTCGGTGGGCACAGCAACGGGTCCTGCTGTCAAATATGATATCAAGAATTGTAATTTCATGCCCCTGTTAAACAGGGGCTGAAAAATTGGGCCTTAGGCACTGCTTGCTGGTGCCACAACACTGCAACCTCTCCCAGCTACTTTAGTTGGAGTGCAGGAATGAGCCCTGCTGCAAAGCATTGTATTACATGCCCCTGTTAAACAGGGGCTGAAAAATTGGACCTATACACTGCAACCTCTAGCAAATACTCTAGAATGAGCCCTGCTGCAAAGCATTGCATCAAAAATTGTATTACATGTTCCTGTTAAACAGGGGCTGAAAAATTGGGCCTATACACTGCAACCTCTACCATTGCATCAAAAATTGTAATTACACGGCCCTGTTAAACAGGGGCTGAAAAATTGGGCATTAGGCACTGGTGCTGGCACCACAACACTGCAACCTCTCCCATATACTCTAGTTGGAGTGCAGGAATGAGCCCTGCTGCAAAGCATTGCATCAAAAATTGTAATTACATGCCTCTGTTAAACAGGGGCTGAAAAATTGGGCATTAGGCACTGGTGCTCGTGCCATGACACTGCAACCTCTCCCATATATTCTATTTGGAGTGCAGGAATGAGCCCTGCTGCAAACCATTGCATCAAAAATTGTAATTACACGGCCCTGTTAAACAGGGGCTGAAAAATTGGGCATTAGGCACTGGTGCTGGCACCACAACACTGCAACCTCTCCCATATACTCTATTTGGAGTGCAGGAATGAGCCCTGCTGCAAAGCATTGCATCAAAAATTGTAATTACATGCCCTTGTTAACCACTTAACAACCGGCCCATAGCCGAATGATGGCTACAGGGCGGTTGCTTAACTCTGGGAGGACGTCATATGACGTCCTCCCAGAATTCCGCTCTCGCGCGCCCCCCTGGGGCGCGCACTCGAGAGCATCCATGACCGTTTACCACGTGATCGCTCCGTCAAATTTCTCCCTCCCCCTCTCTGTACCGATCAGTACAGCGGAGGGGGAAGAGATTGGTGTCAGCAGCGCTGTGGGCTGCATCTGCAGTGCCCACATCGCTGCTCACCGAAATTTAACCCCTCATTTCCCTGCCAATACTCTGCAATACCAGCCAATACTCTGCAATGCCAGCCAATACTCTGCAATGCCAGCCAATACTCTGCAATGCCCGCCAATACTCTGCAATGCCCGCCAATACTCTGCAATGCCCGCCAATACTCTGCAATACCCGCCAATACTCTGCAATACCTGCCAATACTCTACAATACCCACCAATACTCTGCATTGCCCACCAATACTCTGCAATACCAGCTAATACTCTGCAATACCTGCTAATACTCTGCAGTACCCTGCAATACTCTGCAGTACCCGCCAATACTCTGCAGTACAATTCCAGCCAATACTCTGCAATACTTTGCCAATACTCTGCAATACCCTGCCATAAATTGCCATACCCGGAGATACCCAGCCATACTTGGAGATACCCAGCCATACCCAGCCATACTCGGTGATACCCTGCAACACTCAGCCATAGACATCCCCCCCTCCCGCCGCCCTCCGGTGCTTCTACCGACTCGCCAATACGATCAAAGCCAGAATCTTTTTTTTTTATTTATTTTTTTTATTTCAGGCTTCCCAGCTTAGAGGTGAGATGTGGGGTCTTATTGACCCCATATCTCACTGTAAAGAGGACCTGTCATGCCATATTCCTATTTCAAGGGATGTTTACATTCCTTGTAATAGGAATAAAAGTGATCAAAAAAATTATTTTTGGGGAAAAAAAATGTCAAACTAAAATAAATAAAGTAAAATTAACAATAAGAATTTTTTTTTTTTTTTAAAGTGCCCATTTCCCCATGTGCTCGTATGCAGAAGCGAACACATACGTAAGTCCGGCCCACATATGAAAACGGTGTTCAAACCACACATGTGAGGTATCGCTGCGAACGTTAGAGCGAGAGCAATAATTCTAGCCCTAGAACTCCTCTGTAACTCAAAACATGTAACCAGTAAAAAAAATTTAAAGCGTCGCCTATGGGGATTTTTAAGTAGCGACGTTTGGCGCCATTCCACGAGCGTGTACAATTTTGAAGAGTGACATGTTAGGTATCTATTTACTCAGCATAACTTCATCTTTCACATTATGCAAAAATTGGGCTAACTTTACTGTGTTTTTTTTAAGCACAAAATTGTTTTTTTTCCAAAAAAAAGCATTCGAAAAATTGCTGCGCAAATACCGTGTGAGATAAAAATTTGCAACGACCACCATTCTATTCTCCAGGGTGTTTGCTAAAAAAACATATATAATATTTTGGGATTCTATGTAATTTTCTAGCAAATAAATTATGATTTTTACATGTAGGAGAGAAATGTCAGAACTGGCCTGGGTGCTCCAGAACGCCTGATGGTGCTCCCTGCATGTTGGGCCTCTGTATGTGGCCACACTGTATAAAAGTCTCACACATGTGGTATCGCCGTATTCGGGAGTAATAGCAGAATGTTTTTTTGGATGTAATTTGTGGTATGCATATGCTGTGTGTGAGAAATAAACTAATAATATGACAATTTTGTGAAAAAAAAAAGTAAAAAAATCTTGATTTTGCAAAGAATTGGGGGAAAAAATGACAACTTCAAAAAACTCATCATGCCTCTTACTAAATACCTTGGAATGTCTTCTTTCCAAAAAGGGGTCATTTGGGGGGTATTTGTACTTTTATGGCATGTTAGGTTCTCAAGAATTGAAATAGGGTGCCAGTACTTCAGGTGTGATCAATTTTCAGATATTGGCACCATAAAAATAAAGCAGTGATTAAATACCACCAAAAGAAAGCTCTATTTGTGTGAAAAAAAGGACAAAAATTTCATATAGGTCCAGTGTTGCATGACTGAGTAATTGTCATTCAAAATGTGAGAGCACCGCAAGCTGAAAATCGGTCTGGTTATTAAGGGTGTTTAAGTGCCCAGTGGTCAAGTGGTTAAACAGGGGCTGAAAAATTGGGCTGGTGGCATCACCCAGAACCAAAAATGTTCTTCCAACAGGACAGTCACTCAGCATCAGTATAGACAGTCTTTAAGGGATGTGACATTTCCCAAAAAATTATTTGGTTACATCAGCTTCAGGTGCTTGGTAGCTGGTGGTGATCCAAGACTGATTCATCTTTATGAAGGTCAGTCGATCAACTGAGTCCGTGGACAGGCGCACCCCGTAATCGGTTACAAAGCCACCAGCATCACTGAAGGTGCGTTCCGAAAGAACGCTGGATGCAGGACAGGCCAATAGCTCAATTGCATACTGTGCAAGCTCTGGCCAGTGATCCATCGTCAAGACCCAGTAAGCCAGAGGATTTTCGGTGGGAAAGGTGTCCAAGTCTGACCTTGCCCCTAGGTATTCCCGCACCATGTAAATCAGACACTGGCAATGGTTGCTGGAACCGATCATACCTTGGGGCTGCGGACTAAAAAATTGTCTGAACGCATTGGTCAGACAGCCACCTTCTCCACCACTCCTTCTGAACGAAGCCTCAGCAAAACGTTGTCCAGGACCAGGAGTTTGTAACCTCCCAGTCTCTGGGAACGCGTTTCACAGACCTTTCTGTGAGGCCTCCCGGAGATGTCTCATCCTCTGCTCCCAAACCACCATTCCTGGCTTAAGCTGGCATGGCGTCAACCACCTCTCGGCCTGCCCCTGCAGAGCTGACAAAATATCTGCCCCAGTGTGGCTCCTGTCCCCCAAACAAACCAGCGCAAGCATGGCATGGCATCTTTTTGCCTGCGTATTTGCGTAGCCCCTTGAACGCCTACAGAGCACCACTGGTTCCGAGGACAGAGCACTGGAAGAGGCCATGGAGGAAGAAGAAGAGGAGGGGTGGAGGAGAGAGGTGTGTCCAACCTCCAAAACTACTGCACCTTGTCCTGCATCCTTCCCAGCTGCCAGAAGAGTGACCCAATGGGCAGTGAAAGACAGGTAATGTCCCTGTCCATGCCTGCTGGACCATGAGTCAGTGGTAATATGCACATTACCGCTGACCGCCCTGTCCAGCGAGGCAAGGACATTGCCTTCCACATGCCGGGAGAGAGCCGGAATCGCCTTCCGTGAGAAAAAGTGGTGTTTGGGGACCTGCCACTGAGGAACCACACATTGCACAAACTCACGGAAGGGGGCCGAGTCTACCAACTGAAAAGGCAGCAGTTGAAGTGCTAGCAATTTAGCCAAGCTAGCATTCAACCGCTGGGCATTTGGATGGCTGGGAGTGAACTTCTTTCTACGGTCCAGCAGCTGGGGCAGGGAAATTTGCCTGCTACAATCAGACATGGGTGTACTGCTAGCAGAGTGCCCACAAGCATTTGGCTGTTACACACCTAATTCTACACCTTCATTCCTCTCAGTGCAGGTTTCAGAGAGGACTGAAGGTCTAGTGGGGTTGGATATCCCAGCTGATGAGGAGCAAGGAGAGGTCCGCTTTGTTCTTTGGTGTGGGTCTTTAACCACTTCCCGACCAGCGCACGACGATGTACGTCGACAGCATGGCACGGGCAGGCATATTGGCGTACATGTACGTCCAATATTCGTTGCCGCCGTGCCATCGGGAGCGCTGGTCGGGACCCCCGTGAGTCCGGTCGCGGGACCCGCGGACTCGATCGCCGCGGGCATCCCCGCGATCGTCTCACGGAGCGGCCGAATGGAGGAAATGCTGTATAAACAACATTTTCCCATTCTGCCTAGCAACTAGTGACGCTGATCTCTGCTCCATGTGATTGGAGCAGAGATCAGTGTACACTAAATGAAAGCCCAACCCCCCCACAGTTAGTAACACACCCCTAGGAACACTTAACCCCTACACTGCCACCCACAGGTTAACCCTTTCACTGCCAGTGTCATTTACACAGGAATCACTGCATTTATATAGCAGTGATTACTGTATAAATGACAATGTTCCCAAAAATGTGTCAAAAATGTCCGATGGGTCCCCGACAATGTCGCAGTCACAATAAAAATCGCAGATCGCCGCCATTACTAGTAAAAAAAAAATAATAAAAAATTATTAATAAAAATGCTATAAAACTATCCCTATTTTGTAAACGCTATAACTTTTGCGCAAACCAATCAATAATCGCTTATTGCGATTTTTTTTACCAAAAATATGTAGAAGAATACGTATCGGCCTAAATTGAGGTAAAAAAATGTTTTTTTATATATTTTTGGGGGATATTTATTATAACAAAAAGTAAAAAATAATGCGTTTTTTTCAAAATTGTCGCTCTATTTTTGTTTATAGCGCAAAAAATAAAAACCGCAGGGGTGATCAAATACCACCAAAAGAAAGCTCTATTTGTGGGAAAAAAAGGACGTCAATTTTGTTTGGGAGCCACGTCGCACGGCCGCGCAATTGTCAGTTAAAGCGACACAGTGCCGAATCGCAAAAAGTGGTCTGGTCTTTGACCAGCAAATTGGTCCGGTCTGAAAGTGGTTAAGGTACGCTTGCCAACGAGCTGCATGTCAGGTCAACATATGTCTGGTCAAGCATGTGGTGCCCAAGTGGCTGATGTTTTGGCTACGCAAGTACAGACATTGTCTCCCACCCAGTCTACTGCTCAAAGATCAGAGTTGGCACCTGCAGCCGATGTCCATTAGTCTTTCACCTCGCCCCCTTGCAAATCAGCCAGCAGTCTGAGCCCCAAATCATGCAGCAGTCTGCTCTGCTTTTTGATGATTCTGTTAGCAGGGTTTCCCAGGGCCATCCACCTAGCCCTGCCACAGAAGTGGAAGAAATCGAGTGCACTGATGCCCAGCCACTTATGTTTGAATTGAGTACATAGGAGGACCAACGCAGCACGTTTCGGATGATGACGAAACACAGGTGCCAACTGTTGCTGCTTTCACAATTATGCGGACCGACAGGGAGGGCAGGGGTGAAGACTGGGTGGAAGATGATGTGGAGGACGATGAGGTTCTTGACCCCACATGGAATCCATGTCATGCAGGGGACCTGTGTAGTTCGGAGGAAGAGGCGGTGGTCGCACAGAGCCACCAGCACAGCAGAAGAAGGAACAGGGTGCAAAAGCGGAGCATCTGTCCCCTAGGCAGTACGCCTGCTACTGCCCAATGCAGCAAGGGAGTGAGCACACCAAAGCCAGGTCCAAGGAGTTTCCTAGCGTGGCAGTTCTTCAGACAATGTGCTGATGACAAGACACAAGTGGTTTGCACGCTGTGCAATCAGAGCCTGAAGCGAGGCATAAACATTCTCAACCTGAGCACAATCTGCATGACCAGGCATCTAAGTGCAAAGCCCGAGCTACAGTGCAGTAGACACCTCAAAAACCAAGAAAGGTCTCTGGCTCCTCCTGCTTCCTCTTCTGCTGCAGTCTCGGCCTCTTCATCCACCTCTATAGTGACAGTGGCACCTGCCAACCCGCAAACAGAGGATCTGCCAGCAACACTACCGCCTGGGTCACCAACCATCTCCACAATGTCCCATGGAAACGTTCAGCTCTCTATTTCCCAAACACTGGAGCGGAAGAGGAAGTACCCCCCTACCCAACCGCAATCCCTGGCCCTGAATGCCAGCATTTCAAAATTCCTGGCCTTTGAAATGCTGTCATTCTGTCTGGTGGAGAGGCAGAGTTTTAAAAGCCTGATGGAATTGGCTGTCCCACAGTACGTCGTGCCCAGCCGCCACTACTTTTCCAGGCGAGCCATCCCTTCCTTGCACAACCAAGTGGGGGACAAAATCAGGTGTGTACTGTGCAATGCCATCTGTGGCAAGGTCCACCTAACAACGGATACATGGACCAGTAAGCACAGTCAGGGACATTATATCTCCCTAACAGCACACTGGGTAAATGCAGTGGCGTCTGGACCTGAGGCGGATAGCAGTTTGGCACATGTCCTTCCACTACCGAGGATTGCAGGGTGCTTCAGTTTGCCTCCTGTTGCCAACTCCTCCTACTCTGCTTCCTCATCCTCTACCGCCTCCTCATCCGCTCAGCGTAACACCTTCACCACCAACTTCAGCACAGCCAGGGGTAAACAACAGCAGGCAGTTTTAAAACTTTCCTGTTTGGGTGAAAAACACCACACCGCGCAGGAGTTGTGGAGGGACATGGAACAACAGACCGATGAGTGGTTGGTGGCAGTGAGCCTCAAGCCCAGCCTGGTGGTGTGGGATAATGGGCGAAATCTCGTAGCAGCTCTGGACCTGGTTTGACACACATCCCTTGCCTAGCGCATGTGCTGAACTTGGTGGTCCAGAAGTTCTTTAAAAATTACCCCCATATGCCAGAGCTGCTTCAGAAAGTGCGGGCCGTCTGTGGGCACTTTCGGCGGTCTCACCTTGCTGCTGCTCGCCTGTCAGCGCTGCAGCGTAACTTCGGCCTTCCCGCTCACTGCCTCATATGTGATGTGCCCACAAGGTGGAACTCCACCTTGCACATGCTGGCCAGACTGTGTGAGCAGCAGCAGGTGATAGTGGAGTTTCAGCTGCAGCATGCACGCGTGAGTCGCTCTGCGGAACAGCACCACTTCACCACCAATAACTGAGCCTCCATGCGAGACCTGTGTGCCTTGTTGTGCTGTTTTGAGTACTCCACCAACATGGCCAGTGCCGATGACGCGGTTGACAGCGTTACTATCCCAGTTCTATGCCTCCTTGAAAAAATGCTTTGGGCGATGATGGAAGAGGATGTGGCACAGAAGGAGGAAGAGGGATCATTTCAAAGGCTTTCAGGGAAGTTATTCACAAGTGGAGTAGAAGGAACCCAGACCAGCTCTTGGCCATCACTGGTGCGTGGCTGGGGGGATACAGAGGATACAGACTATACAGCTCCCACAGAGGGCAGCTTTTCGTTGCCTCTTGGCAGCCTGGCACACATGAGCGATTACATGCTGCAGTGTCTCCACTACGACCGCCGAGTTGCCCACATTCTAACTGGTGCTGATTACTGGGTGGCCACGCTGCTGGATCCCCGTTACAAGGACAATGTACCGTTCTTAATTCCCTCACTGGAGCATGATCGCAAGATGCGTGAGTACAAGCGCATGCTGGTAGATGCGCTGCTGGTGGCATTCCCACCTGACAGCGGGGGCACAGTGGAAGCACAAGGCGAAGGCAGAGGAGGGCAGGGTTAGCATGGCCAAAATGTGGAAAAGCTTTGTCAGCATGCCACACGAACCAGCACCACCAGCTGATATGGAACATGTTAGCAGGAGGCAGCATTTCACCAATATGGTGGAGCAGTATGTGTGTACACGCCTACACGTACTGATTGACGGGTCTGCCCCCTTCAACTTCTGGGTCTCCAAACTGGGCACATGGCCTGAGTTTCCCCTTTACGCCTTGGAGGTGCTGGCCTGCCCTACAGCCAGTGCATTATCTGAACGTGTATTTAGCACAGCAGGGGGCATTATCACAGACAAGAGCAGCCGCCTGTCCAAAGCCAATGTGGACAAGCTCACGTTCATTAAAATGAACCAGGCATGGATCCCACAGGACTTGTCCGTACCTTGTACAGAACAGACATGTATATCGACCTTACCCAGCCATTGTATTTTTTATCTATCTCACTCTTTTGGGGTGTACCCTAATAAAAAAAAAAATTAAAAACAAAAACCAGTGTTGGCTACTGGCTACCTCGTGCTCCTCCACTGCCACTTCTACCTACACCGCCACATCCACCGCCATCTCAACCTCCAACTCCATATGGACCTCGTCCTCCTAGGTCAAGATTATAATTTTTTATTTTTTTATTTCAAAAGTATTTTATTTTGTTTCACAACAAGAATAATACATTTGAAAGTGACATTCAGAATATCGATTCAGTGAAAACATAGAAAGGTTACAGGCAGCACAACAAGATGAATGAAGGGTTGGTATTCCTGTTAATGGTCGGAGGTGTACCTCCTCCCTGGACACCCCCAATGGAAACTATCTGTGCCCGAGAGGAGGAACTTAACCACCGATCCCTAGGTGTGAATGTAAGGAGAGGGACGGAAATGACCATTGTCTTTTTCCCTAAGATAGGAATCCGTGACTAGGCATCAGTGTTTGTCGTCTGCAAACAGGCTACATTTGTGAACCTGAGAGCCACATTGAACGCCTTGTATGTTTGGGTCCCGGCGAATGGAGATGGCGTGTGTCTCAATTGCTATTGCAAAGATTAGCAAAGATAATGGACAGCCTTGTCTGGTGCCTTTGGCTATATGTATTGGTTTGGAGTAGTGGCCTTGACGCCTAATATAGGCTTTAGGATTTGAATAAAGAGCTCAGATCAGGCCCATAAACTTGTCGCCAAAGCCCTAACGTTCAAGGATTGTAAAGATGTATGGCCAGGAGACCAAATCGAAGGCCTTTTGAAGGTCCAGTGATAAAAGCATGCCTGATTGTTTTGGACCTCCTGGCCAGTTTGTCTGGAGGGTGGAGAATATGTCTATGGCTCTTCTGATCTGATCAGGGCCCTGTCTGCCTGGGATGAACCCCACTTGATCCTTATGAACATATCGGTTAATGAAGGAAGCTAGATGATTTGCAAGGAGTTTGGTAAGGATTTTTAAGTCGCTATTGATGAGGGAGATGGGTCTATAATTACTGACTTCTTCTGGGTTTTTATCCGGTTTTGGTATTACTGCAATGTAGGCTATGTTTAGGTGAGAATCAAGTGGGGTTCCCTCTGTCTTTGCATTAAAAAATTGTGTCAAATGTGGAGTCAGGGTGGGGGTAAATGTCTTGTAATAGGGCTTAGGGAGACCATCGGGGCCTGGAGCAGAACCTGAGTTGAGGTTCTTAATGACTTCCTGTACCTCTTCTTCTGAGAAGGGGGCCTCCAGCATATTATTTTTTATTGTTATGTTATTTTATGTTATTTTAAGTTGTTTACCTATCCACATTTGTTTGCAGAGCACTTGCCATGCTCTTAACGACATTTTGCTGCCATTTAGTCCTCAAAAGTTCGGGTCCCCATTGACTTCAATGGGGTTGCGGGTTTCGGGGTCAAGTTCGGGTCAAATTCGGGTCCCATTCAAACTTTTTTGCGAAGTTCGGCTAAACCCGAACATCCAGGTGTCTGCTCAACCCTAGTCACGTGGTATTTGCACAGCAATTTTTTATAAATGCGTTTTTTTGGGGAAAAAACATGTTCATGAATAAAAAAAAAAAACAGTAGTTAACTCAGTTTTTGTTGGTATAGTGTGAAAGATGATGTTATGCTGAGTAAATAGATACCTAACATGTCACGCTTTAATGGATTCCCGACCAACAGCAGTACGACTGCGGCAGGTTGGCTCCCCTGTGTGAGGCGTCGTAGCTATATGTTGGCTCGGGGGTCGAAATAGCCGGTGCGCGCACACCCACTGCACAGTGGGGGTGCCGATGCTCATGGCTGATGGTCACTCACACTTCCCTGTTCTGTTCTGACAGGAGTGACAGATCGTGTGTTCTTATTAGCAAGGAACCACGATCCGTCACTTCCTGTAGTCAGTCCCCTCCCCCTTCAGTTAGAATCACAAAAATCGCAGATCGCCACCATTACTAGTAAAAAAAAAAAAAAAAAAAATGCTATAAATCTATTCCTTATTTTGTCGCGATAACTTTTGCGCAAACCAATTTATTGTGATTTTTTTTACCAAAAATATGTAGAAGAACACATGAAAGTATATATATGGAAGTGTCAACAACTTTAACAATATTAACATAAAGCATATTTAATTTATCTGACTGTGATAAAAAAATTAAGGATACAATATGATTGGATACTATAAGCACTGTACACATAATTACTGCCTTGTTAAAATAATATTTAAATGCTATATTAAATATAGCATTAAAAAATTTTAAATCACACACAAAAATTACACTTTCACTGAATTAGGAGAGACTTACAGTGAAGCACAGCACTGGTCAGGGGAGCCGGAGCTGCCAAAGTTAACTTTTCCTATTAACAAGCTGGTGATTGGTTGCTAGGCAGTCTGAGCAATCAATCACCAGCGTGTTAGTAGGAAAAGTAAGCTTTGGCAGCTCCTGCCCAACCCCAAGCCCTTCCTTGCTCCGCCCCCACCTAATCTAGTATTTTGCTTACTCCCGCTGTATGGCAGGCCCTGCTAAGAGAATGACAGGTGGTGGAGGCTGGGGGAGAATCGGCTCCTGTACAACCCAGCCTACCGACGGCACCCTTTTCCCCTCCAATGCAGCTCTACACTCAACCTCAACATATTTCCTCTCACCTAATGCGAGCAGGCGAGTGTAAATTTTAAAGGCTGCCCTAGCAGTGAGCCTGCTTTGCTCTATGCTTATTATAACTACGGTAAATTTATCTGACTTTGCTATCCTGCTGTTATAAAGCTCCACTGGGGAAACTCTTCCTTATATTTTGTTTTCAGGGTGTGCAGCGCTCTTCATCTACCTTATATATGTCTTTTCCATATTGTGCTCTATGCTTATTAACATAGGTCACCACACATGGTGTGAACAACCCACAAGTGAGCTAAAAAATGTACAGGTGCATAAAAATAACAGGTGTTAAATGTCTTACAATGTCTTTTGCTCTCTGTGTGAAAGCATTGCTTTCTCTGCAGAGGCCCAACACAGATAAAGCTCTCCAATAGCAGGGAGAATTTGCATGGCTGTTTGGAGACCTCTAACTTTAACCCAGCAGGGGGTGTGTTGGACCTCTGCAGAGACAACTTCTTCCCTACAGATAGCAAGGGTCATTCTTTATAGCATGCTGGCAGGAGATACACAGGAAGTGTACAGTGCACATTTTTGTTTTGATGAACTTGCAGGGTATTTAGCTGATTTAAACCCAATGCTCAATTGGGTTTTAAAATGTTAATGTATTAAAATGAGATGCATTCACTCTAGATCACAAAATATTTGATTATGACTTGAATCAGTGGAGGAGTGTACTCCCCTATGCACCATAACGTACCGATACATTGTGGTGCACATGAGCACTGGTGTGCCCTCTGAGGCCCACAGGGGCATGATCTGTGACCCGCTGTGTGAGCGGCCCGGATACCACATGAACACTATGAACAGTAAAAATTAGTCAAGAATGGAATCCATTCATGACATCACCCTTTACTACTGTATGTGATCTGTGATTGGTCATCTGTGATCACCAGTAAGAGTACATAAACAAAAATGTTTGTAAAAAAACAAAACAAAAAAAATTATTTTAAGAAAAACTATGTATTTGCTTTTTTTGTTTACATACTGTTACCAGACAGTATCCAAGTTCACCAGCACACCAATCATATAATGATGCTGTATTTCACTGGTGACAGTATGTAAAAATATATATATATATTAATTTCTTAATTTCCCAAAAAATTGTGACAAAAAATTAAAACTTCAAAAAACTTGCCATTCCTCTTACTAAATACCTGGGACTGTCTATTTCCAAAAAGTTGTAATTTGGGGGGGATTTGTACTGTCCTGGCATTTTAGGGTCTAAAGAAATGAGCTAGGGAGTCAGTACATAAGGATGGATCAATTTTCAAATATATACTGTATATACCATAGTTTGTAGACTCTATAACTTTCACACAGACTGCGCTTTGGCCTAAATTTATGAAGAAAGATTATTTGTTTGCAAAATTGTATAACAGAAACATGAGAAAAACCTGTTAAAAAATTGTATTTTGTTATTTATATAGCAAAAAAAATTACCCAGTGGTGGTCAAATACCACTAAAAGAAAGTTCTCTTTGTGTGAAAATTATATAAATTAAATTTAGTAGAGTGTTGCATGACAGAGTAATTGCCAGTTAATGTAGCGCCGCATAGCAGAAAATGCCCTGGTCATGAAGGTGGCAAAACCTTCCAGAGATCAAGTGGTTAAAGTACACAAAAAGTCACATATCTACTGTATTTGCATCAGTCCCACGACACACTTATATGCACAAATGTGGAAAACAAAACAACTCCCCACATGTTTCAAGTGAGTATTTTTTTAAGCCTAAAAGAAGTATACTCCTTGCATTGTTTCATCATCTTAGTAAATGGTAAACTATGGAAATAACCTATTTGAAAAAATAGTCTTTTAATGAAACTTTCAAGTCTTCAAAATATATTTGCCCCTGGAGCCAACTTTTTTCATTTAATATTGTGTCAGTTAATTAGTGCTTCAAATTTGCAAATTCTTTATTGGTTTATATCAATGTAATACCCACAGCTCATCTCATTGCTAGAGCTGAATGAAATATGATCGTGTTTATTCTATTAAAACGAAGCCTTGAAATTGTTACCCAAGTGCCACAGGAATTCTTGCCATTTTCTAATCAAATTCTTCATCAGATTTTTTTTATGTTAAAAGTCACATTGTTTTGGGTTTTTCTGCCTAGGCATATAAATTAAATTTAATGTGCCCCAGTGGAGACAACATCTGTAGGGATATTTTATGTACAATATCCATTGCAATGAAGGAAGTGAACATAGTAACAGGAGCGAAGCTTGCTTGTGTTTCATTTAAATGTAGAATGCAGAATGGAGCCAATTTATGCTGCTGATGTTAAGGAAATTAAAGTTAGGTACAGCAAATAAACACTTCTTTGCAGTGAATGTTATTCTGAATGATGGTTACCGTACTGTCTTTAATAATAAACCTTGTCTGGAAAATCTTACTAAATGGGATCTAAGTACAATAGCTTTAGGGATTTAGGGCTACATTTGTATGCTAAGCAGATGAACCATGATTTGGGAATCAGTAAGTCTAGAAACATTGCCAGGTGCATACCCTTTGACTATCCCATTTTATTGTTCCTCATCTGTGCTTCTGAGGAATAAACAACAAGGAATGGGGAGGAAACGGATTAAAAGAAGAAAAAAAAAAGTAGTTTAATCACTTATGTTAACTTTTGCAGATGCTTTTCCTAGTTTAAGGGGTAAGTAATACCTTGGGGGGCATAAAGCTGGTCATACATCATGATTTCTAAAAATATGTCATCAGGAATGATTAGACCAATAACTTTGTAGCTCCACATGCAAATCTTATAGGCGGTGCATACTTGGCAATCCTCTTATAGGGAACTATGCACAATATGGTCGGCTTTCTACTTGTATCAGCAGGGTACCATATTATGTCAGGAAGCATTTTCTAGCTCAATGTGCTTACTCTTCACAGAGTTAAAATCAGATTTTACTCCATACAACATCAACTTATTCCACATCAGTGTTATAATTGTTAATGTTGTAAGATAATTTGACCCAGGATTTATTCATTAATCACAGCCAGGCAATATTTGTGGTCCTGAAATAACTGCCCAGCTTTAAGTACCACTTTGTTTTTGTTAAAAAGTTAGATACTGCAGCAATGAAAATACTGTGCTCTGGGAAATCTTTTCAGCTTTGTTCAGAGCTAGTTATTTTGTGTTCCATTCATCGTGAATGATCAATCAATTTGATTTTGATACCTTAAATAATTCCTATACCCCATAAAAAATATGATTACCCACAGTATGATACCCAACTCAGCAAATTACACTTTCTACTGCTCTGCTGAAGTCCCATCTGTGTAACAATACAGAGGTCCATCTTGAAGTAACTTCACTGTTCCGTGATCAAGAGCCGTAATTTCAGATTTTACCTGCATCACCATGACTATTTTCCATTTTAAGTTTAGTGACCTTTTAAACATAGGAATATACAATTTTCTTAAGAAGTGCTGTAGATTGCTGCTAATTGCCATGAGTTCTTTTCTTAAAGTTACCAAAAGTAAAGTTGAGTTTTCAGAAGCAGAACCCTTTCCTAATTGGAACTTTGAGTGCAAAAGTTATTAGTATAAATATCACCAGCACATTTTAGACAGTTTTGCTAGAAAGTGCAACTAATCACAAGATATAAAACTATAAAATTTCTTCACATCCTCCTTGCAGCTTAGTAATTAATTAGTAGGAAGCATCCTGACGTGGAAGTAATTAGCTATGTAGAAAAGAGCTGGTATCCAGTGGTACAAGTAGGTTTGAGTTCAGATAAATAAATCTTAGAAAACAAAGAACAATTTAACCATTCAGAAACATGACATTTGAGAGTCTCTCTGTAATGAAAGACAGGAAAGTCAATGGACCATAGCTGTAACAAGGTGTGGGTAACATAGAAAATGCTGCCCAGAAATAGTAATAGACTTAAGAGAGTGGTAGGATTGGGGCTTAATATATCTGATAAATATCTCATTATTGTGTATATTAACATTTAAAAATAACAAATAAAAATACAAATAACTTTAAAATCTGTGATGACATGCACCTTAAAAATATGACATACCAATGAACATCAATAACGTTTTGGGCAATACTAAGACCAACCTATTTAATGTTTCATTTTTTCTGAGGCATGATATTATTGTATGGATTCTAACATAACTTTTGAAAATAACTGATTTACCGATAAGTGTAAAAAAAATTGTGGGTATTTTAGGTTGGCTTCACATTACAATAATTACATTTGATGACCTTGGTCTTAAAGACCTGAAGTCAGTAAAATAATAAATAGTGAAAAAAAATCTCAAAACCACAAAGCTTGGAAACTGTTACTAAGAATAACAGAAGGTTAAAGCTAATATTTTGAATCTTTTTCATTTAGACATATGTATGTCATGCCTGGGGTGAACTGTGATTCCTCTCAAAACATTTGGTTATATAGCAAAATGAAACAGAATGCAGGTACATACCCACATGGATTGCCAACATTCACTTCACGTTAGTTTTACAGAAGTAGGTGTAGAGAGAAAATGAAAATATATAAAAATTAGGGTTAAGGGCTAAAATACTCATTTGCAGAACCGAGCGTTGTGGGTCCACCATAGGAAGGAGTGGTAAATCTTGGATGAAATTAAAGATTTGTCTTCTTAAATCATGAAAGACAGAAATCAATAGACATGTGCATGCCCAATTTTTTTTGTTTAGTATGAATTTTGGTTTTGTCATATTTGTTATGTTGTTTGGCATCCGTTTTGTATATTTGTTGGTCCAGGTGGATTCAAAACATTTTGACATTTTGAAGTTTTTTCCAAAAGACTGCTATACATTTGATATATTATCGGACAATATTTTCAGACGCTAGTCCAAGCCACCGAGAGAAATGGCATACACTTTTAGGACAATATTTATTGGTGTCAAGTGCATCCAAATTAACATATGGAATGGAATGAAATTCAGATCCCTTCTTATCCAAATCTAAATTAGCTAAAGAATCCAAAAGATAAATTCATTTCTCCATGGGCCCAAACTACTATTGCATGTGATGTCAATGAGGAAGTTAATGCATTTGTTCATTTTGTTATAACTTTTTTCACATTCATTGACATTCGTTACTACGTCCATTCAGAGATTCCTATATATCTGAATCTGTGAAAATTACATTTTCGTCCGAAAAACGAGCCGTAATGAAAAGAAATGCACTATCTAGAAATCAGAGTCAGTGGCTATAATATTTACTGGTTTATAAATATATATTGTTAGAACTAGCTTCAACAAAACACATAAACATTAGCTTGGCTTACACAAAGAGATGGGCCGAACCCCTCCCCTGTTCAGTTCACAGAAGAACTCCTGAACAAGGATAAAGTTCTGACCCAAAAGGAGAACCCCATTGATGTCTAAGAGAACCGAACAGGAAAAATCAAAAATGCTCATTCTGAAGGCTTATATGCATGTAATTGCCTATTAAACAGGTATGGGGGTCTGGGTACTGTCCTGGGGGACATGTATAAATTCAAACACTTTTTTTTTAAATTTATCATTTTTTCAGGAGCAGTGACCTTCAGGTATTGTATAAATTTTAAGGGGAACCCCACACCAAAATAAGAAACAAATGGCGTGGGGTCCCGCCAAAATCCATACCAGACCCTTTTTTGAGCATGCAACTTGGCAGGTCAGAAAAAGGGGTAGATGAGCTCTGCCCCCCCAACCCAGATCAACTTGTGCCGATTTTGATAGGGACAAGGGTCTCATCCCCACAACCCTGAGTTGTGGTTGTGGGAGTCTGCAGGCAGGGGGTTATCAGAATCTAGAAGCCCCCTTTAAGAAGGGGGCCCCCAGGTCCCAGGCCCTCACCTACAATAAGTGAATGAGTATAGGGTATACATAGTAACCCTACCCATTAGCCAAAAAAGTTTCAAAAAGTAATAATAACACAGGTCTTAGCTGAGGTACTGCAGCATATTCCAACCCAGACTGCAAATGTCTCCACAGGGTCCCCTGGTGACACCCTGCCAGGCACCAAAAGTCACCTTCTTCAAAAGATGACATCCTAGAATGATGTGGAGACCTTCCTATGTACTTTTGAGAGAACTGCTGAGTGGCAGGCCTGACCTAAAGACCACTGGGCTGCATTTGTGGCCCCACTGTTAGCAGGGGACTCCCAAAAGGCATACTTTGATTTGTCCACAGAGGATGCCCGAGATTATGACAAACTAAAAGCTGAGATCTTGTGGCATCTGGGAGTCACTGCGGCAGTGAGAGCGCAGCAACTACATAGTTGGAGTTTCAAAGCAGACGGATTCCCCCGCTTCCAAATGTATGACCTAATCAACCTGGTCAAACGGTGGCTGCAGTCAGAGATACTCACAGGGCCTCAAATAGCGGAGAGAGTTGCAATGGACGGTTCCTGAGAGCTCTACCTCCTGAGTTGCAGAGATGGGTGAGGCAAACTGATCCAAATGCGAAGGATGTTCTTCTAGTTGAGCTGGTGGAATGCTACTTTTATGGCAGTGAACCTATTTGTTGGGTATGCAGTTTCAAGATAACGGTCAAAAATCCCCCATGGCCACCCGGTCAACCTCAGTATCACAGCATGTCAAGCCAATAAGGGGAAGTCCTGACAGGCCAGGGAGAGTGGTCGGAGGGTCACCCTTAGCTAAAAGACCCTGTCTGGAAAGCCCTCCTGGACTCTGGAAGCCTGCTCATCCTGGTCCATACCCGGCTTGTGGACCCCAAACAGCTGACCTAGCATTGACTAGGAGTGGAATGTGTGCATAGTGACTGTAAAAAGTACCCCGCAGCACTGGTGACCTTTGAAACCATCTCAGGATCTGTTTGCCATGAAGGGACTGTGTCCACTATCCTATTGCACAGTGTAATACTGGGGAGAGACTTTCCACCCTTTTCAGGAACTCTGCAGTGGGAAGGTTAAGAGTCCCGCGCTTGGACTTTCTAACAGGGCTGCAGGGGGGAACCCCAACCCCTTTGAACCAAAGGTTGAAGAAAATGTTGTAGGGGTGACCTGATGAAAATTTGCCTTTTCCCCTAGCATTCTATGCAGGTGAACCAGAGGTGACCCCTGAGATCCTAGAAGAATTGCCCAGTGAGCAGATCTAGAGGTCTCAGGGGACAACTTTGGGACCGCCCAGTTACAGGATCCTACTCTTGTACAAGCCTGTAAAAATGTTAAGGTATACAGATGGACCACGGTGGCCCCAGGGCTGGAGAGTGTGTTTTCTCTTACCGCGGTTAACCATGGCATGTTGTATCAGGTTGACAAAATTTAGGGTGAGTTTGTGGAACAACTTGTGATGCCTGGCCCTTATAGGAGGACAGTGTTAACCCTGGCCCATACACATCGCCTGGTGGGTCACCTAGTCTATGAAAAGACCAAATAACCTATTTTACAGTGTTTCTTTTGGCCCGGCAGACATGCTGATATGAGAAAGTATTTTGAGTAATGCCCTGAGTGTCAAAAGGCAGCCACTATGTCCTATTACCGTAGCCCACTGGTGCCATAGCCCATGATTGAGGTTTCTTTTGACCAAATTGCTATGGATCTGATAGGGCCAGTAGTTAATTCTGCTATTAGTATGTCCTAATGGTCATAGACTATGCCACCCGGTACCCTGAGGCTGTTCTCTTAAGAAACACTTCCTCCAAGACAATAGCCAAAGAGTTATTCACCTTAGATCGAAGCCCCCATAGCGGTCCCTGTATACCACTCTGGCCTGCGACATCACTCCCGGAGTTAATTCCGGGTATCGCGGGCTCCTGTGCTGTGATTGGCCAGAGCCGCGATGACATCAATCCCACGCATGCGGGCGCGAGTCGCCGGTAACGGCACACTAGCTGAAGCAACGGCACGAATGTGTCATTGCTTCAGTGCACATGTGCCGATGATGTCAGCACATGCTGATACAAGGGATATCTCCTAAGCTGTGCAGGTTTAGGAGATATCTGGGGTAGCTACAAGTAAGCCTTATAGGCTTATGTGTAGTAAAAAGTGGTCTGTAAGTCTTTACAACTATTTTAAGCATCTGCATACTTCGGTTTATAACCCACAGACAGATGGTTTAGTAGAACGGTTTAACAAAACCCTCAAGAGTATGCAAAAGAAGGTGGTGGCTAAAGATAGGAGAGACTGACATTGTCTACTGCCATATCTGTTGTTTGCAATTAGAGAGGTCTCCCAGTGTTCCATGGGGTTCTCACCCTTTGAACTTGTGTATGGGAGGCATCCCCAAGGGTTGCTGGATATTGCTAAGGAAGCACGGGAGACTGAAACTACTCCAAACTACTCCCTACCGAAGTGTCATAGAGCATATCTCAGTCATGCAGGATAGAATTGCCTCAGTAATGCCCCTGATTCCAGAAGAATTCCATGCAGCAAGCCCAGTGTCAGGTTCGGGTATGGAGATCGAGATGCTAAGAGGCTTCCACCTTGCGGCAAAGCATAGTGCCCCTGGAGTTGGAGACAGGGAGCGTGGTGCTCAAAAGAAGCACGGTTTGACAGTTGCTTGCTTGTAGTCAGATGAGCTGGTCACTGAGGGATGACTGTACCAGGCTGATAACGATAGCTGTACTTGTGGTGCTTAGTAAGAGGAGAAACCATTAGCCAGGCCAGAGATCATACAGGATAAATCAGTCCGGAGCATAAACAGGGGCAAGCCAAGGTCATACACAGGAGACAGGAACAGAAACAAAGTCCAGATGCAAGCCAAAGGTCAAACCGGGATATCAGGAAGTGAGGCCAAGACAAGCTGGTCAATAACAGGTAGTCCACAGGTCAGGAAGCAGAATCACAAGGCACACAGGGAAGCTGAGATAATCCAGCAATGTTCTGTCTGTAATGGCTGGTTTAAATAGGGCAGTTGGCGACAGTGTCTGTCACACCACTTGTGCGCCGCCACGCATGCGCCGGTGCACGCTGATACGCGGCACACGCTCCTGCACGCATCTGAACTCTCTGTGGGTGTCCATGTTGGATTTGGGCGACATTGGCAGTCCTCTACGGCCATGTCCCTGACACCCAGGAAGCACAGAGTCGAGAGTACAATAGGGAGATTGTGTATTTGTTTTAGTCCTCACGATGGAAAGTAAGTTCCTATCTACGTAGCAAGGACCCTATGAAATACTGGTAAAGGCTGGGGAGGTAAACTATAAGGTATACCAACCAGACAGGCAGAAAAAAGAGCAGATCTATCATGTAAATTGAATTAAAGCATGTAAAGACAGGGAAGCTCTCCTAGTCCTGAGTGATCAGCCATTAAAGAAAGAGGTTGTTATAAGTGAGGTTCAGATACCAGACTTTATGTCCCAACAGCAGAAGGTCAGATGGTTTCTGCAGTGCAGTAAAGACTTCTTCTCAGAGTATCCAGGCTGCACAAATATAATTAAACATGACATTGTAGCTGACTCTAAGGTTCAGGTGCGGCTTAAGCCTTATCGCATTCCAGAGGTCCACAGACAGGCCATAGCAGAGGAAGTACAGATGGTGTTCAAACTTGGGGTGATAGAGAAGTCCAAAAGTGAGTGGTGTATTCCTATAGTCTTGGTTCCCAAACCAGAAAGGTCCTTAAGATTTTGCAACGGATTGTTTCCAGTGGATGATGGAGGAGATCCTTAGCTCACATCAACATTATTCTGCCACCTATCTAGATGATGTGGTTATTTGGAGCACAGATTGGGAAAGTCACCTACCCAAAGTGCAGGCTGTCATAATTTCTATTAGAAAGGACAGCTTAACCACAAACCCAAAGAAGTGTGCCATAGGGTTAGTACAGGCCGGTATCTGGGATACACCATTGAACGGGACCTAATCAAACCCAAAGTCCATAAGGTAGAAGCCATTAAAGACTGGCCTGCTCCTGCCACCAAGAAACAAGTTAGAACCTTCCTAGGCATGGTTGGGTATTATAGGAGGTTCATCCCAAACTTTGCCACAATGGCAGCACCCTTAACTGACCACACCAAGGGCTCCTCTGTAGCAATTAGGTGGATTTCCAAGGCTGAAGCAGCTTTTCAAAATCTGAAGGAGGCACTGTGTAGAAAAGCCTGTGTTGGTGGCCCCAGACTTTGGCAAGGAGTTTGTGGTCCAGACTGATGCCTCGAGTATAGGTTTGGGGGTTGTTTTGTCACAGGCAGAATGTGGAGAGGAACACGAGATGGTCTATTTGAGTTGGAAGCTGACCCTGGCAGATGAAAATTATAGTATTGTGGAGCTAGAGTGCTTGGCCATTAAGTGGGCCTTGGAGGCTCTACGGTACTACTTGCTGGGGTGCCACTTCCTACTCATAACAGACCATGCTCCCTTGAAATGGATGGCCCAGGCTAAGGATCATAATGCAAAGGTTACCCATTGGTTCCTGGCCCTCCAAGATTTCATTTAAAGTGGAGCACAGGGCTGGTTGTAACCAAAAAAATGTGGATGCCCTTTCTAGAACCCACTGTTTAATATCTGGTGTTCCAACCTACATATTCAAACAGAGGCGTATGTGACAAACAGTCCCTGTCAGTTATTGATGGAGTATATCTGTCACATAGAATCTTGAGATTCTTAAGGTAAATGGGTGGCAGTGAGAGGTCTGTTCAACAAGGGGTTAAGCACTGGCCACACCTTGCTTCTCACCTGGGTATAATTTTGCCTTGTCTGGGTTTAATCAGTGTGGTGCTGAGAGAGGAGAAGGCAGGCTATGAGGGAACATGCCTGCAGGACTGAAGCAGACCCAGGGAGGTCTCTCTATTAGCCAGGAGGCTTATATTAATTTGATGGACTTTTGGGGACTATGTTTCTACCCCTGTGAGGGAAGCCTTTCCTGTTTGCTTTATTTGCTGACCAAATAAACATGGGCAGGAAGCCCTTAACTAGTTGCTGACCGCCGGCCGTCAAATGACAGCCAGGCGGCACAGCTATTGTGGCGGGAGGCCGTCATATGACGGCCTCCCGTTTAAACAGGGATGCGCGCGATCGTGCCCGCGCATCCCTGTTTCTTCGGTGGCGGCGTGTCACGGAGACACCGCTCGCCACCGAAGGGGGTGAACAGCCATTCGTTATGGCTGTTTACCACGTGATCGGCCGTGATGAAGTCACGGCCGATCACAGATGGTCACACCCCCTACGTGCACGGCGCATGCGCGCGATCGCGTGCGCGCTGCGCGTGCACGTCGGTGGCGGCGTGTTCCCCGGGAACACTGCTCGTCACCGACACTGGTAAACAGCCATTGGCTGGCTGTTTACCCACGTGATCGGCTGTGATCCTTTCACAGCCGATCACTAAAATGTAAACAAACCGCGGTAACGGGATGTTACCGGGTTCTCCTCCTCACACACCGATCGTGTGTGAGGAGGAGATTGCGGTAACATCTCGTTACCGCATACAGTGTACACCAAACATACTGATTGCCCCCCCCCAATAAAGAGGACCTGTCACCACCCCTCATAGTACCTGTCAATCACAGTCCATCAGAGTACCTGTCACAGTCCATCAGAGTATTTGAGTACCTGTCCCAGCCCATCAGAGTACCCGAGTACCTGTCCCAGCCCATCAGAGTACCCGAGTACCTGTCCCAGCCCATCAGAGTACCCGAGTACCTGTCCCAGCCCATCAGAGTACCTGTCCCAGCCCATCAGAGTACCCGAGTACCTGTCCCAGCCCATCAGAGTACCCGAGTACCTGTCCCAGCCCATCAGAGTACCCGAGTACCTGTCCCAGCCCATCAGAGTACCCGAGTACCTGTCCCAGCCCATCAGAGTACCCGAGTACCTGTCCCAGCCCATCTGAGTACCCGAGTACCTGTCCTAGCCCATCTGAGTACCCGAGTACCTGTCACAGTTCATCTGAGTACCCGAGTACCTGTCACGGCACATCAGAGTACCCGAGTACCTGTCACGGCACATCAGAGTACCCGAGTACTTGTCACGGCACATCAGAGTACCCGAGTACCTGTCACGGCCCATCAGGGTACCCGAGTACCTGTCACGGCCCATCAGGATACCCGAGTACCTGTCACGGCCCATCAGGGTACCCGAGTACCTGTCACAGTCCATTAGAGTACCGAGTACCTGTCACAGTCCATTAGAGTACCGAGTACCTGTCACAGTCCATTAGAGTACCGAGTACCTGTCACAGTCCATTAGAGTACCGAGTACCTGTCACAGCCCATCTGAGTACCCGAGTACCTGTCACAGTTCATCTGAGTACCTGTCACCGCCCTTCAGAGTACCCAAATACCAGTCACCAAACCATCAGAGTACCTGTCACCAGGCCATCAGAGTACCTGAGTACTTGTCACCAGGCCATCAGAGTACCCGAGTACCTGTCACCAGGCCATCAGAGTACCCGAGTACCTGTCACCAGGCCATCAGAGTACCCGAGTACCTGTCACCAGGCCATCAGAGTACCCGAGTACCTGTCACCAGGCCATCAGAGTACCCGAGTACCTGTCACCAGGCCATCAGAGTACCCGAGTACCTGTCACCAGGCCATCAGAGTACTCGAGTACCTGTCACCAGGCCATCAGAGTACCCGAGTACCTGTCACCAGGCAATCAGAGTACCCGAGTACCTGTTCCAGTCCATCTGAGTACCCGAGTACCTGTCACAGTCCACCTGAGTACCCGAGTACCTATCTCCAGCCCATCAGAGTACCCGAGTACCTATTTGCAGCCCATGTCTCATAGAATATACGTTGGGGTGTTTACTTTCCAAAATGGGGTCATTTTGTGGGTAATTTCACTGTCCTGGTGGTCCAGGACCTTCAAAAGTGTGATGGGTAGGAATGAAATAAGATGTGTCATTTATGCTCCTAGAACGCCTGAACGTACTACTTCAATGTTTGGCCCATCTATGTGGCCAGGCTGTGTAAAAGTCCTACACATGTGGTATCGCCATACTCGGGAGGAGTAGCAGAATGTATTTTGGGGTGTAATTTTTGCTATATACATGTTATGTGTTAGAAATATCTTATAAATTGACAATTTTGTGTAAAAAAAAATGCGTTTTAATTTTTTTCCACATATTCCAAAAACTTCTGGAAAAAAATGAACCGTTCAAAAGACTCATTATGCCTCACAGATTATACGTTGGGGTGTTTGCTTTCCAAAATGGGGTAATTTTATGGGAAATTCCATTGTGCTGGTACTCCAGGGCCTTTAAAAGTGTAATAGGTGGTTGAGAAACGAGATGCGTAATTTTTGCTCATAGAACGTCTGAAGGTACTACATCAATGTTAGTGCTCTGTATGTGGCCAGGCTGTGTAAAAGTCTCACACACGTGGTATCGCCGTACTCGGAAAGAGTAGCAGAATGTATTTTGGGGTGTAATTTTTGCTATATACATGCTATGTGTTAGAAATATCTTATAAATTGACAATTTTGTGTAAAAAAAAATGCGTTTTAATTTTTTTCCACATATTCCAAAAACTTCTGGAAAAAAATTAACCATTCAAAAGACTCATTATGCCTCACAGATTATACGTTGGGGTGTTAGCTTTCCAAAATGGGGTGATTTTATGGGAAATTCCATTGTCCTGGTACTCCAGGGCCTTCAAAAGTGTAATAGGTGGTTGAGAAATGAGATGCGTCAGTTTTGCTCGTAGAACGTCTGAAGGTACTACATCGATGTTTGTGCTCTGTATGTGGCCAGGCTGTGTAAAAGTCTCACACATGTGGTATCGCCGTACTCGGGAAGAGTAGCAGAATGTATTTTGGGGGGTAATTTGTTGTATACATATGCTGTGTGTGAGAAATAACCTGATAATATGACAATTTAGTAAAAAAAAAAAAAAAAAAAAAAAATCTTCATTTTGCAAAGAATTGTGGGAAAAAATGACAACTTAAAAAAACTCACCATGCTACTTACTTAATACCTTGGGATGTCTACTTTGTAAAAAGGGGTCATTTGGGGGGTATTTGTACTTTCCTGACTAGTTAGAGTCTCAAGAAATGAGATACACCTGATGTACTGAAGGCCTGATCAGAAGTGATGAATTTTCAGTGATTGGCACCATAGATTGTAGACTCTATAACTTTCACAAAGACCAAATAATATATACTAATGTGGGTTATTTTTACCAAAGATATGTAGCAGTATAAATTTTGGCCAAAATGTATGAAGAAAAATTACTAATTAGCAAAAATTTATGACAGAAACGAAGAAAAAGGCATTTTTTTTCACAAAATTTACGTTTTATTTTATTTATAGCACAAAAAATAAAAAACCCACTAGTGATTAAATACCACTAAAAGAAAGCTCTATTTGTGTGGAAAAAGGGACGCAAGTTTCATATGGATACTGTGTTGGATGACTGAGTAATTGTCATTCAAAGTGTGAGAGCGCTGAAAGCTGAAAATTGGTCTGGTCAGGAAGGGGGTGTAACTGCACTGTACTGAGGTGGTTAAACTAGCATATGGCTGGATAACCTGCTTGAAAACTCTTCACTTGAAGCTAACTGCCCACAGTATCCTTTTCACTCCTGATGAAGTAAAAATATGAAAGGCGGGAAACGCATTGTGCTTTACAATACTTTACCTCATACCTATTAGATTTCTACCTGGATGAAAACTCTGGGTGATACAAAACAGAACTATTACAATTAGTCTCTTTTAAATGTTACGTTTGTGGCTGCAGCTTTGAACAGCTTACCTGTCTCTCACGTTTTCCATGTTTGCTGTTGCTTTTCCTTCCCTGAATAAAGACTTCTTCCTTCCTTGGAACTCCTGTCAAAGTCCTGGCGTTACACCTTACAGGAGGTAGTGGTACCCTGTTCATGTATTTAGGTACTCTTGCACCCTCTATGTTGGTTTACATTCCAAAGTGCAGTTTGGGGCTAACCCCGCAGTTCCTCTGATATCATGCCCGAGAAATCTGTTTAATTAAATCTGCTCAGTACAATTTGGAATTGCCTGAGCACAAAAATCACTCTGTGACTGTATTCCTAGGCTTCAGTTTCATTTTCCTTGTTCCTGATCCCAGTTTTAGTTTCTGACTCCTAGTAAAGATTCAGCTTCACCTTTACCTATGACTATGATTCCTGTCTGCCATCTGCCCAGACTCCCTGCCTTTCTTTTTTGTTTATATCAGAATTTTTTTTATTATGCCAACAAATCAAGAGACATGTAGTTCAACAAACAATACAGGTAAATACAGCCCAAGATGAACATCACAAAATTCAAAATTTTCCAAACCACGCATGTACTAATAATAAAACCTAGGTAATGTATTACCACAGAATAGTTTGGTAAATGTGAAGTATTGGACACATATAATAAGAAAATAGTATCAAGGCACAATAGTATTAAGGCAAGAACAATAATAAAAAAAAAAAAAAAACACAATGCAAAACAAAACAATTAAACAGGAATATGCGTTATTCCTCTTCCTGAAGGAAAGACTAACAGCCAATGGGCCGTGTACCCACTAGAGTAGTGCCATCTTCAGACAAAAAATAACAAAAGCAGACTCCAGAGAACAGATGTAACTCTCCGTACATTCCTGCTTATCTTTAACTGCTTCAGCCCCGGAAGATTTTACCCCCTTCCTGACCAGAACACTTTTTTGCAATTTGGCACTGCGTCACTTTAACTGACGAACGAAATTGACGACCTTTTTTTCACACATATAGAGCTTTCTTTTGGTGGTATTTGATCACCTCTGCAGTTTTTATTTTGTGCGCTATAAACAAAAAAAGACTGACACTTTTGAAAAAAAATGCAATATTTTTTACTTTTTGCTATATTAAATATCCCCCAAAAACATATAAAAAACAATTTTTTTCCTAAGTTTAGGCTGATGTGTATTTTTCTACATATTTTTGGTTAACAAAAAAATTGCAATACGTGTATATAGCTTGGTTTGCGCAAAAGTTATAACGTCTACAAAATAGGGGATAGTTTTATGGCATTTTTATTATTTTTTTTTTTATTAGTAATAGTGGTGACATCAGACACTTTTTGACACTATTTTGGGACTATTTTCATTTATACAGCGATCAGTGCTATAAAAATGCACTGATTACTGTGTAAATGACACTGGCAGGGAAAGGGTTAACCACTAGGGGGTGATGATGGGTTTAATGTGTCCTAGGGAGTGATTCTAACTGTGGGGGGATGGACTTCAACTAACATGACAGCGATCACTGTTTCTAAAGACAGGGAGCAGTGATCTCTGTCATGACACAAGGCAGAACAGAGAAATGCCTTGTTAACATAGGCACTTCCCCATTCTGCGGCTCTGTGACACGATCGCCGGGAGAGCAGTGTACATCGAGTCCGCTGGTCCCGCGACCACGGTCACACTGTACGCGTGCCTGTTATCCCTGCCTCTTAAAGGGGGACGTACAAGTACGTCCATTTGTGCACCGCTGCCATTAAGTCGATGTATATCGACGTGCAGTAGTTTGCAAGTGGTTAACGATGATCGCGTCCCTTGAATTTTTAGTTCTTAGTGGTTTTACCAGCTGTCACTGACCTGAATGTACCCAGGATACTAAGTTTTTCCACATAAAAGCCCATCATCTCTTGCAGGATGCACTGCTGATTACTGTGCAGCTGCATAGACTCTGTGCTTTGGCCTTTTTTAGGGTCTGTATTGACTAGTTGATGTAGAAGGTCATTAACAACCAATTTTCATGAATAATTAACTACTTCAATACGGAGCACTTTAACCCCCTTCCGGCCCAGGCCAATTTACAGCTTTCAGCGCTGTCCTCCTTTGAATGACGTGGTCATGCAACATTATACCTACATGAAATTTGTATATTTTTTTTCACAAAAATAGAGCTTTCATTTGTTGGTATTTAATCACCACTGGGTTTTTAACTTTTTGCTAAAGAAATGAAAAAAAAAAAAAAACATTTTGAAAACAAATGCTTAATTTTTTCTGTTCTACAGTTTTGTAGGAAAGGTATAGAGTCCACAAACTATTGTGTGTGTATATATATATATATATATATATATATATATATATATATATATATATTGTGGTAGTACGGAATCTCCAATCCTGGGACCGGGTTTTTGGAACAGCCAGCAGTCTGGCTGGATGATTGCACAGGTGGGTCTTGGGCTTAAAACAAAGCCAACACCATGGTTCTGGGCTCCACCCTCCCGAGGAGTCCAGGCGTGTAAGGGAGAAGAAGTGTGCATGTCTGCACAGGTCGGTCTGTCAGAGCAGACAGAGGGTCCAAGCTTGTGGGCTGAAAAAGAAGCTAGTAAAGAGTGCTGAGGTACTGGGTGTACAGGAACTCTGTTAAAGAGCCAAGAGGGCTGCAGCAGAAGTCTGAGCAGCATTGCTGCTAAAGAGAGCCAGGTGGCTTGGTATTTTTGGTTCTACGTACATTATTGCTGTGGAAAGCTGAAACCCCTGTGTGGGCAACTATTTTGTTATCGGACTTTTCTTTCTTTAATAAAAGTGGGCCTACAAGCCCTTAAAACGGCATATCTGGCGTGGACTCAGCTCACTGGTAAGCTCTACCTTAAAGCTAAAATAACCCCCAAATATTACAAGTGGTGGAGAATGCGGGCAGAAGACGGTGGAATCCGGGTCCTTGCTCTACAGTAAGTTCAAGTCAGGAACTATTGGCTGTGTGTGGAAGTGCAGCCAGGCAAAAGGCATTGCGTGTTGCAGGTGGTGTACCTGTGAATGAAAAGTCAAATATTTTTTTTTTTCTCTTGCTATGAACTGCGTTTGTGTGCATGAGACAGCACAATCAGTGTGTGCAATGTGCAGGTGAGGAAAGCTTGCATGAAGAGAAAAGCAACTTGCTTTAAAAGAGACAGAGCTCTGTGGTTGGAGGGGTTGTTACCGCCCGAACGAGCCCCATACATACCTGATCAGAGTGTATCAAGGAGAAAAAGGGCTGGGGTTGTCCCTAGCAACACGGGTGCAATGAGTGCACAGGTGACTGCTGTTATGGAGAGTCCACCAGCATTTGAATCTGCAGTGGATTGGTGCAAGCGGCATTTAGCAGCACTGAACCAAGCTACAGAGGAAAGGAAGCCAACCCTCAGTGCAAGGGGAAAGCCGCTGGATGTCCATAACTGGAAGAGGGCTGTTGTTGCCCCTGGCAAAGCTGCTGCAGTTAAAACAACAGCTATTGTGAAAGATGTGAATGTGTCACAGCATGAGATGGGATCCAGCAGAGAGAAGCCCATGCGATATGCAAGGAGAGAGGCTGATCAAAGGCTAAGGATGAGAGTGGTTGCCCATAGCAACGCAGAGGAAGCCAGTCGGGCTGTCTCTGTACTATGGGCTATGTCTAATAACGATCGTGGAAAGTGGCTTAAGGAGGAGCCAATTTATCATGTTGGAAAGAGCCAGCAAAGTTCTGCTGGGAGAGTGCGGTCTCCCATGGCAACCGGAGTGAAATTTATGCCTGAAAGGAGCTGCAGTAGAGGTTTGGTTCAGCGTCCCCACAAAGAGGCCTGTGCATTCCGGCCAGCTGGGAATCACCAAGAGAGAATCGCTTTGGGAAAAAATCGTCCAGTACCATGCCTGGAATGTGGCCAGCTGAGGCATGGCAGGTTTTCTTGCCCTAGGTTGTGGAATACGGCTGGAGATAATGTTACTGAGAAAAAAGTTTTGTCTGTAGGCCCAGATTCCGGTGAAAATATGTTTGCAGTCACCCCTAGCAACAAGAAGTTTCCTGTGGTGCCTGCAGGGGGTGCTAAACGGTGGGAGATGCCTGCTGTAGTTTCATCCCATGGCCACCAGGAGGAGTTGGCCAGTAAAAGTGCAGCAGAGGACTGGTGCATAAGACGACGTACTCAAATGAAGATGGTGACCCCAACTACTGCGGTGGGTAAGACTGTCTTTAATGAAATGATGGCTGGAACTGCTGATTTCATGTATAAAAGGACTGGTTACGAGACTGTCCATGACGATGTGAGAGTGACCCCAGTTAGTGGGGCCACTGAATGTGCACTTGAGAATGACTTTTCCCTATATAGTGGGAATGCAAGGGTTAAAATCCAAATAGAACCTGTTGATGTCTAAAAGTGTTGTGTCTAATGACTATCAGGCTCAAGTTGACCATGGGCTAGGACAGCCTACAAATGCGAAAAATGCTATAAGTGTTACTGTTAATGAAAAGTTTAATGCTGTTGGGAAAACTTTTGCTCTGAAAGAACCTGGGGTTATCAAAAATGGGCCGTTGCCTGTAGCAACTGGTGGTAAGACAGCACAGTTGTCCACAGGAATCTCCAGGGAACTTCATGTGTTGGAGTCAGAGGTTGCCCTGGACAACTGCGATGTCACTCTGGTGGGACAGAATGGAACTGTACCGTGTAATGGTAATGTGTTAGTGCAAGCTGCTAGTACTAAAAATGTGCAGGTATATGGTGTATTGCAACCTGTGCTACCACAGTCTGACATGATTTACAATGACTGGTGTAATGAGTCTGCAGCTGAGCCAGTCTGTTCTTATGTGTCTCCTTGGGCAGATGGATCGGTGCTGAGGAATACCGCAGAAGGGAGCGCACATACAACAGATTGGGATAGTTGGAGCAAAAATCTTATCTCCCTGATAGATAGGGCTTTTATGCACAAAGATAAGGTGGACATGGTTTCTGCTGGGCCAGCAGGAGGGGCTGCAGAACAGCCTGTACCTGAGGGCACGGTGGCTGCTGCAGGAGTTAACCCTGGTGAGCAGGATGAACCAAATAAGGGCACAGCAGAGACATTGTCCGTGACCCACAAAACTGAGGTTGACATGGAGTGTCAACCTGACGTCACTGGTAATGTTCTGGAGCAGTTCACTGATGCTGAGCCTGAGAAGTTGGGTATGAGTCCAGCAATTGGCAGCGCTCTGGTGGAGCACCAGGCTGTGTTTACCTCCAGCCAGGAGGAGGTTCCGTTAACCATTGCAACTTTTCAAGTCTCAGCAAGTGAGTCTCTCTGCATCCCCAGTGTCATGAAAATTCCCAGGAAGGACTTGGGTCTGGAGTCAAGGGCCTGGTTATTAACCAAAGCATTAAAAGAGATGCTTGAACTTTGGGATGTACAGCCAATCTATACTAGTGTGTCTCCTCCACAGTCTGATGGGCTGGTACTGCGCAGTACCACTAGGTGGAGCACTGTATGGCAGGCTGTACAGAGCAAAGCAAAACGGGACAGGAATGATTTATTCCTATATTTGCTACTTTTGTTAAAAGTTGCCGCTACGTATGCGGCTAGATTAGATCCAGAAGAAATATTTGAGACAGACGTTGGAGAAGTTGAAAATAAGCCTAAAATGTCTGTGGTTACACCTCCTAACAGCCAGATGGGAAGCATTTCTGCTGCTATGGTCCAGTGTGGTGCTGGTCAGTTGGTGAAGGGCGTGTATACTGCACCAGTAGAAAAACCACATGAGGTGGAAGGGCCATGTGTGGACCTGAAAGCAGCAGAGATCCTGACCAGGGCTCAAACAAAGGTGGTTAAAGAGACTGGGGTCCCCAGTCCAGTGCTTGGTTTAGGTGACAAACCTAATAAGGTCCCCGGGACAGGGGAATGGACAAGGAGCGTGATAAAAATTGTATGTGGATCAGACGAGAGCTGGCCTGTTCCGGTGGATAAAAATACAGATGGCATCAGAACAGGTCAAGTGGTAGGACAGCTGCCTGCAGAGTGGGTGAACCCAGGTGGAGGTGGCGTCCTGTGAGGTTCCTGTGGGTGAAGGCGGCCCTCTGGTATGTATGCCCTCTACAGACTCTGCCCTAGCAAATTTTGAAAAAAAAGGCATTGGTGACATGTGCAACATTGAGAGGTCTAATGTTGGTTTGAATATGTCTGTCAATGATGAACCAAATAATGTGTTAATGGTACATGATAATGTGGTGCCCAAAGGTACAGGTAAACCTGGTAATCAATTAGTGACTGCTGAGTCAGGTACCAGAAATAAGAGGTGGGTTTCCGTTCTAAATACTATAGAAATAGGCCCCCTACAGTCTCAGAACAGTACTGCTGAGAGAGTTTTGGGGAAACCTGGGAACCTGAAGCGTGGAGGCAGAAGGGTTGGTAGAAAGACCAACGGGAACCCATTAAGATTTCAGGAGAGGAAGTGCTTATGGAAATGCACTCGGAAGAAAAGTTGGGAAGGTTGCATCAAAGCTCATAGAGTGACAGTAAGGCTTAGAGGGAGACACCAAAGGAGACATTGGGTGGAGTTCCCCGTTAGGAGAAGCGAGGTTGGACAGGAGGGTACTTCTGTAAATGGTATCTGGCACAGAGGTGCCAAAAGTAACTTGGGTGTTCCGCCCTCTGGGTCGAAACAAAGGGGGGGGGGGGGATATGTGGTAGTACGGAATCTCCAATCCTGGGACCGGGTTTTGGGAACAGCCAGCAGTCTGGCTGGATGATTGCACAGGTGGGTCTTGGGCTTAAAACAAAGCCAACACCATGGTTCTGGGCTCCACCCTCCCGAGGAGTCCAGGCGTGTAAGGGAGAAGAAGTGTGCATGTCTGCACAGGTCGGTCTGTCAGAGCAGACAGAGGGTCCAAGCTTGTGGGCTGAAAAAGAAGCTAGTAAAGAGTGCTGAGGTACTGGGTGTACAGGAACTCTGTTAAAGAGCCAAGAGGGCTGCAGCAGAAGTCTGAGCAGCATTGCTGCTAAAGAGAGCCAGGTGGCTTGGTATTTTTGGTTCTACGTACATTATTGCTGTGGAAAGCTGAAACCCCTGTGTGGGCAACTATTTTGTTATCGGACTTTTCTTTCTTTAATAAAAGTGGGCCTACAAGCCCTTAAAACGGCATATCTGGCGTGGACTCAGCTCACTGGTAAGCTCTACCTTTAAGCTAAAATAACCCCCAAATATTACAATATATATAATCTAATTTCTTGACGCCCAAAAATGCCAGGACAGTACAAATATTCCCCAAATTACCCCTGTTTTGACAGTTCAAGTTATTTAGTAAGAGGCAAGGCCAGAAGTACATTTTTTGTTTTATTTTTGTGCATCATCTTTGCCATTATCATTGTAGTAAAGTTTCATCACATTATTGGTGTGGTGGTGATCAGGAGCACTGACTGGTGACTGTATATAAAAAACAAAAAACAAAACTTTTTTTCAAATTTTTTTTTTTACACACTCTAACATGAGTAATAAATACAGTGTTACCATAGTAATATAATATAGTAATAGGATTTTTAGGATTTTTTTTACACACTATGATTGTTTATAACAATGAATTTCACTATTATAAGCAATCGTTTTTTCTGAATGAAATGTATTCATTCAGTGTTTACTATGGTGACTAGCCACAGCTAATATGATGGTACAAATGTGATTGGCCCTGTCTGTACCATGTGATCACTGTGACCAATCACAGAGATCAACACAATGGTACACAGTGAATGGAAGCCATTGATCCTGTACAATAGTCATGCGATCTGCTGTGATCAGTCACAGCGATCAAATGGTACCGGCATTGGGGTAGGCGCTACATTTGGCTCCCAACGTGGGGCAAGACATTTTGCTAAGGTCACCCCTAGCCATGGACTGCAATTACACAGAAATTTTGTTTGGCTCTGTGGGAGAGTGGCAAGAAATGTCTGTGTACATCAGAGACTGTGCTATTGTTCATTTAAACCACATGGGGAAGAACCAAATTGTATTTTTGCTCTTGGGAGATTGTCACCCTGGTCTCTTGTCACTTTATGCCAATGCTGAAGGGGTTAAGGCAGACTCTAGAAGAGTTTTGGCATGCTGCTTGAAGAAAGAGGTAGGCGCTGAAGTTTCTGCTGAGCAGCTGGACCAATCCCTTGGTAGGTGTAGAAATCACCACTCTGCAGAGGAGGAGATGCAGTTGTAAAGAGAAGCATGGCGTACCTTTGAGTTTCCAACGCTGACTGGAAAGTTTGCACCAGGTGTCGGTCCTGGGCCTGATGGGCTGAAAGAAGCTATTACTGACACCGGAGTATGTTTCATCCCCAAAGGTAACCTGGCGATCTACAGGGAGGGAGGCTGCAAAGCGATTGGGCTGTATGTTCAAAGTACTTGGACCTGGCTACAAATAACCAGCCCTGGATCACCTGCAACCACTACGGGGAATCGCTACTGGAGGTAGTATCACCAGCCTTATCACCACGGGTGCTGCAAGTGGACTGGGCCAAGTGTGTTGCTACTACTACTCCGGAACCAGCCCCTGTAGTAGCTGCCACCATTGCTTTGTCTGCTGAAGTGTCTGCTACTGCAGTTACCATGCCTACTACAAAGCCAGGTGCCTTAGTGACCTCCTGTGGTTGATGTCATCTACATTCCCTGATGATGAAATCTCCCAGGGAGAAAGCTGTTTAGCCTGGTAAGCCGGATGTGAATGAGGGCAGTGTGCCTGTTGAGACAGTGAAACCTGTAGCTACAAAGGGTGCAGAGCCAGGGAAGTCTGCCGCTGCATGTTTAACCACTTGCTTACTAGGCACTTAAACCCCCTCCTATCCAGACCAATTTTCAGCTTTCAGTGCTGATGCACCTTGAATGATAATTGTGTGGTCATACAACACTGTACCCAAATGAAATTTTTATCTTTTTTTTTCCCCCAAATAGAGCTTTCTTTTGGTGGTATTTGATCACCTGTGCAATTTTTATTTTTTGTTAAAAGAATGTAAAAAGCCCAAATAAAAAAAAAAATACATTTTATTTTGTTATAAAATTTTAAAACAGGTAACTTTTGTCCGTCATTGATGTATGCTGATGAAGCGGCAGTGATGGGCACTGATGGGTGGCAGTGATGGGCACTGATGGGTGGCAGTGATGGGCACTGATCGATTACACTGATAGGCAGCACTTCTAGGTGGCAATGATTGGCAGCACTGGTGGGCATTGATAGGTGCCACTTGTGGGCATAGATAGGTGCCACTTTCAGGTGGCAATTATGAGGCATAATTGGAAAATAATAGAAAATCTGCGCTTAGTAAAAAGTAAAAAAATTTCTAAAAATCAGCAGCTGAACACTATAACCAGGATACTGGGCACAACAAAACAGAAGAAATAAAAGTGCAGCGCTTAGCCTCAAAATATGAATGTGACTTAGTAAGAAAATATATAAATGTTGTGAAAAACCTAAATAATGCGAACGTCATTAATGAAAAATACTTCCCAAATTCAAATGTCCAATGAAATCAAAAAATCAAAAAAGACATTTATCTATAACTCAAGTGTCCAATGGGGTGAAAAAAACAAACTATGAAACCAAATAGTCAAAAAATGATGATGATGCAGCACAGTGTAGATAATGTCCCATGTGAATATGCAACAAAGAATAATTAATCTTGTTTGTTCAAACAACAATGATGCTTGACCACGTGGACCCTTCACCTCTGTAAATCAATAATGAATGGAGGCTTACCAGATCACCGGTGACCCCCTGTTAAGGGAGGTCAGTCTGCGCAGATATGAACACATAGACGTTTCGATGCAGGAAGCCGGAAAACGACCCAATCCTTCGGATATCACGTAATCACCAAATCGGCTCGGATCCTCTCATAAGCCTCGAAGCGTCATATCACCAGAAAAAAACAAAAATAAAAGTGCGCCAAATCGTGTAGTATGGTTTGAACAGATTTTTATTCAACCGAATGGTTTGAGCGCTAAAAAAAGTGACTCCACCGAGTCATACGGAAATAAACATGTCGTTTAAAAACGAACAGATTGCTAGCAAGAATACAATAAAATAAAAAATAAATGCTAATGCACAAAGGGTGTGAGCATGGCTACCCGACGATCGTTTCGTCAAAGGTCTGATGTCATCAGGGGTACGCCCATACCATTGTGCTAAACCCTTTTATAGCCTACAGGTAAGGTAAGGAGCCATGCCATAGGTTGAAACGAACGCCCTATCACGGGCTTAGTAAATTAACCACCGGAAGTATTAAACCTTCGAACGGGGTCAAGAACTCAAATTAATCCCGTTAGCAAAACGGTTGTGTAACAATACAGGCCGATCGGGATATTTGAGTAATAATGTCTACAGTAGTAGAGAAACCTTATTAAAAATTAAACAAAAAAATTTAACCAAAAAATTAATAAGTATATATAAAAATACAAATAGATATAAATGCCACCATCTAAAAAATTTAGAAGAATTTATATATAAGTATATATGAGTACCGCCATCTAGTGTTTGAAAAAATTATAACTACAAACCAGCATCAACTGCCGAACATTACCAATAGTCTATTTACAAAATAGCCTAGTAAAAAAATGGAACACAAAAAATAAAAGGAAACATGACAATTTTTTTATGCAATAATGAAATACAACTGACATTACAAGAAATATTACAAAAAATATATATATAGTGCCTGATTCCATATAGCTTAATCGGGACCAATGTCCCTTTAAGGTGAGCCGGTGATCTGCTTTTTTTTATGCTCCTCTGTCAGCGTGAGAAGAAAAAGAAAGCGATCACTGAGCTTTTGTTTTGATCATGTGATCAGCTGTCATCGGCTGACAGCTGATCACATGGTAAGGGGCTAAGACCGGCCCCTTACTCAGATCGCTGATCACCCGAGTCACCCCAGTCTCAGTGACTCGGTGATCACAGCGAGCTCGCGTGCGCCCTGTAGGGTGTGCGCAGGGAGCATGCACAGGGGAGGCCGTCATATGACAGCCTCCTGGGAATTCACATCCGCGCTGTGGCCATCATTCAATGTCAAGTTAAAGCCTACACTACTCCTGGCACCATGTCCTCTGGTCTGATGAGCCCAAGATAAACGTATTTAGTTCAGATGGTGTCATGTGTGTGTGGTGGCAACCAGGTGAGGAGTACAAGTGTGTCTTGCCTACAGTCCAGCATGGTGGTGGGAGTGTCATGGTCTGGGGCTGCATGAGTGCTGCCGGAACTAGGGAGCTACAGTTTATTGAGGGAGCCATGAATGCCAACATGTACTGTGACATACTGAAGCAGAGCACAATCCCCTCTCTTTGTAGACTGGGCCACAGGGCAGTATTCCAACATGATAACGACCCCAAACACACCTCCAGGACGACCACTGCCTTGCTAAAGAAGCTGAGGGTAAAGGCGATGGACTGGCCAAACATGTCTTCAGATCTAAACCCTATTGAACATTTGTGGGGCATCCTCAAATGGAAGGTGGAGAAGCGCAAGGTCTCTAACATCCACCAGCTCCGTGATGTCGTCATGGAGGAGTGGAAGAAGACTTCAGTGGCAACCTGTGAAGCTCTGGTGAACTCCATGCACAAGAGGGTTAAGGCAGTGCTGGAAAATAATGGTGATCACACAAAATATTGACACTTTGGGCCCAATTTGGACATTTTTACTTAGGGGTTTACTCCCTTTTGTTGCCAGTGGTTTAGACATTAATGGCTGTGTGTTGAGTTATTTTGAGGGGACAGCAAATATACACTGTTATACAAGCTGTACTCTTGATACTTTACATTGTGGCAAAGTATAATTTCTTTAGTGTTGTCACATGAAAAGAAATAATAAAATATTTACAAAAATGTGAGGGGGGCATTCACTTTTGTTAGATACTGTTTGCAATTTTTTGTTGTTTTTTTTCGCTTCTTGTATAGCTACTTGCCGACCTGCCCCTATACATTTACTGCAAACGTGCGGCAGCTACAGGCACCGCAAAGTACTGATATTGTACATCGCTGCTTGTTTCTGGCTCCGTCTGCCTACTCCCTTGTGATTTCACACAGCGAGAGCATGTCAGCATATCCCAGCTAATGATTCATGGCTGGACCTGCTGATCAGCTGTGTCAAAGCACAGCCTAGAATTCTGTGTTGGTAAATAGCTCCACACTTGCCTGTCTCTGTACTATACCTCTTGTACAATGTTCCCTTCTTGCTATACTCTAAGACTTTATTATACCTACCGTCCAGACACATTCCAGGTGTCCTATACCATAGATAAATACCGTAATAACAATATTGATAACAATAAATTTACCTAAAAAATTAAATTACTTACTTACCTTTTAATTGACAACCCTGTAAAGTTAAAAAAAAGTGTCCATAATTCTACCAAGGTCTACATACAGTTTCCGAAATTGGCCCTTGCTTCCCAGCTCCATCAACAGTGGATGTTCCCAAAAAGCCTGCCAGTGCAGACATCTTTTCTACACAGCAGCACACAGAATACAAAGGACAGTTCCAAAGGATAAACAGGAAGTGATCTAACAGGAAAAGTGACCTGGAAGCATTGTATTGATGAAAATAAATATTTTGCAATAGAAATTACCCAAAAAAGAGGAAAAAAGATCTGAAAATGCATCAAAAACAAAACAAGAACACATAAAAAATGCATTTAAAAAAGTGCATGCAGAAATGCATCTGGAACAGATCTGGAGGACATTTTTGTGATGTGAATTGGCCCTCAGTCTTAAAGCATTTGTTACCCCAACACTTCATATTCCTGATATATGCCTGCTGTACCATGTACTGGTATGAGAAAGTCTCCTATTCTCTTTGTATTGCTTCCTTTATGTCATATTCCTGCTGTTTCTGCCAGTCCCTTTGCTTTCCTATTAAAAACTGACCACACTAAGCAGGAGAGAACACTGTGGTTAGTTCTCTGGCTATGGTGGGAACTCAATGATCAGACTTGTTCTGACACATTCACTGGCAAGCTCAGTGTGCTGCCACTTCCCCCCCACTCCTATGCAGCTAAGAGCAGAGGGAATGTGATCACTTAGAAAAAAGGGTAATTATAATGTATTTTTATATCTATACAAAAATGTTTTGCCTTTCATATCTATTTTAAACAGAATTGGTGCTTTTTATAAGGTGACCATGTACAATCACTTTAAAGGGGTTGTAAAGTAATCATTATTATTTAAAAAAAAAAAAACAAACATCTTATACTTACCTCCACTGTGCAGCTCGTTTTGCACAGAGTGGCCCCGAACCTGCTCTTCTGGGGTCCCTCGGCGGCTGTCTCGGCTTCCCCCAGCAAGTACTTCTCACGTTCATGCAAGCTCCCTCAGATGGTGAGAAGCACTTGTGGGCGCGCTGCCATGATACAGCCAAAGGCTATAGCCGCTCACTGTATCACTCAGCCCCGCCCCTGGCACGCCGCGTCATTGGTTGCGATTGACAGCAGCGTGAGCCAATGGCTGCGCTGCTTTCAATCCATCCACTCTAGCCAATCAGCGGCCAGGCTGAGCGGCAAAGAGGATGTCGGAGGTGAGCATGGGACTTTTGAGGGGTCAGGTAAGTAAAACGGGGGGGCTGGGGGCGCCGGAACTGTCAAATGTTTTTTCACCTTAATGCATAGAATGCATTAAGGTGAAAAAATATTTACCTTTACAACCCCTTTAAGTGTCTCATCTCCAACAAAGTTAAACCCCATCTCCTATCCCCCCACATCCAATAAAAGGATCCCACATCACCCAGGCAGTGACGTGGACACCCAAAAAAGAGAACCCTGTGCATCAAAGGTTTAAAAAAGTAAAAGAGGATTTTAGATTAGGATTTTTTAAAAATAATACAGTGAGTAATTATGGATGGGGGTTTGATGCCCGGAGATCAGCTTTAATCTAGTGTTTGCACCTGTTTCAAATGTTGTATTGCTGTAAATTAACTTCTCTACTATTTTAAATCCTTTTATATTAAATATAGCCAAGCATAATCTTGCACAAAGAACCACTTCTTTTATTTTATTTTTGTTCTAGCATCTGCATTATAATAAACTCTGTCTTTTGACCATAATTTGGAAGCATCCTAACTATTGGTGTTGGAAATTAGCAACTACTTCTTTATTTTTGATCAGTTAATTGAGTTTCCCTCAACCTTTTCATTTTCATTCTCCACTTTAATGTCCTACTTAACTGAGCACACTACTTCTTTGTTCTGCCTTGATAACACATTTCCATTCTGTTGACTAGCAGCATTTGTATAATGCATTTTGATAGAAAGAAGTGAAAACATATACATATTGCTCGTAGATCACAATGTAATCTCTTTGAAAGCAGAATATTGAAATATATTAAAAATCTCCAGTCTTAAATCAAACTTAATTTCCTTTTCTTTTGTTCTCGGGCTTATCAAAAAGACAATTGAGACAAAACGAGCCATTGCAAAACGATCAATGATATCTGCTATGTTTCTAGGTAAAAATCAATTATTGTGCAAATCCAGTTATTATCTGTCTTTCTTTTTACATGGAACAATGTAGAACATATTCGTAAGTAAATTAGCGTTGAAAATTAATTAGCGATTCCATGTCCAGTAAATAGAAGCAGAGAAACATATTGGTCCTCGTGACATTAACTGTAAGGTTAGATAAGTATCCTACTTATTGTTTGTACGGAAATACATGTAAGCATTAACCACTTGCCGCCTGCCCACAGTACTTTTACTGTGGACATGAAGCACAGGCAGGCTCAGCTATGTAAATATACATTGCCAGGCACATGCACACTGGCATGCCCCCCCCCCCCCCCCCCGGGTGTAAAGCGCACCAATCTCATAACTGCCACAGGACACAGCGGATTACAGTTCCTGGTACCCGGCCGCATTGAGCTGCCGGTTGATCATGATTGGCCCACAGCTATCATATGGTATGTGGGCCAATCACAGCACCCTGTACAATTGATTAGCTGTAGACAATCACAGTATGTCAACAATAAGCCCAGCTGTTATGAATGTAACTTCTTTCTTGACAGTTCAAATGATTTATGTTACAGTGATAATCACTGTAACAGCCATCACAGTGTAAAAGAGAAAAGTCCCAGATTGATACTGAACTACTCTTATAAAATTATGTAAAAAAATTGTAAAAAAATAAATACATTTAAAATCAGTATCCCTGATCACCACCACACCAGTTATATAATGATGCTGCACTACATTGTGAATTTTTTTGTTATTTAATTTCTTCAAAAAATGTGACAATAAATGACAACTTCAAAAAACTCACCATGCCTTTTACTAAATACTTTGGACTGTCTACTTTACAAAACTGGGCCATTTGGGGGGATAAATATACCGTCCTGTCAGTTTAGGGCCTAAAGAAATTATATAGACCAGTACATCATAATTAATGCATTTTTTAATACTGTATGTATACATATAGTTTGTAGACTCTCAGATAACTTTCACACAGACTAAACTGATTTGGGTTATTTCTACCAAAGGAATGTAGCTGAATACATTTTACCCTAAATTTATGTGCTAAATTTTATAACAGAAACTATTTTTTTTTCAAAATGTTTGATATTTTTTCATTTATACCGTATAGCAAAAACAAAAGGATCCAGTGGGGATTAAATGCCACCAAAATAAAGCTGTATTTGTGTGAATAGCCCAGTGCTCAATAGAAAAAAATACCCTGGTCATGAAGTGGGTAAAACCTTCTGGAGGGTCAAGTGATTTTAGAATAAAAAATACCAAGTCACAGAGGCGTTACTAGAGGGTGGCTTTTGGGGCTATATCCCCGAATCTGGGGCCCATAGCACTGAGACTCTACAGGGGTCCCCAAGGCGAGGGGAGGCTCTCTGGGGACCCTGATGCAAGGGGGAGGCCCTTTGGGGACCCTGATGCAAGGGGGAGGCTCTCTGGGGACCCTGATGCAAAGGGGAGGCTCTTTGGGGACTCTGATGTCAGGGAGGGCTCTCTGGGGACACTGATGTAAGTAAGGGGCTCTCTGGGGATATATATACACATACACACACGCACACACATATATTACTGTATATACATGTGTATACCCGCCCAAGTGTATGACTTTCTTTACTACGCTGCTATGGGCTCTAGCCACAGATCTTTTGTAGACCTAGCCACACCCCTGCCAAGTCATACAAGTAGCTGTTCAAGGAAAAATCATTAAAGTGTAATTCCACTTTTGTTGAGGAAAAGCAATCCACTCTAGGTGATCTATGTACATTGCAAGGATTTAAAAGCTGATCAGCTTTAAAAAAATTAATACATCAGTAAATGTATTTTTAAAATTCAAACAGTGTAAGTAGTTGACTATGCCGTGGTATTAGCTTCTTTGCAGTAGCTGTAGGACAGTTTGAGAGGAAGAAGCACCTCCAGAAGCCAATTCATTCATGCAATGAAAGAAGTATGCCGACAGGAGGAGAGAAAAGAATAAAACTAATTTCTGTGCCGTCTCTCCTCTGGGGAAATCTCTGAAGGTGAATATTGCAGCTGCTTTTGTTATTTACCTTCCCTTTTACTAGTATTGAATTCTGAGATGGAGAATAAACCACTGGAGAGCCAGCACCTGGTCTGGGGTACATTGGTAAAAGCAGACCTTTTTTCCCTCAGAAAATTGGTACAGGAACTCAAGCATGACCCAAACACCTCCCACCCTACACACACCCTGCAAACTGCATCAAATAGCGGGTGTGGTCAAATTTCACTGACAGTGGGAGGGTCTTAAGCGGCCATTAAATACCAGGAGTGCATTACTTACAGAGTGCAGAGTTGAGGGGTGCGCTACACATAGAATTCAGTGTTCAGCCTTCTTCCACAGCTGCTTACCTCTGCAGCCCTCCTCCACATCTCACTTTCACCCCTTTTCAGCTCTGACCTTTGCATGCACCCCCCCTCTCTATTGCCCCCATCTTCTCCCCACCTTCTTGAAAGCTTGACTATCTTCCACATGTCTTACTTTTGTTGCTGTATTAAAGTGATTGTAAAGTCTCTTTTTTTTTTTTAACCACTTGCTTACTGGCCACTTAAACCCCCTTCCTGCCCAGACCAGTTTTCAGATTTCACGCTCGCACTCTTTGAATGACAATTGCGCAGTCATGCTACATTGTACCCAAATTAAATTTTTATAGTTTTATGCACAAAAAAAGCTTTCTTTTGGTGGTATTTATGCTGGGTTGTTTTATTTATTGCTAAATAAAATGAAAAAGGACCAAAAAATAAATAAACGGTTTCATAGTTTGTTATAACATTTTGAAAACAGGTAATTTTTCCCCTTCACTTATGTGCGCTGATGAGGCTGCACTGCTGGGCACTGATGGCACTAATAGAGGCACTGATGGGCACTGATAGGCATTGATAAGGTGTCACTAATGGGCACTGATAGGTGGCACTGATAAGCACTGATGAGGCAGCACTGATAGGTGGCACTGATGGGCGACACTGATGGTTGGCACTGATGGGCACTGATGATTGGCACTAATGGTTGGCATTAAAGGTCATAGTGTGGCACAGATAGGCGCTGACGGGTGGCACTGATGTGCATTGGTGGGCACTAGTAGGTGACACTGATAGGCAGCACTGATCGGTGGCACTGATTATGAGACACTGATGGGCACCGGTGTCCCTCTGACAGAAGCCGGTGATCAGCTTTTTCTCCCTCACAGTAACAGCATGAGGGAAAAAAATACAGATTACCGATCTTCTGTCTACATTAAGTGATCAGCCATCATTGGCTGACAGCTGATCACGTGGTAATGGTATGATCTGTGATCAGTCGCTTGCTTGGGAGGACGTCCATGGACGCCCTCCCGGCAATTAAGGCCCGCGCTGTAGCCATCTTTCGGCTATAGCACGGGTGGGAAGTAGTTAAATAACAAACATGTTATACTTACCTGCTCTGTGTAGTGGTTTTGCACAGGGCAGCCTGGATCCTGCTTTTCTTGGCTCCCTCTTCTGTGCTCCTGGCCCCTTCCTCCTGTCGAATGTCCTCACAGCAAGCACCCAAACCAAGCTACATCTGTGTGTGGCTATTCAACATGGACCTGCCGTTCGGTCCCGCCCCTCTCTCTCCTGATTGGCTAACTGACTTTGACAGCTTCGAGAGCCAATGGCATCACTGCTGCGTCTTAGCCAATCAGGAGGGAGAGTCCCAGATGGCCGAGGGATTCGTGGACATCGCTGGACAGAGATGGAGCTCAGGTAAGTATGCTGGGGAGGCTGCTACACACAGAAGGCTTGTTATCTTAATGCATAGAATCCATTAAGGTAAATAACCTTCTGCCTTTACAATTCCTTAAGCAAAAGCATGCAGTCGGCTCTAGTACCTCCCCACACAATGTAGTTGGCTCTGCCTCTCTCACATGTGGGGAGATCATCCAGTGGGGGGTGTCAGCACCTGCACTGCTCCCTGGGCACCTGCAACTTTCTTGTTCTATTTCTGTACTCAGTTGGAGCCACTCAGGAAATCAGCCGTTGGGAGACAAGCTGTCATTTGTAAACACAGAAGCCAGACTTTTGTGTTTACAAGTGATAGTGGTGAGTGGGAAGCAGAGGGTCTGAGCCAGAGGTGGTGGTTCCAGGTTTCAGCTGAAGAAAAAAGTCCTGGGTACAAGTATCTGCAGCAGAGTACAGCATCTTTAGATTTTTCTTGCTGGAGTTCTCCTTTAACAAACTTTGTTGCAGATCCTTGACTTTTTTTTTTATAAATCGCTGCTTGTTTAACATTTATTTTCCAGACTCGTTACTGCATTGGGGGATTCACCCTATATTATTATAAGCACCTTTGGTAGTCTCTGTGTTCTAATTTGGAAACTGTTATTAAAGAAGTCTATGGGAGTATTTAACCCAAAAGAAATTTCCATTGCAGGGGGTGCATACAATTTTACTTGTATCTCAGCACAGATGGCTGTGAAAATCGGTGAGCCAATCACACAAGCAGGAAACAACATTCCTTGGGGAATCTGGTACAATACTAGTGTACAGAAGGCCTCCAGGTTGCCATGATGCATTGACGTTTTGACAGCTGTAGAATATTACAGGGGCTGCAAATTGCAACGGAAAGGTAATTTTAATCACATTAAATTACAAAATGGCTTGTATAGAAATTTAATATGCTATTTTTCTATTTATTTTTTGTATAATTTTTATTTTCATTTTCAGGTTTTGAACAAAAAAGAACATCACAGGAAATCCACTTAAATTAGGGATATGAGGAGAGGTGGGGGGTGGGGGGGCAGGTAGTAGGGGAGGGGGGGGAGGAGAGGTATACATACAATGTGGTCCAAGTGCAGGTGGACATACATGGCAATAGAGAGGCATTTCCATACAAGATACCCAAAACAACACCCCTCCTGTCCCAGACATTCGGTCCACATGGTCAGGCCCTTCCTCCAAATTGGAGGAGGGTGGAGTGTGCCTCTGTCGTAGTTTAAGAGGTCTTTTACAAATGACTCCCTCCCACCTTATATATAACAAAGATGATGAACTCGGAATGGTCAAAAGTCCAATGACCAGTCAGGTGATACATAAAGCAGATAGGGGGGGAGAAGAACAAAAACCAAACAAAACATTTCACCAGTAGGATAAAGGGAATAGCGAAGGGGGAACAAAAGGAGGAAAAAGTTGGGAAGGGAGGAGGAAGTGTAATCATCGTGTCTCACCGGATTCACTGATGTCTACTCTCGAGTAGAGCCTGTAGTTGTTGGTGGAAGGTTCGCCTGGACAAGTCTCCCAAATAGTGGATCTGCTAGAGCAAGAAGGGCAACATATAGACTGGACGAGACCACAGTTGTGATCTGTACATGGGTTTTCTAAGCTGTCCATGTGCACTCAAATTTTCCCCGGGTATCTCTACAGGTGGCTAGCCAACTCTCTGCCTCCATAATCTCTCCCACCTTCCCCAACCAGTCCTGCTCGCTTGGAATCTGCAAGCTTTTCCAATGTAGTGGTATTAATCGTTTGGCTGCATTGAGAAGGTGGGGGAGTGCACTCCTTTTGTATCGTGATAGAGGCATAGGGGGATGTGGAGCAAGAAGTGCTTTGGCAGGGCCGGGATGTCTATACCCAGGCTATCTGAAATATGTCTGCGGACCATAGTCCAAAATGGCACTAACACAGGGCACTCCCACCAAATATGTAGGAATGTGCCTTTCATTCCACATCCCCTCCAGCATATGTGTGAGGTGTTTGGGAAAATTCTGTCCAAGGTGGCGTGCACTCTGTACCACCTCGATAGAATCTTATAATTATTTTCTTGGGCCTTAGAGTCTATCAAGCTGGTATGTGTCAGGCAGTATAAATGATGTAGTTGGTCCTCTGTAAAGTCATGTTGGAGGTCTTTTTCCCAGTCTGTAATATAGTGTGGCTTGGGATTGGGTTTGGTGGACTCCAGCAATGCATACATCGCCGAAATCATGTGTGTCAGTGGCTCTGTGGATGTCCACATGTTTTCAAAGTCTGTCAGTGTAGTTCTGGGTGGTGTTTGCCTGCGGCATTTAGCTATGAAGGTTTCTAGTTGGTGATGTCTCCAGAAATCGAAGGGGAAGCTACCATATTGTTCCCTCAGGGTAGAAAGTGGTATCACCGAGTCCCCCTCTACAAATTTTTCCAGGCTTACCTTCCCGTCCCTTGTCCACGTGCCGAGCGAGGCCATCTGTTCCCCTGGGGGAAACCACGGGTACCCACTCACTGGTGTCAATGGGGATATTTGCGGTGCCAGTGCTAGGCGTGTGTTCACCCTATCCCATGTTTCTAGGGAGTGAACTGTTAATGGGGAGACCCACATAGAGAGCCCCCTGTTCCCCGCAGGGACCCAGGGTGCATAGGCTAAGTCTCTGCCCGACATAGTTTTCTCCAGGGGGACCCATAGCTTAAGGGACGTGTGAAACCTCCAATTTAAGATGCGTTGTAATGCGATCGCTTGGTAGAATTGGAGTATATTGGGTACGCCTAGGCCCCCTTTCAGCTTAGTTCGTTGGAGCGTTGCGTTGGCCAGACGTGGCTTCTTTCCACCCCATATGAACTTAATAAAAAGGCTACGTTTATCCAAGAAAAAACGTTGTGGTAGGTGTATTGGTATCATTTGCAGGAGAAACAGAATGCGGGGCAGAATTGTCATTTTCAAAATGTTCGTTCGTCCCACCCAGGTAAAGAGTGATTTGTCCCATGTGGATAGCTCAGTCGAGATCTTCTTAAGTAAGGGTATGTAGTTGTGCGTGTACAGGGAATCAGGACTGTCTGTAAGTTGGACACGTAAATACTAGACATGTGCAGAGTAAAATATTTCGTTTCGGAATTTCGTTTTCGTCCGAAAACTTAATTTATTTAGTTACTCCCGAAATTCGTTTTTATTTATTTCGTTTTTCGTTCAAAAATTGCATTCGTCCGAAAATCCACATGAATTACGGTCGAATCTGTCTTGGAAGGCTTATGGTGTCTGTCGAATGTATAAAGAAGATTCGACGGAGCTAACTATATAGCATACTTTAGAACCCTATTAAAGTCTATGGGACTCCAACGTTCAAAATCTAAAGTGCTAATTTTAAAGGCTAATTTGCAAGTTACTGTCCTAAAAAGTGTTTGGGGACCCGGGTCCTGCCCCAGGGGACATGTATCAATGCAAAAAAAAGTTTTAAAAACGGCCGTTTTTTCGGGAGCAGTGATTTTAATAATGATTAAAGTGAAACAATAAAAGTGTAATATTCCTTTAAATTTCGTAGGGGGGGGGGTTGTCTATAGTATGCCTGTGAAGGGGCGCATGTTTCCCGTGCTTAGAATTGTCCCTGCACAAAGTGTCATTTATGCAGGAAAAAAAGTCCTTTAAAATCACTCGCAGCTATTATGAATTGTCGGCTCCGTAATACAGAGAACACTCATTGAAAGTCATTGATAAAAAAATTAATAAATAAAAAAGCGTGGGGGTCCCCCAAATTCAATTACCAGGCCCTTCAGGTCTGGTATGGATATTAAGGGGAACCCTGCCTCAAATTTAAGAAAAAATTTGACGTGGGCTTCCCCCTAAATATCCATAACCAGACCCTTCAGGTCTGGTATGGATATTAAGGGGAACCCCGCGTCAAATTTAAAAAAAAATTGACGTGGGGTTCCCCCTAAAAATCCATACCAGACCCTTTATCCGAGCATGCAACCTGGCAGGCCGCAGGAAAAGTGGGGGGGACGAGAGAGCGGCCCCCCCTCCCTCCTGAACCGTACCAGGCCACATGCCCTCAACATTGAGAGGATGCTTTGGGGGTCCGTGACCCCTCAAAGCACCTTGTCCCCATGTTGATGAGGACAAGGGCCTCATCCCCACAACCCTGGCCGGTGGTTGTGGAGGTCTGCGGGCGGGGGGCTTATCAGAATCTGGAAGCCCCCTTTAACAAGGGGACCCCCAGATCCCGGCCCCCCCCCCTGTTAGAAATGGTAAGGGGGTACAAAAGTACCCCTACCATTTCACAAAGAAAGTGTAAACAATGGTTAAATAAAACAAACACACTTTTGAAAAATTCCTTTATTAAAAATAAAAAAATAAAAAAAAGATTCCAGCGGCGGTAATCCACTCTTGCTATCCAGCGACGGACGATCATCTCTCCAGCGATGTCTCATCTCATCCAGCGCAGCGATCCTCCATCCTTCTTCTGTCTCCTCCACGGAGACACTGCAGGCATTCCGGCGGCTGACGTTTCTTATATACGGAGGGCGGGGCCACCCGTCACCTGACCCCGCCCCCCTCTGATGTAACGGAAACCTGCCTGTGTTACATCAGAGGGGTGCGGGTCACCCCTACGTCACAGGGAACCCCGGGTTTCCCCTTGCGTCAGAGGGGGCGGGGTCAGGTGACGGGTGGCCCCGCCCTCCGTATATAAGAAACGTCAGCCGCCGGAATGCCTGCAGTGTCTCCGTGGAGGAGACAGAAGAAGGATGTATTCGCTGCGCTGGATGACATGAGACATCGCTGGAGAGATGACCGTCCGTCGCTGGATAGCAAGAGTGGATTACCACCGCTGGAATCTTTTTTTTATTTTTTTATTTTTAATAAAGGAATTTTTCAAAAGTGTGTTTGTTTTATTTAACCATTTTTTACACTTTCTTTGTGAAATGGTAGGGGTACTTTTGTACCCCCTTACCATTTCAAACAGGGGGGGGCCGGGATCTGGGGGTCCCCTTGTTAAATGGGGCTTCCAGATTCTGATAAGCCCCCCGCCCGCAGACCTCCACAACCACCGGCCAGGGTCCTCATCAACATGGGGACAAGGTGCTTTGAGGGGTCACAGACCCCCAAAGCATCCTCCCAATGTTGAGGGCATGTGGCCTGGTACGGTTCAGGAGGGAGGGGGGGGCGCTCTCTCGTCCCCCCCTCTTTTCCTGCGGCCTGCCAGGTTGCGTGCTCGGATAAAGGGTCTGGTATGGATTTTTAGGGGGAACCCCACGTCAATTTTTTTTAAAATTTGATGCGGGGTTCCCCTTAATATCCATACCAGACCTGAAGGGTCTGGTTATGGATATTTAGGGGGAAGCCCACGTCAAATTTTTTCTTAAATTTGAGGCAGGGTTCCCCTTAATATCCATACCAGACCTGAAGGGCCTGGTAATTGAATTTGGGGGACCCCCACGCTTTTTTATTTATTTATTTTTTTATCAATGACTTTCAATGAGTGTTCTCTGTATTACGGAGCCGACAATTCATAATAGCTGCGAGTGATTTTAAAGGACTTTTTTTCCTGCATAAATGACACTTTGTGCAGGGACAATTCTAAGCACGGGAAACATGCGCCCCTTCACAGGCATACTATAGACAACCACCCCCCCCCCTACGAAATTTAAAGGAATATTACACTTTTATTGTTTCACTTTAATCATTATTAAAATCACTGCTCCCGAAAAAACGGCCGTTTTTAAAACTTTTTTTTGCATTGATACATGTCCCCTGGGGCAGGACCCGGGTCCCCAAACACTTTTTAGGACAGTAACTTGCAGAATCTTTTCTCTCTGTCAAATCTTTTTTCTCTGTCGAATATTTTCTCTATATAATCTTGGACTAATAGAGGTAAGGTTAAGCACATTCGACCACAGGTTCTATAGACACAGATTGTTGTCAGAGTCATGTCGAATCTCCTATTCTGTATCGAACTGTTGTAACAATGAAAACGAAAATAAAGCATTTATTTATGTCGGATCTTTTGTTTTTCGGATTTTGTGCTTTCGTTATCGTTTGTCAAAACAAAAACGAAAATAGCTGAAATTCGGACGAAAATGCATTCGGACGAAAACGAATGCACATGTCTAGTAAATACTTCATGGAGGGGCTGGTCCATGTAAACGGAAATGAGCCTTTCAGGGAGTCCGTCATGGCCGGAGGAATGGTGACTGGCAATATTTCTGATTTGGAGTAGTTTATCCGAAAATTGGACACCTCTCCATATGCCTGTAGTTCTCCCATCAGATTCGGCAACAAGACCTGGGGGTCCACTACATGAAACAGTATATCGTCTGCATAAGCAGAGAATTTGTGTTCAAGGGAACCGCCAGCGCCCCCCTGACGTTTTGATTGTCTCTGACCTTCTGCAGTAATGGTTCTAATACCAGCGCAAATAAGAGGGGCGAGAGCGGGCATCCCTGTCTCGTGCCATTTTGAATAGGGAACGGTGAGGAGAGGCCTCCATTCACCTTGACCTGGGCAGTGGGAGACACAAAAAGGGCCGAGATCCATTGTAGCATATGTGGGCCCAGTCCCGTTGCTATTCTTTTTTTGTGATAGTGGAGTGTATTTTTAAAAGCAAGTAGCATAAGCAACTGAATTCAACTTGGTATCAGGCTGTTAGTAATCTTCTTAACAATGTACACTGAGCATCACATGCTCGATCCTTGCATCTGCTGGGGGCTGCTGGGATGAATGAACACCCATGCACATGAGTAGGCATTAAGTCATCCTGGTGCAGCCAATCAAGGTGATTGAGGTTGCCAAATGTAAGAAAACTGAGCAAAGCTGTTGAAGCCAGAGAGGGAGCTGGTGGATGTTACATTGCTTAAGTGGTGGTTAGAATAGTTCTGCTTTAAGAAGTTAGTCAGCTGTACTGTAGTGCTCATGTGCCAATGGGGAACATGCTGAGGGCAGAGCAGGGCACAGAGAGATAAGCTCATCACTAATCTGTTTTTCTTTCATTGTCCATTTAAAAACTGGAGGGACACTACCGATCCAGTTGAGAAAAGTCTGGCCTTCAGGCTTTCTGGCTGTGTAAATCTCAGGAATGAATGAAAACACGTACAACAAATTACTTGGCAAATAAAACAACTCTCAAATATGAATTTTACGTGTATTTCATGATTTACCAGGTGTTGAGTTTTAAAGAAGTAAAATGCCATCAGTGATGAAATAACTAATTATCAACCGTTTTAAAGCGGAGCTCCAGCCCCCCCAACAATTTTTTCTCTTATATTCACCGACCGACGCAGCTCTTCTCTGTAACAAAATGGGTTGTCAGCCCTATCACCGGAGATTACTAGGCAATGTTGTAATACAACACTTCAGAACTTTTAGTTCTGCCCAGGGGGTGGTCCCTAGGCTACAACCCCCACAGCCTGCCCTAGCAGACTCAGTTTTTTTTTGCCTAGTGAAGGAGATGCCCCTAGGAACCCTGCGGGCCCATAGGTCCGTATTTTTTGATGCAGAAGCTTTGCTTTTTGCACAAGATGAATGATCCTGTGATCTTCTATCAACAGCCAGCTGGGTGACAGGCTGGTTCACTTATCCTTGTAGTCTCCCCGGTCTGGCCATTGAGCGTGTGCAGGTCGCAGCTATGGCTCGGCAGGCCACGACATACCTCAGCTCCAGAGGTGGTCAGTGAGCTTTTATGCTCTGGGGCATACATATGACTGGGCTACTGATGTCTGCGTCACAGTATGCTGGGCCAGTAGTCTTCCCTGTACTGATCAGGAGTTAACTACCATGGAATGTCTCCCAGCTCTTCAGGACTGGTAAGTACAGCTCTCCCTGTCTCGGCAGGGTGGAGCAGCTGGGCATTTCCTGGGAGGTCAAATCAGGGGCCCCCTCACCCCACTCTCTTCTCTCCCCTGTCCCTAACTCACCGCCTTCCCCCCCTCACGGGGGGGGCTGTGATACTGAGTGGTGTGTGTGTGTGCCCTGGGCGCACACCTGGGGGTTTAGCTGTACTGGGGTACCTGGGTCCTGAAGCTTAGTCCCGATGGATGCTTGTGAGGTTTGCCCCTGTGTTGGTGTGGCGCTGTGTCTGCCACATGTTTTCTCTATGCCTCTCATGGCGCTGGCCGGCATCCATTTTAAGTGTGGGCAAGGGTCAGACAAGTTTTTGGGCTTCAAGCGGCCATTTTCCTAGTGATTCTCTATTAGACCACTGGCGGCCATTTTCTTGTAGCTGGACCACATCTTTTGCTCTAGCAGCAGCCCCTGTGCCCTCAGCTTCCTGTTTTGTCATCACAGAGCGCTGGGAGGTTTTTCCTGTGAATCTGGACATGTGTTTCAGATCGCTCACCGATCGTTCACCGATCATGCTGACGGCCTGCCACCGACACAGCTTTGGTACCTCTGCATCTGGGAGCGCTGGGGATCTACAGGCACTGTTGTAATACAGCGCGGAACTGCTCAGGGCGGTGAGTCCAGCGGGTTAGAACCCCTCAGTCAGTGGCAGCAAGAGGGTAGGACTGTCACTGTCCTAAGTCCCCTTCAGGTGGCAGACAGGGTAGGGTCAGCATGGCTTCAGAAACTGGTGTTTCTTCCCCCCGAAAATCCAGGCAATTGCAACCGGGTCACCTGTGGACTACGCGGTCCCTATGGACACCCTTACGGTGGTTCTCAATTCGTTCGTTGCCAAGATAGAGGTGGTACGTGGGATAAAGGTGCTAAAAAGTGGCCCCTTCCCCCTGTCCTCTGGGGAGAGCTCTGACACAGACTCGGGTCCCGCTGAGGCCGGTGACCCCTGCTCGGTCCTGTCAGATGACGCTGACCAGGACCATTCGGACAGTGAGGATGAGTCCCCGTCCGGGTCCGTGCGCGGCAAAGTGCTTGTTGGAGCACTTATCACAGCTGTGCGTGATACTCTGAAGATTCAGGAGCCAGCAGATCCCTCTGCTGATGTACCGGTCCCTTTTAGGTCCCACAGGCCAGCACATTCACCTAAGGTGTTCCCGTATCTGACTTATTTTGACAAGTTCATTTACAAGGAATGGGGTCGCCCGCAACAGACCTTTGCGGTCCCCAAATACATGGAGGTGCGTTACCCCTTTGAGGAGGAGCCTTCTCAAGAAATGGTCGGCTCCTCCGATCATGGACCCCCCAGTATCCAAGTTAAATAAAGTAACCACGATCCCGGTTGAGGGGACTTCTGCATTCAAGGATCCCATGGACAGGAAGGCCGAGGCGGTGGCTCGTTCCTTGTTTACGGTTGTGGGGTCAGCCGTGCGACCTGTATTGGCATCTACACTTGTGTCCCAGACACTGACTGAGTGGGCAAAACTTTTGCACCGCGAATTGGGAGAGCAACAGGCCTCCCCTGTCTGCATGGAACTATCAGACCAACTAGTGCAAGGCCTTAAGTACGTCTGTGACGCATCCCTGGATACTCTCCCTCTGTTATCCAGGGCTTCAGTGTCAGCTGTGGTGCTGAGGCGCCTGATTTGGCTAAAATGTTAGTCTGCTGACCAGGCATCCAAGAAAACCTTAACGGATCTTCCCTTCCTTGGCGACCGGCTCTTTGGAGCCTCGTTAAATGACATTATTAAAAATGCCACTGGTGGTAAGAGCACACTACTCCCACAGGCCAGGAAAGCTAAGGAGCCACGCTGCAGGCAAGGGCCTTCTTTTTCCGCTCACAAATGGCTTTTTCATCCGCCCGGTGCTGCAACAAAACGTCCCCAGCCCGACAGGACGCCCACGGACGGTCAAAAGCATCCCTGGAACCACAAGCCTAACAAGTTTGCGAATAAAAGTGCTACCGCATGAAGGTTTGCCCCCACCCATGTCTCGGGTGGGGGGTCGACTTTGGGAGCTTGCAGCCCGGAGGTCCTCCCAGTTATCCGACCAATGGGTCTGCGATCTGATTTTCACAGGCTGCAAGATAGAGTTTCTCTCTTCGCCGCCAAACAGATTCTTCCCCTCCAGCATACCCGTATCCCTGGTTCGCCGGGAGGCCCTGTTGGGGACAGTGAGGGACTTGCTGGATCGCGGGGTGATTGTACCAGTTCCAGAATCGGAACGCTTCCAGGGATTCTACTCAAATCTGTTTGTGGTTCCCAAGAAGGAAGGGGTATGTCCGATCTTGGACCTGAAAGCCCTCAATCAATTTGTAAAAGTGCAGAGGTTCAGAATGGAACCAGTTCGCTCAGTAGTCGCTGTACTCCATCAAGGGGACTCCCTGGCATCCTTAGACATCTAGGATGCATAACTGCACATACCCATTTGCCTTCGGCATCAAAAGTTTCTGCGTTTTGCAGTCGGGAAAGCCCATTACCAATTTGTGGCTCTTCCTTTTGGTCTGGCATCAGCCCCCCCGAGTCTTTACCAAGGTACTGGCTCCAGTATTGGCGTTGCTGAGACAACGTGGGATCGCGATCGTGGGCTACCTGGACGATCTCCTCCTGAGAGCATCTTCTGCCTCAGAATTAGAGGAGGATTGTCAGAAACCATGAATCAGACTGAGACAGACGTACAATTAAATCACACTTGTTTATTAATAAAAATAAAAAGGTAAATAGGAAAAGCATAGCCAAGCATAGCCAGAGTCCAGTAACCAGATCGGGTAGTCAGCCAGTCCAAAGTTCAAAAACCAGTCGGCCACCATTTCCACTCTACGAGGGCAATCGGAAAGTCTTGGGCCTTTCGACACCAAGCGCTGGTCGCTCAGGTGTGTAAGGCGGCGACCTGGTCGTCTGTCCATACGTTTACCAAGTTCTACAAGGTAGACGTCAGTGCATCGGCTGATGCCTGTTTTGGCCGCAAAGTTTTGTAGGCGGCCGTTTAGTTGCAATTAAATATGCAACCTTTATTTTTTCCTGTTTTTTCTGTAAAAATGCAGTACTGTTATGTTAATGCACTGTTGCATTACTTCCGCAATTGGTTGCGGTCTTGGGGATCACTGCTGTTTTTTGTTGGTTTATTCGCACTAGTTCCCACTTGCCATGGTGGATGAAGTCTTTATGCTGTTTTTTCCCACCCCTCGTTTGGCACTGCTTGGGGACGTCCCATTTTGTTACAGAGAGGAGCTGTGTTGGTCAGTGAATATAAGAGAAAATAGGATTTTTTGTACTCACCGTAAAATCCTCTTCTCTGTAATTCACCGACCGACACAGCACCTGCCCCTCCTTTTTCTCTTTACGTTATACTGCTTGTTAACGTACTGAGTCTGTACTGAGTCTGCTAGGGCAGGCTATGGGGGTTGTAGCCTAGGGACTGCCCCCTGGGCAGAACTAAAAGTTCTGAAGTGTTGTATTACAACTTTGCCTGGTAATCTCCAGTGATAGGGCTGACAACCCATTGTGTTACAGAGAGGAGCTGTGTCGGCCGGTGAATTACAGAGAAAAGGATTTTACGGTGAGTACAAAAAATCCTATTTTTTTTTAAGTCAGCACCTACAATTACTGTAGCTGCTGACTTTTACTATTAGGACACTTGACCTATCCATGGATCCTGTAGTGTCCTCACCCAAGCTGATTCTTGAATCAGATTTCGGGTGCTGGCGTCACCATTGTGGGTAATGGAAACAGACAGTAAAATCTTGGGGCTTCACAGCCGGTTTGCTTTATCCACAAATTTTCCTATGTTTTCAAGAGGGCCCTTAATTGCAGATACAATTGGTCTGCCAGGAGGTTGTTCAAGTGATTTATGTAACTTAGGGATGATATAAAATGTTTGAATATTATATTCCCCCACTGATGAAAATTCAAATCCCGTTTTAGAAAGCAAGCCTACTTCCAAACCTAGTTTTAATTTATTATTCAGGGCTTTCAGAACAGGCTCTCTGAGAGTTTTCTGTATGTAGTACTATCTTTTAACTGCCTCAAGCCTTCCTTCTCATACAGAGATTCACTCAAGAGAATCGCGTTACCGAGGGAAGGAAAGGCCCCTTTTTAGCAGTTGAATGTGATGCTCATTAAGTTGGAAATTGGAAAAGCTGACTACCTTTAAATCTTGCCTTACATTATCTTGATTGTTATTTCCTAATGTCCTTTTTTGATTCTTTAATCTTTCACTCTTGTGACTTTTTATTACCGCTATTTCTTTTTCTTTTCCAACAAAAAAAGTATAAAATGAAGCAGTTTATCAATTGCTCAACAACCAGTGTAATTGACATAATAAGTTGTCCCTCTAATAGGATCTATGTGAGGAAAACAAAGTGACAACTTTGCATAAGAATAGGCAAATACATTGCTAGTATAAAGAAAAAAAGATGATGAGCGTCCCCTAGCTGTGCATTTCACTCAGTTCCATCATGGTGACTCCAAAAACCTAACAGTAAAGGTTTTTTTTGTACTCAATCTACCAATGAGAAGAGGAGACTTTGATACTATTCTCCTCCAAAGGGAGAAAATGTGGATATATAATTTAGGATCCCTAATACCTCAAGGATTGAATAGTGAGTGCAACTTACAGCCCTTTTTGAAGACATGATATATATTTTTGCGTATGATTATAAGCCGTTTGGCTATGTTCTCTTTTCAGCCTGCAGAAATGCAGCTAGCATAGGTATGGAATATGAATGATATATACTCAGTGTTATTTTAATTACTGTAGTGCCAGCGTGATGAACAAAAAGAGGAGTGAAAGTTTGTATGACATCTCGTGATAAGAAGCAAGCACTGCAATGATCTGGTGGTATTTAAGCTATGGCTAGCAGACTCCTCCTTGCTCTGAGGAAGTTAGTGATGATTGGCTAAGGTTGAACTCTAGCGGATAGGCTGACCTGGTGCACATGGGTGAATGCGAAGCAGCGGTGCTAAGGATGTGGTGAGATTGCTCCATGTACCATTCCGTACTGGTCGGCTTCAAGACTGGGAGGCAGCCCCCATGCAGTGTTCATAGAGCCCAATCATTCGGCTACCAGCCCTGACCTCGTTTGACATGGGTGCCACTTTATGTCTCTCTGACAGAGACTGCTACAATGCATTATATGGTTATATACCTATACCTAACTGGACACTAGGCATCTTAGGTGATCTACACTGTCTTCCATTAACTGCCTTCACCCGACACACTTCATTGACCCTATCCTGATTTGTTGGACATATTTAGCACAGCTGCAACTATGATGACTGTTTAGCCTCAAACTACTTCAATCTGATGAATCTATTATTACCAATATCCATGGACTCTAACTTTTAGATTGGGAAGTGAATGATTGTTAGTCTATGGCTGTATGTGCATCTGCTTAATCCCCAGTTTAGACAGCATTGTCTCTTTTTAACTTTTTATAGTTGGTGTTGGTTCCACTTATTGCCTAATCATTTCTGCATTTTGTGTGTTTTTAAAATAAAGTTGCTTAAATTAACCGCAGTGTTCCTTCATGTTACCTTACTTGGAAACCGCTTTTCCTTTTGCATATGCTGGAGATGGTCACAGGGACTGCACTGTATACATATATATCATATAGTGGAATGTCTTACAGCAGGGTCAGTTTTATAATACACTACTGTCTGTCCATTTTGTAATGGTTGATCTGGGTTTTGTTTTTAATATTTGGTTAATACTGCTCTGTCAGGGCAGGGCTCTCAGCCCTTCATTCTCTGGGCTCAGGTTGCTCACCTTTAGGTTATTTTTCAGTACTCATCATTCCACAGTCGCTCACCTGTTGATCATTTCTGTTTTCAGTCGCCCACAGCCAGCCCCTTCAGGCTATTTAAACAGCCTGGTTTCTTTGGCAGCTGCCTTGGATATATTTGACCAATTTGGTGCCCACTCTGGTATTCGTATCAATTGGGCTAAGTCTAGTCTCCTTCCCTTGGATGGAGGGGCCTGTCATGGCACACCCTCCGGTCCATTGGAATGGGTATCCTCCTTTAAATATCTGGGGGTGCTGGTGTCCAGGGACCCCTCTCAATATTATCAACTTAATATATCCCCTCTGCTCCGCTTTGTTAGAGACCGATTTCAATCTTGGGCTGGGTTGCCACTGAATCTATTGGGGCGGGTTGGTATTTTTAAGATGATGGTGTTGCCCAAACTTCTCTATATGTTTAGGAATAGTCCTGTGTGGGTACAGGCCTCCTTTTTCAGTGAATTGGATGGGTGCCTTACCTCCTCTTTGTGGAGGGGCGCGTCCCCGCGCCTGGCCAGGGCCACGTTGCGCCTTCCCACTCATCTGGGGGGGCTTGCCCTCCCGGATGTGCGGATCTATTATTGGGCAGCAATGTTGGTCACTGCATTTTAGTGGCTGGAGGGGAGTCGGTCAAATGCTGCGGTGCGTCTGGAGGCGGCACGGGTGGGCACCCGCCGAGATCTCCAGGATCTGGTTTATAGGGGGGTCAGAGCCTATTCTGATCTTCCTATTCCGACGAAGGCTACGTTGAAGGTGTGGGTGGTGGCTAGACGTCGTTTTTCGAGTTCCGATCGGTGGTCTCCTGCGCAGCCACTTTGGGGCAATCCTGCCTTGCATCATTTTCGTACGGTTCCGGACCCTCGGGTGTGGGCTAGGTACGGGATAGCGACTCTCCGGGATGTTATGCCCGCCGGTGTTCTACTGACATTCTCACACTTGTCTGGGAAGTATGGACTCCCGGGATGGATGTACTTTCGGTACATTCAATTGCGCCATGCTGCCAGGGCCCAATTTCCGACTCCCCCCTCGATTCAGACTGATCCAGTGGAAGACTTATTGTCTGATAGTGACCTGAGGAAGCCCCTCTCTGCATTGTATACCACTTTACTACCAAAAGACACTCCCAGGATGGCTCGGGTGTGGGAGGAATGGCGAACCGACATCCCGACGCTCACTAGAGAGGATTGGGAAGACTGCCTAGCCTACGGGCCCAGGGTACTGATAGCAGCGGGGGACAAATTGATTCAGCTTAAATTTCTCCACAGAGTTTACTTTACCCCAGTCCGATTGGCGAGAATGTATGCTGATAGGGACCCGCAGTGCCCCCGTTGTAGAGTACATCGTGGCACTTTTATTCATATGTTCTGGGAGTGCCCGTCTCTGGCGACTTTTTGGGATGGGGTATTTGAACATATGAATGTTCGTATGGAATTATCAGTCGTCAGGTCGCCAGAGCTAGCTCTCTTGGGGGTGCAGGAGGAGGCCCAGAGGCCGCATCACAGTAGGATACTTATATATATATGCTTTGTTTTTACGCTAGAAAGGAGATTCTGGTGAGATGGACATCCCCGACTCCACCTGGGGTGTCTGCATGGGAGAGTAAAATAAACGCTATGTTGCCCATGTACAAGCTGACATATATGAGCAGGGGCTGTCCTTGGAAGTTCGACAAGGTCTGGTCCCCATGGCTTGGGTCCGCCCCTGGATAGGTGACGGCTAGCTTTGTGCACTTATCCCTCTGCACTTCCTGCCCCTTCTGCTGTTTCTCCTCTATTTTTCCTCCTTGTCCGTTCCCCCCCCCCCCTGGTCCCTTTTTTCCTTTTTCTCTCCCCTCCTGTTTTTTCTTTTCCCTGTTTCCGGTGCCCTCTTTGTTCCCCTGTCCTCCTTTGTCCTCCTGTATCCTCTTCTCTCCCTGCTGGGTTGTGGCACTGTGTCAGGCATTTTCTGGTTCACACTGTTTTATTGGTCTTGTGATTGATAAGTCGATTTATGTACGGTACTCATTGTATACCTTGTGTATGTGGATTTTGTATTTTGATGATGTTCAATAAAGCACTCCTGATTGTTAAAAAAAAACAGCCTGGTTCATTTCTTCAATGCCTTCACCTTGGTCAACATATCTAGAGACGCTCTGCTGTGTTCCTGTTGAAGACTTGCCTGGCTGATGTCCCTTCTGTTTCCTTATCCTGTATGCTGCCTCTGACTATACTGATCTCTGGCTTCCTGAAATCTTGGCTTGTTCTCACTACCTGATTTGGCTGCAGAACCCTGGCTATGTTTTGGCTATGTTTACCAGTTGTACCATTTTCACAATTTTATTAAAAAGTGTGATTTTTACTGCATTTTCTGTCTCCATCTATTTCATGGTTCCTGACAAGCTCATGGTGACAGGCCAGTTGAAATAGGCAACTAAGCACCAAGTATGCACGCTAATTCATATGCGCACGTGCATGCCTGAGTACACGCACAAATGCGAGCTCCATGAATTGGAATAATACACCTATTGCCTTTTTGCCTAGACAGATTCGCATGTGAGCAATGTACACACACACGAATAAGAGCATAAGCCTGCACTGGTCTTCTGGTGCTGGGAATGTGGTTTATCTTACATCACTATCAGTACTCATATGGTTTATTGTCTTTGAAATTCTAGTGTCTACGTGGTGTTCAAAGTATTGCTTCAGAAATATTCCGGAACAAAGAAGCCAAAAAAGTCTTGCATTCCTTGCCCATAAAACTGTACTTTATTTGTTGTGCCAAGTAAAAAAAATAGATGGGTAGGTCTGGCATTTTCTCTATTTTTCCCATATCAGATCACCAGTTTGCTATCTGCTCTGTTGTTCTATCAAAGTTTGCTCCATTCTTCAACTAGTAATAGATGTATTACTTTTGAAAGAACTTGCATTTTAATTAACTGTTTTTCTTAAGGTATCAGGTCTACTTTAAAGAGGCTTGGTTTCTAGAAATACCACTAAAAGGCATTTCCTTCTAATATCAAGGCTTGACCACTGATTCCTGCCTTCTTCACATTTCTCCATGTACATAAGCATTGCTTAGTGGTAAGCTCCTCCACTATTCAAAAGTATCGGACTTTCTGACTGCACAATGCTTTGGTTGGGGCATCATTGTTTAAAGTCAAGGACTCTAAGTATGGAAGCCAGAGACACCCAGACAAGTAGCATTTTAAGATTAGCAAGGCAGTCTGTATGTTTCTCCTGATACAGATATACTTTAACCAAGTAAAAAAATTAAAACAAAGAATAAAATTGCTTTAAAACACATTCTCACACAGTTGGTCTAAGTCGTTAGAAATGATAAGAAGAATCATTAAGCAAATGTAAAATTTTGGTGGAGGATACAAAAGATTTTTATCTATATCTCGAGAATATATGCAGATGATGTATTCAGGAGACAGATGTTGCTTGTGATATTTATTGTCTTTACGTGTATATGTAAACAAATAGCATCAATTAGACCAAGTCAAATTGGCTTCAAAAGCATCTGGTAAAAATGGATTTATTCAAGTGAATTTAAAATAGAAAGGGAAAGAACCTTGAATCATATAATTGTATTTTCTCTTGTTTGGAACAGGCTGGATGCATTAGAGTCTTGCAAAGCTGCATACCAACATATACTTCAATCTTGACTATTCCTTATGCTCCCATTGTTAGTAAGACTGTATTTTAATTTACCTCAATAAAATGGAGGAATTTTGATTAACACATTTCTGATTTATTATTTTTTATTATAAGAAACATGTACATCTGTTTCCTTGTTCAATTTACAATAAAATAAATATCTACAGTGAAGCCAGTCTATAAAGCTTTGTGGCAATTGCAAGGAAAGAACATTTTAATGGAGTCTTTTCAAAGCCCCTGACATTAGGAAATAACAGCATTTGAAGCTGGAACCATAAGGTTTTCAAAGTAATTTCTTTAACTTGAAATATGTATTGAACCAAATGCTATTGCCAGGCTTGGCTTTGGAGTAAAGTCGTTTTAGCTGCCCAGTATACTTTATATGTCAGGGATTAGGCAGCATCCTTTTTCACCTTTTCTTTTAGTTTAAAAGTTGCAGAACGTATGATATACAGGAGATTATGGCATTAACGGAGTAGCAAGAGGCAGAGAGGCCGAATTGATAAAATACACCATTGAAGTGCTTAGATGTGGAAAGAACCCCCCCCCAAAAAAAAAGTCAACATCTCAGTCCAGTGCTCTATCTCCCTGATGGAGATGCAGAACCTCTTTAGTGCCAGCAGTGAGCAGTGTTATATGTGTAACCAAATCCAGTTTATCCTTGATTAGGGAAGAAATTAATATAGTTCCTTCTTCATTGTAGTGGACAGGAGGGTTAAAGTGCATATCAAGCCAAACCTTTAGAGATCATCTTCTGCTTGGATCAGGAAATGGTCAGCTTATGGTCATGAGTAGTGTTGAGAGAACCCGAACTGTAAAGCTTCTGGCTTTTTGGGTCCCGAACCCGAACAATTGACTGTATGTTCGGGTTTGGGTCCGGTCTTCGGCAACGTAATGGTGCATTTTAAAAAGCCCTGCAGCAGCCAATCAACATTCGTTTAACTGTTGTGCCCTTAGAAGCTATCACAGACACGCCTACTAATGGCATGGCTGTGATTGGCCAGTGCAGCATGTGACCCAGCCTCCATTTAAGCTAGAGGCACACAGCACAGCATGCAACTCTGCTGATTCTGAAATCTATTCTAATTAGTCAGCGATTTTACACTGCACTGAGAGAAAAGATAGACAGTGTAGGGCAAGGTTCCTGTTGCTGCTTTGAGGGAGAGAGAATTTTGTAGGAGTCCAGATTCAGAAATCTATTCTAATAACTCAGCGATCTAGATAGATTTACCTGGTTGGGTTGCAGTGCACAGTCTTTTTACACTGCCATGAGCACAGTTCCAGAGAAAATATAACTTTTATCTGCAAGCTCAGTGCACCAGCACTGCATATGTTACTGTGACATATACCCTCTACATACTGTGGGTGTATTCTGCTCTTCCAAAAACACCCATTTAGTGCAAAAAATAAACTTTGCAGTGTTTTATGCATATGTGGAGGTGTGTGTTACACAATTTATATATTTTTCTTCTATTGTGCTATTAAAAAAATTTTTTTTAGGGCAAAAACATTTTTTTTGAATAGCATTTTCGCCATTTCTGCAGCTCTAAGATACATGTTTACATACTCTGGGTGTATTCTGCTATTGGAAAAACACCCATTTAGGGCAAGATCCTAAATTTGGAAAATATGAGGAGACCGTCAAAGAAGGGACGTGGCTCCGGGCGTGGTGCTGCTGGTGGAGCTCCTGTTGCAGAGAGAGGACGTGATTGATCTGTGCCAGCTACACGCACAAGTGAAACACCTTCCTCAGGTGTGAGTAGATGACAGAGCCTGCAGCGGTATTTGGTCGGGCCTAATGTGGCTGTACGAATGTTTTGGCCAGGACAAGTACAGGCGATAGTAGATTGGGTTGCTGACAGTGCCTCTGGTTCCTTGACATTGTCTCCCACCCAGTCTCCTGATGAAAGATCAGAGTTGGCACCTGCAGCCGATGTCCATCAGTATTTCACATCACCCCCTTGCAAATCAGCCAAGCAGTCTGAGCCCCAAATCATGCAGCAGCCTCTTCTGCTTTTTGAGGACTCGGTTAGCAGGGTTTTCCAGGGCCATCCACCTAGCCCTGCCACAGAAGTGGAAGAGATTGTGTGCAACAATGCCCAACCACTTCTGTTTCATGATGAGTACATGGGAGGACCATCGCAGCACGTCTCGGATGATGACGAAACACAGGTGCCAACTGCTGCTGCTTTTGTAATTGTGCAGACCGACAAGGAGGGTAGGGGTGAAGACTGGGTGGAAGATGATGTGGAGGACGATGAGGTCCTGGACCCCACATGGAATTAACATCATGCAGGTGACCAGTGTGGTTCGGAGGAAGAGGCAGTGGTCGCACAGAGCTACCAGCACAGCAGAAGAAGGAGCAGGGTGCAAAAGTGGAGCGTCCGTCCCCTAGACAGTATGCCTGCTACTGCCCAACACAGCAAGGGACTGAGCAGACCAAAGCCAGGTCCAAGGAGTTTCCTAGCGTGGCAGTTCATAAGACAATGTGCTGATGACAAGACACCAGTGGTTTGCACCCTGTGCAATCAGAGCCTGAAGCGAGGCATAAACGTTCTCAACCTGAGCACAACCTGCATGACCAGGCATCTAAGTGCAAAGCCCGAGCTACAGTGGAGTAGACACCTCAAAAACCAAGAAAGGTCTCTGGCTCCTCCTGCTTCCTCTTCTGCTGCAGTCTCGGCCTCTTCATCCACCTCTGTAGTGACAGTGGCACCCGCCAACCTGCAAACAGAGGATCTGCCAGCAACACTACCACCTGGGTCACCAACCATCTCCCCAATGTCCCGTGGAAGTGTTCAGTTCTCTATCTCCCAAACACTGGAGAGGAAGAGGAAGTACACCCCTAGCCACCCGCGATCCCTGGCCCTGAATGCCAGAATTTCAAAATTCCTCGCTTTTGAAATGCTGTCATTTCGTCTGGTGGAGATGCAGAGTTTTAAAAGCCTGATAACATTGGCTGTCCCACAGTACGTCATGCCCAGCCACCACTACTTTTCCAGGCAAGCCATCCCTTCCCTGCACAACCAAGTGGGGGACAAAATCAGGTGTGCACTGCGCAACGCCATCTGTGGCAAAGTCCACCTAACTACGGATGCGTGGACCAGTAAGCATGGTCAGGGACGTTATATCTCCCTAACAGCACACTGGGTAAATGCAGTGGTGGCTGGGCCTAAGACGGATAGCAGTTTGGCGCATGTCCTTCCACCACCGGAGATTGCAGGGTGCTTCAGTTTGCCTCCTGTTGCTAACTCCTCCTACTCCGCTTCCTCATCCTCTACCGCCTCCTCATCCAGTCAGTGTAACACCTTCACCACCAACTTCAGCACAGCCAGAGGTAAACGACAGCAGGCAGTTTTAAGACTTTCCTGTTTGGGGGAAAAAAACCACACACCGCGCAGGAGTTGTGGAGGGACATGGAACAACAGACCGATGAGTGGTTGGTGGCAGTGGGCCTCAAGCCCGGCCCGGTGGTGTGCGACAATGGGCGAAATCTCATAGCAGCTCTGGGCCTAGCCAGTTTGACGCACATCCCTTGCCTGGCGCATGTGCTGAACTTGGTGGTCCAGAGGTTCCTTAAATTACCTCCATATGCCAGAGCTGCTGCAGAAAGTGCGGGCCATCTGTGCGCACTTTCATCATTCTCACACTGCTGCTGCTTGCCTGTCAGCGCTGCAGAGTAACTTCGGCCTTCCCGCTCACCGCCTCATATGTGACGTGCCCACAAGGTGGAACTCCACCTTGCACATGCTGGCCAGACTGTGCGAGCAGCAGCAGGCGATAGTGGAGTTTCAGCTGCAGCACGCATGCGTGAGTCTCTCTGCGCACCACTTCACCACCAATAACTGGGCCTCCATGCGAGACCTGTGTGCCTTGTTGCACTGTTTCGAGTACTCCTCCAACATGGCCAGTGCCGATGACGCTGTTCTCAGTGTTACAATCCCAGTTCTATGCCTCCTTGAAAAAACGCTTCGGGCGATGGAGGAGGAGGAGGAAGAGGGATCATTTGCAAGGCTTTCAGGGCAGTCATTCACAAGTGGCTATGAGGGTGGGTTCCTGCACCAACAAACGCCAGGTACACAATTGTCTGGCAGCAAGGGCACAGTTCCGGAGGATGACGAGGTGGAGCATGAGGAGGAGGAGATGAAGGAGGATGTGGCACAGGAGGAGGAGGAAGAGGGATAATTTCAAAGGCTTTCAGGGAAGTTATTCACAAGTGGAGTAGGAGGAACCATGTTCACAGCAGGGTGGCACCCAGACCAGCTCATGGCCATCACTAGTGCGTGGCTGGGGGGATACAGAGGACACAGACGATACACCTCCCACAGAGGACAGCTTTTCGTTGCCTCTGTGCAGCCTGGCACACATGAGCGATTATATGCTGCAGTGTCTCCGCAACGACCGACGAGTTGCCCACATTCTAACCGGTGCTGATTACTGGGTGGTCACCCTGCTGGATCCCCGTTACAAGGACAACGTACCGTCCTTAATTCCCTCACTTGAGCGTGATCGTAAGATGTTCGAGTACAAGCGCACGCTGGTAGACGCGCTGCTGGTGGCATTCTCACCTGACAGTAGGGGTACGGCGGAAGCACAAGGCAAAGGCAGAGGAGAAGGAAGAGGTCGCCAATGCAGTCGGGGCCCCGCCAGCACCTCAGAAGGCAGGGTTAACATAGCCGAAATGTGGAAAACCTTTGTCAGCACACCACAAGAACCAGCACCACCAGCTGAGATGGAACGTCTTAGCCCACGTACACACGGTCGGAGATTTTGCCAACCAAATCCATCGGATTTTGGCCGTCGGATTAAGTCCGACGGATTGTGTCCAAAACTGTTGCATACACACGGTTGGGCCAAGTTGGCGAAAAATCCGATCTTTCAGAACGTGATGACGTAATTTCATTACGATGGGACTACATTCAGGCTAGTAGCCAATAGCTTTGATGTAGGAATTTGATCTTAGCATGCGTGGCACTTGGTCCGATGAAAATGCTCTACACATGATCGGATTAGGTCCGTCCGGCCCAGTTGGTGGGGAAATATTTCCAACATGTTGGAAAATTGGGTCGGACGGAGATTCGGACGGAATCAGTCCGATGCATACCACACACAGTCGGATTATCTGACGACACGGTCCGATAAGACTCATTCCGACAGATTCTCCGACCATGTGTACAAGGGCTAAGCAGGAGGCAGCATTTCACCAACATGGTGGAGCAGTATGTGTGCACACGCTTACACGTACTGAATGACGGGTCTGCCCCCTTCAACTTCTGGGTCTCCAAATTGGGCACATGGCCTGAGCTTGCCCTTTACGCCTTGGAGGTGCTGGCCTGCCCTGCAGCCAGTGTATTATCTGAACGTGTATTTAGCATGGCAGGGGGCGTAATCGCAGACAAGTGCAGCCGCTTGTCTAGAGCCAATGTGGACAAGCTCACGTTCAGTAAAATGAACCAGGCATGGATCCCACAGGACTTGTCCGTACCATGTGCAAAATAGACATGCATACCAGTCTTCTGCCAAAAACTGTCTGGCCATCAGATAGTGTCCGGCCCAAGGACAAGGATATTCTGAAAATCTCAGAAGATGAATGGCGCCTGCCCCGTGAGTGCAGGTTCAAGCCCCACCATCCAAGTGGACATATGGTAGCACATAGTAACAGGGCCCCTCACGGGCTCGCTTCGCTTGCCAAACTTCGCTCGCCACGCCATGCTCGCTTCGCTCGGCTTGAACCTCGGATGGTGTGGCTTGAACCAGTGCCGTTCGTCTTCAGAGATTTTTCTAAATCCCCTTGTCCTACATAGTGAGCAAGCACAACACAGGGCGGACACTATCCGATGGGGGACAGAATTAGACACATCACCGGCCTTACCCAGCCATTGTTGTATTTTTGAACCAGTGTTGGCTACCTCGTCCTCCTCCACCGCCGCTTCCACCTACACCGCCACATCCACCACCACCTCAACCTCCTACTCCATATGGACCTCGTCCTCCTAGGTCAAGATTATAATTTTCTATTTTTTTAATTTCAAAGTATTTTATTTTCCCACTAGCTTTTCCATTAAATTGAATAATTTTTTCCAGAAAGGGCGTATTCTGGGGCATTTCCACCATATGTGTGGCATCGTGCCGTTGAGTTTCTGAGGTTCTTAATCACTTCATGTACCTCTTCTTCTGAGAAGGGGACCTCCAGCATATATATATATATATATATATATATATATATATATATATATTTATTTTTTTATGTTATTTTAAGTTATTTCCCTATCCACATTTGTTTGCAGAGCACTTGCCATGCTCTTAACAACCTTTTGTTGCCATTTGCAGCCCTCTAGCCCTTTCCATTACTTTTTTAGAGCCATTTTAGTCCTCAAAAGTTTGGGTCCCCATTGACTTCAATGGGGTTCAGATTCAGGGTCAAGTTCGGGTCAAGTTCGGTCCCGGACCCAAACTTTTTTCCGAAGTTAGGCCCAACCCGTCGAACCTGAACATCCAGGTGTCTGCTCAACTCTACTCATGAGTACTTCACAGAATCAGTTTACACAAAACTGATATTTTCATTTTTGTTAGATATTGGAGAGTTAAATCATACCTTGCATAGGGTAAGGGGCACCAGTGGTAATATCTGTGACTGTGAGATGTTAGGTCTACTATGGGCATTATAAGGTAGTCTCTTTGTTAATTATTTTTAATGATTTTAAAATAACGAAAATGCAACAGGAGTGTATTAAAGAGGACTTTCCTCACCAAACAGAAGGTCCTCTTTTTTGCAAGGCTCCTGCCACCCCCCCCCCCCCCCCCTCAATACAACTAGCTTCAAAAATCTATTTCTAAACAAACCACACCTGGAAAAAAAGATTTTTTATCTTGGTCCTATCCCCCAACACTTCCAGAATGGTATGGGTGATATCACTGCACCTGCAAAGATAGAACCTAAATGTCAAGCATTCAGCTTTACCAGGAGGCAGCACGGAAGTATTTACGTCACTTGCACCTCCCAGAAGTGTTGAAGGCAAGAGATAAGGTAATTTGATTTAGTCTTTTGGAGATCTGTTTGTTTACAAATGGCATTTAAAATACATTTGTATTGGGGACAAGGGGCTTGCAAAAAAAGCAGACCTTGTGTTTGAAATGGTAGGTCCACTTTAAGGTGGGTGAGAACACTCAAAGCTCCTAGTTAAACAGGAACAGATCTAGGAGAGTTCTCCTTAGCTAAAATATCACCTTTGGATAGGCTATCCTTTAAGCCTGATTTTCAGCTAACTACCATCTTAGAAAAGAATGTCACACTTTAGGTTAAAGAAACTAAATAGCACTGATAGAGGAACAATAAGCTGAACAGAAAAATAATCATTTAAACGGTATGTTGTGATTATGATAGTTGCTAGATTTTTGTACTTGATTTCATGTATAAAGAAGACTGTCTTTCAAGTTTACCCACTGCCAAGACAGCTTGGCATCTTCAAGTTAGATTATATGGCAACATCCCTTCCAAGATGTTATATTGTCTAATTACATTTTCTTGCCATGTAGTTGCACTGACTTACACTGGGCACTTTACTCTTTCTCCCTGTCATTACTCATCTGCCATATTTCCTATTTGCTTTGTTAACAGCCAGCAATACAGAATAGACCATGATTTGTTTTTTTTTTCCTTAGAGTCATTTTTATATACTTTTGTTAGTTGAATTATATCGTCATACAAAAATAGGATTTTTTTTTTTATACTTCTATTAATGCATTTGATTATTGAGAACCATGTAACCTGTAAAATTGACATCTAGGCAGATATAAAATAAATGGATTATTGCATCTCTGTAATCATAAATACATAAATAAATGTATTTTTAAAACGTAAGTACCTTAATCTGACCCAATATCAGCCTCCACAATTCCTGAAGTGTGAAAGGAAGCTGCAGTACAAGGAGACAGTCAGGTTGTATTACTAAAGGCAAACAGGCTGTTCACTTTGCAAAGGAATTTTCTTTTAGATCAGTGAACCTGGGCAATATTTGGGGGGGGGGGGGGTTACTAAAACTGATGCACACAGAATCTGGTGCAGCTGTGCATTGTAGCCAATTGGCTTCTAGCTTCAGCTTGTTTAATTAAGCTTTGACAATAAAACCTGGAAGCTGATTGGTTTCTATGCAGAGCTACAAAAGATTTTATGTGCTCCAGTCTTAAGCTTCATACGCACGATATGATTGTTGGGCAACGAGCATCTGTTTGTCAAAAGGGCGTGTGCCAGGATCTTGTCTTGCATACTAATGGTACACAATTGTCGTGCAACAAACATGAACGTAGTAACGTACTACGAGGAATTTCAGCTCTTGAGCGCCACCCTTTGGGCCCCTTCTACTAATTTTCATGTTTGGTGAGCATTGATTCCAAGCATGTGTGTTTGTACTTTCGACTTTAGTTTGATGGATTTGTGTACTGACTATACGAAAATCAAATCGTTGTCCGCCGAAAATCTACTAGCCTGTCATCCAGCATTTTTTGGCCCGAAAGTTGGACAACAATTGTCAAAAGGTGTGTACTAATGGTAAGATTTTAGGACAACAGACAATTCCCTGCCAACAATCGTACCATGTGTACGAGGCTTATTGGTAAGATTTTAGGACCACAGTCTGTCAACAGATAATCTCATGCCAACAATCGTCCCATGTGTACGAGGCTTTAGGCCTGGTTCACACCTATGCAGGTTGCAGTTTGCATATTCCAGGTGCATTTTGCGTTTTTTCGATACATGTTTTTGATTCATTGATTTCTAATGAGTCAAAAACCATTAAAGAATCCCTGGCCCTTTCCATAAAAAGCAAAGATGTGAACTACATCCATAGGAAACCATGTTAAATGGACTGTAGTGTGTTTCTGCAAAACTGAAAATGCACTAAAAATGCATAGGTGTGAACCAGGCCTTAGTAAATCAACTCCTTAATTTGCAAATGATACCCAATCATATGCAAAAATAAATAAATATTTTTGCTTGCGCAAGATTGGATGATAGAAGTCAGCAGAAGTTTACCTTATTAACTAGGATAAGGAAAAATTCTCTTACAAAGTGAGCAGCCTTTTGTCTTTACGAAGGCTGGCACTGACAGAGCAAATTTCTTTCCTGCAACTACGAGTTGCCAGGGGAATCCCTCCTGCAGAGTCATTGTGTTCTCCTGGAAGGGCAGGGAAAGCTGTCCCCAATGGAAGAAGACAGTGATTATTGCTAGCAGCTATAATAGCCACTTGCAATAATTGCAAGTAAAATCCAGCAGGCTGGTTGTACCCAAGTTGATCGATTGATCAACTTGGTTACATTCAGCCTATCCATACATGGTTTGAATCCCGCTGAACCGGCCAAGATTTGAACCGTCTATTTCTGGCTTTAATCAACCCCAGTTTTTTTATGTGCTGACAAAATCATGATTGGAAGAGAAAGCATAGTGACAGATGAGCTCATCTCTGTGCTGCTCCACTTTTTACTGCTAGTCACATGCAGAGGAGGGTCAAGAAAAACCTGGGCTCAGGGGAAATGGGTTGAATGATGCTGGCCATCAGACTGAGGACATCTAGTAGCAGGAAAAAACTTCTACTCGCAAAATCTCTGAACTAAAGTTGAATATTGCAGCAAAAAAAAACATTTTTGGCATTTTATCTTTTAATGTGCCATATATTTTGACTCTGACCTGAACAAAGTTCTTCTATTGTTTTTAACCTCTTCAGCCCCCGGAAAGTTAACCCTCCTTTATGACCAGGTTTTTTGCAATATGGCATTGCGTTCCTTTAACTGACAATTGCGTGGACGTGGGAAGCTGTACACAAATAAAATTGACGTTCTTTTTTTTCTGTTACATGTTTTTGTTAAAAAAAAAATCCCAATAAGCATATATTGATTGGTTTACGCAAAAATTATAGCGTCTACAAACTATGGGATAGATTTATGGAATTTTTTTTTTTTTATAATGGTTTTACTAGTAGTGGTGGTGATCAGCAATTTTTAGCGGGTCCGCGAACTTGCGGCAGACAAATCTGACACTAAGTGACACCGTTTGGGGACCAGTGACACCAGTACAGAGATCAGTGCTAAAAAAAGGCACTGTCACTGTACTAATGGTGCTGGTAGGGAAGGGTTAATATCAGGGTCGATCAAAGGGTAAAATGTGCTCCTAGGAAGTGCTTTCTAACTGTGTGGGGGATGCTTTGACTGGGTGAAGACAGAGATCTGTGTTCCTGCTTAGCAGAAACACAAGACCTTCATCCTCCCCTCTCACAGAATGGCGGTTTGCCTTGTTTACATAGGCAGACTGCCGTTCTGCCTCTCCTGAGAATGACTGCAAGGTACTGGCAAAAATTGGGTCCACCGGATTCGCTGATTGGCTCCTGCTGTGTCCAATCAGATGGAGCAGGTCGCCAGCGGTGCACACACGCGCCCTGGACCCAGTGCCCGACATTACATACCGGTACGTGATTTCGTGCAGGAGGGCGGATCTGCCACAGTATATCTGCGTGGGGTGGTCCAGAAGGGGTTAATGAGGGATAAGCCAATGGTTTGGTCTGAACTTAGCTTTGGAACAAACTTTGGCTGTTCGGATGTTCAGCTGAATGCCTGATTCTTTGGTCGGTAGAGGAGACAAGCATCATATATAGAAGTGTATTTCCACTGCTTCTAATCTGAGAGCTTATCACTGTCAATGTTTTCAAAATAAACAGTCCCTAGTAACTAGGGGTGGGGATAGCAGTTACATCACTGTCCAAATACAGTCAATGGCTGTGCCTATGAAAAAAAAATCTTCTGCTACCTGCACCACTGAAATGCATTTCCACTGAAAGGAGATCCCTACCTGAGGTTTCTCCGGAAAACAACACTACTGGGAGTGATGATTTTCTGGGTCCCTTTTTATTGGTCTGGGGCCCCTCCCCCATCTACCACCACATCCCTACAGGACTCAGTAGTGGAATGGAGTTCATTAAATGGTACCACTTAGCACTGGGGGGAAGAGGACACAGGAGATCAACATTCGCTGTTGTGTCAATTTCTGCACTTCACCTGAGGATTTATTTTTGGCTTTGCTCAGTGGCATGACCGGCAATAAAGGGAATTGTTCTCTTTCCTCTTAACAGGGTTGCTTTAAAATAATGTTAAATAATGCCGCGTACACACGATCGGACTTTTCAACGGACTTTGGTCCGGCGGACAATCCGACGGACTTTGCAGCTGAGGTCCGCCAGACTTTAAAACAAACGGACTCGGCCACCCACGATCACTCCAAAAGTCAGACGGATTCGAATGTGGTCACGTAGAATAAGGAAGTTCATAGCCAGTAGCCAATAACTACCCTAGCGTCCATTTCAGTCCATCGGACTAGCACGCAGACGACCAGATTTTTCGACCCGATTCAAGTCCGTCGGAAAGATTTGAAGCAAGTTTTATTTCTAGCTCCACCGGACTTTTGGGAAGAAAATGCCCGCTGGAGCCCACACACGATCGAATTGTCCGATGGATTCCAGTCCGCCAGACCAAGTCCGTCAAAGTGTGGTCATGTGTACGCTGCATATGTTTGTATGTGGAAAACATGAGTAATAGCATTATAGGTAGAGCCATTAGCCTTCACCAGATGGATGGCTAAATATATGTTTTCAAGATCCCTTCATAACTAATGCTACTTCAAAGTCACTTTAGAAGAATGAAGCATGCAAGATAATTGTTATATTCCACAAGAAATAAAATACCAAATAGAATGCACACCTTGGTCTGAAAGGTCTCTATTGTCTATTATTTATGATAATTGTGTTAATATTTCAAGTATTTCAACATTCAAAAAGGCTTAAGCCTTTTTTATTTATTTATATTAACTTTAAATGAACAAAGACATTGAAGCCTGACAATGATAAAAGGCAGTATTCACAAGTAGGCAGCTATTACTAACCCCTTGCTAAAGTGCTTCTTTATCATTCAAATTATACAACAAATAACAGCTACAGTTTCAGATATAAGTTTTTATTGCTGCTTAATTTATTTATTTATTTTCAAGGGGAAAAAAAAAAAAAAGGCCCAGAGGCATGGGTAAAACCAGTAACTACATAAAGCGAAAGAGTCAGATGTCTGCTGGGCAAATTGACAGAACTCATTAATCTTGGATGCAGCATGCTATAGAGTCTGTCCTTTCCTGCACCTGCTCAAGCCCAATGTAATTACATGATGGCACTATTAATACTAGAGAGCCTGAGTGAGGATAGGGTTATCTTCTCTTTTTAGTAATTGATTGCTAGCTGATTAGTGGACAACATTTTTCTTGCAGCATAATTGCCTTTGTGCTACAGAAGCCTTCGTGACCTAGAGCTAAGTCCTATTTTTTATTTTTATTTTTTGCAACCGAGGCCCTGACGATGGTGCTGCAGATTTTTTTTTATTTTTTGAAGTAATGAGACAGAACTCAATCACTGCACGCTCGCACTGCCGAAGAGTGGAATGTATTCAAATCATTTTCTGAGTGCTTGCAATTATATATCCGCGGTTTGTTTTTGCTTCTGTCAAGCATCCTCCATATTTAAATGTTTCATTTCAAAGCAAAAACATTTCAATGAATTATCACATTAGTTGTATAAGGGGAATATCAGAGTGTGTAAATATGGGATGGGAGAATGATTGCATCATTTCGGTCTCATCACCATCACCATTCTTGCATTTGGAGCTCTGCCAGGCATGTTCCATTCAGCCAATCGTGTAATTCCCTTCCACACCATTGAGAAGAGTGTTTATTTTACTATAACTGTTGTCTCATGCTGTGAAAACTAAAGATAGTGTTGTACAGAGGCTATTAAAACTCTTTAGCATATAATTTGTTAATAGACGGAACATCTTCTAATATAGTGAAATATTTGTGTTAAAAATCTGTTGAAAATTGGAGAGAACACAAGGTAATTTGGCGTGATGGGTTTTTTGTTTTTTTATCTTATTTTATGAAACCTGTGTTCTTTAGCCAACTTTAAGTGAATTTGCAGTCTAAATGACACCCCACCATGAAATAACATTTATCCTCCCCACTCCTCACCACACACACACACAAGATAGTCCAAAATAGCGTTTCTCTGAAAGAAAGGATGATGTAGGTGAAAATATGCAACTACATCTCCTGATCCCAATAAAAACCCAACCACTGGAAGAAAGAAGAATTCCTCTCTGTACAGTGCTGGGATAAGGTAATTTAGCATTAGGACAAAAAGGCCCAAGTGCTCCACCCCAACCTCCACAATGAGCTGTCAGCTACCTCAGAAGCATAGGTGGCAGGCTCTACCGTACCCTTATTGTGCTCTTTTCCTTCTGAAGTGCCCATGGTAGCTGCTTCCTCTGCCTAGCCCTTGGCTCTGCCCTGTCTCTGTGACAACCTCGTTGTCTATGTAGATTGGAGATTTCCAGTTAAAGGGGTTGTAAACCTACATTTTTTTTCAACTTAATGCATCCTATGCACTAAGGTGAAAAAACACCTGTTGGCCACGGGGAGGGCAATTGGTTAAAACAGGTTCGGAGTCTCTCTGCCCAGGGTTCTTGGCTCTTGATTGGATAGATTGATATCAGCGCAGCCATTGGGTCCCGCTGCGGGGGGTGGGCCTTGTCCTGCATTTGGCTATGGACGCCAAATGCTTGACTCGGACCGCGCCCACAAGGTAATCCCTTGGGAGTGTGCTTCTCCTAGGGAGTTATCTAATGTGGGGAACAGCCGAAAGAGCCACCGAGGGACCCCAAAAGAGCAGGTTCGGAGCCACTAGGTGCAAAACGAGCTGCACAGTGGAGGTAAGCATGTTTGTTATTTAAAAAAAAGGTCTTTACAATCACTTTAACCAATTGCCGACCATCCGCCGCAGTTGTACTGTGGCAGAATGGCATGGCTGGGTAGAACAACGTTATGTAACATCGCTTCTTCCTGTGGCTACTAGGGAGCACACGCCTCTCAGCTCGCCCCCCCCGAGCCAATGCGAGTGCACGATCACCGCCGGGCTCCTGTGATCACCGCGGACACATGGAGAACCAGATCTGTGTGTGTAAACACACAGTTTCCGGTTCTCTGAGGGGAGAAAACACAGATCATCTGTACATACAGAGTATGAACAGCGATCTGTCATCTCCCCTGCACAGTCCCCTCCCCCCTTCAGTTAGAACACAAACTAGGGAACACATTAACTCCTTGATCGCTCCCTGGTGTTAACCCCTGCAGGTTTCCGTTACATCAGATGGGGGCAGGGTCACCCATACATCATTGGGGAACCCCTGGCTTCCCTCACTAACGTCAGAGGGGGTGGGGTCAGGTGGCGGTTGGCCCCACCCGCCTAATAAAAGAAATATCAGCTCTGGGATCCCCGCAGTGTCTCCTCAGTGGAGACAGAAGACGGATGCATGGATGGACTGCGCTGGACTGAAAATCCCCCGTCGCTGGATCAGATCAGCCATCGCTGGACCCCGGAGAGATGATCATCCATCGCTGGATAGCAAGAGTGGATTAGCACCACTGGAATCTTTTTTTAATTTTTTTTATTTTTAATAAAGGAATTTTTCAAAAGTGTGTTTGTCTTATTTAACCATTTTTTACACTTTCTTAATGAAATGGTAGGGGTAATTTTGTACCCCCTTAGCATTTCAAGCAGGGGGGGGGCGGGATCTGGGGGTCCCCTTGTTAAAGGGGGCTTTCAGGTTATGATAAGCCCACACCCGCAGACATGGGGACATGGTGCTTTGAGGAGTCACAGACCCCCAAAGCATCGTCCCAATGTTGAGGGCATGTGGCCTGGTACGGTTCAGGAGGGGGGGCGCTCTCTTGTCCCCCCTCTTTTCCTGCGGCCTGCCAGGATGCGTGCTCGGATAAAGGGTCTGGTATGGATATTTAGGGGGACCCCACGTAAATTTTAAAAAAAATCTGACACGGGGTTCCCCATAATATCCATACCAGACCTGAAGGGCCTGGTAATTGAATTAAGGGGAACCCCACGCTTTTTTTTTTTTATCAATGAATGAATTGTCGGCTCCCGTAATACAGAGAACACTCACTGAGTGTTCTCTGTATTAGGGGAGCCAACAATTCATATAGCCGCAAGTGATTTTAAAAGACTTTTTTTTTCCTGTAAAAATGACACTTTGTGCAGGGACAGTTCTAAGCATGGGAAACATGCGCCCCTTCACAGGCATACTATAGACACCCCCCCAGGTACGAAATTTAAAGGAATATTACACTTTTATTGTTTCACTTTAATCAGTATTAAAATCACTGCTCCTGAAAAAACTGCAGTTTTTAAAACTTTTTTTTGCATTGATCCATGTCCCCTGGGGCAGGACCCAGGTCCCCAAACACTTTTTAGGACAGTAACTTGCATATTAGCCTTTAAAATTAGCACTTTAGATTTTGAATGTTCGAGTCCCATAGACTTTAATAGGGTTCTAAAGTTCACACGAAGTTTAGGTCTGTTCGCAGGTTCTGGTGCGAATCGATCAGGGGGGTGTTCGGCTCATCCTTACTGTACACCTATACCAGTCCTTAAAAAGACCTTTGTGGACCTAATAGTAATAGCTAGCTAGTGATTAAACTGACTGTCCCTGCCCCACACAGCGTCCTGTCCCTACACTGGAAAAAGACAGGCTGCTGCAATCACCAGCACAGCAGTGCACTGAACCCTATATACTGTACTACACCTATACCAGTCCTTAAAAAGGACTTTTGTGGACCTAATAGCTAGCGATTTGTGTCACTACAGTCTCTCCCTGCTCCACTACTGTCCCTAAACTGACATAAGACAGAATGTAAAATGGCCGCCAGATCAGGTCTATTTATAAGGTAGGGGGAATGTCCAATTGTCCATGTGCTGAAACATCTCAATTGGCTGTCCTGTACCCCATGATGGATGTGTCATCATGGGTCAAAGTTCTTTCACACTGTAAACACATATGTCCACTGGGAGAACAGCAGCAATAGTCCGCCAGTCGGGCGAATCACGAACACGCAAAATTCGCCACAAACCGACCGCCGGGCGAACAGTTCGGCCATCCCTAGACAATACAGTGCAGCCGTTGTACAGTTTCTAATACAGTGCAGGCGGTGTACACAGTATCTAATGCAGTGTGTACAGTTTCTACTACACATCTGGTGGTGTACACAATACAGTACAGTCGTAGTACAGTTTCTAATATTGTGCAGGCGGTGTACACCATATCTAATACAGTGTGTAAAGTTTCTACTACTTTTCTGGTGGTGTACACAGTATCTAATACAGTGTGTACAGTTTCTAATACACTTCTGGTGGTGTACACAGTATACAATACAGTGCGGTCATTGTACAATTTCTAATACAGTGCAGGCGGTGTACATAGTATCTAATACAATGTGTACAGTTTCTACTACATTTTTGGTGGTGTACACAGTATCTAATACAGTGTAGTGTGGTATTGCAAAACAAAAAATACATCATGCCAGGAAGGCCACCAAGGAGAGGCAGACACTCACAGGTTACTAAAAGAGTGTTTGTCTTTTTTTTTTCTGCTGCTGGCAATAATATTGAGCCACAACATGCAGAAGAGTTGGTGGAGTGGATAACAAAGCTGTCCTCAGCCTCCTCATTCTCTGTCACCCAGGCTCAGAGTAGTTTGCCTTCCAACGCAGCTGCCAAAGCGGCCTATTCTGCCGGCACCTTGTCCACAGTCATTCCTTCCATTGCCCCACCATCATGGAAGTCCCCAGAATTATTCGACCACAGTGTCAAGAAAGGCAAGAAACTGGCTGTGATGTTCCCCCAGCTGCAGCATACTGCCAAGTTTGCTCCAGTGACGAGGAGGGAGGGGATGAGGAGGTCAGACTGTACTTGTGCCTGAGAGAAGAGAGGAGGAGGCACAACTCCAATGAAGCAGAATGTCCTCTAGGGGGCAGCTTAAGGGCAGCCACCCTATTGCATGACACCGCAGAGCTCTGTAGGTGCAGGGTGCTGCTGACTCCCCACTGACTTCTCTCAGACTTTTAAAAGTTCCTTGGTGTGAGCCTTTTTCAACACGTGTGCAGCAGATCGCACCATTGCTGTTTGCAACCTATGTTTGAAGTGGATCAAGCATGGCTAGAAAAGCAGCCGCTTGAGCACCACATGCTTGACCAAACATATGACGACCTGCCATGCAGACCGTTGTTAACAGCACTTGAAAAACCTAAATCATAAAAAAAGGCAGACTTTTCCTTTCTCCTCATCTGGGATCTCCAACCCTACTATACCTCCAGTTCTCTCAAAAACCTGCACTGAGAGGAATGAAGGTACAGCAAATAGCCAATCTGCTAGCAGTAAACAACCAATTGATTTTAGCAGGCAAGTTTCCCTACCCCAGTTGCTGAACCTTAAAAAGAAATTCGGACCCAGCCACCCACATGCTCAACGTCTAAATGCTAGCTTGGCCAAATTGCTAGTACTGCAACTGCTGCCTTTTCAGCAGGTAGTCTCTGCCCCCTTTCGTGAATTTGGGAAATGTGCTGTACCTCTGTGGCAGGTTCCAAAACACCATTTTATTTCACGGAAAGCCTTTCGGCTCTCTACCGGAACATGGAAGGCAATATTTTGGCCTTGTTGGACAAGGCGGTCAGCAGTAAGGTTCATATTATTGCTGACTCATGGTCCAGCAGGCATGGGCAGCTTTCCTTCACAGCGCACTGGGTAACTCTGCTGGCAGCTGGAAAGGATCTAGGACAGGGTTCAGTGTTGTTGGAGCTTATTCTGCCACCATGCCTCCAAAATGCTAGTGGTGATTCTGCCATTGCTCTCTCCTCCACCCCTCCTCTTCTTCTTCCTCAGTGGCCTTTTCTTTTGTCCTCTGAACCAGCGGTGCTCTGTAAGCATTCAAGGGGCTACGCAAGCAGTCTGACTAGAACATGTCACGTGGTGCTTGAGTTAATCTGCCTAGGGGACAGGAGCCACAATGGGGCAGAGATTCTGTCAGCTCTGCAGGGGCAGGATCAGAGGTGGGTGGTGCCACACCAGCTTCAGCCAGGAATGGCTGTATGCGACAATGGCACCAACCTTCTCTCCGCCCTCTGACAGGGACACTTGACCCATGTTCCATGTTTGGCACACATCCTGAATTTGGTGATGTAGCAGTTCTTGAGCAGGTACCCAAGCTTACATGATCTCCTAAGGCAGGCCAGAAAAGTCTGTGGTCATTTCCGTCAGTCATACAATGCCAGTGCTCGGCTGGCTGACATTCAAAGGGAATGCAACCTGCCCACCAATTGCCTCATTTGTGACATGCCCACCAGGTGGAACTCAACATTGGCAATGCTGCAGTGGCTGCACACACAGCAGAGGGCCATCAATACCTGAGTAAGTATGGCACCAGGACAGGGTCAGGGGAGCTTGGCTTTTTTCTGCCCCCCCCCAGTGTCTACTGATCAAGGATGCATGCACTGTCCTGTCACCATTTGAGGAAGCCACAAGGATGGTGAGCAGCGACAATGCATGCATCAGTGACACTGTCCCTCTAGTCTTCCTGCTGGAGCACATGCTTCGTGGAATCATGGACAGGGCACTTGAGGCAGTACAGCGGAAGGAAGAGGAGGACTTCCTCTCTTCTCAAGGCCCCCTTTATCAAGATAGCATTCCTGTGGTTCCGCCAAACACACAGGAAGAAGCGGAGGAGGAAGAGGATTGTGTTAGCATGGATGTAAAGGATAACACTCAGCAGCAGTCTTCAAGGGATGGTCTTCAGTCCCCAGAAACCCAAGGAATTGTATGTGGCTGGGAGGAGGTAGTTACGGATCATGTGATACTTAGTGATCCAGAGGACTCAGAATCGAATGCCTCTGCAAACTTGCACTCCATGGCCTCCCTAGTTCAGCACAGCCTGCAAAAGGACCCTAGGATTCGTGGTATCAAGGAGAGAGATCATTACTGGCTGCAACCCTTTTTGATCCACGTTACAAGGGTAAGGTTGCAGAACTCATCCTGCCTTTGCAGAGGAAGCAGAGGATGAAACATCTTCAGGAAGCCTTGAAGAAAGGTTTGTGCAACACAATTCCAGACCCTGGGAGGTTACCATTTCCTGGTGCTGGACAGCGTGTTGCTGAGGCTTTGTTCAGTCAGAAGAAGAGCAGTGGAGAAGGTGGCCGTCTGACCGATGCCTTTAAACTATTTTTCAGTCTTCAGCGCCAAGGTCTGATTGGTTCAATCAACCATTGTCAGTGTCTGCATTATATGGTGCAGGAATATCTAGGGGCAAGAGCAAACTTGGAGACTTTTCCAACAGAGCATCCACTGGGTTACTGGGTCTTGAGGATGGACCACTGGCCAGAACTTGCTCAATATGCAATTGAGCTACTGGCCTGTCCTGCATCCAGCGGGCTTTCTGAATGCAAATTCAGTGCTGCTAGAGGGTTTTGTAACGGATTAAAAAGTGCGCCTGTCCACAGACTCTGTTGATAGGCTCACATTCATAAAAATGAATCAGTCTTGGATCAGCAGCTATCAAGCACCTGATGCTAATGTAACTGATTGAATTTGTTAAGGATGTGGGATCCCTTGAAGACTGCCTATGCTGACTATCCTATTCCTCCTCAATCTTGATGATGCTAGCTTCCAACAATATTTTTGGTTTAGGACACCACCACCACCCAAGGCCCAATTTTTCTGCCCCTGTTTAACAGGGGCATGTAATTACAATTTTTGATCTAACATTTCACAGCAGGGCCTGTTTCTGCGCCCAACAAGAGTATCTGTGAGGGGTTACAGTGTTGTGGCACCATCACCACCACTCAAGGCCCATATCAGGGCTGGGCTCAGCCCTTCCTTCTCTGAGCTGGCCGCTAAGCTGTCGGCTAATTGCCAGCTCCTATCTCTCCATAGTTACTCAGCTGTTGATGATATCCTGCTCGTTAGTCCTGCCTACTTAAGCCGTCCAGTCCAGAGGAACTCTGCCTTCGCCTTGGTCACATCACAGAAACTCCTGCGATCCTGTTCAAGACTTGCTTTGCTGACATCCCTTCTGACTCCAGATCCTTGCTGTTCCACTACATTTATCCCTGACTTCTGGCTTGGCTGACTATCCGCTCCTGAACTTTGGCTATGTTTTGACTATGTTTGTTCTTTTTACTTTTATTATTAAACTAGTGTGATTTAACTGCACTTCTGTCTCGGCCTGATTTCATGAACTGGGGCACCTCATAGATCAGTTTGCTATGGCATTACAAATGCTCCTGAGTCGCATGGCTTACCTGGAATCTCCCACTGTGACCGCCCCCGTAAAACCTATGTTGCAGACTGACCCTGCTGTTGCTCCAGTCACTGTGCAGGCATCCGCCTTGAGTAAGGATGAGCCGAACACCCCCCCGGTTCGGTTTGCACCAGAACCTGCTAACAGACCTAAACTTTGTGTGAACTTTAGAACCCTATTAAAGTCTATGGGACTCAAACGTTCAAAATCTAAAGTGCTAATTTTAAAGGCTAATGTGCAAGTCAGGCCGCGTACACACGCGCGGACTGTTCGCCCAACTTTGTCCGCTGAACAGTGTTTGGGCGGACAGTCCGCTCGTGTGTGGGCTTTCAGCGGACAGTTTCAGCGGACAGTTGGACGGACAAGGTTTTTCGGAAATTCCGTAAAACTGTCCGCTGAAACCTTGTTTCAGCGAACAGTCCGCTCGTGTGTAGGCTTGTTCGTCAAACAAAGTTGCGCGCATGCTCAGAAAGGATTTTCACGCCGAAAGCTATAATGCAGTGTATAGGACGTCGTATTTTTCGTCCCGTCGTACGTGCCGTTCACGTCATCGCGCACGGTTTCAGCAAACTGTTCGTCCGTCGTGTGTGGCCATGTCCGTCCATGCTAAGTTTGAGCGGACTGTTTGCCGAAACTGTTGGACGGACAAAGTTGGGCGAACAGTCCGCGCGTGTGTACGCGGCCTTACTGTCCTAAAAAGTGTTTGGGGACCTGGGTCCTGCCCCAGGGGACATGGATCAATGCAAAAAAAAGTTTTAAAAACGGCCGTTTTTTTCAGGAGCAATGATTTTAATAATGCTTAAAGTGAAACAATAAGCCCTTGTACACACGGTCGGAGATTCCGACGGAATGTGTCCTACCGGACCGTTTTGTCGGATATTCCGAGTGTGTGTGGTCTCCAACAGACTGTTTCCGTCGGAATATCCGATGGACCAACTTTTCCAACTTGCCGGTAAAATTTTCCGACAAAATGCTCCGATCGGACATACTCCGATCATGTGTAGCCTACTCCGACGGACAAAGTGCCACGCATGCTCAGATCAAATTCCTAGACCAAAGCTATTGGCTACTAGCCTGAACGTAGTCCCGTCCTAACGAAATAACGTCATCACGTTATGTACAATCGGATTTTCCGACAACTTTGTCCGACCGTGTGTATGCAACAGTTTCGGACAAAATCAGTGGACAAAATCCGTCGGATTTGGTTGCCGGAATGTCCGACCGTGTGTACAAGGGCTTAAAGTGTAATATTCCTTTAAATTTTGTACCTGGTGGGTGTGTACAGTATGCCTGTACAGGGGCACATGTGCACCCGTGCTTATAACTGTCTCTGCACAAAGTGTAATTTCTGCAGGAAAAAAAAGTAAAATCACTCGCGGCTATAATGAATTGTCGGCTCCCCATAATACAGATAACAGTCATTGAAAGTCATTGAAAGATAAAAAATAAATAAAAGCGTGGGGTTCCCCATAATTGAATTACCAGGCCCTTCAGGTCTGGTATGGATATTAAGGGTAAACCCACGTCAAATTAAAAAAAAAAATACGTGGGGTTCCCCCCAAATATCCATACTAGACCCTTCAGGTCTGGTATGGATTTTAAGGGGAACTCCATACCAAATTAAAAAAAAAATTGTGTAGAGTTCCCCCCAAAAATCCATACCAGACTCTTTATCCGACCACGCAACCGGCCAGGCCGCAGGAAAATAGGGGGGATGAGAGAGCGTCCCCCCTCCCGAACCATACCAGGCCACATGCTCTCAACATTGGGAGGATGCTTTGGGGTCCCCCCCAAAGCACCTTGTCCCCATGTTGAGGACAAGGGCCTCATTCCCACAACCCTGGCCGGTGGTTGTGGGGGTCTTATCAGAATCTGGAAGCCCCCTTTAACAAGGGGACCCCTAGATCCTGGCCCCTCCTGTTTGAAATGGTAAGGGGGTACAAAAGTACCCCTACCATTTCACAAAGAAAGTGTAATAAAATGTTAAAACACACACACAAACACACACACACTGTTGGGAAAAGTCCTTTATTAAAAAGGAAAAAAAAAAAAAAAAAGATTCCAGCGGTGGTAATCCACTCTTGCTATCCAGCGATGGATGATCATCTCTCCGGGGTCCAGCGATGGGGGATCTGATCCAGTGATGGGTGATCTCTCCCTCCAGCGCAGCGCATCCATCCTGTCTCCACCGGAGACACTGCGGGAATCCCAGCAGCCTGACACTTCTTAGCTGAGGAGGACAGGGCCACCCGTCTCCTGACCCCGCCCCCTCTGACGCAAGGGAAAAGCCGGGCTTCCCCAGTGACATACGGGTGTCCTCGCCCCTTCTGATGTAACGGAAACCTGCGTTACATCAGAGGGGGGTGGGGTCACCTGTACATCACTGGGGAAGCCCTGCTTTCCCCTTGCGTCAGAGGGGGCGGGGTCAGGTGACGGGTAGCCCCACTCTCCACAGCTGAGAAGTGTCAGGCTGCCGGGATTCACAAAGCTTGATTTGAGAGGGGCATACAATCTCATAAGGATTAAGGAGGGCGACGAGTGGAAAACTGTGTTTAATAACAGAACAGGCCACTATGAGTACCTCGTAATGCCTTTTGGCCTTTGTAACGCCTCTACAGTTTTCCAGGAATTTATTAATGATGTCCTCCGAGATTTGTTGCAGTTATGTGTGGTGGTTTATCTCAATGATATTCTCATATTTTCCAAGTCCCTGGAGAGCCACCACACAGAGATCTGTCCTGTGCTTCAGAAACTAAGAGAGAACAATCTCTATTCTAAACTAAAGAAGTGCGAGTTCCATCGTGAACAGGTTAAATTCCTGGGTCATGTCATTTCCACTGTTGTTGTTTTTTTGATGGACCCAGAGAAACATTCGGCAGTTCTACAGTGGCCTCGACCCATGGGTTTACGTCCTCTGCGGCATTTCCTGGGCTTTGCCAACTATTATCGGAAGTTTATTCGTAACTTCTCATCTTTGGTCAAGCCCCTGACTGATATGACTACAAAGGACAGTAACTCACAGAGTTGGTCACAGGAGTACATTAAGGCCTTTGAGAGTCTCAAGGTTGCCTTTGTTTCTGCTCCTATGTTGGCACATCCTAAACCTACGTTACTTTTTATCCTTGAGCTTAATGCTTCTGAGACTGGTGTTGGCATCCTTCTGTCTCAACATCTTACCTCTGAGAGCGCTATGCATCCTTGTGACAATTTTTCCAATAAATTTTCACCTGTAGAGTGCATTTACGAGATTGGTGAAAGAGAGCGGTTGGCGATCATTTTAGCCCTGAAAGAATGGAGACATCTCCTCAAAGGTATCACTGTGCCATTTCTCATTTTTACTATAAGAATCTCACATTCTTATCTGAGGCTAAATGCCTCCCTCCCAGAAGGGGGCGATGGGCTGTTTACTTGTCAAGTTTCAATTACATTGTCTCATTCTTACCAAGTACTAATAATGTAAGGGTTGATGCATTGTCACAACAATTTTCCTCCACTACCAAGCTGGAGTCGGTTCCGGTTCCTGAGATTCCTCCTAAACATATTCTGGCTATGGTTCACACCAGTCTCACTTCTCCTTTGGGTGACAAAATTCTTTCTGCTCAAGTCCATGCTCCTCCTGAGAAACCTTGTGACCGCTGCTTTGTTCCAGAGAGTCTCTGTACTGCTGTGCTCCAGACTTACCATTCTTCCAAGGCTGCTGGCCACCCTGGGAGGAATCAACTCTTTTGGGCCATTTCCCAACAATTCTGGTGGCCTAATCTACTTGCTGATGTAACTGCCTTCGTAGCTGCCTGTTCCATGTGTGCTCAGAGTAAGACTCTACGACACCTTCCAGTGGGCCTCCTACAACTCATACCTAATGGAGAGAGGCCCTGGATCCCCCTGTCTATGAATTTCATTGTGGAGTTACCCAACTCCCAGGGAAACACAGTTATCCTTATGGTGGTTGAGAAGTTGCCCACTTCTAAGGAACTGGTTTCCTTTTGTGCTCGGGAGATCTTTCGTTTACATTTGCTACCCAAGGTGATTGTCTTGGACGGGGGTAGTCGGTTTGTGTCCCGGTTCTGGTAAGCCTTTTTTGCACAGTTGGAAATTCAGCTTGCTTTCTCCTCTGCGTATCACCTGCAGTCTAATGGGACCACAGAACTAGCCAATCAGTCCTTGGAGCAATTCCTACGTTGTTATATTTCTGACCATCATAACAGCTGGTCAGACCTATTACTTACTTATTATTATTGAATTCTGCTTCCTGATTGTTCCCGTTTATGGCGAATTATGGTTTCCAACCTTCCATGTTGCCTGACTTGTTTTGTTCAACAGAATATTTCTGTGTTAGAGGAGCATCTCCGTGGTCTTCATTCCACTTGGCCACAAGTCCAGGAGGCTTTGTGACATGCTAATGATAGGTACAGACTCCATGCTGACCTTAGACACCTGCCTGCGCCTTACTACCAGGTTGGGGACAGGGTCTGGCTGTCATCTCGCAACCTCTGACTTCGTGTTCCCTCACTAAAATTTGCACCTTGGTTTATTGGGCCTTTCTGTATTCTTCCCAGTGGCTTATGCATTTGACCTTCCTTCTAATATGAGTATTTCAAATGTATTTCATGTCTCCTTATTAAAACCTTTGGTCTGCAACTGCTTTACCACCTTGGTGACACGTTCTCATCCTGTACAAGTTAGGAACCATAAGAAGTATGAAGTACAGTCCATTGTTGAGTCCGTAGGTTCCGTGGGCGCATACAGTAGGTGCATTGGAATGGGTACGGTCCAGGGGAACGCTCTTGGGTCTTATCCTCAGATGTACATGCCCCTGTCCTCCTCCATGATTTTCATAGATGTTTTCCCCTCAAGCCTGGTGGTCCTCCAAGGAGGAGGGGTCGTTGAGGAGGGGGTACTGTCAGGGCTGGGCTCAGCTCTTCCTTCTCTGAGCTGGCCGCTCAGCTGTCAGCTAATTGCCAACTCCTATCTACAGTTACTCAGCTGTTGATGATATCTTGCTCGACAGTCTTGCCTACTTAAGCCGTCCAGTGCAGAGGAGCTCTGCCTCTGCTTTGGTCAAATCACAGAAACTATCTCCTGTAATCCTGTTCAAGACATACGCTATAAAACAAAAAAACCTGACAATTTTGAAAAAAAAACAATATTTTTTACTTTCTGCTGTAAAACAAATCCAATAAGAAAAATATGTAAAAATCTAATTTCCTCATCAATTTAGGCCAATATGTATTCTGCTACATGTTTTTGGTAAAAAAATCTCAATAAGCGTGTGTTGATTGGTTTGCGCAAAAGTTATTGCATCTACAAACTAAAGGATAGATTTATGGACTGTGACAGACTCACACGGGACAGAAGCTTTAGGAGGTGACTGGATGCTAGCCTCTTGATACTGACTATGAGCCCTGCCATATGAGAGAGCTACAAGCATTTAGGAAGATGTTCTGTTATATAATGCAAAAGGACATTATTACATTACAGTCGTGAAAGCCATGATGATCTCTGCCAACCTGAAACTCAGTAAACAGATGTATGTTAAAAGAAAGCTGATTAATGAGGTCTGGAAAGCCCTGGGTCTTCCGATACCTACTTGTCTGAGATGGGGTGAGATCACTGTTTGCATTGTTAATTGTGCTAATTAAAAAAACTCACCTATTGTCTGCTAGCAAACTACCGTGGGGATGTTAAACTTATGATAATGTGTAGTGTACTTTGTGAGCTCGGTGCCGGCAAGTCTGACCTGAACTGTGGAGATCTATTTAATCACAACATTGTCCAGGTGGGCATTAGACATGTGCGCCGTCAATAAATTAATTTGGTTTCATTCCGTTCCGTTTCGTATTAGCCGAATTTTCATCTAAAAACAAATTTTTGTTAGGTTCGTTAACTTTTCGTAACAATTACGAACTTTCGTTATGATGAATTTATCATTATGAGGGGCTCCCACCATCCCTGTGCTGTGCTCATTATGAAGGGCTCCCACCATCCCTGTGCTGTGACTTCCTGGGTTTTTAACTTCATCATAACGAATAATCGTAATTGACGAAAATACTTATTTTGTCCGATTCTGAATCTCCCATCGACTACCAGTACCAGTCTCCCACTCCCATATTAAAAAAGGTAATTTTCCCAACCCTTACTCAGCAGCAGAAGAAAACCTCTGATTGGTAAACAAAACACCAGTCACATTTCCATTGTAACAGAATTTGGATCCAAAATTCGTAAACAACATTTTGTATTTTGTACAAAATCGGAAGCATAGCAATTCGTATTTCAGATCCTCCCAAATGTATGAATTGTATGAAGCTAATTGCACATGTCTAGTGGGCATTGAGACACCTAGTCTTGTTTAAGTGACTAGTTAATTAGCGCATGTTAATTATGTTTCTGCTTACAGTTTGTATTGTTGGGGTATTATGATCAGGAGGGGACTGTTCTGCTGTGGGGTATATATTCTGTGTGAGTTTGTTCAATAAAAGTTCCAGTTTTGCAGCCCTGTATAGTTCTTGGTTGCAATATGCAGCTATAATATCTGATATCTAAAAGCGGAATACTGATGGACGCACCAAAGCTGGGTGCTGGGACTGCTCCATCACATGGACTTTTTCTTTATTACATTTTTTTTACTAGTACTGGCAGCGATCAGCAATTTTAGTGGGACGGCAACATTGCGGTGGACAAATCTGACACTAAGTGAGACTTTTTGGGGAACAGTGACACCAATACAGTGATCATTGCTAAAAAAAATTTATATACTAATGACACTGGCGGGAAATGGTTAACATCAGGGGTGATGAAAAGGTTAAATGTGTTCCCTGGGAGTGCTTGCTAACTGTGTGGTGGATGTTTCACTTTAGGAAGACAGAGATCTGTGTTCCTGCTTGGCAGAAACACAAGATCTCCATCTTCCTTACCAGCAGAACGGCGATCTGCCTTGTTTACATAGGCAGACCTCCATTCTGCCTCTCTCCAAACGATTGAAGGGACCCACTGATTTGCTCCCGCTGTGTCCAATTGCAGCGGGAGCGGGGCACCGGTGGTGCGCACGACTCCCCAGAGGCCTTGAAAAAAAATCATGCGTGATTTTGCACTTAAGGGCCGCCCTGCCACATTAAATGTACGGGGGCGGTCTTTAAGCCGTTAAAGTGATATTAAACCCAAAATCAAGCATTTATTATATTGCAGCTTACCAATTCTGAGAATTTATGGCGGCATTATTTTTCTTTTTTGGCCTTCTTTCCTTTATTTTCATCTGTTAAACTGGTCTATTAGTCTATTCGTTTTTCAAAGCACAAGCTCTCTTCCAGCTCAGTTTCAGTTACAGGGATGAGACAGACCATTTACCACTGACAGGGGTGTTTACAATGATCCGTTTTATTTTTTTATGCAAAACCTTTATCCCAAAAGGAAAAAAAAACTGTTTGCTGTAACTGCTTATAAAGTATTAGCTGGAGCTTGTTAGTGCATCTAAAGAGAGGTATAAATGTCTGCAAATAGTTGACTTGGAGCTTCCCACTGCTACCCCCCCCCCCCCCCCTTTGCTTTCACTGCACTGAAACGAGAAACTCAAAGGTATAATTGGGACCCTGCCTGACTGGCCCTCTGAGTTTACTGAATTACCTACAAAGATTGAGATGGCAAGCTTTCTCCCAGGGACACAGTGCAAAAGAGGGGTAGGCAACCTTTGGGAGGTGGAGATTTACCTCAAGAACATGAAAGAGATCAAAGATCCCTGGGATTTGGTGCCCTTGCTTTTTTTTACTAGCAAAGCCCAACTAAATAGTAAGGAAGATACAATAAAACAAATGTCACTGTAAAAATATAAAATTAGCTTAGCTAAACAGTGGACAGTGTCACTCGGTAGAGCAGTGAACAGTTTCTGTAGGGCAGGGAAGGGTGTGTGGACGGGGTCAGTAGGGTAGTGGGTGTGGACGGGGTCAGTAGGGTAGTGGGCAATGTGTGGACGGTTGTGGTAGGGCAGTGGATGTTGTCAGAAGAGCAGTGGACGTGGCAGTAGGGCAGAGGTTGGTGTCAGTAGGACAGAGGTTGGTGTCAGTAGGACAGTGGATGGTTTCAGAGCAGTGGATGGAAAATGGATGTGTCAGTTAGTAGAGCACTGCATAGTGTCAGTAGAGCTGTGGACATGTCAGTAGCTCAATGAATGGACTCTGTCAGTAGGGAAGTGGATGGTGTCAGTAGGACATTGGACGGTGTCAGTAGATTTTTATTTTTTAATGATTATTTACACTTTTTTTATTATTATTGTGTACAATCCTATTGTTTATTTTATTTTTTATTTTTTTAGCAGCCCTTTTGGGGACTTTGGTTAAATACCAGAGGTTTAAATAGAGATTCCCCAGTCCCTTTCTCTGCAGCCTCAGCTGCACTGGACAGTGAATGAATGGTAAGTGATCTGTGCTGAGTGGCTTCCTGTTAATTCACAAACTGAGGTATAGTAAATACAGTTTACTATGTTTAAGCTATGAATAAATACAGTGAATGGCCAGTACTGATCACTAACTGTGTTCATTAAGAAAAGGAAGGGCCCTGTAAATTACATATTTACCGACTTTTTTTACCTTCATGCAGCAAGAGGTACAGGATAAGGAGGGGTGGCAGGAGCAGCTTTTTTTTACAACCGATCAGCTGTATTTTCATGCAGCAGCTGAATGCCGGCAGAAGAGGAGGAGAAGTGGGTTTTCGGCTGATGCAGGAAAATACAGTTGCTTGGTTCTAGTAAATGCTGCCCCTGCTCCTGTCCCTGTTAGGCCGCGTACACACGCGCGGACTGTTTGCCCAACCTTGTTCGTCAAACAGTTTCGGCAAACAGTCCGCTCAAAATTTGCATGAGCGGACTTGCCCACACACGAGCGGACTGTTTGACGAACAAGGTTGGGCAAACAGTTCGCTCAACTTTTGAAATGAACGGACTCGCCCACGTAAGGAGGAGGCAAATCCGCCCATTTCGAGCGCGTGTACAGGTAGGCGGGGCCCGCGAAGGAGACTTCGCGGGCTCCGCCGCCTGGAATGGGCTTAAAGGGGAACCCCAACGCCGAAAAAAATCGGCGTGGGGGTTCCCCCAAAGTCCACACCAGACCCTTGTCCGAGCACGCTACCCGGCCGGCCAGGAAAGGGGGGCGAGCGAGCGCGCCCCCCCTCCTGAGCCGTACCAGGCCGCGTGCCCTCAACATGGGGGGTGCCTTGGGGAAGGGGGGGCCGCGCGGCCCCCCCACCCCAAAGCACCTTGTCCCCATGTTGATGAGGACAAGGGCCTCTTCCCGACAACCCTGGCCGTTGGTTGTCGGGGTCTGCGGGCGGGGGGCTTATCGGAATCCGGGAGCCCCCTTTAAGAAGGGGGCCCCCGGATACCTGCCCCCCACCCTATGTGAATGAGTATGGGGTACAATGTACCCCTACCCATTCACCTGTGAAATAAAGTACAAAAAAAAACACAACACAGGGGAAAAAATATTTTATTGCACAGCTCCGGGGGTCTTCCGTCTTCGGGGGTCTTCTCGCCGGACTCCTCCGCTATGTGTGTGTTGCTCTTTTACTAGCGGAGGAGTCCGGCTTTCTTCCTCCCCGCCGCCGGCCTCTTCTCCCGACTTCGGGGGTCTTGTCCCCCTCTTCGGTTCTTCTGCCGGGCCACCGCGCCTTCTTCTAGCTCTTTTACAGGCGGTGGCCCGGTCTTCTGTCGCCGCTGCCTTCCGTTCTTCTGTCGCCGCCTTCGGTTCTTCTGCCGGGCCACCGCGCCTTCTTGTAGCTCTTTTACAGGCGGTGGCCCGGTCTTCTGTCGCCGCTGTCGCTGTCGCCGCCTTCCGTTCTTGTTCTTCTTCTTCTTCTCCAGGCGATGTTGACACGTCGCTCCCTCCGGCCGGAATGCCAGGGACACGCTCCGCTGCCACTTATATAGTGACAATGGGGCGGTGTCACATGGTATATGTCACATGGGTTGGTCACATGGTGACCCCGCCCCCTTACGATGTCATAGTCCCCATGTGACATCAACCCATGTGACCAACCCATGTGACATATACCATGTGACCCCGCCCCATTGTCACTATATAAGTGACCGCACAGCGCGGCTCTGGCATTCCGGCCGGAGGGAGCGACGTGTCAACATCGCCTGGAGAAGAAGAAGAAGAACAAGAACGGAAGGCGGCGACAGCGACAGCGGCGACAGAAGACCGGGCCACCGCCTGTAAAAGAGCTACAAGAAGGCGCGGTGGCCCGGCAGAAGAACCGAAGGCGGCGACAGAAGAACGGAAGGCAGCGGCGACAGAAGACCGGGCCACCGCCTGTAAAAGAGCTAGAAGAAGGCGCGGTGGCCCGGCAGAAGAACCGAAGAGGGGGACAAGACCCCCGAAGTCGGGAGAAGAGGCCGGCGGCGGGGAGGAAGAAAGCCGGACTCCTCCGCTAGTAAAAGAGCTACACACACATAGCGGAGGAGTCCGGCGAGAAGACCCCCGAAGACGGAAGACCCCCGGAGCTGTGCAATAAAATATTTTTTCCCCTGTGTTGTGTTTTTTTTTGTACTTTATTTCGCAGGTGAATGGGTAGGGGTACATTGTACCCCATACTCATTCACATAGGGTGGGGGGCAGGTATCCGGGGGCCCCCTTCTTAAAGGGGGCTCCCGGATTCCGATAAGCCCCCCGCCCGCAGACCCCGACAACCAACGGCCAGGGTTGTCGGGAAGAGGCCCTTGTCCTCATCAACATGGGGACAAGGTGCTTTGGGGTGGGGGGGCCGCGCGGCCCCCCCTTCCCCAAGGCACCCCCCATGTTGAGGGCACGCGGCCTGGTACGGCTCAGGAGGGGGGGCGCGCTCGCTCGCCCCCCTTTCCTGGCCGGCCGGGTAGCGTGCTCGGACAAGGGTCTGGTGTGGACTTTGGGGGAACCCCCACGCCGATTTTTTTTCGGCGTTGGGGTTCCCCTTTAAGCCCATTCCAGGCGGCGGAGCCCGCGACGTCTCCTTCGCGGGCCCCGCCTACCTGTACACGCGCTCGAAATGGGCGGACTTTCCGAGAGGGAACAGTCCGCTCATTTCGAAAGTACAGCGGACAGGCCCACACACGGGCGGACTGTTCGCTCAAACACAGTTTCAGCGTACAGTTTTTCGGAATTTCCGAAAGACTTTGTCCGTCCAACTGTCCACTGAAACTGTCCGCTGAAAGCCCACACACGAGCGGACTGTCCGCCCAAACACTGTTCAGCGGACAAGGTTGGGCGAACAGTCCGCCCGTGTGTACGCGGCCTTACTCTTGCTGATAAGGTCTTCTAGAGCAGCCCTTGCAACCGTATTGCTATGCCCATGCATCTAAATCTGCTAGTACATCTAACACACTCCTCCCCCCAGACTGACAATGCCACCGTCCAAAGGTGTGCCCTGTGCGCATTCATTCAGAGTTGTGTCTCACTATTACAGGAGGTGTGTTACTGACAAGATCACCAGGTGAAAACAGAGAGAAAGAGCATAAAAAATGAAAACTAGTGCAGCCACCACATCTAAGGCTGCTTTCACACTGCAATATATATAATTTCATGCTGCAGGGCTTTTAAATTGCACTATGTGTTTTAAAAGCAGTTTTTAAGGGACCTGCCATCAGGTGCAGGTCCCTTAACAACTGACTCTTTATTGGTTGTTAAGGATGCTGGAAGATGGTTGCTAAGGAGCTGGAACCTGCCAGTGTCCTTAACAACCAGTGATAAGACCTCCCCCTCAGTGGTCAGCAGAAGCAATGCTACCAATGGAGGTGAGGAGGAGGCAAATAGACAGTGGGCGGGCATCAGCCTGGAGCAACAGCTGTGAGGGTAGGAGAGGGGAGTGCGGCCAGACTGGAGGAGCTGGATGGCAAGATTGTCTCCATGATACCCGGCAGGGGATAGGGGGGAGTGCGGGGTGCATTTATTTATCTATCCCCTGATTGTTAAGGAATGCTCCTTAAAAAAACAGCTATTCACTGGTTGTTAAGGATGCCAGTGGTGCCCCCTTCTTAACAACCAGCAAAAACTCATCTAAAAATGCACCCTGTGTGCTTTTTTTTTTGGAGGTTCCCATTGACTTCAATGAACAGTGCATCTTTGATGCAGCACACAGGACTTTTCAGGACTTTTCATACTGCAGCACAAACACAGCACAGCAATGTGAAAAGTCTCATACGATTTAAAGGGAAAACATTTTGATGTGCTTTTTGTCCTGCTGAAAAAGTGCGTTCCAGCATGGCAAAAGTGCATCAGTGCGAAAGGACCTTAAAGCGGGATTCCACCCTAAAGTGGAACCTCCGCTGATCGGATCCCTCCCCCCCTCCGATGTCACAATTGACACCTTTCAGGGGGGAGGGGGGTGGAGATACCTGTCAAAGACAGGTATTTACACCCACTTCCGGGCATAGACTCCCGTGGGAGTCTACGCCATTTCCTGCCCTGCCACGCTGTCTGCTGGGACACACACGGGTCCCAGTGACAGCGCGGAGATTTCCTATTGCGCGGCGCGACTCGCGCATGCGCAGTAGGGAACCGGGAAGTGAAGCCGATTCGCTTCACTTCCTGATTCCCTCACCTAGAATGGTGGCGGCAGCAGCCGAGAGCCGAGCGATCGATCGGCCTCGGCTGCCGGCATCGCTGGAACCCGGGACAGGTGAGTGTCCATTTATTAAAAGTCAGCAGCTGTAGTATTTATAGCTGCTGGCTTTTAATATTTTTTTTTTTGGTGGAATCCCTCTTTAATGATTTGGTAAGCTGCAATATATTACATTTTTGGTTTTGTGTTTTAATACTGCTTTACATATGTCAAGATGTCTCTCTGTGCCCTTTTCTTAGGTTCTCATGGCACTTGGATAACTTCATCTGATTAATGGGTATTTAAAAACAGTATGAGTATTTAAAAGAACAGAACAACAGAGTAGAACAACATAAAGTCACCTATTTATTCCATGGATTTTTATGTTATTATGTTATTTTCATGCCATACTTTGGTCAGGGAAAAGTAAAAAACAACATAATGGAAAACTAAACCAAAGCACATATTAATGTAGTGCAATATTCTAGGCACAGTCCTGAGATTTATTCATCTTTTTACTTACTCTGCTCAAAGTGCTCACTGCATGGAACAACATAAATAAATGGTACACTCGCTATTATATATCCTAAGCTCTAAGAACTGCTCAGTGCTCACAGTAGCTGTTATCAGCACTACATCAAAGCGTTATGGTTTAAAATAGAATAGATACTGGATTCTAAGACATATCACTTAGTTTTCTAATGTATTTGTACTTTGCGCATCTTACAGAGCTAATGCAATTCAGAACATAGGCCAAGTGAAGCATTACAGGACCTACATTTTCCAATATACATACTAACTTAAGCAAATATTTTCAATCTGATTTAGAAAAAAAGATTAGACTGCTTATTGATTTTGCTAATCTATATCTTTCTGGATCTGATGAATGAAAAATAAATGTAGAAACATTTTCAAATATGCTTAGCTACTGTACACCAAAAAGGTTTACCATAATCATATTTCTAATGGAAATGCGTCAAATCGCAGCAGGGCCATCTAATTGCCAGCTTGTCCTTTTATGTGAATCCAGCACTCATCACTAAAAAGTTCTTCCTAAGTTAGTACTTGCAGAAACCCTTTTCTATATAAGAATGTGGGCGATTTGTAAGTGGTTTAGACCATAACTCAAATATAAATAGCAAATAGCTATACTATTATATAATCTTTGCATAAATAGTAGCTTATGAATGCTTATTTGTCCCTCTACATTCTGAATTGCATTCACCTATGCAATAATGCTAGTCATACAGGGATGTGTTAAAAAATGTCTGATTTTATAACTTGTATATCTTACTCATCAATGCCTCTTCTTTTTTCAGGGCTGTGTTGTAGCAGGCTGACCCTACTTGGCGCGTTAGATATGACAAAATATATTTTATATATATTTTTTTTATGTAGCACAGCAAGCTACAAATGCATAACCTATAGCAAAGCATGAATCTGCTGCTTATTATCAATCTGTTCTTTGCAAAGAAACAAGTTCACATTAATGTTTCCACCACAGCTGCATGACCCTACCTGTCCTTCACTCCACTGCTGCTACATTCAGCCACCGGGGCTAAAGCAACACGGCCCTGTCACTCCACTTGGAATGTTTACATGTGTGTATGCTTACATGTGAATACACACATTTATTACACAGCCCCTCCTCGCGTTTTTGCTCAGGAATTTTCTAGCAGGATTCTAATGTTCATACAATATTACCATGTTATATAAACAGGGCCAAGGATAAATCAAAGGGAAAAAAACCAAGCTTACTTACCGACCAGCTCGCAGACAACCAATTAAACCTGTCTAACAGTATGCGTTAAAAGCAGGGGTTTAGTCTGCCAAGCATTTGAAAATGCATACGTAAGCCACAGAGCATCGCCACGCCACCCTGGTATCTGTGGTACTGAAAAATAACTTATAAGTGTCCCCACAGTGGAGGCACATGCATTCTGATGGATAGGTGATGGGAGGTGGACTGAAAGGGAACTGGTCCCTTCTTAAAGGTACAGGAGCACACTGAGCACCCAACATGTAGCTCAATGGCTGCAAAGGTGTCAGAGTGTTGCCTGACCAATATACATGACAGTGATTCAAAAAAGATGCCACTGCCCCATCTATAGCTGGCCATCGCAGTAAGCAGCATTAGAAGGCTACATAAGATATAAACAGAGCCGAGGATAAATCCAAGGGGAAAAAACCAAGCTTACTTACCGACCAGTTCGCAGACAACCAATTAACAACTTGCCGATCGGTCCATAGCCGAAAGATGGCTACAGCGTGGTCAGGTTTTTCTGGATGGGCATCCATCTACATTCTCCTAGAATCTTGTTCTCATGCTCCCGCAAACATCCGTGACCGTCGGGTCTGGAAGACCACGTGATCGCTCTGTCATTTGACGGAGTGACCACTTGTAAACAAACCGGCGTCATGTCATGACACCGGTTAATCCCTCCCCTCTCTGTACCGATCGGTACAGTGCGAGGGGAAAGGGGGAGAGATTGCAGCAGCGCTGTGGGCTGGATGTGTAGTGCCCACAGTGTTGCTCTGTGATAATACTCTGCAGTACTCTGCCCATACTGTGCAAAACTCTGCAGTACTCTGCCCATACTGTGCAATACTCTGCCAATACTCTGCAACACTGTGCAATACTCTGCCAATACTCTGCAACACTGTGCAATACTCTGCAATACTCTGCTGCATCACTGCAATACTCTGCCAATACTCTGCCAATACTCGCCAATACTCTGCCAATACTCGCCAATTCTCACCAATAAATTTTAACATAAAGAATTTTTTTTTATTTTTTTTCCCGAATTTTCAGCCTTTTTTGATTTATAGCACAAAAAATAAAAAACCCAGCGGTGATTAAATACCACCAAAAGAAATCTCTATTTGTGTGTAAAAAAGGACAAACATTTCATATGGGTACAGTGTTGTATGACTGAGTAATTGTCATTCAAAGTGTGAGAGCACTGAAAGCTGAAAATTGGTCTAGTTAAGTACCCAGTGGTCAAGTGATTAAACCTGTTTAACAGTATGCATTAAAAGCAAGGGTTTAGTCTGCACACATTTGCAAATGCATGCGTAAGCCCAGAGCCTCACCACGGTACCGAGCTGGTTGGTAAGTAATATCAAACAGTTAGTAATAATAAAATTGCACAAAAGTCCAGATAAAGTGCCTTAAATTATTATGTATTTATTTTTTTCTCAATCAAAGGGCCTTAAATTATTATTATAGAAGCGCTACTGTCACAAAGTTCATGATCAGCTGATAGTTCATGAACTCTGGGACAGTAGGGATGCTATAATAATAATTTAAGGCACTTTAACTGGACTTAAATTTGGTGCAATTTTATTATTACGAACAGTTTGGTGTTTTTTGTGTGTTTGCATTTTAAGCGACAGCGTACCACATTAATATTACATGGTTTTTATTGATGTTATGTAGTTTTAACATTTAGTGTTATAACTGTGATAGACTTAAGATTGTCTGAAGCCTGATATATTCTAGCACTGAGAAAGTAGAAGGAGGCCAAGGAATTCACTGAATAATATCTTTGGTCGGTAAGTAAGCTTGGTTTTTTCCCTTGGATTTATCCTCGGCCCTGTTTAAATCTTGTGTAGCCTTCCAATGTTGCTTACTGTGATGGCCAGCTATAGATGGGGGCAGTGGCATCTTTTTTGTATTAACATGTGCAAGAATTCTAAATCACAGGTTTTGAGGATAGTTTAAAGCTGTACATGATGTTACAGAACATAAAAATGTTCACAGACAGCCTTAAACTGGTATACAAGATACCAAAGATGGGTCATGGGTGTGTGCGATGTGGCACCAATATTTGGGTTGTGGTCCCTTTAAAGGAAATGTGTGTGTACTCAGGGGTGTCACACGTGATGGGTGAGGAATCTGGGGTAGTCTTATAAAGGAGAGGACTGACTCGCAGTCCTCTCAATATTAGTAGAGACATATTGGGACCTGGAATTTTGGAGGTTCAGAGTAACACTCGGGTGGTAACTCCAGTCTCTACAGGGTGTAGTAGCTTCCAGGAAGCAGCACATAAAACAGAAAGCTCCTGGTATTAGGTGTGGTAATGTGTGTAGGAGTAGAGAGGAGACCTGGCTCTGTGTTGCACGTGTGCTACAAAACGTCTGAAGCTGGACGCTGATAACCCTGGAGTAAATTCTTCCCAGACTTTTGCTTATTTAATAGTTTGTTATGTGTTCCATTGTCTGAAATGTGTTTTGCTGCTGTAAGCTCTTTTGTGTTTGCTATTAAAAGACTTTTAATGTAGAGTATTTTTAAAATAACCGACTGTTGCACATGGTTCCAAGGTGTTACATTACCTGAATATTACTCTGAGTACAAACAGACCAAAAATCAACCGAAAATGGTTGGTTTGGCAGGAACTGTCGTACTTTCAGCCCATGTGTACAGCTGTCTGTTCTACTGAAACTGGTCTTATGACTGGCTTCTGTTTATTGGGCATGCTGGAAAACTAGCATACGATCAAGTGCTGGCAGTCAATGGCTGCCAACGCTGATCAGTGTGTTTTGGTGAGGGCGGACGTCCCCCGTCAGAATTCAATAGCACAGCAGGGAAGATTGCCACACTAACATCACTTCCATTAGGACAGAAATCTCAGTTTTTATTTTGTTCAGCCCTCTGGGTTTGAAAGATAAAAACATTATAGTGTGTAGCAGGTTAACAGAGGAAGAGGGAGAAGAAGGTTCATTAGTAATGCTGGCAGACAACTGGCTGCACTGTGCCCAGAAAGATGTAGGTATAGAAGGTTTTGTCAGCTAGTGAACCACTGCTGGGTGTGCTGCAACTGTATTGGTTGGATACTTTAGTGAAAAATAAGACACAGAAGCCCTACATCCAGTTTATGTGGCCCTCCCACAGCTATATCCTGCAGGACAGGTTTACACCTACTAACTCTATTTTCAGTACCTATGCCTCTCATTGCAGTGAATAGGATGCCTGGCTTTTCTGGGGAAGCTGTACTAAACACCACCCTCATTTCTTTACAATTCATAAGTAACTGACAGGCTCCATGCACACTGGCTTAAAAAAACGTTCTACAGGAGTTTTGAGTCTAAACCCGTCTATACTTTGTACAAAAAATGCTCTATGTGAGTGTTTTTTACTCCCGAGAGAACAAACTTTTTTTAAAGCGGTTCTTCACCCTAAAGGGGAAGTTCCGCTAATCTGATCCCTCCCCCCCTCCGATGCCACAATCGCACCTTTCAGGGGGGAGGGGGGTGCAGTTACCTGGATAATCCAGGTATCTGCACCCACTTCCGGGCAGACCGCCGCAGACCCCCGCAGACGCCCCGCCCCCCCGTTGTGTTCTGGGAAACACACAGTTCCCAGAGACACAGCGGGGACCATAAGAGACGCGCAGCGCGACTCGCGCATGCGCAGTAGGGAACCGGACAGTGAAGCTGTAATGCTTCACTTCCCGATTCCCTGACAGAGGATGGCGGCGGGGGCAGCAGCGAGACGAGCGATCGCTCGTCATCTGCCGCCGACATCGCTGGACCCTGGGACAGGTAAGTGTGATTTTATTAAAAGTCAGCAGCTGCAATATTAGTAGCTGCTGGCTTTTAATATTTTTTTTTTAGGTGCAGAACCGCTTTAAGCCCAGTGTGTATGGAGACACAAAGAAATCAGATTTAAAGTGATTGTAAAGTTACAAATGTTTTTCTTTTATAATAATAACACTCCACACTTATCTGCTCTGTGCAATGGTTTTGCACAAAGCAGCCCTTATCTGAAAGTCTGATTTATTGTTGATAAACCTGTTGTAGGTCTAATTGCGATTGGGGATTTTAATAACTACCTTAATTCATATCTGGATAAATAATGCACCACCTGAAACTTAACCACTAATTCCCCTATGCCCCTTGTTACGTTTCGCTAAGAAATCAGCCTTATCAATGTTTGGAGGCTTAAACACCCCGCTGAACATCATTATTCTTGATTTTGTCAAACTCTTATGGCCTTATCCAGGATTTGACTTGACATTGGTATATAGTGCTGTTTTGCCTTATGTTAATAATATAGATTATTCTGCTAGAGGGCTTTCAGATCACGCACCCTTGACTCCCACCATAGAAGTGCACTATTGCCTATGTCAGGATGGCTTCTGAAAGGTCACCCTGTGCTGGTTAAACCTTTTCAAGACTCCTTATTGCATTATTAAAGCATTTCAGGAGTTTCTGGCAATGAACAAAGGCTCTGCACATACTTTTGTAACATGGGAAGCCCTGAAGGCATACCTGAGAGAAGTTCTTATCGCTCAAATATCCAAAATTAAGCAAGCCTCCAGGGCCTGGGAAGCAAGTATTATTAAAGCCGTTGTCCAGGCTGAAACTGAATATTTAGTTAATCACTCTTCAGAGACCCAAGCTGTCTACCTGGAACAGCAGCGATTGTACTGTCCTTAAAGAAAGCTGAGCAAAAATAATTTTTTATGCAGCAAGCATTTTTTGAGGAGGGGGAGAATATGGGACATCTCCTGGCCTGCACTGTTGAGAGAAATGGAGACAGTACATAAAGAGAAAATGCTGATGACCCCCCCTTCCCAAAGATTAACCCAACTGCTCATAATACATAGGGTTTATTACATCCCCCAGAAATTGCACTCATGGGGCAGAACCAACTCACCTTGCTGTCCGAGATGCTCCAGTGCCATCAGCTTGGCTTTTCAAAGATGGTCAGAAGATGGCCAGAATATAGTTAAAATCTTGTGACTTCTTACTGTGTCTCCAGGGCAAGATGTGAATAGAAATCTCCTCCAACAGGACAGACTGGACAAAATAACTGAGGTTTTAACCAGTTATGGACACTGAGCCTACTACACACAGCCAACAAAATTCCAGCTAAATACTTCAGGAGTGTGTAATACTCCTCCTTCCTTGCAGCTCTCTGCCTGCATTTACCACCAATAGGGATGAGCCGAACACCCCCCGGTTTGGTTCGCATCAGAAATTTCAACGGACCGCAAATTCGTGCGAACGTTAGAACCCCATTGAAGTCTATGGGACTCGAACGTTCGAAATAAAAAGTGCTAATTTTAATGGCTAATATGCAAGATACTGTCCTAAAAAGGGTTTGGGGACCTGGCTCCTGCCCCAGGGGACATGGGTCAATGCCTAGAATGTTTTTAAAAATGGCCGTTTTGGCGGGAACACTGATTTTATTGACGATTAAAGTGAAAAAAAGAAATATTCCTTAAAATATCGTGCCTGGGGGGTGTCTATAGTATGCCTGTGAAGTGCCACGTGTTTCCCGTGTTTAGAACAGTCCCTGCACAAAATGACATTTAACGGAAAAAAAGTCATTTAAAACTGCTTGCGTTTTTAATGTAATATCTGGTGGTTCTGACAATATGGATGAAAATCATTGAGAAAAATGGCATGGGTAGCCCCCCTTGCCCATTTCCAGCCCCTTTGGGTCTTGTACGGATATTAAGGGGAACCCCGTACCTATATTAAAAAAAGGAAAGATGTGGGGCCCCCAGGCCCTATATACTCAGAACAGCAGTATACAGGCGGTGCAAACAAGACAGGGACTGTGTAGGTTTGTTGTGTTAAGTAGAATCTGTTTGTAATTTTGAACTGGTACATTTTAAGTGTAGCTCCAGTCAAAAAATCTATTTTTAAGCTTTTTGGAAAACATAGGGAAGGGTTATCACCCCTGTATAATTTGTTTTGCAGACAACACGCACAATCTCCTACAACTGACTGCAAGCTCTATTACAGAAGAGCAATATAGCTAGCTATATAGGTGGATATAATGGTGTATAGTGCGGTCAGGGCACGCAGACAACACGAACAATCTCCTACAACTGACTGCAAGCTCTATTACAGAAGAGCAATATAGCTAGCTATATAGGTGGATATAATGGTGTATACTGCGCTCAGGGCACGCAGACAACACCCACAAACTCCTGCAGATTGCTAAAAGCTCAATTACAGAAGAGCAAGAACGCTAAATCGGCCGATAACGAACGGTGTATACTGTGTTGAAGGTACACAGAGAACACCCACTAACTCCTACAGACGCCAACACACTACACAAGGCCGCCGCGCTGGCGGCCTTATATAGTGTGGGGCGTGTACTACACAGCTTGAGCTATGATTGGCCACAGGCATCCTGCCTGTGGCCAATCATGGCTCTCCTCGCTGCCGGCGCAGTGATTGGCCAAGCATGCGGAGTCACAGTGCATGCTTGGCCAATCATGAGCCAGCAATGCACTACGATGGCGCAGTGCATTGTGGGCCATGAGCGCCACACGAATTTGGCGCCACACGAAAACATAACGTTTGGTATTCGCCGAACGGGCAAACAGCCGATGTTCGACTCGAACACGAAGCTCATCCCTAACCACCAATTCCTAGCTGTCATTTTAACAGCTAATGCCGCATACACACGGTCAGAATTTCGACCAGCAAAAGACCAATGAGAGCTTTTCCGTGGAAAATTCAACTGTGTGTATGCTCCATCGGAATTTTTTTTACAATGAAAATTCCGATCATGTCTATGCAATTCCGACTGGCAAAAACTCACACATGGTCAGCTTCAACTACATGATGGAAGCTTTTGGCTACTGGATATTGAACTTCCTTTTTTTAGTCCCGTCGTATGTGTTGTACGTCACTGCATTCTTGACAGTCAGAATTTGGTGTGACCGTGTGTATGCAAGACAGCTTGAGCGAAATCCCGCCGAAATTCGAACGCGAATCCAAAAATTAGAAAATAACTAACTAATAACTATTACAAACTATTAAACTATAGGTATTGGAATTTCCTTTCAAATATGGCTGTTACTGAATACAAATTTATCCGAAGTTATGAATTATCGTATGGAATGTAACAAATTAATAATAAATAATATCAATAATACTAACTTATTATTATTATTATTATTTATTATTTATTCATTACATTATATTCGTTTAGATCTGACATTTGTTATTTCGGATAATTCGTAACTTTGGATAAATTTGTATTCTTTACATTCACTAACAGCCAAATTTGAAAGGAAATTCCAATATATAATTTAATAGTAATTATTAGCTACTTAGTTATTTCAGATTTTCGAATCTCCGGATTTTCTAATTTTTGCATTTTAGAATTTTCGAATTTTCAGATTTTCAGTTTTTCGTTCTTATTCTTGGATTTTCGTTCTTTTGAATTTTCAGATTTTCGAATTTCCGAATGTCCAAATTTTGGAATTTCCGAATTCAGATTTTCGAATCTTTGAATTTTCGGATTTTCGAGTTTCCGAATTATCAAAATTTTCAGATTTAGAATTTCCGAATTTAAGTTAGGTTAAGTTTTACCAAGAAGAATTATAATTTTAAAATAAATGTCTGTACACACGCTGTCACCACAGACAGGCCTATTCAGTGATTTATCATGTAGTAGCGCTCTTCAAGAGGCAGGGATTCTTTGAGTTTGCATTGGGGCAATAGAGACAGTTTTAATACTTTTCAAAATATATTTTAAGAATGAAAAGGTAAAAAGTGGTGCAAATAAAATATTTACAAAAAAAAGTTATTACAAAGAAACAAAGAGAGAACAAAGCAACAGAGAAATAAAAAGGAGTTGAAGGTGAGAATACTTAACAATGTCCTGGTTTGCAGAGTCCAATGAATAATCAAATACGGTACAGTGGCTTTCTCATGTCTGGCTAGGTGTTCCTTGGTTTAATGTTAAAACAAGGGCTGTCAACTTCAGGAGCAGTCTCCTTTTCTCTAATATCAAGGGGTTGTTGTTAGAGACCATTTGAGCAAATAAGCAGCTAATGCTTGGCCCTGGGATGTGACTGTGTTTATGACTATATCCCAGGTGCAGATTTTTATGAGTATTCATATCTTTAAATACCTACCGTTTACAGGCTGCTAACATGCATATTATTGTCCAGCATGAAATTAGCTTCAAAATGGCTATAAATATTATAGGTCTCGAATGCCCAGTTTGCCTAGGAGAGGCAACATGGGACAAGGGACAAGGGCAACATGGGACAAGGGACAAGGTGCTTTGGGGGGCTACCCCAAAGCACCCTCCCCATGTTGAGGGCATGTGGCCTGGTATGGTTCAGGAGAGGGGGCGCTCTCTCGTCCCCCCTCTTTTCCTGTGGCCTGCTGGATTGCGTGCTTAGATAAGGGTCTCATATGGATTTTTGGGGGGACCCCCGCACCATTTTTTTTTAAATTTTGGTGCAGGGTTCTCCTTAAAATCCATACTAGACCTGGATTTTGAGGGGGACCCCCACGCCATTTTTAAGAAAAATTTTGGCGTGGGGTTCCCCTTAATATCAATACCTGACCTGAAAGGCCTAGTATGGAATTTGGGGGGACCCCCACGCAATTTATTTTTACATTTTGGTTAGGGGTTCCCCTAATATTCATATCAGACCCAAAGGGACTGGTAATGGACTGGGGGATCCCATGCTGTTTTTTTCAATGACTTCTTTTATCTGTATTGCTGGGACCCACAATTCATTATAGCAGCGAGTAGTTTTAAATTACTTTTTTTTCCTTTAGAAATTTCATTTTGTGCAGGGACTGTTCTAAACACGGGAAACATGTGCCACTTTACAGGCATACTATAAACACCCCCAGGTACAAAATTTAAAGGAATATTTCACTTTTATTGTTTCACTTTAAGCATTATTAAAATCAGGCGGTTTATTAATATATATATATATATATATATATATATATATATATATATATATATATATATATATATATATATACACATCTATATATATACTCTGCATTCAGTGTAGCCTATATATACAGTGCATTCGGGAGTGTATAGTTTCTAATACACTTTAGGCGGTGTACACAGTATCTAATACAGTGCAGTATGGTGTTGCAAAACAAAAAATACATCATGTCCGGAAGGCCACCAAGGAGAGGCAGAGGCTCACATGCCACTAAAAGAGGGTAAGCAGCCTCTGTGTCTACAGTCAACAGTGGTGGTCATGGACATGGTGCATCCTCTGCAGGTGGCCGTGGGGCACATTTGTATCTTTTTTCTGCTGCTGGCCGTGTTATTGTGCCACAACATGCAAAAGAGTTGGTGGAGTGGATAACAAAGCCGTCCTCATTCTCTTCACCCTCTGTCGCCCAGGCTCAGGGTAGTTTGCCTTCCAATGCAGCTGTCAAAGCAGCCTATTCCACTGGTTCCTTGTCCATAGTCACTCTTTCCGTAGCCCCACTATCATGCACAGAGGAGTCCCCAGAATTATTTGATCACAATGTCGGTTACAAACTGCTGGAGGATGTGCAGCGATTTGAAGGCTCTGATGTTGGTTCCCAGGTTGAGGAAGGAAGTAATGTGAGCCTAGAGAGAGGGGTGCCACAGAAGTACATGAAACTGGAAGTCATGTTCCTCCAGCTGCATCATACTGCCAAGTTTGCTCCAGTGATGAGGAGGGAGGGGATGATTAGGTCACTGACTGTACTTGGGTGCCAGAGAGAAGAGAGGAGGAGGAGGAAAGGGAGAAGGCACAACTCCAATGAGACAGAATGTCCTCTAGGGGCAGTTTAAGTGCAGCCACCCTATTGCATTACACTGCAGAGATCCGAAGGTGTAGGGCGCTGCTGATTCCCCATTGACTTTTAAAAGTTCCTTGGTGGGGGCCTTTTTCGATACATGCGCAGCAGATTGCACCATTGATGCTTGCAACCTATGTCTGATCAAGCATGGCCAGAACAGCAGCCACTTCGGCACTACATGCTTGACCAGACATATGACGACCTGCCATGCAGACCGTTGGCAACAGCACTTGAAAAACCCACATCATAGGAAAAGGCAGACATCTCCTTGCTCCTCATCTGTGATCTCCAACCCTACCTCTAATCCTCTCAAAAACCTGCACTGAGAGGAATGAAGGTATAGCAATAGGTATCCCAAGTACTTGCAGCCAATCTGCTAGCAGTACACCTCCAATTGCTTTTAGCAGGAAAACTTCCCTACCCCAGTTGCTGAACCGTAAAAAGAAATTTGGTTCCAGCCATCCACATGCTCAGCGTTTAAATGCTAGATTGGCCAAATTGCTAGCACTGCAAATGCTGCCTTTTCAGCTGGTAGACTCTGCCCCCTTTTGTGAATTTGTGGAATGTGCTGTACCTCAGTGGCAGGTTCCAAAACACCATTTCTTTTCATTGAAGGCCATTCCGGCTCTCTACCGGCATGTGGAAGGCAATGTTTTGGCCTCACTGGAAAGGTCAATCTATAGTAAGGTTCATATCACCGCGGACCTATGGTCCAGCAGGCATGAGCAAGGATGTTAGCTTTCCTTCACAGCGCAGTGGGTAACTCTGCTGGCAGCTGGGAAAGATGCAGGACAGGGTTCAGTGTTGTTGGAGCTTGTTCTCCCACCATGCCTCCAAAATGCTAGTGGTGATTCTGCCACAGCTCTCTCCTCCACCCCCTCCTCTTCTTCTTCCTATGGCCTTTTTTCAACATTGGGAGGGTGCTTTGAGGTAGCCCCTCAAAGCACCTTGTGCCCATGTTGATGAGGAGAAGGGCCTCATCCCCACAACCCTTGCCCAGTGGTTGTGGTGGTCTGCGGGCAGACCTGAGGGGTCTGGTATGGATTTTGAGGGGGACCCCCCACACCTTTTTTTATTTATTTTGCAACGGGGTTCCCCTTAATATCCATACCAGACCTGAAGGGCCTGGTATGGAATTTAGGAGGACCTCCACGCATTTTCTTTTTTAAATTTTTGTTCAGGGTTCCCCTGTGGGGAAATCTCCATGCTGTTTTTATCAATGAACTTTTAGGTGTATTGCGGACCGGCAATTCATTGTAGCCGCGAGTAGTTTTAAATGACTTTTTTTCCTTTAGAAATGTAATTTTACTGTCAGACTCAGGAAACATGTGCCCCTTTACAGGCATATTATAGACACCCCCCAGGTACGAAATTTAAAGGAATATTACACTTTTATTGTTTCACTGTAAGCATTATTAAAACCACTGCTCCCGAAAAAAACAGGTGTTTTTAAAACTTTTCTTTGCATTGATACATGTCCCCTGGGGCGGGACCCAGGTCCCCAAACACTTTTTATGACAATACTATGCATATAAACCTTTACAATTAGCACTTTTGATTTCTCCCATAGACTTTTAAAGGGTGTTCTGCGGCTTTTGAATTTGCTGCGAACACCCAAAATTGTTCGCTGTTTGGCAAACTGGCGATCAGCCAATGTTCAAGTCAAGCATAAAGCTCATCCCTATTAGCTAGGATCGAGGCTCCCGCATCATTAGAGAATCTCATCCAAGTCTCTATCCAACTAGACCGACGGCTGTGGGAGCGATGGTCCGAAGCACTCAGAGGTTCCTGCCCACATGGGTAATGCCAAAAGGTTCTAGGACCAACAATTCTAATCTCTGTTCCCCAGTCTACCAATACTTCGGATGGGAATGCAATGGCTTACTTGAAAATTGGCCTACTTCGCGCTGCTTTAACTCCTGAAGAGAGAACATGCAGACGACAAGGTAACTTGTGTTTCTACTGTGCAGCTTCAGACCACTTCCTTCCCAGTTGTCCTGTTCACTCAATTAAGTCCAGCCTTCCACCCCCTTGTACCTCCAGTTATCTGGGACTGTGTCCATTCATGTAATTCTCCCCATCTCTCTGCAGGTGGCTGGAAAGGAAGTCAAGCTGTGGGTGATCATTGACTCTGGAGCCTGTCGTTTTTGTCTTGGATATCAACCGCGCCAAGAACTTGCGCATACCCCTGAAACTGAAGGAACAAAGGCTTGGCCTCCATTTAGCAGATGGGATTGCACCCAGCTCTGAACCTGCCACTCAGGAGACTATCCCTGTCCTTGTCACCATGGATGCAGGCCATCGGGAATTACTACGCTTTGACGTCATCAGGTCTCCTATAGTCCCAGCCATCCTAGGGATACCCTGGCTGCGGGCCCACAACCCGCAAGTTGACTGGCCCAAGGGAGAAATCATGTTCTTATCTTCCTGCTGTCGCCAACACTGTGGCATCCCCAAGCCTCCAAGCCTGTCAATTCTTCAGTGTGTCTGTCTATTCAACCTTCACCAGATCCCTGTCATGCCATCCCTTTGGCCTACCTTGATTTCCTTAATGTCTTTGACAAGGAAGGTACTGATGCCCTGTCCCTGCATCAGTCCTACGACTGTCTGATTGAGTTGCTACCTGGAGCAGAAGTACCCTTCAGACAAATCTTTCCTTTATCCGAGCTGGAGGTGGAGGACCTCCGACAATATATAGATAAAAACCTACCCAAAGGATTCATCCACCTGTTGGAGCCGGCATCTTCTTTGTCAAGAAGAAGGATCATTTAGCAAACATGTGTGTGCGTTTGCGCTCACTAAAACACATGGTATCACAGTAACATGCCTTTTGGTGCGTTGTGATTTTAAAGATCATGACGGAACCTTTTTTGTGTGTTTCACGCACATACATCAGCCCATTTCAAAACACAACACATGGGAACATGCACAAAAGTGTGTGAGCTTGAAAACACCTCCTGGTGTGAAGAAGCCTTCAGACTGGTGTGCCACGAGATTGATCGCAATTATAAATTGTTACTTAACTGAAAAAAGTTTGAGAAACACTGATGTAGAGTTAAAAAAGGCTAATCCAGCACTGTCATGGCTAAATATCTTGTACAAAACGTGAGTCAGGCAACTATGAGATCTTGCTGTTAGTTAATAGCACTTACCACACGCACAAAAGTCTTCCCTAATTTTACAAAACTGTTTGGTTTACAAAAAAAATATATTCTTTAGGTGCATAACACCATCGTGATAATTCCTTTGGTGCAATGAAAAAAAAAAGAAACGAGCATTACTGAATCAGGGCTAGAGCCAAACCCCAGAGGCCACAGTTGCTATCAGTGAGACCCCTGTTGCTATGTCTTTGAGCTCGGAATGTAGTGTATGTACACATCTTAGGGGGATAATCCATGTTACAGACATAGTTCAGCAAACACCTTAGGTAATAAAAACATACTAGTGATCGTTCTTGAAAATGCATAGTTAAGAAATGATAAGACAATATAAGTTCTGAACGTGAATTAAAAGCTTTGCATTGCTCAGATTTTATAATCTGCTTGGAACAGGAGGGTGCTTTCGGATCTTTTGATAAGTTTCCTTGCATAGCCTAAGGTGTCTAAAAAAAGATGAATGTACCTGTTCTTTACTTTTCAAATTTGCTTTTATTATCATAGAGCTGTAATTGTCAGTATGTTCTTAGAGACATGTACTCTGTGCACCTGCTGTCAATTGGAACAGAGGAACAGGTTCTGTGTGAGACTTGCATTGTATTTGTTTGTTCTCTGAATTTGAAATTCGAGGCATAATTATATCCATTGGGGGAAAACAGTAGCTCCTGCCTCAAGATAAAAAAAACACTACTTCTCACAAATTCAGTAGCATGTTAACTAATTGTACAGTTTCCTCTGTGTTTGCTAAAAGGTCAGTCTGCCGAAAACATATTATTTCATTTCTTGATAAATGATTTAGCGTTAAAGGGAACCTTAAAGTGTTACTAAACCCAAGACCCTGCATTCACTATATCTGGTTTCCCACAGTACACAGAACATGGAAATGCAATAGTTTTAATAAATATATACTGCTAAATACCTTTTCTCATCAGCAGTCAGAGCAGTCTTGTGACTTCTATCAGTGTCTGGTTAAAGCTGGAGGAGGAGTTTTCATTCTGCTTTCACTGTCCTATAAGACTGTAGGACCACTAACAATCTGTGTGGGCAGTGCTGATTGGCCCTGTGTGGATCACATGCACACTCCCAGGAAAAAAAAAACTCTCTAACAATACACACCAAACTGAGCAAGTGCAACTTGTTCTCTTCCCTCAATAATATCCAGAGATGAGTTGGAGACACTAGAAGAAGGTGAAGATCAGAGAAGACAGGATCAAACAGCCTATTTACACAATGCAAAGGATTAACCCCTTAGGTTCCACAGTGAGTACAACAAGCATGCTTTAATGCATATACAGACTGATTTTACTGTTGTGGGTTTAGTAACACTTTAATGCAGAAAATTACTCTAGGCCCTTCTAAACCCAAGCCCCAATAACCTATGTTCAGTAAAAGGTAAAAAAAGAGCACCCTAATACTTATACTAGGAGCAAACCCTCTCCTAACAGGCCCAATGTTTTTTTTTTTTTTTGCACTGCTTGCAGTCTAAGCCCTTGTACACACGGTCGGACATTCCGACAACAAAATCTGTCGGATTTTGTCCGACGGATTTTGTCCGAAACTTGTGTTGCATACACACGTTCGGACAAAGTTGTCGGAAAATCCGATCGTTCAGAACGTGGTGACGTTATTTCATTATGACGGGACTACGTTCAGGCTAGTAGCCAATAGCTTTGGTCTAGGAATCGGAATTCTCTACAAACGATAGGACAAAGTCCCATTGGACCATGTTGTCGGAAAATTTTATAGCCCAGCTCTAAAACTTTTTCGGTTGGATATTCCGGCGGAAACAGTCCGATGGAGCCCACACATGGTCGCATTATCCGACAACACAGTTCGATCAGACATTATCCGTCGGAATGTCCGACCGTGTGTACAAGGGCTAAGGATTCACCCAAGGGAACAGATATTTGACATGCAGAGGCACTGCTTAAGGTTCAAATTAAGTAGCGCTAACACAATATAATTGTATAGTGAAAATTTGTTATCCAAATTAAATTGAATAAAGTCCACATGTGCTGAGGTAAAAAAGTTTCCGATTGGATATCAATGGCATCCACCACCATAAGTAAAAGGATCCTTTTGTGATATCACCACCACCAAGTGCAAAAATGGCTGCTTACCGGCTACTGTTGACTCCATGTTACAGGAGGTCAATTGTGTTGTTGGCTTAATACCCAGCTGAGGCCTTTACATGCCTGTGGGTCTTCCTAGGTGTCTACATCAATCCTCCTGACAGCGATGTCATATGTGCATCCCAGAACAAAAGAGCACCACATTTACTACTTTTATTAAAAGCAATTAAAGTTGCACTTGCATCAAGTCAAAAGTTTGTATGCCTTAAAATAGCGCTGTCCGGCACTCACAAAACACCCATCCTTCCAGGATTCCACAATCCCGGTGACATCAGAAGGTCGTCCACTGTACGTGGTTCGACATAAGTTGACATCTTCCAGACTGCTTAGCTGCCTCTTCCTAACCATCCATTCAATGTCTTTCATGTTTTGGGTCCCATGGGCACATATTTAAGCTAGATGTACAATGTAATCATGTCCAGGTCAAAATTTAGGTGCCTTTTTGGTAGCTTTTAGTGAATGAAGGAAACATGGGACACAGACTAGACTACAGTCAGTGTATAACTGTGGAGCCATCTGATAGCTTTTACAGTAATCAAAATGAGACCCACTTTTCTTCTCCCCTTTCTCCCCAGTCTCTCCCTCTTCTCCATTCACCCATCTCTGTTCCCATGTATGAAAAGTTTTGCACAACATTCTGCTCTAGTGACCTTAGAGAAGCTGAGAAAAAAAATCTTTAATGGGGTTACAGACAGCAATAACAACCCAGGAGTTTGCAACCCTTCCCTGCTCTGTCCAGAAAATGTAAAAAAAAAATTCTATCAAGTACTGTAAATTTGTGCTAAAAAAATGTGAGGGGCTTAAAGATTATGATCCAGAGTTTGCAGTACAGTACAAATTAATCTAAAAAATGATGAAAATAACATTTAGCAGCAACAGCAAAAGAGCAGCAGGATTTCTTTAATTCTAGGCACTCACTCCTTATATAAAATACTATAGCCTCAGTCACATGCAACACATATGAAAATATACTATTTCTATAGTTTGTTTTTTGGTCCAATAGAACAAATTGCTGCCTTGTCCCAATTCTCCTTACCTGCTTCCTCTTCTTCTTATGTTCTGTTCTGCCTGTAACAGTGCTTTGCTCTTCCAAGCCCTGACTGATCAGACCAGTGCCCACTAGAGCCACTGGCAGGCACTACCACAATCCACTCTCTTGAGCCTCAATGTCTTTGTGACCTCCCTGGCCATACAACAGCCAGCACAGCCATTATAGATTTGATTCACAGTAGCTTGAGTAGCCAATGACATCCATTAGCCCGCCATAAGCAAGGCAAATCTCTCAGCTACTCAACAAAAAATATTTTTTCCACCAGCCCACCATTAAACCTTTCTTTGTGTGCACTAAAACATCCCATAATTATCATCATTATCATCATCATCATCATCATAATCAACATAATCAATATCACCAATGCATTTTTGCCACTAAGTAGTCTAGAATTAGTAGTAAGATTGCAATAAACTCAAAGAAAATTCACAAAGTTTGAAACCCCAGCAGGCTGAAAGCACTCTGTCCTCTCGCTCACTCTCTGCATGGTCAGTGTGTCCACTTACCTGTAACTTCCTGTTTAAACTTCACTCTACCTAACTTAAATTAAATGTAATATCTTTAACAGTTGCCTGTCTTGTATGAGGAACATACACTAGTCATATTAGTACATGGAGTCCTGCATTGTCTTCTTCCAGGCAAAGTTCTCCTTGGTCCTCTCTGCTCCTGTGATCTGGTGATCTGCTCTGCTTGCAACAAGATCTTGTGTGTATGCAGACACTAGGTCCCATAGGCCCAGCAAATAGACACAGCATGTCTGAGCAGAAGTGGCAGCTGGTGAAGTTTTAGGATGGGGGGCGCAAGACCCCACCCCTCCATATTTGACCCCTCCCACTTCCCATAAGCCACACCCCTTATATAATCCACATATACCAGGCTGCACATTATACACAGGGTGCTGTACATCATATATCAGGCTGCACATTATACAACGGGCTCTGCACATCATATACCAGGCTGCACATTATACGCAGGGCTCTGCACATCATATACCAGGCTGCACATTATACACCGGGCTCTGCACATCATATACCAGGCTGCACATTATACAACGGGCTCTGCACATCATGTACTAGGCTGCACATTATACAACAGGCTCTGCACATCATATACCAGGCTGCACATTACATACAGGGCTCTGCACATCATATACCAGGCTGCACATTACACACAGGGCTCTGTACATCATATACCAGGCTGCACATTCTGTGTAGTATTATGAGATCATATTACGATCATGGGCTACAGCTCAGCCCTCCTTCTCCCCTCCCCCACTCAACCCCTTCTCTCTGGGGAGGGGTAAGTAGCTGGTCTTGCCTAGGGCGGAACATAGGCTAGCACCAGCCCTGTACGCATGCAACAAATCCCCACAGGTCTCTGCCATTTCAATATCATAGACTCTGTGGCACATGCACATATGAATTTTCATACAAACTGGTTATGGCTGTCTTTGTCAAACATGCACAAGAGTCATGTGAAGTGTCTGCACATGTGCCAGGTCCTGCTGCATCATTCTGGCCTAGGCTGGGATTTATCAAGATTAAAAAAAAACTGAGTTTTTACTTTTTAAACAATTTTTTTTTGACCCTGCTTAAAGCTCTGTTGGTAAAAAATTAGAGCTGCACACGTTCATTTTTAAGGGATTCCTGTTTGTGCTGAATTGTCCCCCTTTCAGAGTAGAGTGTCAGCTCTGTTTTGGCTGATAGCCCCACAGAGTCTCTTTTATCTCCTGCCTTACCTAAGTGCTGATAACAGACATAAAACTGCCAAATACCAAAGGCTCTGTCAGGACATGAAAGACCATTCACTAATATATAATGTTTATTACTTACCATGACTTCAATTCTGAGTGAGAGTCTGTGCCCCCGAACATCAACAGCTTCCGGATATCTGCTGGGATCTACTCAGGGGGGACACTGGACTGAGCACACAAGTCCCAACATCACTTCCTTGAGTGACGTCGGTATTGCAGCTCAATGAATCTCGCCTGGCCAGTCCATCGCGACGGAAGCTGTGGCACGATCGACCATGCCACAGAGCGAGGTTTTTTGTGGCAAATGAAGCGCCGTTTCTGCAATCTCGTGATTGCATAGACGTGGCGCTTCCCATATTGCACTGCGGCCACTGCTGGGACACAGTGCACACAAGGACATTAAAAAATAAATAAAAAATGTAAACAGACATGGACGGGCCGCCACTGCTGAGCAGGTACCAGATCGCCCAGCTCATGTGCACATACACACCATGGGACTATTGCAGACCTGGCAGAGACCTATGGAGTGTGTGATCATGTACCAGATTCTCCACACTGCCTTCTGGGATGTGCAATCTAGACACATAGGTAAGGATTAAGGAAGTCAAAGTGTAAAAAAACAAAAATTACCTAAGGAGGAGGAAGGAGGCAGGCAAAAAGATATCTTGTAAAAGGGTAAAGGCAATAGTAATTTTATTGCTACCCGGTGGCTTGAGCTGTACACAAAGGACTGTGGTGCTTGGTATCAGGCTGCTGTGAGCCGCCCAGATACCACGTAATATCTGTGCAATCACATGACACCAAGTAAACAACAGTCATAAATAGAATCCATTCATGACATCATTGCTTACTACTGTATATGACTTGTGATTGGTCACCAGTGACCACATGATACCTGGGCCAATCACAATCACAGCACTGTGTACCACTATGTTAACAATGAACTACTCAGATGAGAGTATGTTAAAAAAAACATTTTTTCAGTGACTGACACCAATGCTGTGGGTTATAAGTTAGGTCACTGGCACCAATGCTGGTGGTTATTTCCACAATGACTGACATCAATGCAGGGGGTTATGCTTTGAGTGTCAGACACCAGTACTTGGGTTTATTTTTCACCCACTGACACTAGTGCTAGGGGTTATTGTGGTGACTAACTCCAATGCTGAAGGTTAATATTGCAGCAACTGACACCAATGCTAGGGACTATTTTTGTGGTCACTAACAACAATGTCCAGGGCTATTACTGCAGTCACTGACATCGAAGCTGGTGGTTATTTTGCGGCAACTGACACCAGTGCTGGGTTTATTATCGCAGAGACACCAATGCCGGTGGTTATAATTGTGGTCATTGGGATTAGTGCTGGGGATTTTTATTGCGGAGACTGATAATGATGGGAGTTATGATTGCAGTCACTGACACAAATGATGGGGGTTATTATTGTGGTGACTGACACCAATACCGGGGGTTATTATTGCAGTTACTGACATAATTGCTGATAGTTATTATGGCAGTCACTGATACCAATGCTTGGGTTTATTATTGAGTACACTGACACCAGTGCTGGGGTTATTATTGAAGCCCTAACACCAATGATGTTGTTGCTGTTGCTGTTGATGATAGTTACCACAAGGGCTCATTCACACGTGTGTTGTTTATGAAGAATGAAGCAGTGCTCATTACTGCTCCTATATTATGATGTGTTTTTGTTGTGTTTATGAAAATTTGAAAAAGCTTGAAGAAAATCAAGAATGCTTTATAAAAGCCTGTGAGAGTGTTGCTTTTCTAGTGGAAAGTGCTTAAAATGGAAGTGATGTAGAGGACATGATCTCCTTTGAGGCGTAGTTAGACTGCAGTGTGGTAATTCTCTGCAGATGGATTCAAATACTTTGATCTCTGACATTTGGCTTTGTCCAGATCACCTTTGCTGAAACAAAAAGCTTTGCCACTGGCAATAATGCTCAATGCCTCTGCTCCTACCTGAAACTGGCAGTTGCTGGCTGGCCATAAATCCTATAGGTGCTGTTAAGCTGTACTTAAGCCCTATACACACTCTCAGATTTTCTGCTGATTTTTTCCTTCAGATTTACCAAAACCATATTATATGAGGTCAAACCTTAGGAGTTTCAATTTGTATGCAATCAGGCAGGCCCTTGCACTACATGGTTGTAGCGGCGGCTCCTGAAGAGCACGCGCTATGCGTTTTTCAAAGTTAAAGTTATGCCTGAACTGCAGTTTGGTTTGGGTACAATTGTCTAAATTTAGACTTCAGCATCAGTCTGACTGGACTGTGAGATGTTCAGCCTGGCCACAGGGGGCACTGTCTCTTCTGGTAGGCATGGAACTATTGTCTGGTTAGGTGCTTAAGTTACTCTCTCTCGGAGCCCGTCCAATAGGAGTGGCGCTCTCACTGTGTTTTCTGGGAGAGGGTATTTAAGATGCGGACGTCACGTGGTTCAGGGTTCCGGTCCAGAATGATATACTGACTTCATGGTCCTGGTCCTCCTGACAAGCCCCCAGGAAGGCTATCGCCTGGGTTGCGGATCAAAGATTTTGATGTCTCGGGGCTGACTAGCCCGAGGCAAGGAAACTAGAGGAGGATTCTGAGGTGGTTGGGTGCCGTCTCCAGTTTGGGAGAGACCCAGTGACTTCAAGCATTCCAGGGGAGGACTCTTCAGAAGAAGACCACGTATAGGTTGGTTTCTTAGTAAGAGCCTGGAAGGGCTGAAGTACCCAAGAGAATCCAGTCTCATGGATATCGCCAAGCTTACTGAGAGATCCAGGTATCCTACGAGTATTCTTCAAGTTTAGTTTCCCTACGTGTTCTACAACAACGTCTGTGGCAGAGACATTATCTTGTATGTTATACAACAACGTCTGTGGCAGAGACTTGTTCCTGAGTAAGCACCTTGTTGGCTGCTAGGCATTGTGAGAGAGGGACTGTCCAGCTTGAGTGAACATACAGTTGCAAATGGCTATTCTCTGGATGGAGTCAAAGTAAGCAAGTTCTTCCAAATTTTGACTTTGACACTAAGAGTACCTGAACTTCCTTTCCAACCCTCTGATCCCAATTTAAGAGACTGTTCATTGTCTATGTTTTACAAATAAAATCCATTCAAGTGGATCTGTTGTCAGTCTCTCGAGTTACTGGGCCATTTACCATGGGACACCCCTAGATGTGAAACGAGGAGAACAGAACGTAACGGTAAGCCCAAATCTAACCAGCAGCTCCTTCGGGGGTAGTGCTATATGTGGGGGCTCCTCCGGGATTTACCATTACCCCCGAAAAGAACTGTGCACGAGGCACAGCATGAGAGTGTATCGCAGAAGGAGAAGAGGTCGGTCTAGTTTTTCTCTTGGAATGTTGGAATGTTGAAGAGAAGGTTTCTGAGAATGCACCATGCTCTGGGTATGCAGTCTGTATCAGGACCCAGGATGCCTACTGAAAAGGGTCCCACAGGCATGCAGTTGCCTGGTACCGTGCTGACAGACACTGCCGCAGGGGCGGTTTGTACTGTATACCGCAAGAGATATAGAGGGCCTCGGCATGTTATGCGGGAAGTGTGACGGCCTGATTGCCAACCCTCGGTCGTTTGCAAGATGCAGAAGGTGCAGAGAGTACACCATTAAAGTGGAGCAGCCCACCGAATTGCCTCGGGCCTACCACATGAACTGGGTCACAGGCATAGCAACCGAGGAGTTGATTGTTTATGCCCCAGCATCATCCATCGGAGCTCGCACTGCAAGAAGGTCACAAAGTTCAGGGACTAGTTCCGGCTCCGACAAACGAGATGACTGCCATTTCGAGCCTAGGTTGCCGTGAGTACTTTTGAACTTTTCTTTAAAAGGCTTTTAAGTTGTTAAGCCATTCTGTGACATAAAAAAATAATAATAATTGCCCACACACTGCCAAAACTTGCAAGGTCACAGCGACTCCTTCATCAGAGAGTAGCTAATGAGTACGGGTTGGAATTCCCCTATGTCCCAAGGGATATGAACATTATTGAGGAGAACTGCGAGGCATGGTACAAGGACAATGTTTGGAGCTTAAAAGTACCAAAGCCGTCCCTCTACATCAAAAACAGTATTAGACCAGCTAGAAAACAGAGATAGTGAATTAGAATCACTTGCAGTCTTGAGCGATAGTGATTTGTAGGGAAATTTGGTATCAGACACTGAAAGACCATCTAAAAAACAGCAACAGAGAATTAGAATCACTTGTAGAATTGAGCCATAGTGTTTCGTGGGGGAGATTCGTCATCAGACATTGAAAGTGACAACAGTGACGATTCTGCGACTGAGCTCAGTACTGTGTGATGCGTACCACAGTCAATAGAGCATCAAGTTCGCACATCACTGAGCTCAGTCACTGAATCGTCACTGTTGTCACTTTCAATGTCTGATGACAAATCTCCCCCACTAATCACTATGGCTCAATTCTGCAAGTGATTTTAATTCTCTATTGTTGTTTTCTAGATGGTCTAAAACCACTTTTGACGTAGAGGGACGCTTTTTGGATGCCATGGACAATCTTTGCAGGCAGAAAGAACAGTATATATAAAAATGCGGGCAGGTCACTGGACAAAGCATTAGGGACAAACTGAAGTGAAATGATTTGATACAGTAATGTAATCTACACATTACAATGTACTGTGTGTGTTATGTTTTTTTATGTTTTTGAATTTACTGCCGGGCTCGGCCCCCATGCATTGTAACGCTCACAGGGAATGGAGCCCGGAACATTGATGCATCAGGCGGAGAATCCGCCAGAGGACACAGCATGAGGACATTGCAGGATCCTAGGGACAAGGTAAGTAAGTGTACCTGGATACTGCGATTCAATTCGGAATGTGACTACGGCTATTGGTACTGAAAATTAACCCAGAGCCACACTCGGGTTTACCACTAGGGAGGTTAAAGAAGATGGGCGCTTACCGTACGGAATGGATCCTGAGTTTAAGGGATCAAGTAGGCATGTTATCATCATCTGGGATGATGCCAGTTTTGGGGAAACGTGTCGGAAGGGGTGTGTGGTGTCACTGCGTGCCGGTGAGCTGTGAGATACTACAGCCGGTGTGTTTTATAGTGGAGCCTGCAATTCAATGCGTAACTATGAGAGGATATTATAATTTTTTATAAATTCTACTTGCTGTATTATGCTATGAGTCTCTCCCTGCTTGCTTTCTGTACATGATGTGATGGTGAGTGTTCTAAGGATGATATAAGAGCTGATCCTATGTGACTTGAGTATATGTGGAGTCATTTCTTGGATGCAGTTCTGAGATGGGTGTCAACTATTGCTGGTTGGATTAAATGCCTATTTGATCCCTGTAACTCGGGCTTCAATTTCGTGTGGTAAGCAGCCATCTTCTTTAAAGGCGCACTCCAGCACTTTGGAATTTCTTTGCACCTCAAGCACTTTGACTTAAATGGACTATTATTTGATATTTCAATATTTGTTTACATTTTGTTTAATATCTTGCACTAAGCAACTAACTAATAAGGTCCATAGCATTGTTTATTTTGCATGTTGCTTATTTTGCAAAACATTTTTAGCATTAAGAGATATTTAAGGCTCCTAGTGTTTGCTTAATTTGCACAATGTTTTCACTTTTATATATATATATTAATCATATTTAACCACTTAAGGACAGGAAGAATTTGCCCCCTTAATGACCAGGCCATTTTTTGCAATACGGCACTGCGTCCATATAACTGACAATTGCACGGTCGTGTGACTGTGTACCCAAACAAAGTTGACATCCTCTTTTTTTCCCCACAAATAGAGTTTTTTATTTTTTGCGCTGTAAACAAACAAAGAGCGACAATTTTTAAATAAAAAAAAAGATTTTTTTACTTTTTGCTATAATACATATCCCCCCCAGAAATATAAAAAAAACAAATTTTTTCATCAGTTTAGGCTGATAGATATTCTTCTACATATTTTTGGTAAAAAAAAAAAAATAATTGCAGTAGGCGTATATTGATTGGTTTGCGCAAAAGTTATCGCATCTACAAACTATGGAATAGATTTAGGGACTTTTATTTTTTAAACTGTTTTTACTAGTAATGGTAGCAATCTGCGATTATTAGGGGGACTGCGACATTGTGTTGGACAAATCTGACCCCAAATTACACTTTTTGGGGACCAGTGACATTATTACATTGATCAGTGCTATAAAAATGCACTGATCAATGTAAAAATTACACTGACAAGGAAGTCAACACTGGGGGTGATCAAGGGGTTAACTGTGTTCTCTAGGTGTGTTCTAACTGTAGGGGGGATAGCCTGCCAGGGACATGACAGAGATCACTGTTCCCGATGACTGGGAACAGTAGATCTCTGTCATGTCCCCTGTCAGAACTGGGATCCACCTTGTTTACAAAGGCCAATCCCCGTTCTGCCTCTGTAGTAGGCGATCGCGGGTTGCTGGCGGACAGCAAGTCTGCCCGACCCATGAGCAACGCTCTCCCAGGAGTGCAGCGGACGCCTGCAACTGTGCCTGTGTGAGCCGCCGTACAACAACGGCGATTCACGCAGGAGAGCTAAGTTCATTTAAAGGGACAGTGCACATATTATTGAAGCTTTGCTTATTTGCCCAGTGTTGGGAATATACAGGTTGCAGCAGTCACGTCTGGTTTATTTATTTAAACCTTGTTTTTGGTGCACCAAGAGCAAGATCTTTTTCTATGATTTTGACAAGCATTGATGCCTTATAAAAGTGACATGCTGCTTAATGTTTAACACGACACAACGCTACTTCTCCTGTGGGAAAAGCACTGTGTGTTGTCATTGATATATTAATAGCAGGCATTGAAGGGCAGTTATGAGGCTTTGAAAATACTGAAAAAATGCTGCAAAAACACAAGGTGTTGGCACACGTGGGAACATGCCCTTACTGCCATTGCCACTTTTTTTTCTGCTATTGACACTTTCTCTTTAGAATGTATAAAGAAAATACAGCAGGACTGAAATTTTGGGGCATTCAGGTGCATTATATCCTATTGACTTTGAATGAGCTGCCTAAGGCCGGCCATAGACAGAGTGAATTTCTTTCCTGTAACTATGCCACTACTGAGAAGCAAATCCCTCCCACTGAGCCAATGTGTTCTCCAGGTGGGGGCATCCCTGCAGGGAGAACACAGTGATTATTGCTAACTACTGTAACAGCAGTTATAATCGCATGTAAAATCTGGCAGGCTGGTTGTACCCAAAGTGATAGATAGATCAACTTGGGTACATTCAGCCTGCCAATGCATGGCTCGAATCTCAGGTGGTTCCTACTGAACTGGCCGCGATTCAAACCATCTATGGCCAGCTTAACTTGATGTAGCATAATTCAGTCCATATAAATAAGATGCTATTGAAAGCCTCTGGAAGTCAGAGGCTGAAATTAATGCCAACTATAATTTTCAGGTTGACTACCACTGCCATAGGGATACCAAGTTATTAAACCATGTGTTATTTCTCAGTTAAAGTATCAAAATAGGCTTCAGAACACATTAACTATTTTTTTGGGCTTCATGGAAGGAAAAGGAGGAGTTCCATTTCGATAAAGTATTTTTGTGGCTCATTTGACTCCCTTGTAACAATTTTGTTTATACATTTTGTTACCAATTAGGGAAAGAGCAAATAAAAACATGAATCTTTTATTCATGTGGTGTCCATATATTATGTACAAGGATAAATTAGTCCATCTTGGAACAAAATAGACAAAGAGAGAGAGAGCAAAAGAGATTTAATTAGTGTATAATGTTCTCCCAGTGCTTTGCCTTGAAGCTGAAATCAAGTGAGCTTGATAGGAAGAGAAGATTGCAAGGGAGCTTTGCATTCACAAAGACTCTTCGGAGGTAGGGTCACACAAAAAGGAAATAACCAAGGATACTAAATTGCTACTGGAGTCCAACTAATTAAGGTACAAATTAAGTATGTTTTATCTAATTTATTATGGTGTGCTATGGTAAATGTACAAAAAAGAACAAGTTAATGTGCACGTTAAGGCTGTAATGTGTGATCATATTCAGTAATAGGCTTATGCAATGGAGAAGCTACAGAGCTCAGATTGGTACAGCGTAGTGCAGTGTACAGTGGGTAGTGCAGAATATCGACCAGACATTAAACGGGACTCTTAATGGCTTTTATTGAGTATTATCTGAGTGTTAATTTGTGTTGTTACCGTTTTTGTGGAGGCATAGATTGCCCAACATGACCCATCCACAAAGTAAAAAATACTCTCTTTCATTTTCCCCAACTTTCTGATTAAAATCACCAAACCTTTAAAGTAGATCTAAAACTGATCATTAAAATCTCAAATAAGTCAATGTATATTATATAGGTTTAAACATTTAAAGTTGCACCTTTGAATAAAAGAATACGTGGTGATCCTGCCCTAAGGAACCTTGTTCAGACACTTCTTTTTTTTGAAGGCAGCTGTCTTCCACTTAAGCTTCTGGTTTGTCCCCCTGTCACACTTGCTAACTGTTGGAGGCATAAGGGTTGATTTACTAAAGGCAAATAGGCTATGCACATTGCAAGGAAAGTTGCATTTTACAGGGGGATTTTCTCTAAAGTTTAGTGAATGATGTGAAACACTCTTAGCTTCCATCATCCAAATATGTGCAAGCAAAAAATGCTTTTGGGGGGGGGGGGGGGGATTTTTGCAAAGAAAAATTTCACCAGGCTTTAGGGAAAATTATTTTGCATTTGTAGCTTCCCTTGCAAACCGAACAGCCTATTTGCCTGTAGTAAATAAACCCCTACAAATAGCTGTGCTGACATACATTGCACGGACATGGTTTGTCACTTTTACTACGAGAAAGGTGGTCCAGAGCAATGATGTGCCACCAATGCTGATATTAATTTGCACTGACAAGGGGCAGGATTGCTTTCTAATTATTGATAGATTTCAGCTGGTATCTTGGCTTTCCATGCACTTTTGCACCTCCTTTACTTTATGTGTTCAATACTCTTTCCCTATGTCATTCCATTTTATTACACATAACTTAATTTCTAAACTTATACAGTTACATAGTTAGTCTGGCTGAAAAAAGACACGTGTCCTTCTAGTTCAACCAACCAACATACTTGTTTTGGTTCCTTTGTATTTATGGATTGCATAGGTTGTTACCGACATATGGTGAAAATTTCATGTCAATAGCACCTTTAGAACTACATTTACCTAGAAAAATGGTGACGTGTTCAATACTTATTTTACCCACTGTGTGAAAAAAAAAAATATATATATATATATATGGAGCATGCCATACTGGAGAGTCAAAAAGTTTTCTTTTACTTGTACCTGGAGCCTAGGGCATCAAAAGCTTCACCATACACAGTTAAATGCAGTCGTTTCTTGGTGTGGGGCAATACAAAACGTTATAATGATCACTGACCAGCACTATGCCATCAAAAGTGAGTTGTTGCAATTACAGCATTGCTTTAATAAGTGCTGAGAAGGGACAATTACAAGCTAGTTCCTACACAATACTAGGAAAAATGAATTCCCTTCCTCCATGTTAGCTTTCACATGTGTTTTGTATTTGTAGTACCTGATTAGCTTATGTGAAGGGGTGGGCTGACCTCTTTGTAGGTATATGTTAGTTGTTTTTAGAAATTGTTCCTATGTGCTATGGGAGTCTGTCCCAGGGTATAATTAGCAGCAGTGATCTTGTGGGAAAGTCACTCTTGTGGGAAGAGTTTTATGCCAGATAGAGGCTCAAGGGAAGGGAAGGGAAGGTCTATCATACTGAAAGCATAGTTCAGTGCTTGTTTGGGTAAGAGTAAGGTAAAGGCCCTAATGCATATAGGTCTGAAGGAGTCATACTTGTAAAAAGATGTCAGTACATAGAGTATGGAGCGTGGCCAGTCAGCGTGAACTTTTTACAAAACGGCCGGCGGGATTTTTAAACTTTGTTACCACAATAAGCGATTGATCACCGGTTGTTTGTGAGTAATTTCTTTTGTTTTTCGAATAAAACTCCTTTCCATACATACTATACCATGGATATACTTCTTCCTTGTTACATATAACGGGGCACGTAATACCAACGGAGGTACGGGGTTCTCCCAGGACAACAGCAGATCAAAGCCAGAGAGCAACACAGTGGCTTATACTGTGGAGGCTGATCCACCCTGGATGGGGTAAAACCTCTGGTGAGAGCATTCACATTATTATTTACCGTGCACTGGGAGCAGCAGTTGCGGACACTTTTTGAAGATATTCACGGAAGAATTTTCACTGTTTATGACATAATTTTTAATGTTATTAGTCACGTGTTTTTAGGATGTGGCTCTCAGTACTCTATTTATGAAAACGTGGGACTTTCACAGATCAACATTTTTTAGGATCTGATGTAGTTGAGATACAGAATTTTAAAATTATTTTTCCTTATTTTTCCTTATTTGATTTTGATTTTTATGTTCAAATTTCACTTGGGATTTTGCATGGTTGTCACTTGCATTTCCATCATCAATTTTAGTAATTGTATGTTCACTTAAGGTTTAATTTTTATATAATAGGGTTTGCACCTTAATGATACTAACACAGGTACATGCGGTTTTTCTTCCAAAAAATCACTAGAAATTATTGGTTGTTACAAATAGAATTGCTTATGTTTTTTTATCACTTACCAGCATGCTGGAAAATCTATATAGCAGCTAAATTACAGTTTTTTTATATTTTGATTTTGTTTCACCATTCAATATTTCAACCTATTTCAACTTATAAATAGAATTGTTTATGTTTTTTATCACTTACCAGCAGGCTGGAAAATTTATACAGCAGCTAAATTACAGTTTTTTTCACATATTTTGTTTTAGATTTTCACCATCCAATATGTCAACCTAAGGGTATAGAGCCAAGTCTATTAATCCTTCTATCTTACCAGTACATAGAGTATCTCACAAAAGTGAGTACACCCCTCCCATTTTTGTAAATATTTTATTATATCTTTTCATGTGACAACACTGAAGAAATTACACTTTGCTACAATTTTAAAGTAGTGAGTTCAGACACCATCTGAACCAAATAAGTTTATCTTGGTCTCATAAGACCACAGGACATGGTTCAGTAATCCATGTCCTTAGTCTACTTGTCTTCAGTAAACTTGTACATCATCTTTAGAAGAGGCTTCCTTCTAGGTTTACATGCAGACCAAATTGATGCAGTGTGCGGCATATAGTCTGAGCACTAATAGGCTGACCCCCCACCCCTTCAACCTCTGCAGAAGAGCTGGCAGCACTTATACGTCTATTTCCCAAAGACAACCTCTAGATATGAAGCTGAGCACATGCACTCAACTTCTTTGGTTGACCATGTCGAGGCCTGTTCTGAGTGGAACCTGTCCTGTTAAACTGCTGTATGGTCTTGGCCAACATGCTACAGCTCAGTTTCTGGGTTTTGTCAATCTTTTTATAGCTTAGACCAGTGATGGCGAACCTTGGCACCCCAGATGTTTTGGAACTACATTTCCCATGATGCTCATGCACTCTACAGTGTAGTTGAGCATCATGGGAAATGTAGTTCCAAAACATCTGGGGTGCCAAGGTTCGCCATCACTGGCTTAGACCATCTTTATTTAGAGCAACAATTCTTTTTTTCAGATCCTCATAGAGTTCTTTGCCAAAAGGTGCCATGTTGAACTTCCATTGACCAATATGAGAGAGCGAGAGCGATGACACCAAATTTAATACACCTGCTGCCCATTCACACCTAAGACCCTGTAACACCCTGTAATAAGTCACATGACACCGGGAGGGAAATGGCTAATTGGGCCCAATTTGAACATTTTCACTTAGTGGTGTACTCACATTTGTTGCCAGTGGTTTAGACATCAATGCCTGTGTGTTGAATTATTTTGAGGGGACAGCAGGTTTACACTGTTATACAAGCGGTGCACTCACTACTTTACATTGTAGCAAAGTGTAATTTCTTCAGTGTTGTCACATGAAAAAATATAATATATTATTTACAAAAATGTGAGGGGTGTACTCACTTTTGTGAGATACTGTATATACCACCCCTGCTTCCTGTGTTTTCATCCCTGTTCCCAGTACTGCTGAACGTTGCGCAGATCCTGAGAAATGTTCTGAAATGCACAATGAAACTAGTTCCTCTCACTGACCTCCACCCACTACAGGATACAGTAGTGACATGAAAGTCAGCAGGAAGAACTGTTGACTACTGCTGGAGAAACTCCTGGAGACACTCTGGAAGCATCAGTTTCACTGTGCACATCAGCAGACTGGGATTTAGCAGTGGTAGGAATTTACTGACTACTACATGTTTTATCTCAACTCGATACTATAGGGACAAGGCTGTTTTAGAGGATGAGTTCACATTGTGTAACATCTTACATGTTACACCCATATTCAGGATGTAACATGTACATAGTGGCCAACATTGTAAACAAAATTAATAGGGGACACTTTTTTGGCTGTAGAGGGAGTCTTGTTATAATTAGGGGGCGGGCATGCACTTGTAGGTGTGACATAGCAAAAAAAAAGAAAAATGCGGTGTTGGTTTACGTGTAATCATGGGCATGGATTATATGGGCGTGGTTCAAATGGGGGTGTGGTTAGAGTCTGAGATGAATCAGAGATGGAGAAAGAAAGGGGAAAAGAGGGAGAGAGGGAGAGAGAAAGAAGGAGGAAAGGAGAAAGAAGGAAGGAAAGAGGGATGGAAGGACAGCAGGCCCAGAACCTACACCACAATAGAAATGTGTATTCCAGAGTTTAACAAATCAGCAGATAAAGATACCCCAAACACCTGGATTTAGCACTTCAATCATCCCAGCACCATGGTTGTTGTAGTGTCAGGAGGATTGAAGCGCATTATTACTATTATTGCATTGTAATATAGAATGAAATCATTCAACTCACCATAATCCAGAATGGGTGGGACCCCTGAGCGTGTCACCTGTCATGTTACCTGCCATCGGATGCCATCAGGTGCCCCCAGCAGAGTCCATCCCTGCATCAGGTGCCCCCAGCAGAGTCTGTCCTTACATAAGGTGTCCCCAACAGAGTCCGTCCTTACATCAGGTGGCCCCAGAAGCAGAGGCCCTCCTTACAGATCTGTATCCCTAGCAGCAGAGCTCCTCCTTACATCTGGTGTCCCCAGCAGCGGAGCCCTCCTTTACATCTGGTGTCCCTGGCAGTGGAGCCCTCCTTTACATCTGGTGTCCCCGGCAGTGAAGCCATTCTTTAAATTTGGTGTCCCCGGCAGTGGAGCCCTCCTTTACATCTGGTGCCCCCAGCAGTGGAGCACTCCTTTACATCTGTGTCCCCGGCATTGGAGCCCTCATATACATCTGGTGTCCCCGGCAGCAGAGCCCTCCTTTACATTTGGAGTCCCCAGCAGCAGAGCCCTAATTTACATCTGGTGTCCCCGGCAGCGGAGCCCTCCTTTACATATGGTGTCCCCCAGCAGAAGAGCCCTTTTTCCAGATCTGTCCCCCAGCAACAGAGCCCTCCTTACTTCAGTGTCCCCAGCAGCTGGCAGCAGTGGTGCCCTCATTACAGTGTGATCTGTATCCCCGAGCAACAGAGCCCTCCTTACTTCAGTGTCCCTGGCAGCAGCAGCAGAGCCCTCCTTACAGAGCGATCTGTATCCCCAGGCAACAGAGCTCTCCTTACTTCAGTGTCCCTGGCAGTAGCAGATGAGCCCTCCTTACAGAGTGATCTGTGTTCCCCAGCAGCGCGGCAGCTACAGTTTCTGGCAGTTCACGGCTTTCTCGTGTGTGTGTCCAGTGGAAAAGGGAGAAGCTGATTGGCTGCCCTCCCCTCTCCACTGAACACAAGGGGAAATAATCCTCGTGACGGCGGTGGTGGCCATCTTTTTGTAGCCTGCCAGCCGCATACTTGACATGACTGTTGTCAAGTATGCATGTAATGAACAGAGCCGGCCCCGTTCCCATTTACTCTCCGCTCCCTGGGATTCCCCCCCACAAGCTATCACAGTTACGCTCCTCCCCCGTGCTAGCTGTCACAGATTTAAAAAAAAAAAACAACCGAGTCACTTATTCACAGTCCTCTGTGAATAAAAAACGACAGGTCTCGACATCTTTTGCGGCTGTCGATTTTTAGTTTTCAACAAACTACAATAAAGTCTTCCTGTCAGATTGTATCTGCTTGCTTTTACGATGTATGGGCACACAAATACACTGACAGTCTGCAGAGACCTGCATAGTACTTATTTTCCGATCCATATCAAGACATTTCTGATGCGCAGCCACTCTTGGCATTGGATCAGGAAGAGGAGGTAGCAACAACCGCCACTCAGCAGTCTGACGACAGTACCCAGATCAGCCCAAGGAGGAGGTTGGTCCCCGGGGTTGCTGCCTACTCCGAGATCTCTAATTATAGCGGTGGGGAAGGTGATGTCGATGATGACGTGCCTAGTGATGTCATGTGGGTGCCCACAAGAGAGGAAGAAGAGGGGAGTTCAGAGGGAGATATGGACCAGCAGATAGGGAGGAGAAGCAGGAATAACTTACATTGCACAGGAGGGACAAAGCAGACTGATAATGTATCAGGAGCGAGTCATCGACCATGTACGGTCACATCTGGCGCTCCCAGGACGCCGGCACATGGCTCCGCAGTGTGGGCTTTTTTAACGTGTCCGCTGCTGATAATAGCGTTGCCATCGGCAATCTTTGCAGTCAACGCATTAGTCGCGGTAAGCCCAACACTCACCTAGGGACGACCGCCCTAAGAAGGCACAGGAGCAGCCATCACTGAGCCCAGTGGGAGCAATGGAACACACAAAGCCACACTCCAGGCTCTCACCGTCCAGCCTCGTCTTCTACTTCTTCTCTCTCCTCACAATTGTCCTCCACTCCACCTTCCATCACGCCAAGCTCACATTTTTCTGCAAAAGGGCAGGCTTCCGTGGGCCTAATGTTCGAGCGTAAAAAAATGATGAAGCCGGATAACCCTCTTGCCCAACGGTTGACGGCTGGCTTGTCAGAACTGATAGCCCGCCAACTACTGCCATATAACTGGTGAACTCGGAGGCCTTTTGAAAATTTGTGGCCATTGGAACACCACAATGGAAGGTCCCAGGAAGGAAGTATTTCTCAGAGAAGGGCATCCCAGAGCTATAGGGCCATGTTCAGTGGCAAGTGAATGTATCTCTGGCACACAGTGTCGGTGCCAAGATAAATCTGACCACAGACGCGTGGTCTAGCAAACCCGGGCAGGGAAGGTATATCACTTTTACTGCCCACTGGGTGAACCTTCTGATGGCCGTCAAGCATGTAACCCGTGGCACCCGTGTAGATTTGGTTTTACCGCCGCGGATTGCATGCAGGCCTGGCTCTTCTTCTCCTCCTCCTACTTCATCCTCCTCCCTCTCCTCCTCGGCTGACTCCTCCTTTTCCACTGCTAACGTCTCTTCCGCTGCGCCGCCCAAGCTCCCCAGAACCTATTCGACATGCCAGGTGAGATGTTGCCATGCTGTGCTGTGTCTGTTGTGCCTGGAAGCCAAGAGCCACACTGGCCCGGCACTCCTTTCAGCTTTGCATTCACAGGCAGATCAGTGGCTAACACCGCTCAATTTGACAGTTGGTAAAGTGGTGTGTGACAACGGTGCCAATCTGCTTAGCGCATTGAAACAGGGCAAAATGACGCACGTGCCATGCATGGCACACGTCTTAAACTTGGTTGTGCAGCGATTCATTGTCAAATACTCTGGGGTCCAGGACATCTTGCGGCAGGCAAGGAAAATCTTGGCCCATTTCAGAAGATCTTACATGGCCATGGCTCGCCTTGCTGACATTCAGCGGCGACACAATCTGCCGGTCAGACATCTTATTTGCAATTGCCCGACGCGATGGAACTCAACCTTCTATATGCTTGATAGGCTGCTCCAGCAGAAACGTGCAGTTAACGTCTACCTGTATGAACTCTGCAGCAGAACAGGTTCTGGGGAGCTGGGTTTTTTTTCACCGCGCCAGTGGCTGCTCATGTGCGACGCATGCAGACTTCTGCGGCCATTTGAGCAGATCACCAAACTGGTCAGTCGCAGCCATGGCGCCATCAGTGACATGGTACCTTATGCCTTCTTTATAGAGCGTGCATTGCGTCGTGTCATTTTTCAAGCTGTGGAGGAGCAGGAGCGGGAAGATGAGGAAGTCGCAATGCTGGATGAATTCCCAGGGGGGGCTACTCTATCTGAGACAAGTGAACAACAGGAGTCTGAAGAGGAGTCAGAGGAGGATGGTGCCGGGGCGGATGAGGAGGAACAAGAAGAGCATGCTTTAAATCTTTCTGGGATCCCTGTTGTTGTGCGTGGATGGGGAGAGGAGAATGAAGAGGACGACATTATCTTGGATGATGAGCAGGAGCCAGGCCACCACACCGCTTCCAGTTTAGTGCAAATGGGGGCCTTCATGCTCCAGTGTTTTAATAGGGACCCCCGTATAAAAAGCATAAGGGTCAAGGACCAGTACTGGGTGGCAACATACTTAGACCCCCGGTACAAACACAAAATGGCGGAAATGTTACCGCCGTCACAGAGGGCTGTCAGAATGGAGCACTTCCAGGCCTTGCTTCGAGAAATGCTGCATTCTGCTTTTGCGTGCGCTGACAGAGGAGCAATTCCCACTCCCAGAGAAGGAGTTGCGGGTACCAATCCAACAGCGCCTGCAAGAAGAGGCCGGTTTGAAGATGTGTTGGTGACTTTGGATATTAGGTCATTCTTTCAGCCGACCCATCGACAGGTGTCATCCGGATCCAGCATCAGGGAACGCCTAGACCGTCAGGTGTCCAACTACATCTGGTTAACGGCCGATGTGGACACTCTGAGGAGTGATGAACCCCTGGACTACTGGGTGGGCAGGCTTGACCTCTGGCCAGAGCTTGCCCAATTTGCAATGGAACTGTTGGCTTGCCCCTCGTCCAGTGTCCTGTCCGAAAGGACGTTCAGCGCAGCAGGGGGGATCGTGACCGATAAGCATACTTGCCTAGCTCACGACAGTGTTAACTACCTCACATTTCTAAAAATTAATGAGGCATAGATCTCGGTGGAATTCAACACATGTGACCAGTAGACCATGTATATGTCTATAAACGATTTTTTTAATCGAGCACACAGACCTTCTTTCTTCATTTTGCTCACTTCCTTGTCCAAAAAAAAAGCACTATATGCCCTTACCCTCCTGTTTGAAGAGGTTGAGCGGTGTCATATTTCTACTGGGGCTGCTTATTATGAGGGGCTTCCACCATCCCTGTGCTGTCTTCCTCCTGGGGCTGCTTTTTATGAGGGGCTCCCACCATCCCTGTGCTCTGCTGACCTACTCCTGGGGCTATACCTCTGCTGTGCATATTATGAGGGGCTCCCGCCATCCCTGTGCTGTGCTGACTTCCTCCTGGGGCTGCTTATTATGAGGGGCTCCCACCATCCCTGTGCTGTGCTGACTTCCTCCTGGGGCTGCTTATTATGAGGGGCTCCCACCATCCCTGTGCTGTGCTGACTTCCTCCTGGGGCTGTACCTCTGCTGTGCATATTATGAGGGGCTCCCACCATCCCTGTGCTATGCTCATTATGAGGGGCTCCCACCATCCCTGTGCTATGCTGACTTCCTCCTGGGGCTGCTTACGGTGCAGGTGTCAGTGTTGTATATCACGGTGCTGGTGTCAGTGCCGTATATCACGGTGCTGGTGTCAGTGCTTTCTGTCATGCTGCTGATGTCAGTGCTCTCTATCACGGTGCTGGTGTCAGTGCTGTATATCACGGTGCTGGTGTCAGTGGGATGTGAAGTACACAGAATGCCAAACTGCGCACCCCCCCCTCCAAGATGCATGAGCAGTATGTGTCAGCAAAAATCCCCCTCGAAAAATTGAGCACTAATCTGCATTCTTACAGCATAAATAACCCGGTACAAATCTGCCCCCCCCCCAAAAAAGTCACCCTCCTAGTACAAATTCTCTACCCCTTAAATTTCCCTTTGGAGTACCCATCCTGTCCCCCCACTCTAAATCTCCCCCTCTCAGCACAAATCCACCAAATTAATTTCCCCTCCTAGCACAATTCCCCCCCCTTCACCAAATCCCTCCTTCTAGCACAAATTGTCTTACTCTATCCTGCCTCCGGACACAAACCCCTCTAAATCACTACTCCTAGCAATTATTGCCCCCTGCAACTCCCCTCCCTGAATTGACCCCTCCTACAAAAATCCCCTCAATCCCTCCCATGTCACATGAAACCACAGTGGTCCTCCTACCCACCACTGGACCCAGCCCTGCATGTGACTATGCCTGAGCACCTGTTCAAGTTATCAACTGTGGCATGTATTCCTAATCATTCTCCTGCTGCTAATTTCGTACCTTGCTGCCTGTTTGTCGGCTATGTTTCTGCTGATGCCCTTTCAGCATTCCCAAATTTCAGCTTGCCATAGGACATTTATGCTCTTCCATTGCTATTGCATTTCCTGTTCCACTATCCAAGAGGGCCTAGATTGGAGTTGTCATCATGGGCACCCAATACAGGTAGGCCAAAGCATGTGCATTTTTTATATTGCTCTACCTGTTGACTCATACCCATCTACATGTTCAAATCTCACTTTGCTCAACCATTGACGTACCTCCAGCAATTACATTATTATTATTTGGGCATAAATATAGACATCTTCCAAGTCAAACTGTAATTTTTCAACTGAGTAAAAATAACTCACTAATATATAAATGTAGCATTCCTAGCTGTCCAAATATAATGTTATTGTTAAAGTAATTTGTTGGTAATATCATGTTGATTTTCTATCTGAGTGAGTTAAATGCATACATTATTACGATAACTGTTATTGTGACCGTGGGATCGAAACGCTAATAAGCTGTCATTATAAAGAAGTCATGGCCATCTTGTTATATTTTGTTATATATATGTAAAGTGCATTCTGTTGAAAGTCTCTTATCCTTAAGTGAAAACATAATTTATTCTCTACCTGATTTCCCATCTGTCATACGTTTCTCTAACTTCATATTATGTTAATGTGTCTCTGTAATCTATTTACAATTTCCCGTGTGTTTAGTTTAATACACAACTTGACATTGTCTTCAAAAATTGAGAGCTCAAGTTAGATGCCTCATCAATGTCATTTAAGCTTATTTTATTCAATCATGTCCAAATGCTTGTTCTATGTTCTTTACTTAATGCAGTAATTGAACTTCAGTTGGTAATGGGGTGAGAAGAGGTGCGAAAAACCTAAAAACAACGCAAATAAGAATTCATCTGTAATAAAGGGATTATTCACACTTGTTATCTATATGTTGAACTTAGGTATTGCTTTCAGTAGGGTGCCTATCCTTCTATCGAGATGCATTTATAAACAATCACACATCATGTACTGTAAGTTGATATGGAGAATGTAAAACTGAAATTATGCAAGACAATTTTTGCAATGTGAAGGATGGTGTTCTCCGGTTACATGTTTGAAGTCTGACTATCTCCTGTTACATTTCTGAAATCTCTAAAACTAAATATATGACAGTGCTTCTTGTTCTATGTATTGAATCAAAAATATACATTTCTAAATAAAAATTAAGTGAAAATAAATTAAATAAAAATCCCTGTATAATTATATATATATATATATATATATATATGTGTCATAAATTGTTGCTATCAATACATCTATATACAGTATATTGCAATAATAAAAATTTTGTGCAAAAGATACAAAAATCATGAATCAATGTAAAGTGTCCCCTGCTCCAAAGAATAAAAGAAGTACATCAAGTGTTTTGTGCATAAATCTTAATTGATCTAAAAAGCTTTAATCTTCATCCACAATGTGCACATCCTACAGTATATGTGGCCACCACCTTTGCACTCTAGCAACTCACCAGAAGGACTAGCAGTGCCACTGCCAGCCTTTTATTATTTAATCCATGGATCAGCTCTCCTCTAGCCTCAAAAGGATTCCTCCTCCTTTCACCAGATATAGCCTCAGCTCACAATCAATATCCCAGTGGAGAACCATAATGCGAGTGTCAATCGTAACACCTAGGAATAAAAACTCTCTCCTGTAACTTTAAGCCGTGCCAACTCCAGGTGCATTACACAGGCTGTGAGCTTGGCAACCACTGTGATGTCATACCACACACTGGTTAATTAGAGTCATGACTTGACTCTCTTTCTTCCCTTTCCTCCTTATGGCTAGGTCCAAGGGTTCAATCAGACAGAGGAAGATTCTGCTGTGTTATCCTCTTGGAAAACCAGTAGTTGTCTTGGAATCCTTTGTCATGTATTTGAGAACAGAGGTTTTATACATAGCACTGCCACGCTAAGGAACTGCTGAGATGTTTGGATTCTTCTGCCCTTCCCAGTGGTGACTAAGCCTTAACTGTTCATTAACACATTAATATCGGCCTTAATTGTAACAAATGGAATTATTTCCCCCCCGCAGACAAGTATTGGTTATATAGTCCAAACATTGATAAAGGCATTAGAATATTAACAATTGTTTCATTCATTGATACAGTGATATAGGTAGTGGTGTTCACTCTCTTCAGTTACCTGTGAAAGGCTTTGTAAGAATTTTGGAAGCGAATAAGAGAGAAATGACCACAAATTGTAACAGCTGTCATAAAATTGGATGTCACTAAAATATAGGAGGATGTAAATGTTGCCTATATATAATTCTTTAGGCCCTATCTAACTGCTGGCCAGTAAAATAATAACTGTTAAGTGTCAGTACTAGGATCCCTTTAAGACCCAGCAAAACTCACCTATCACAGCCTTAGCCTGGATAACAACGGTGATTGGCCAGCTCATCTTTAAATCACCTGTACCAGCATACCACCAGTGCTCATGATAGCGTTGTTACCTTGTGTGCTCCTGTTTGACCCACCTGATATTTGCTCTGTGTATATCGTGTATGACCCGGCTAGTTTTGACCCTGCTTTGCTGGCTTCTGATTCGGTACCGTTTGGACTCTGATCTACCTGTGTATGACCCAGCTTGTCTAGACAATGCTTCGCCCGATTCTACTGTAGTGCCAGACTCAGCATTACTACTTGGCTTCTCAACCAACATCCTGTTACATCTGCAGCAGTGAACCACATGCACCAGACAACCTCTACCTTTATCTGCAGCTGTGAACCACAAGCACCAGCCAACATCTACAGTACTTTCCTCTGCAAATTATATTTCAAGTTAAAGCCATCCTCCCCTGGCTCTGAAAATCAGAGGGTTACGATCATTATCTCATGATTACACGGTGACCCCCAGGCTTGGGCCTTTAACCTGGAACCAAACCATCCAGCCCTGCTTACAGTAGATGCCATCTTTGAAGCCTCTGGGTTGCTATATGATGATTCAGATCATGTTGCTATTGCAGAATCAACCCTGCGTAACTTACAACAAGGGATTAACACTGCTGAAATGTATTACTCAGAGTATCGCAGGTGGGCCCTGGAATCTGGCTGGAACGATGCAGCTCTCCACAGCCAGTTTAGAATAGGCCTTTCAGATGCAATTAAAGCAGAGTTCTGCAGTTCTTTTTTGTTTAAAGTCAGCAGCTACAAGTACTGCAGCTGCTGACTTTTAAAATATGGACACTTACCTGTGCAAGGCGATGTCGACACCCAAAGCTGATCTGTGGCACGGCTGTCGGGTGCTGCCGCCATCATCCTTGGTAAGGGAATCAGGACAACTCACACTACGCTATCCCACAGGTCCATGCTTTTTTCTGGGACCCGTGTGTCTCCCATAAAACAGCAGGGGGGACAAGGAGGGGCATAGATTCCCGCGAGTGGGAACTAGGTATTTGGTCCCCCCCTCCCACCTGAAAGGTGCCAAATGTGACACTGGAGGGGGGGGAGGAAGAGGAAAAGTGGAAGTTCCATTCTTGGGTGAAACTCCACTTTAAGGACACTCTGGTCAACTTTTCCTACTCAGCCTCACTGGAGGAGGGTATGTGTCTAGCCATTATAATTGACCATCGCCAGCGGGAGAGGAGGCGAGAACTTAATACAGCTGTGGCAAATTATGTACCTCCCTTGCCATCTAATTATTCCGCCTCCAGTACCAGGTCTGAGGAAGAACCTATGCAGGTAGGCTCCACCCATTAATCTGCTCAGGAACACACATGCTGCCGTAACATGGAACTCTGCTTATATTGTGGCCTCAGGGGTCATATGCTCTGTCCTTGCCCTACACATCTGAGAAACTCCAGGATCTAGGTGATTGTGGGGAGGTCACCTTAGGTCTTCTTTTATCTCGTTAGCAGGACAATCACATACTATTACACACTGTTATTCACTTTGAGACGGGGGCTCATGAAGTGCTGGCCTTTGAAAATTCTGGAGCCACTGAGAATTTTATTGATAAGATTCTGATTAACTCTTTGTCCCTGGAAACTCATGCTCTAGATTGCCCAGTCCACCTGACAATACCAACCAATATGTCATCCAAAAATTGGACGATTTAGAGAATAGGTCTAGAAGGAGCAACCTGCATTTGGTGGGTATCTCAGAATCACTTTAACCACCGGCTCTCTCAGAATTCTGCACCAGGCACATTCCTGAAGCCCTAGGCCTTCCAGGTCCCTGCACAGTGGAAGGGGTTCTTTCAACCCAGAACGCAAATCTCGCCGACCAATTATCGCCAAATACCTAAACTATTCTGATAAGGCCCTCATTTTACAAAAATTCAGACAAACTTCCTCTCTCCAGATTGATAGTATTAGAGTCCTAATATTTGCTGATTATTCAATTGAGGTCTCTAACAAATGAAAAAGCATTCCAACAGATCTGCTCAGAACTCTATAAACAGCAAATCAAATTCACATTAGCGTTCCCAGCTACCCTTCGCCTCAAGTTCCCAAATGGAGAACAATTATCTTTTCAAGACCTTTCTGAGGCAGAAGCCTTCATCCGGTCTCTGCAAGCTGACCCACATCCGCACACGCCATCTAAGTTCGCTCCTTTTTACCGCTCCCTGGACCAAAGGAAACCGCAAAAATACTCTCCTAAAAGACTTAAAACTGACATTTCTCTACTCCAGGAAACTCGCCTACAGACCCCTGATTTTTCACCGTATGAATAAGCTTTGGGTATGCACAGTCTTGGGCTCAGACGCTGCAGCACAGAAAGCTGGAGTCCTCCTACTGATTCACGAAAACCTCCTATGCACAGTCCTTTCCACAAATACCAATAGTCATTGTCGTCTTCTCTCAGCACATATCAAAATAGGATCCAAGGACCTAGTAATCTCCAATGTTTACGCTCCCAATAACCCCAGCAAACAGTTCCATAGTGAACTCTCTACCTGACTTTTCAGCAATACCCATCACCCACACTTGGTTGGAGGAGATTTCAATGATGTCATACACCAGACCGAAGATAGATCTTCCCCCAAACATCCTAGGCCAGGTCTTGATCCCTTCATCCCCACTCTCTTTGCATCCACCACCATGGACTCACTCCATCTCCAAGACCTATGGCGCCTCTCTCGCCCGATTGATAGAGAATTTACATTTTACTCCAACCCACATAATGTCCTTACCAGGGTTGACTATTTCTTTGGCTCTGATAACCTTGTCCCTATGTTATCTGGTGCAGACATTCATGACATCTCTATTTCTGACCATGCCCCAATCGAAGTGTCACTCAATAATCTGGACTTACCCCCCATCCAAAAATCTGGCGTTTCCCCTCCTACCTCCATAACAACACTGACTTCCAGACATATATGGAAAAATCTTGGACTGAATACTCCACCGCCAATGCTCCCCATACCGACGATCTGAATCTTTTCTGGGATGCCGTCAAAGCATACCTCAGAGAAGAACCTTTACAAGGAACACCTTAAAAAATTACAAACTAGCCAGCACGTGACTACGTTAGGCACAACGATCCCTGACCACCAAAGACTCCCCTCACAACAGGAATGAATGGCAGACAGCTAAGAGGGCCTTTGATACATGGGCAGACAACCTTGAGTTTACCAAAAAGGCTAATTTAGATGCCACCCTACACAAATTTGGAAATAAAACAGGCAGGCTACTAGCCAGGCTTTGTAAAGGTTCTTTCCGCCCGACCCATATCACCTCTTTACGAGACACCAACGGTAGCATACACTCCATGCCACATGCAATAAAAAAAGCCATGCTTCAATTTTACTCAGCACTGTACGTTCCAGACCCCATAGACAAACAAATAGCTTGCTCGTTTCTAGAGAAGGTAGACATACCCACCATCACTCCTCTACAATTAGAGGCTCTTAATGCTCCTATCTCTCTCTCTGAAATCTCAAACACCATCCGTAATCTTACCCCCTCCAAGGCCCCTGGCCCTGATGGATTCACTAGTGAGTTCTACAAAACCCTCCAAAACATCACAGAACCCACGCTCCACGAGGTCTACAGCAGTATTTGGTCCGGCGGCTCATACCTTCCAACAGGGAACCAGGCCATTATTTAGTTGCTCTTTAACCACTTGCTTACTGGGCACTTAAACACCCTTCCTGCCCAGACCAATTTTCAGCTTTCAGTGCTCTCACAATTTGAATGACAATTACTCAGTCACGCAACACTGTACCCAAATGAATTTTTTGTCCTTTTTTTCCCCACAAATAGAGCTTTCTTTTGGTGGTATTTGATCACCTCTGGGGTTTTTATTTTTTGCGCTATACATGAAAAAAAATGAAAATTTTGAAAAAAATTGCATATTTCTTTGTTTCTGTGACAGAATTATGCAAATTATTAATTTTTCTTCATACATTTTGGCCACAATTTATACTGCTACATATCTTTGGTAAAAATAACCCAAATTAGTGGATATTATTTGGTCTTTGTGAAAGTTAGAGAGTCTACAAGCTGTGGTGCGAATCGCACAAAATTGATCACATCTGATGTACTGGTGGCCTATCTCGCTTCTTGTGACCCGAACAAGTCAGGAAAGTACAAATACCCCCCAAATGACCCCTTTTTGGAAAGTAGACATTCCAAGGTATTTAGTAAGAGGCATAGTGAGCTTTTTGATGTTGTCATTTTTTTCCCACAATTCTTTGCAAAATTAAGATTTTTCATTTTTTTTTCTCCACAAAATTGTCATTGTAATAGGTTATTTCTCTCACGTGTCATGTGTATACCACAAATAACACCCCCCAAAAAATTCTGCTACTCCTCCTGAGTATTACAATACCACATGTGTGGGACTTTTTCACAGCCTGGCCACATAGAGAGGTCCAAACATGCAGGTAGTGCCATCATGTGTTCTAGGAACATACATTACACATCTAACTTGTTGACTATTTATTACACTTTTGAAGCACCAGGACAATGACACGTGACACTGATGACAGATGGAACTGATACGTGGCAATGATGACACTTATACGTGGCACTGATGACAGATGGCACTAATATGTGGCACTGATGACAGATGGCACTAATATGTGGCACTGATGACACGTGGCACTTATACGTGGCACTGATGACACGTGGCACTAATACGTGGCACTGATGACAGATGGCACTAATACGTGGCACTAATACGTGCCACCGATGACATATGGCACTAATACATGGCACCGATGACGTGTGACACTAATGACAGATGGCATTGATAAGTGGCATTGATGACACGTGACACTGACAACAGATGGCACGTGACACTGACAGGTGGCACTGATGACAAATGGCACTGATACGTGGCACTGATGGACTGATGGCACTAATACGTGGCACTGATGACAGATGGCACTATGTGGCACTGATGACACGTGGCACTGATGACAGATGCCACTTATACGTGGCACTGATGGCAAATGGCACTGACAACAGGTGGCACTGGGGGCAGGTGGCACTGGGGGCAGGTAGCACTGGGGGAAGGTAGCACTGGGGTGGATGGCACTGGGGGCAGGTAGCACTGGGGTGGATGGCACTGGGGGCAGGTAGCACTGGGGCGGATGGCACTGGGGCGGATGGCACTGCTGGGGGCGGATGGCACTGCTGGGGGAGGATGGCACTGCTGGGAGAGGATGGCACTGCTGGGGGAGGATGCCATTTTTTTTTTCTCGAGGCAAAACGGCTGCCGCTGCAGCCGTTCATCTCTCCCCTCTCACACTGTCTGTGTGAGGAGGGAGAGCGGTGCTGAGAGATGATCTCATATGTTTACATATGAGATCATCTCCCATTGGACACGCCGATCACGCTGTAAACAGCTGCTGTGATTGGCCGTTTACAGCGATCTGTGTTTGCCTGTCCCCGGGGGACACGGCGAACACAGAACTTCCGCGATGCGCGCCCGCGGCGGCGCGCATTGCGGAAGTAAACATCAGGACGTCCAGGGACGACCACCCGGACAAACCCGCCTGCTCTACGGCCGTCATTCGGCTATAGGGAGGGCGCGAGGTGGTTAAGAAGGGTAAAGACCCCCTAGAACCAGGGTCCTATAGACCCATCTCACTACTGAATTTAGATGTCAAAATCCTATCTAAGATAGTCGCCACTAGACTTGGTGCCATCATCCCCTGTCTAATACATCCCGCCCAATCTGGCTTTATGAAAGGCAGAATTGCTACCCTGAATATTTGTAAAGTCATGCTGGCCCTAAAGCATGCTAAACATTACCCAGAGGGAGACTATGCCTTAATTACGTTAGATGCAGAGAATGCTTTCGATAAAGTCAACTTCGAATGGCTCTCCTTGGCCTTGTCAAAAATGGCATTCACAGGCCCCTTCTGCCATTTCATCGACACTATGCACACGGCACCTATGTGGCTAGGCTAGTGGCAGCGGGCCTACTCTCAGACAACTTCCGCCTCCATAAGGGGACACGGCAAGGCTGCCCCTTATCCCCGCTCCTCTTTAAAATCGCACTAGAGCCTTTATCCAGATAACTGTCCCAATTAGCCCCCTTATATGGCGTTATGATTGGTAAACATGACTTACGCACTTCCCTCTTTGCAGATGATGTCCTCATATTCACAGCTAATCCCTCCTCTGACATGTCCACTATCAAAAGGGTATTCAATGAATTTAAATCATGCTCGGGCCTCCGCATAAACTATGGCAAAAGCAAAATCCTCCCCATAGGTACTTTAATCACCCCACCCTGGGCCCATCACTTCATCTTTTCAGTAGCCAAGTCTCACATTACCTATCTGGGAATTAAAATTGGGAAACTACCCTTCTCTTTATATCAGCTCAATTACCCTCCTCTGATCGCAAAAGTATCTCAGGAATTAACTGGATGAATCTGCCCCTCCCGCTCCTGGGAAGATGTCACCTGATAAAAATGGTCAGTTTTGCTAGATTACTATACCCAATGCAAACCATTTCTCTAATTTTACAACACAAAGATGTCAAACTTCTTAATTCAGCCATCTCAAAATTCCTATGGCAGAACAAAATACCTTGCATAGCCTTAAAAAAATTATATCTTCCCAGGAGCGAAGTGGGTATCAGTCTCCCAAATGTCAGGACTTATAACTTTCTGCTACTCCAACTATCATATGGAATCTGAAATGGCCCACCCATACTCTTTAGTTGCCCTTCACTGCAAATGGAAGTCAATTCCCCCTCCTTACCAACACAACCACTTACTGAGGGACACAGCTGTTGCCTGGAGGGAAGCCAGGAAAATCCTCAAGCTTTCGCCTTTTATGTCTACCCACCTACCTATACAAGGCAATCCCAGCTTTCCCTACTGGTCTGGAATAAAACCCTTCACCGTCTGGCAAGAAAAGGGTCTCACAAAATTTTCTTCCTTATGTAACACGGACACAGGGCGACCTTTACCCTTTTCAACCATAACGGATACTTTCCCGCTCCCCCAAATCCATGCCTTTCACTTTAAACAGTGCATCAGCTTCCTAAATCATACCCGCAAGGAGGATCACAAGAGATTCAAACCAAATTTCACAGAACAAATGCTCCTAGATGGCTCCTCTAAAATATCAGACATCTTTAAACCTCTTCTACGTGAATCCACTCCCCCTCTGTCTTCCTCATCGGTGGTTAACTGGGGTAAAGACTTTCTGGATCTCGACCTTGTGGTCAAAATTCTTCAAGGTCTCAATAAGGTACTACAATTAACCCCAAATGAAATATGGAGAGAATCTCAACTAAAGATCACCCACTGAGCCTACATACCCTTCTTATCTTCCAAAACGGATCAGAGCAAAGCCTTCTGCCCCCTCTGCCACCAACTGAGGCCGTCCCTGACCCATCGCTTCTGGACTTGTTCATTCATTTACACCTTCTGGGAACAGGTCCTATCCTACATTTTCGAAGTTACCCCACTAAAGCTACCTAAGGACCCACTGCTTCTTTTCTTCGGGCATTGGGATCCCCAACTTCCACCATGGTCTCAAACTACAAATTTAATTACCACTGGAAAATCCAACAGAACCTTCTCCAACAAAGAGTGGGCCCTGATCTGTCTTCTCATCGCACAGAGAACTATTCTCAAAAACTGGACTTCATAACATTGTCCTTCTAGCTCCTAAATCAAATGAGTGCTCCTTCTCCTGTTATCCAAGGATCGACTTAACACCGACCTCAAACAAGATAAATCCAGAGCCCGCTTTTATTCTAAGTGGCATGCCTTCATGCTCACTACAATCTCTCCAGGAGAATTAGCCATCTTTGATCAATATTCATTCTCATACTATGGATCCCCACTGTCAAACCCAGAGGAGTCAGCCCCCCCCCACTGGATTACCCACAACTAATGGTCCTTAACTCCAACTGGTCACAAACTATACTTCAAGCCTTTCCACAAATTCTTCCACAATGGATCCTTTCCTTCTCTACCAACATCGTGAAGAATCATACCACGAACAGTCACAGCATCAGCCATGATGCCCCCCTCCCCTCTCCTTCCCCTTTACAAAGGACATTTCCACTTTATCCATCCTTCCTACCCTCCACTCACTCACCCCGACTTTCCCTCCCACCTCTGTTGTTTTCTTTTGCACCTTCTTGAAATCCTAAGGAAATGTTCTTACGAATGTTGTCATCAATATGTATGGCTTTTCTATAAGTCTCAATAAAAACCTTTTGAAAAAAAAAAGATAAAAAAACCTTCTGTGTGCAGCAGCCCCCCTCAGCCCCCCTAATACCTGAGGCCATCTTGATCTCTTCATTGGCTGAGACAACAGTGCAGCGTCATTGGCTCCCACTGCTGTCAATCAAAGTCAGTGAGCCAATGAGGAGAGAGAAAGAGGGTGGGCCGAACCATGTGTCTGAATGTATACACAGAGCTGTGGCTTGGGTGCCATCATAGCAAGCTGCTTGCTGTGGGGCAACTCAGTGGGAGGGAGGGGCCAGGAGCACTGACGAGGGACCTGAGAAGAGGAGGATCAGGGCTGCTCTGTGCAAAACCACAGCACAGAGCAGGTAAATATAACATGTTTGTTATTTTTGTTTCAATCATTTTTATTAAACATTTATAGAAATGAGTACAAACAGTATTATATTCAATAATGCAATCATGTCATGTATAAAAAGTATGATAACTACATTCATCAATATAGCATATCATTTGTTCCAGTTTCATTTGTTAAGCAATATTTCAGGAAACGTCTAACTTTCACTTTACAATAAGTGATGAACAGAGAACACATGTTTGTTATTTTTAAAGAGGAAAAAAAAACTGAGACTTTAGTATCACTTTAAGGATAAGAAATATTTACAGAATAAAAATTGTGCAACTTGTTTACCATGATCATCAGACAATGGGCACTCTACTGTATACTAGTGTTGTAGAAAAATCCAGATAAAAAATCCAGACATTATAGCACTAAGCATACTGGGGGCAATAGAAAATGTAGTCTGCTTACAGGTCACTTATTTACTACTGGGGTTTTGGTTATAGGTGATCTATGCTAACTACCACTAGTAAATAAACACAAAATGTATGGAGGCCACTAGTGCTGCATATCAACAAAATATGAAACATTTAATCTGGTAGGTTCATGATACTTTACCTAAATTATCAATAATACTGCTACCTAACTTAGTAAATGTGAATGTATGTGCATAGATATGTGTGAGTACGTGGTTGTGCAAGCATTGAAATTTAGGTACCCGTGGGAGATCACTTAGCAATGAAACTTAAATTTGTTTAAATAGTTGGCAACTTCAATAAAAACAAATGAGTTCTAAGATATATCAATTTTTCAAGCTTTACCTAGGAAATCAAAATTCCAGCCCTTTTATAGCTTATGATCATGCTACTCTCAGTGGATCAACTCAACAACAGATCCTACATTTCCATCACTGAGTACAAGCATATTATTTGTAGCTCCAAGCATACTTGTGAAGCATCTTAAATATCCCTATCTGTGCATGAAAATCAAGACTGTAGCAGGTGAGGACATTTACATTGGAAATGTATATGCATTTATGCTCAATTTGATTTTATCAATCAACTTGTTCTATAGCTAGTATTGCATGAATGCAAAACTGTTATTAAAAATTATTGATCATGCATATTTTGGCATGCTGTTTAGCTTAATTAAAAGCATTAACATTTACATGAAAGATAAGCAAGAACAGCACATGCATATATGACTGTCGTCATATTCAGGCATCTTTCTACATTCACTTTTTTTATACACTTAAAGTGGACCTATCATTTGAATTTGCACTTGAGGTTACTAGTGCACATTTGAAACAAAGATAAACCACATTCTTTTTTATGTGCAGTGAATAAAAAAATTGTTTTTTCAAGCATGCTAATGTGATCCAAACCTAGACAAAAGATCACAGGGTACCATTAGGAATTGGTCTTTAAGAAGCTGTTTTGGACCCACCTGTATTAGGCTGCACTCAGGCAGTTTATCCTTTCTTAGTGAAAAACAAAGCCTGCTACTCCTCTGATACTTTGCACTGTGCTCAATCAAGAATTCAAGTGCACTTTCAGACACAGCTGGTGGGCAGGAGAACTTAGACTGCATAAGGACAGCTTAAGATATGTAGGGCCTGGACAACCTCTTAAAGAGACTCCGTCACTTTATAAATATTAAAATCTGTTGACATGTAAGCAGTGCAAAGATACCTGAGAATATGTCTAGGAGCTTACAGTAACCTTTTGTTTACCTGAATACAGGGCTGTTCCGATTGAGTAAAGCATGTAAAAATTGTTAAAGTGGTGAAATGTGGAGTAAATTGGTGTGGACAGAGAAAAGCTGGTGTGTCCATATGGAAGTAGTTTAAAGATATACAGTACCTGCATCAGCTTTGATTAAAAAAAAAAGCCCCCCTGGCACTAGAAAATTTGTCATAATAGGACAAAAATACAGCCAAGAAGATATTGTTTATTTAGGAATTAGCTAGAAGGTTTAGTCTGTACAGTTAAAGTGTGGCAACTCAACAGCTATTGCAGAGAACATTGTTATAAAATAAATCACATTGCAAACACATTTGGCATAAAGGATTTCCTTGTCAATTAACTTTATTGTAATTAAAGGAAAGACAACCGTCTCACATATGGATTAACAAACCTCTGAACAACACAGTTTCTTCAGGGACGAGTGGGGTCTGGGGTTCACATAGATAGATTATAAATGTGGTTGTCTGCGGACATAATAAACTAACAGTTGTAAAGGAATAAACAGTAGGTACTGATATAATAATTGAGAAGTGAACCCATCATGGAATGTGGATGAGGACAAGAGACAATACTGTAAGCAAATGTAGTAGAAGAAGACGTAGCACGAAAATGCAAGAAGGGTGAAAAGGAAAAGCATGGGTGCGAGCATGTCTAGTATGCTAGTAGGTGTGCTGCCAGTTAGTGTCGGCAGTAGAACACGCACACCCAAAGGGTCAGAGAAGGGGGAGGAACAGGTATAGAAGGGGAAAACTCTCCCAATATGATAGAGCGGTCCCAGTCCAGGACATGTAACAAGTGAGTAAAAGAGAGGTTCGACTACCAAGGCAATAATAACGAATAGTCAAAGTCTGGGGGTAAGCAGTGCTTGACCCAAGGTTACCATATTTTTTTTAAATTTCCGTATTTTGTAATTTTCAATTGCTGTCATTTTAGCATAGATAAGGGTTCAGCTCCAGCCACAACCAAAGTCTGCAATTTCCACGCCTTGGGTATGGTTTGCATGCCCATTGTGGTAAGTTGTAAGAGTAATTGGAATTCGGTACGGGTAAGCTCGGCCGACTTAAGGTTCAAGAGAACTGTTGCCGGGTCAATGGGGATATTGGCTTCTAAGACCTTGGAAGCCAACTCAAAAATGCTCTTCCAGAATTCTCGGGTGACAGAGCATTGCCACCAGACGTGTATGTGCGTGCTTAGTGCTGAGCAACCTCAAATACGTCCCCGCGTATGATGTGACAAATTTTGCGATCCTTGCGGGTACAAGATAAATACATGCTAGGACCCTGCAGTTCATTTCGATTGCTAAGACGTTAGGTGAGGAGGATTTAGTGGCTAGCCATACAGTATATTGGCCCAATCTGCGATCTCAAATGTGTGCTCCAAATTGGGTGCCCATTTATTGGTATATGACGTAAGTGCATTATCTGGAATGGTGTTCAATTGGTGGTATAGAATTGAAATGAGGCCCCTAACATGGGGATCGCTCTTACAAATACGGTCAAATTGTGTCATCTGACTTAGTAATGATAGGGTTCTGAGGAAGGGCATATAGAAATGTTTTATTTGTTGGTAGCGGAATAGCTCGGTTCTTGGGAGTCCATAGAACTCACAGAGGATAGGGCATGTATGTATAGAATTGTTGGAGACCAGTTTGTGGAGTCTAAGTAAATTTAGCATCGGACCAGGCTGTAAATGCAGCAGGAGATTCCCAGGCTGGGTAAAATGCAGGGTTCCTAAGGAAGGAAAGGAGAGGGTTATGAGGAGATTGCAGATTTCGCAAGTCCCTAAATTTGTCCCATATATATAGGGAATGTTTTGTGATGGGATTTATGACAGAGATACTGACTTTCGGTTGTAGCCATAACATGTTTGCCACAGATATGAGATTGCAGTCTACAGTTTTGATGGCTACCCATAAAGGTATTTCTCTTGCTGCGTGGTGACATAAAATATCTCCAAAACATCATTTGACACCAAGCCTTCTGAAGAGTACTGCAATACCTGTTGTGGTTGCTAATGGTTTGAAGGTTTTTTTAATTGACTTTCCCACAATGGCAGAATGTTGCGATATTGAGGTCTGGAGTGAACAATGGACAATGCAACTGCCCTGAAGGAAGCCCAAGACTCTTATGACTGGAGTGCTCAAATGAAAGATCAGAGAGTCTGAAGTTTCTGTGGTGGAAGAAACAATCTTGCCTGAGCTATGTCCAGGGTTAGACCCAGATACTCCAAGATGGGGCAGATGGGGTCTCCACTGGGTATAATTAGGAAAAGAAAATAGGGTTCCTCATAAAAATTCTTACTGGGTCCTTATCCAAGCATACAGCCTAGCTTGCCATGAAACTAGTAAATTAATCTGTACCCCTCCTCCTGAACCATAGCAAACCACATGCCCTAAACATGGGGGTTTCCTTGTCAGCTGGGAACCTCCTGCAAAAGCACCTTGCCCCCTATATTAACGAGGAAAAGGGTCTCTCCCTACAACCCCACTGCTGGCAGGGGGCTTAGTAGAATCTGGAAGCCCTCTTTAATTATGAAGGAACATCCAGATACCAGTTTACTCATAAGTATTAGGGACATAGAACCCCTGCTCATTCACAAAATAAATAAATAAAAGTTAACAGTAAATAAAAATTTACACACACACACACACACACACACACACACACACACACACACACACACACACACACACACACACACACACACACACACACACACACACACACACACACGTCTTTTAATTAAAAATAATAACAAAAAAGTCCCTTGATATAAAACCACCATCAATCACATTGTTCAGCGATGCAGATCTCTGTCAATTAAGATGAAGACAAAACGTTGTACATAATTGCAAGTTGTTAATTTTCTGCAACTATCTCAAAAAGGTGCTTTCCACACCAAGTGAAAATGGAATACGTCTGCTAAAAAAAAAAAAAAACAGAAAAAAAATAGGCCTCATGACTCAATATTTGTTGATTTTCCTTGGCATAAATTATGCAGAGCAGGGAGGTAAATTCTGATTAGAAGCCCTGGACAATGTCAAATGTAACTGTCATAATTCCCATTTTTTATAAAAGCTCCCCAAAAATCTTATAATATAGTGGCTATTTTCCAAAAAGAGATGATTGTGTGAAACGAAAGTCAAGTTTATTTGAACTAACATTGGAGGGGTTGCTAGAAGCCAGTTTTTGCCTGTGAAGAATGTATCTGTCTCTATGCAGGCCTTATTGTCATTTTGTTTTTTGTGAGTATAATACCAAGAGCAATTCTCTCTCAATGGTACAGTGTTAGTGTAAAGACTAAATATTTGGGATTTCAAATCCTTTTAGGGTTGTGGTGTGGCAGAGGCATTCACGAGATATGTATATGCTTGAAAGAAAGTGATGTTTATTAATTAGTATATATTGTGATATACTGATTTAGTGTTAACATGAACATCTACTATTTTAACCATTCTCTTGTCAATCCTAAACTAAAATAGCAGTCTTAAAGTGCAAATAAAATCAGGAGGACTTACCTCTCTTCCCGCAATGAAGCATTCACAAGCTCCCTTGCCAATGCTTCCATCTTCGCTATGTCCTTTTCGAGGTTTGGCAATCTTGATTGGTCAGTACGGGATGACACAACTCCCACGCATTTATATAGCAGTTAATTCATCCTAGTACCAAGACATGACATCCATGTACACTGAGCCAGTGGCTGTGCATCCATTAAGGACGCATGGGAACCGCCCCCTCACTCCAGCCACCCCCTGTGTGTACTATGGATAGATTCATGCATTGCACGACTCTATCCATGGGTGCTGTAGACACTCCCTATACAGGCACCTGGCCTCTTTTCAGACACCGGGCACCTGAATTCCAGCGGCAAGGGGGTGTTTTTAAAGTGGTTGTAAACCCTTACAACCAATTTTGACCCAATTTTGGTCCAAGAAAGATCTCCTAAACCTATACGGTTTAGGAGATATTTACCCGAAGACAGCCACCTCTGTCTATGCATACTAGCTCATTATGCCTTTGCCTTACAGGGTGTGTTTTTTATTCTATTTACTTCCTCTTTAAAGCACCTGATTAGAGCCATAGTCTCTAATAGGCTTCAAAATAGGTGAACTGCAAGCGCAAAGTATTGCACTCGCAGTTCACCCAGGTGGGTTAGCCTCTCAGCCAATCAGGAGGCATGTATCTAATGTAACTGAAGAACGGGAGGACAGAGAGCATATCCCACAGCTCACCGCCGTCACCCGCCACCAGGATGGGGTAAGTGTGTTCCGGTAAGACGTCGAACGGGGGTCATAGATGCTACATATGATGGGAGCACAGGCTACATTTGATGGGCACCGAGGCTACGTACATATGATGGGCACAGAAGCTACATATGATGGGCACAGAGGCTACATATGATGGGCACATGCTACATATGACGGGCACAGAGGCTACATATCACGGACACAGAGGCTGCATATGATGGGCACAGGCTGCATATGATGGGCACAGAGGCCGCATATAATGGGCACAAGCTGCATATGATGGCACAGTTGCTGCATTTGATGGGCACAATGGCTGCATTTGATGGGCACAGCGGCTGCATTTTATGGGGCACAGTGGCTGCATTTTATGGGGGAACATTGGCTGCATTTGATGGGCACAGTGGATGCATTTTATGGGGCACAGTGGCTGCATTTTATGGGGCACAATGGCTGCATATTTTGGGGCACAATGGCTGCATATTATGGGGCACAGTGGCTGCATTTGATGGCACAGCGGCTGCATTTGATGGCACAGTGGCTGCATTTTATGGGGCACAGTGGCTGCATTTTATGGGGCACAGTGGCTGCAATTCATGGCACAGTGGTTGCATTTGATGGCACCGTGGCTGCATTTTTATGGGCCCAATGAGGCTGCAATTGATGTCTTTTTTTCTGAATTTTTCAGTTTGTTTGCGCCCCCCCAAAAAAATTTGAGAACCAAAGAAGCTATGTTCCTTTAATTTCAGTGCACAAGTTGTTCTTGAATCCTCCTGATAATCTATGGTCTGCATTTATGTCAATTGTGAACCACACCTCTTAAACCGGTATATTTATTGTAAGGGGAACTTTAGCTTTGATTAAAGTCAGGGAAAAATAATTGCCAATTAATTTAAATTACAACATTAATTTACTATAAGTAATTATAAACTGCAAAAGTGTTCTTGGTAAAACTTAGAGACAACTTTAAAATAGCTGTACATATATTTGGTGTTGATGGTGAAATGGGCTTATGTTGGATCAAGCTGCATTTCTTGTGACAGCTAACATTACTGAGTTTATGTTCCGGTTCATGCCCAAAACTTAGTGGGACCATAAAAAAAACAAATGATGGGAAAACTGTTTATATTGCATATTTATAATGGAATTTTAAAATTTAAATGTTCTTAAAGATCTTTCCAATAAAAATAATCTCAACTGACAAACTAAAAAGGAAGCATTGTTATCTTTTAAAATTGTGAAATAGAGAAGATAAGTTTCTTGAAATTATACTGCATTCTACAGAGAGATATTGACATCTTTGTCACAATTTTCAAGGTCGTTCTCTGACATTTGAGGAATTGCTGTCAAATTAAAACGAGTATAGAGTCAAAATTTGACAACTTGTTGTTTTAACCATGTAATTATTGTAACCTCATACACCTCTGCGTTTTTGTTAAGACAATAGGAGTTCTGATATTAATGGTCTCTTAATCAGTAGCTGGCATCTGACCAATGCAAAGGGCATAAAAGATTAACAGCAAAATGTGACACTGGTTCCTTGGGGCTTAGAAGTGTGGTCTGTTAAGAATAGCTAGCAACATAAACCTGTGCTAATTTCTAGTGAATTAAATGGATTTACTCTAATAATATCTGAAGCTTGTTGAATAAATTATGAAAGTGTACCATTGAAACTCTGGGGTGGTATAACCTTCATTTATCTACAGAATAACTTAACTCTAATACAGTTGCTTGCTATATGTCTCTTGATGAAAGGAAATTGGTACTCAGAGGAATATATTGGCTACCATTGCTAAACTCTGCTTTTAAAATAGGGTAGTTGATGAACTGTCATGGTAGTGCAGTGGTTTCAATACATTCACTTAAATTACCCAGAGCAATCGTGCTAAACTAGAATCAACTGGCTCTATGCCCAGGGTAGTCAATATCAGGAGTGTGTAACACTCCTGCTTCTAATTTCAGCATCCTGGTTTTCATCCTTGTATGTCTATCTGTCTGCAAGATGATTGATGCAGCTAGTCTTTGGGTGGAGACCAAACCTGATTTAAGCCAGCCTAACCTGCAGTCTCATGCTTGTTATAGTGCTGGTTGCATGTGCTCAAGCTGCCTGTTTGCCTTTCCTGCTCTGCTGTTTGGATTCCTTTGCTGATGACCACGGATTAGACAATGGACTATTCTCTGAAATCGGCTTGCCTTTTGACTACAGATCGACTCTGACTATTTTGAACCTTGCCTGCCTTGTACCTGGACTTTGAACCACTCTGCCTGTCTGCCAACTTCAAGTACCTGTTTGCTTTGCTCGTTTGATTCCTGCCAGGCACGATACCATTGTGTATAAGTCCTGGGGCAAATGAGTACCGGTAGGCCTGCTTGCCCTATGGGAAAGGGGGCTGCTATAGGTGAATAACACAGAAGCTAGCTATAGTGTCTGACCACATGCGTTAGGGGGAGGCATGAAATTATCACATCGCAGAGGCGATTCACAAACTGACACTCCAAATCCAAGAACTGTCTGTGCATTTAAAGCATCTTCAGCAGTAACACAGGAACCAGAGCTCAAGGTTAGCCCACCTGACCTATTTCCTGGTGACTCACATGTGTTTTCCAACTTTTTAAATAGTTGTATGCTATACCTTAAGCCTAGGCCATTGTCTCCTGGTTCTGATGCATAGCGGATTAAGCTGATTATTGCATGGCCGCAGGGAGACCCCCAGTCTAGGGCTTTTAATCTCAACAAAGATGGCCCAGCCCGAGGGTCAGTGGAAGAATTTTTCAAGGCCTGGGTTTAGTCTATAATGACCCTGGCAATGCCCAATCAGCAAAAACTAACCTTAGGTCACTACGTCAGAATAAATGCACCTCTGAACAATACTGTTCTGATTTCTGCCACTGGGTAGGAATGACCAAGGGTGAAATAATCAAGATCTAAGAAGCCAGTTCATGTTAGGCCCATAGCAGACTCCATCAAGGACCCCTTAGTACACTACCCTGAACCAAAGTCATTGAATGAAGCCATGCAAGTAGCTGTATAGACAGGTGTTTACAGGAAAAGCATGCATTGAGGTTTGCTCCCTTGCCCCCTCGCGCTCTGCCTGTCACTTCCTTATCAGCCCTTCTGGGTCCTTTCAACCTTTCCAGGAGGAGCCCATGCAAATTATTGCTACTCTTTTAGCCTCTGGGGGAAAGGCTAGAAGAAGATGCCCGGGACTCTGCTTATACTGTGGCAACTTTGTCTCCAGCAACCCTAATAAGCCGGTAAATGCCAAGACTATTCTTTAGACTATACAGTGCCAGGTCCCCCCCCCCACCCCAAGACAAACTATTTGTTCCTGAACAACTTAGTTTTGCCATGTTTTCTCATCACCTCTCAGCTATCATTGATTCTGGTGCCTCAAGCCATTTTATGGAGAGGGACCAAGCATACCATCTACAAATTCCCTTGACTAATGTGGACAGACCTTTTTCAGTCTTAGCCAGTTGACAACTCTCCCTTGTCTATGGGCCTGGTCACCTTGGGGAATTTCATAGGGAGACAACCAGCTTCAACTTGATAACATCATCTGCTTATCTCCTTACATTGGGTTATCTTTGGCTTAAACTTCATAACCCACACATAGATAGGGTTACATAGGGCTACAGGGAAGATTAAGTCCTGCCTCCAGAACTACATTAAAACTGCTAACCATTTGCCTTTATATGACTCTGTTGTAGCAGAAGACACTTACAAGTGTATTGAAGCCTCTACAGGCCACCTCTCCTGCCAATTGTGAAATGTGCATAAAGCCTAAAAACAGACTATAGTAAGAATAAAATGGGGTAGCCAGCATGTTTTGTAACAATATTTTTATCTTTATATGCTTATTCATTTTTTAACATTGGTAGAAAATGTTATCATTAGGCCTTAGGTCTTAGTCAATAACTTGCTTGTCCCATGGCTGATATACACTTTATTCTGCCCCCTGTTCCTGTAATTTTTCTGTGTTTTATTGAACTGCAGTATGCTGACATCTAGTGTTGCTCTAGAGCTACTGAAAATTGTTTACTATGTGATTTTGGTTTATTGCTCCATCCTCCCCTCCCGTATGGTGCTTGTAAGTTCAGCCCTAGCTAGATCCTCTCTGTTTCTTCCATGTTTCTTCAGTCAGTGTCATTGATGGTTTACATTTTAAAACACTGGAAAAACATCCTCTGTATGGCCAATTGTTTTTTATTGAATGAAGGGGAGAGCCTGATTCCACTGCCCCATCTATCTACCTTGTCTGATCAGATAACGCTTTGAATTCATACAGCAAATGCAAAGTATTTTCTGAATGGTACTGATGCCGAGTGCCCGATTTCCTGTGTTCAGAATGCAAGGCAGCAGCTCGATGTTGGACCCAGAAACAAGTGGAGAACACTAAAGTAGCAGTGTCTGCTCCATCCAGCTCAGGGTTTTCTCTCCCTTGGAACAGGGTCTCCTCCATGGTTGGGAATTCAGTTGCATAAACCATCTGAACTGATGACATCACAGAGGAGGGGTTATGGGTCCAGATGGACTGATGCCTAAGCTTAAATGATATAGCGGTAGTCAAAAGAACCTGGAAAGGCCAATTCCAGTGCCCCTTGACCCACCCCCTTCCCAGTCTCTAGGACTAAGTTAGCACTGAGTGTGCTATGCAAATACTATTACACTGTGTATATATTTCAGTGTTAACCAACCTTTCAGCAAATAAAACTTTCAGCAAATATTATATACATACAAGATGTTCCAAAAATTGGTCTAAATCATTCTTAGCCCCTGTACACATGGTCGGAGATTTCGACAACCAAATCCGTCGGATTTTGCCCGTCGGATTTCGTCCGTCGGATCTTGTCCGAAACTGTTGCATACACACGGTCGGACTAAGTTGTCGAAAAATCCGATCATTCAGAACGTGATGACGTAATTTCGTTACGATGGGACTACGTTCAGGCTAGTAGCCAATAGCTTTGATATAGGAATTTGATCTGAGCATGCGTGGCACTTGGTCCGATCGAAATCCTCTACACATGATCGGAGTATGTCCGATCGAACCAGTTGGTCGGGAAATATTTCCAACATGTTGGAAAATTGGGTCTGACGGATATTCCGATGGAATCAGTCCGATGCATACCACACACAGTCGGATTATCCGACAACACGGTCCAATATGACACATTCCGATGGATTCTCCGACCAAGGGCTTAGAACTGCTCCACATCCATAGCATCATTCTTGAATATTTTTCATAGCACAAGGTTCAAAATAAGTTGATCTTTAGGCCAGATGTAATTGATCTCCCAGTCTATCATATAAAGATTAGCAAAACTGGGTGCGTACCTTGTACCCATTGCTGTCCCAAGCTGTCCCAAGCTGGTAATAGAAGATATCATCAACACAGAAATAATTGTGTTTAACCACTTCATCCCCGGAAGTTTTACCTCCTTCATAATCAGGCCATATTTTGCAATATGGCACTGTGTTAGTTTAACTGACAATTGTGTCGTCATGCGACGCTATACCCAAATAAATGCAATGTCCTTTTTTTCCCACAAATTGAGCTTTCTTTTGCTTGTACAGTGGTGTGAAAAAGTGTTTGCCCCCTTCCTCATTTCCTGTTCCTTTGCATGTTTGTCACACTTAAGTGTTTCGGAACATCAAACCAATTTAAACAATAGTCAAGGACAACACAAGTAAACACAAAATGCAATTTGTAAATGAAGGTGTTTATTATTAAAGGTGAAAAAAAATCCAAACCATCATGGCCCTGTGTGAAAAAGTGATTGCCCCCCTTGTTAAAACATACTATAACTGTGGTTGTCCACACCTGAGTTCAATTTCTCTAGCCACACCCAGGCCTGATTATTGCCACACCTCTTCACAATCAAGGCATCACTTAAATAGGAGCTGCTTGACACAGTAAGGTCCACCAGAAGATCCTTAAAAGCTACACATCATGCCGAGACCCAAAGAAATTCAGGAACAATTGAGAAAGAAAGTAATTGAGATCTATCAGTCTGGAAAGGGTTATAAAGCCATTTCCAAAGCTTTGGGAATCCAGCGAACCACAGTGAGAGCCATTATCCACAAATGGCGAAGACATGGAACAGTGGTGAACCTTCCCAGGAGTGGCCGGCCGCCCAAAATTACCCCAAGAGCGCAGCGACGACTCATCCAAGAGGTCACAAAAGACCCCACAACAACGTCCAAGGAACTGCAGGCCTCACTTGCCTCAGTTAAGGTCAGCGTTCATGCCTCCACCATCAGGAAAAGACTGGGCAAAAATGGCCTGTATGGCAGAGTTCAAAGGAGAAAACCACTGCTGAGCAAAAAGAACATCAAAGCTCGTCTCAATTTCTCCACAACACATCTTGATGATCCCCAAGACTTTTGGGACAACATTCTGTGGACCGATGAGACAAAAGTGGAACTCTTTGGAAGGTGTGTGTCCAAGTATATCTGGCGTAGAAGGAACACTGCATTTCATAAAAAGAACATTATACCAACAGTAAAATATGGTGGTGGTAGTGTGATGGTCTGGGGCTGTTTTGCTGCTTCAGGACCTGGAAGACTTGCCGTGATAAAAGGAACTATGAATTCTGCTGTCTACCAAGAGATCCTGAAGGAGAATGTCCGACCATCTGTTCATGTACTCAAGCTGAAACGAACTTGGGTTCTGCAGCAGGACAATGATCCTAAACACACCAGCAAGTCCACCACCGAATGGCTGAAGAAAAACAAAATGAAGACTTTGGAGTGGCCTAGCCAAAGTCCTGACCTGAATCCTATTGAGATGTTGTGGTATGACCTTAACCAGTTGCCGACCGCCGCACGCCGATGTACGTCGGTACAATGGCACGGGCAGGCATAAGGACATACATGTACGTCCCTTGCCTCCCGCGGGTCGGGGGCCCGTTCGGGCCCCCGCCCGGTGCCTGCGGCAGTCGGTATTCGTACGGGAGCGATCCCGGACGAGGGGACGGCCATTCATTCATGGCCACCCCCTCGCGATCGCTCCCGACGAATAGAAATCCCCGGTGACATCACTTCCTCTCCTGTAATGTAAACACAGGAGAGGAAGTGATGTATTCTCTCCTCCGTGTCGGTATTTTTCGTTCCGACACGGAGGAGAGCGGATCAGTAAGTTGCACCAACACTCACACACACAGTAGAACATGCCAGGCACACTCACACCCCCCCTTTACCCCCCGATCACCCCCCCAATTACCCCTGCCCCCCAGTCACAGTGACACCAATGTCATTTTTTTTTTTTTTTTTTTTTGCATTGGTGTCATTTGTGACTGTAATAACTGTTAGGGCAGTTAGAGTTAGCCCCCTTTAGTTCTAATGTACCCCCCTAACCCCCCCAATAAAGGTTTAACCCCGTGATCACCCCCCGTCGCCAGTGTCACTAAGGCTGGGTTCACATTGCAGCGGTTTATGAGAACGAATGTGATTCGCACCGCACTGCAGTGCAAATCACATCTGATCTCTGTGCGATTCGAGTTCAGCCATTCGCCGCACCCGCCGCACCCGCCACACCCGCCGCACCCGCCGCAAATTCGCACGGGACCCTTTTTTTGGCCCGCAGCAGAATCGGATCGCATGGGTGTTCACACCATGCGATCCGAGTTTGCAGATCGCACTGCGATATGCGAACTGATCTGGGGGTGTCAGTAACATTTCACTGACACTCCCAGCAGTTCGCATAGGGCAGTGTGAACTGCCGCCGGGAGGCATGCGATGCGGGAACCCGCCGCGGATTCGCGGCGTTTCCGCATCGCTCCAGTGTGAACCCAGCCTAATAAGCGATCATTTTTCTGATCGCCGTATTAGTGTCACAGGTGACGCTAGTTAGGCAGGTAGGTATTTAGGTTCGCCGCAGCTTTTTATAGCGCCAGGGACCCCCATATACTACCGCATAAAGCCCCCTGATTGCCCCCTAGTTAACCCTTTCACCAGTGATCACCATATAACTGTTACAGGTGACGCTGGTTGGTTAGTTATTTTTTTATAGTTTCAGGGCACCCGCCATTTATTACCTAATAAAGGTTTAACCCCCTGATCACCCGGCGGGTGTCATTTGTGACTAATAACTGTTAGGGCAGTTAGGGTTAGCCCCCTTTAGTTCTAAGGTACCCCCCTAACCCCCCCAATAAAGGTTTAACCCCGTGATCACCCCCCGTCGCCAGTGTCACTAAGGCTGGGTTCACATTGCAGCGGTTTATGAGAACGGATGTGATTCGCACCGCACTGCAGTGCAAATCACATCCGATCTCTGTTTTTTATAGCGCCAGGGACCCCCATATACTACCGCATAAAGCCCCCTAATTGCCCCCTAGTTAACCCTTTCACCAGTGATCACCATATAACTGTTACAGGTGACGCTGGTTGGTTAGTTATTTTTTTATAGTTTCAGGGCACCCGCCATTTATTACCTAGTCTCACTAGTGTACCCCTAAATTTAGGGGTGTCTACTTTCCAAAATGGGGTCATTTGGGGGGGGTTTGTGCCATCTTGGCATTTTATGGCCTTCAAAACTGTAACGCCCTTAGAAAGCCTGAAGGCGGTGCTTGGTTTTCGGGGCCCCGTACGCGGCTAGGCTCCCAAAAAGTCCCACATATGTGGTATCCCCATACTCAGGAGAAGCAGCAGAATTTATTTTGGGGTGTCATTTCACATATGCCCATGGCATGCGTGAGCAATATATCATTTAGTGACAACTTTGTGGAAAAAAAAAAAAAAAAAAAAAGTTTGTAATTTTCCCGCAACTTGTGGCAAAATATAAAATATTCCATGGACTCAACATGCCTCTCAGCAAATAGCTTGGGGTGTCTACTTTCTAAAATGGGGTCATTTGTGGGGGTTTTGTGCCATCTTGGCATTTTATGGCCTTCAAAACTGTAATAGGTAGTGAGGAGTGAAATCAAAAAATTACGCCCTTAGAAAGCCTGAAGGCGGTGCTTGGTTTTCGGGGCCCCGTACGCGGCTAGGCTCCCAAAAAGTCCCACATATGTGGTATCCCCGTACTCAGGAGAAGCAGCAAAATTTATTTTGGGGTGTCATTTCACATATGCCCATGGCATGTGTGAGCAATATATCATTTAGTGACAACTTTGTTAAAAAAAAAAAAAAAAAAAAAAAGTTTGTAATTTTCCCGCAACTTGTGGCAAAATATAAAATATTCCATGAACTCAACATGCCTCTCAGCAAATAGCTTGGGGTGTCTACTTTCTAAAATGGGGTCATTTGTGGGGGTTTTGTGCCATCTTGGCATTTTATGGCCTTCAAAACTGTAATAGGTAGTGAGAAGTGAACTCAAAAATTTACGCCCTTAGAAAGCCTGAAGGCGGTGCTTGGTTTTCGGGGCCCCGTACGCGGCTAGGCTCCCAAAAAGTCCCACATATGTGGTATCCCCATACTCAGGAGAAGCAGCAGAATTTATTTTGGGGTGTCATTTCACATACGCCCATAGCATGTGTGAGCAATATATCATTTAGTGACAACTTTGTGTAAAAAAAAAAAAAAAAATTATTTTTTGTCATTATTCAATCGCTTGAGGCAAAAAAATAAAATATTCAATGGGCTCAACATGCCTCTTATCAATTTCCTTAGGGGGTCTACTTTCCAAAATGGGGTCATTTGGGGGGGTTTTGTACTGCCCTGCCATTTTAGCACCTCAAGAAATGAGATAGGCAGTCGTAAACTAAAAGCTGCGTAAATTCCAGAAAACGTACCTTAGTTTGTAGATGTGACAACTTTTGCGCAAACCAATAAATATACAATTATTGACTTTTTTTTTACCAAAGACATGTGGCTGAATACATTTTGGCCTAAATGTATGACTAAAATTGAGTTTATTGGATTTTTCTAATAACAAAAATTATTTATATATTATAGAAAATATCATTTTTTTTCAAAATTTGCGGTCTTTTTACGTTTATATCGCAAAAAATAAAAATCGCAGAGGCAATCAAATACCATCAAAAGAAAGCTCTATTTGTGGGAAGAAAAGGACGCAAATTTTGTTTGGGTACAACATTGCATGACCGCGCAATTACCAGTTAAAGCAGCGCAGTGCCAAAGTGTAAAAAGACCTCTGGTCATTTACCAGCAAAATGGTCCGGTCTGAAAGTGGTTAAAAAGGCCGTTCATGCTCGAAAACCCTCTAATGTAACTGAATTAGGACAATTCTGCAAAGATGAGTGGGCCAAAATTCCTCCAGGACGCTGTAAAAGCCTCATTGCACGTTATCGCAAACGCTTGGTTGCAGTTGTTGCTGCTAAGGGTGGCCCAACCAGTTATTAGGTTTAGGGGGCAATCACTTTTTCACACAGGGCCATGATGGTTTGGATTTTTTTTCACCTTTAATAATAAACACCTTCATTTACAAATTGCATTTTGTGTTTACTTGTGTTGTCCTTGACTATTGTTTAAATTGGTTTGATGTTCCGAAACACTTAAGTGTGACAAACATGCAAAGGAACAGGAAATGAGGAAGGGGGCAAACACTTTTTCACATCACTGTATATGATCACCTCTGCAGTTTGGATTTTTTATGCTATAAACAAATAAAGACCGACAATTTTGAAAAAAAACAAAACAAAAACATTATTTACTTTATGCTATAAAGCATATCCAATACATTTAAAAAAAAAAATCTAATTTATTCATCAATTTAGGCCAATATGTATTCTGCTACATGCTTTTGGAAAAAAATCCCAATAAGCTTATATTGATTGGTTTGTGATATATTTATGAACATTTTATTTACTTATTCTTTTTATTAATTAAGGTGTCGATCAGCGATTTTTAGCAGGACTGCGACATTGCGGCGGACAAATTGGACACCTAACTGACATCTCTGACACTTTTTTGGGGACTGCTGTCCCATATACAGTGATCAGTGATAAAAAATGCACTGTCACTGTACTAATACTGGCAGGGAAGGGGTTAACACCAAGGAAGATCAAAGGGTTAAATGTGCTCCTAGGGATTGCTTTCTAACTGTGTGGGGAGTGCTTTGACTGGAGACAGCCTCAACATCAAGATGTTTATATATGCAAAGAGACAAGAGACTCCAGATAATGTAATATTGACTCTTTAACAGTTTTATTGCCAATGCTGCAGTGCTGCATACGCACACACAATAAATACTCCATTTACAGAATCACCCAAAGGTGCTCATTTGAAGTTCAAACATGGCCCATCACAGGTAAGATGAACAAGTGCAGCCATTGGTAGAGCTATGTGTCAATCATCCAGGGGGAACAGGCCTTAAACAAAACTACAATGGGAGCGCACATCGCCATCTTGTGGAAAAGGATTAAAAACCCATGTGAATAATTACATAGGCGTGCTTCCCTGTATTGCCAATAGACATTACACTATTCAACAATATGAAATGTAAAACATTTTTTTAATCAATTCAAGACAAAATCAAAAATCAAAAAATTACACATAAATACATATGTGTATATATATATTCACATCATAAATAAAAAAATGAACGCATATGCACACGTGACACCAAAAAAATGCAAATATAAGGTTAATAAAATATATTTTAAAAAAATGGGGTCCTTGATGTATCAAAATTGGGTGGGAAAGGAATGAATATTAATGGCCAGTGTGGAATAGAGGGGACATCAACTGTTATTTATAAAGCAGTTGATGTCCCACTCTACATTCAAGCCACCAGGCACATGAGAGCGCAATCTCAAGTCATAAGGTTTTGAAACATTATGTTTGTCAAAACCTTTGCGAATGTTGGTTATGTGCTCCCTCAGTCTGAGGTGTAACATTCTAATAGTACATCCCACATATTCTAGACTGCAAGAGCACCTAAGGAAATAGACAATGCATTTCGTTGTGCATGTAATAAACAACATGGGGTAAGTGACTCCTGTACCTAATGAGGTAAATTCAGTGATCTTCCTACCTCGATGGATGTTAATTTTACAGGCCTGGCACTTCTCACATAAATAAATAGTATCCCTTTAGATCTCCAAAGAAAGTGGGTCTAGTGGGGGGGGGGGGGGGGTCAGGGACATTAGATGCAATTGTGTTTCTTAATTTAGATGCACCTCTGAAAATTATACGAGATTGATCTGTTAATAAAGGAACGAGAACAGGGTCACTCTTAATTATCAGTCAGTGCCTCTTGATGATCATCTTAATTGCCCAATGTTGGCTAGAAAATGTAAAAAAGGCCAGACCAAAATCATCTGTGTTATCCCCTTGAGGGGGTTTATCACCCAACAACTCACGAAGATCTCTATTCCCAATCTCCATTATGAAATAATCTAGAGCTTAACCATCATATCATTTGGCTATGAACCTTGTTCTTAGGACTGATGCCTTCTTAAGGTAATCCTCTTGGTTAGTGCAATTACGTTTCAAACGTAAGAACTGACCTTTGGGTACTGCAGTCAGCCATGAGTGATGATAACAAGAGTCCAAAGGAATGTATCCATTCCTGTCAGTTTGTTTAAAGAAGGTTGAGGTGAGAATTTTACCTTTTTGAATGGAGATCTTTAGATCAAAAAATGGATTTCTATGGGACTTACCTCATGGCTGAGGACTATACCTCTAAAGTTGTTATTCAAAAAATACAGAAAAGCATGAACAGATTGAAGCTCACCATCCCATATGAAGAGGACATCATCGTTAAATCTTTTCCACACAACAAGCTCTGATCGCCTGTTATGTAGAACTATGTCCTCTTCCTCTTTTGACATGAAAAGGTTGATCATGCTTGGAGCAAACTTTGCTCTCATGGCCACTCCTTTAATTTGCAGATAGGATGCTCCATCATGCCAAAAGTAGTTGTGCGTCAGTGATAATTCACGCAGCTCCAAGATAAAATTACTCTGTGTAATTGAAATAGTGGAGTCACGAAAAAGAAAATGTTGTACCACCTCATATCCCAATTTATGTGAAAATGCCATGTACAAAGAAGCGACATCTGCAGCTACCAGAAAATAGGTTTGTTTCCACTCTATGGTGTGTATGGTATATATATATATATATATATATATATATATATATATATATATATATATATATATATATTTATTTATTAATACACCGCCTGAAGTGTATTAGAGACTGTACCCACTGTATTAGATACTGTATACACTGCCTGCACTGTATTAGAAACTGTACAATGGCTGCACTGTATTATATACTGTGTACATCACCAGAAGTGTCTTAGAAACTGTACAACATTTATTATATACTGTATACACCACCTCAAGCGTACAACTATACACACAACTATGAAGTGTACAACTATGTGAAACTATACATTACCGAATGCACTATATACAGTGGTGTGAAAAAGTGTTTGCCCCCTTCCTCATTTCCTGCTCCTTTGCATGTTTGTCACACTTAAGTGTTTCGGAACATCAAACCAATTTAAACAATAGTCAAGGACAACACAAGTAAACACAAAATGCAATTTGTAAATGAAGGTGTTTATTATTAAAGGTGAAAAAAAATCCAAACTATCATGGCCCTGTGTGAAAAAGTGATTGCCCCCCTTGTTAAAACATACTATAACTGTGGTTGTCCACACCTGAGTTCAATTTCTCTAGCCACACCCAGGCCTGATTATTGCCACACCTGTTCACAATCAAGGCATCACTTAAATAGGAGCTGCTTGACACAGTAAGGTCCACCAGAAGATCCTTAAAAGCTACACATCATGCCGAGACCCAAAGAAATTCAGGAACAATTGAGAAAGAAAGTAATTGAGATCTATCAGTCTGGAAAGGGTTATAAAGCCATTTCCAAAGCTTTGGGAATCCAGCGAACCACAGTGAGAGCCATTATCCACAAATGGCGAAGACATGGAACAGTGGTGAACCTTCCCAGGAGTGGCCGGCCGCCCAAAATTACCCCAAGAGCGCAGCGACGACTCATCCAAGAGGTCACAAAAGACCCCACAGCAACGTCCAAGGAACTGCAGGCCTCACTTGCCTCAGTTAAGGTCAGCGTTCATGCCTCCACCATCAGGAAAAGACTGGGCAAAAATGGCCTGCATGGCAGAGTTCCAAGGAGAAAACCACTGCTGAGCAAAAAGAACATCAAAGCTCGTCTCAATTTCTCCACAACACATCTTGATGATCCCCAAGACTTTTGGGACAACATTCTGTGGACCGATGAGACAAAAGTGGAACTCTTTGGAAGGTGTGTGTCCAAGTATATCTGGCGTAGAAGGAACACTGCATTTCATAAAAAGAACATTATACCAACAGTAAAATATGGTGGTGGTAGTGTGATGGTCTGGGGCTGTTTTGCTGCTTCAGGACCTGGAAGACTTGCCGTGATAAAAGGAACTATGAATTCTGCTGTCTACCAAGAGATCCTGAAGGAGAATGTCCGACCATCTGTTCGTGTACTCAAGCTGAAACGAACTTGGGTTCTGCAGCAGGACAATGATCCTAAACACACCAGCAAGTCCACCACCGAATGGCTGAAGAAAAACAAAATGAAGACTTTGGAGTGGCCTAGCCAAAGTTCTGACCTGAATCCTATTGAGATGTTGTGGTATGACCTTAAAAAGGCCGTTCATGCTCGAAAACCCTCTAATGTGACTGAATTAGGACAATTCTGCAAAGATGAGTGGGCCAAAATTCCTCCAGGACGCTGTAAAAGCCTCATTGCACGTTATCGCAAACGCTTGGTTGCAGTTGTTGCTGCTAAGGGTGGCCCAACCAGTTATTAGGTTTAGGGGGCAATCACTTTTTCACACAGGGCCATGATGGTTTTGATTTTTTTTCACCTTTAATAATAAACACCTTCATTTACAAATTGCATTTTGTGTTTACTTGTGTTGTCCTTGACTATTGTTTAAATTGGTTTGATGTTCCGAAACACTTAAGTGTGACAAACATGCAAAGGAACAGGAAATGAGGAAGGGGGCAAACACTTTTTCACACCACTGTATAGTATATAGGCTACACTAAATGCAGAGTATATATATATATATATATATATGTATATATATAAAAATAAAGGAAGGAATACACCTTATAAAATAAAACGCTAATTCAAAATAAGAGTAAAAAATCAAGGTGTGCTGCGCTCATAAACACACAAAAAGGATTGTGAAAAAACAATAACCTCAATAGTGAGTCCTCTAAATTACCCCTAAAAAATTATGACATATAATTTAGAGCATAAATTACTGTGCAAACAAATAAAATAGATTTTTCAGGGCATACATACAAATATAAAGTAACAAATGTAACCACCATAGTGGCTCAATTAATTATAAAGAAATACAACTAATAAACATGCCAACATATAATTGAATGAATCACCGAGTGTATACTAAGTGTCAAAATTGTAACAAAAATGTCAGTGAAAATAAAATATCTCAAAGACTAATCCGATGAATGGTGTAAAGTCCAACATAAATTCCACTTAGATGATTTTTCACCACACCGCTGTGCTAGTGTCTCCACTCCCCTTATTCCTGCACACTCACCAAATATATTAGCCTTCCACTCTCGTGTTTGGCCAAATGCGCATTCATCCACTCATGGATATGATGCCAGATGAGCTTAACCGAGATCCGTTATACGTGACACCCTGTCCTAGATGTCTTAAATCAGTTAGTCCCACATGTGAAAACAAAGAAATGCTCCAATAGTGTGATAACATCTCATACACTTTATTAAAAACAGCACTCCAAATGTTACACTCACATGTGCCAAATTGCAAACAACGCCAAATGAACCTCTTTGTCACAGCAAACCAAACATTAGTAAAGCACTCAAATTCGGTCACGGCGGACTCAGGTTGTGCCATGAACTATCAGTGATCTCACCACTCCTAGTCCCTGAGTAACACAAGCTGGTGTATTAGATCGCTTTCCTCCATCCTACACCCTGCTCAGTAGATTACCAGGAAGCCATGCCCAATGGCAATCACATCACCCAAAGAACACCATCCCCACAGTGAAACATGGGGATGGCAGCATCATGCTCTGGGAATGCTTTTCAGCAGTTGGGACTGGAAAAACTGGTCAGAGTTGAGGAAAAGATGATTAGTGCTAAATATAGGAATATTCTTGAGCAAAACCTGTACCACTCTGTGTGTAATTTGAGACTAGGGTGGAGGTTCACCTTCCAGCAGGACTAGGACCCCAATCACACTGCTAAAGCAACACTTGAGTGGTTTAAGGGGAAACATGTAAATTTGTTGGAATGGCCTAGTCAAAGCCCAGCCCTCAATCCAATAGAACATCTGTGGTCAGACTTAAAGATTGCTATTCACAAGTGCAAACTATCCAACTTGAAGGAGCTGGAGAAGTTTTGCAAGGAGGAATGGGCAAAAATCCCAATGGTAAGATGTGGCAAGCTCATAGAGACTTATCCAAAGCGACTTGGAGCTGTGATAGCCGCAAAAGGTGGCTCTACAAAGTATTGACTTTAGTGGGTGAATAGTTTTGCGCATTGACTTTTTCTGTTATTTTGTCCTATTTGTTGTTAGTGTCACAATAAAAAAAAAAATCTTCAAAGTTGTGGACATGTTCTGTAAATTAAATGATGCAAATCCTCAAACAATCCATGTTAATTCCAGGTTGTGAGGCAACAAAACACGATAAATGCCAAGGGGGTGAATACTTATGCAAGGCAGTGTGCGTGTGTATATCTATCTATCAAAAATACGATTTATATATATATATACATATCTATCAAATACACTGCTGCTAACTAAATAACCTGCCTGCTTAATCAAACTCAAGCAATCTCTCCGTCCATGCCACCAACACTACATGCGCCCACTATGTAAGCAGCCTTATATAATGTGGAGCGTGGACTTAGTCCCCCTGAGCCATGATTGGCCAGAGGCACCCTGCCTTTGGCCAATGATCATACAGCAATCTCGCAGTGCATTATGGGGCGTTCCGCGGCCCTCGAATTTCCCGCAAATGCAACATAATATAAGTTAGACTCGAATATTGAGCTCATCCCTATTAGAAACATTTAACAGTGCCTGCCAGAAATGGGCTACTTGTTCTGTGATCAAGTCCAAGTAAGCTGTCTGCTTTGAAAAGGTAAAGACAAAAAGATGTTATCAACTAGGGTCCAGGGGGGACTGAAAGGTAAGCATAAGCCAAACTGATAACTATACAAAAACATATCTGGAAAGCCCCCAAATTCCTACATACACCTGTAAACTAGGCTTGTGCAATTCGCCTCGTAACAATAAATCGAAATTCGGCCGAATTTTGCATCTTTCGGACTTTTGGATACATCCGAATGTCCGAATAAAAACATAACGAATTTCAACGAATACGAAAGTAATTATAGCGGATATAAGAAATGAATTCAATATGATTCAGTAATTCGTTAAAAATCTAATGAAACAAAAGGGCAACTCAAAGTATATCATACAGTCCAATCAGCTGATTAATTTTGTGCTGGAGGTTGGATTACTGGCAAAGTGCATTCCTGAGAACTGAGTGAGAAGGGTGTTGTATTGAATTTGAGCAGAGCAGAGATATTGTCATAGTGTGTGTTAATAGATTCAATAAACAAACAACTTTACAAACTGCGAATCATTATCACGAATATATATACATACATAAATATCAAATTTCAATGAATACAAAAGAAATTATAGCGGATACGAATGAATTTGACATGATTCGGTAATTCGATAAAGATCTAATGAAACAAAAGGTCAACTCAAAGTAAATCTTACAGTCCAATCAGCTGATTAATTTTGTGCTGGAGGTTGGATTATTGGCAAAGTGCATTCCTGAGAACTGAGTGAGAATGGTGTTGTATTTGAGCAGAGGAGAAGAGATATTGTCATTGTGTGTGTTAAAAGATTCAATAAACAAACGACTTTCCAAACTATGATTCATTATCACGAATATATATACATACATAAATATCGAATTTCAACGAAAACGAACAAAATGATAGCGCAAACAAACAAACAAATGCATTCGACATGATTCGAGATTCAGAATAACGAATAGCGACGCTCTACAGAAATAGTGAATTATCCGAAAATGTATTAACATAACATAACGAATATAACAGAACTAAATTATGTATATTATGAATGACAATGAACCAAAACTAAACAAAATTTTCTGTTGTGCACAAGTCTATTGTAAACATATTTTCCAGCCTTTTTTACTGTTAGCTTCTGACTGACAGTGCATAAGTATTCCCTTAGTCAGAAATGCTTCTATCATTAATTCAATTTCTTCTGTTATCTAGGGAGTGAGGGTTGTGGTTCCTTGGGTCGCTCTAGTCTACAGTGAAAATTGCTAAATCTTTCTTGGTTTTCCATTGTCATGTCATCCTGCGCACTATCTCATTAAATGTACACTAATGTAGTCAGGTGAGATGTCTCCTGGTCCATCTGTAGGTTTAGACTAACAAGGACTTTACAGGGTACCTTGTAGCGGAGGAGTTCCAGAGATATTTCATATCACTCAAAGCATAGTTTTCACTCTCCACCCCTAGCCATTAGAGTTGGAGAATAAGAAGGGACCTAGTGATCATGTAACAACCATTAGAAAAGCAAAAATAAAATATTTACAGTGCGTTATTCTTAATTTAAAAAAACTGAAAAAACCAAGGCATGTTTAGGAAAGGCTGTAGGTTTTCTATTGTAGCTTTCCATTGTAAGGCATTACAGATTTTAACAATTGTATATTGTCACTAGACATGTGCAGAGTAAAATATTTCGTTTCGGAATTTCGTTTTCGTCCGAAAACTTAATTTATTTAGTTACTCCCGAAATTCGTTTTTATTTATTTCGTTTTTCGTTCAAAAATTGCATTCGTCCGAAAATCCACATGAATTACGGTCAAATCTGTCTTTGAAGGCTTATGGTGTCTGTCGAATGTATAAAGAAGATTCGACGAAGCTAGTATATAGCATACTTTAGAACCCCTGTTAAAGTCTATGGGACTCCAACATTCAAAATCTAAAGTGCTAATTTTAAAGACTAATTTGCAAGTTACTGTCCTAAAAAGTGTTTGGGGACCCGGGTCCTGCCCCAGGGGACATGGATCAATGCAAATTTTTTTTTTTAAAAACGGCCGTTTTTTCGGGAGCAGTGATTTTAATAATGATTAAAGTGAAACAATAAAAGTGTAATATTCCTTTAAATTTCGTAGGGGGGGGGGGGGTTGTCTATAGTATGCCTGTGAAGGGGCTCATGTTTCTGGTGCTTAGAACTGTCCCTGCACAAAGTGTCATTTATGCAGGAAAAAAAGTCCTTTAAAATCACTCGCAGCTATTATGAATTGTCGGCTCCCGTAATACAGAGAACACTCATTGAAAGTCATTGATAAAAATAAATAAATAAATAAAAAAGCGTGGGGGTCCCCCAAATTCAATTACCAGGCCCTTCAGGTCTGGTATGGATATTAAGGGGAACCCTGCCTCAAATTTAAGGAAAAAATTTGACGTGGGGTTCCCCCTAAATATCCATAACCAGACCCTTCAGGTCTAGTATGGATATTAAGGGGAACCCCGCGTCAAATTAAAAAAAAAATTCACATGGGGTCCCCCTAAAAATCCATACCAGACCCTTTATCCGAGCACGCAACCTGGCAGGACGCAGGAAAAGAGGGGGGACGAGAGAGCGCCCCCCCCCTCCCTACTGAACCGTACCAGGCCACATGCCCTCAACATTGGGAGGATGCTTTGGGGGTCTGTGACCCCTCAAAGCACCTTGTCCCCATGTTGATGAGGACAAGGGCCTCATCCCCACAACCGTGGCCGGTGGTTGTGGAGGTCTGCGGGCGGGGGGCTTATCAGAATCTGGAAGCCCCCTTTAACAAGGGGACCCCCAGATCCCGGCCCCCCCCCTGTTTGAAATGGTAAGGGGGTACAAAAGTACCCCTACCATTTCACAAAGAAAGTGTAAAAAAATAGTTAAATAAGACAAACACTTTTGAAAAATTCCTTTATTAAAAATAAAAAAAATAAAAAAAAGATTCCAGCGGTGGTAATCCACTCTTGCTATCCAGCGACGGACTGTCATCTCTCCAGCGATGGCTCATCTCATCCAGCGCAGAGAATACATCTTTCTTCTGTCTCCACAGAGGAGACACTGCAAGGATTCCGGCGGCCTGACGTTTCTTATATACAGAGGGCGGGGCCACCCGTCACCTGACCCCGCCCCCCTCTGACGCAAGGGGAAACCCGGGGTTCCCTGTGACGTATGGGTGATCCCGCCCCCTCTGATGTAACGGAAACCTGCCTGTGTTACATCAGAGGGGTGCGGGTCACCCATACGTCACAGGGAACCCCGGATTTCCCCTTGCATCAGAGGGGGCGGGGTCAGGTGACGGGTGGCCCCGCCCTCCGTATATAAGAAACGTCAGGCCGCCGGAATCCAGAAGAAGGATGTATTCGCTGCGCTGGATGAGATGAGCCATCGCTGGAGAGATGACCATCCGTCGCTGGATAGCAAGAATGGATTACCACCGCTGGAATCTTTTTTTTTTTTTTTTTTTTTTTTAATAAAGGAATTTTTCAAAAGTGTGTTTGTCTTATTTAACTATTTTTTACACTTTCTTTGTGAAATGGTAGGGGTACTTTTGTACCCCCTTACCATTTCAAACAGGGGGGGGGCCGGGATCTGGGGGTCCCCTTGTTAAAGGGGGCTTCCAGATTCTGATAAGCCCCCCGCCCGCAGACCTCCACAACCACCGGCCACGGTTGTGGGGATGAGGCCCTTGTCCTCATCAACATGGGGACAAGGTGCTTTGAGGGGTCACAGACCCCCAAAGCATCCTCCCAATGTTGAGGACATGTGGCCTGGTACGGTTCAGGAGGGAGGGGGGGCAGCTCTCTCGTCCCCCCCTCTTTTCCTGCGGCCTGCCAGGTTGCGTGCTCGGATAAAGGGTCTGGTATGGATTTTTAGGGGGACCCCACATCAATTTTTTTTAAAATTTGACGCGGGGTTCCCCTTAATATCCATACCAGACCTGAAGGGTCTGGTTATGGATATTTAGGGGGAACCCCACGTCTATTTTTTTCTTAAATTTGAGGCATGGTTCCCCTTAATATCCATACCAGACCTGAAGGGCCTGGTAATTGAATTTGGGGGACCCCCACGCTTTTTTATTTATTTATTTTTTTATCAATGACTTTCAATGAGTGTTCTCTGTATTACGGGAGCTGACAATTCATAATAGCTGCGAGTGATTTTAAAGGACTTTTTTTCGTGCATAAATGACACTTTGTGCAGGGACAGTTCTTAGCACCAGAAACATGAGCCCCTTCACAGGCATACTATAGACAACCCCCCCTCCTACGAAATTTAAAGGAATATTACACTTTTATTGTTTCACTTTAATCATTATTAAAATCACTGCTCCCGAAAAAACGGCAGTTTTTAAAACTTTTTTTTGCATTGATACATGTCCCCTGGGGCAGGACCCGGGTCCCCAAACACTTTTTAGGACAGTAACTTGCAGAATCTTTTCTCTCTGTCAAATCTTTTTTCTCTGTCGAATATTTTCTCTATATAATCTTGGACTAATAGAGGTAAGGTTAGGCACATTCGACCACATGTTCTATAGACAGATTGTTATTGTCAGAGTCATGTCGAATCTCCTATTCTATATCGAACTGTTGTAACAATGAAAATGAAAATAAAGCATTTATTTATGTCGGATCTTTCGTTTTTTCGGATTTTGTGCTTTCGTTATCGTTTGTCAAAACGAATGCACATGTCTAATTGTCACTGAAACTTACAATAAAAAAAATTGGACTGACACAACGCATTATCTCTGTATAAGCCTTTATTCTAAAAATACTGATAGCATTCATATGTCACAAGAAGGGCCATCGCCAAGCTGGTGAGAATCCAATGGAGCTGGTACTACAGTGGTGTGAAAAAGTGTTTGCCCCCTTCCTCATTTCCTGTTCCTTTGCATGTTTGTCACACTTAAGTGTTTCGGAACATCAAACCAATTTAAACAATAGTCAAGGACAACACAAGTAAACACAAAATGCAATTTGTAAATGAAGATGTTTATTATTAAAGGTAAAAAAAAATCCAAACCATCATGGCCCTGTGTGAAAAAGTGATTGCCCCCTAAACCTAATAACTGGTTGGGCCACCCTTAGCAGCAACAACTGCAACCAAGCATTTGCGATAACGTGCAATGAGGCTTTTACAGCGTCCTGGAGGAATTTTGGCCCACTCATCTTTGCAGAATTGTCCTAATTCAGTTACATTAGAGGGTTTTCGAGCATGAACGGCCTTTTTAAGGTCATACCACAACATCTCAATAGGATTCAGGTCAGGACTTTGGCTAGGCCACTCCAAAGTCTTCATTTTGTTTTTCTTCAGCCATGCGGTGGTGGACTTGCTGGTGTGTTTAGGATCATTGTCCTGCTGCAGAACCCAAGTTCGTTTCAGCTTGAGTACACAAACAGATGGTCGGACATTCTCCTTCAGGATCTCTTGGTAGACAGCAAAATTCATAGTTCCTTTTATCACGGCAAGTCTTCCAGGTCCTGAAGCAGCAAAACAGCCCCAGACCATCACACTACCACCACCATATTTTACTGTTGGTATAATGTTCTTTTTATGAAATGCAGTGTTCCTTCTACGCCAGATATACTTGGACACACACCTTCCAAAGAGTTCCACTTTTGTCTCATCGGTCCACAGAATGTTGTCCCAAAAGTCTTGGGGATCATCAAGATGTGTTGTGGAGAAATTGAGACGAGCTTTGATGTTCTTTTTGCTCAGCAGTGGTTTTCTCCTTGGAACTCTGCCATGCAGGCCATTTTTGCCCAGTCTTTTCCTGATGGTGGAGGCATGAACGCTGACCTTAACTGAGGCAAGTGAGGCCTGCAGTTCCTTGGACGTTGTTGTGGGGTCTTTTGTGACCTCTTGGATGAGTCGTCGCTGCGCTCTTGGGGTAATTTTGGGCGGCCGGCCACTCCTGGGAAGGTTCACCACTGTTCCATGTCTTCGCCATTTGTGGATAATGGCTCTCACTGTGGTTCGCTGGATTCCCAAAGCTTTGGAAATGGCTTTATAACCCTTTCCAGACTGATAGATCTCAATTACTTTCTTTCTCAATTGTTCCTGCATTTCTTTGGGTCTCGGCATGATGTGTAGCTTTTAAGGATCTTCTGGTGGACCTTACTGTGTCAAGCAGCTCCTATTTAAGTGATGCCTTGATTGTGAACAGGTGTGGCAATAATCAGGCCTGGGTGTGGCTAGAGAAATTGAACTCAGGTGTGGACAACCACAGTTATAGTAACAAGGGGGGCAATCACTTTTTCACACCGGGCCATGATGGTTTGGATTTTTTTTCACCTTTAATAATAAACACCTTCATTTACAAATTGCATTTTGTGTTTACTTGTGTTGTCCTTGACTATTGTTTAAATTGGTTTGATGTTCCGAAACACTTAAGTGTGACAAACATGCAAAGGAACAGGAAATGAGGAAGGGGGCAAACACTTTTTCACACCACTGTATCTATAGAGCTGTAGACCACACATTTGATGGATCTTCTGAAACCACCTGCTGGAACTTTTTGCACAGTGGTGCTCTGTGCATTTAAAGTGGATGTAAAACCACTCTCATCCTTTCTAAACTACTGCCATATTGGTCATTGCCTCCTGCATGTATACTTATCTGTCAAATGTCTCCCCTTTGTCTGCTATGAGACCCGAAAAACTGCAGATTATGTGGGTGGGTCTGTTTTCCAGGGCTCAGTGGGTGGGAGTCGTGATGTCAGTAGACTCCCCGCCCAACTCTACTCTCCCCTTATCAACATGCATTTTCTCCTGTGTATTTCTTATACTGAACTTCTGCTATGATCACTAACATCTAGTCAAAACCCAGAAAAGCCCCCACATGACTTCAGCATGCCAAATCCTGCTGAGGTGTGGAACAGCCGATCCTTACAGAGCAGCAGAAGAAAGAAGTGGGAGGGAATTAAAAAATAATGCATGTCTCTTAGGCTAGTGCACGATATGTAAATCACCTGTCACCCACAGCAAGGGGGAGGATTTGACAAAGTTTTTCTCTATTTGTCAAGATTTATCTCACTGAACAATAAAAGAGGATTGCTCAAAGCTGGATTAACTCTTTGTGGCAAGACTGGACTCAAATGATAGGAAATCTTGTACTCTACATTATGACATTAAAAAAAAAAAAAAATTGGTTTACATCCACTTTAATCTATTAGATGCTGTTTTTCAATTCCACATGTGAATACATTTTTATGTCAGATTTTTAATAAATATTGAGATAGAGGGCATTTGATAAGCACGGTGTTGAAATGGTTTGGATAGGGAAGAAGCCTTTTTTTCAAGTTTTTTGACCACAGTTTGGATTGCTTCCTTTTTTCACAATTTTGCCACATATATTTACCATACTGCAGTGGATAGCTTTAAAAGGTGGATTTTTTTTTATTTGATGACATTCTAATTTGGTCACTTTATAATTATATATTAGGTTTCTAAATATTGAAGATGAGTTCATGGCTCACATAATTTATGATATTTATAGACCGCATTCGTTTTATTTGTTGCACATGTTGTTTAACTAAAGGGGAAGAACTTTTGTGCGCACTGCACTTTTGATATTTTCTTAATGGAGCTGAAAGTACCTTGGCAAGCAGTAGGGCTCAGCTTGGTCTTTCTCTCCTCTAGCATTGGAGTAGTTACTAAGTAGGTAAAAAGCATGGGAATAAAATAATTACATATAGTGATGCTATGGATACTATGATTACATGTATTGAGATGTAAAAAAATAAAAAAAAAAGACAAATTTCAGAGCAATCCAGATCAGGTCCTACCTGATGATTAGATGACTAAAAATCTATAGTTTTATTAGTGGCTATATAGTTCCTCATGTAATCATAATGGAAATTACTTGTTAAATTCCAATTCCGGCTTAGGCAGAAAAAAAATTCTATAAATATATATATATATTGCCCTGCAGGAGTTGACATTTAAAAAAAAAAAAAAAAATGCTTTTATTGCAATAGTTACCCCATCTCCATGACTATTCCCTGGAGACCAACCATCTTGTGATCCAGCTTCTTTGCTCTTTCAGGTTGAATGACACCCATTTTGCTATATGACCAAGGTGTCAAGGACCCTCCCCTTCCCCATATCACCAAGTATCCCTGAGGTTACAGGAGAATTATGCAGAGAGCAGTGCCATTTGATCACCTGGGATGCGACTCTGCTGTGTTTACGACCCACTCATCACCAGAGGAAGAAGAGAATGAGGAGGTCTCTACAAAGGATTCAGAAAGTAATTATTTAAAATGTTTCAAAAAATAAAGGGCCCAGTCTGTGCTCCTGTTTCCGGAGGAGCAGTTGGACAGTGGGGGGGATTAATATGGAGTTACATTTTATCCACATAAAATTATGAAAATATATTGCATTTTTTGATACGGATCATTAAGAAATGCCAAGTTCATGTAGCCCAATATTATATAGGTCACTTAACTGGAACTTTCCTTAACCATTTATTATGGAATTACTGTTGCTTTTTTTGAGGTGCATTTTCATCATTTTCATCTTCAACCATCTTATAAAGATGCCATACATAGAAACGAATGCTCAGAACAATGCATTATACCCAAGCAGCTCATCATCATCTGCCCGTTACAAGGTAAAGTTTGTATTGTGTTTATCTGCAGTATATAGAACCCACTGATATTAGTTTAAATCCATTGCAAATTCTGCCTTCTAGTGTTATTATTGAATTTCTAGTTTCAAAATATACATTTCTGAATCCTATATAGGCAATTTATTCTATTTTTACTTATTATTTCCAATACATTACACGAATCTTGGCAGTAATGAGAGCTTATTAATTCTCCTCAGGCACTAGAGGAAGTAGTTATTTCTATAATATTGTACATGCTAATGGCAAACCTGTATGAATCTGTGTGAATAATGGATAGTTACTTAGGTAGAATGACATTATATGAATACATCATCAGCCTCTGTACAAACGAGACTCACATGGCTTATATTAAGACAGGTTCGTTTAACACTGGGAAGGAGACAACTCAAAATAACAGTGTTGGAAGAACTTCTTTTTAATCTTTTGTAATTTTGTTGCACTCAACCCCTATGTATTTATTTCATTTATACTTTTGTGAAGATGTTGTGATTATCTGTGCACAACAGATTGCCATGGTCTATGCACAGTGTTTTGTATGGGCAACCTTTTACCATCATAAAGGTTACCTAACAGTGTGCTGCTAGGCATGCACATATAGAAGTTAACCAGCTCATTAGAAACCAAAAGTTATAAAAAAAATCCTGTAGATTGATCAGGTTTGAGCTTACAAAATAAATATATCTGTAAAGGTGCTAGGGTTCTCTCGTATGCTTAGACATTGCATGGCCATTAAAAGCATTGCATAGAATATCTAGACATTGCTAACATAGTTTGTGCTTTAAAGTTGGCCTATGGTTAAAGTGATTGTAAAGTGCAGTAATAAAATAATTATTTTTCAGAATAACAAATGTCACTCACAAGGAGAGTAAAATTGTAAGCATGTCAAGCTGTATATAGGATCCTATGGTACTCAGGTCCCAGTGGTCATGCATGAGGTAATGGAAGACTGGATATCTTGGCTGTCAGGGGTGCCGGTGTTGGATGTCAGGTGCTTCCTGGGTCTGTGGAACACAGGGCTCAGCGGATGTTATGTCACAACAGGATCTGGAGTGGGATGTGGTGATGCGCTGGCAGAGCATGCACTCTTTTTTTAGGACATACCTGAAGACTGGCCTAAAGACAGAGCGCATGCTCTGGAAACGTGTTGCAACATCCTACTCAAGATCCGGTTGTGACATCACATTCGCCAAGCCCTGCATTCCACGGACTCGGGGAGCACCGTCACCCACCAGCGCTGGCATCCCTAAAAGCCAGGATATCTGATACCTCTTTAAAACGGTTGTATAGTCAATTGTATAACTTTTACCTACAGATAAGCTTATAATAAGGCTTACCTGTAGGTAAAAAGAATATCTCCTAAACCTGTACAGTTTAGGAGATATTCCCCCAGCAATGAGCCACTGACTTCAGTGGCACATGCGCACAGGGGATTCTTGGCTGAAAGCAAATGCCGGACTTTGCCGTAAAGTCTCCCGTGTGCATGTATGGAAGTAACAACATCGGGGCTCCAGCCACTCACAGCGCTGGAGCCGTAATACCTGGAAGGCACTCAAAGGCAACATGTCAGCTCCCTCGGCGTGGACCAGGTGAGTTTTTCATAATATTATGCCTTTTGCCTTACAGGAGTAGAAAAAGTTGGGGTATACAGCCGCTTTATTGTCTCTCAGTTTTTTGCGCTAATCATCCCCACTTTCACCGCTTCATTGCAATGCAGTGTGATCTGGCCAGGATCAGAGGAGTTTCCTTTTTTCTTTAAACTAACTTTATTCGGATGTCACACAGAGGAAAGGAGCACATCCCCCGAAACGCATAAGCCTTTCAATCATTTGGTCCCAGGACGGGTTTATGTACAGGTTTAAGTCAGCTGTAGTAAATCAGTTACATGCTTGCTGTTTTATCTGCTTGTCAGTATCCAATTGGATTTAAACCATATACTTATGGTAATGCACAAGGTGTTTGTGCATTCCTGTATGTTTTTTGCAGACAAGGAATTGTGCATTTTCATGTGGTGGGACTGTGCTGGAATAGATGCTGAAGCAGTGCCACAGCATATGGTGTAAATGTACCCCAAGCTTTTTTTTTAGCTTTGGATAGAATGAAGATTAAATATAACACCTGTCAGGTTTCTATTGCTGCCTGTGTCCCCATTAAAGAGATTTATCCTCTCTATTTGTTCTGGTGACTGTTTTCAACTAAAGTGAAAGTGAGAGTGAAAGTAAAAGAAAATTCCAAATTTTGGGTGGTCACTATTACACAGGAATAGAGGGGACATTTTGTAATGTGGACGCAAGTTCTGGTGACACTCATGCCGCGTACACACGATCGGACTATCCAGCAGACTTAGTCCGGCACACAAACCGCCGGACTTTGCAGTGGAGATCCGCTGGACTTTCGGAACGAGCGGACCTGCCCACACACGACCGGACTATGGCGGGAGTCTGCCAGACTTTTGAAATGAACGGACTTGCCCACACACAGAGAAAAGTTTGTTCATTTTGAACACGGCTCCAGGTAGACCGGACTAGCGAAGCACACCTCGCGAGCCCCATCACGTGGTATGGACTTAAAGGGGAAGCCCTATGCTGAAAAAAACGGCGTGGGGGTCCCCCCAAAGTCCACATCAGACCCTTATCCGAGCACATAGCCCGGCCTGTCAGGAAAGGGGATGGGGACGAGCGAGCGCCCCCCTCCTGAGCCGTAGCAGGCCGCATGCCCTCAACATGGGGGGTGCTTTGGGGAAGGGGGGGCCTTGCGGCCTCCCCACCCCAAAGCACCTTGTCCCCATGTTGATGAGGACAAGGGCCTCTTCCTGACAACCCTGGCTGTTGGTTGTCGGGGTCTGTGGGCAGGGGGCTTATCGGAATCCAGGAGCCCCCTTTAATAAGGGGGCCCCCAGATACCAGCCCCCCACCCTATGTGTATAGGTATGGGGTACAATGTACACCTACCCATTCCCCTGGGGAAAAAAAGTGTAAATAAAAAAACACAACACAAGTTTTTAAATTCATTTATTGGACGACTCCGGTGGTCTTCTCTTCTTCTTCCGTCTTGGGGGGTCTTCTCGCCAGACTCCTCCGCTATCTTCTGCTAGCTCTTTTACTTACGGAGGAGCCCGGCTTTCTTCTTTGTCGTCGCCGCCGTCCGGGGGTCTTCTAAGTCCGCCGGAATTTTGGGAAGAAAAAGTCAGCCAGAGCCCACACACGCGCGGAGTCCGCTGGATAGTCTGATCATGTGTACGCGGCATGATGAATACTAGGGATTTTTTCTCTTTTCCTGTTGTGGCTTTGGGACAGAAAATTAAGGAAAATCCCCCCAATGTGACACAGATGACAAACAAACTTGACAGGGGTTATAACCCTGCCTTACTCTATCTAAAATTAAAAAAAATGCCTTTAGGTCTTATTTTTAAGAGCACACATAAAAAAGTTCCACCATGATCTTCAACAAATGTGACACAACTGATAGCAATTGAAAATCTCCATCTTGTGAAATCAAAACTTACCAGACAGAGATGTCTCTATAATAAGGTCTAGGTCTTGTTCGTATTTTGGAATTACCTTGCAATTCATTCAACCCATTCTTGGCATCATACGCATTTTCATCACGATATCCTCAATGAAACGGTCAAATCTCATAGTGTGGTAAGATCTACTTACTCTATAATAAACACCTTTTAAATCTCACCACAGGCACTCAAATAAAATGGTGCTATACACAGCAAATTTTAACTAACAAGAACAAACTCCAATGATCCAAATTACATGGTGATGCCATTGCCCAGTTCAATACGTTTCTTCAACTGTGGACATTTTAAAAAGCTTTAAAGTGGTTGTAAACCCTTACAAACCACTTTGACCTACAGTTAAGCCTAGATTAAGGTTTACCTGTAGGTCCAAGAAATATCTCCTAAACCTACACGGTTTCGGAGATATTTGCCGAAAGACAGGCACCGCTGTCTATGGCGCATGCACCATAGACAGCGGCGTGCAGGCACACTGAGCGCGCTGCTATCAGCGGCGATGTGACGCGAGTGGCGGCTCCCATGCGCATGCGCAGGAGTGACGTCATCGCGGCTTCGTCAAATGACAGCGGCGGAGCAGGAGACCCACCGAGAAGATGGATGCTCCGGACTACACGGGACAGCGGTGACATCGCTGGCTCCTGTGTCAGGTAAGTGACACATAATGGACTACTATGCGATGCATAGTAGTCCATTATGCTTTACCTTTGCAGGGAATCAAAGAGGAAGTAAACTCATCAGCGTTTACTTCCTCTTTAAAGAAACATTTGACAAAATTCATCAAGTCAGGTGGTGACGTCATTGGAGGAACTGGAGTTCATAGCCAGCCAATGGGAATTCTGAGTTGGCTTGTTCAGCCAACAGAAGGCCAAAAGATGAAAGATGAAGGCTGATGACATATTCTAAGGTATATTATTTTAATCTTTCAAAGAAAAGGCTGCTTTATTAGGTAAAATTATTTCTATTTAAAACTAGCACTTAAATTGTCCTACTTACATTATCTGCAAATATATGTATAAAGACCATAGGTGAGATGTGTGCAATAACATTTACATTATCTTCAAAAAAGCTGGCACCTATAATTACCTTGTCAGAGCTACTTCACGAATAGTCAATTATACAGATCCTAATCACTGCACAATACAGATAGAACTACAACAGGCTCTAATAGGTTTTCATATTTGATAATACACAATATGATTCATTGCAGCTGATTCATCCTTTACTGGTTTTATCCTTCTTTTTCCTAAAGGGTCTGTAGGACAAATAATGAGAGCTACATCTTAATTATGCTTCTTGGTTAAATATTATGGAAAGGAAGGAAAGGAGTTATGTGTATCTGGCTGAAGGTACAGTCAAAATCATTTAATCTTATTTGTGAGTATATATTTCAGGCCAATTGTTAATTCTGACATAAAAAGAAGGATATAGTTTATTAAGGCAATATTGAAATATGAGATATAATTGGAATTATGAGAAATAATGCAGTGCCTATAAATGCATACATGTTGTAATGCAGGTATTACTGTATAATATGTAATAATTTAAAAAAAATCACTTCTGTTTTGTTTTGTTTTTATAGCTGGTTTGGATTGTGAAAGAGAAAACACTTGACCTGAATTCAGTTATATGGTCCATGTACATAATGTCTCCCACTTCACTCTCATAGCCGTGTACAAAGCTTAGTACTCTTTATTCCCTGAAATCCCAGCAATGATCCCATCGGATGACAAAATTATTGTTTAGTTATAATTTCTTTCCCAAACTGCTGATTGGACAATGAAGGAGCTTTCTGTCTGTAAGTATGTTCATTTTGGGAATAAGAAAGCAAAGTGGGGGGATCTGTTTTTACTATTGTTAACTTTTCCATAGACATACCATAGACATACCACACCTGCTTTAAAACTGTAGTTTTCAAGCCCTCCGTTTTGCTTTATAGATAACTTTGGACCTAGCATTCTGCTCAGAATGGCTCTGCTTTCTGTGGTTCTATTGTCAAAGAATAAAAAAGCAGCCTAAAGTCTTTTTACCCAAGCTATAGATTTAGTAATTTCATAAAATATGTTCCCAGGCCTGCTTGGGAATAAATTACCTGAACAAATTCTAGTATGAAGCATACATGTGAGATACCCAAAGAACTAGCACTGACTAGTGACTACTCTGAATTTGATGAATGGGTGAATTTATCAAAGTGATCCTAGATCACTGAACCTCTTAACTGGTAATAGCGTAAGGTTGGAAATCCTAAATTAATGCTTTTGAGTTAAAAAAAAATCCTGAGTAACATTAAACTCTAGATCAAATCATGTTCCATTAGCCATTACTCTTAATATATAAGCATTAATGAGGACGAAGACATAGTCTGACCTGACTATTCCTAAGAGCTTCTTAAAATCTGCATAGATTACACAATTCAAGGAAATGTAGCCTAAAAGAGCCCACAATGTAAATTGAGGAATGGAAGCAAAACACTTTAAAGGGAAAATATAACAGGGTTTATGTCAATTTTATTAAAAATAATAATAATCATTTATTTTAATAATTATTTTATTTAATAATGTTATTATTAACTATATGTACAACATTTGTTTTACAACATTTAATACAACAAAGTAATCCTAGAGCAGAAAATAGACAACACTGAAAAGGCTGACTGCTTTATAGTGCCATTTGTCTGACTGAAACTTCAAACTGAATAAAGAATAAATGATTAAGGAGCAATTCACTGTTAACCACAAAATATTTGAATTGAAAGCAGAAAAAAAAAAAAAACTTTGATTGTACTTAAAAAGCAAAGGACCCTTTGGTTAACTTGTTTAATGTTAACTATGTTTGCAAAGGCCTTTGGCTTCATATGAATTAGAAAGTTAAAATGCTATACTTTGTGAAATTTTTATCATGGCTTTATTAAGCTCTTACTACATGTTTTCTTGAACCAATTTATCAGTGCTTGTATATGCAGTAAACTCCCAAATAAAATAATACTCACCTTGACAGTACTACCTGAGTACTAACCTATGATAGGTTACAGCCTTATAAATACAAAGCATTTTAATAGAAATGTAAACCAGCGCAACGTCTCAGTGTCCACCAGTGCTGAATGTTAGGAACTACCAGAACCAAATGTCAAGGGGCCTCCAGAGTCAAATGTCCGTGACCACCAGAGCCAAATGTCCATGACCATCAGAGCCAAATGCCAGTGACCACCAGAGCCAAATGTCCGTGACCACCAGAGCCAAATGCCAGTGACCACCAGTGCCAAATGTCAGGGACCACCAAAGCCAAATGTCAGGGACCACCAGAGCCAAATGTCAGTCCCACCAGTGCCGCATATCAGTCCCCCCAGTGCCACATGTCAGTCCCACCAGTGCCGTATATCAGTCCCAACAGTGTAGCTTGTCAGTCCCACCAGTGCAGCTGTCAATCATAATAACGGCAGGAGGCGGAACATCAGCGAGCCGTGTTTTCATATACTATACTATACTACTAAACTATACTATACAGTGGTGTGAAAAAGTGTTTGCCCCCTTCCTCATTTCCTGTTCCTTTGCATGTTTGTCACACTTAAGTGTTTCGAAACATCAAACCAATTTAAACAATAGTCAAGGACAACACAAGTAAACACAAAATGCAATTTGTAAATGAAGGTGTTTATTATTAAAGGTGAAAAAAAATCCAAACCATCATGGCCCGGTGTGAAAAAGTGATTGCCCCCCTTGTTAAAACATACTATAACTGTGGTTGTCCACACCTGAGTTCAATTTCTATAGCCACACTCAGGCCTGATTATTGCCACACCTGTTCACAATCAAGGCATCACTTAAATAGGAGCTGCTTGACACAGTAAGGTCCACCAGAAGATCCTTAAAAGCTACACATCATGCCGAGACCCAAAGAAATTCAGGAACAATTGAGAAAGAAAGTAATTGAGATCTATCAGTCTGGAAAGGGTTATAAAGCCATTTCCAAAGCTTTGGGAATCCAGCGAACCACAGTGAGAGCCATTATCCACAAATGGCGAAGACATGGAACAGTGGTGAACCTTCCCAGGAGTGGCCGGCCGCCCAAAATTACCCCAAGAGCGCAGCGACGACTCATCCAAGAGGTCACAAAAGACCCCACAACAACGTCCAAGGAACTGCAGGCCTCACTTGCCTCAGTTAAGGTCAGCGTTCATGCCTCCACCATCAGGAAAAGACTGGGCAAAAATGGCCTGCATGGCAGAGTTCCAAGGAGAAAACCACTGCTGAGCAAAAAGAACATCAAAGCTCGTCTCAATTTCTCCACAACACATCTTGATGATCCCCAAGACTTTTGGGACAACATTCTGTGGACCGATGAGATAAAAGTGGAACTCTTTGGAAGGTGTGTGTCCAAGTATATCTGGCGTAGAAGGAACACTGCATTTCATAAAAAGAACATTATACCAACAGTAAAATATGGTGGTGGTAGTGTGATGGTCTGGGGCTGTTTTGCTGCTTCAGGACCTGGAAGACTTGCCGTGATAAAAGGAACTATGAATTCTGCTGTCTACCAAGAGATCCTGAAGGAGAATGTCCGACCATCTGTTCGTGTACTCAAGCTGAAACGAACTTGGGTTCTGCAGCAGGACAATGATCCTAAACACACCAGCAAGTCCACCACCGAATGGCTGAAGAAAAACAAAATGAAGACTTTGGAGTGGCCTAGCCAAAGTCCTGACCTGAATCCTATTGAGATGTTGTGGTATGACCTTAAAAAGGCCGTTCATGCTCGAAAACCCTCTAATGTAACTGAATTAGGACAATTCTGCAAAGATGAGTGGGCCAAAATTCCTCCAGGACGCTGTAAAAGCCTCATTGCACGTTATCGCAAACGCTTGGTTGCAGTTGTTGCTGCTAAGGGTGGCCCAACCAGTTATTAGGTTTAGGGGGCAATCACTTTTTCACACAGGGCCATGATGGTTTGGATTTTTTTTCACCTTTAATAATAAACACCTTCATTTACAAATTGCATTTTGTGTTTACTTGTGTTGTCCTTGACTATTGTTTAAATTGGTTTGATGTTCCGAAACACTTAAGTGTGACAAACATGCAAAGGAACAGGAAATGAGGAAGGGGGCAAACACTTTTTCACACCACTGTACATACAAGTGATTTCTGATAATAATCCCCGCTCTGCACGGAGATTGCAGTTGGGGGGGGGGGGCGGTGCCGCGGGGATGGAGTGGAGGGGCGGATTGCTGGCAAGGAGCAGAGGAGGAGGAGGGGGGAGGAGAAAGAAGGAGGACACCTCCTTCATGGGCAGCACAGACCGGGGACTGTGAGACCCCCTCCGCCCACTACAGGAAATAGAACTCCCTGCTCACTTTCAGAGGACTTCAAATGGGCATGTCAGAGCGCTGGCTGAGCTTTTGAGAGGGATAGCAGTCAGCGGTCTTAAAAGCAGGATATCACCAGGCAATAACGGTTTTTCAGCAAGTTCAGCAGCCTATTACAGAGGAACTATGGAGCTCAGAAGAACATGGATAGCAAAGTTGGTGAAGGTAGGAGATCAGCAACAAGGACATGGAAAAGAATAAATGGCCGGAATTCTGCTTTAAAGAAGAAGTATAGCCAAACTTTTTTGGCTATACTTCTCCTATGGTTCACAGCAGTGCAGTCTGTTCTGCAATCCTGTGACCCTTTTCAGCCTACAGCAGGGTAAAGATCCTTACCATATGGTCAGGATCCACCCAGCAGCATGGACCAGAACCTGGCTCAGCCTCTCAGTGATCCACCGAGAGTCTTAGCCAGCCTCCCGGGCAGTGGAAGGGCAGAGCAGAGAGCCAGAAAAAAACCTTATACTTCAGCATCTGCCCACAGAAGCTAGATTAGGGTGATGTCATGAACCTACTGGTGTAATCCTGGGAAAGCTGAGAATCCCAAATCTCTTTAAAAGATACTTCTGCACAGTGGTAAGTCAATGATTTCTTTCTTCTATTTTTTTTTTTTTGGGGGGGGGGGTACTTTACATGGGAGGGACTATATCTTTAGTTAGAAGACCAACATTTTATTCAAAATCGTATCTAACCAATGAACCCCAACTTTTTAAAACCAGCGTGTTGGGTGAAGAACTATGAATGCAAGTGGTCTTTATCACTTAGTTGCCTGCAATTCATTCATGTCACACATTCTTTTTCTTCTCAAGAAAATGTAGTATTTTAATTTTCCAAGGCATTATTAATGTGTTGACAGCATTGTTTGATTTTCCTGCTATCAATGTCATCCGTGTAGCATTTGTTAGCTATAGTTAACACATGCCCTCCTCTGTTTAACAAGTCTCTGATTTGTAATAACTTTCCTTGCCAGGGGAACAGTATCAACAAGAGATTAAGGTGGAAGATCTCAAATTAGTTTCACACACTATCTGAGAACACATTTAGTGAGAGGCTACGGAATGATGAAAAGAGGAAAGGTTGAGATTCTCATTTATTCTTATTACACTAGATTGATGAAGTTAAACCTGCCTAATTATGATTAAGGTTAGAAGATTAATTGACTTTACCAAGATAGATCAAAATGCCGGTTTCTCAGTATTTCTTACTAGCATGAACCGTAATGGCATGGCACATTCTAGGGTGAAAATAGAGGATGGTAAAGAGCAAAATATTTTATGTTTAAAGTTTTGACACTTTTCATCCAAAAAATTATATATCAAGAATACCAAAGCATAATTTATTTATTTTAGAGCTGAATCGAGCAAACTACTGTATACAGTAATTTATGTAGTAAAGTTCATTGGAATCCATACATTTCCGTAAAGGAAATTCTATGTATTGTAATTATCAAAAAATCATCTTTCTCATCAGAAGTACTATGGACATTAACCGCATTTGTTGTAGCGCTCCTCCGGGCAGAAAGAAGTGAATAAATTGAACAGCCTCTCCACATGAAAGGTGAAAGTTACAATTATATTGAAGCTTTTATGCTAAATTGCCCAAAATTTCTTGATTCACGGAATTATTATCTTGATTTAACTATTGTAAATGTCTGCAGACTGTCTACATCCTGCTATTTACATCTCCATACATTCTGAACATGGCTGGCAAACCTTTTTTATCCATTTACATTGTACTGCCTCTTAGTTCCATATATCCTCTAGACTGTTTAGAATAGAATTAAAACCAATCACAGATATCTCATATAAGCACGTTACTATGATTTCAGTAAGACAATGCCTGGTCATCCTGCCATGAAGGTCATTGTTCAGACATTTCCTAGTATAAGGTGGCAATGTTCTACAATAAAATAGTACCTGGTGATCTTTCCATGAAAGTCCATTTTCAGGCACTGACTTTTATGCAGTAACAACTGCCTTACAATTTCAAATGCAACCTTGTTGAAATTGCAAATGTCCACGCCAATACACATGCAGGGATGGTCCATCATGGTCACCATCAGGAAGCTGTATATATATATATATATATATATATATATATATATATATGTATATATATTTTTTTTTTTCCAGCTCCTCTATTTATTTTTATTTTTAGCAAAACATAACTTGCATTCTCATGCTTTTATTGTTTTTTTTTTCTTCCAGTGAAGTGCACGAGAGCCTCGGCTGTCCAGGGAATCCCTCTCCTCATTGTCTGAGACAGCAATTGGTTCACACTGCTGTCAATCACAACCAGTGACCCAATAAAGAGAGAGTGGGGGGTGGGGCTGAGGCATGGCTCTATGTGTCTTATGGACGCATAAAACAGGGCTCGGGAGCAAGCACACGCTAGGGCCCCCATAGCAAGTGGTCTGCTATTGGGGGTCATTTGTCAAGCGGTAGGAGCTAGGAGCACTGGTGGGGGATCTGAGAAGAAGAGGATCAGGGCTGCTCTGTGCAAAACCACTGCACAAAGAAGGTATATATGACATGATTTTTTTTTTTTACTACTACTTTCAGCCTTTACAACCGCATACTGTATTTTATGATTACAAACTAAAATAATTGATGTCTTTTACATCTGCAGAGTTCCGCTTTAAACAAATTCTAAAGAGAAAACTTTGTTTTGTTGTGGATAGAATGGTGAGGGATTAGAACACCTGTCATTTTGTTTTTCTGTCTGTGTCCCTATTGGGGAGATTTGCCCTCTCTCTTTGTCCTGTTTGCCCTTATCACTGAGAGTAGAATTGAAAGAAAAAATTAGGTTGTCACCAGAATAGGAATAGAGGGGAAATATTCTAATGGGTACACTATATTTGGTGACCCTGGTGACTGGTGAGGGATTTTCTCTCACTTCCTGTTGGGGCTATTGGACAGCAAATTAAGGTAAATCTCAACAGTGTGACACAGATGGCAAAAAAAAAACCCACAAACAAAAACTGACAGGGGTTATAACCATCTCTTACTCTATTCAAAATGAAAAAAATCCTTTAGTTCACCTTTAAATTAGAACTCCAGGCAAACCTGGTGATATAAGATATATGTCTACTGTTGTGTTGTTGGAAATCTGTGTAGCAACTTGAATTTTGCACCTTTACCATACTGCACAACAAAGTAGGTGATGCTAGTTCAAAAATGCACCTCACCACCTTTAGCCTGCTTACTGCATAATGGCTCAACATCCGGATAATGGCTCAGCATTCAGTTGTCCATTACCTAACCATGAGCTTTTCTAATTTGCTCACTTTTTGATCTGGTAAATATACTATTTCCCTCCATTGCACTCTTGTCATTTATGAATGTTCCCAATTCTCTCAGTGGGCTACAGAACATCCACCATGTTACGGAGACAAGGAAAGGTGAAGGCGTCCTGTAGTTCTAACATGCTTTTTCTCCTACTGTGACAATCCTTCTTCTCACAAACTAAAATGTAGACCCAGCTCCTCTGTGTGATGACTTTCTCTGTAATTGCAGTCTAATTGGCTGGTATTCTGCCAGAGACCCCATCACAGGAGTTTGAGCTTAGCTGCTGGCTACTCTCTGGTCACTTGCAGACACAGAGCAGGGTTGGTGCTGGGTGAGGGAGGACTGGGGTGAGAGAGAAGCACATTGCACAGGATATCTGGAAGCAGAAGTGAAGCTGGAGGTTGAGTGTGCCAAGATGGCAAGGCAGAAGAGGAGGCTGAGACTGAATGCAGCTGAGGTGCAGTGGAGGGCATGTGGGTGCAGATAAGCTTGGGCTTCAGGTGAAGCAGTGGCTGACTAGGCTTTGGAGCAGAAGTGACTTTGATTGTGGGTGCAGCAGTGGCTAGGCTGTGGGTGCAGCAGAATGGGGTGCAATATTGAGTTTGGCAGCAAATTCAGCAATGGCTGGGGTGTGGGTGCTGAGGAGACCAAGCTGAGGTGCAGCAGAGACTTAAGCTGTTGGTATAGGAGCTGCTGGGCTGTGGGTGCAATGGTGACTAAGCTGGAATGCTGCACAGATTTAGGTTGCAACAGTGGCCAGGATGTGCATGCAGGCTGGGTTCCGATGGAAACTTTGGCTGTGGGCATTGACGTATCAATGGGGGGCGGGGGGAGGGGGGATGGTCTGCCCTGGGTGCCACACATTGGGTGGGGAATCAGCAGTGGCGCCACTATGGGGGTGTGGGCCGCACCCAAGTGACACTCGCCAGAGGGGTGATACCCAGGGCCAGCCGCCTGATTGCCTCCGCCGATTACTAACATAGGAGAGCGAAACAGGGATCAGGAGACATAAAGGGAGAGAGAAACAGCAGAGCTGAATACACAACGAGAGCTGCCAGAGTTAACTTTCCAAGTTAAACAGCAGGTGATTGGTTACTAGAAGCACCTAGCAACCACTCACCTGCTGGTTAACTTGGAAAGTTAACTGTGGCAGCTGCCACTGTCTATTCAGCGCTGCTGTTTTAGTCGCCCACTCTTCCCCTCTGCTCTCTGCTCCACTCTCCTGTGTTAGTGAATGGTGAAGGCAATCCGGCGGCTGGCCCTGGGTGGTGGCCAGCCCTGTCTCTCTTTCATATTCTGCCTCCTGCTCCCTACTCCCTGCCCTGCTTTCCTGTGTCTCCTGCTCTGCATGTCCGAATAAGGTAGGAAGGGGCAGAGCTGAGGAAGGTAAGAGCTGTGTAATGCAAAGGGGTCCAGATGTGTGTGTGTTGGGGGGGCTGTGTAATGTAAAGGGGTCCAGAGGCATGGGGGCTGTGTAATGTAAAGGGGTCCAGAGGTGTGGGGGGACTGTGTAATGTAAAGGGGTCCAGAGGTGTGGGGGGACTGTGTAATGTAAAGGGGTCCAGAGGTGTGGGTGGACTGTGTAATGTAAAGGGGTCCAGAGGTGCAGAGCTTTGTAATGTAAAGGGATCCAGAGGCGTGGAGTTTGTGTAATGTAAAGGGGTCCAGAGGTGCAGAGGATGTGTAATGTGAAGGGGCCCAGAGGTATGGGTGCTATGTAATGTAAAGGGGCCCAGAGGTATGGGGCTGTGTAATGTGAGGGGGGTCTTTCTACATTTTACCTGCAGTTATGGCTGCAGTTATATAGATTTCTAACAGGTTGCAGGTTTTTTCTGCATTTTCTGAAAGCACATCAAAAGTCCCACATACTGTATCTTTTTTTTGGGGGGGGGCTGACACCATGTTCTACTACATCTGGCGACACTAAACCTAGTGATGCCACTGGCAGTAGCACATAGTAAGTGGGCCACTGACAGTTACATGTATTTCTGTCTGGTGCTGGCCACCCGGTGACAATCCTCGGGTCGGATTTCCTTCTTTTTTTGCAGAGGAAGCGGAGGGGCCTGGCCTTGAAGAGCAGAGGGAGAAGGTTTCTTCTGGGGTGCCAAATGCTCTAGGTACACCCCTGGCTTTGGGTGTAGTGAAGACAAGGTTGCAGACCTTGAAAAGTTAGGGTGCAGGTTCAAGCTGTTTTTAAACAAATGCTTTCGTAGGTCAAGAAGTACTTTAAACATTATGCTACATAGTTAGTAAGGTTGAATAAAGACACCAGTCCATCCAGTTCAACCTGAGTGAGTGTGGGTGCGTGTCTATAATTGTCCCTATACATGTACATTGTGTCTCTTTAAAATGCTCATCTATTATATATTAAAGGTACCCATATATGCTCAAGTGGTGATAATATATGCCACTAAAGTTTAAATAGACAAAGCAGATAAAACTGAGAAGTACATAAGAGTCACAACACTGGAAATGCAGAAGGTAAAGAGTATAACACAGCTCCTCTATAGATACAGTAACGTGAGTGAATATTTTTGCCCTAGGACAGGAATTATACTACTGGCCCGATCATCAGGCAAAAATAAAGGTAAAAAGCCATAAAAAAAAAAACTAACACACTCAACACATTTAAGAGCTGATAAGCTGCAGTTTATTACATTTTTATTCTTGGGTTTTGATATGCTTTGAAACACAAGTAGAAACGATGGTAGATGTCAATGGTAAAGGTTTGAACAACGTATAGATTAGGGATGAGCTTCGTGTTCGAGTCGAAACGTAAGTTCGACTCGAACATTGGTCGTTCGTGCGTTCGCCGAATTCCGAACGTTTGGGCCGTTCGCGGCAAAATTCGTGTGGCCCACAATGCACTGCGATGGCGCAATGCATTGCTGGCTCACGATTGGCCAAGCATGCACTGTGACCCCGCATGCTTGGCCAATCGCAGCGCCAGCAGCGAGGAGAGCCATGGTTGGCCACAGGCATCCTGCCTGTGGCCAATCATAGCTCAGGCTGTGTAGTGCACGCCCCACACTATATAAGGCCGCCTTTGAGGTGGCCTCGTGTAGTGTGTTAGTTAGCATCTGAAGCAGTGGGTGTTCTGTGTACCTTCAACACAGTTACACACCAATCGTTTTTGGCTGATTTACTATCTTGCTCTTGTGTAGTGGTTACTGTCTGTGCCCTGACCGCAGTATACACCACTATATTCACCTCACCTATATAGCTAGTGATCTAGCTTTAATAATAGAGCTTGCAGTCAGTAGTGTAAGTGCGTGCTGTCTGCGTGCTCTGTACCCAGTACATACTACTATATCCACCTACATAGCTGTTCTCTATTTGAGCCCAATTGCCATCTGCAGGAGTTATTGGAAGTTGTGTGTGCTTCCAGCACAGCACAGCACAGTATACATCTGTATATACCCCTTTAACTCTGCTGTTTTCTGGTTATTATCTGCGTGCCCTGACCGCAGTATACACCGTGATATTCACCTCACCTATATAGCTAGTGGTCCATCTTTAACAATAGCGCTTGCAGTCAGTAGTGTCACTCAGGAGATAGTGCGTGCTGTCTGCGTGCTCTGTACCCAGTACATACCGCTATAATCCACCTACATAGCTGTTCTCTATTTGGGCCCAATTGTCATCTGCAGGAGTTATTGGAAGTTGTGTGTGCTTCCAGCACAGCACAGCACAGTATACATCTGTATATACCCCTTTAACTCTGCTGTTTTCTGGTTATTGTCTGCGTGCCCTGACCGCAGTATACACCGTGATATTCACCTCACCTATATAGCTAGTGGTCCATCTTTAACAATAGAGCTTGCAGTCAGTAGTGTCACTCAGGAGATAGTGCGTGCTGTCTGCGTGCTCTGTACCCAGTACATACCGCTATAATCCACCTACATAGCTGTTCTCTATTTGGGCCCAATTGTCATCTGCAGGAGTTATTGGAAGTTGTGTGTGCTTCCAGCACAGCACAGTATACATCTGTATATACCCCTTTAACTCTGCTGTTCTATAAAAAAGGCATCTGCAGGAGTTAGTGGGTGTTGTGTGCCTACAGCACAATATAAACTACCCAACTACTGTTTTACCCAACTCCCTTCAGGCCATTACCATGTCTGGAAGGCCAGCAAGGAGAGGCAGACAGGCGCGAGCCGATAAAAGAGGGCAAGCAGGCTCTGTGTCTAGAGACAACAGTGCTGGTCGTGGACGCGGTGCATTGTCATCAGCACGTGGCCATGGGACATGCTTGTCCTTCTTTTCTGCAGTTGGACATGTTGAACCGCAACATGCCAACGACTTGGTAGAGTGGATGACCAAGCCCTCTTCATCCTCCTCATCCTCTCTCACCCAGTCTCAGGGTAGTAGCAAAGCAGCTGCCAACGCATCGACTTCCCTCCTCTCAATGTCATCATCAGTGACTCCTTCCCTAGACCCACCACGTCCTCCTGAGGAGTCTCCTAAACTCTTTGAGCACAGTGTTGGGTACATGCTCCAGGAGGATGCCCAGTGTTTGGTGGGCTCTGATGATGACACTCAGCTAGAGGAAGGCAGTAGCGTGAGCGCAGAGAGAGAGGATGCTCAAGAAGCACAGCAATCTGGCAGTCATGTTCCACAAGCTGCAGCATACTGCCAGGTTTGCTACAGCGATGAAGAGGGAGGGGATGATGAGGGCACTGACTCCACGTGGGTGCCTGGAAGGAGGGAGGAGGAGGAGGAGGAGGAGGAGGCACATGTCCAACGAGGCAGGATGCCCTCCGGGGGCCAGCTTAGGGGCAGCACACCGACTGAATCACACCGCAGAGCTCCGCCTGCGCAGAGCGCTTCCTCTGCGCGTTATTCTAAAAGTTCTTTGGTGTGGGCCTTTTTTGAGACGAGTGCATCAGATCGCACCGCTGCTATTTGCAACATATGTCTCAAGCGTATCTCACGTGGCCAAAACATCAGCCGCTTGGGCACCACATGCTTGACCAGACATATGTTGACCTGCCATGCAGCTCGTTGGCAAGCGTACCTCAAAGACCCACACCAAAGAACAAAGCGGACCTCTCCTTGCTCCTCATCAGCTGGCATCTCCAACCCCACTAGACCTTCAGTCCTCTCTGAAACCTGCTCTGAGAGGAATGAAGGTGTAGAATTAGGTGTGTCACAGCCAAGTGCTTCCGGGAACTCTGCTAGTGGTACATCCACGTCCGGTTATAGCAGGCAAATGTCCCTGCCCCAGCTGCTGGACCGGCGGAAGAAATTTACTCCCAGCCATCCACATGCCCAGCGGTTGAATGCTAGCTTGGCTAAATTGCTAGCACTTCAACTGCTGCCTTTTCAGTTGGTAGACTCGGCCCCCTTCCGTGAGTTTGTACAATGTGCGGTTCCTCAGTGGCAGGTCCCCAAACGCCACTTTTTGTCACGGAAGGCGATTCCGGCTCTCTACCGGCATGTGGAAGGCAATGTCCTTGCCTCGCTGGACAGGGCGGTCAGCGGTAAGGTGCATATTACCGCTGACTCATGGTCCAGCAGGCATGGACAGGGACGTTACCTGTCTTTCACGGCCCATTGGGTCACTCTTCTGGCTGCTGGGAAGGATGCAGGACAAGGTGCAGTAGTGTTGGAGGTTGTTCCGCCACCACGCCTCCAAAATGCTACTATTGGTTGTGACACACCTCTCTCCTCCACCCCCTCCTCTTCTTCTTCCTCCATGGCCTCTTCCAGTGCTCTGTCCTCAGAACCAGCGGTGCTCCGTAGGTGTTCCAGGGGCTACGCAAGTACGCAGGCAAAACGATGCCATGCCGTGCTTGGGCTGGTTTGTTTGGGGGACAGGAGCCACACTGGGGCGGATGTTTTGTCAGCTCTGCAGGGGCATGCCGAGAGGTGGTTGACGCCACGCCAGCTTAAGCCAGGAATGGTGGTTTGCGACAATGGCACCAACCTCCTCTCCGCCCTCTGACAGGGACAACTGACCCATGTGCCCTGTGTAGCTCACGTCCTTAACCTGGTGGTGCAGCGGTTCTTGGGCAGGTACCCCGGCTTACATGATGTCCTGAAGCAGGCCAGGAAAGTCTGTGTGCATTTCCGCCGATCATTTAATGCCTGTGCTCGGCTGGCTGAGCTCCAAAAGGAGTTGAACCTGCCCAAGAACCGCCTTATATGTGACATTCCCACCAGATGGAACTCAACATTGGCCATGCTGCAGCGGCTGCACACGCAGCAGAGGGCCATCAATGAGTACCTGTGCGACTACGGCACCAGGACAGGGTCAGGGGAGCTTGGTTTTTTCTCACCACGCCAGTGGGGCATGATCAGGGATGCATGCACTGTCCTGTCACCGTTTGAGGAGGCCACAAGGATGGTGAGCAGTGACAGTGCATGCATCAGTGACACTGTACGTCTTGTCCACCTCTTGGAGCATACGCTGCGTGGAATAATGGACAGGGCACTTGAGGCAGAACAGAGGCAGGAAGAGGAGGACTTCCATGCCTCTCAAGGCCCCCTTTATCCAAGGCCCCCTTTATCCCCCTTTATATAACATTTTTGGTTCTGGGTGATGCCAGCAGCCCAATTTTTCTGCCCCTGTTTAACAGGGGCGTTTAATTACAATTTTTGATGCAATGCTTTGCAGCAGGGCTAATTCCTGCAATAAAACTAGAGTATATGGCAGAGGTTGGAGTGTGGTGGCACCAGCACCAGTGCGTAAGGCCCAATTTTTCTGCCCCTGTTTAACAGGGGCGTTTAAGTACAATTTTTGATGCAATGCTTTTCAGCAGGGCTAATTCCTGCAATAAAACTAGAGTATATGGCAGAGGTTGCAGTGTGATGGCACCAGTGCCTAAGGCCCAATTTTTCTGCCCCTGTTTAACAGGGACATGTAATTACAATTCTTGATATAATATTTCACAGGAGGGCCCCTTCCTGTGCCCACCCAGAGTAACGGTGAGGACTTATAGTGTTGTGGCACCAGCACCACAACCACCAAAGGTCAATTTTTCTACCACTGTTCAACAATGGCATGTAATTACAATTCTTGATATAATCGTTCACAGCAGGGCGCTCCAGCGCCCACCAAGAGTCACTTTGAGGGCTTACAATGTTGTGGCAAAACCAACACCTTGTTCCGCCATTTCTGCAGAGAATATAGGGCAGGCCCCTACTTTCAAACATCCAACTTACAAACATCAGACAGCAGCAAGTGAGATGAAAAAAGATGGACGACAAAACAAATTATACAGGGGTGATAACCCTTCCCTATGTTTTCCAAAAAGCTTAAAAATCGTTTTTTTGACTGGAGCTACACTTTAAAAATGTACCAGTTGAAAATTACAAACAGATTCAACTTAACACAACAAACCTACACAGTCCCTGTCTTGTTTGCACCGCCTGTATACTGCTGTTCTGAGTATATAGGGCCTGGGGGCCACACGCATTTCCTTTTTTTAATATGGGTACGGGGTTCCCCTTAATATGCGTACAAGACCCAAATAGGCTGGTAATGGGCAGGGAGGGCTACCCATGCCATTTTTCTGAATGATTTTCAACCATATTGCAGGAACCAGATATAACATTAAAACCGCAAGCAGTTTTAAATGGTGTTATTTCCGTTTAATGTCATTTTGTGCAGGGACTGTTCTAAACATGGGAAACACGTGGCACTTCACAGGCATACTACAGACACCCCCCAGGCACCATATTTAAAGGAATATTTCACTTTTTTTTTTCACTTTAATCGTCATTAAAATCAGTGCTCCCGCCAAAACAGCCATTTTTAAAACTTTTTTTTGCATTGACCCATGTCCCCTGAGGCAGGAGTCAGGTCCCCAAACCCTTTTTAGGACAATATCTTGCATATTAGCCGTTAAAATTAGCACTTTCCATTTCGAACGTTCGAGTCCCATAGACTTCAATGGGATTCTAACGTTCGTTACGAACGCGGGGTCCGTTCGAGAGTTCTGGTGCGAACCGAACCGGGGGGTGTTCGGCTCATCCCTAGTATAGATAACCAGCTGTTAACTCCAAACATACTCTGCTAATAAATCTAGAAGTATATGTAGCGGTGGGCTCCTGAAGAACGAGCCAATCAGTCCTTGGAGCAATTCCTACATTGCTATTTCTGACCATCATAACAACTGGTCTGACCTATTACCTTGGGCAGAGTTTGCTCATAACAGTGCCTTGAATTCTGCCTCCCGATTGTCTCCATTTATGGCGAATTATGGTTTCCAACCTTCCATGTTGCCTGACTCGTTTGTTCCGCAGAGTTTTCCTGCATTAGAGGAGCATCTCTGTGGTCTTCGTCCACTTGGGTACAAGTCCAGAAGGCTTTGCGTCATGCTAATGATAGGTACAGACTCCATGCCGACCGCCTGCCTGCGCCTTCCTACCAGGTTGGGGACAGGGTCTGGCTGTCATCTCGCAACCTCCGGCTTCGTGTTCCCTCACTGAAGTTTGCACCTCGGTTTATTGGGCCTTTCCGTATCCCTCGCAGGATTAACCCAGTGGCTTACGCGTTGGACCTTCCTCCTAGTATGCGCATCTCAAATGTGTTTCATGTCTCCTTATTAGAACCGTTGGTCTGTAACCAAATTTACCACCTCGGTGCCACGTCCTCACCCTATTTAGGTTGAGAACCATGAGGAGTATGAGGTACAATCCATTGTTGTCTCCCGTAGGTTTCGTGGGCGCATACAGTACCTGGAGCATTGGAAGGGGTACGGTCCGGAGGAACGATCCTGGGTTTCATCCTCTGACGTACATGCCCCAGTCTTCCTCCGCGAGTTCCATAGATGGTTTCCCCTCAAGCCTGGTGGCCCTCCGAGGGAGAGAGGTCATTGAGGAGGGAGTACTGTCAGGGCTGGCTTAGCCCTTCCTTCTCTGGACTGGCCGCTCAGCTGTCGGCTAATTGCCAGCTCTCTTCTCTCTCCACAGTTACCAGCTCTTCCTGATGATGCTCGTCTGGCCTGCCTACTTAAAGCCTTCCAGCTCACTTCACCTCTGCCTTCGCCTTGGTCACATCACTTGAAACCATCTCCTGTGGTTTGTTTAAAGACTGGCTTGCTGACATCCCTTCTGGCACCTTATCCTGCTTGCTGTTTCTCTACTTGGATCCCTGACTTCTGGCCTGGCTGACTACCCGATCTGGTTCCTGAACTCTGGCTATGCTTGAATATGCTTTTTCTATTTACCTTTTATTTTTATTAATAAACAAGTGTGATTTAATTGGACTTCTCTCTCAGTCTGATTCATGGTTTCTGACACTATGGTCTGGTCAGGTGCTTAAGTTACTCTCTTTCGGAGCCAGGTCAGTGGGACTGGCCCTCTCGCTGTGCCCTCTGGGAGAGGCTATTTGAGATACGGACGTCACATGGTTCGGGGTTCTGGTTCAGTATGATATGCTGACTACTTGGTCCTGGTCCTCCTGACCAGTCCCCAGGAAGGCTATGGCCTGGGGTGCGGATCCACCCGACTTTGATGCCTCGGGGTTGGCTAACCCAAGGCAAGGAAACTAAAGGAGGATTCTGAGGTGGTTGGGTGCTGTCTCCGGTTCGGGAGAGACCCATTGTACTTCGAGCATTCCAGGGGAGGACTCTTTAGAAGAGCACCATGCACAGGTTGGTTTTCTTAACAAGAGCCTGGAAGGGCTGAAGTTACCGAAAGAATACGGTCTTGTGGATATATCGCCAAGCAGACTGAGAGATCCAGTGTTCTATAGCTTAGCCTTGTGAGAGAGGGACTGTCCAACCTGAGTGTTCATCCAGCTGCGAATGGCTATTCTCTGGATGCAGTCAAAGTAAGCAAGTTCTTTAACGTTTTCTGGACTTTGACATTGAGAGTACCTGAACTACCTTTTCCAACCCTCTGATCCCAAGTTGAAAGACTGTTCAATGGTTTGAGTTTTTGCAAATAAAATCCATTCAAGTGGATCTATTGTCAGTCTCAAGTTACTGGGTCATTTACCACGGGACATCTCCTAGACGTGACACAAGGAGAACGGAAGGTAATGGTAAGCCCAAAAATAACCAGCAGCTCCTTCGGGGGTTAGTGCTACATATACATTACCTGCCAGTTAGCTAAAATAGCATGATAAATATTTGCAGAATACTTAAAAAGATAGCACATGCCACAATGCTTGTGTTATCAGCTCTGGAGATTTTTGAAAATAGGCCTATTTGTTTCTAGGAGTAAAGTCTTTTTGTGTGCACTGGCATGGTGTAATAATTGATAAATAAAAAGTGAGGTCTTAAAAAATTGTTTCCCATTAAAAAGTATGCCACATCATGAAATAAAAACAGGAGCCTGAGATGGCCGCTTAATAGCTTAGCTCGTCAGGCAGGGCAGAGAATCTACAACATAGGCCCCTTCTCCTACACCATCCGCAGCCATCCTCGCTCCTGCTACACCAGGGATCGCCATCACGGCGAGAGCACCTAAGAAATTGACCGAGTTTGCCTACAAGCCAGCGGGGAGAGACTCAGGCCTACAAGATGGCGCCGGCCCGCCCGCGGCGCGCGAGGCCTACACGGACCTCCCGGACGACGATCCAGAACCCCTCCAATCTGCAGGTACCTCTGACAGACCCCCCAGCCCCCCGGAGGAAGACCCCCTTCTGGGCAGCCCCGCTAAGGCCAAAATGCGGCTGGATGCGCCGCCGCAGCGATCGCTGCACTCCCAAATTGAGGCCCAGGCTTCTACTCCCTTCCTATCTAACCAGGCCCTGCATTCATCCATGGCATCCTTTCCCACCTCAGGCCAACCGGTTATCGATACAACACTGAAGGACATGCTTCTGTCCCTCCAAAACTCCCTCATGACAGACCTCTCAATGTTTGCCAAAGTCGCCTCAGACATCCGCATGTTAGATAACAGAGTGACACATACTGAGAGAAGGTTGTCTGACTGTACCCATACTGTGAACGACATTATTGACACCTGTGATGATATTAAAGAGGAACAACTATGGATGGGAGCCAAGCTGGCCGACCTCGAAGACCGCTCTCGCAGGAACAATATTAAGTTAAGGGGGGTCCCCGAGAGTGTCCCCGCTGCGGACTTACGGTGCTACGTGGCAGATCTGATCCGTCTCATTGTTCCTGATGTGTCTCCGAGAGATGTCCTCATTGACAGGATTCACAGGATTGCCAAGCCACCACATCTAGCTTCCTCAGTCCCTAGGGACGTACTAATGACGGTTCATTTTACCAAAGAAAAACTGCTGTTAGGGATGAAGGCCAGCTCACCCTTACCAACCCCTTACACCGGGCTCCAACTCCTTCCAGATTTATTCAAGTACACCCTCCAACTGAGACGCCTATTGACTGAGACGCCTATTGAATCCAATCACTAAAGGCCTGCAAAACCATAAGCTGCCTTATAAATGGAGGTACCCGGCCACTCTCCTCATCACTAAAAACGGGCAAACCCACACTGTAGGAGACCTTGAGAAAGGTTTAAAGCTGCTTCACACATGGGGAATCCTGCTAGACCCTCCCAAACCCCTGGATAGTCCAAGGAGTCCACGTCCACCTCATGGAAGCCTGGCCTCCTCCATCAGCTAGAGGATGCGCCACTACGTGCAACACCTGGCCACACTACGTCTACGAGTTGCCCGGAGCCCTGACGCTATGTTCCCTTGCTAAGTTCTCCGGTACCACTGTGTCTTTATACCCTCCCGCGAGAAGTTTTTGTGGTGCTCTGCACCCCTCTGGGAACTCTAGTTTTTATTGTTCTCGTTTGGTTTACTTTTCCATTTTTTTTTGTTTCTCTCATCACGGCAATTGCCAGGGATACTTTAACTCTATCCTGACAACAGCCTACTTGTCTAGCTCGTTGCTATGTGCCTTCTTTGCTCTTTATCCTTCAGGATAAGCCCCCCCCTCCCCACCCTTCTACAAGCAACTAACCATATATTCAGTGTTGTTCTATCCACAGCTTTGACTCCCCCCGATCTGCTGCCCTTGGACTGCTGTTCATCTACGTTCTGCTGTCTACCAACCCGGAGCCGCCAACTCAACTGACTGTAAGTCTTGCTCTTTTTTATTATCACCTTTACACATTCAAGATGCCTATCAACGTCCTCTCCTTAAATGTCAATGGGTTGAATCATCCCGCCAAGCGCCACTCACTGTGGAAGTCTGTAAACACGCTCCACACAGATGTCGCCTGCGTTCAAGAAACGCATCTACTTCCTGATGATACGCATCTATGCAAACACCGTCAGTTCCCGCATATTTTCCATGTCACTCATTCCACTAAGACAAGAGGAGTTTTGATCGCAATTAGAGACACTGTGAACTTCCAATTAATCCATAAAGTTAAGGACCCCGCAGGCCGCTTTGTAATCCTTGTTTGCTACTTAAATCGAGCGGCGTACACGCTCATCTCCATCTATGCCCCCAACTCCCGCCAAATGGAATTTTTCCGAAAGGTCCTTCGCACTGCCCACCCGATCCAGCAGGGCCAATTGCTCATATACGGAGACTTCAACCTACCTCCCGATTCTGTTCTGGACTCCACCTCTGCTGCGAAGCGCCACACTTCACCCCTGAAAAAATGTCTCTCTTCTCAAGCTCTGTATGATGTATGGAGATGCCACCATGGTTCCGAACGCGACTTTACCTTCTACTCCTCTAGACACAGAACGTACTCCAGAATAGACCTTTTCTTATCCGACAAATTTCTCTTACAGCAAATTTTTGGCTCTGAGATTCACACCACGACATGGTCGGACCACGCCCCAGTCACGATATCCATAGACGACTCAACCCCACAAAATAACACTTTTCTCTGGCGAGTAAACAACTACATAATTCAAAATGCTGCATATATCCCAGAGATCTCAAATCACCTCACTGACTTTTTTTTACTTAATAGGGGCACTGTGTCTGACTCTGGCATGGTGTGGAGCGCTCACAAAGCCTTCATGAGGGGGATGTTGATCAAAATAAGTTAAATTCACAAAAAGAAGAGGACGCAGCGTCTCGACGAACTGACAGCTCAAATAGCATCCCTAGAACTATCCCACAAACAGTCCCCCACAGACTCCCAAGCAATTAAATTGTTGGCCTTTAGACAAGACCTTAGGACCCTTTTATTCCACTCCTACGAATTCCTTCATAAAAAACGAAAAGCGACTTCCTACTCCACCTCTAATAAAGCAGGGAAACGTCTTGCACAACGCCTCCGAGGCAGGAGAGCTAAAACTAAGACTGATCATCTCCTCCACCCCCATACCAAAACTCCCTTACATGACCCACAAGACATAGCCGACACTTTTAGCGCCCACTATGGAGACCTCTACAATCTCCACAAGGATCCACTCACCCCACAACCTACGCAACACGACATTAACCAGTTCCTCCACACACTCAATCTTCCCACCCTGTCTGCTGAACAACTTCAAGCCCTCAACGACCCGTTCACGGAACAGGAAATTAAGTCCACCATAGATTCTCTTCCTAGAGGTAAAGCCCCAGGCCCGGACGGGTTTTCCGGAGAATACTATAAACGGTATTCCCCATTACTACTACCACATCTTACTGAACTATTCAATAATGCTGCCTCCTCTTCAGGTTTCTCTAAAGAATACTTAAAAGCCCTTGTTATCACTATTCTGAAGCCAGGGAAGAAGCCCGATGCCCCCCAAAGCTTTCGTCCCATATTGCTACTAAACCTGGACCTCAAAATTTATGCCAAAACAATTGCCACCAGACTATTACAGATCATGCCCATGCTTATACATAGTGACCAGACGGGATTCACCAAAGGCAGGCAAGCCCCTGATGCCACTAGAAGGATGGTGAACCTCATCCATCATGCTGACTCCACCAGAACACCTTCTCTGCTTCTATCCTTAGATGCGGAGAAGGCGTTCGACAGAGTCCACTGGTCGTACCTCAAAGCTGTTCTACAAAAATTTGGCTTTGATGGCCGCATTTTTAGTGCAATTATGGCGCTGTACTCTAACCCTGAAGCCCAAGTCTTCACTGAAGGTATGCTTTCACGCCCTTTTCCAATAACCAATGGCACACGCCAAGGCTGCCCTCTATCCCCCCTCATATTTAATTTACTCATGGAACCATTGGCTGAACACGTTTGTACTAACCCTGCAATCTCTGGGATAAAAATCGGCCCAGTTACCCACAAAATCAGTCTATTTGCTGATGACATCATTCTAATTGTAACTGATCTGGCTTCCTCCCTGGCTGAAATACAAAAATTGTTAACGTGGTTTAGTTCTGTCTCGTACTATAAGGTTAACACTACTAAGTCATCTATTCTTGACATACACATTGATGCTACTACTAGGAACCTATTACAACTACAATACCCATTTGTTTGGGCAGACGCAGACATTCCCTACCTGGGAATCAACCTACCGAGAACAACTCGACGCCTCTATTCATGTAACTACCTAACCCTTCTACACACCATCCAATCGACTTCCAAAGACCTGGCGAAACACGAATTATCTTGGTCTGGAAGGCTTGCAGCCTTCAAAATGACCTGTCTTCCCCAAATCCTGTACTTCTTCAGGACGCTCCCCATCCCGTTGCCCTCTACCTTCTTTCGAGCCCTGCAATCCATCTATAATCAGTATCTATGGCAGGGGAAAAAACCTAGATGTGTCCATCTCAAACTAATTAGGCATAAACTTGACGGAGGTGTTGGCTCCATACATTTTGGGGACTACCACGTGGCCGCCATTCTGGCCCAACTACCTCACTGGTTCTGCTCATCCCCGTGTGCACCCTGGACACAAATTGACGGCTCCCTGCTCCCTAAACCTTCTCTAAAAGAATGGATATTGAGTATGCCTCTCAATGCCCCAATTCCGGGTTCTATCTCCCCTACAATGAAAGCTTCTGCCCTCGGCTGGAAGAAACTTACCTCCCAGAGAACTCCACTCACCCTCCCCCGCAAGTTCAATATACCGTTAAGTACCCTCTCTTTCTTAACGCCCGACATACAAACTACAAAATGGACCCTCAACGGGATTCATTGCTTACAGGATCTGATTCAAGGATCTCACCTGAAGTCCTTCCATACCCTCCAGATGGAGCACGGTCTCCCTGCCTCTGAACACTTCACGTATCTCAGAATTCACCATTGTATGCACACTGTACCACTTCCCCTATTTACGATTGACTCCAAATCATGGGATTATCTCACCACCCCTTCTTCCAAAACTAGAGGTATCTCTCACTTCTACAGTCTTCTACACAATAAGACCAATTTTACCAAATTGGATTCACACTGTAGATGGGAAGCGGACCTTGCCCAAACCTTTTCCGACACACAATGGCAACGTGCACTTAAATCCACATATAACTCAACCAAAAGTGCAGCCCTCTGGGAACTTATGCAAAAACTGACCCTTTGATGGTATCTTACCCCCGCGAGACTATCCTCCTTTAATCCTCAGCCTCCCTCCGTGTGTTGGCGGTGAAAAACTCACAGAGGGGACCTTCTCCACATCCTCTGGAACTGCCCCAATATCCACACTTATTAGACCAAAACATTCCAGCTTCTCTCAGACATCACCGAATGTTCAATCTCCCCATCACCCACACTAGCTCTCCTGAACCTGACCATTGAAGACATCCCTCATCACTTCCGTTACATAACGACCCACATTCTCCTTGCCGCAAGACTTAACATCACTAGGCATTGGAAATCTGACGCCATATTAACGACATCTCAAATTATAGATCTGGTAACCCTACACTGCAGCTACGAAACAGTGCTAGCGACGAGTAGCCACCAAGCTTCCCAAACAGCCATCCATTGGCAACCCTAGACCAACTGGACCACTGCTGTGACAAGCACTTGACTACCTCAACTCATAGACCGAATCCCCCCCTCTTGACCGAACAACACTCTTTGACACTCAGACACCATCCTCCGTATAGGCTGTTCCTTCCTTTCACCAATTGTTAGACTGCGGTTTTCTTGCTATTTTCCTTTTATCCCTGGTGGACCAGTCCACCCTGTGGCACTAATGATCCCATTTGGGGTGCCGCTGGGTGGACGAGTCTACTTGTATTCTACTGTGAATATTTGTTCATTACTTTTCCGTGATTGCTGTGATACTTACTTTTTGTTTAACAAAGTACCATGTTTAACTCTCTAACTGTTACACTATGTACCCACATTGTCAATGTTAATTGTACATCATCTTATGCTGAAACAATAAACATTTCGAAAAGAAGAAATAAAAACATATATGGTCATTGCTGTCATGTGCATGGTGTGCGAGAGAAGTGATCAATTAAATTGACCTAAAAGTGTTCTTCTGAATCTGGGGCACTAAAGAATTTGTATTATAATTACACCTTACTTAGTACTGGAAATAGATTTTGAAGGAAACTGTATTTATCTGGTATTACCTGACTAGTCTTAAGTATCTCTTTGGATGTATGAACGGTGTATAACCCTAATAATGAACTGCTTTTATTTGCTCCATTTTGGTCTGTTAAATATATAATTCAAATATGGAAGTGTTTTGTTAAATTTGTTTTAAAAGTAAATAAATACCCGTTGAACTTGTTAAAACCTTAGAACTGTCCTGTGCCCATTTTCAGTGTTATCTCAACATGGGTAATTAGCCCTCCCAGGTCTTATCTTTGACTACTAAATGCTTAAGGCCGGCCATACATGGTTCGAATCTTGACAAGTTCAGCGGGAATCTTCCAAGATTTAAGCCGTTAATGGGCAGGCTGAATTTACCAAGTATATCAATCGCTCAACTTAGGTACAACCAGCCTGCTGTATTCTTTTGTGATTATCGCTAGCAGCTGCTATAGCAACCAAGTGAACACAATAGCTCCACAGGAGGGATTCCCCATCAACAGTGGTTGCAAGAAAGAAAATCACTCCATTTATGGCTAGTTAGTCCCTATGTTGTGGAGATGAGAGCAGTGTGAGGGATTCAGTAGTTTACAATAGACAGCAGGGCAGGGCTTACACCATTCAGTCCACAGAAATGTTGCCCTTATCAGCCCACAACAAAAACATATGAGCTGAGCTATATTTCAGGAACCTGCAGGTTCCTTACAGGGATGAGGCATGGAAAATTTGCATGTATTGCAGAAATGTACTGCATTTTTTGCCTAGACACACACTCAGTTTATTCAGTGAGTACCTGTGGTTTTCCCTGCTGGAAAACAGCAAAAGGTTCATGTCCATGTACTGTATAAACCTTCCAATAGTTCAAGTGAGAGAAACATCAAATATTCTGAGACATGTGTCTTGCTCCCCTTCCCTCCCATGATGCAGCAATAGGAATCTGAGTGACTAATTGCCAGCATTCTTTTTGTCCCCGGTTGATGGGAAGAAAGTATTCAGACCTAGGAAGACTCCAAGGTAAAGTGCTTCTTCTCTTTGCTCCTATAAGAATGAAATGGAGAAAAGGAAAGGTGAGTATAGCCAGCAGGGGTTTGACATTTATTGAACCTGTTTCCTTGTTCTGCATAGGCAAATATGGGTTCACTTTAAAACAATTGCAAAAGGGTAAGACTATTGTGTGAGGCTATTTTCACAATGCGGCGGGGGGCTTTAGCGGTAATGCGTCGCTAATCTTAGAGGCGCTTTACTGCTGTTAAAGCAGTGCTTTTCAGCCACTTTAACCCCCGCTAGCAGCCAAATAAAGGGTTAAAAGCACCAGCAAAGTGCCGCTGCCAAAACGCTTTGCAGGCGCTTCTGCAGTGGTGCCCATTGATTTCAAAGGCAGGGGCGGTGGAGGAACGGTGTGGACATCACTCCCGCACCGCCCGAAAGATGCTCCTTGCAGGACTTTTTCTAATGTTTTGCAAGCGTACCGCTCCAGTGTGAAAGCACTCAGGCTCTCACACTGGGGCTGCAGGGGAGGCATTTTCAGGCGCTTTACAGGTGCTATCTTTAGCCCAAAAGCTCCTGAACCCCCCCCCCCCCCCCCCCCCCAGTGTGAAAGGGTGAAGGAAAGAAAAATGGGACAAAGTAATGTCTCAAAGAAGAGCTATAGGGAGGATCAACCATGGAATGTCAAATGGAAAATAGCTACAAGTGTAAAATATGGCCACTACAAGTGTTGAATAAACATAGCAGTGAAGCCAACCCCCCCAGTATACCCAATAATAAAAACACATACAGACAAAAATGACAATGTTGTCACAATATGGTGCCAACCACAGGGCCCCACTCACACACACACACATGCAGGACCCAGCTATGAGGGGAATGAAGCTGCTAGCAAAGAGAAGGAGGCAGTGCTTGCTCTTGATCCTGATCAACAATCACTAATTACACATGCTGCATATTCAAGTATCGGACTTGTGTGGAAAGGGTCTTACTGATCAATTGATTATTCACTTGTTGCTTGGATTTTCTCTTTAACACCTACATCCTGTAATGACATGTGGTACTTCGGTGGCCTGTTGACAGCTGATGACTCATTCGTTGTTAACCGCTTCCGACCGCTGCACGACGATGTATATCAACAGAATGGCACGGGTGGGAAAAAGGGCATACAGGTACATCCCCCTTAAAAAGCTGCCCTGCAGGCGTGCGCACCGTGTTCTCCGGGACTTTGGGTCCCGCAGACTTGATGTCGACCAGGTGCCTGCGATCGTGTCACGGAGAGGTAGAACGGGGAGATGCCTTTGTAAACAAAGCATTTCCCTGTTCTGCCTAGTGTCATGACTTCACAGTTAGAATCACTCTCTATGACACACTTAACCCCTTGATCGCCCCCTAGTGGTTAACCCCTTCACTGCCAGTGCCATTTACACAGTATTCAGTGCATTTTTATAGCACTGATCGCTGTATGAATGAAAATGGTCCCAAAATAGTATCAAAAGTGTCCAATGTGTCCTCCATAATGTTGCAGTCATGATAAAAATCGCAGATCGCTGCCATTACCAATAAAAAATAATAATAAAAATGCCATAAAACTATCCCCTAATTTGTAAACGCTATAAATTTTGCGCAAACCAATCGATATATGCTTATTGTGATTTTTTATTTACCAAAAGTATGTAGAAGAATAAATATCAGCCTAAACTGAGGAAAACTTTTTTTTATATATTTTTGGGGGATATTTATTATAGCAAAAAGTAAAAAATATTGTGTTTTTTTCTAAATTGTTACTCTTTTTTTGTTTATAGCGCAAAAAATAAAAACAGCAGAGGCGATCAAATACCACGAAAAGAAAGCTCTATTTGTGGGAAAAAAAGGATGTCAATTTTGTTTGGGTACAACATCGCATGACTGCGTAAATGGTCAGTTAAAACAACGCAGTGCCTAATCACGAAAAGTGCTCTAGTCAGGAAGGGGGTAAATCCTTCCGGGGCTGAAGTGGTTAAGGACACAGTGGCTGGCTTCCCGGTGTCTTGTAAAATAGGGTCCTCCATCAGATGCTGTCCCCTGCGCACTGCGCATGCGCAGTACACAGGAGCACAGATTCCGAAAATTGCCGAGGACGAACGGCGCCTGCGCCGTGAGTCCAGGTTCTATCCCCACTATCCAAGTGGACATAGAGTTAGAATAAAAAAGAGCCGAGCGCAGCGAGGCCGAGCCCGAAGCGTGGCGAGCGAAGCTCGCCCGCGAGGGGCCCTCTAAAATTCTAAACCCTATGTCCGCTTGGATAGTGGGGCTACCTCCTCCACTCACGGCGCAGGCGCCGTTCAGCTTCGGAGATTTTCCGAAGCTTCGTCTGCTCCGTACTGCGCATGCGCAGTACGGAACGGACACATATCGATGGTCGGACTCAATTGGGCAGAACACCGGCCCACTTCTTAACAGTCAACTATGCACGATGTAGCGTGCGATGCATTGTGGGGCACTTGGCAGGCAAACATCCCGCTGAGTGCCCTGAAAATACGGATGTTCGCCAAACAGACGAACATAAAAAGTTTGGGCAGAACTTTAGCTCAGCTTGAACTGTTTGCCCAACTGTGGACAATCTTGAGGCACCTAATTTTAAAATGTAAAAAACTAAACTAATAGCTTTACATTTTGCAGAAACACACAGAGCATCCAGCATTAGAGGTAATTTATTACTACAAAGCAAATACATCTTTGCACATTGGTATGAACTAGTAATCCAATGTTTTTCTCTCTCAGTTTCTGTCTCTCACTCAACCAATGCTGATGGAGGGGGGCAAAGAGGGGCAAACAAGGATGCTGTGCATGCTCCCAAGGTCACTCTTATCAATTGATTATGTCATTGATTTATAGGAGGCCAGCGCCTTGAAGGTTGCACAATGTGGCTTTGTGTAACTAAAAGGCAGGTCCACCTGCTGGCTTGTATGCAATTTTTGGTAAATTTTTAGGTAATTTGGCACCCCTGAACAAACCTGAAGGCACTCCAGGGTGCCTAGATACCCTGGATGAAAAAGGCTATACTACACTATGATAGTGTTTGAGCCACTGTTTTTTGTCTTGCCTCAGCCTTGAGATTCCCTTCCTCTCTTGTTAGCCCTTGTACACACGGTCGGAGAATCCGTCGCAATGTGTCCTATCGGACCGTGTCATCGGATAATCCGACTGTGTGTGGTATGCATCGGACTGATTCCGTCCGAATCTCCGTCGGACCCAATTTTCCAACATGTTGGAAATATTTCCTGACCAACTGGGCCGGTCGGATCTAATCCGATCATGTGTAGAGCATTTTGATCGGACCAAGCGCCACGCATGCTCAGATCAAATTCCTACATCAAAGCTATTGGCTACTAGCCTGAATGTAGTCCCATCGTAACGAAATTACGTCATCACGTTCTGAAAGATCTGATTTTTCGCCAACTTTGTCCGACCGTGTGTATGCAACAGTTTCGGACAAGATCCGACGGACAAAATCTGACGGGCAGAATCTGATGGATTTGGTTGTGGAAATGTCCGACCGTGTGTACAGGGGCTTAGAGTTGGCTGCACCACCCCCTTTAGATCAGTATTAGCTGCATTTTAGTTGCCATGCTTAATTGGTATTGGCTACCTCTGCCATTTCTCATCATCATTTAATAATTGCTATTGTTGTATCTGACCATTATTTATTATTGGGACTGGTCTTTTTGTTTTCTACAATTATTTATTTTTTCTACAATTGCCTTTTCTCTCCCCTTACCTGAGCACTACTTTTTGTTCATTGATAGGAGATATACAAACAATATGCTTATGGTAAATCCGTGTCTGAAGGGACACATGGAGTTGCAGCTCAGCTCGGGTGCCCCCATAGCAAACTGCTTGCTATGGGGGCACTCAACAGCAGGGAAGGGCCAGGAGCAGCAAAGAGGCACCTGAGAAGAGTAGGATCTGGGCTGCCATGTGCAAAACCACTTCACGGAGCAGGTAATTATAATATGTTTGTTATTTTTTTTTTTTTATGAGACTTTACAATTACTTTAAAGGTGTATTTTACCTTCATCAACTGGGGTTTAAACCGCATCACCCTAAGAAGGCTGAGTACCTATAACAGCTTTCTAGGTGACAAGGAACAGCCGAGGATTGGTAGCTTCTACCAGTGTTAATCTGGACAAACAATTCAATTTTTTTCATTCCTATGGGCCTGTGGGCTACAGATCCCTCCATCCACACTATATAACACAGATGTATGAGGGTATTCTGACAGCCGGCACCGCTATTTGGCCAACAACTTTCCATCTGGCTTCTTACATTTTTCAATAATGCGGGAGGGTGGTGATAGGACCACCGAAGAAGCAAATTTCATCCAGATCATCAGAAACCAAAGGAAATTTGCATATTGTGTAGCCAGCTTTACCGATAAAAGTGCAGTTCCAATTCTTATTAGACATGTGCATTCGTTTTCGTCCGAATGCATTTTCGTCCGAATTTCAGCTATTTTCGTTTTCGTTTTGACAAACGATAACGAAAGCACAAAATCCGAAAAACGAAAGATCCGACATAAATAAATGCTTTATTTTCGTTTTCATTGTTACAACAGTTCGATATAGAATAGGAGATTCGACATGACTCTGACAACAATCTGTGTCTATAGAACCTGTGGTCGAATGTGCTTAACCTTACCTCTATTAGTCCAAGATTATATAGAGAAAATATTCGACAGAGAAAAAAGATTTGACAGAGAGAAAAGATTCTGCAAGTTACTGTCCTAAAAAGTGTTTGGGGACCCGGGTCCTGCCCCAGGGGACATGTATCAATGCAAAAAAAAGTTTTAAAAACGGCCGTTTTTTCGGGAGCAGTGATTTTAATAATGATTAAAGTGAAACAATAAAAGTGTAATATTCCTTTAAATTTCGTAGGGGGGGGGGGGCTTGTCTATAGTATGCCTGTGAAGGGGCGCATGTTTCCCGTGCTTAGAATTGTCCCTGCACAAAGTGTCATTTATGCAGGAAAAAAAGTCCTTTAAAATCACTCGCAGCTATTATGAATTGTCGGCTCCGGAATACAGAGAACACTCATTGAAAGTCATTGATAAAAAAATAAAAAAATAAATTTAAAAAAAAGCGTGGGGGTCCCCCAAATTCAATTACCAGGCCCTTCAGGTCTGGTATGGATATTAAGGGGAACCCTGCCTCAAATTTAAGAAAAAAATTGACGTGGGGTTCCCCCTAAATATCCATAACCAGACCCTTCAGGTCTGGTATGGATATTAAGGGGAACCCCGCATCAAATTTAAAAAAAATTGACGTGTGGTTCCCCCTAAAAATCCATACCAGACCCTTCATCCGAGCACGCAACCTGGCAGGCCGCAGGAAAAGAGGGGGGGACGAGAGAGCGGCCCCCCCTCCCTCCTGAACCGTACCAGGCCACATGCCCTCAACATTGGGAGGATGCTTTGGGGGTCTGTGACCCCTCAAAGCACCTTGTCCCCATGTTGATGAGGACAAGGGCCTCATCCCCACAACCCTGGCCGGTGGTTGTGGAGGTCTGCGGGCGGGGGGCTTATCAGAATCTGGAAGCCCCCTTTAACAAGGGGACCCCCAGATCCCGGCCCCCCCTGTTTGAAATGGTAAGGGGGTACAAAAGTACCCCTACCATTTCACAAAGAAAGTGTAAAAAATGGTTAAATAAAACAAACACACTTTTGAAAAATTCCTTTATTAAAAATAAAAAAATAAAAAAAAGATTCCAGCGGTGGTAATCCACTCTTGCTATCCAGCGACAGACGGTCATCTCTCCAGCGATGTCTCATGTCATCCAGCTCAGCGAATACATCCTTCTTCTGTCTCCTCCACAGAGACACTGCAGGCATTCCGGCGGCTGACGTTTCTTATATACGGAGGGCAGGGCCACCCGTCACCTGACCCCGCCCCCCTCTGACGTAAGGGGAAACCCGGGGTTCCCTGTGACGTAGGGGTGACCCGCACCCCTCTGATGTAACACAGGCAGGTTTCCGTTACATCAGAGGGGGGCGGGGTCACCCATACGTCACGGGGAACCCCGGGTTTCCCCTTGCGTCGGAGGGGGGCGGGGTCAGGTGACGGGTGGCCCGCCCTCCGTATATAAGAAACGTCAGCCGCCGGAATGCCTACAGGGTCTCCGTGGAGGAGACAGAAGAAGGATGGAGGATCGCTGCGCTGGATGAGATGAGACATCGCTGGAGAGATGATCGTCCGTCGCTGGATAGCAAGAGTGGATTACCGCCGCTGGAATCTTTTTTTTATTTTTTTATTTTTAATAAAGGAATTTTTCAAAAGTGTGTTTGTTTTATTTAACCATTTTTTACACTTTCTTTGTGAAATGGTAGGGGTACTTTTGTACCCCCTTACCATTTCAAACAGGGGGGGGCGGGATCTGGGGGTCCCCTTGTTAAAGGGGGCTTCCAGATTCTGATAAGCCCCCCGCCCGCAGACCTCCACAACCACCGGCCAGGGTTGTGGGGATGAGGCCCTTGTCCTCATCAACATGGGGACAAGGTGCTTTGAGGGGTCACGGACCCCCAAAGCATCCTCCCAATGTTGAGGGCATGTGGCCTGGTACGGTTCAGGAGGGAGGGGGGGGCCGCTCTCTCGTCCCCCCTCTTTTCCTGCGGCCTGCCAGGTTGCGTGCTCGGATAAAGGGTCTGGTATGGATTTTTAGGGGGAACCCCACGTCAATTTTTTTTTTAATTTGACGCGGGGTTCCCCTTAATATCCATACCAGACCTGAAGGGTCTGGTTATGGATATTTAGGGGGAACCCCACGTCAAATTTTTTCTTAAATTTGAGGCAGGGTTCCCCTTAATATCCATACCAGACCTGAAGGGCCTGGTAATTGAATTTGGGGGACCCCCACGCTTTTTTATTTATTTATTTTTTTATCAATGACTTTCAATGAGTGTTCTCTGTATTACGGAGCCGACAATTCATAATAGCTGCGAGTGATTTTAAAGGACTTTTTTTCCTGCATAAATGACACTTTGTGCAGGGACAATTCTAAGCACGGGAAACATGCGCCCCTTCACAGGCATACTATAGACAACCCCCCCCTACGAAATTTAAAGGAATATTACACTTTTATTGTTTCACTTTAATCATTATTAAAATCACTGCTCCCGAAAAAACGGCCGTTTTTAAAACTTTTTTTTCCATTGATACATGTCCCCTGGGGCAGGACCCGGGTCCCCAAACACTTTTTAGGACAGTAACTTGCAAATTAGCCTTTAAAATTAGCACTTTAGATTTTGAACGTTGGAGTCCCATAGACTTTAATAGGGTTCTAAAGTATGCTATATAGTTAGCTCCGTCGAATCTTCTTTATACATTCGACAGACACCATAAGCCTTCCAAGACAGATTCGACCGTAATTCATGTGGATTTTCGGACGAATGCAATTTTTGAACGAAAAACAAAATAAATAAAAACGAATTTCGGGAGTAACTAAATAAATTAAGTTTTCGGACGAAAACGAAATTCCGAAACGAAATATTTTACTCTGTACATGTCTAATTCTTATTTTAAAATTGAGTAAAAACTCAAAAGATGCACTTTGGCTTTGCTTTCTGCTCTATACGTTAGCCTCTTCAGTTCAAGAAGTAATCTTGTATATTTAAAGGTCTGGGATTCCCTAGCAATCTCCACCAGGATATTCCAGTCAGGTAGAAAGATGCCCATTACAGGCTACAATACTTCTGTGTTCATTGCTACCTCCTGTAACATTCACATTTAGAAAAGTTATTGTTCACATTTCATATCTGACTCTACTAAATTCTAGATTGTAGTTTACTGCTAGCCTTAAATTGCTTTGTGTCCCATGAAATTGAGCTTCATTTCAAAGAGGACAGGAAAAGCTCAACAGTTCTTGATCACATATGCTTAACCTGTTGTTGCCACAATGGTAATTCACATACACTGCTGTATTCCATACTATTATCTGAATATTTTATTATATAGACAGTGAAGGAAAAACAAATTAAAATATATCTAAAATCATTTTAAACAAGATAAATTAAGAAAATGAATTTTATTTAAAGTAAAAATATATTTTTTATAACACCTAGTTTTACCCAATTTGTTGCATGCTCTTAATTTTCTTTGATATATTCAAATGTGTGTTTTAAGCAGTAGCAGCAACAGTATAAAAACAGTGGTGTGCACCCCTGACAGTATTTTAATTTGCCCTAAAGCTTGCAATACACTAGTAATTTGAATTATGAAAGTAATTCAAAATTGTATTTGCTTTTAACATTTGATTTTGGAATGAATGGACCAGTGATGTCTCTAGGGCTGGTGTCACTCCATGTGGCAAAACATGGTGTCCCCCCTCTGCTAGCCTGCTGTGTCCTGCCGCTGTGGAGTGACAGCAGGACAGGCAGTAGGGCACCGAGCAGGCTAGCACATTAGCACGGCTCTCCCCCTTAGCCTGCCACAGTGCTACTCAGTGCAGGGACAAGGTCACCTGGCACCCAGAATAAAAATGTCAAACTGCGTCCCACCCCCCCCACACACACACACACACTTTCACAGTGAAACATTACATTTATGGAACGATTGCTGTTTGCGTGAGTGCGGGACTGGCATGTGCATTCACGTTTGCCTATGAGCACAAGGAGATGGGGGCACTTCTAAAAAAAATATTCTATCACTTTTATTGCTGTCACAAGCAATGTAAACATCCTTAAAAGCATTTGATCACACCAAGATCAGTGAGATCAAATGCTTTCTAGTTTTAAAAAAGGCATCATTTACATCTGGAGAAATTGGAAGTGATGTATGCTCACCACTTCTGGTTTCCTATATTTATAGAGGCTGACAGATCGGTTCCATCTTCTGTCTTTGTCCGCCTCTATGAACAGCTGGTAGAAGCTTTGGCTGGTTGAGAAGAACTTGCGGTGGGACAAGACAGCCTGAGAAAGCCATGGAGGACAGAGGGAGACGTCTCCTCCTGCTGCTTATAAAAGAAATCCAGTGGCTAGTTAGCCATTAGGATTGCTTTTGCAAGAGAGTCATCCATTGGCTAAAACAAAACATTACCAGGATGATGCCTGCAGTGGCAGGCATCATCCTGGTTTAACCGCTTGAAGGCCATCAACGTACCGGTACATCACTGGTCCACAAGTAGTTAACGTTATTAAAAATATGCATCAGGAAAGGGTTAATGTGCTGCCACTGGTCACTGATGCATTACTGGCTAGTGGCAGTTAATCAACCAACTTGTGCTGCAGCAGTGCCACCAGTGGCACTGTTTATTACTAACCCCTTCATGTTGCAGCAAAAAGGGGTTAATTAATTGCCATTGGTCACTGATGAATCAGTCACCAGTGGTGGCACATTATCCCCTTCATGCTGCATATTACAAATTGTTGCATTGTTAACCACCCCGCCCCCGCCCCCCCCAGGAGTTAACCATTCTAGCTTGTTTACAGAATAAGGTACACATTATTACACTGTCTGTCTATGCAAAGGAGGTTTTGCCAGCCAGCCTAATGCCTTACTTAGGTTTGCATAAATCCTCAGATTGAAGTTTTTTTCTCTCATTTTGTCAATAATCCAAAGAACATCCCCAAATGCTTGTAATATACAGCCATTCATTCCAAACTGCACGCAGCTGTTCTATGCTTGTAGACCATCATTGGTGTAGTGTCTGGAAATCATGGTTTACGGAAATGTTAACCTATTTTGTAAATGCTAGCTGCCTGGCTGTCTTCCTGAACCACTATTCACTAGTCAAATACAAGTATGCAGATAAGGCCTTTTGAGATTTCTCTCTCATTCTTTGATAATTTCAGGTCAAAGATTAAAGCCCAATTGCAAGGGCTGAATGTTTGTTCCTCTTTATGGGAAGGGAAAAGTCGTTTTACATACCCAATCCTCTGCTCCTCTGGCAGGAAGCTCTCCCCCATGCTGTGGTGGTGAACTGCTGCTCAGTGTTTTCACATCCAGTGCAGGGCTGTGGGCTCTGCATCAGTCTTGGTGAAGTCAGAGGATCTTGGACCACCAGATTGCAGAAGGTACTCTGATGGTTTAAGTCCACCAAAGCATACTGTGTCTAGCAACAGAGAGAAGTCTGCTGGAAAGGAGAATCAGATCAGTAAAACTAATTTTCCAAGTCTCCTATACATAAAAAAGCATTTAACATTTGCACTGCATTTGCAGCCCCACTACCAGTGGGTCCTAATGAAACCTGGCTTTTTCAACAGTAGTTAAGATGCTTATAATGGCACATACACACGATTGGACTTTCCGGCAGACTTGGTCTGGTGGACCAGAGTCCGTCGGACAAGTCGATCGTGTGTGGTCTCCAGCAGGCTTTTTCTTCCCAAAAGTCCGGACTCTGCTTTTAGCAGACAATCCGTTCATCTGTGTGCTAGTCCGATGGACTAAAACTGACCCTAGGGCAGCTATTGGCTACTGGTTATGAACTTCCTTATTCTACGTCATCAACTTCGAATCCGTCGGACTTTTGGAGTGATCGTGTGTAGCCAAGTCCGTTCTTTTGAAAGTCCGGCGGACCTCAGCTGCAAAGTCTGTTGGATTGTCCGCCAGACCAAGTCCGTTGAAAGGTCCGGTCGTGTGTACGCGGTATTACTCTCACTACCTATTAACTCTTTTTTAAAGCCAGCTATGGCTGACTACTCTCATTATAAATAATACAAAAAAAGTTAAGTTGTACATAAATATATCATTAAAAAAATAAAATAAATTAAATAGCTAAATGAAATTGGTCAGCACACAGCATGCTTGAATATATAATAGCAAAAGGTAAACTTACAGGTAAGGAAGAAAAAATATATATATATATTTTTTAGCGCAGCTCCTTATAGTTGATAAACTTACAGGTAAACTGAACTCTGGGTATGATTTTTTTATTTATTTTTTGTTTTGTTTTGTTACATGGTCCAGCTTGTACTGATGTAAGTATGCATATTTCATACTTGATGGACCGCTGTGGAAACTAACAATCACTGTAGTTGTTGGCACTAGCACAGTGATTGCCTCTATCTTCCCGGTGGCACAATAGCCTTTCATAGAACATCTTTTTTTTAAATGAACATAAAACATTCTCTGATTGGACAAGGTGGAGATCATAAGGTATGCACAAACAAAAATATTGCGCTTGGGGCAAAACCTAAACGCTGCAACTAAAAACCATCAAATATCAATACAGTACGTTCACGATCGGAGTCCACTTTTGTTTCCCCTTCCCTTCGTTCGCGTCCGGGCGACCCGAGCGTCTTATGTCTTACTACAGGTTTGCTCACTGAAGAACCTTCGTATATGATAACCTAACGGAGAGCTTTGCATAACTCCGAAAATTAACTGTGATTGGACGGCCACCCTGCCTATCTGCTTTGTGTCGACCGAGAGGAAAGCAGGACGATCGACTGGTTCCGGAATCCTTTGGCCCGTGTCGGTAATCTTGGGAAGATCCGTACGTACTCACACCCTCAGCGGCGTGTGAGAAAGAAGTACGCATCTGTGATCCCTGCAGAGAGTTTGTCTGCCAGCGCTAATGACTCCGTTGGTCGGGAGTCCATCCATTGCGGTAAGAGTCCAACTTTTTTCCGGTCTGGAAGTGATATTGGCAAAACCAGGAAGTTTTCATCAAACCTTTGAGAAGGACTGATTTCCCTGTTCGCTATTATTTGGGGACTTTAGTTATATCCAGGATTCTTTTCATACAAGGACTTTTTTTGATTGAATTTCTTACATGGTGTATTTTTTTTGATTCATGTTTTATATATAATCTACATTGGATTTCATTACTCTTTACACTATGGAGATCATAAGGTCACTGTTCCACCTTTCCACCTCATCTAATCAAAGTACATTTTGTATTCTTTCAAAGAAATCAAGGTGATCTGTGAATGGTGGAGGAGCTGAACAAGCAACCCACTGTGGTCAGTATGCAATGGGGAAGGCACAGGACCTGGAAGATAGCAGTACTTACTAGGGCTGAGCTTAGTGCTCATCTAGGGAGTTCACAATGAGAAAAGTTGACAGCTTCCAGCCATCAATGTTTTCTAAAGAAACAGTGGCTGCTTGCAGCTGCTGCATCCTTAACAACCACTGATATCACCTGGCCCATTCATTTACATGGCCAGGAATCCCCAGCCACATGAGCAAATGGATGAGGAATATTTTACATCTTTGTTTAAATATTGCCATAGTTGGGCAACAACATTTCCAAACCAAACCTGATTCTTATTCTATTGTGCATTTAAAATTCAGATGCTTTGCTGACAATCTATCTACAGTATCTCACAAAAGTGAGCACACCCTCACATTTTTGTAAATATTTTATTATATATTTTCATGTGACAATACTGAAGAAATTACACTTTGCTACAATGTAAAGTAGTGAGTGTACAGCTTGTATAACAGTGTAAATTTGCTGTCCCATCAAAATAACTCAACACACAGCCATTAATGTCAAAAACCTCAACAAAAGTGAGTATACCTCTAAGTGAAAATGTCCAAATTGGGCCCAATTAGCAAATTTTCCTCCCCGGTGTCATGTCACTCATTAGTGTTACAAGGTCTCAGGTGTGAGTGGGAAGAAGGTGTGTTAAATTTGGTGTTATTGCTCTCACACTCTCATACTGGTCACTGGACGTTCAACATGTCACCTCATGGCAAATAACTATCTGAGGATCTGAAATAAAGAATTGTTGCTCTACATAAAGATGGCCTGGGATATAAAAAGATTGCCAAGAGCCTGAAACTGAGCTGCAGCATGGTGGCCACGACCATACAGCTGTTTAACAGGACAGGTTCCAATCAAAACAGGCCTCGCCATGGTCGACCAAAGAAGTTGAGTGCACATTCTCAGCATCATATCCAGAGGTTGTCTTGGGGGAAATAGACGTATGAGTGCTGCCAGCATTGCTGCAGAGGTTGAAGGGTGGGAGATCAGTCTGTCAGTGCTCAGACCATATGCCGCACACTACATCAAATATGTCTGCATGGCTGTCATCCCAGAAGGAAGCCTTTTCTAAATATGATGCACAAGAAAGCCCACAAACAGTTTTCTGAAGACAAGCAGACTAAGGACATGGATTACTAGAACCATGTCTTGTGGTCTGATGAGAACAAGATAAACTTATTTCGTTCAGATGGTGTCAATCGTGTGTGGCGGCAACCAGATGAGGAGTAGAAAGACAAGTGTGTCTTGCCTACAGTCAAGCATGGCAGTGGGAGTGTCATAGTCTGGGGCTGCATGAGTGCTGCCGGGAACTGGGGAGCTACAGTTCATTGAGGGAACCATGAATGCCAACATGTACTGTGACATACTGAAGCAGAACATGATCCCCTCCCTTCGGAGACTGTTGTTAAAGAAGCTGAGAGTAAAGATAATGGACTGGCCAAGCATGTCTCCAGACCTATACCCTATTGAGCACCTGTGCAGCATCCTCAAACGGAAGGTGAAGAAGCACAAGGTCTCTAACATCCACCAGCTCTGTGATGTTGCCATGCAGGAGTGAAAGAGGACTCCAGTGACAACCCGTTAATCTCTGGTGAACTCTATGCCCAAAAGGGTTAAGGCAGTACTGGTGTCACAAATGTCACGTCTACCCGAGTGCAAGTGGACAGACACTATAGCTAGCTACTGTGTGCTTCATCTATAGCAGCCCCCTTTCCCTTAAAAAAAGCAGGCCTACCGGTACTTGGTTGCCCTTAAGACTTATACACAATGCTATAGTGCCTGGCCACCACACCAAGGCAGACGCGAACAGAGCAATCAACAGACTACTTGCAGTTTAGCAGACAGATAGCGTGGTTGGCAGTCCAGGTAAAGGGCAGGCTGAGTTTAGGGAATAGTCCAATATCCAATCCAATAACAGTTCAGGCAAAAGGCAGAACGAGTTCAGGGAATAGTCCTATATCTTATCCAGGTCATACACAGGTAAATCCAGATTAACAAAGCAGGGCAGACAAATGGGAGGCTTGATCAGGAACAATGCAGGTATACTGTCTCTATCACAAGCAAGGGATAGAGTGTTCAGTTTGCTTATATCAGGTGACTGACCAGTTCAATCCCCTTTCAGGTGAACACAGACAGGAGGAATAAAACAGCCAACACCCAGATGGTGGAATGGGGAGTAGGAGCACTTAAGTGATCCTGACATTACCCCCCCCCTCCACTGAGGAGGGGCCCCAGACCCTCAAAGGTAAGCTGGGCATCCAGCACAGGACCATCATATTGGGTAGAGGTCAGTGGATCTATGAGGTCCAGCTGGTTAGCAGGGGACATATCACAGGGGTCAAGCCGGAAAGCTGAAACACAAGCGGAATACAGAGAGCCCTGAAAAAAAGGTTGAAAGCCCGACCTGGCCAAATGAGGCAGCTTATGCAAAGGGTGGCTTGAACCTCTTAGACCGATCAGAATGGGTGTAGTAGAAGTAGGGTAAGTCCAGGTTACCGAAAGCCCTGAATAAGAAAAAGCAGGAGGCTCAATGGACGTGGGCCGAATCAGCACAATTGATACAGTGAATTGCATCACCAGAAAGTCCTGAATGAGAAAAAAACATGAAGTTCAATGGGCATGGGTGGATATGCATAGGTGGATGCATGCTGCTGTATAGACAGCACAGACTTCCTCCCTGCCAACCTTGTTTTTTCCTGTAGTCTGAGAGACAGAGAAAATATAGAGTGCTTTAATAGCATCCCTAAAAGCGGAACAGGAACTAATTTGCATATACAGGAAATATTATACATGTAACAACTGTAAATAATGATGGGAGAGAGGCCTTGGGATATTGTTGCAACCATCAAGGTCTCAGCTAGGACTAGCTGGGGACCCTATCCGAGAAAGAGAAAGAAATACACTGGGTCAGCATTTGAACCAAAGAGCCAGAAGATCCAACATAAGAAGGTACTTGATCCAGCTGCTGAAAGGAGAAGTGAACTTTGGGGGTTTCACACTTAAAGACCAGGTGCAGCCAGGAGTTGTGCAAGATGATCGGACGTACGCCATATTTCAGAGAATGAGCTTAGTATCACCAGGAGCCATACAAGACAGCCAGGAGTGGTACTATTACTACCACCACTACTACTAGCCAGTGGCGGCTGGTGAAGTTTTAAGATGGGGGGGCGCTAGACCACGCCCACCCTTTTGACCCATCCCACTTCTCATAAGCCCCACCCATTATAGAATCCACCAACTCCGTCCCCTGTAGTACATCATATACAAGGCTCTACATTATACACAGGGCTCTATACTTCATATACCAGGCTCTACATTATAGACAGGGCTCTGTACATCATATACCAGGCTCTACATTATACACCAGGTTCTAATGACACATCAATATGTCTGACAGCCCAGCCACACTCCTCGTTCACCAGAGAAAAAAAAACAGGAAACACAAAAAAGGTGTTTGGGAAACAGCAATAGGCAGAGGTCACCGCAGACAATGAAGTACAAGAAAGCCTAATAAAATAAAACAAATACAGTCATCACATTTAGTGACTGCAATAATGCAATATCTTACATGTTTGCCTTTGGTGGTGGGATCAGAGGGATGGTGATGATCAGAGACAGAGGGATGGAGGTGGGGTGGGGAGTTGGATCAGTGGTGGGTGGGATGGGATCAGGGACAGAGGGATGGATCAGGGACAGAGGGGTGGTGGGATGGATCAGGGACAGGGGGATGGTGGGTGGGATGGATCATGGACAGAGGTATGGGTGGGTGGGATGCATCAGGGACAGAGGGATGGGTGGATGGATCAGGGACAGAAGGATGGTGGGATGGATCAGGGACAGAGGGATGGGTGGGTGGGATGGATGGGTGGGATGGATCGGGGACAGAGGGATGGATGGGTGGGATGGATCAGGGACAGAAGGATGGTGGGATGGGTCAAGGACAGAGAGATGGTTGGTGGGATGGATCAGGGACAGAGAGATGGTGGGTGGGATGGACCAGGGACAGAGAGATGGTAGGTGGGATGGATCAGGGATAGAAGGATGGTGGGATGGATCAGGGACAGAGAGATGGTGGGTGGGATGGATCAGGGACAGAGATATGGTTGGTGGGATGGATCAGGGACAGAGAGATGGTCGGTGGGATGGACCAGGGACAGAAAGATGGTAGGAGAGATGGTAGGTGGGATGGATCAGGGACAGAAGGATGGTGGGATGGATCAGGGACAGAGAGATGGTATGTGGGATGGATCAGGGACAGAAGGATGGTGGGTGGGTGGGATGGATCAGGGACAGAGAGATGGTGGGTGGGATGGATCAGGGATCAGGGACAGAGAGCTGGTGGGTGGGATGAATCAGGGACAGAGGGATGGTCGGTGGGTGGGATGGATCAGGGATCAGGGACAGAGAGCTGGTGGGTGGGATGAATCAGGGACAGAGGGATGAATCAGGGACAGAGAGATGGTGGGTGGGATGAATCAGGGACAGAGGGATGGGTGGGTGGGGGGAGGCTTCATATGGGCTGTGTGTTTAACAAGAGCCTCCACTGACACTGCCAAACCGAGACACAGCAACACCAGTGGAGATAATAGAAGCACTGATGATCAGCACTTGTTAAACACACAGCCCGTGTGAAACCTCCCCCTCCATCCATCCTGTAGAAATAAGGAGACCAGCCTTGTGTGATCGTCAGTGATTCTAATATCTCCACTGGTGTTGCTGTGCCTCGTTTGGTTGTCAGTGGAATCATTGAGCTCTGCCACCCCTCCTGCGGATTTCCAGCATCTACCTTGTTGTTGAGTTTCATAGCGGCAAGTGCAGGAGTTCACTCCTCCGCTCCTCCGCTCGGCGCACTGGTCTGACACAGGGGAAAACCGGAAGTGACAGACTAACTAGTCTGTCACTCAAAGCACATAGCATAGTAAACCTATGGGCGCCGGGCGGATGCAGATCGGCACTTTTCATTGCGCCACAAGGCGGGTTAAAACCCCACAAATGAAGCGCCGCGTCTGTAATCGTGTGATTGCGTTGACGTGGCGCTTCACATAGTGCACTGTGTCCAGCGCTGCACTGTGTCCGGCGCTCATACACGGTGCATTTAAGGACTTTTTTCTAATTTTTTTTTTTTAAAGGGCCATTTAAAAAAAAAAAAATCAATCAAAATCAATTTTTTTTTGTGACTGCCTGGAGGGGGGGGGGGGGGGGGCGGCGCCCGGGCGCCCCCTATGGACGGGCCGCCACTGCTACTAGCAGGACAAAGTACATTACAGCCTAATTTGTATGTGACACAGTGTTTAACCTGTATAGAGCAGCCAGAAGTTTAGCAATCCTTCAGTTCATTAAGTTCTTCAGTTTCTTCAGTTTCTGCAGTTCGAGGTATCCCATGCTCTCATTTCTATTCAATTTCAACTAAAAATAAAACCCCCTAGACAGATTTTTTAGTTGTAATACTAATACAGACCTGGCTTTAGGTGTTTTTGTGTGGGATGCAATGAAACATTTTGCATCCTTCTTAACGCTGGATTATCACAATAATGCTGGCTTGAATGAGCCAGTGATACTGCAACTTCAGAACTGCATAATTGTTCAAACAAACTAACAGGAACTGAGGATTATGATGACAGCCAGGCAACAAGCATGATCTGGAAAAAAGCAGCTGTGCAAGAGACTTAGGGGTTGATTTACTAAAGCAAATAGACTGTGCGCTTCGCAAATGCAGTTGCACCTGAGCTTTGTAAATGCAATAATGCTCTGCTGACTTCCATCTTCCAATCAGTTGCAAGCAAAAATATTTTTTTTTCCTTGCATGTAATTGGGTATTCTTTGCAAAGTGAAGCTTTGCCCTATTTACTTAGCTCTGGGGCAACTGCACTTGCAAATTGAACAGTCTATTTGGCTTTAGTAAATCCACCCCACTGGTTTCTGTCTTAATAAATGCAAAATGGAAGCCCATTCTCACATAATAATGCTGTCTAAACTTCTAATCTATCCTGTATTTTTTCCCCTGTATTTTTCCCCTTCAAGAATGTATATGCTCTATTAAACAATAAAACTTGAAAAGCAGCGCATACATTTGCATACATTTTATTAGTTATGCTCCTTATTTTTATTAGATTTTTTTTAAAACGACTATAAAACATAACAATATATAATTAAAATATAATAGTGCTAAAAATATACTAAAGATGAGTCACCATAAAACAGGAGAAAATTAGCAATATGACTTCTATTCAACCAGTTACATGTTAGATTTCTTTTGTAACTAAACCTTGAAAATAATGTCTGCAGTCTAATTGGTTGCTAGAGGCTCTGGGTTCTTTTCTCTTTTTTTGCCCTTGGTTTTTCCAACAAAAGCACAATTAAATATTCCATATTATTGAATATTGAGTGTTCCATTTTTAATGGGTACTTTGCAAAATGGTTTACATATTAGCTTAAGAATATACCTTCAGTTTCATAGGGTTCAAATATCATAAGCTTGTCCTTCTCTAATAGCTGGTTACAAAGGAATCGCATCTGTAGGAGCAGTGTGTAATATAGGCATTGGCCAGAAGATGGGGCCGTTGTTTGTCCTAAAACAAGCACCTTTTCTGTGTTCGGAGCGATTGCACACAGTTCCTTTGTACATTAGGATTTTTTCTATTATCACTTCTATGTTACCATATGAAACAATTTCACAACTAATCAGGAAGAAAAATGTTACATAGAGCAGGTAAGGATTCTTATCTCTATACAATAAGGTATCATTTCTTTATGCGATACAGCCTAGATGAGCTTAAAGTAGTACTAAAAGCAACATTAAAATCACATATATGATGCAGTCTGTCACTAGCATTAACAAAGCAGTCTTTGTTTTTCTGAGTACCCCCTAAAACCTAGATTTACCACCTGTTGATCCCACCAGTAAGTCTGTTATTTTCCAGCTTCCTTCAAAAGACCAAGCTATGCGGTAAAAGTGGAAGTTAGAGGGTTGAGACAAACAATTTACCAATGATAGGGGTGCTTGCAATGGTCAGATTTTATTCTTTTAGTTAAAATCTTTATCCCAAAAGGAAAAAAAATGTTTTTGTAACTGCTTAAAAAGTATTATCTGGAGTTTTAATTTGTTAGTCACTTATGCAAAGTGGATCTAAATCTACTATTGCATCTAATACTACCCTCTACAGATATTTCTGCTGTCCAGAGTGTCTCTGGTTTACCTCCATAGGTAGAGGAGCCACCCAAAAGCTGGGTATACACTTTGAGATTTTTTGTTCAACCAGAGGGCAGAATAAAAAAAAGTAACAATTTTCTGCATCCACACAAGGATCTCCCCTGCTTTGCTGATGTATTCTGACATCCGGAACTCCTCCCTCCTTCCTCAATCAGAATCAGAATACCCTGATCAGCTCTGCAGACATTGGCTGCAGCAGCTGATGAAGTTTCCAGCAGGACTGTTTGACAGACAACAGTCTAATGATCAGCTTCTTTTGGGCAGAGATGGCTACACCCATATCAAAATTTGACCAGTTCCTGCTGAACTGGCTGAATTTCAATATGTGTATACATAGCTTAAAGTGATTGTAAAGTCTTGTTTAAAGAAAAACATGTTATACTTACAGCAGTGGATTTGCACAGAGCAGCCCAGATCCTTCTCTTCTCGGGTGCCTCTTTGCTGCTCCTGGCCCCTCCCTCCTGTGGAGTACCCCCAAAGCAAGCAGCTTGGTATGGGGCACTCAAGCCGAGTCACAGCTTCATGTGTCCATTTAGACAAGGAGCCCGACCTGGCCCTGCCCCCTCTCTTTTTTACTGCGGCACAATGGCACCGCGGCCTGAAATCCTGTACCTGTACAGGAAGCGCTCTCGCCGCTAGGAGGCGCGCCCGCGTGCCCCCATCGCACTCGCAACCATCATATTCGACCCAGAGTCGATCAATCTTCAGGTCCAGGCCAATGATTTACGGCCTAGACCTGCTGATCGGTTCTGGCGAATGAAATCCTTACCCTGCCTGTAAGTGTAAACACAGGCAGGGAAAGTGATGTTATCTCCCCTCATGGAGCTCTTTTCGTTCCAGACAGAGGAGAGGAGGCATCTCACAGTAAGTTGCATTAACACTAGGCTATCACCAGTACACGTAGGCACACTTGTCACCCACCAATCACCCCCTGATCCCCCCCCCCCCCCAAGTTAACCCCTTCACTCAATGTCACAGTGTCACCCAGTACATTTGTCAGATTTTTCACTGATCACTGTACTGGTGTCATTTGTGATACTAATCAGCATTAGAGCAGTTAGTGGTAGGCCTAGGTAGCTTTAGGTTACCCTCTAATAAAGGTTTAACCCCTTGATCATCCCTGTCACCAGTGATCACTGTATTAGTGTTAAGGGTAATGCTGGTTAGTTAGTTATTTTTTTATAGCGTCAGGGTACATTATAAAGGGTATATTACCTAAATAAAGGTTTAACCACCTGATCACCCGGCGGGTGATATCAGTTAGATTTTAGCATCAGTTAGGGTCTGCGCCACCTAAGGCAGCGTCAGATTAATGCCAGTAACGCTAACACCCACGCATGCACCATACACCTCCCTTAGTAGTATAGTGTCTGAATTGATCAATATCTTTGATCTGATCAGATCTATACTAGCGTCCCCAGTAGTTTAGGGTTCCCAAAAATGCAGTGTTAGTGGTATCAGCCCAGATTGCTGCTAGCACCTGCCTTTAGCCCCTCCACCCAGCCCAGCCCTTCCAAGTGCAGAATCAATCGATCACTGTCAGTTACAAAACACATAACTGCAGCGTTAGTAGAGTCAGGCCTGATCCCTACGAAAACAAACAGTTTTGGTAGCATTTGAAGCAGTCGCTGATAGTCAGGTGCTCTTTTTTCCTGTGAGTCTCACTAGTTGTACCAGTAAATTTAGAGGCCAAAACGTCCAATTGAAGGTACACTAGTGAAGAGACCTACACGTTTCTGAGCATGACAGAATATGATCCTGTAGATAGTTGCGGCACCCTGGCAGATAGATTTGGCGACGGAGTAGTGGTCCCTGCCAAGGTCAGGTATAACTGACCCCATTCTTCTGATGTTGTTGAGGTGCAAGTACCGCAGGGATCTCTTCTGGAACAGAGAGCCAGTACTAGTGCCACTCATCCTTCTGGTGAACTGGCAAGCACCAGAAGCCTAGTACATCCTAGTCGTACATCCAGCACTGCAGTAACACTTGGTGACGTGGCGAGTCCCATAAATTCAGTTCAAGCTGGTGAGGTGGCTAGCACAAGTAGTGTCCCACAGCCACCAAGAAGAAAAAGACAGGCCAATCAATCCCATAGTGCACTTCCAGCTGCATTTGCCAATTTTAATTGAGAGCCCACCACTTCTGCAGCACCGTACTTCCCCAAACCCAGAATTCAGGTGGAAGCAGTTGGTTTTACGTCACTTGATTTATATTCGCTGATTTTCATGGAAGATCTCTATAGTTCTATTGTGGTACCAAAGCAATTTGTATGCTGGTCAATTCATCGCCGCTAATCCCCAGTTGACCCTTGCCAGAGATTGGAGACTTATTACAGTCTCTGAATTTAAGACCTTTCTGGGCTAATCCCTCCTCATGGGCATATCTAAAAAAAGGGAGTTGCGGTCATATTGGTCCACTGACCCAATTCACCATATGCCCGCGTTCTCAGCCTCCATGACCAGGACACGATACAAGCAGATTTTGCAGTTCATGCATTTCAATAACAATGCACCGAGGATGACTTCAGTCATCCTCAGGGTAACCCTGGATACGATCGGCTCTACAAAATTTGGCCCCTCGTAAAACATTTCAACCAACAGTTTGCAGCATGGTTTACTCCCGATAAAATTGTCTACATTGATGAGTCCCTGATTATGTTTTCTAGCTGCTTGTTATTTAAACAGTATTTTCACAGCAAGCATGCCAGATATGGGATCAAGATGTATAAGCTCTATGACAGGGCAACAGGCTATACATATAGTTTCATGGTTTATGAGGGAAGAGATAGTTACACAGAGCCAGAGAACTGCCCAGACTACATAGGGAGCACTGGTAAGATTGTGACTTGGTGTCACCCTTATTCGGAAAGGGGTACCACTTGTATGTTGACAATTATCACACAAGTGCCGCTTTTTAGTCACTTGTTGAATCATGGAATTGGCGCATGTGACACTGTGCGATCTAATCGTCGGGGGCTTACCCCAGTGGCTTGTAGATTCCCATCTTGGGTTGGGGGAGAGAGCCTGCTTGAGATGCAATAATTTGCTCGCTTTGAAGGGGAGGGAGAATGTTTTCATTCTGTCCTCCCTTCATGCAGACATGACAGTCCAAATTCAAACAGCAACTGGTATTGTGGAGAAAGCCCTCTGTGTCCACGAATACAACCTTAATATGGGAGGGGTGGACCTCAAAGACCAGTTGATGGTGCCGTACTTAATTGCCCATAAGGCCAGATGCTGGTACAAAAAAGTGTCTGTATACTTATTCCAAGTGGCTCTGCTGAACACTTATGTGCTATACAAAGCTTCAGGAGGAACTGGATCCTTCCTTAAATTCCAGGAAGAGATTATCACAGCTAGGGATGAGCCGAACACCCCCCGGTTCAGTTTGCACCAGAACTTTCAAACGGACCGAAAATTAGTGCGAACTTTAGAACCCCATTGAAGTCTATGGGACTCAAACGTTCGAAATAAAAAGTGCTAATTTTAATGGCTAATATGCAAGATATTGTCCTAAAAAGGGTTTGGGGACCTGGCTCCTGCCCCAGGGGACATGGGTCTATGCCTAAAATGTTTTTAAAAACACTGGGCCTTAGGCACTGGTGCTGATGCCACGACACTGCAACCTCTCCCATATACTCTAGTTGTAGTGCAGGAATGAGCCCTGCTGCAAAGCATTGCATCAAAAATTGTAAATACACGCCCCTGTTAAACAGGGGCTGAAAAATTGGGCTGGTGGCATCACCCAGAACCAAAAATGTTCTTCCAAGATATCAGCGGAGGAGGAAGAGGATAGACAGTCAACATAACAGGACAGTCACTCAGCATCAGCATAGGCAGTCTTGAAGGGATGTGATATTTCAAAAAAAATTATTCGGTTACATCAGCTTCAGGTGCTTGGTAGCTGTGGGTAATCCAAGACTGATTCTTCTTTATGAAGGTCAGTCGATCAACCGAGTCGGTGGACAGGCGCACCCTGTGATCGGTAACAAAGCAACCAGCAGCACTGAAGGTGCGTTCAGAAAGAACGCTGGATACAGGACAGGCCAGTAGCTCAATTGCATACTGTGCAAGCTCTGGTCAGTGATCCATCCTCAAGACCCAGTAAGCCAGAGGATTTTCAGTGGGAAAGGTGTCCAAGTCTGACCTTGCCCCTAGGTATTCCGGCACCATGTAAATCAGACGCTGGCGATGGTTGCTGGAACCGATCATATCTTGGGGCTGCGGACTAAAAAATTGTCTGAACGCATCGGTCAGACGGCCACCTTCTCCACCACTCCTTCTGACCGATGCCTCAACAACACATTGTCCAGAACCAGGAGTTTGTAACCTCCCAGTCTCTAGGAACACGTTGCACAGACCTTTCTGCAAGGCCTCCCAGAGATGTCTCATGCTCTGCTCCCTCTGCAATGGCAAGATAAGGTCCGCAACCTTACCCTTGTACCGTTGATCAAGGAGAGTGGCCAGCCAGTAATGGTCCCTCTCCTTGATCCAAAGAATATGAGGATCCTTCCGCAGGCTTTGCAGGATCAGGGAGGTCATGCAGCGTAGGTTAGCTGAGGCATTCGGTCCAGAGTCCTCTGGGTCACTAAGGACAACCTGATCCGCAGCTCCTCCCAGCCACGTGCAAGTCCACGGGTTTCTTGGGACTGTAAATCAACCCTACAAGTCTGCTGTTGAGTTCCACTTGGTGGTAATGTCACATATAAGGCAGTTCTTGGGCAGGTTCAACTCCTTTTGGAGCTCAGCCAGCCGAGCACAGGCATTAAATGATCGGCGGAAATGCACACAGACTTTCCTGGCCTGCTTCAGGACATCCTGTAAGCACGGGTACCTGCCCAAGAACCGCTGGACCACCAGGTTAAGGACGTGAGCCACACAGGGCACATGGGTCAGTTGTCCCCATCAGAGGGCGGAGAGGAGGTTGGTGCCATTGTCACAAACCACCAATCCTGGTTTAAGCTGGCATGGCATCAACCACCTCTTGACCTGCCCCTGCAGAGCTAACAAAATATCTTCCCCAGTGTGGCTCCTGTCCCCCAAACAAACCAGCGCAAGCACGGCATGGCATCGTTTTGCCTGCGTACTTGCGTAGTCCCTTGACCGCCTACGGAGAACAGCTGGTTCCGAGGACAGAGCACTGGAAGAGACCATGGAGGAAGAGAAGGGGGTGGAGGAGAGAGGTGTGTCACAACCAGTAGTAGCATTTAGGAGGCGTGGAGGAACAACCTCCAACACTACTGCACCTTGTCCTGTATCCTTCCCAGCTGCCAGAAGAGAGACCCAATGGGCTGTGAAAGACAGGTAACGTCCCTGTCCATGCCTGCTGGACCATGAGTCAGCGGTAATATGCACCTTACCGCTGACTGCCCTGCCCAGCTAAGCAAGGACATTGCCTTCCACATGCCGGCAAAGAGCTGGAATTGCCTTTCGTGAGAAAAAGTGGTGTTTGGGGACCTGCCACTGAGGAACCGCACATTGCACAAACTCACGGAAGGGGGCCGAGTCTACTAACTGAAAAGGTAGCAGTTGAAGTGCTAGCAATTTAGCCAAGCTAGCATTCAACCGCTGGGCATGTGGATGGCTGGGAGTGAACTTCTTTCTATGGTCCAGCAGCTGGGGCAGGGAAATTTGCCTGCTACAATCGGACATGGGTGTACTGCTAGCAGAGTGCCCGCAAACACTTGTCTGTGACACACCTAATTCTACACCTTCATTCCTCTCAGCGCAGGTTTCAGAGAGGACTGAAGGTCTAGTGGGGTTGGAGATCCCAGCTGATGAGGAGCAAGGAGAGGTCTGCTTTGTTCTTTCATGTGGGTCTTTGAGGTACTCTTGCCAACGAGCTGCATGGCAGGTCAACATATGTCTGGTCAAGCATGTGGTGCCCAAGCAGCTGATGTTTTGGTCACACGATATATGCTTAAGACATATGTTGCAAATAGCAGCGGTGCGATCTGATGCACTCGTCTCAAAAAAGCCCACACCAAAGAACTTTTAGAATAACGCGCAGAGGCAGCGCCCTGCACGGGCGGAGCTCTGCGGTGCGATTCAGTCAGTGTACTGCCCCTAAGCTGGCCCCCGGAGGGCATCCTGCCTCATTGGAGATGTGCTTCCTCCTCCTCCTCCTCCTTTCTCCTACCAGGCACCCACGTGGAGTCAGTGCCCTCATGTCAATAACTTGGTAGGAGGCCGAGATGCTGGGAGGGCTCCCCTTGCGGCTCAGCGCAGCACACCACTGAAGGTGCAACAGCAGGTGTGGTGCCCACAGAAGCACGGGTGCCGGGATGCTGGAGACAGGTGTGCTTGGAAGGTCCAGGAGACAAAGTCCAATGGAATAACTGAATAGCGAAGCCGGGAGCCAGATCAGGGGTCATTCACAGAGAGACAGTCCAGGATCAGAATGACCTAAGGTCAGCTGCGTCTTAGTACAGTGAGCAGGATAAGCAGAGTCCAATAGCCAGGCCGGGATCAGATGCTGGGAGCAGGCAGGAAGTAGTCAGGTGCAAGCCAAAGGGTCAAGCCAGAGGATCGGGAAGAACAGGTCAAAGCAAGCCAGGTCGGTACATAGGAGATCAGATCAGCAGATAATACAGGGCACAGGAACACAGGGTGAGCTGAAGACAAACCAGCAACTGCAGACACTAGCAGACTTCCTTATATAGTCCCATGTGACCTGCTGGTAGAGATACTGGGTCCTAAAGCCCTTCTCCTGCCAGAGATGTTGGGTCCTAAAGTCCTTCTCCTGCCAGAGAGGCTGGGCCCTAAAGTCCTTCTCCTGCTGTTGATTCCCTGACAGTGCCCCCCCCCACCCTGACGGGCAGCCTCTGGATGCCTATTTGGGCCATTTTCTCAGGGTATTTGGCCCAAAACTCTATGATGAATCAAGGGGCATGTACATTGGCCTCAGGTTCCCATGAGCTCTCCTCGGGTGGATACCCTTTCCATTTAAATAAGAACTGAATTGTCCTACCTCTCCGTCGACAGTCAAGGATGGATTCCACTTCAAATTCAGTCTCGTCTACCAGGACCGGAGGTGGGGGTAATTCTTCTCTCCCTGGAAAAGAACTAGACATGGCATGTTTAAGTAGTGCAACATGAAAAACAGGGTGGATCTTATAAGATTCAGGTAAGGCAAGTTCGAAGGCTACTGGATTTATTTTGCGTTTAATTTCAAAAGGACCAACGAACTTTGGCCCCAACTTTTGGGATGGACATGGCAGTTTGAGGTTTGCAGATGAGAGCCACACTTTGTCCCCCACTTTAAAGGCAGGGTTTCCTCTTCTTTTCTTGTCATATTGCTTCTTATACCCTTCTTGGGCTTTCCGCATTGTGTCCTGGAGAATTTGATAATTGGTTTGAATGAAATTTATTCTGTCCTGAACTGCCGGAACTGAAGATTCGGGGATGATATTGGGTAGAAATGAGGGGTGGTAGCTATAATTCGCCCAGAAGGTTGGTAGCAGCGTGCACAGAGTTATTGTATGCGAACTCCGCACAGGGCAATAATGAAATCCAATCATCTTGAGAAAAGGAACAAAAACATCTTAGATACTGTTCTAGCGTTTGGTTAGTCCTTTCTGTTTGACCATTGCTCTGGGGGTGGTAGGCTGTGGAAAAACATGTTTCAATTGAAAGCAATTTGTAAAGGTTCCTCCAGAACCTAGAGGTGAATTGAACACCTCTATAGCCCCGTACACACTATCAGATTGTCTGCTGAGTTTTTCCTTCAGATTTACCAAAACCATATAATATGAGGTCAAACCTTAGGAGTTTCAATGTGTATGCAATCAGGCAGGCCCTTCTACTACATGGCTTTGGTAAATCTGAAGGAAAAACTCAGCAGACAATCTGATAGTGTGTACGGGGCTTATCTGACACAATGTCTGGTACATCATGCAATCTGACTATTTCTTTGATGAAAGTTTTTGCTGTATCCATGGTAGATGGTGTGCCCATCATTGGCAAGAAGTGTGCCATCTTGGATAGCCGGTCTGCTACTACCAAGATGGTTGTGAATTCTTCTGAAGGGGGTAAATCCACTATAAAGTCTAATGAAATGTTCTTCCAAGGCTGTTCCGGAACTGGCAGAGGCCTTAACAGGCCCCAGGATTTAGCGTTGGACCGTTTTTCGGACCCCAAAGTGGCCAGCCAATTGGTGGTCATGAAAAGTTCTTAAAACCTGAAGCCTGGCTTGCTGTGGGACAAAAATCTTGTTTTGATGCCAAAGGAGCCCCCCCTGGCTTCTTAGAGAGGAGATTTCTGCCTCCATGCACTGGGTGGATGCCTGTTCAATTGAAATCCTTAAATCAGGCTGGATCAAGAGGAAATTTTGAGGGGACAGAATTGAACTGGGTGTGACCTCTTCTGGGGTATCAGGGAACATTCGGGACAAGGCGTCGGCTTTTCCATTCTTAGACCCTGGGCGGTAGGTGATATTGAAGTTAAACATAGAAAAGAATAGAGCCCATCGTGCCTGCTGGGGTCTCAGTCGCTTGGCCGTGAGGAGATATTCTAGGTTCTTATGGTCTGTAAAGATTAATATAGGGTGGACAGCACCCTCTAGGAGATATCTCCATTCCTCCAGTGCAGTCTTAATCGCCAAGAGCTCCCTATCCCCCACGTCGTAGTTCTTCCCCGGCTGACTCATCTTCCGTGAAGAGAAGGCCATGGGATGAAGTAGGGCTTTGGGCCCCTGACGTTGGGAAAGAACTGCCCCCGTGGCTACTTCGGAGGCATCAACTTCCAGGACATAGGGTAAGGTAGGATTAGGATGCTGTAAGATAGGTGTGGAGGTAAAGAGGAGCTTCAGTTGATCGAAGGCAGTTTGTGCTGCTACGGACCACTGGAATCTGGTATATTGGCGGGTTATCTGGGTGATAGGCACTACAATGCTAGAGAAGTTTTTTATAAATCTCCTGTAGAAATTTGCAAAGCCGATCAACCTCGGAACACCCTTCTTATCAGATGGAGCCGGCCACTCAAGGATAGCCTTCACCTTTTGAGTATCCATAGCTACCCCATTAGTAGTAATGATGAGTCAGAGGAATTGGACTGCCGTCTTCTCAAAGTTGCATTTCTCGGCTTTTACATACAATCCATGTGTTCTGAGGATGCCCAGTACCTTTTTTACATGCGTTCTGTGAAGCTCCAGAGTAGCTGAAAATATTAGAATATCGTTGAGATAGATGATAACGAAGTGGTCTAAGTACTGCCGAAAAATATCATTTATGAAATGTTGGAATGTGGCCGGGGCGTTGCATAGTCCAAACAGCATTACTAAGTATTCAAAGTGCCCGAATCTGGTTCTGAATGCGGTTTTCCACTCATCCCTCTCTCGGATATGGACAAGATTGTAAGCTCCGCGTAGGTCTAGTTTGGTAAAAATGTAGGCTGTACGAAACCTCTGGAAGAGTTCGGGGATGAGGGGGAGCGGATAGCGATTTTTGAGAGTAATTTTGTTTAAGTCCCTGTAGTCCACACATGGCTTCAAGGTTTTATCTTTCTTCTCAACAAAGAAAATGCCGGCACCGGCGGGAAAGGAGGAAGGGCGGATAAATCCCTTTTCAAGGTTTTCATCAATATAATGCCTCAAAGTTTCAAGTTCCGTCTCAGAAAGGGGAAAAATACAGCCAAAGGGAATCTCAGCCCCCGGTAGCAAGTCAATGGGGGCAATCGTAGGGACAATGCGGGGGTAGAGTATCTGCTTCCTTCTTATCAAGAACATCTTGGAATTCATGATGGGCCGCTGGTATATTGGAATCCATACTGGGTGTGCGTAGGACAGACAGACAACTAGAAAAGTCCTTGGATTCAGGAGAAAGACAATGCTGCTGGCAGTAGGAAGAAGTGAAGAGAACTTCCCTCTTGGACCAGTCAACCTGAGGATTGTGCGCCTGTAACCATGGAATTTCCAGGATCACAGGGAATATAGGGGAACTCGGGACATCAAAACGTAGAAATTCCTGATGACTAGAATTGATGGAGGTAAAGATAGGTGCCGTTTCTTGGGTGACATGCCCGGAACTGGGCATTGAGCCATCGGCCAGATGGACGGTCAGTCTTTGCCTTTTGCGGTGAAGAGGGATAGCAAGTCTCTTTGCCAAGGTCAGATCCAAGAAACAGCTGCATGACCAGAATCGAGTATTGCTTGGAGATGAACTTCCTCTCCTGCCACCAGTAATGTGACAGGAAGACTGATATGGGTTGGAGAAGACCTGGATACCTGAAAATGGACCGGAGTGCGGGGAACTGATTTCCTGGATCTTACAGGGGAAAAAGGTTATGTAATGTCCTGTTCCCCCACAGTAGAAGCAAAGGTTCGCCTGTCGGCGATGAAGTTTCTCCACTGAAGTTAATGTTGGATGGGCCCAGCCAAGCTTCATGGGGTTGGATGTAGGCGGGACTTCGGGCTGCTGAAAGGTTTGGATATGCTCAGACCGGCGTTCCCGTAAGCGTCTATCGAGTTGAATGGTCAGTAGGATGAGACCTTCTAGTGTTGAGGGGGTCTCAATTCTGGACAATTCATCCTTGAGGGATATGGACAGCCCCAGTCGATACTGATAACTTAACGCTGCCTTGTTCCAATCTGAGTCTGAGGACCAGGTACGGAATTCCACCGTGTAATCTTCCACAGGTCGCTGACCCTGCCGTAGCGTATGCAGAGCAGCTTCAGCAGTGGCCACCCGCAGGGGGTCATCGTATAATTGTGCCATGGTTTCAAAGAACTGGTCCACAGAGTTGATGAGAGGACTCTCCTGCTCCAATAAGCCATGAGCCAACACTTGGGGTTCATCAGTCAACAAAGAAATAATGAATCCCACCTTCACTGTTTCAGTGGAAAAAGTCAGTGGCTACAGGGCCAAGTATAAGTAACAGGCGTTCTTAAAGGATCTGAATTTCCTCTGATCACCAGAGAAGCATTCTGGTGTTGGTACTTGTGGTTCTGGAGGGGGCATCACCACAGTAGGAGTAACTACCAGAGGGTCGGCTGCAGACAACCCTTGATCTGTGACGGTAGGTGTTGCATACAGGTGCTGCAGGTGGTCCTCTAACTGAAGGTATCCTTCCTGAAGTTTTTGGATGACCTGAGTGAGGGCCGTGATCTGTAGACATGCGGCTTCCAGCGGGGAGACACCCCCGTCAGCCTCTGACATGGCTGGTTTTTACTGTCAATAACTTGGTAGGAGGCCGAGATGCTGGGAGGGCTCCCTTTGCGGCTGAGCGCAGCACACCACTGAAGGTGGAACAGCAGGTGTGGTGCCCACAGAAGCACGGGTGCTGGGATGCTGGAGACAGGCGTGCTTGGAAGGTCCAGGAGACAAAGTCCAGTGGAATAACTGAATAGCGAAGCCGGGAGCCAGATCAGGGGTCATTCATAGAGAGACAGTCCAGGATCAGAATGACCTAAGGTCAGCTGCGTCTTAGTACAGGGAGCAGGATAAGCAGGAGTCCAATAGCCAGGCTGGGATCAGATGCTGGGAGCAGGCAGAAAGTAGTCAGGTGCAAGCCAAAGGGTCAAGCCAGAGGATCGGGAATAACAGGCCAGGTCGGTACACAGGAGATCAGATCAGCAGATAATACAGGGCACAGGAACACAGGGTGAGCTGAAGATAAACCAGCAACTGCAGACACTAGCAGACTTCCTTGTGACCTGCTGGTAGAGATACTGGGTCCTAAAGTCCTTCTCCTGCCAGAGATGCTGGGTCCTAAAGTCCTTCTCCTGCTGTTGATTCCCTGACACCTCATCATCCCCTACCTCTTCATCCCTGGAGCACACCTGGAGGTATGCTGCAGCTTGTGGAACATGACTGCTAGATTGCTGTCCTTCTTGAGCATCCCCTCTCTCTGCGCTCACGCTACTGCCTTCCTCCAGCTGAGTATCATCATCAGAGCCTACAAAACACTGGGCATCCTCCAGGAGCATGTACCCAACACTGTGCTCAAAGAGATCAGGGGACTCCTCAGGAGGACGTGGTGGGTCTAGGGAAGGAGTCACTGATAATGACATTGAGACGAGGGCAGAGGATGCGTTGGCAGCTGCTTTGCTAGAACCCTGAGCCTGGGTGAGAGAGGATGAGGAGGATGAAGAAGGCTTGGTCATCCACTCTACCAAGTCTTCTGCATGATGGGGCTCAACACGTCCAGGTGCCGAAAATAAGGACAAGCATGTCCCATGGCCACGTACTGATGACGATGCACCACATCCACGACCAGCACTGTTGTCTCTAGACACAGAGCTGGCTTGCCCTCTTTTATCGGCTCTTGCCTGTCTGCCTCTCCTTGTTGGCCTTCCAGACATGGTAATGGTCTGAAAGGAGATGGGAAAACCAGCAATTGGGTAGTGTATATTGTGCTGGAGGCACACAACACCCACTATCTCCTGCAGATGCCTTTATTATAGAACACTAGCAATAAAGGGTAGATACAGGTGTATATTGTGCTGTGGTGGAGGCACACAACACCCACTAACTCCTGCAGATGCCTTTATTATAGAACAACAGGAATTAAAGGGTAGATACCGGTGTATACTGTGCTGTGCTGGAGGCACACAACACCCACTAACTCCTGCAGATGCCTTTATTATAGAACAACAGGAATTAAATGGTAGATACCGGTTTATACTGTGCTGTGCTGGAGGCACACAACACCCACTAACTCCTGTAGATGCCTTTATTATAGAACAACAGGAATTAAAGGGTAGATACCGGTGTATAATGTGCTGTGCTGGAGGCACACAACACCCATTAACTCCTGCAGATGCCTTTATTATAGAACAACAGGAATTAAAGGGTAGATACCGGTGTATACTGTGCTGTGCTGGAGGCACACAACATCAACTAACTCCTGCAGATGGCAGATGGCTCAATTAGAGAAGAGCAAAATAGGTAGATACAGGTGTATACTGTGCTCAGGGCACACAGACAACACCCAGAAACTCCTGCAGATGGCTGACAGCTCAATTACAGAAGAGCAATAACGCTAAATAGGTGGATACAGGTGTATACTGCGCTCAGGGCACACAGACAACACCCACAAACTCCTGAAGATAGCTGATAGCTCAATTACAGAAGAGCAATATAGCTAAATAGGTGGATACAGGTGTATACTGCACTCAGGGCACACAGACAACACCCAGAAACTCCTGAAGACGGCTGATAGCTAAATTACAGAAGAGCAATAACGCTAAACAGGTGGATACAGGTGTATACTGCACTCAGGGCACACAGACAACACCCAGAAACTCCTGCAGATGGCTGACAGCTCAATTACAGAAGAGCAATAATGCTAAATAGGTGAATACAGGTGTATACTGCACTCAGGGCACACAGACAACAGCCACTAAACTCCTGCAGATGGCTGATAGCTCAATTACAGAAGAGCAATATAGCTATATAGATGGATACAGGTGTATACTGCACTCAGGGCACACAGACAACACCCAGAAACTCCTGCAGATGGCTGATAGCTCAATTACAGAAGAGCAATATAGCTATATAGGTGGATACAGGTGTATACTGCACTCAGGGCACACAGACAACACCCAGAAACTCCTGCAGATGGATGATAGCTCACTACACAGAAAAATGAAAGGAACAGCATAAAAATAAAATACAAAAGCAAAAAAAAAAAAATTTAAAAATGTAAAAATCAGTCCTTCTGCCCCCCCCCCCCCCGTGCTTGCGCACAATGGCGAACGCAAGCGTCAGTCTTGTGTCATATCTAAACAGCAATTGCACCATGCATGTGAGGTATCACTCCGAACATCAGATCAAGGGCAGTAATTTTAGCAGTGAACCTCTTCTGTAAATCTAAAGTGGTAACCTGTAAAGACTTTTAAAGGCTTTTAAAAATATATGTAGTTTTTTGCCGCTGCACGGTTGTGTGCAATCTTAAAGCATGTCATGTTGGGTATCTATGTACTCGGCATAAGATCATCTTTTATATTTTACCAAACATTTGGGAAATATGGTGTGTGTTTTAGTGCATTAAAATTCTAAAAAGTGGGGGGTTCAAAATAATTACATAGCAAAAGAAAAATAGGATTTTTGTACTAGCCGTAAAAAAAATTTCTCTGAAGTTCACTGACTGACACAGCTCCATTAATCTTGACCATAGGCTTGTTACGCCACCTTCAGGAGAGGACTAGGCAGAACATGTTATACATGTGAAAAAACAGAACTTTATAGTTCCGCCCAGGGGGCGGTCCCTCCAGTAACATCCCCTCAGCCTGCTTCCTGCAGCTCAGTACGTCAACAAGCAGTATAACGTAAACCAATAGGAGGGGAAGGTGCTGTGTCAGTCAGTGAACTTCAGAGATAAGGATTTTACGGTGAGTACAAAAATCCTATGTTCTCTTTCATTCACTGACTGACACAGCTCCATTAATCTTGACCATAGGGATGTCCCCAAGCAGTGTCATAACGAGGGGTGGGAACAGCATAAAAAACTTCACCCACAACCAGAAGTGCTACCTAACAGGGGAGTCACCACCTTATCTAGCTGCATCAGAACTTGCGGTCAACAATGCAACAGTGCATTATACTCAAAGGTAACTGTATTTTCTTTAAAAAACAGAAAAAGGAGTGGAGAATTGCAACATTACACGGCCGCCTGCAAAACTCTGAGGCCAACGCAGGCATCAGACGATGCACTTACATCCACTTTGTAGAATTTGGTAAAAGTGTGAACGGACGACCAAGTCGCCGTCTTACACACTTGAGCGACTGACGCTTGATGTCGAAAAGCCCAAGAGGTCCCAATAGCCCTGGTGGAATGAGCCGTGACAGGAAAGGGGGGCACCTGTCCCTTCAAGGTGTAGGCTTGTACCACAATCTGTCTGATGCACCTAGAAATGGTGGCTGATGAGCCCGCCATACCTTTTTTCGGACCAGCTACCGAAACTAACAGAGAGTCTGATACCAAAAGGGAGCCATAGCAGACGAATACACCCTTAGAGCCCGGACCACGTCCAGGGATTGAAGGGCCACCTCCTTAAGATGTGTCTGCTTAGGACACAGAGATGGTAACACAATGTTTTCATTGATGTGGAACGCCAAAACCACCTTCGGCAGTAAAGAAGGTTGCGGACGCAACGCCACCTTACCCTTATGGATAACCAGATAGGGCGCCTCGCAGGACAAGGCCGCCAGTTCCGAAACCCTCCTGGTCGAAGTAATGGCCACTAGGAAAACCACTTCTGAGAAAGAGTCAACAAGGGAATTTTTCTGATGTTTTCAAACAGCAGTTTCTGAAGCACTGATAGCACCAGGTTCAGATCCCACGGGGCTAATGGTGGATGCACCAGAGGAACTGCATGCCGGACCCCTTGAATAAAAGTGCTCACTAGAAAATGAGACGACAGGGGTCATTGGAAAAAAACAGCCAAGGCTGATATTTGTCCCTTAATGGTGCTTAAAGCCATTTTCTGGTCTACTCCTTGCTGCAAAAACAGCAGGATCCTGGAAACAGAATAGGTGCGCGGATGCCACCCTTACTGCTCACACATGGAGATGTAGACCTTCCAGGTAAGATGGTATATCTTCTGAGAAAAATATTACCGTGCTCTCCACATAGTTGAAATCACAGAGTCCGACAGGCCCTGGTCCCTTAGCACCTGGCTCTCAACAGCCAAGCCCGTTAAAACCAGCGATGGTAAAGCAGGATGGAAAATCGGACCTTGACACAGAAGGTCCTCTCTTAACGGTAGTTGGCGGGGAGCATCTGCAACCAGGCACCCTAAGTTGGCGTACCAGGGGCGCTGAGGCCAATATGGGGGAATCAGTATTACTGGATCCTCTCAGTTTCCACTCTGCGGAGAAGACGTGGTAGTAGCTTTAGCGGAGGGAAGGTGTAGATCAGTTGATACTGACCCCACGGAGCCGTCTTACGTGTCTGCCCAAGGATCTCTTGTCCTGGATACGAATCTCAGCCCCTTCCGATTGAGACGGGAAGTCAGGAGATTCACATCTGGTGTGCCCCATCACAGGCACAGTAGCCTGAATACCTCCGAATGCAACGCCCATTGCCCTGGATCCAACATCTGGCGACTTAGGAAGTCCCTCTGCCCATTTTCCCCTCCCAGGATGTAAATGGCCAACAAGGCTGGTACATGTCGCTCTGCCCTCTGAAGGATGTGAGCGACCTCCCGTGCTGCAGCCGAGCTTCTTGTTCCTCCTTGATGGTTGACATATGCCACTGCCATGGCGTTGTTTGACTGGATCCTGATTGGATGCCCTCGAAGTCTCATCGACCATGTGGAGAGACATAGCCAATGGGCTCGAAGCTCGAGCACATTGATCGGCAACTTGGATTCCTCCCCAGACCAGAGGCACTGGGTCGACTGTACTCCTAGTACTCCACCCCAGCCAGTCAGGCTAGCGTCCTTTGTGATCACTGTCCAAAGTAGAGGTAGAAACGACTTCCCGGACCGAAGTGCTAGGGACCTCAGCCACCAGGGAGTCCCTGACTGACCGGCTCACCGAAATCTGCTGATACAGGGATAATGGCGATTTGTCCCTTTTTGTCAAGATCTTCTTCTGCAAGACTCCGGTGTGAAACCGGGTGTACGGTACCGCCTCAAAGGAGGCCACCATGAGACCCAGGACTCAATCACGATCCCATGTTGTCGCAACAATGTCAAATTGGAGCCAATACCTTGGTAAAAACTTGGGGTGCTGATGCCAAGCCAAAGGGGAGAGCCAGAAACTAGTAGTGGGCTTCCCCAACTGCGAATCGCAGAAACCTCTGATGCCGGAGACATATGGGAATGTGCAGGTACACATCCTGGATGTTCAAAGATGCCAGGGAGTCCCCTTGATGGAGTGCTGCGACTACTGAGCAAACTGATTCCATTCTGAAACCTCTGTACTTTTACAAAGCAATTGATGGCTTTTAGGTCCAAGATTGGACGGACCCCTTCCTTTTTGGGGACTACAAACAGATTGGAGTAGAACCCCTCGAACCTTTCTGACTCCGGAACAGGCACTATCACCCCGCGGCTTAGCAGATCCCTTACCGCCCCCATTAGGGCCTACCGGCGCCTCAGGAGTAAGGGCATGCTGGAGGGGAAGAATCTGTTTGGTGGCCAAGAGAGGAACTCTATCTTGTAGCCAGAGGAAATAAATTTGCAGACCCACTGGTCTGACAGCTGAGAGGCCCACCGGGCTGTAAACTCCTGAAGGTGACCGCACACCGTGTGACAGGCGGGGGCAACCTTCATGCACTTTTGCTTGCAAGCTCGCTAGGCTTGAGGTTCCAGGGATGCTTTTGTCCCTCAGAGGTTGTCCTGTCAGACTGGGAGCATTTAGTCGAAGTCCCGTACAGACAAAAAAGCCTCTTTTGAGTGGAAAATGAGGGCCCTTGCCTGTGGCGTGCCACCTTGTCTTCCTGGCCTGTGGGAGCAAGGTACTCTTCCCACCTGTGACATTCTTAATAATGTCATCCAACGAGGCTCGAAAGAGCCGCTCACCAAGGAAGGGTAGATCCGTCAAGGCTTTTTTAGATGCCTGGTCCACAGACCAGCATTTTAGCCAAATCAGGCACCTCAGCACTACTGCTGACACTGAAGGCTGGATATCAGGGGAATCATATCCAGGACCGCATCACAAACGTACTTAAGGCCATGCACTAACTGGTCTGCTAGTTCCACACAGATGGGAATAGCCTGCTGCTTCCCCAATTCACGGTGCAAAAATTTTGCCCATTCAGTAAGTGTCTACGACACAAGGGCTGTGGCCAGTACTGGCTGTATTGCGGACCCCACAACTGTAAACAAGGAACGGGCCACTGCCTCGGCCTTCCTGTCAGCAGGGTCCATAAATGCAGGAGTCCCCTCTACCGGGATCGTGGTTACTTTATTTAACCTGGATACTGGGGGGTCATGACCGGAGGAGCCGACCATTTTTTAAGAAGGCTCTCCTCAAAGGGGTAGTGCACCGCCATTCTTTTAGGGAACGAGAAGGTCCGTTGCAGGCTTCCCCATTCCTTGTATATGAACTTATCTAAATAAGTCAGATACGGAAACACCTTAGGTGTACGGGCTGGCTTACGGGACCCAAAAGGTACTGCTACTTCAGCAGAGGGACCTGCTGTATTCTGAATCTTCAGGGTATCACGCAGAGCTGTGATAAGTGCTCCAACTAGCGCTTTGTCTTGCATGGACCCGGACGGGGACTCATCCTCACTATCCAATCGGTCCTGGTCAGCGTCATCTGAAGCAACAGAGCAGGGGCCCCCAGCCTCAGCGGGGCCCCAGTTTGTGTCAGAGCTCTCCCTGGAGGACGGGGCGGGGCAGGGGGTGCTTTTTACCACCTTTCGCCCGCACACCGCCTCCACCCTGGCAACAAATGTTTCAAGGACCGCCGACAAAGCGTCCAAATGCACTGCGCTGTTTGCAGATGAGCCGGTTGCAATTGCAGGGAGTTCTGGGGAAGAAACACCAGTTTCTGAAGCCATGCTGACCCAACCTGTCTGTCACCCTTAGGACAGGTGCACAGTCCCACCCTCCTAGCTGCTGCAGACTGAGGGGCCCCCACTGCAGGACTCACCACCCTGACCGAGTTCTGCGCCATTCAGCTACAAGTGCCTGTGTCCTGTATCAGCTCCCAGGTGTCCTGAGTGAGAAACCGTGCTGTTCTGAGCAGCAGGGACCAGCGCTGAGCATAAAAATTGGACATAATCACAGAGAAAAATGCCGCCGAACTACAGCAAAATGGCCCCTGGCCATGCTTTCCACTGAGGCATACCAAAAATGGCCTACAAACAACTGTACACAGTGAAAGGACAGTGAAAATGGTGGCAGAATAGCGCTATGGTGATCAGCACATGCAGACCTCCAGCAGGGAGACCACAGACACCCAGGGACACAGCCCCACTTAGCACAGCCCCCCATCCAAGGTGAGAGCCCCCCAGGGGACCTCTGGCTACAGGTACACATCATGCAGCATCCCCCATGGGGGGGAGGGAAGCTAAGGACAGGGAGAAAAGAGAGGGAGGAGAGGGACCCCTAAATCGACCCCCCAGGGAATGCCCAGCTGCTCCATCCCACTGAGGCAGGGAGAGCTGTACTTACCATGCGGACGAGCTGGGGACATCCCATCACAGACCCACTCTCCGATCAGTACGGGGTGGCTGCTGGCCACGGCACACTGTGACAAAGACATCAGTAGTCCGGTCATATGCATGCTCCGGAGCGTTGCGCTCACCGGCCACCCATGGAGCCTGAGGAGCATGCCTTGGCCGACCCAGTGCGCAGCTATGGTCTACACATGCTTGATGGCCAGGCTGGGGAGACTACAAGGATAAGGATATCCAGCCTGTCACCCACCCGGCTTTTGATAGTAGATCACAGGATCCAAAAATCTTGCGCAAAAGGCAAACTTCCGCAAAAAAAAATCCCAGGACCGTTGGTCCCGCAGGGTTCCTAGGTCCACCTCCTTCACTAGGCAGAAAAAAGAAAAAAAACTGAGCTGCAGGAAGCAGGCTAAGGGGATATTACTGTAGGTACCACCCCCTGGGCAGAACTGTAAAGTTCTGTTTTTTCACATGTATAACATGTTCTGCCTTGTCCTCTCCTGAAGGTGGAGTAACAACCATATGGTCAAGATTAATGGAGCAGTCAGTGAATGTAAGAGAAAGTATTTTTTCATGTAAACAAAAAGTGTCAGAAAGGGCTTTGTCTTCAAGTGGTTAGAAGAGTGGATGATGTGTGGCATAGGCTTCTAATGTTGTGCAAAAAATACCAGGACAAGTCACCCCCCCCATGACCCATTTTTGGAAAGCAGAAACCCCAAGCTATTTGCTAATATGCATGTTTTGTCCATTGAATATTTTATATTTTGCCACAAGTTTTGGGAAAATTACAATACATTTTTTCCCACAAAGTTGTCACTAAATGATATATTGCTCAAACATGCCATAGGCATATGTGAAATTACACCCCCAAATCCATTCTGTTGCTTCTCCTGAGTACGGAGATACCACATGTGTGAGACTTTTTGGGAGCCTGGTCGTGTACAGGACCCCGAAAATCAAGCACCGCCTTCAGGCTTTCTAATGCCCCATACATACGATCGGAATTTCGGCCAGTAAAAGACCGATGATATTTTTTTTGTCAGAAAATGCAATTGTGTGTATGCCCCATCGGACTTTTGCTGGCGGAATTTTGGCCAGCAAAAGATTGAGAGCATGTTCTCAATTTTTCGGTCAGAAAAAGTTCCTATCCGAAAATGCGTTCATGTGTATGCAATTCTGACGTGCAAAAACTCACGCATGCTCAGATTCAACTGCGAGATGGAAGCTATTGGCTACTGAGTATTGATCTTCCTGTTTCTAGTCCCATCGTATGTGTTGTATGTCACCACATTCTTGACGGTCGGAATTTGGTGTGACCGTGTGTATGCAAGATAGGTTGAGTGAAATCCTGTCGGAATTCCGTTGGACTAATCACCATCTTCAGGATTTCGTACACACAACCGGACTAGGTCCGACGGTCTTTCCGACGGACTTTCGGTGGAGTTCCGACGGACTTCCCGAATGAACGGACTTGGCCACACACAATCACACCAAAGTCCGACAGATTAGAACGTGATGACCTATGGCCGGACTAGAATAAGGAAATTCATAGCCAGTAGCCAATAGCTGCCCTAGCGTTGATTTTTGTCCATCGGACTAGCATACACACGAACGGATTTCTCGGTCCGGCGGAGTTTCCGGTGGAAAAATGGAAAACAGGTTCTATTTCTAAAGTCCGCCGGATTTTTGGCAAGCAAAGGTCCGATGGAGCCCACACAAGATCGAATTGTCTGACGGAACAAGACCTTTGCTGTCAAAAAGTCCGGTCGTGTGTACGCGGCATAAGGGTGTAAAATGGTGATTTTACTCCTCGCTACCTATCACAGTTACGGAAGCCCTGAAATGTCCAGATAGCATAAAACCAACCAACTAAATGTCACTAAAATTGAATTTATTGTCTTTTTTTTATAACAAAAAGTAGAAAGTAGAAAATATCAATTTTTTTCAAAAAATTTTACTCTTTTTTCGTTCATATTGCAAAAAATAAAAAAGGCAGAAGTGATCAAATGCCACCAAAAGAAAGCTCTATTTGTTGGAAAAATCAATGCAAATTTTGTTTGGGTACAGCATGCGCAATTACCAGTTAAAGCAGCACAGTGCCAAATTGTAAAAAGTGCTCTGATCAGGAAGGGGGTGAAGTGGTTAAACATGTAAAAAAAGGGTGAATTTCCCTAATGGTGACAAAGACAGCCATAAAACCTGACAAGCAATCTAATACCTCTGTACTCTATCCAAAACAAAAAAAGTTTTGCCTTTAGTTAAAATTTTAAAGTGTTACTAAACCCACAACAGTAAAATCAGTCTGTATACCCAGTAAAGCATGCTTGTTATACGCACTGTGTAACCTAATGCCGCGTACACACAACCGGACTGCAGACTAGGTCAGACGGAATCAGTCCGCTGGACAATCTGATCGTGTGTGAGCTAATCCAATCGTTTTTCACATAAAAAATTTAGACGGATCTAGAAATAGAACATGTTTCAAACCTGTCCTACAGACTCAATTGCTATCCGGCAAACTGTTCGTCTGTATGCTGGTCCGACCCACCAAATACGACTCAAGGGAAGCTATTGACTACTGGCTATTGAACTTTCTTTTTTTAACCCCGTTTTACACCATCACGTTCAAAACTAATGGACTTTCGAATGGACTTAGTCTGTTCGTGTGTGGCCAAGTCCGTTCGTTCGGAAGGCCCGTCGGAACTCCGCCAAAAGTCTGCCCAAAAGTCCAGTCGTGTGTACGCGGTATAAGAAGTTATTCCTCTGCATTGTGTAAAAAGGCTGTTTGATCCTATCTTCTCTGATTTTCCCCTTCTTCCACTGTCACCTGATAATTTCCTGATAACACAGAGTCTATGGAGTCAGGCTGCACATGCTTAGTTTGGTGTGTATTGCTAGAGAGGTTTTATTTTTTCAAGTGATCAGCACAGGGCCAATCAGCCCTGTCCAGACAAGGGGTCAAGGGTCTTGCAGTCTTATAGGACAGTCAGAAAACTCCTCCTACAAGCTTTACCCAGTGCTTGGCTGGACACCGATAGAAGTCACAAGACTGCTCCAACTGCTGATGAGAAAAGGTGTTTAACAGTTTATGTTTACTAAAATAATTGCATTTACATGTTCTGTATACTGCGGGAGACCAGATATCGTGAATGCAGGATCCTGGGTTTACTAACACTTTAAGTCCAATAAAGCATTGGTTGTATAGCTGTCAGATGTGCACATGTTTGGTGACTGTTAGGAGTTGAGCCCAACTTTGGAAAAACATGTTTGTGCTTTAATAAAAAAAATTTAAAAAGGCAAACTCTCAAATAAACATTATCCTTATATGGAAAAAGGAAGGTTTGGAAATCCTTACAAAGGAAGGGGAAAAAATAGAATAAAGAAAACAATTATTTTGGTGAGTGCTGTCAACTGTTTATTTAGCATTTAACACTAAAAATTTAGCATGTTTATTCTTTAAATAAGAACAAAAATATTACAGCGCACACATGCAAAACTAACATTTACCTCCAGCAAGGCTTTTTAAAAACACCTAGACATTTTCAAAAAACATTATCAAAAAAATATGGAGATTTGGTCACATCACATTGCTATATGGTGCTTAAGCCCACTTACTGCGACAAAAGTACCCCATGATTAGTGGGTCCTACACTATCCATAGATTGGGAGATCCTGCTTCTCTGAACCATGGTAGCTATACTCCTCTATATGGGAGAACATAAGGTCTCCACCATGACACAGGTGGTCACTAATGAGAGGTACTTACTGAGGGAGTGGGATGCTCCACCCAACAGGATTTGGTCAGAATCCATACAATAGACAAACAAGATATTTGGGGGGGCACACCCTAAAAAAATGCATAAAGATGATGCTGCCATAAGACCATATGACAAAACAAAAATATTACAGCGCACACATGCAAAACTAACATTTACCTCCAGCAAGGCTTTTTAAAAACACCTAGATATTTTCAAAAAACATTATCAAAAAAATATGAGGATTTGGTCACACCATATTGCTATATGGTGCTTAAGCCCACTTACTGCGACAAAGTACTTTATACTTTAAATAAGGACCCCAGACAAGTCACAAAAAATATATATATTAATAAACTTAATCTTAAAAAGGGGCTTATTTATGAAAGGCAAATCCACTTTGCACTACAAGTGCAAACTACAAATGCAAAGTGCACTTGAAGTTGCACTGAAAGTGCAGTCGCTGTAAATCTGAGGGGTAGATCTGAAATGAGGGGGAAGCTCTCCTGATTTTATTATCCAATCATGTGCAAGCTAAGATGCTGTCTTTTATTTTCCTTGCATGTCCCCCTCGGATCTACAGCAATTGCACCTCCAAGTGCAATTTCAAGTGCACTTTGCACTTGTAGTTTGCACTTGTAGTGCAAAGTGGATTTGCCTTTAGTAAATAGCCCCCATTGTGTTATGTTTAACTGCTTCAGTACTAACCATTGTTTAACTCTCACAGACCTGGTCAACTTTTAGTGCCAGTTCACAACCAAACGTGGTTTAGAAAGGCATATTTTGTGCACAATTCCCACACAGTGTTCAAGATGCACTGCGTTTGTGATCTGCTGCAGGTGCAAATACATTGTTACAGCACCCCAATTGCAGATCACAAACACAGTGCGTTTGTGGACACCAGATTGCATGGTACCACAGTGATTGATTTTCCAAAGTAGTGCATGCTCTACATTTTATGAGTTCTGGTGTGATTTGCAGTCCATTCAGATAAATTGGCTGCAAAATCGCACTGCAGGGGAAAGTGCAGGAATCATACAGGGACACGGATCACGTTTCTGAGTGATTCTGGTGTGTACCGGCCCTTACAGTGGAACTATTGATCTACCAAAAATTTTGGCAATGCTTGTTTTATGTGAAAATAACAAACATTCCTATACTTACTTGCTCTATACAATCGTTTTGCACAGGGCAACCCTGATCCTCTTCTTTTGGGGTGCCCCACTGGCGCTCCAGACCCCTCTTCTTCATCTGTTGCCCACACGGAAAGTAAACCATGCAGGCTCGCTCCCAAGAATGCATTAAGGTGAAAATACTTGAAGGTTTACAACTACTGTAGAGCCACCCTGGCGGTATGATTATGTCAGATTTTTGCGTCTCAAAGCAGTACATTGTTTTGCATAGAAATTTGGCATTTTATATGTTAGGCCTGTAATTCTTAGAAATAACACACTTAAATCTGTCCAAACAAGAGTCTAGTAGACATCCCGGGTATGATAAAGTTTGAAACACTAAATCATAAATTATAATATAATAAATAACTTTAAATAATTATAAAAAATAATATAATAATAATTACAATTCCCCACGATTCACTATTGCTCAATTCTGCAAGTGTTCTAATTTACTATCGCTGTTTTCTAGTTGGTCTCAAACCACTTTTGATGTAAAGGGACACTTTTTGGTTGCCATGGACATTCTCGTTTCCAGGCAGAAAGAACCATATATATATTATAAAACTGCATGCAGGGCACTGGACAAAAGGGAGGTGAAATGATTTCATACAGTAATGTAATCTGTATAGTATATGTTATGAATTTTGTACTTTTTAAATTTGCCTCCGGGCTCTGCCCCATGCGTTGTGACGCTCGTAGGGAATGGAGCCCAGCACACAGAGGCATTGGGCGGTGGACACAGCCCGCAGACACAGTGGGGGGACATCGCAGGATCCTGGGGACAAGGTAATAACCTGGACCAGGACCCTGAGATGCAATCCCAAGTGTGGCTCAGGGTTACCACTAATGGTACTGAAATTTAACCCCGAGCTACACTCGGAAATACCGGCAGGGAGGTTAAGTGGTCTTTTATGGTGCTTATGGAGTGATTAAGGTTCACACAACTGTAGTTAACTTACAATTTTTTTTTGTGAAATGTTATGTAGTATATTTAGGGAAGACTTTCTACTTTAGGGTTATTTGGTTAATCACACATGAGGAGTTCCCTGTATGGACTGCTCTTTCTGTGATTGGTGGACCCGTCCAAGAGAGCATGTCAGTCAATATATGGTATATTATTACATATTTGAGAGTAGACCTTGAACGTGAGAGGTCATGGCTTTGGTCTATTCAGGCAATGGTGAATACAAATATGTCATGTAGTTGGTATGCAGGCTCCCCCAACCTTGGGAGAGTATGGCACTGTTGGCTATGTTATTCTCAGGGACCTCTGTGGGGATGAGACAAGGATGTCCTCTGAGCAGAGAAAGCATCCTAGAAAATAATGTTTTAGTGGAAACTTCAATCAATAATTGATGTTCCTTCTGTGCAGAATGTAAGGATGAGCCGAACACCCCCTTGTTAGGTTCGCACCAGAACCTGCGAACAGACCTAAACTTCGTGTGACCTTTAGAACCCTATTAAAGTCTATGGGACTCGAACGTTCAAAATCTAAAGTGATAATTTTAAAGGCTAATATGCAAGTTACTGTCCTAAAAAGTGTTTGGGGACCTGGGACTTGCCCCAGGGGACATGTATCAATGCAAAAAAAAGTTTAGAAAATGGCAGTTTTTTTCAGGAGCAGTGATTTTAATAATGATTAAAGTGAAACAATAAAAGTGTAATATTGCTTTAAATTTCATACCTGGGGGGTGTGTATAGTATGCATGTTTCCTGTGCTTAGAACTGTCCCTGCACAAAGTGTCATTTCTGCAGAAAAAAAAGTCCTTTAAAATCACTTGCGGCTATAATGAATTGTCGGCTCCCATAATACAGAGAACACTCATTGAAAGTCATTGATGAAAAAAAAAAGTATGGGGTTCCCCCAAATTCAATTACCAGGCCGTTCAGGTCTGGTATGGATATTAAGGGAAACCCCGCGTCAAATAAAAAAAAAATTGACGTGGGGTTCCCCTAAAAATCCATACCAGACCCTTTATCCGAGCACGCAACCTGGCAGGCCGCAGGAAAAGAGGGGGGACGAGAGAGCGCCCCCGCTCTTGAACCGTACCAGGCCACATGCCCTCAACTTTGGGAGGATGCTTTGGGGTCTGTGACCCCTCAAAGCACCATGTCCCCATGTTGATGGGGACAAGGACCTCATCCCCATAACCCTGGCCAGTGGTTGTGGGGGTCTGCGGGTGGGGGGCTTATCAGAATCTGGAAGCCCCCTTTAACAAGGGGACCCCCAGATCCTGCCCCCCTGTTTTAAATGGTAAGGGGGTACAAAAGTAGCGCAGTCCATCCATGCATCCATCTTCTGTCTTCACTGTCGGAGACACTGCGGGATGCCGGCGCCTGATGTTTCTTATATGAGGAGGGCGGGGCCACCCATCACCTGACTCCGCCCCCCTCTGACGCTAGTAAGGGAAGCCGGGCTTCCCCAATGACGTATGGGTGATCCCACCCCCCTCTGATGTAACAGAAACCTGCGTTACATCAGAGGGGGGCGGGGTCACCCATACATCATTGGGGAAGTTTGGTTTCCCCCACTAGCGTCAGAGGGGGTGGGGCCAGGTGATGGGTGGCCCCGCCCTCCTATTATAAGAAACGTCAGACGCCGGCATCCCGCAGTGTCTCCGACAGTGGAGACAGAAGATGGATGCATGGATGGACTGCGCTGGACTGAGAAATCACCCGTCACTGGATCAGATCAGCCATCGCTGGACCCCGGAGAGATGATCATCCGTCGCTGGATAGCAAGAGTGGATTATCACCACTGGAATCTTTTTTTTTTTAATAAAGGAATTTTTCAAAAGTGTGTTTGTCTTATTTAACTATTTTTTACACTTTCTTTGTGAAATGGTAGGGGTACTTTTGTACTCCTTTACCATTTCAAACAGGGGGGGGCAGGATCTGGGGGTCCCCTTAATTCTGATAAGCCCCCCGCCCGCAGACCCCCACAACCACCGGCCAGGGTTGTGGGGATGAGGCCCTTGTTCCCATCAACATGGGGACATGGTGCTTTGAGGGGTCCCAGACCCCCAAAGCATCATCCTAATGTTGAGGGCATGTTGCCTGGTACGGTTCAGGAGGGGGGTGGTGCTCTCTCGTCCCCCCTCTTTTCCTGCGGCCTGCCAGGTTACTCGGATAAAGGGTCTGGTATGGAGTTTTAGGGGGACCCCCAGGTCAATTTTTTTTTTTTGAAAGTCATTGAAAAAAAAAAAAGCGTGGGGTTCCCCCAAATTCAATTACCAGGCCCTTCAGGTCTGGTATGGATATTAAGGGGAACCCCACGCTTTTTTTTTTTTCAATGACTTTCAATGACTGTTCTCTGTATTACGGGGAGTCGACAATTCATTATAGACGCGTGATTTTAAAATACTTTTTTTCCTGCAGAAATGACACTTTGTACTGGGACAGTTCTAAGCACGGGAAACTTGCGCCCCTTCACAGGCATACTATAGACACCCCCCAGGTACAAAATTTGAAGGATTATTTCAGTTTTATTGTTTCGCTTTAATCATTAATAAAATCACTGCTCCCGAAAAAACGGACGTTTTTAAAACTTTTTTTTTGCATTGATCCATGTCCCCTGGGGCAGGACCCAGGTACCCAAACACTTTTTAGGACAATAACTTGCATATTAGCCTTTAAAATTAGCACTTTAGATTTCTCCCATAGACTTGTACAGGGTGTTCCCGGCTTTTCGAATTTTCCGCAAACACCCCAAATTGTTCACTGTTCGCCGAACAGGCGAACAGGCAATGTTCGAGTCGAACATGAGTTTGACTCGAACTCGAAGCTCATTCCTATTTGTAGGTAGTCAGGCAGGCCCTTGCACTACATGGTTGGGTGAATTTATACAGAAATATGACCACAAAAGAGGGATAATGTGTATGGGTTTTGCAAAGTCAGCAGATAGAGTATTTTTATCTGTTGATTTAGCATTTTTTTGGGGGGGGAGGGTTACAAATGAGTTTGGGCCCCAAAGAATGGCCTCTTGCACTCTGCCTGAATTGGAGCATGACAATAATATTTTGACACATTTTAGGGGGTGTTTGGAGTAAGAGCAAAAATGTAGATGACAAAATACATCGTTGAGTTACTAGACTAGGTGTGTATGGGCCCAGGATAGCATACTGGGGAGGTTAGTGAAGGAAAATATGCATGTAGGCAAAAAAAGGAGCAGGAAAAGCTTACAGAATGCATGAGAACAAAGAGGACATTCACATCATACTACAATAATGTTAATTATGGAATCAAGAAATTAATGCAATACATTAGCAAACATTAAATACATGGAATGTGATGTTAAAGGCAAAAACCTACCTGAATATAGTCCTTCTGCAGTACTTGAATAATGGCTGAGCAGGTGTTTGAAATAATGAGTCCCAGAGCCTGGGGGGGGGGAAACTCAGTGATAAACTTGAGGTCCTGAAGACTTCTCCTAGTGGCAAAGTAACGCAAGGTGGCTATGAGCCTTTGCTCAGGAGTGATGGCAAGTGTCCTACTTCTTAATATAGGGGGTCCCCATACCAAGAATTGGTGAAAGCAGGGGTCCGTCATCTGGAGATAATTCCGAAAATCTTCTGGATTATTCTCCTGAAGCTCCTGCAGCAAAGGCATATGATATAATTGGTCACGATTAAGCAACCAATTTTTGGTCCAAGAAACCCTCCTCCTCTTGTTCCTGGACTGGACCTGGTCAAAGCAATAACTCCAAGGCCAATAATAGCACATTCTCTCCTCCGATTCCGCAACATGGCTGGTTGATGAATGGCCATTCAAAAACGAACTGACAAGCACGGACTGAAATGCATGAATCAACACTCACCAAACTTCTACTAGCATGAAATTAGCAGAAGGAACCCAAAGGGTGGGACCTGACAATTGAACTTCCTCTTTATCGTCTCATAGTATGTCTAGTACGTCACTAGGTTCGTGTTTGTTGGCTGACAATTGTGTACTTGTATGAAAGACACGTTCATGGCACACACCCTTCGGACAAAAGACTGGCGCTTTGTCTGTGGAAAATCCGATCGTGTGTATGAGGCTTTAGGCTGGACATACATTATACAATTATCTTGTACATTTTCCTTTAGATTTATCAAAACCATATAAAATACACTGTTTAACAATCCTGTGTTAGAAAAGTTCTTGCTTATTGGAAAATAATTGCTAACAGTTACACAGCCTGATTGTATTCAATGGCCTTTGGTCTTTTATTTTATTTGTTATATATATTGTTTCTAACATCCTTTATCCTCTTTGTTACTTGAGATACTCAATAACATTTATTTAAAAAAAAAACATATAATATGAGGGCAAACCTAAACAACTGTATGCAATTAGGCAGGTCTTTGCACTACATAGTTGAAGGTAAATCTAAAGGAAAAATAATAAGAAAATTGTGTATTGGCAGCTTTAGCCTTAGCACTTAAAAGATCGTTCATGCCCAACAGTCACATAAAAAGAGCTAATTTAGAAGAAAGTTTGTGGTCACATGACCGCATAGAAAAACAAAATATAAAGGTAATAAGGTGTTTTTTTTTTGTTGTTTTTTATGTATATGGGGAATGTCAGAACAATTGGAAGGTAAAATGTAACTGGTGAGTTAAGGTAGCCCTACTTTAAGGATCCCCTTTAGAAGCTGTGCAATTACAAGACTCATAAATGACCAGACTTATCAGTATTTTGTACTCAGCCTATCATAAATATAAAAAGAGTCTTTGAGGTTTGCACAAGCTACTAGGCATGCCATATCTATGATTAGCCTTAATTAAGTCTACTTAAGAGGCAACTGAACTTAACAAAGTAAACACTAAGCCCAAAGATGAAATGCAACACTTCCTGCAGCGAGTCATGTGTTACATTATTTGCAAAGTGGGAGAATTATCTTTGACTTGATAATAACATATTAATCAGACTTATGTCAATAGTGCCCAATGATAACAAGAGTAAAACAGCAATTCCATATTAGAAATAATTAACAGCTAGGTTGTTTGTTTATTTTTCTCTATCCATCACATATTATTTCCTCACTGATTCAGAGCAGACCCAATGTTCTCAAACTGATCCCTTCATGGAAGGGATAGCGAGCAAACATATTACTTAACATTAGTGGTAAATGAACCATGCTTCTTCCAGGATGACTCTGCAAAAGTGCTTTGAGAAATCAGGAAATTAATAGTAGATACAGTTAACCTTGGGTCCAGCATTACACCACTAGAACGACCCTTCTTCCAGAGACCGAAGTAGACCACAGGTGGTGTTATTGGATAGACTGTACAATGCATTTAATGCGGGTAATCAGACGTCCCTATTATCTTCTTTTCACTTTGTGCCTTGGATATTTGCAAACAACTAGAGGAATAATGCACAAATCACGATCTGCAAATAAACTCAATTTAGGACAAAGTTGCCAAGAACAAAAAAAAAGGAATCTCAGTAAAACCATTGTTCTCATTAGGCAACTTGTTGATTATAGTCTAGTCAAAAACCATACAGTGATTGACCAAATAAAAAAAAATACATATATATATTTTTTACATAAACTCATTTTCCAGGAATCGTTTAGGCTTTAGGTACGTTTAGGAAAAGGACATCAGGTGTGAACAATGGTAAGTGTACTAGCTTTGTAAGGTGCTACAAAGTTCATTGCTAGTGCGTATAGTGCAGGTAACAACCAAAATGGTGAATTTTGATTGAATGCCATGGCCATGCACACTTTTAACCAGTGGCAGCTGCTGGTGTATTTTGGGGAGGTGGAAATCCGTCCATCGCCAATCCCCCCGTTTGGTCACCAGCCCTGCACTTGCCCTATCTAGGTTGTGAGCTTTCTCCAGGAGGCAGGGGGTGGCATCACCTGGCATCTTCTCCCTCCTCCTCCTTGGCGGCCAATAGGATCGCTCCTTCTCTTGGCCAATTGGGTCTCAGGATCCACTTACTGAGCTGAGATTGGCCGGGAGGAGAATCAGGAAGACAATAGTGAATATTAATTCGCTATTGTCACACAACTGGGTGGACTTGGGGCACAGTATTCTGCGCCCCAAGCCCACCCTTTTTTGAAGTCAATTAGAGCCTCCAGCTTTAATTACATGCTTCTAAAAGAAAAAAAAACTGTTTTAATCCATACGTTCAGTGCCCTGCATGTAGATTAGGGGCTGGGCGCATGGATTAGCTGGGCGGCGCCCCTGCACCCTGTATGGACAGGCCACCGCTGCTTTTAACTCATTAATTTAATAGGTCTGCGGCATATATATAAAAAAATAATATTACTATATAGGTTTCTAAATCTTATGATACTGGCAAGAGAAAAAGATATGTACATTTCATACTATCCAAATCCGATGCATAAAATGCATTTTTTTAATTTTTATATATATATATATATATATATATATATATATATATATATATATATATATATATATATATATAGCACATTGCTGTATTTTTTACATATTTAATGCGTGTCAGTATAATACCCAATTTATACATATCTTATTCAAGTTCCCATGGGTATTAAAGGATAAGGTTGTCTGCAAGCACCTCGAGACTGCTTTGGACACCTAGTGACGACAGATTTGATTTCTCAATTTGAAGCAGTAGAGACACAGACACACGCACTTATGTAACATAAATATGTTGGAAAAAGATGGTTCATTGATCAGGGCTTAATGGCACTCAATTCATGTCACTGGTATCTTTCATTGCAGAGCTGTGAGGATTCAGTGCATCTACCCTGAGTACTCTCGGGGAGGGTTACATCATACAGTATCTAATCCACAAAAATAACATTTTAATATATTGCAGCTTACCAGTTCTTAGATGTGTCAACTGCATTTGTTTTCATTTTCAAGCTTTTTTACTATATTTATTTTCTGGAACACCTGCAAATCCTCACTCCTCCATTATTTCTATAAAGGAAGCCTTGGTTGTTTCCCAGGCTGCTCTCCTGATTTGGACTACACAGTGTTCTTCCTTTCTTCATCTCTATTAATTGACAGTAAATAGCTTACAAGCAATGAAAATACATGGTCTTCCTTCCGCCCAACCTCTAACTGCTTCATTTGCAGGGCAGCTTGTTCCGATGAACTATAACAAACTTACTGGCAGGATCACCAAGTGAAAATAAAAGAAAGAAAGCCTAAAAAAGAAAACGAATGCAGTCATCACATCTAAGACTTGGTAAGCTGTGATATAATAAATGTTTGCTTTTGGATTTAATACTGCTTTAAGCTGCATTATATATATATAAGGATTTTTTTTCCATTTGCAGTACATCATGTCTTAGTATACAGATCACCTAAAACGTTGGTTATTAAAAGGCCAAGATAGTAATCGGTATCCAATTTTAAAGAATGCAGTAATCTCTCCAATAACATTATAATAGAAATGATTCTCCATGTTGGTCGTCTACTTATATAGAAGCCCATCAGGGCCAACCGAAAATACCCGATCTGCAGAACTATCTGTATTCCTAGTTGTTCAGGGGGGTAGGATCCGCACACAAAAGAGAGCAGACAGAGAGGGGGTGGGATAACTACCAGCTACCCCCCCCCCCCCATCCACTTCTGGCTAGTATATACGTCTTACGCCCATCAGGAAGAACAATGCACTGTGATAATCTATCAATCTTTGTTTTGAATTAAATCTTGATACAGCTGAGAATTTCTATAAGTGGTCCAAGGCTCCCATATATTTACTATAATATTGTTCTTTGGTTTAAACATACTTTAACCACTTACAGGCTGGAAGATTTTCCTCCTTAATGACCAGGTCATTTTTTGCTATACAGCACTGCCTCACTTTAACTGACAATTGCGCGACGATGTGCCCAGACAAAATTGACGTCCCTTTTTTCCCACAAATAGAGCCTTCTTTTGGTGGCAATTGATCACCTCTGCGGTTTTTATTTTTTGCACTATTAAACCAAAAAAAATGACAATTTTGAATAAAAAAAAATATATATTTTTATATCTTTTTTAAATAATAAATATCCCAAAAACAAATTTCTTCATCAGTTTAGGCCAATATGTATTCTTCTACACATTTTTGATCCCCAAAAAATCACAATAAGCGCATACTGATTGGTTTGCGCAAAAGTTAAAGACGTCTACAAAATAAGGGATATATTATATATTTATGGCATTTTATTATTTTTTATTAACTAGTAATGGCGGTGATCTGTGATTTTTAGCAGGACTACGACATTGCTGCAGACAGATCGGACACTTTTGACTCTTTGCTAGGTCTGCAAAAGATCTGGGGCTAGAGCCCATAGCAGCCGTTACCAACCTTTTTGCATGTCCGCAGGGTGGGGGGACCAGTGGTAAGCAATTTTTCATGGGTGATGGCTGGTGTTGGCACTTCAATCATCATGGCATAAAGGTTGATATGGTGTGCCACGTCTCCTGGCACCATTTGCAGATCGCCACATCTCCTGCCACCAGATGCGGCGTGTCACTTTCCACTGTCGCCTGTCACCAGATGCAGCATTTTACTTGCCACCGTCACCTGCCACTAGATGTGGATTGTCACTTGCCATGTCGCCTGCCACCAGATGTGGATTGTCACTTGCCACTTTCACCTGGCAGCAGATGTGGATTGTCACTTGCCATGTCTCCTGCCACCATTTGCAAATTGTCACTTGCCACATCTCTAGCCGCCATTTGCAGATTGTCACTTGCCACGTCTCCTGGCACCATTTGCAGATCGCCACATCTCCTGCCACCATTTGCAGATTGTCACTTGCCACGTCACTGGCCCCCAGATGTGGATTGTCACTTGCCAACTGATGTAGATTGTCACTTGCCATGCCAGCCAGTTCCACCAAATCTGCATTGGTAACAGGCTGACAGCACTGGTCCATTTAGTGAGCGCAAGAGAGCGGTGATGCTGGGAGGGCAGTGAGAGATGATGTCATCTCGCTGCTCCCCGCCGGACCTCCGACATTGAACCAAGGGGGTCTGGCTGTAAAGTGGATTTTCACAATGACAGGAAGCATGTGGCCTCCACTCCACTGTGCTGTGAGGGTGGAAGAGCGCTGATTTGTGGCGGGCAATGTGCACTATCCCGGATGTGACACGTGCGCTCCACCTAGCCATTGCCCTCTACCCGGAAGTGCTTGCAGTGTCTGCAAAGGAATGCATGCTCTCCTCTGATGGCTGGACATGGTGACAGCGCCCTCTGGGTGATTTATATTTTGCTTGTTGATGATTTATCTGGTGCCGTAGCTAGTATTAAGGGGGCTTTTGCTGTATGGAGAATTGTATCATAAATAAACATAATTACACTATATAGTACTATTCTTGTATTTTATGGTATGTGTTTGAGCCCCTGCAATGGTCGTTTTCTGGGTTGGTGAGGACCAGTGATTAAAGCAGCTGATATATACCAAACCTAAGGCTTGCATATTAGAGGCATCTGGTGAGTTTGACCCCCTGGGGGAGTGTGGTGCACATGGTGGAATACGGATCTCTTTATTCTCTGGTGGAAGGCAAGCTTGGATAACAACAATTAATTACCTTTAACACCTCGGATATTTTGAACTGTCCCTAACACCCTGAATGCTTTTAATGCTTTGAACTGTTCTACCTTAACCACTTCAGCTCCTGACCAATAAACACCTTAAGGACCAGAGGTCTTTTTCCAATTTCGCACTGTGCTGCTTTAACTGGTAATTGCGCGGTCATGCAATATTGCACCCAAACTAAATTAGCGTCCTTTTCTTCCCACAAATAGAGCTTTCTTTTGATGGTATTTGATTGCCTCTGCGATTTTTTTTTGCGATATAAATGGAAAAAGACCGAAATTTTTTTAAAAAAAAGATATTTTCTTCTTTTTGTTATAAGAAAAATCGAATAAACTAAATTTTAGTCATACATTGAGGGCAAAATTTATTCAGCCACATGTCTTTAGTAAAAAAAATGTCAATAAGCGTATATTTTTTGGTTTGCGCAAAAGTTATAGCGTCTACAAACTAGAGTACATTTTCTGGAATTTACACAGCTTTTAATTTATGACTGCCTATCTCATTTCTTGAGGTGCTAAAATGGCAGGGCAGTACAAACCCCCCCCCAAATGACCCCATTTTGGAAAGTAGACACCCCAAGGAAATTGCTGATGGGTATGTTGAGCCCATTGAATATTTATTTTTTTTGTCCTAAGGGATTGAATAATGACAAAAAATAAATAAAACATTTTTACAAAAAGTTGTCACTAAATGATATATTGCTCACACATGCCATGGTTATATGTGGAATTGCACCCCAAAATATATTCCGCTACTTCTCCCGAGTATGGGGATACCACATGTGTGGGACTTTTTGGGAGTCTAGTCGCGCACGGCACCCCGAAAACCAATCACCACCTTCAGGATTTCTAATTGTGCAAATTTTTGATTTAACTCCTCACTACCTATCACAGTTTCGAAGGCCATAAAATGCCAAAATAGCACAAAACCCCCCAAAATGACCCCATTTTGGAAAGTAGACACCCCAAGCTATTTACTGAGAGGCATGTTGAGTCCATGGAATATTTTATATTTTGCCAAAAGTTGCGGGAATATTACAAACCTTTTTTTTTTGCACAAAGTTGTCACTAAATGATATATTGCTCACACATGCTATGGGCAGAAGTCAAATTACACCCCAAAATAAATTCTGCTGCTTCTTCCGAGTACGGGGATACCACATGTGGGGGACTTTTTGGGAGCCTAGCCACGTACGGGACCCCGAAAACCAAGCACTGCCTTCCGGATTTAAATATAAAATGCTACCAAAAAAACTGTTAGCGATCGCAGGGATCAGGCCTGACTCTGCGATCGCTGCAGTTATGTGTTTAGTGTTTTGTAAGTGACAGTGATCGATCGATACTGCACTTGGGTGGGCTGGGCAGAGGGGCAAAACGCAGGTGCTAGCAGGAATCTGGGCTGATCCCGCTAACAATGCGTTTTTTTGGAACCCTAAACTGCTGGGGATGCTAGTATAGATCTGATCAGATCAGATATTGATCTGTTCAGATTCTATACCACTATGGGAGGTGTATGCTTTGCGCGTGGGTGTTAGCGGTACTGGCACTAACCTAGCGCTGCCTGGGGCGACGCAGACCCTGACCCTAAAACCTAATTGATATCACCCGCCGGGTGATCAGGGGGTTAAACCTTTATTGGGTAATAAATGGTGGGTGCCCTGATGCTATGAAAAGCAAACTAGCCAGAGTCACCCGTAACACTTATACGGTGATCAGTGGTGAAAGGGTTAACTAGGGGCAATCAGGGGGTTCAAATTTTTATTAGGTAGTATATGGGGGTCCCTGGCGCTATATAAAAACCTGACGGGGAACCTAAATAACTAACTGGCTAACCAGCGTCACCAGTGACACTTATACTGTGATCGCTGGTGAAAGGGTTAACTAGGGGCAATCAGGGGGTTAAAACCATTATTGGGTAGTATATCGGGGTACCTAGCGCTATAAAAACCTGGCGGTGAACCTAAAAAAATAACTAGCTACCTAGCGACAGTAGCGACACTGATGCAGCGATCAGAAAAATGATCGCTTAGTGACACTGGCAAAAGGGGGTGAAAGGGTTAACTAGGGGCAATCAGGATGTTAAAACCATTATTGGGTAGTATATCGGGGTACCTAGCAATATAAAAACCTGGCGGTGAACCCAAAAAAATAACTAGCTACCTAGCGACAGTAGCGACACTGATGCAGCGATCAGAAAAATGATCGCTTAGTGACACTGGCAAAAGGGGGTGAAAGGGTTAACTAGGGACAATCAGGATGTTAAAACCATTATTGGGTAGTATATCGGGGTAACTAGCGATATAAAAACCTGGCGGTAAACCTAAAAAAATAACTAGCTACCTAGCGACAGTAGCGACACTGATGCAGCGATCAGAAAAATGATCGCTTAGTGACACTGGCAAATGGGGGTGAAAGGGTTAACTAGGGGCAATCAGGATGTTAAAACCATTATTGGGTAGTATATCGGGGTACCTAGCGCTATAAAAACCTGGCGGCGAACCTAAAAAAATAACTAGCTACCTAGCGACAGTAGCGACACTGATGCAGCGATCAGAAAAATGATCGCTTAGTGACACTGGCAAAAGGGGGTGAAAGGGTTAACTAGGGGCAATCAGGATGTTAAAACCATTATTGGGTAGTATATCGGGGTACCTAGCGCTATAAAAACCTGGCGGTGAACCTAAAAAAATAACTAGCTACCTAGCGTCAGTAGCGACACTAATGCAGCGATCAGAAAAATGATCGCTTAGTGACAGTGGCAAAAGGGGGTGAAAGGGTTAACTAGGGGCAATCAGGATGTTAAAACCATTATTGGGTAGTATATCGGGGTACCTAGCGCTATAAAAACCTGGCGGTGAACCTAAAAAAATAACTAGCTACCTAGCGACACTAGCGACTCTGATGCAGCGATCAGAAAAATTATCGCTTAGTGACACTGGCAAAAGGGGGTGAAAGGGTTAACTCTAGGGGCAATCAGGGGGTTAAATCTTTATTGGGGGGTGATAGGGGGCTACCCTGGACCTAACACTAACTGCCCTGACAGTTTTTACTTTTACAACTGACACTGAATGCATTGATCAGTAAAGAAATGATCAATGCAATCAGTGACACTGTGACTGGGGGGGAGGGGGGGCGGGGGGGATCGGGGGGCGATCGGGGGGGGGATCGGGGGGGGGGTTTGTGTACCTACGTGTACCTATGTGTCAGTGTAGTGTTTTGGTGCACTTACTTTGTGTCTTCTCCTCGTAGTCCGGTCAAAAAGACCGCCCCGAGGAGAATGACATCACTTCCTCCTTCCTGTGTAAACAATACACAGTGGGAGGAAGTTTGTCATTGGCCAGGAGCGATTGAGAGGGGGTGGCCAGAAACCAACGGCCATCCCCTCATCACGGATCGCTCCCGGAGGGAAATGGACCGCCGTAGCCAGCGGGAGAGGGTCCGATCGGACCCCCCACCCGCTGGAAGGCAGGCACGTACATCTACGTGCTTGTGCCTGCCGGTGCCATTCTGATGACGTAGAATGGCAATACGGCGGTCCTTAAGTGGTTAACCGTCTGCTACATATTAATTTATAACTAGGATGTTTGCCACTGGTTTATAATACCTTCTGTCCTGTCTGCCAGGATAGCACAACCCACACTATTACCAGTTAACAGAATCCATATCTGTATGCATAGGCTTGCACACGGGCTGTGCCTTATGTGCCTAGGCACACCCTAATCACCTTGTGTACCAGGGATTTTTTCTGACAAATCTCCTGCACCCCATTCTAATGGACATCCAGTATTTTTCAGCTAGCAGAGTAAGCATGGAGCTAGCCTCATTATCTGATGCTGCCTCTAAAGTTCCAGCAACTGATCCCTTACAGTAGGTTGCGGAGTGGTACAGCTGCACTCTGCCTGACTTCCTGTGTCTTATCTGCTTTTATAGGCTTGGGCAGTGGCAGGTTGGCAGCCTTATAGAGGAAACAAATAAAATAAAAATGATAACATTAAAAAATGAAAACCATTTGTGAACAAATCCTTAACTCTAATGCCCCATACACACGGTCAGATTTTCCGACAGAACATGTGCGATCGGATCATGTTGTCAGAAAATCCGATTGCGTGTGGGCTCCATTGGATTTTTTCTATTGGATTTTCCGTCACACAAAGTTTGAGAGCAGGATCTAAAATTTTCCAACAACAAGATTCGATTATTTAAATTACGATCGTGTGTAGACAATTCTGACGGACAAAGTGCCACGCATGCTCAGAATAGACTTATAAACAAAATCTATTGGCTACTGGCCTTTTTATAGTCCCGTCGTACCTGTTCTATGTCACCGCGTTCAGAACGATCAGTTTTTTCGACAACTTTGTTTCAGAAAAAATATGACGGATTTTGTTGTCGGAATGTCCAACCGTGTGTATGGTGCATTAGAAAGAAATGCTTGGCTTGACCTTGTCCTCCAACATTCTCAGAAGACGCTCTGTGCCTGCTGGCAGAGATCCTTGCAAAATCATATTTGAACTCAAACCAGCCTGTTGCAATACCATGTGAGTTTGAGCTCCCGGAAGTGTTGGAGGCTGGGACTTTTTGTACGAACAGTTTATTTGCAAATGGCAGGAGGACAAGTGGCATGTTTTTTGTCATTCATAGCCATAAGGGTTACTCGCCACCAGTTGCCCCATCAAATCGTCGCTACATTCCTTGTAATAGGAATAAAAGTGACACTTTTTTTTAAACAGTGTAAAAAAAAAAGGTAAAATAAATAATAATATTAAAAAATTATTTTTAAACGCACCCCGTCCCACGAGCTCACACACAGAAGCAAACACACACGTGAGTGAAAACGGTGTTCAAACCACACATGTGAGGCATCGCCATGATCGGTAGAGTGGGAGTAATAATTCTAGCCCTCCTCTGTAACACAAAACATGCAACCTATAGACTTTTTTAAATGTTGGAGATTTTTAAGGGTAAACGTCTGTCGCCATTCCACGAGCGGGCACAATTTTGAAGGATGACATGTTGGGTATCAATTTACTCAGTGTAGCATTACCTTTCACAATATATAAACAATTGGGCAAAATTTATTGCTGTCTTATTTTTTTATTCAAAAAAAGTGAATTTTTTCCACAAAAAAGTGCACTTGTAAGATTGCTGCGCAAATACGGTGTGAAAAACAGTATTGCAATGACTGCCATTTTATTCTCTAGAGTTTTAGAAAAAAAAACAATATATAATGTTTGGGGGTTATAAGTAATTTTCTAGGAAAAAACAAAACAAATGGTTTTAAACATGTAAACACCAAAATCTCAAAACAAAGCTGGTCCTTAAGTGGTTAACAACAACTTTGTCCACCAATGCAGCCAGCCTGTGTCCCGCCAGTGCAGACTGTGTCCTCTCCAGTGTAGCCGGTGTCCCCTCCAGTGCATGTGTCTCCCAGTGCAGCATGTGTCCCCCAGTGCAGCATGTGTATACCAGTGTAGCCTGTGTCCCCAGCATCCCCCAGTGCAGCCTGTGTCCCCAGCATCCCCCAGTGCAGCATGTGTCCCCCAGTGCAGCCTGTGTCCCCAGTGTCCCCCAGTGCAGCATGTGTCCCCCAGTGCAGCCTGTGTCCCCAGTGTCCCCCAGTGCAGCATGTGTCCCCAGTGCAGCCTGTGTCCCCAGAGTCTCCCAGTGAAGCATGTGTCCGCAGTGTAGCCTGTGTCCCCAGTGTCCCCCAGTGCAGCATGTGTCCCCCAGTGCAGCCTGTGTCCCCACTGCAGCCTACCTGTGCAGGGGAGGAGAGCCGCCGCCGCCTGTTTGATTAACATAACAGCTTTTGTTTCAATAGCTGTGTGTTCCCCGCCGCACATATACAGCCCCTCCCCCCTTGTCCGGGTCACTTTGATAGACAGATCACCCGTCCAATCCTGGGTCAGATGAGCTGTATATGATGGAGCGCGATGGGGAATACACAGCTATGGGAACAAAAGCTGTTATGTTCCCCTGGTGCTCTAATTAAACAGGCAGCGGCGGCTCTCCTCCCCTCCGATCCAAATCAAAAATCAAAATCAAAATCAAAATCCACTCGCAAAATGAGAGCAGGCAAGTGGATTTTTTGAGGGCTGTATATATTATCCCTCTCTGGTATGGGCAAAATATATATATATACACACACACATATATACATATTTGAGCTGTGGGTTGCAAACACTAATGCAATAGGCTGCGTTTACTGACACATTTTGATCAAGCTGGTTAACACCGACAAAGCAAATGATAAAACTGCATTTCTGGTCTCTTTGTTATATTAAATACATCTTTCACAAAGTACAGTATCTCACAAAAGTGAGTACACCCCTCACATTTTTGTAAACATTTTATTATATCTTTTCATGTGACACTTTTGCTTACAATGACACTTTGCTACAATGTAAAGTAGTGAGTGTACAGCTTGTATAACAGTGTAAATTTGCTGTTCCCTCAAAATAGCTCAACACACAGCCATTAATGTCTAAACCACTGGCAACAAAAGTGAGTACACCCCTAAGTGAAAATGTACAAATTGGGCCCAATTGGTAATTTTCCCTTCCTGGTGTCATGTGACTCATTAGTGTTACAAGGCCTCAGGTGTCAATGGGGATCAGCTGTGTTCAATTTGGTGTTATAGCTTTTACTCTCTCATACTGGTCACTGGAAGTTCAACATGGCACCTCATGGCAAAGAACTCTCTGAGGATCTGAAAAAAATAATTGTTGCTCTATGTAAAGATGACCTAGGCTGTAAGAAGATTGCCAAGTCCCTGAAACTGAGCTGCAGCACAGTGGCCAAGACCATACAGCAGATTAACCGGACAGGTTCCACTCAGAACAGGCCTTGTCATAGTCGAACAAAGAAGTTGAGTGCACATGATCAGCATCATATTCAGAGGTTGTCTTTAGGAAATAGACGTATGAGTGCTGCCAGCATTGCTGCAGAGGTTGAAGGGGTGGGGTGGGGTCAGCCTGTCAGTGCTCAGACCATAGGCCGCACACTGCATCAAATTGGTCTGCATGGCTGTCATCCCAGAAGAAAGCCTTTTCTAAGGCTGATGTACAAGAAAGCCTGCAAACAGTTTGCTGAAGACAAGCAGACTAAGGACACGGATTACTGCAACCATGTCCTGTGGTGAGACCAAGATAAACTTATTTGGTTCAGATGGTGTCAAACGTGTGTGGCAGCAACCAGGTGAGGAGTACAAAGCATGTGTTTTCTACAGTCAAGGATGGTGGTGGGAGTGCCATGGACTGGGGCTGCTTGAGTGCTGCCGGCACTGGGGAGCTACAGTTCATTGAGGGAACCATGAATGTCAACATCTACTGTGACATACTGAAGCAGAGCATGATCCCCTCTCTTTGGAGACTGGGCCATAGGGCAATATTGCAACATGGTAACGACCCCGAACACACCTCCAAGACGACCACTGTCTTTCTAAAGAAGCTTAGGGTAGAGGTGATGGACTGGCCAAGCATATCTCCAGACCTAAACCCTAATGAGCATCTGTGGGGCATCCTCAAACGGAAGGTGGAGGAGCACAAAGTCTCTAATGTCCATCAGCTCCGTAATGTCATCATGGAGGGTTAGAAAAGAACTCCAGTGGCAACCTGTGAAGCTCTGGTGAACTCCATGCCCAAGAGAGTTAAGGCAGTGCTGGAAAATAATGGTGACCACACAAAATATTGACACTTTGGGACCAATTTGGACATTTTCACTTAGAGGTGCACTCATTTTTGTTGCCAGCGGTTTAGACATTGATGGCTTTATGTTTATTTATTTTGAGGGAACAGCAAATTTACACTGTAATACAAGCTGTATATTCACTAATTTACATTGTAGCAAAGTGTAATTTCTTCAGTGTTGTTACATGAAAAGATATGATAAAATGTTTACAAAAATGTGAGGGGTGTACTCACTTTTGTGAGATACTGTATATATAAAGCCCATTTGTCTTAAAATTTTGAGGTATTGAAGTATTGATACCCATTAGGATACACTTCAGGGAGATCCACTCTCTCCATTTGTTTTGATGATCATCAGTGAGAGACAGAAAGTAATGGGAAATCATACTTTACAACTGTCACTGGAACAGAAGTAGAATGGAAATATTTAGATGGGGACACCCATTCAGATGACACAAGCAACCCCCCCCCCAAAAAAAAAAACAAGGATTTTATCAACTGTCTATCTACAGTATTCAAAACAACCACAAACCAAGGTATAGTTTTTTTTTTTTTTTTAATATATACTTTAAACTTTAAAATATAATTAAGGACTATGCACAGCAGGGAACCATGTAAATAGTGTTCAACTTTTTACACAAGAGTAAAACACCTATTTTCTACAACATACAATAAATACCATACTATATTACTATCATTGAGGGCCCATTCACACCAGAAACTGCACATAACTATGCATTTTTAACTGCATGTTTACATGCATTTGAAGCATCTTTGAAGTGCGTTTGATGTGCGATTGACATGACAGGGGTACGGTGTGTCACTGTTCACCATTTCAAGTCCAATTTCAGTTAGAATTTTTGGCTGAATTCGGACCTGAAACTGACCAAAAGATGCACAGGACTCCTGTGCAATTCACTCCGGAGCCACTCCAGGGATGTGTGAACCGGCTCCATAGAGAGCTGGTCACAATCTCCTGTCATGCGAATTGGATGTGGAGAAATCCACATCCAATTCACACTAATGTGAACACAGCCTTAATGTCAATTTCCTCTTCTCTGCCTCCAAAGCACCTCTGTACTTGTAAAGCTGGGTACACGGATCAATAATTAACTAAAAACGGTTTGTTCCGCAGGAACTGGACAACTTTCGGCCCGTGTGTACAACTCGACTGGCAGCTCATTAGTATGTACTGAGGAGGGCAGTCCCCCTATCACAACACAATAGTACAGTGGGGGAGATCGCTGCACTAATAGCGCTTGTGTTATTTCAGAAATCTCACAGGTTTGTTTTTTCGTTCAGCCCAAACACTAAAGCCCCATACACACTATCAGATTTTCTGCAGATTTTTTCCTTCAGATTTACCAAAACCATATAATATGAGGTCAAACCTTAGGAGTTTCAATGTGTATGCAATCCATCAGGCCCTTGCACTACATGGTTTAGATGAATCTGAAGACAAAAATCAGCAGAAAATCTGATAGCGTGTATGGGGCTTTACAGTGTTTACCAGGCTTAAGCCCGCATTCACACCTGAGCGTTTTCAGCTCATAAAACACTCATCTTAAAAGTTCCAAAATGCCCAACAAGCAAAATCCCATTAATTTAAATGGCCCCTGTTCACATCTGAGCGTTCTGTTCTGAAGCAAAACTCCTGAAGCTCAAAAAGGTACATTAGCTTCTTTGTAGGCAGATTACAGGCGTTTTACTGCTTTTTACATTGGTGACCTTTGGACCTCCGAAATGCCTGTATAAAAACTCTGCAAAAACACCCTAAAAAAAAACTGAAAACAATACGTTCAGGTGTGAATGCAGCCTAATGCCCCATACACACGGTCGGAAATTCTGACGGAAAAAGTCTGATCGGATTATATTGTCTGAAAATACGATTATGTGTTGGCTCTATTGGACTTTTTCTTTCAGAATTTCTGATGGAAAAAGTATGAGAGCTGGATCAAAAATTTTCCGACAACAAAATCCGATCTGACTTTTTTCTATTGTGTGTAGTGATTTCCGATGCACAAAGTTGCACACGTGCTCCGAAAAAAATTGTAGACTAAAGCTTTTGGCTTCTGGCCTCTATGTAGTCCCGTCTTACGTTATGAACGTCACCTCGTTTCCAGCGATCGGATTTTCCAACAATTTTGTGCGGCCGTGTGTATGCAAGACATATTTTGGCCAAAATCAGTTGGAAAAAATCAGACAGATTTTGTGGTCGGAATGTCCGACCATGTGTATGGGGCATTAGTGTCATTGTCAGCAGATATAATTTTATTCAATTACATTTCTAGTGATGGAATGACCAACATTTTAAATCAGCTTGTAATTACACATGTTGTATCACTTACTATTATCAGCAAGCTGCTGTATATCCTTTTTAAATACTCCCTTTTTTTTCTTTTTGTAGGAAGTACCTCCCTAAAATCCATACCAGACTCAAACAGTGAGATTTACTAAAACAGGTGCACTCAGAATCTGGTGCAGTTGTGCATAGTAACATAGCTTCCAGACTTTAATGTCAAAGCTTAACTGAACAAGCTGAACTCAAAAGCTGATTGGCTACCATGCACAGCAGCACCAGATTCTGCATAATCCAGTTTTAGTAAATCCCCCCAAATGGGTCTAGTATGCATTCTATGGGAAACTCTATGCATTTACAAAAAAATTTAATAAATAACAGTTAAAATTGCTGGCAAATAAAACTTCATTGCCAACTTCTTTAAAAACAAAAAAAAACAGTGCAAAGTTCCCCCACAATACATAACAGAATCTTAGTTTGGTCTGCTGTATTTTGGGGGACCTTGGGTATATGTGCGTTTGTTTTTTATTTCCAACAAAGAAACAGGAAGGGGATGACATTTATTAACAATTTAAAACTAATTTTTCTTTTGTAAATGTCAGTAATAAAAAAAAATCACTGCTCCATTGGTACATGTTGCCCAGGGCTGTGCCGCAACCCTTCATATTTTTTTTTTTACAGTCTCATGCCTATTAGACCAGAAAATGGGCATCTTTTTGTTGACATGTTTGGCACCCATTCATTTCAATGGGGTTCAGGTTTAGCATTCAAGCTTTTGTGAAGTTTGGCGAACCCCTTCCAAACTGAATTTGGGGGGCTCAAAACTAGAACCGATCATTCATTGTAAACGTCTTGATCAGACCATCTGTAGGGTAAAGTACAAAGTACTGCTTGTTGCTACTTCCTGTTTTTTCCAATTCAGATCTAGTCCCATAAAATTCATAAATTATATTGCAATACATAAATAAAAATACAGTGCTGCACAAACATAATACCTGAAAAGTGGTAAGGCGAGGTTTACACTGGTGCAGCTTGCTCCCTGGTTCTTCTCTCTGTGGCTTCCTTCTGCTGGACGGTTGGGATATCTGGCACCCTACTGCATACTTGATCCTTCCAGGACTACCACAACAGCAGGACTCCTTTTAAAATGATGAGCCTATTTACTTCAGACTTCTAGTAAGTGTTTTTAATCCTTTGCAATAAAGTTCTGCACTTAGAGGCATCTTCTTTTGGTCTTTTCTTTCTCAGAGTTGTTGATTCCCTCTTGGAATGCTGCCCTAGTGCTTGTTATTGCCATTCATCAGGCAGATCCATATCCATCTTATTGAGTACATCCTCTCTGTCCAGATGCTTCATCCTCTTACCCTGGTTCGCCTCTCAGGACCCTGTACACTGGGACAATATCAGGCTTGCAGTACTGCAGAAGCCACAGACAATTCAAAAGTTGCTCCATTTAGTGATGTTATGCTGGGTCTTAGTATAATCCTGACAGATTTTGGTACAAGTGCCTATCTTTGTTAAGCAATTCTAAGGGGAAAATTAGTATTTCTTTTCTTCCATTCCTCCTTCTAACTGTTAACTCCTACTGTGCCAGATTAAATTACATCTCTATGTTAAATAAAAACTAAGTTTATTAAAATTAAAGCAAAAATTAAAATAGCCTTTATTGTCATTTTCTTAACATTCTAAAAGTAATAAAAATAGAAATAAATGAAAGTAAAAATGAAAAATAAAAGAATATTTCCATAATTCTCACTTAAATACAAAGAATTAACTATCATGACTGAGCCCAGCAGGAGCAATAGTGTCAAGCTTAAATATCCAGTTTGATTCAATCTATGACATTTTCCAGATGAAATTACCTCCTTGCCAGTCATATTTTACCCTTTCTATCCCCCAAAAGAGGGATACCTTTCAGATTCTTGGTGTTCTATGTTATGATATTCCTTGTAATGTTTAGGTAATGAATGTTTATAGTTTTCCTGAAAGATTTTATTTAAAAAAAGTTCCTTTTCCTTGTCTTTAACAGTCTTTTCATTCTATCTACATCTATGTTTTTGCGGGGCCGGGGGGCGAGGGGGCCTTGGATTGCAGAAATACCGTAACTCCTTTAATGTAATAATGCATGTATGGGGGCATTGGATTGCAGAAATAACTCATTTAATGTAATAATGCATGTAATAAAAAACATTGTTTTTTAATGCCTTTTGGTTCATATTTGATATAAATTCCTTTACTTTTCTCATTTTAGAATTTTAGAAGTGTTCTTACAAACCATGCAAGGATTTTAGCTAATAAAATCCCTAAGGTGTTTTGTTACATTGGGCATTTGAACAAAAAAATCTTCTTATTCTTATTAACTCGAATAGCTGAATCAGTCTCTATTCTTAGGATGTTAACTTTTTTAAACATAAACCTGAGTCTTAATGGGAGTTTAGCAGTCAAAATCTTGTCCTTCCTCAATGTCTAGAAATTGTTCTTCTTACGGTATGCGCTTGTGCATTGTACTTCAGCACAATGGCTGAGTCGACCTCATTGGACACATCAACTGGGACATCCTTTTATTATAGCAGACTCTCCTTATGTATGCATTCTACCTGTTCTGCTTCCCCTGATAATGTCTCCCTTTCATAACCTTTTTTCATAAATTGGGAAGATTAATTAATTGACCTTTTTTTTCATTCTTACCGTTTTGCTATGGTTCCGCCTTAGTCACATTTACTTTTGGTATGTTCATCAACCATTTCGGGAGATGACTACTGATATTAAGAATTTAACTGTTGCATTCAGCTTGTTTCTTAAAGGTTGTGGTCAAAATTTGATTGTCCTCAATAAAAATGCCAAAAATCCCAGAAGTTAAAGTGAAAACTTTCAATCAACATTGACTATTTTTAATCTTTATTACTACCATTAGTAAATAGAATGGAAGGTGTATTATATTTACTTGATTTTTTTTTTCACCATTTCTTCAGTTACTTCCTGGTTTCCACATCTATGCAAATTATGTCATACATTCCAGGAGGGGAGGAGGGTTTTTTCAGCTAAGTACACCCTCCTGCCTACATGCCTGCGCTAAGGGCAGAATGATTCCACCAATTAAATAATACACAAATCATTCACCCTTACTAAAGATAGCCATGGCCAAAAATGCTAGGGGGTGGTTTTCAAAGTTATTTTTCAACAAAATAAAGCATGGAGACATGGATGGATGGGTGAGTTTGTTTGAATATTAAACAAAATGTATTAAATAGTGTTTTTGGTTTGTGGTGCTCAAATGCAGTGTAGTTCTGTGTTTACTCTCTTTTAGCCGACACGCTGTAAACTGCAGAGTGTAATCATTTTTTGTTGGCATAATCAATAAATACATCTAATTCTTCTGTAGAACCCCTCTGGATGAAAAAATATATTCTGTAAATCTTTTCCACAGAACGAGGTTTGCACCCAACCTCCCACCGCCTCAAATGTTCCTCAACTCGAAGGTGGATGCAAACCTGTAGAAACACTGAGATAGTTATGCTTAAAAGACAAGTATGGACTATGAAAATAACCAACATGTATACTCACCTAGGTGGATGCAGAATGTATCCGATGCTGCACCTGTCCCCGGATGGCTCTGCAGTGAGAACGAAGCAATCAAACACTGCTGATCGCTCAGTTCTCCCCCTCTGCTTTGAGCAGAGAGTCATGACTGTTAGTCAGTGGCTCTCTGTTCTGTCATACCAGCACTTGCTGAAGCGCAGTGCTGGTCTGTGGAGAGGGATGGAGGGGCTGGCTTACGCTCTCAACAGATCGCTGAGAGGCCAAGCAAGGTCCCGGTCCAGGCATCTGGGTGGATCTAGACCATATCGTCAGGATCTTTCCCATGCCTAGATTGGCTGAGTGAAGGCAAATTTTAGCCCACTGTTGGCTGAAAACAGGTCACAGGAATGCAGAGTAAACTGCACTCCTGTGGCCTACAGTATAACTACAGCCAAAAAGCTTTGGTCATACTTCCCCTTTAAGAATAGTCAAGATAAAATTAATAATTTCAGTCTGGTCACCTTGTGGTGAACTTGATCCCCCACATCCTTTATGAAGAGGGAATAATGTGTAAAATGAAGTGACACCCAGATAAACTGGTGTGTTCTGAGTTTTTAAAAAAGTCTCTACATTTTGGAAGTATTTAGAAATTAATGAACCTATACGTGATACAATGAGACATCCTGGAGGTGCAACAGTTGTTTTTAGGCTATCTTTTAAACTACTAGCTCATGACTGGGATTTTTTACCTTCTGCTGTCAATTGAAGTAGAATTAATTTTGCCCTAAGAAATAAATGACTCATGCTATACTGGTTTGTTTTATCTGGATAGGTGGAGAATTGGTCTGGTACAGTGTGGCTGCTGCAGTAAATCAGTTTTTATTTTTTATGTGCACTGCAGGACTTTTTAAGATCATCTTATAACACATTGACACATTCTCCTATGCTCAGAATGTTTCTACAGTTTGTCAAGGGATCCTGAGACTCTGAGTCCAGAGTCTTCTTTTTTCTTTATTGGTTGGGGGGTGGCAACACTCCCCTATGTATGCACCCGGGCACCTGGCACTTACTTTCAGCACCTCACGGATGTTGGGAGCTTACTGAGCGTAATTCCTTAGCTTAGCTTAGTGAATGTGGTGGAAATTCAAAGAATACTCAAAAGAATACCCAATCACGTGGAAGGAAAGTAAAAACAAAACAAAAAAAATTAAATAACATTTTTGCTTCACTAAGCTAAGAGAAAATCTTCTTGCAAAGTGAAAATTCCTTGCAAAGTGAACAGATTATATTTACTATTATTTTATTATTTTACTTGGTAAAGCAAGCCAGCCTTCTATCCAAATCTTCTACCATAAATACCTACCTACTAGCAATTTGTTACTTAATTTTTAGTTCTGATTTAGCCTCTGCAAAGGAAAGAAATCAAGTGAATAACAGCAGACACAACCCTGTCTATAATAGTATAGTAGGGTTGTACTACTGTAACAGCCTAAGAGTAGAGAATTATATTCTTCAAAGTTGTTGACTGATTCAGTTTAACAGTAGTGAGCTCAAATATTTAACCTTTGCTGCCCATGTAATGCATATGTGCGAGGGCAAAGAGGGTGGGCTTCAATGCCAGCACACTGCATATAGGCATCCATGGGTGGCCAAGGTTTCTATGGTGAGCACATACTCATGGCACAGTAACTGAGCTGCCATAGACAGCTCCTGGTCTCCAGTAATAAACGGTAGCTGCATGTGACCGCTGTAACAGCCAATCAAAGCGCTCACATAATCAGGCAGTCCTTTCCACCCTGGGTGTAAAGACCCTGTTAAAGGGACTCTGAGGCTGGATGGGAAGGGATTAAAGAGTGGAATAAGAGTGCAAGAACCCTGGGGATTTTTCGTTTTAGTTTTAGATTTTATTTAACAGCCAGAGGTTTGGTAGTAGCATAGATATAAAGAATTAAAAAAATTGGGCTGGAAACTTGTACACACACCAAATGATTTCCATGATTACTTTGGGCTGTGATAGAAACCAGTGAATCCAGAACTAAAGCTCCACAGCTTGATATTAAAATCCAGATAGAAAAATGTATTCTAAAGATCGATTATTTACAAAAAACAAAAAAGGGGAAGGCGCAAAGCCCTAGTGCATTATCCGAGTAAAAAAAGTAATTTATTGATCAATAAAATCCTTTTTTACTCAGATAATGCACTAGGGGTTGGCGCTTTCCCCCTCTTTGTTTTTTGTAATTCCACATGGGATATCCCCATCTGAGGAGAGCTGCATCCACCAGCATTGGACCGTGTATGTAATGTGATATCGGTTGGCTATCCCTCTGGCGGGGACCACTGAGCGCTGGGATCAGTTCTTCATCAGTTCTGGAACATAACACAAAAAAATAGATAAGAAAACATAAAACATGTTTTTACAAACATCTTTATATTACATAATATTTAAAAAAAGAAGGAACACGATTAAATATCAGTAAGAGACATTAAAGCAGTGAGTGGATTTTATTGGAAAAAATATTGGCAATAAAAATTTGAATTATCAAAGTAATAATAATCATTCTCAAAATACTAATAACAATAATGAAATTGATCGCAAAGAAATAATAACAACGTTGACTATGAAAGTAAATGATGACATTGGTATTAAAAACAATAATTTTGCCAAAGTTGTCAATTAAAATGATATATCATTATTAAAGACAATAATCATAATAAATGATATACAGGCATACCCCACTTTTAAGTACACAGTGGGTATTATTTAATAAAGCTGGAAAGTGCAAAATCAGGCTTACTTCTGAAAGAAACCAATGAGCTTCCAGATTTTATTACCAAAGCTGAATTGAACAAGCTGGGGTTAGAAGCTCATTGGTTTCTAAGCAGAAGTGAGCCTGATTTGACCAGAAGTGACCCATGTGATCCCAAGTTGCCCCTGTGTGAACGGACTCTAAAAGTGGGGTATGCCTGTATTTTTTTTGTTTTTGAAAATGTATTTAATCAGATTTCAGATTTTATGCATAGCATAACATAGAACAATCAGCCCGAAACCACAGCCACACAGGGTCCAAGAAGTTACAGTACATTTGCATATAAACCAAACTACCATAGTCCAACTGACTAAAACAGTATATTCTAACAATGTAGCCCCCCCCCCAAGTCACAGCTCAACCAAGGACTTCTGCCGTACCATTTTCGATCTGGAGAAGTGGTAGAGAATGATTAGAAACCTACATCATTTAAATAAATCAACCAGCATCTGTTACTATTCTGTATACTGGGATATTGACCATATAAAGGTAGGTGCTCTCCTGTGTCCCAAAGGATTACCCAACAGTAATAAGTTATACCCTGCCTGTATTGCAGTTATTAATTAGACCCACTGATTATCCTACTGTATCATTGGAATTGTACCATGCCTGCCATACCTTGTCAAATTTCCCCCCGCAGTCTCTGTTGGTGTACGTGGCTTTGTAATATGGCATCATGTAATTCATTAAGCCCTTCCAAAATACCACGTCAGGAGCCCGGCTTCTTCCAGTTAAGCAGAATTGCTTTCCTCCCATAAAATAACAATATATTAAAGAGAGTTCTAAGAGCCCTACAAGGTGCCACCTCATCTACTAGACCCAGCATACAGACCTGCACATTCATTGGTATTGGTATTGCCAGAAGATCCGAGATACAGGAAGTGACCTCAGACCAACACTGCTGAATCTGCGGACATTTCCAGAAAGTGTGATCTGCATTGGCAGGCGAAAAAGAAGCATCTCCAGCATTCAGCTGAGACAGAGCAGAAAATCTTGGCTAATCTGGCTGGTGTATAGTAGCTCCTGTGTATACATTTCAATTAAATCAATCTCTCTCTAGCCGATGCTAGGTGTTGAAAGGGTTGAGTCCACAAATCATCCCATTTCTCCCCCTGTATGTCAGGCACTTCAGCTTCCCATTTTTCCCTACATCTGGCTAGGGCCTGAGGAGTCTTTTTAAAGAACTCTTTATAGGTCACTGAAAGGGGCCTAATAAGCTCCTCTGGCGTCGGCAAGTTTTCGAGATCTGAGGGCAGGGATTCCACCCCTACATCCCGACACTGCACTTGAAAGGCACAACGGAGTTGAAAAAATCTAAAGAGATATGAGTTGGGAAGATCATGCTTTGCCTTCATTTGTGAAAAGGTCAACAACTCCCCAAAACAGGTTATATCCTTCAATTGCATTATGGGTTCTGGTATGGCCTTTATAACTAGGACATGCCAGCTTCACTGCATTTTTCCAGGCTCTTATAGTGGCCTCCATTGTGAAAGTCAGCGGGAGATTAGATTTGGTTCCCCTATATAGAGCCAGTCTCAGACATTCATATGACCCCGGGTGAGCTGCCTCCAAAACTGTGGCTGAATCACCATCCTCTGCCTGTAGCCACCGACGGGCAAACCTCATTTGGCCAGCCAAATAATATTTCTTCCAGTTGGGCAAGACCAAGCCCCCCGGCCTCCTGGTTCCTGGAGCACCTTGAGGCCTATTCTAGGGGGCTTGGGAGCCCATAGAAAGGAGCTAACAATGCCATTTATCTTTTTAAAGTAGGATTTCAAATCCCACTTTGTGCAGGTCTCAGGAAGCATAAAAACGTCAGGGAGAAGTTTCATTTTGAGAAATCTAATTCGGCATATCAAGGACAAGGATAACTTAGTCCAAGCTGAAGCTTTCTGTTTGAGAAGCGTCAGTAAGGGAAGGAAATTAAAGTGATACCTAATCCTGTACATTTGCAGTGATTTTCACCCCCAGGTATTTATGAGATGAGACCCATTACAACAGGAAAATTGGGTTAGTTCCTGCCCTCGCCCCCTCATCTAGTGACAGAATAGATGGCTTGCTCCAATTAACTTTCAACCCTGAGAAAGTAACTGATTAAGAATGTCCTGTGCTGCCTGCATGAAGCACCTGGGTCTTTAAGAAACAGCATAAAATCATCAGCATACAGCATAAAGTACTAATCAAGCCTACCCTAATAGCTTTAACCTCCCCTGATGACCGGAGAGCAACAGACAGAGGCTTCATAGCAAAAGCAAACAGGAAGGGGGATAACAGTCACCCTTGCCTAGTGCCCCTGCCAACTAGAAAAAATTCAGACACCGAAAATTTCAGTCTTATTGCCACCCTAGTGTGTCTATATGACATTGATATTCACTTTCTGTATTTTGGCCCAAAACTCATGAGTTCTAAGACCTTGAACAAATAACACGAATCGACCGAATCAAAAGCTTTCTCTATGTCGATTGATACCACTATTCTAGTTCTGGACTGCATAGGAGTAAGTTGTAAATGCGTAAAAAGTCTCCTCAGATTTAAAGGAGCAGGAACCCTGTCTGGTCTATATTAATTATGGAGAAAATGACCGCATCCAACCTGATCACCAATACTTTGGTCAGAATCTTAAGATACATGTTTAGAAGAGCTATAGGACAGTATGGGGCACACTCTAACAGGTCCTTCCCAGGATTTAACAAAAGGATCATATATGCTTATAGCATTGTATCTGGAAGATTTTCTTTTTCAATGCAATGTTCCAGGAGTAAAACAATTCTGGGGGCCAACTGTTCTACATGGGATTTATAGAAATCGGCCTTAAAGCCATCTGGGCCAGGGGCTTTATAAGGAGGAAACGCAAAGATTGCTGTTTCAATCTCCTTGATGGTAATTTTAGCATCCAATAAGTTACCATCTGCCTTTGACAACATGGGGAGCGTCAGGCCCTCCAGCAAGGAATCTAAAGTGGACATATCATATGGTGGTATGGGGGAATAAAGGGATGAAAAGAAGTAAATAATCTCCATCATTATGGACTGTGGATCTGTGACCAGGTCACTCCCCTTTTTTGTGATAGCTGGGATGTTGGTTATTGGGTGATAGTCCGCAACCAACATAGCCAACAGCTTCCCATTCTTGTCCCCTTCGCCAAATATTGTATGTGCCCCCGCTTAGTCTTAGAGTGTACTAGATAGGTAAAATGTAAGGACAAGAGACACCTTGCCTCCAGCAGCGGCCCATATGAAGCTCCTATGGGGGACCTCGCGTGAGCCACTGCACACTCCCTCTCACTATTCTGCAGAATTGAATTTTCTTAATTGTTGTTGACATAATGGCAGATATGTATTCCTCCCTAGCAACAGCTTTAAAAGCATCCCACACTATAGGAAGGTCCACTGAATCTGTATTGAAAGACCAGTAAGACTTTATAGACTCCTCCACTTGAGCAGATATCTGTTTATTTTGCAACCAGCTGGGCGACAGTCACCATCTACCCCCCTTGCCCCCATTGGAAAAGAGAGGGTTAGGGAAAGAGGGTTATGGTCAGACAATCCCCCAGCCATGTAATCTATTTCAGTCAGGAATGGTAATAGCAGCCCATTGCCGAAGGCAAGGTCTATTTTGGCTGAGGATCGGTGTGCGGTCAATATGTGAGAGAAGCATCTAACTGATGGATGCTTCTAACGCCATAACTCTGATAACCCCGCTACAGTGCCCCAGCTAACCGGATCCGGATATGAGAAGTCCAGTCCCGCATCAAGTACGCCATTGAAGTCCCCCATCAGAACCATGGGAAGGTGAGCAAATTAAGACAGAATAATAAATGATATATAATGAATTGATAAAAATATGATATGAGTGGGACTGACAGAACAGTTGTGGCACCACATCCCAAAACTAAGGCAGATGCTTTGAGTGTGTATTATATATACAAGGGCCTTTCAAGCTGCTGCATAATTAACTTCACATAGAGTATATTAAAAATATCTAGAGTGTCCCCCTATGTGAACTGACCACGGTATTCATGGCTGCTGATCCATGATACTGTGGTCAGTTTACATGCCTCCATCAGCCCACGGTCTCTCCCACCTCTTACCCTCTCCCCCTCCCTCCCTGCCTGTCAGCTCAGTCTGCGTGTGTGAGAGCTGATCTGTTTCCTGCCCCTCCCCTCTCCTCCTGTCCCAATTTCTGCTGCAATACATACCCCCATTGCTTGTAACCTCTCAGTTTCATGAAAATCTAAAGTACTGTGTGTCCTTTTTAAAAAAATATTAATTATAATCCTAAATACCATGGTCACAAGACACAAATAGAAAACATAAGGGGAATACAAAGACACTGAATTTCAAAAGAGCCAACTTCCCTAAACTACGTACCTTGTTAGAAGGCATGAATTGGGATAAAATCGTAGGAGCAAAGAACCTGGAGGAGAGATGGGTTTGCTTTAAGAGCATATTAAATAAGGGCATTAGCTGATGCATCCCATTGGGTAATACATTTAAAAGAGTGAGCAAAAGTCCTGAATGGCTTAACTCCAATGTAAAAATGCATATTAAAGCAAAGGCGAACACCTTCACAAAATACAAGGTTGAGGCATCATCATCAGCATTCAGAATGCAACAAGAAATGTAAGGGTGCAATTAGGGCAGCTAAGATAGAACACAAAAGACACATAGCCGAGGAGAGAAAAAAAAAACCCTAAGAAATTCTTTAAGTATGTAAACAGTAAAAAAGGGAGGTCAGACCATATTGGCCCCATAAAGAATGAGGAAGGACATCTGGTTACAAAGGATGGGGAGATGGCGAAGGTATTGAATTTATTCTTCTCCTCTGTCTGCACGAGGGAATCAGGGGGCTACAGTAACCAAAACTGCAGTGTTTATCCTTATGAAACATCACAGGAAGTACCTCCATGGTTAACAGGGGACAGAATTAAATTTGACTTGGGAAACTTAACATTAAAAAATTACTGGGACCAGGTGGCTTGCATCCGAGGGTACTTAGGGAACTCCGTCAAGTAATTGCCGGACCATTGTTCCTAATTTTTACTGACAGTCTACCTACTGGAATGGTACCAGGTGTTTGGAAAAGCCAATGTAGCACAATATTTAAAAAGGACCCAAAACACATCCCTGGGAATTACAGACCAGTTAGCCTAACATCAATAGTATGCAAGCTCTGGGAGGGGGTAATAAGGGACTATATACAAGATTTTAGTAACGAGAATGGTATCATTAGCAGTAATCAGCATGGATTCATGAATCATTCTTGCCATACCAATCTATTAACCTTCTATGAGGAGATGAGTAGCCATCTAGATAAAGGAAGACCCATAGACGTGGTGTATCTGGATTTTGCAAAAGCATTTAACACAGTTCCCCATAAACGTTTACTAATAAAATAAGGTCCGTTGACATGGATTGAAAACTGGCTACAAGAGCGAGTTCAGAGGGTGGTGATAAATGGGGAGTATTAAGAATGGACAGAGGTGGGTAGTGGGGTCCTCCATGGTTCTGTGCTGGGACCAATCCTATTTATTTTGTTCATAAATTACCTGGAGGATGGGGTAAACAGTTTAATCTCTGTATTTGCAGATAACACTAAGCTAAGCAGGGCAATAACTTCTCCGCAGGATGTGGAAACCTTGCAAAAAATATCTAAAAAAAAAAATGAATGGGGTGGTCAACTACATGGCAAATTAAGTTTAATGTAGAAACATGTAAGATAATGCATTTGGGTGGCAAAAATATGAATGTAATCTATACACTGGGGGAGAACCGCTGGGGGAATCTAGGATGGAAAAGGACCTGGGGGTCCCTGTAGATGATCGATTGAAACCACAGAGCTAGACTGACCCAGCCAAATTCTCACACTGCCCAAGCATAATATGTACTGGGAGAGGGAGGGGGGTGGGGGGGTCACATAGAGATGGTTTGTATGCACAATGCTCGTGTTATGACAGATATGGTATCAAAAGTTAGTATCTAATTATACATACGGATTTTATATATTAGGGTTATATTAGAATTTGTGATCATGTTCGGAAAGAAAGTTGCCAGTGTACCATATTAGAATATGTTATTATCATGTTACGTGAAACATTCATTAAAAGTAGCAACATTTTATACTTTCAAACTTTAGCTCCATGTACCTCACAGCACTCAATGAGGATCTTTTTTAACTAAACACAAGATTTACATTATTTACTCTTAATCTTGGTCCAAGTGGAAGGTATTTTCTTACATGGTACAGTTAAGGCCAAACTTCTTCAAATATTAACTTACCTGCACCCCCTCTTCCCCCACCATTGATTAGTCTGCTTAAAGACAACAAAACCACAAGGGTGATGTCAAGGCTGAGGAATGGAAGGGTGGTGGGACTTACAGTGTATTATTCTAATGGCGTGTTTTACACAACACGAGTTATACATTTTTAACATGTTAGTGCATTTTTTAATAAATCCTATGTGATCATTGAATAGTAATAAGTGATAATTACCCTGTGTGAGCAGCAGACAAGAGGGGGGCCCAGGACCATTAATAGGCCATTTCTATCATCCCTAGGACTGGGGGAAGGACTTGCTGACCTATTGTGATATATAGGTCATTATCTAAAGGTGAGGGTCCATCTTGATTCATGTTTGAAGTGGTATATATTGCTCTATATGGTCTTAGAGCACCAGGAATTTGGGTTCACTTACCAGTAGAAAGATCATATTGTGGAACTACGAATATCTAAAAGACTGAAATGAAAGTATATAGGGACTTTTCTCACTACATAAGACTGGACTGCTTTTTTATGTTTAATAATTTTTAGCATTTTTATTTAAATGATTTACCGTATTTATCGGCGTATAACACGTGCCGGCGTATAACACGCGCCGGCGTATAACACGTGCCGGCGTATAACACGCACCCCAAGTTTAGGAGGAAATTTTAAGGAAAAAAACTTTTAGGAGGGAAGTTTAAAGGAAAAAAAAACTTACATTTAAATGCCCATCAGTGTCATCTGCAGCCTTGTCCACAATTGCAGCCTTGTCATGCAGCCTTATGCAGCCTTGTCCACCATTGCAGCCTTGTCCACTATTGCAGCCTTATGCAGCCTTGTCCACCATTGCAGCCTTATGCAGCCTTGTCTACCATTGCAACCTTATGCAGCCTTGTCCACCATTGCAGCCTTATGCAGCCTTGTCCACCATTGCAGCCTTGTCTATTCAAATGGTCTCTTTTTCATTTTTAAAAAATGGTGCCGCTGAGATACAGAGCCATATGTGTATCTCGGCGGCGTGTAGTAGTTTTCGGCGGCCTCAGGCCGCCTTCGGCTCTTCTCGGCAGCTTTCGGCCGCCTTCGGCCATTCTCGGCGGCCTCCTTCAGCTCTTCTCGGCAGTTTTCGGCCGCCTTCGGCCGTTCTCGGCGGCCTCGGCCTGCCTTCGGCTCTTCTCGTCAGCTTTCGGCCATTCTCGTCAGCTTTCGGCCGCCGAGAGCGGCCGAAGGTGCCCGGAAGCCGCCGAGAAGAGACGAAGGCGGCCGAAAGCTGCCGAGAACGGCCGAAAGCTGCCGAGAACGGCCGAAAGCCGCCGATAATGGCCGAAGGCAGCCGAAAGCCACCTTGAAGAGCCGAAGGTGGCTGAAAGCCGCCCAGAGGTTCAGAACTGCGGGGGATCGGCGTATAACACGCACCCACGATTTCCCCTGCTTTTAAGGGGGAAAAGTGCGTGTTATACGCGATAAATACGGTATTTATTTGTAATTTGAGTTGATCAGCCCACATACACAGTTATATATATTATTTGCCTATATTCAGCAGCGCAACATGTTTATATATTTGTTTAATGGCTATAAAATTCCTCCAGAAGTCAATAAGTGCTTGTTTTAAAGCTCTTGTGTTGCTTAACCACTTGCTTACTGGCAGGGGTCAAGTCCTGGGGAAAAAAGTGTGGGAACTCCCACCCAAGATCCACTCCCCCACCAACAAAAAAAAAAAGGTACGCTCATATGCATATATATTTCACAGAAAATACAGTACAACATTTATTGTAAAGTGCCAGTTTACAAAAACAAAATAAGTTAACTTGTCAAACAGAATAATCAACACAATGTTCCTCACAGGAAATTTCTAACACAAATACACCCTGTACCAAATTCAAATACAGCAAATTAGAAAATATCCCACAAACTGGAATAACGTTGCCCTTGCCTGGCAAGATTATCGGCAACGAATCAAAAAAACTCACGGATCGGATCATTCCTTGGATCAGAGTCACAGATCGGATCATTTTTCGGATCAGCAAATAATAATTGAATTTGCAAAAACCTGTGAAAATGTCACCACCATATAGTCCCCACTGCAATATACATCTTCCCCACTGTAATATCCACGTCATCTCCCCCAATAATATTTTGGCTGAGCATGGATGGGTATTATCAGAATATGTATTGGCAGGGTAAGTATTGGCAGGGTATTGCAGAGTATTGGCAGGGTATGGCAGATTATTGCTGGGTATTGCAGATTATTGGCAGGGTAAGCATTGCAGAGTAAGTATCGGCAGGGTATGTATTGCAGAGTATTGGCAGGGTATTGCAGAGTATTGGCCAGGTATGTATTGCAGAGTAGTGGTGGGGTATTGCAGAGTATTGGCAGGGTATTGCAGAGTATTGGCAGGGTGTATATTACAGAGTATTGGCCGGGTGTGTATTACAGAGTATTGGCAGGGTATTGCATTGCAGAGTATTGGCAGGGTATTGCAGAGTATTGCAGAGTATTGGCAGGGTATTGCAGAGTATTGGCAGGGTATGTATTGGCAGGGTATTGCAGAGTATTGGCAGGGTATTGCAGAGTATTGATAGGGTATTGCAGAGTGTTGGCAGGGTATTGCAGAGTATTGGCAGGGTATGTATTGGCAGAGTATTGCAGAGTATTGGCAGGGTATTGCAGAGTATTGGCAGGGTATGTATTGCAGAGTATTGGCATGGTATTGCAGAATATTGGCCGGGTATGTATTGCAGAGTAGCGGTGGGGTATTGCAGAGTATTGGCAGGGTATTGCAGAGTATTGGCAGGGTGTATATTACAGAGTATTGGCAGGGTGTGTATTACAGAGTATTGGCAGGGTATTGCATTGCAGAGTATTGGCAGGGTATTGCATTGCAGAGTATTGGCAGGGTATTGCAGAGTATTGCAGAGTATTGGTAGGGTGTGTATTACAGAGTATTGGCAGGGTATTGCATTGCAGAGTATTGGCAGGATATTGCAGAGTATTGGCAGGGTATTGCAGAGTATTGGCAGGGTATGTATTGGCAGGGTATTGCAGAGTATTGGCAGGGTATTGCAGAGTATTGATAGGGTATTGCAGAGTGTTGGCAGGGTATTGCAGAGTATTGGCAGGGTATGTATTGGCAGAGTATTGCAGAGTATTGGCAGGGTATTGCAGAGTACTGGCAGGGTATTGCAGAGTATTGATAGGGTATTGCAGAGTATTGGCAGGGTATGTATTGCAGAGTATTGGCAGAGTATTGCAGAGTATTGGCAGGGTATTGCAGAGTATTGGCAGGGTATGTATTGGCAGAGTATTGGCAAGGTATTGCAGAGTATTGGCCGGGTATGTATTGCAAAGTAGCGGTGGGGTATTGCAGATTATTGGCCGGGTATGTATTGCAGAGTAGCGGTGGGGTATTGCAGAGTATTGCAGAGTATTGGCAGGGTATTGCAGAGTGTGTATTACAGAGTATTGGCAGGGTATTGCATTGCAGAGTATTGGCAGGGTATTGCATTGCAGAGTATTGGCAGGGTATTGCATTGCAGGGTATTGCATTGCTGAGTATTGGCAGGGAATTGCAGAGTATTGGCAGGGTATGTATTGCAGAGTATTGGCAGGGTATGTATTGCAGAGTATTGGCAGAGTATTGCAGAGTATTGATAGGGTATTGCAGAGTATTGGCAGGGTATGTATTGCAGAGTATTGGCAGGGTATTGAAGAGTATTGGCCGGGTATGTATTGCAGAGTAGCGGTGGGGTATTGCAGAGTATTGGCCGGGTATGTATTGCAGAGTAGCGGTGGGGTATTGCAGAGTATTGCAGAGTATTGACAGGGTATTGCAGAGTATGTATTACAGAGTATTGGCAGGGTATTGCATTGCAGAGTATTGGCAGGGTATTGCATTGCAGAGTATTGGCAGGGTATTGCATTGCAGGGTATTGCATTGCTGAGTATTGGCAGGGTATTGCAGAGTATTGGCAGGGTATGTATTGCAGAGTATTGGCAGGGTATGTATTGCAGAGTATTGGCAGAGTATTGCAGAGTATTGATAGGGTATTGCAGAGTATTGGCAGGGTATGTATTGCAGAGTATTGGCAGAGTATTGCAGAGTATTGGCAGGGTATTGCAGAGTATTGGCAGGGTATGTATTGGCAGAGTATTGCAGAGTATTGGCAGGGTATTGCAGAGTATTGGCAGAGTATTGCAGAGTATTGGCACAGTATTTGTCAGTATTGATAGGGTATTGCAGAGTATTGGCAGGGTATGTATTACAGAGTATTGGCAGGGTATGTATTGCAGAGTATTGGCAGGGTATTGTAGAGTATTGGCAGGGTATTGCAGAGTATTGGCAGGGTATTGCAGAGTATTGACAGAGTATTGCAGAGTATTGATAGGGTATTGCAGAGTATTGGCAGGGTATGTATTGCAGAGTATTGGCAGGGTATGTATTGCAGAGTATTGGCAGAGTATTGAAGAGTATTGGCAGGGTATTGCAGAGTATTGGCAGGGTATGTATTGGCAGAGTATTGCAGAGTATTGACAGGGTATTGCAGAGTATTGGCAGAGTATTGCAGAGTATTGATAGGGTATTGCAGAGTATTGGCAGGGTATGTATTGCAGAGTATTGGCAGGGTATTGCAGAGTATTGGCAGGGTATGTATTGGCAGAGTATTGGCAGGGTATTGCAGAGTATTGGCCGGGTATGTATTGCAGAGTAGCGGTGGGGTATTGCAGAGTATTGGCAGGGTATTGCAGAGTATGTATTACAGAGTATTGGCAGGGTATTGCATTGCAGAGTATTGGCAGGGTATTGCATTGCAGGGTATTGCATTGCAGAGTATTGGCAGGGTATTGCAGATTATTGGCAGGGTATGTATTGCAGAGTATTGGCAGAGTATTGCAGAGTATTGATAGGGTATTGCAGAGTATTGGCAGGGTATGTATTGCAGAGTATTGGCAGAGTATTGGCAGAGTATTGCAGAGTATTGGCAGGGTATTGCAGAGTATTGGCAGGGTATTGCAGAGTATTGGCAGAGTATTGGCACAGTATTGCAGAGTATTGATAGGGTATTGCAGAGTATTGGCAGGGTATGTATTGCAGAGTATTGACAGGGTATTGCAGAGTATTGGCCAGGTATGTATTGCAGAGTATTGGCAGGGTATTGCAGAGTACTGGCAGGGTATTGCAGAGTATTGATAGGGTATTGCAGAGTATTGGCAGGGTATGTATTGCAGAGTATTGGCAGAGTATTGCAGAGTATTGGCAGGGTATTGCAGAGTATTGGCAGGGTATGTATTGGCAGAGTATTGGCAGGGTATTGCAGAGTATTGGCCGGGTATGTATTGCAGAGTAGCGGTGGGGTATTGCAGAGTATTGGCAGGGTATTGCAGAGTATTGGCAGGGTATGTATTGGCAGAGTATTGGCAGGGTATTGCAGAGTATTGGCCGGGTATGTATTGCAGAGTAGCGGTGGGGTATTGCAGAGTATTGCAGAGTATGTATTACAGAGTATTGGCAGGGTATTGCATTGCAGAGTATTGGCAGGGTATTGCATTGCAGGGTATTGCATTGCTGAGTATTGGCAGGGTATTGCAGAGTATTGGCAGGGTATGTATTGCAGAGTATTGGCAGGGAATGTATTGCAGAGTATTGGCAGAGTATTGCAGAGTATTGATAGGGTATTGCAGAGTATTGGCAGGGTATGTATTGCAGAGTATTGGCAGAGTATTGCAGAGTATTGGCAGGGTATGTATTGGCAGAGTATTGCAGAGTATTGGCAGGGTATTGCAGAGTATTGGCAGAGTATTGCAGAGTATTGGCACAGTATTTGTCAGTATTGATAGGGTATTGCAGAGTATTGGCAGGGTATGTATTGCAGAGTATTGGCGGGGTATGTATTGCAGAGTATGGCAGAGTATTGTAGAGTATTGGCAGGGTATTGCAGAGTATTGGCAGGGTATTGCAGAGTATTGATAGGGTATTGCAGAGTATTGATAGGGTATTGCAGAGTATTGGCAGGGTATGTATTGCAGAGTATTGGCAGGGTATGTATTGCAGAGTATTGGCAGAGTATTGAAGAGTATTGGCATGGTATTGCAGAGTATTGGCAGGGTATGTATTGGCAGAGTATTGTAGAGTATTGACAGGGCATTGCAGAGTATTGACAGAGTATTGCAGAGTATTGATAGGGTATTGCAGAGTATTGGCAGGGTATGTATTGCAGAGTATTGGCAGGGTATGTATTGGCAGAGTATTGGCAGGGTATTGCAGGGTATTGGCCGGGTATGTATTGCAGAGTAGCGGTGGGGTATTGCAGAGTATTGGCAGGGTATTGCAGAGTATGTATTACAGACTATTGGCAGGGTATTGCATTGCAGAGTATTGGCAGGGTATTGCATTGCAGGGTATTGCATGCAGAGTATTGGCAGGGTATTGCAGATTATTGGCAGGGTATGTATTGCAGAGTATTGGCAGAGTATTGCAGAGTATTGATAGGGTATTGCAGAGTATTGGCAGGGTATGTATTGCAGAGTATTGGCAGAGTATTTCAGAGTATTGACAGGGTATTGCAGAGTATTGGCAGGGTATGTATTGGCAGAGTATTGCAGAGTATTGGCAGGGTATTGCAGAGTATTGGCAGAGTATTGGCACAGTATTGCAGAGTATTGATAGGGTATTGCAAAGTATTGGCAGGGTATGTATTGCAGAGTATTGACAGAGTATTGTAGAGTATTGGCAGGGTATTGCAGAGTATTGGCAGGGTATGTATTGCAGAGTATTGGCAGGGTATGTATTGCAAAGTATTGGCAGAGTATTGCAGAGTATTGGCAGGGTATTGCAGAGTATTGGCAGGGTATGTATTGGCAGAGTATTGCAGAGTATTGACAGAGTATTGCAGAGTATTGCAGAGTATTGATAGGGTATTGCAGAGCATTGGCAGGGTATTGCAGAGTATTGGCAGGGTATGTATTGCAGAGTATTGGCAGAGTATTGCAGAGTATTGGCAGGGTATTGCAGAGTATTGGCAGAGTATTGGCACAGTATTGCAGAGTATTGATAGGGTATTGCAGAGTATTGGCAGGGTATTGCAGAGTATTGCAGAGTATTGGCAGGGTATTGCAGAGTATTGGCAGAGTATTGGCACAGTATTGCAGAGTATTGATAGGGTATTGCAAAGTATTGGCAGGGTATGTATTGCAGAGTATTGGCAGGGTATTGGAGAATATTGGCAGGGTATTGCAGAGTATTGATAGGGTATTGCAGAGTATTGGCAGGGTATTGCAGAGTGAAACTTACACACTAGTGACTAACCTGGTATCCTCTTCCCTTCTGTTCTCGGGAGAGAAGTAAACTGGTGCCACGTACACACGGTCGGAGAATCCGTCAGAATGCGTCTTATCGGACCGCGTCGTCAGATAATCCGACTGTGTGTGGTATGCATCGGATTTATTCTGTCCGAATCTCCATCGGACCCAATTTTCCAACATGTTGGAAATATTTTGCGACCAACTGGGCCGGTCGGGCATATTCCGATCATGTGTAGAGAATTTTGATCGGACCAAGTGCCACGCATGCTCAGATCAAATTCCTACATCAAAGCTATTGGCTACTAGCCTGAACGTAGTCCCATCCTAACGAAATTACGTCATCATGTTCTGAAAGATCGGATTTTTCGCCAACTTGGCCCAACCGTGTGTATGCAACAGTTTCGGACAAGATCCGACGGACAAAATCCGACGGGCAAAATCCGACGAATTTGGTTGCGGAAATCTCCGACCGTGTGTACATGGGCTTGAAGCAGTGCAGCGGCTGTGGCCCCAGGAGGCCAGAACTGTCTGGCACTGGGTAGAGGGGAGGGAGGGGACAGTCCGGATCCAAGCAGGTGCGCAGCGTGTGTCACACTCGTGCCAGTGCGTGCCCATGTGTACGGCCGACGTCATGTGACCGGTTGCTAGACGCGGAGCGGCCCCTGCCTAGCAACCAGTCACTCGGGTGGCCGAGGAGTGGCGGCGGACTACGCGCTGCATAGCCTCAGCCCTCAGGCGGCTAATGGGAATGGTGTTCCCGTTGTGGAAATAGTACGGAACGCCGTTCCCATGCGTTCCCGCAGGACTAGAGCCCTGCTTACTGGGCACTTAAACCCCCCTCCTGCCCAGACCAATTTTCAGCTTTCAGCGCTGATGCACTTTGAATGACAGTTGCGCGGTCATACAACACTGTACCCAAATGACATTTTTATTATTTTTTTCCCACAAATAGAGCTTCCTTTTGGTGGTATTTAATTACAACTGGGAGTTCTATTTTTTGCTAAACAAACAAAAAAAAAGCAAAATAACAAAAATAAAAAATAAGTCTTGTTTCATAGTTTGTTATAAAATTTTGCAAACAGGTCATTTTTCTCCTTCATTGAAATGCGCTGATGAGGCGGCACTGGTGGGCACTGATAGGCTGCACTGGTGGGCACTGATAGGCACAGTTAAGGTGGCACCGATAGGCACAGATAAGTTGGCACCGATAGGCACAGATAACGCAGTACTGATGGGCACAGATAAGGCAGCACTGATGGGCAAAGATGGGCACAGATAAGATGGCACTGATGGGTGGCACAGATGGATGGCATGGATGAGTGGCATGGATGGGTGGCACTAAGGAGCACTGATAGGTACCACTGATAGATGGGACTGATGGGCACTGATAGGTGGCTCTGATAGGTGGCACTGCTGGGCACTGATGAGCGGCACTGATGGGCACTGATGGGCACTGATGGGCACTGGTAGATTACACTGATGGGCATGGATATGTGGCACTGGGGTGCAGCACTGTTGTTGAGGCAGATTGTGGGCACTGATAGGTGGCACTGTGGGCACTGATGGGTGGCCCTGTGAGCACTGATGGGTGCCACTATGGGCACTGATGGGTGGCACCGATGAGGGGCACTTTTTTATTATTTAGGTGGCACTGGCATTGGGCAGGTGGGCACTGATAAGCTGGCCGTGATCGGGACTGATGTCCCGATCATGGCCACCGGTGATCGGCTTTTTTTTTCTCCTCGCGCTGTCAGTGCGAGGAGGAAAAATAGCCGATTACCGGCTCTGTTGTGTCACATGATCAGCTGTCATTGGCTGACAGCTGATCACGTGGTAAGGGGTCGGGATCGACCCCTTGCTTCAATCCGTGATCAGGCGAGTCTCATAGACTCGCTGATCACAGAGCACGCCGCGTACGCCCCTCAGGGGGCACGCAGGCTGCTCCTGCACAGGACGACGTCGATAGACGTTGTCCCGGCAAAGCAGGTCCGTGCTGTAGCCGTCATTCGGCTATAGCGCGGATCCCTAGTGGTTAATAAAGTGTTACTAAACCAGAACCCTGCACTCACTATATCGGGTCTCCCACAGTACACAGAACATGCAAATATTTTAGTAACGATAAACTTCTAAATACATTTTCTCATCAGCAGTATATAGCAGTGATTTGACTTCTATCAGTGTCTGGTTAAAGATTGTAGGAGTATTCATTCTACTCTGACTGTCCTATAAGGCTGCAGGACCCCTGACCCTCTGTCTGGACAGTTCTATTGGCCCTGTGCCAATCACATGCACCCTCCCAAGAAAAAAAACAACAAGCAATACACACTCTGATCTGAGCATGTGCAGATTGATGGACCGGGGACAGTGGAAGAAGGGGAGGATCAGAGAAGACAGGATCAAACAGCCTTTTTATACAATGCGGGGGATTATCCCTTTAGGTTCCACAGTGAGTATAATAAGCATGCTTTACTGCATATACAGACTGATTTTACTGTTTTGGGGTTAGTTACACTTTAAGAATATTTAAATATTTTAAGCTGAGCTTATGAGTTAAATTGGGTTGAGGTCAGGACTCTGTGCAGGCCAGTCAAGCTCCTCCACCCCAAACACGCTCATCCATGTCTTTATGGGCCTTGTTTTGTACACTGGTACAGAACATTTGGTGGAGGGGGATTATGGTGTGGGATTGTTTTTCAGGGGTTGGGCTTGGCCCCTTAGTTCCAGTGAAGGGAACTCTTAAGGCATCAGCATACCAAGACATTTTGGACAATTTCATGTTCCTAACTTTGTGGGAACAGTTTAATGATGGTCCCTTTCTGTTCTAAAATGACTGAGCACCAGTGCACAAAGCATGGTCCATAAAGACATGGATGAGCGAGTTTAGGGTGGAAGAACTTGACTGCAGAGAGTCCTGACCGCAACCGGATATAATACCATGGCATGAATTAGAGCGGAGACTATAAGCCGTCCAACATCAGTGCCTGACCTCACAAATGCGCTTCTGGAAGAATGGTCAAACATTTCCATAGACACACTGCTAAACCTTGTGGACAGCCTTCCCAGAAGAGTTGAAGCTGTTATAGCTGTGAGCCAACTCAATATTGAACCCTATGGACTAAGACTGGGATGCCTTTAAAGTCCATGTGCATGTAAAGGCAGGCGTCCCAATACTTTTGGTAACTTAGAGTATATGTCCATGTTCTTTCCCCTAAAATTTCCATCATCACTCAAGTTTTTATGTATATTGTCCTATATAGCTTAAATCCTGGGTTTATTTTAACAGCTTGTCATTAACGTCAGTTCATCAAGATATACATTTTGTGTTTAATAGACATTTATCCATTAATATGTGCCCAGTAGTTTTAGACTGGGCGATAACAGACAATCATTGTTGTGCTGCACTCTGAATCCAGCTCTTGAAATGTCCCATGGTTGCCAAGGTCAGAGGTAAAAGGATTAGACATGTCTAATTTGGCCCTGGGGGTTTGTACTGTGGACTCAGCTTTTATATTTGTATATTTTTAATAGGGCTCCACTGATGGGAAACTCTCTAACTTTTTCGTATTTTTTTCAATAGGACACAACAGGCTTATTTTATAGTTAATAAATACCTGCCAAAGGGCCCTGTGTTGTTCAGCCACCCAAGAAGTGTTTTACTGATCTAATAAAACAAGCTATGGAGTTCCTTTATAATTAGTTTCATAGAGCAAGATAACTCTTGTATAAAAACACCACGTACAGGCCTCATGACATCATGTCTGCATTTGTACATGTGGTTTAATCACTGTTTCTCAAAACAAAAATTTAAACAGCCTGCTTATTAAGTTCGCTGTTTTTATTTATTGATTTATTTTATGTGGTTAACAGTTATCCTTTACATTCTACTCCCGTATTTGCTTTTAGTTGTTCAATAAAATCATTTAAAACATATTGCACATTAAACATCACACTTCAGATGGAAACCCCATGCAAACATTGCTGAAACACGTTTACATGATGCTGATTGACAACAGGGCAATACCTATCAATGATTCATTGACTGACAACTGGCAAACTATTAAGACACTTAAAGTGAACTTGCCTCTGATGTAAAATGTTTAAACTGGTAAGGTAATAAAATGTTTGAAATCACACATATCTGACCTGAGTTAGTGCCCTGGGAGCCTGAAACTCTGGGTTGCTCATTAAATACCAGCTTTAATTAGAAGGCTAATTGGTTTGCTTTCTTCCCTATGTTTAAGTTGGTTGGTTGCTTGGTTCTTTACTTATGTAGCATTCCCTAACCCCAAGTGGCTCAGTGGGCAGGCATTTTAAACCTCTTTGGGGTGAGGTAAATTGGGCACCAGTCATTTTGAGCATTTACGAGAGTTTATTAGGTGCGGTAAACTCCAAAAAAAGAGAGTTATTGCAAAAGGATACCTGAAAGCAACGAACATGCAACTCAAAATTTCTAATCATAGTCAGTAAAGAGGTATGGGCCTTTAAACTGTGACTGGCCATCTGTTCTCTTCAGAATGTAAAACACTATCAGGTAGCACAACTACTTTTAAGATGAGCAGATTTAACGTTCTGAAAGGTCCACTCACAGCAGCTATCTCCTAGCTTTCCAGGACATGCTCGGCAGTGTAGTTTCTTCTTGGGTTGCTCCAACTTGAGTCAATTTAGACTCGTCCAGGCCCTAGACTCAGGCCTGTTTTCCAGTAAAAAGCAGCAGGCCTGGAGACACAGATCTTCATCATATAGAGCCTCCTTTTCTGGTAACAGCTCAAAAGGCAAGAACCTTCCTGGAAGGTCTCCCTGAATAGTTATATCCTTTCCCAGCATGCACCACTGGCAATGAATTTTGCTTGCCAGGGAACACTCTCCAGTAACAGGCATGAACAAACAATGTTCCGAGTTTAGGGCAAACTCAATGAGAGCAGAATCAAAAAGCTTAAGAATCCAAGCATAGGCTGGCAACAGCTTAGCAGCCACTAAATTTAGGTATGCCCCAGCATATGGCAGGGTCCCTACACTTAATTTTAACTACTTCTCATGTCTCACTTACCAATAGGTGGGGGGAAATAGACCACACTCTGAATTCCCAGTTGAAATTAGTTTGTGTTGATTAAAATGATGATCATTTCCACTGACCAATAGTGAGATATGGGTGGTAGGAAGGGGCATTACCAAGTCTTTGGCTTATTTAATACCATCGGTTGCCTCGCTGGCTATAGCAAGGTGGGTAAAGTAGAGTTGGTTTGCCAAAGCATCAACTTCAAAGTCATTCAGGACAGTAATTATAAAAAATGAGGTCCCAGGTTTTGGTGGCCCCTAAGCAAACTGCAGGATGTGCAGTGGAAAATATCCATTGGCTAATAGCGAGGTGAGAGAAGTAGAGGTGGTAAGCGGAAGGACCAACTTCATAGTACAAGGCAGTTTTTTTTTTTAAAAAGGAGGGTCCAGGTTTTTATGGCCCCTAAGCAAAGATTATATACTTTGCTTAAAAATATACATTTACTCTAGGAGTATAACTTTTCTTTATAAACTGCAGACATGATTTTTCCCAATGCTTTATAATAAACTAAATGATCACAATTACCTTTCTATTTTGTTTCATGGATTGTCTCTTAACTGCCAGTTCATGTGTGCATATTTTACAATTCAAGCAATGGAGTTTAATGTCTAACTCCAACAAAACAGAAGCAGTGTAAGGAGGTTTTTGCAACCACTGTTCACTCTAAGTTCAGTGATAAAATGGGGTAATGGTCCAAAATGGGTGTTCTAATACATCTCCTTTGTGCCTAGGTGCAGGGTTTCATAAGTAATCTGCTAATCTTTTCTAGAACTAAAAAATAAAGCTGACCAAACATTGATCGAAATTCAACTGCTTCAGCAGGGACTAGTCTAATTTCAATTAGTGTATTACATTCCCTGGTTGATAGAATTAAATTGTTTGACCAACTTCTCTCGAAGGGACAATTTTGGAAAATGTTCCTCAATAAGTGCCTTCAGCCACTGACCAGTGTATTCTGACATCAGCAGGTCCCCCTGTCCTAATACCATGTCACGCTGGGGATTTTTCTCTGTGCATCTTGCTTGTGAAGATAAAATAAACGTCTATTTCCAGCTTAAGAATATTTTTAGAACACTAAGGCCGCGTACACACGGGCGGATTGTCTGCACAACTTAGTCCGCTGAACCGTGTTTCAGCGGACAATCCGCTTGTGTGTGGGCTTCAGCGGACTTTTTCAGCGGACAGTCTGACGGACTTAGTCTTTCGGAATTTCCGTAATTTTGTCCGTCCAAACTTGGTTTCAGCGGACAGTCCGCTCGTGTGTAGGCAAGTTGGACGGACTAAGTATGGCGCATGCTCAGAAAGGATTTACACGCCGAAGGTTGCATTGCAGTGTATTGGACGTCGAATTTCTAGTCCCGTCGTACGTGCCGTACACGTCATCGCGCAAGCTTTCGGCGGACTGTCTGCTCATCGTGTTTGGTCAAGTCCGTTCATTCAAAAGTTGAACGGACTGTCTGTCGGATTGTCTGAAGAACTTAGTTGGGCAGACAATCCACCCGTGTGTACGCGGCCTAAGATTTTTCATTTTGTCTCAATATTCTCTATTGAAACTTTTTACATATAAAGATAAAAACAGTGCAAATACCATTGAAGTGGTGAGGGCCTGCTCCATTTAACACACGAATACATAAAAGCATATGTATACATTAAATAAGAACAGGAACAAGGCTAGTTGTAAGTTTCAGCACTAATGAATATAGAGTCAAGAGAACTATGAGCTGTCAGCTCTGGGATGCCCTAGGGGCAGAAAGAAGATGGGAAGGAGAATAGAGGATGACGGGAGAGGAAGGATAGAGGGATAGAGGGATAGGAGAGGTAGGCTATTTATTTAATACCAGGGATATAGTTGATCAATATGACCTGTTAAAGGACAACAATAAAACCTGGATGGCTCTGTATAGTCCAACTTAGGGTATATTATAATATATGGTGGGAGGAGTGGCAGTGAACAATTGACGGTTGTTTAGGCACAGGGCTATGTGTATAGCTGCACTCTGGGGTCAGATAGCCAGAACTACCATTGTTGATGGAATTTATCAGTTTTCATATGGGTTTTGGCAAAGAGGAATTCCATATGAGCATGGTCATTGAGTATTTCAATGGTCATACCAAGGGTGGGAGAAGAGGTCTGTTTCCAGAGTCGAGCTATGGATAAGTATGCTGCAATGAGGATATGTGTAATAATAGGGTAGAGTTTTGAGGGCCATGTCAAGAGTTCCAAACCAAAGAGAGCCATCTGCGAGACTAGCACATTAGGAATTTGGGTGACATCATGAATGAGGGTGGAAATGTCTCACTAGAGTGGATGTGGATAATATTACCATCAATATAACACTACACAATATTTCTTTACTATCTATTATTCAATATTGCTGGTATCATATATATTCTTAATATGGAGGCGTGTGCCCCTGTTTCCTCATATGATTGAGGCTACTATAATGATTAGTACATATCATATTTTAGTGCATTATATATACAAAAACTCTTTTAGTATTTGCTTATTCATTATCTTTGTTTATTTTATTTTATTTACCTTTTTAGCGCTGACTTACCCCCATCTGTGTCCTCCATTGGGCCTGGGGGCCTCTGATTTGGCCTGCTGTTGTTCAAACAATTTTTCTCCATCTTTTGCCGATTCCGGGTTTGCAGTGTTTTTGGTGATTGGGGTAAGCGCCGCTTTGTTAATTCACACACATTGGGATTATTTGTATCTTTGCAGGAAACTATTATGTATTCTTAAACATATTGTGAGATGTATCTTATAGCACTTTTGTTTTTTGAATACTAATTTTTTATTACATTTATTGTTAGTTGCACATTTCCCCTGAAGAAGCTCATTGCGAAACATGTTGGGAAGAAGTGCGATCACTTCATCAACATTTACTGCTGGGATCCTCATAGTTCAATAGTTATGTATTTATTGTTTCTTGCATACTTTGTACTTTACACCAATGTCTCTTTATTTATTTTTAATATATTTGAATAAAACAATATGATTTTTTTTTATATATCTTGGTATTACTCTCTTATAAGCTGCACCGTTGAAAAATCCCCTGTTCTATTTTTCCCTTTCCCTCCCCTTCCTGGTATGCAATTCTAATTACCATCAATATGTTCCTGGTGAAGATAGTGGGAGCACAAATTGCCTGGTGCCAGAGGGAGGTGGGTATCGAGATCTGTAGGGTGGATATCCTAGTACATCATGGCTGAGGAATTCTCCTTCTATGTAGGGCCAGAAAGCAGATCATTAAAATGGGATATACCCCAGAGCTTGGAGACAGTTGAGTGGTAGAAAGTCATGACCTTCTTAGTTAGCGTTTGAGATATATAAAAAATGTGTGCGAAGATATGACATATTCTTAGGTACATATAGAAATCTTTGTTGGGGATGTCGTAGTGGTGAGAAAGATGTTGGAAGGCTTGGAGCTGTTGACCATGAAAAAGTTCTCCAATGTTATGAATGAGTTGTTGACCGTGAAAAAAATCTCCAATGTTGCCAGTCCAGTGTTGTAGAGGAAGGTCATGAGAGAGGAGTTAAAAGGCTGAAAGTGGGAGATGGGTCAGTGCTTGAGGGTGGAGACTGCTAGAGAGTTGGCGTAAGGCTTTCCATGTTGAGACAGTTGCATTGATGGCAGAGAGGAAACAGAGAGCAGGGTGGAATCCTATCCACATAACATTAATATTAGATCCTGGGTAAGTGCTGAAGTTTCTACTTGAAGTCTTATGCTGCGTACACAGGACTGGACTTTTTGACAGCAAAGGTCCGACGGAACGAGTCTGTCGGACAATTCGATCGTGTGTGGGCTCCATCGGACCTTTGCTTGCCAAAATTCTGATGGACTTTAGAAAAAGAACATGTTTTAAATTTTCCTGCCAGAACTCCGCCAGACCGAGAAATCCGTTCATGTGTATGCTAGTCGGATGGACAAAAACCAATGCTAGGGCAGCTATTGACTACTGGCTATGAACTTCCTTATTCTAGCTTGGTCGTACGTCATCACGTTTGAATCCGTCGGACTTTGGTGTGATTGTGTGTGTCCAAGTCCGTTCATTCAGAAAGTCCACCGGAACTCTGCCAAAAGTCCATCGGGAAGACTGTGGGACTTAGTCTGTCAAAGTCCAGTTGTGTGTACAAGGCATAAGAGGTTTTAGACCACAAATTTTTTGCTTGGTCCAGGATGGTTGCTTTGTAGAAGAGCTTAAGGTTAGAGGATTCGAGCCCTGCAAAGTTCGTTGGGATGCCGAGTAGGGAAGATTTGATGCAGTGCTTCCATGTGTCCCAAACTAAATGGTTGAGGAGGTTTTGGAGCTTGGCTAGGTCAGATTCGGGTGGTGGATGAGTCCTAAAAAAATACAGTATATGTGGTAACAAAAACAATTTGGACAGGGCTATGTGGCCCACCCAAGAGGTTTTAACCATGGCAAGTGATTTGGATATCTTCTAACACAGTATCGAAAAGTTGCAAAAGAGCATTGTGGGGGGGGGGGGGGTAGAAAAAAGCCCAGGTAAGTCATGGATGAGTTGGGAGCCCAAGAAAAAGTGGAGATTTTAGAAATGTCTTACTTAAGACATGAGGAGATGAAGACTCCTAGCATTGGAGATTTCGAGTGATTCAACTTATACATAGAGAGGTGACTGAAGTTCACATAGTGGGGGAAGTGACTTAAGGGGATCTGTGAGTCAAATGATGATGTCATCTGCGTAGAGGCCAATTGTCTGTGATACTTGCCCTACTGTTAGTCCTTTAATGTGGGGGTGCGAGCGTATGGTTTGGCTAAGCATTCAAGGACAAGTGCAAAAATTAAAGGTTATAAGAGGCACCCCTGGCGGGTTTAGTTAGTTACGAGGAAAGGGATGGATAGCATGCCCAGCTTCCACACCTTTGCACTAGGAGGTGAGTATAAGCCCATTAGTGCATGGAGAAAAGGGCCGTCAAGACCAAATTTCTGAAGGACAGCTTCCAGATACTTCCAACAAACTTTATACATTTCTATTCTCTTCTCCCTATATGTTCACCATATCATATACTTACTTCTAATGCAAACAACTGGAGCCCCCCAGCTTTTAGTTGAAATCTTTGGAATGAACTCTGATGTGTCAATTCATTTCAATGGAAAGTCTATCTGTGCTTTTAGTGGCTGAAGAACGGGCTTGACATTGAAATAAATAGAGACCATGATGTGCATATGTATTGTGTATAGTACCTCTGCGCTGAACCCTATAGGTATAACATAAAGGTAAGATGGGCTACTGCTGCACACACTGGTAAAGTGGAAAACTCTGACCCCAATAAAAACAAATAAAAAAGGTAATAGTGTTGCGCTGTATAAGGAAAGGGGAGGGGAAGGGGCAAAAGGAAAAGAGAGAGGGGGAGGGGTGGATGATCGGGGGTGGATAAAAAAAAAAAAGTATATATATATATATATATATATATATATATATTACACCATAAAAATAATTAATCGTGAACACATTATATATTCCCTATAGTAAATATAAAATCAAGCAGCAATTGGTGGGTAAAAAATTGTGAATCAAAGTGTCATAAAGATCTATATAAAATAACTAGCAAGTGCTAAAAGTGCAAAAAACTTCAAATAAACCTCAAAGTGACTGGTGCACACACAAATAAGATGATCAAAAATGAAAAAGTCCCATTCAAAAAATAAATACGTAAAGCAATTCGTATAAATAAAGTGATAAGTGCCAATAAGTCCAAGTAATTAGTCGCATGGATGAAAAAACGCTGGAAGAGAAATCAGTGCAACTATTGCTGTTGTGCTGTGCAAATCATGCAGACAATTCAGTGGCACACTCCTCCTTTCCCCTTCGTGGGATAAATGGGTGGATGTCCCCTTACCTTACCACTGTAAGGTTACAGCGTATAGCAACATATGATGGTCACTATGGAGCTATGGAGCAAGAAGGGGAAAGGAGGCTGTGCCACTGAATTGTCTGCATGATTTGCACAGCACAAAATATGGCTTTATCTGTTGCTTGAACAGCACAACAGCAATAGTTGCAATATATTCTGTTTACTGTTTTTTTGTAGACTTTGGTTAAAAAATCCTATTTTCTTTATCGTACATCACGGGACACAGAGCCACAGTATTTACTGTATGGGATGTCCCAGAACAATGCTATCTGAGGGGAGGGAGACACAAACAAAAGCAGGGTGCAATCAGACCCGAGGACCTATACTGCTGCCTGCAGTCCACTGCGCCCAAAGGTGATATGCTCATGTCTTCTTACATCCACCTGAATCTGTTAAATGTATGGACTGAAGACCAAGTTGCACCCTTGCGGATTTGAGCCATAGAAGCCTGGTGATGCACTGCCCATGAAGCACTAACAGCCCTGGTGGAGTGGAACTTTCCTCTTCAAACCATACGCTTGAATAATTAATTGTCAATCCACTTAACAATAGAAAATGTCAACACTGCCTGTCCTTTTTTAGGACCTTCAGGCAACACAAACAAAACATCCGTTTTCCGAATCTGAGCAGTCACCTCCAAATAGATTCAGGGGCGGATCCAGAGTCTAATCTCGGGAGGGGCACTGCTATAAAATATGTTTTTTGGGGGGCAATTTATATGGGAAATGGCTGGTATTGGCGCTTCAATCATTACGGCACCATGGTTGTTATGGTGTCAGGATGATTGAAGCGCATTATTTCTATTAATACATTGTAATATAAAATTAAATGGTTCAACTCACCATATTGCAGAATCAGTGGGAGCCCTGAGGATGTCACTTGCCATGTCGCCTGCCACCAAATGTGGATTGTCACTTGTCACCAAATGCGGATTGTTACTTGCCACGTCACCTGCCACACATTGCGGATTGTCACTTGCCACGTAGCCTGCCACACATTGCAGATTGCCACTTGCCACGTCACCTGCCACACATTGCGGATTGTGACTTGCCACGTCACCTGCCACACATTGCGGATTGTCACTTGCCACGTCGCCTGCCACCAGATGCGGATTGCCACGTAGCCTGCCACACATTGCGGATTGCCACTTGCCACGTCACTTGCCACACATTGCGGATTGTCACTTGCCACGTTGCCTGACCCACATTGCGGATTGCCACTTGCCACGTCACCTGCCACACATTGGGGATTGTCACTTGCCACGTCACCTGCCACACATTGGGGATTGTCACTTGCCACGTCACCTGCGACACATTGCGGATTGTCACTTGCCACGTTGCCTGCCACACATTGCGGATTGCCACTTGCCACGTCACCTGCCACACATTGCGGATTGTCACTTGCCACGTTGCCTGCCACACATTGCGGATTGCCACTTGCCACGTAGCCTGCCACACATTGCGGATTGTCACTTGCCACGTCACCTGCCACACATTGCGGATTGCCACTTGCCACTTAGTCTGCCACACATTGCGGATTGTCACTTGCCACACATTGCGGATTGTCACTTGCCACGTTGCCTGCCACACATTGCGGACTGCCACTTGCCACGTAGCCTGCCACACATTGCGGATTGTCACTTGCCACGTCACCTGCCACACATTGCGGATTGCCACTTGCCACGTAGTCTGCCACACATTGCGGATTGTCACTTGCCACGTCACCTGCCACACATTGCGGATTGTCACTTGCCACGTCACCTGCCACATATTGCGGATTGTCACTTGCCACGTCACCTGCCACACATTGCGGATTGTCACTTGCCACGTCACCTGCCACACATTGCGGATTGCCACTTGCCACGTAGTCTGCCACACATTGTGGATTGCCACTTGCCACGTAGTCTGCCACACATTGCGGATTGCCACTTGCCACGTAGCCTGCCACACACTGCGGATTGTCACCTACTGGTGGTCTTTTGTTGGGTCCCAGAGTGAAGATAGGCAGCAGAGAGATGATGCAATCTCTCTGTTGCACACAGCTTCCTACACAGTGAGGGTGGAACTGGAGGGATGCAGGGCAGTGAGAGATGATGTCATCTCCCTGCTCCCCTGCCTGCTGGCTTCCTGATTGGCCAGCAGCCCTCCTAAGCCGCCCAGCTGCCCCCCCCCTCACCCGTCCACTCAGCGCGGGTACCCGCGGAACCGACCGCGATTGGACCCGCGGAACCGGCCGCGGGTACCCTCGGAACCGGCCGCGATTGGACCCGCGGAACCGGCCCGCGGGTACCCGCGGAACCGGCGGCGATTGGACCCGCGGAACCGGCCCGCGGGTACCCGCGGAACCGGCCGCGATTGGACCCGCGGAACCGGCCGCGGGTACCCGCGGAACCGGCCGCGATTGGACCCACGGAACCGGCCCGCGGGTACCCGCGGAACCGGCCGCGATTGGACCCGCTGAACCGGCCGTGCTGTCATTAGCTGGCGGTATTCTCGGAGGGGGCAATTGACCCGTTGCCCCCCCCCTGGATCCGCCCCTGAATAGATTTTGACCGCTCTCATTACATGCAGAGAATGTAGTGACTTTTCTTCCGTAGAACAGGTTTGTGGAAAAAATGAAAGCAGAACAATATCCTGGTTAGATGAAAACCTTAAACCACCTCTGGCAGAAAGCTAGGATGAGCACGCAATACTATGCTATCCTTTTGAATGATTAAATATGTCTCTTTACAAGAAAGAGCCGCTGATTCTGATACCCTTCTTGCAGAAAAAATGGCTACCAGAAAAACTAGCTTCCTTGTCAAAAGGACCAAGGGATAATGTCATATCGGCTCAAAAGGCTGTTACACCCTGTATAAATCTTCGGACCAAAGAATGAGAAGCAAGCAAACGTTGAAACAATACCGATAAGGCTGAGACCTGGCCCTTGATAGTACTCAATGCCAGCTTCATCTCTAACCTCATTTGCAGAAAAGCAAGGATTATAACTATGACATACTTTGTAGGATGCCAACCCCTGGATTCACACCAAGAAACATATGCCTTCCAGACTCTAAAATAAATGACTCTGGAAGCTGGCTTCCTTGCATTAATCAAGGTAGATATCACCGAGCCTGAAAGCCCGCAATTCTTCAGAATGTGGGTTTCAATAGCCAAATCATTAAATTTAGCATTTGTAAGGTAGGATGGAAAATTGATCCCTGCAATAGCAGGTCTGGACGTGGTGGTAGGGTCCTTTACTATTTCTGCTAAGGATGAGGCGAACACCCCCCAGTTCGGTTCGCACCAGAACCTGCGAACAGACCTAAAATTCGTGTGAACTTTAGAACCCTATTAAAGTCTATGGGACTCGAACGTTCAAAATCAATAGTGCTAATTTTAAAGGCTAATATGCAAGTTATTGTCCTAAAAAGTGTTTGGGGACCTGGGTCCTGCCCCAGGGGACATGTATCAATGCAAAAAAAGTTTTAGAAACTGACGTTTTTTCAGGAGCAGTGATTTTAATAATGCTTAAAGTGAAACAATAAAAGTTTAATATTCCTTTAAATTTCATACCTAGGGGGTTGTGTATAGTATGCCTGTAAAGGGGCGCCTGTTTCCCGTGCTTAGAACTGTCCCTGCACAAAGTGTCATTTCTGCAGGGAAAAAAAAGTCATTTAAAAGCACTCGTGGCTATAATGAATTGTCGCCTCCCCGTAATACAGAGAACAGTCACTGAAAGTCCTTGATAAAAAAAAAAGCGTGGGGTTCCCCCCAAATTCAATTACCAGGCCCTTCAAGTCTGGTATGGATTTTAAGGGGAACTCCACGGCAATTAAAAAAAAAAAATGGCGTGGAGTTCCCCCCAAAAATCCATACCAGACCCATTATCCGAGCACGCAACCTGGCAGGCCGCAGGAAAAGAGGGGGGACAAGAGAGCACCCCCCCGAACCATACCAGACTACATGCCCTCAACATTGGGAGGATGCTTTGGGGGTTTGTGACCCCTCAAAGCACCATGACCCCATGTTGATGGGGACAAGGGCCTCATCCCCAAACCCTGGCCGGTGGTTGTGGGGGTCTGCGGGAGGGGGTCTTATCAGAATCTGGAAGCCTCCTTTAAGAGGGGACCCCCAGATCCCACCCCCCCTGTTTGAAATGGTAAGGGGGTACAAAAGTACCCCTACCATTTCAGAAAGAAAGTGTAAAAAATTGTTAAAAAACTCAGACAGTGTTGGGAAAAGTCCTTTATTAAAAATAAAAAAAATAAAAAAAAGTTTCCAGCGGTGGTAATCCACTCTTGCTATCCAGCGATAGGTGATCTCTTCTCTGGGCTCCAGCGATGGGTGATCTCTTCTCCGGGGTCCAGCGATGGGTGATCTCTCCCGATGGTCCAGCGCAGTGCATCCTGTCTCCTCCTGAGACACTGTGGGAATCCCAGCAGCTTGACAGGTCTTAGCTGAGGAGGACCGGGCCACCTGACCCCACCCCCTCTGACGCAAGGGGAACAACTGCTGGCGACTTAAGTAGTCCGCCTGGCAGTTCTCTACCCCTGGAATGAAGATTGCCAATATGCACGGCACATGCCTTTCTGCACAGGTTAAGATCTGGTTTACCTCTCCCTGGCCTGCATGACTTCTGGTGTCCCCTTGGTGAACGATATAAACCACTGCTGTGGCATTGTCGGCTTAGATCCTGACAGGACAACCCTGCAACCTGAATGTACAGGCCTTCAGGGCTAGGTACGCTGCCTGAATCTCTAGAATGTTGATGAGTAAGGTCCTCTCTGTTCTGGACCATTTCCCTTGAACAGTCTTCTCTTCCAGAACTGCTCCCCAACCCGAAAGGCTGACATTTGTTGTTACCACCTTCCAGGTAACTGGCAAGAAGGATTTCGCTTTCCGAAGATTCTCAGGTAGCAACCACCAACTGAGGCTCTGGCGCACTATTGGCAACAAACGCATCGGAAAATCTAGCACCTGGACTTTCTTGTCCTAGGCAGACAGGATACTGTTTTCTCAAATGAAACTGATCATAGGGTACCGCTTCGAATGAAGCTACCATTTTTCCCAACAACCTCATACACAGGCGAATAGAAGAACCTTTCTTTGCCCTGACTACCTCCTTTATGGCGCTGATTTTTGCCTGGGGTAAAAGCACACTCTTCTGGGTTGTATCTATAACCAGACTCAAGTACTCTAGTCTTCTTACTGGCTTTAAAGTTTCATTCTCAAGGTTAAGGACCCAACCTAGGTATTCCAGGTAGTTGACTGTGGTGACCAAGCTTTGGTCTGATCGGGCTACCAATCAGTCTATTAAGAGCAGGTCATCTAGGTAAGCTATAAACGTTATACCTTGGGCCCTTAATATGGCCAGAGGAGGGGCCAGAACCTTTGTAAACACCCAAGGTTCAGTAGCTAGACTGAAAGGCAGAGATATAAACTGAAAATGATGTTTTTCCATTTCGAAACGCAGATATTTCTGATGAGCGGGGGTAAATAGGTACATGCAGGTATGCATCCTTGATGTCGATTGATGCCAGAAGTTCTCCTCCTTGTGCTTTATCTCTTGAACCTGACGGTGAAGGCCGTTGCGACTGCCTGGAGGCTGATGCCCCTGGCACTGGAGAGAGAGCCGTTTAAATGAGGGACATTTACTCCTTTTCTTAACTGGCATAAGGGTACTTTTCCTTCTTGAAATCTTTTGGATATAATTGTCCAAATTATTCCCAAGCAGCCTTACACTGCAGAAAGGAAAACCAGTAAAGAGCTTTTTGTATGGCGCCCTGGCGGACCAATTTTTCAACCATAAGATTCTACGCATATGCACCTACCCAACGTAAGTCAAGAGGTCTGAAGGATAGAATCTCTGATTGCATCAATTGCAAAGACAAAGCTGATAGCAGTTCAGCTATCTCCTGGGCCTGCTGTTCAGGGAAAACCTTGAGCACCTATTTCAAAGTGGTCTCTCAATGATTGACACACCCCAATTGCTACCACGACAGGTTGAGCTACTGAACCTGCCAAGGAAAACATGTTTTTTAACAGGAATTCCAACTTTTTATGGGTTGGATCCCTAAGCATTTGAACATTGTCAACGGGACAAGTCAAACTTTTATTTACAGAAGATATAGCAGCGTCAATTGCTGGTATACCCCACATCTTTGTAAATTTTTTCTCCATAGGATAAAGTGTTGAAAACTTTTTAGGAGGGAAAAAATGCTTATCTGGGTGATCCCACTCAGAATATATACGCTTTTCCAACAATGAATGAACAGGAAAAGCATGCACAGCTTGAGGAGGTTTCAGTGAACCCAAACAAGAAGTGGGCTTTTCAAACAACTCAGTTACGGTTAACTTAAATGTGGAGCGGACCATTTTAGTAAGAGAATGCACCAGCAATTTGTCAGCCTGTGAAGCTGAAGAGGGTCATTCCAAATTTGATTCCTCGGAAGAGGAGTCATCAGTCTCTTCCCGACCCCTGAGGGAGATTCATCTTCCCCTTCCGAAAGTTCCTCTGTTAGAGGGTCCTGGGTGATAGAAGGCTTCTACTGGGGCAGGGTAGTCTTCTGCCCCAGTAGAAGACTTTGCGGTCGAAACGCATAGGACAAGCATATTTCTGCTCCCTATATTGCTTTTCTTTTATCTATATATTTTTATGCTTCATTGCCAGTTGTTTGGTGTTTTTTAATGATTTTTTTTTTCAATAAACCTTTAACGGTTAATCTACATGATGTGGAGCACCTCCATGTGCTTTTCTTTTTTATGTTTGGCTTCTGCTAAGTCATCCCAGACCAAGCTTTGAAAGACTGAGTCCCAGGTTGCTTATCCACCTTTGAGTTACCAATTTGGAACCGCAGACCTTTGACGGCAGCGGACAAGGTTTGAATCCATCTTGAGGAGGACATCATCCAGCAGAATGCCCAGTGACCTTGGCTATTGTAGCCGTTTTGAGCTCACATGATGCATTGCCATAGGGTAGATGTGTCCAACATACATGGTAAGAGTACCCACCCTCTGTTCTATATGCTGTAGCAGTCTGATGCAATATTTACTGTTTGTGCATGCTGGAAGATTAGATCCTCAAGATTTTAACAGATACCAGTGGACATTTATTTTTCGACTTTTAGTCACTGTTACTTTTTTTACACCTTTCATGTACACCAATTTCTTTTATGTTGTTGTAGACATATGTAGCTTTTTATTAGTACCTTAGCACTGCACTTTATATTTATACTTCCGTTAAAAAACTTTCAGCAACTGGGGCCCCTTGTTATTAGGGGATCCACACTGCTGGACCTGTAAAGCACCCCACCAGGAAATATGACTGAAAAAGCCAAACACTGGGTCCAGCTCTCTAAAAAAAGAGAAGTGTTACAAGCAGAACCTCGTTTCTTCTGACACGAGGCCCAGGTACCATTCAATTCGGCCTTGAAAAGACACTTTGAATGGATCCAGTTGCATGGCTTGCCCCAGCAGAGCTTAGCACAGCACGTCTTTACTCGTGACCAATACCTAAGACACTGGCGAAAAAACGATGGTACTCCCAGTAAGGGGAGGGGTTATATAAGGAGCTATATTTCCTGTCTAGGGTGTGCTAGTGTCCATCACCTAAAGGTGCCTATATAACCCATACAGGAAATACTGTGGCTCTCTGTCCCATGATGTATTATAAAGAAATACCGTTAAGCGTATACATGTCATTCCCCCCTGATTTTGATCAGGAATGAGCATCTGAGTAGAGATTTGGTGGGTTAGTGAATCCCAGAGGGGCCCGGTGATCTCTTTCTAATTGGTCATTTGGGGGCAATATTTTATTTGGTTTGATGAGGAGAACCTCATTAAACCTGTGCTTCCTCCTCTCACTCATCAAATTGTGTTCTGTACTGGCAGAATTTTCTGCTATTGTCCTCTAGTAAGTTACTTCAACAAAATGGCGATGGCTGACAGCCGCCAGTGATGTCAGCGGTGAACGACACCGGACACATAGGAAATTACGTCCTTTTCCGCACTTCTGGTTGTTTGTGCATTCCAGGGATGGGACAGGTCATGAGGAGAGTCACCAAATGGTGAAATAGAGGAGAATTCCTTCACATTCGGGCAGCGTACGAAGCGAACGACTGGCTTTTTGATGGGATGATGTCCCTGCCCCCCCCCTTTGGTGGTAGCGTGTGGAGGTGATCAGTGGTCTAGTGACTGGGTGAGTTTGGGACACCTAGTACTGTGTATTGAGGTTTCAGATGTCTTATAAAAATTACCATTGCTATCATCTGGCTCTTAAGCCTGATCACTACGACCATTGATATCAATCAATATATATTCTGTTTACTGTTTTTTGTAGACTTTGGTTATTGCCCTCAAGTGCATATACAGGTATTTGTAATGCTAGACCCAATTTTCCCTGTGTATGGATTTATCAAGTGTATGAGTTATCTGTTTATTTATTTATTTATTTATGTAGATGCCATTAAGGTGGCATCTCCAATTGCCTGGTGGGCGTTACCATTTTTGAGCCATCCATGGATCCCTCTGGGAGGTGCTTCTCCTAATGCTCATTGACTTATGTGTGTATATATATGGGAAGCTGAAGGTGACAACACTGCTAGGCTCTGAGGAAGAAGGTATCCCTTCAAAATGTGTCAGCCGGCAGTGGCCCTTGAAATCTCCCTTGTTACCATCTGGAGTCTATTGTTAGTTAACTAATTGCTATCATCTGGAGATCATTTGTATTGCGAACCTTTTCCCACATGTTTGTAAGTAGTTTTTTATCTTATTTTTAATAAAAAGACGTCTAAGGATAATGCACAAGGTTGGTGCGCCCTCTTTTTCTTCTTTCTCTTTTGACTATTAGGATACCCCTATCCTTGAGGGCAGCAAGGCCTGAGGCACTATTCACTATGAACTTTAGTCCACCTGGTAACTCACTTGCGCAGGAGGGTTTGTCTTTCAGCTAGCTGTCTGTTCCTGGTTTTTCTGTTTGCTGATGATGCCCAGTGGTGCACTGTGGTGCTGATTTCCCCAAAGCCTGCTAGGATGTATGACATGGTATCCAGGGCAGGACTTAGGGTGGTGGGGGCTCCTGGGCTTGAGTCGCTTTCGGGCCCTACCTTCTATACATTACCTTGTTTATCGGTGTATAGCAAGCACCCCATGTTTAGGAGGGAAGTTTAAGGAAAAAAACCTCCATTTAAATGCCCATCAATGCAGCCTTATCAGTGTCCATCTGCAGCCTCGCCCATCCATCTGCAGCCTTGTCCCGTATCATTTGCAGCCTTGTCTGTGTAGTCTTGTCATTTGCAGCCTTGCCCCAGTGTCATTTGCAGCCTTGTCATTGCAGTCTTGAAGTTTAAAAATGGCGCTGCCGAGATACAGAGTCCTGTGTATCTCGGCGGCTCTCGGGTCCTCTTGGCGTCCTCTCGGTAGCTCTCGGGTCCTCTCGCAATCCCGAGCAGAGCCGAGAGTAGCTGAGTGTACTCCGCTTGGCTCAGTCACGCCCAGTCCCTGTGTTATGTCCATCATAGGGCGGGACTGAGTGTGACTGTGAGCAGGGCTGAGCCCAGTACACTTGGCTATGTATCTCAGCGGGGCCCCCTATTGGGTGGGGCCCATGGGCTTGAGCCCAGTCAAGCCCAATGGTAAATCCAGCCCTGATGGTATCCCAGGACACTGTGGACAGTTGGTTGATGTCTCACCTAGACAAAATAGCAGGAAGTGTCAGGCCAGGTCTAGGAGATATCTGGCGTAGCTACAGATAAACCTTATTATAGGCACACCTGTAGTAAAAAGTAGTCTGTAAGGGTTTACAACCACTTTAAGTGGTTAATGAAGTTGCAGTGACATTGGAAAAAACAGTCGCAGTGACATCGGAGATACAAATCACACCGATCTGCTGCTTTGAAATTGTGCGGGAGTAGAGCGATATCAAAGCCACATTGGTTTGAATCATGGCTAACAGTGTGTGTGATTTTCATTTGGTAAAGTCCATTCAATCCAAAATTCATGTTAAAAGCAAACAAAATCTTGAACTACTTTTGAATAAATTCAAATGTTCTGAGAATTTTCGTATGTATTTTCCTAATTTTTGTGAGAATTTTTGTTTGAAATTCTACTAGTATATCTACTAGTATATACCCAGCTTTAGACTATAGTTTTCGTATTGAACATCTTATACATTACAGTAAATTATTATGAAAAGCATAAGAAAAAGGTTATCAAAATGGTGAAAAATTAAATCTTTAATTTAGGGTGGTGTATATATAAATATTCTCTCTCTATAAGCTAACTGATATGATTACTGATCTGGAAGCTTTACATAGTAAGAAAAGCTAAATGCCTAAATCAGACAGATGTTGCTTAATTAGGTATTGTGAAGTTGTTAGAAAGCTGATGATTTATGCTGATGAATGCAGTGTAATGAAAGTTTAGGTAATGAAGGTATGACAATAGCAAGCCTGCTTATTTTACAAAGTTTTACCCTTGTGCTTTATGCTGAAGCAGTCTTTAATATATGCAATGCCAGCTGTCCTAGGTTTCCAAGGACAGTCCCAGATTTAAAGCTGAACTCCGGGCTAAACAAATATATTATTAACAAAAAAACAATATGTATTCTTACTTGAAACTCTGAAACTCTGTGCCCAATGCATATTTTTACAGATTTGTGCTGTAATCTAGTATATAACAACTCTAATGCCGTGTACACACGATCAGAATTTTGGTCGGAAAAAGCTCTGATGGTTTTCCTGATGGAATTCTGATGGGATTTTGTTCAAGCTGTCTTGTGTACCCACGGTCACACCAAATTCCGACCGTCAAGAACGTGGTGATGTACAACACGTATGAAAGGACTAGAAAAAGGAAGTTCAAGACCCAGTGCACCACCCTTTGGGCTCCTTCTGCTAATCTCGTGTTAGTTGAAGGTTGGTGAGAGACGACTCGTGCTTATTCCGATCACTTTACTGCTGTTCAGTTTGTGCTTGTGGGTTTCTATCTGGTTTTCAGTGCATGTAGTCAGTTTGTATCTGTACACATGTTATTGTTGTTCTTAAATTCATGCAGAGTGTCAAGCCCCATACACGCTATCAGATTTTCTGCTGATTTTTTTCTATCAGATTTACCAAAACCATGTAGTGCAAGGGCCTGCCTGATTGCATACAAATTGAAACTCCTAAGGTTTGACCTCATCATATATGGTTTTGGTAAATCTGAAGGGAAAAAAATCAGCAGAAAAAGTGTGTATGGGGCTTTAGAGGATTTTTTTGGGCTCACAAACTCATTTAGAACTGCCCCCCCCCCCTAAAATTCAGACAATGGCCCATAAGAGGGGGTGAGGAATCTGATAAGTGGACCTTATTTTTTTGTCTTTAACCACTTAAGGACCGCCGCATGGCAATGTACGTCGGTGCAATGGCACAGACAGGCACAAGCATGTACATGTACGTGCTCACCTTCCAGCGGGTGGGGGGTCCGATCGGACCCTATCCCGATGGATGCGGCGGTCCGTTTCGCTGCAGGAGCTATCCGGGATGAGGGGATGGCCGTTGGTTTCTGGCCATCCCCTCTCGATCGCTCCTGGCGAATGAGAATCTTCCCCCGCTGTGTATAGTAAACACAGGCAGGGAGGAAGTGATGTCATTCTCCTCCGGGCGGTCTTTTTAACCGGACTACAAGGAGAAGAGAGAAAGTAAGTGTGCACCAACACTACACTGACATGTAGGTACACATAGGCACACAAATCCCCCCCGATCACCCCACCCGATCGCCCCCGATCCCCCCCCCTCCCAGTCACAGTGTCACTGATTTATTTACTGATCACTGCATTTAGTGTCGGTTGTCACAGTAAAAACTGTCAGGGCAGTTAGTGTTAGGTCCAGGGTAGCCCCCTACCCCCCAATAAAGGTTTTATAGCGCTAGGTACCCCGATATACTACCCAATAATGGTTTTAACCCCCTGATTGCCCCTGGTTAACCCTTTCACCCCCTTTTGCCAGTGTCACTAAGCAATCGTTTTTCTGATCGCTGCATTAGTGTCACTGGTGCCGCTAAGTAGCTAGTTATTTTTTTAGGTTCACCGCTAGGTTTTTATAGTGCTAGGTACCCCGATATACTACCCAATAATGGTTTTAACCCCCTGATTGCCCCTAGTTAACCCTTTCACCCCCTTTTGCCAGTGTCACTAAGCGATCGTTTTTCTGATCGCTGCATTAGTGTCACTGGTGCCGCAAAGTAGCTAGTTATTTTTTTAGGTTCACCACCAGGTTTTTATAGCGCTAGGTACCCCGATATACTATCCAATAATGGTTTTAACCTCCTGATTGCCTCTAGTTAACCCTTTCACCCCCTTTTGCCAGTGTCACTAAGCGATCGTTTTTCTGATCGCTGCATTAGTGTCACTGGTGCCGCTAAGTAGCTAGTTATTTTTTTAGGTTCACTGCCAGATTTTTATAGCGCTAGGTACCCCGATATACTACCCAATAATGGTTTTAACCCCCTGATTGCCCCTAGTTAACCCTTTTACCCCCTTTTGCCAGTGTCACTAAGCGATAATTTTTCTGATCGCTGCATTAGTGTCACTAGTGCCGCTAGGTAGCTAGTTATTTTTTTAGGTTCACCGCCAGGTTTTTATAGCGCTAGGTACCCCCATATACTACCCAATAATGGTTTTAACCCCCTGATTGCCCCTAGTTAACCCTTTCACCCCCTTTTGCCAGTGTCACTAAGCGATAATTTTTCTGATCGCTGCATTAGTGTCACTAGTGCCGCTAGGTAGCTAGTTATTTTTTTAGGTTCACCGCCAGGTTTTTATAGCGCTAGGTACCCCCATATACTACCCAATAATGGTTTTAACCCCCTGATTGCCCCTAGTTAACCCTTTCACCAGCGATCACCGTATAAGTGCCACTGGTGACGCTGGTTAGCCAGTTAGTTATTTAGGTTCCCCGTCAGGTTTTTATATAGCGCCAGGGACCCCCATATACTACCTAATAAAAATTTGAACCCCCTGATTGCCCCTAGTTAACCCTTTCACCAGTGATCACCGTATACAAGTGTTACGGGTGACTCTGGTTAGTTAGTTTGCTTTTTATAGCATCAGGGCACCCACCATGTATTACCCAATAAAGGTTTAACCCCCTGATCACCCAGCGGGTGATATCAATTAGGTTTTAGGGTCAGGGTCTGCGTCGCCCCGGGCAGCGCTAGGTTAGTGCCAGTACCGCTAACACCCACGCGCAAAGCATAAACCTCTCGTAGTGGTATAGAATCTGAACAGATCAATATCTGACTGATCAGATCTATACTAGCGTCCCAAGCAGTTTAGGGTTCCAAAAAAACGCATTGTTAGTGGGATCAGCCCAGATACCTGCTAGCACCGGCGTTTTGCCCCTCCGCCCAGTCCACCCAAGTGCAGTATCGATCGATCACTGTCACTTACAAAACACTAAACACATAACTGCAGCGTTCGCAGAGTCAGGCCTGATCCCTGCGATCACTAAAAAATTTTTTGGTAGCGTTTTATATTTAAATCCGGAAGGCAGTGCTTGGTTTTCGGGGTCCCGTACGTGGCTAGGCTCCCAAAAAGTCCCCCACATGTGGTATCCCCGTACTCGGGAGAAGCAGCAGAATTTATTTTGGGGTTTAATTTCACTTATGCCCATAGCATGTGTGAGCAATATATCATTTAGTGACAACTTTGTGCAAAAAAAAATAAAAAATTTAATATTCCTGAAACTTGTGGCAAAATATAAAATATTTCATGGACTCAACATGCCTCTCAGTAAATAGTTTGGGGTGTCTACTTTCCAAAATGGGGTCATTTGGGGGAGTTTTGTGCTATTTTGGCATTTTATGGCCTTCGAAACTGTGATAGGTAGTGAGGAGTGAAATCAAAAATTGACACCCTTAGAAATCCTAAAGACAGGGATTGGTTTTCGGGGTGCCGTACGCGGCTAGACTCCCAAAAAGTCCCACATATGTGGTATCCTCGTACTCAGGAGAAGCAGCAGAATATGTTTTGGGGTGCAATTCCACATATAACTATGGCATGTGTGAGCAATATATCATTTAGTGACAACTTTTTGTAAACTTTTTTTTTTTGTGTGTCATTATTCAATCACTTGGGACAAAAAAAAATATTTAATGGGCTCAACATGCCCTTCAGCAATTTCCCTGTGGTGTCTACTTTCCAAAATGGGGTCATTTGGGGGAGGGGGGGGGGGTTGTGTTATTTTGGCATTTTATGGCCTTCAAAACTGTGATAGGTAGTGAGGAGTGAAATCAAAAATTTGCACCCTTAGAAATCCTGAAGGCAGTGATTGGTTTTCGGGGTGCCGTATGCGGCTAGACTCCCAAAAAGTCCCACATAGGTGGTATCCCCGTACATAGGAGAAGCAGCAGAATATATTTTGGGGTGCAATTCCACATATAACTATGGCATGTGTGAGCAATATATCATTTATTGACAACTTTTTGTAAACTTTTTTTTTTTTGTGTGTCATTATTCAATCACTTGGGACAAAAAAAAAATATTTAATGGGCTCAACATTCCCTTCATCAATTTCCTTGTGGTGTCTACTTTCCAAAATGGGGTCATTTGGGGGGGGGGGGGGGCGGGGGGTTTGTGTTATATTGGCATTTTATGGCTTTGGAAACTGTGATAAGTAGTGAGGAGTGAAATCAAAAATTTGCACCCTTAGAAATCCTGACGGCAGTGATTGGTTTTCGGGGTGCCGTACGCGGCTAGACTCCCAAAAAGTCCCACATATGTGGTATCCCCGTACTCAGGAGAAGTAGCAGAATATATTTTGGGGTGCAATTCCACATATAACTATGGCATGTGTGAGCAATATATCATATAGTGACAACTTTTTGTAAACTTTTTTTTTTTTTGTGTCATTATTCAATCACTTGGGACAAAAAAAAATATTCAATGGGCTCAACATGCCCCTCAGCAATTTCCTTGGGGTGTCTACTTTCCAAAATGGGGTCATTTGGGGGGGTTTGTACTGCCCTGCCATTTTAGCACCTCAAGAAATGAGATAGGCAGTCATAAATTAAAAGCTGTGTAAATTCCAGAAAATGTACTCTAGTTTGTAGATGCTATAACTTTTGCGCAAACCAATAAATATACGCTTATTGACATTTTTTTTTACTAAAGACATGTGGCTGAATACATTTTGCCCTAAATGTATGACTAAAATTGAGTTTATTAGATTTTCTTATAACAAAAAGTAGAAAATATCTTTTTTTCTTGAAATGTTCAGTCTTTTTCGATTTATATCGCAAAAAATAAAAATCGCAGAGGCAATCAAATACCATCAAAAGAAAGCTCTATTTATGGGAAGAAAAGGACGCAAATTTTGTTTGGGTACCACATTGCATGACCGTGCAATTACCAGTTAAAGCAGTGCAGTGCGAAATTGGTCCTTAGGCTGACAATTGGTCCGGGGCTGAAGTGGTTAAATACACATTACTGTGGCAATAGATGGAAGCACGTCCACATCATCCCACCACCACATTCGGGGTCATACTATTTTAACTATAAGGGGTTTCATAGTATCGTGTTGATGGCCGGTTCCGCCTATTTCTAATGGCAATCAACCTGGCGGAGTACAAACTGAATCACATTGTTTTATGCTGCTGCATCCTGCACAACTTTTTAAAAAGAAATGCTCAAAATTATAAAGCCTCAGTTGGGCCTGAGGCCGGACTTCGGGAACCAACACTGACGGCCCTGGAAGCTGTCAATCCTGGCTTGCCCCCCCATAGCGCCCGTGAAGTGCATCATAAATATGTGGAATATTTTATGGGTAGGGCAGCTAATTTGTAAATATTTTTAAAATAAAAAAAAATGATCTGATAAAATCTTGATTTGGATTTACTGCTTGGGTTTATTTTATCTGTCTCCTAGGTTATCCTAGTGCACTTGTAGTGCCAAGTGGTTTTCACATTATTTAAATAAAACTCATTGTTACTGTAAACACCAACCTAATACAAAAAGTGTTATTGAGCATTGAACGAAGAAGCCACACATTGTTGAGCAGAAAGCCTTTTACTCCATGCACATTCACGTGTGTGTTTTTTTTAAAACATTTGGCGGTAAAAAAAATCTTTTTTTTTCAAAGTTTTACCTTGAAAATTTTTAGCAATACAGAAACAGGCATGTTTCCAAACATAACATACACAACTCTAGAACTTACAAAGTTCAACATTGCAAAAAAGAAGGCAATATCAGACATTTTATAGTGTGAAAAAGGTTTTGATCTTGCCTTCATCAGATGGGGTGAAGTCACCACTGTAAAAGCCAAATTTAGAAAATGCAGGGAATCTTCAAGAAAGAACATCAGGAACGGGCGATGCGGGCGGAGTTTCATGCATGCGCAGTGTATATAAAGTTAAGACGCATGTCATACGTACGTTCGGTGTGCTGAGGAAGGAGGACGAACATTCTAACGAAGGTAACATCTTAACTTTGTTACATCAGGGGCCTATACTGATTCTAGATTGAGGCCTATATTGGGATAAGATTAGGAGAGTTTAGCCTGATATTTAGCGTTTTTGTCCTCCTCCTCCTCTTCATCTTGCCACAAGTCCACCTCCAGAGCCACAGCCTCCAAGGGAAGCTGCAAGGAAGGCTACAGGGAAGGCTGCAAGGATGACAAGAAAGTGATGGCCTGGGTTCAGTCTGGTCTGACAGAAGACGCAGGCTGTGGTATTACCACAGCCTGGGGACATGTCATCTGCTGCTGTTCACAATCTCTGGGACTCCTAGACCAGATTGTGCTCCCCATTATATGGACTTCTCAGGCTACCAATTTTATTTTCTAAGTATTTGATGTGTGCCCTATGGTAGAAAGGCTTTGCAAATTCCAGCTGTTTCTCCAGCGATGCCTTCTTTATTTTATTATCAGCCAGAATAAATGAAGATTTTTTGGGGAAAATACTTACCTATGTATTTTTCTTCAAATAGGACAGTTTGTTTTTGTGAGTAGACAGGTACATTTCAACAATACAATGTCAAATTATAACAAGGGGCACCAACCAACCTCCTTGAGCTTTAAAAAGACAAGATAATAATGTTGTTGTGTAAACTTGACGACTTGACACAAAAAAAAAAAAAAATGATGGAGATGACTAGAAAATAATTTCAAAAAATTCCAAAAAAAAGGAGTTCTTGATTAAGAAAAAAAAAAACAGGTGAAATAACGCAGAAAGAAGTTTGTGAGAACTCTGTGTGAATATGAGCGGCAAAACAACTTCGTTCTTCTAGCATTATAAAGAGGAAGAGAATGCGCTGCATTAAGCTATTAAAACTAATGCAGTGTGACGAATGTGCTATGTCCATTACGAACGGTAGTTTTAGCAGACCGATCGCTTCCATCTTGTAGTTGAATCTGAGCATGCGTGAGTTTTTGCACGGCGGAATTGCATACACACAAACGCATTTTCGGATAGGAATTTTTTCCGACCGAAAAATTGAGAACATGCTCTCAATATTTTGCTGGCCAAAATTCAGCCAGCAAAAGTCCGATGGAGCATACACACGATCAAATTTTCCGACCAAAAGCTCTCATCTGTCTTTTGCCGGCCGAATTTCCAATTGTGTGTACGCAGCATTACACTTTGCCTCTCAGCTGGAGTTTCCTGTAATAAAGACCAACAACTGCTGCTGTCCCTCTGTGTGCAGGGTGACTTTTCTTGTATGCACCCACCCCCCCCCCCCCCATAGTTTTTTTGTAGGCAGCCTGTAGTGGGTGGAATCATGATGTCACAGCTACTTGTACAAGGTAATATATGGGTTTGCAAAAGCATTTAATTTTCCATTTGATAAAGAATTAAGGTCTAAGTGTTGTTTCTCTCTGGTGCTTCCTTACATTTATGTTGGGGGGACCTCAGAACAGAGCTTGTCTATGTAGTCCTTCTGCTGTGTGAAGGGGGTGGGGGTGTTCCTTTCCTCCAATCTGGTCTGGTCTTATACACTGTAACTGCAATGTCTCTGCCCCCTCCTCTGTGCTCCTGACAGATGACAAAATATTTTAACACAATTTGCCTTTTTAATGAGGTGTAGAGAGGAGAAGACTGCAGATAAACAAGTACAACTTATGTAGGGAGATTTGTTTAATCTCTGTGTATCATCTGAGGCTGTTCGCTTCACTGGGTATATGTTTAGGTTTACAACCACTTTAAAATAAAGTAAAATTCTGAATTCTAAATTAAAATTCAGGGTTAAAAATTACAACTTTAACATTATGGTGGTATATGTTTTAAATTATAATTAAAGGACCTAAACATTGCAGTCCCCTTTCTGCCTTATAAGGAAATCTAAAACCCTAAGCAAAATCTACAAAAGTGAGTACACCCCTCACATTTTTTGTAAATATTTTATTATATCTTTTCATGTGAAAACACTGAAGAAATGACACTTTGCTACAATGTAAAGTAGTGAGTGTACAGCTTGTAAAACTGTGTAAATTTGCTGTCCCCTCAAAATAACTCAACACACAGCCATTAATGTCTAAACCACTGGCAACAAAAGTGAGTACACCCCTAAGTGAAAATGTCCAAATTGGGCCCAAAGTGTCGATAATTTGTGTGGTCACTATTATTTTCCAGCACTAATTTAACCCTCTTGGGCATGGAGTTCACCAGAGCTTCACAGGTTGCCACTGGAGTCTTCTTCCACTCCTACATGACGACATCACAGAGCTTCTGGTGGATGTTAGAGACCTTCCATTTGAGCATGCCCCACAGGTGACCAATAGGGTTTAGATCTGGAGACATGCTTGGCCAGTCCATCACCTTTAACCTCAGCTTTTTTTAGCAAGGCAGTGGTTGTCTTGGAGGTGTGTTTGGGGTTGTTATTATGTTGGAATACTGCCCTGCCACCAAGTGTCTCTGAAGGGAGGGAATCATGCTCTGCTTCAGTATGTCACAGTACATGTTGGCATTCATGGTTCCCTCAGTGAGCTGTAACTCCCCAGTGTCAGCAGCACTCATGCAGCCTCAGACCATGACACTACCACCACCGTGCTTGACTGTAGACAAGACACATTTGTCTTTGTATTCCTCACCTGGTTGCCGCCACACACGCTTGACACCATCTGAACCAAATAAGTTTATCATGGTCTTATCAGGCCACAAGACATGGTTACAGTAATCCATTCCTTAGTCTGCTTGTCTTCAGCAAACTGTTTGTGGGCTTTCTTGTGCATCATCTTTAGAAGAGGCTTCCTTCTGGGATGACAGCCATGCAGACCAATTTGATGTAGTGTATGGCGTATGGTCTGAGCACTGACAGGCTGACTCCCACCCCTTCAACCTCTGCAGCAATGCTGGCAGCACTCATATGACTATTTCCCAAAGACAACCTCTGGATATGACGCTGAGCACGTGCACTCAACTTCTTGGTGAACCATGGTGAGGCCTGTTCTGAGTGGAACCTGTCCTGTTAAACCATTGTATGGTCTTGGCCACCATGCTGCAGCTCAGTTTCAGGGTCTTGGCAATCTTCTTATAGCTTAGGTTGTCATTACTTAGAGCAACAATTCTTTTTTTCAGATTCTCAGAGAGAATCTGAGAGAGCTCTTTGCCATGAGGTGCCATGTTGAATTTCCAGTGATCAATATGAGAGAGTGAGAGCGATAACACCAAATTTAACACACCTGCTCCTCATTCACACCTGAGACCTTGTAACACTAATGAGTCACATGATACCTGGGAGGGAAAGTGGTTAATTGAGCCCAATTTGGCCATTTTCACTTAGAGGTGTACTCACTTTTGTTTCCAGCGATTTAGACATTAATGGCTGTGTTGAGTTATTTTGAGGGTACAGCAAATTTACACTGTTATACAAGCTGTGCACTCACTACATTACATTGTAGCAAAGTGTCATTTCTTCAGTGTTGTCACATGAAAAGATATAATAAAATATTTACAAAAATGTGAGGGGTGTACTCACTTTTGTGAGATACTGTATATAACCTGTTATTTTCTATTAATGTTCTCTATTTTAAGTGAATGTTATTTGAATAAAGTTGTGTTTAAGAAACAGTGCTAAATCTCAAAATGTATAATCCAAGTGATCATAATCGCAGTAAATGTGTATATTTGTTAAATAAAAACTGCACATCTACCATAAGGCAAGTGATACCAACTTCATTTGAACAGTTTCCAGCATGCATATACAGCATATTTAGAATAAAAAAGCCTAAAAAATACAAATAAAACAAATGTGCAACACAAATAAGTGAACCAAATGAACGAAATAGTAGTGATACACTCCAAAATAGTGCAGTCAGAATAATAAAAAGTCCCGGTGGTAAATAAATACTCCAATATGACTTATATTCTAGTGTAAAGAAATCCTGGTGCTCAGATGAAAAAACAAAGTAGTCATGAAAAGTTCCCAGTGCAACTTTCTTCCCACACTGCCTATAGTTAATATCCAGCTCTCCACATTAGAAAAACTCATATGTACAGGAGTATTTACTTATTAAAACTTGGTATAATACTCAAATTTAGTTTGTAAAACAGAAGTGCTTAATAAATAAGCAGTCCCTATCAGTACATCCAACATATGTGATAATATCACCCCCCCATGGTCACAGACTTACGCATTTCACCTTAAACTGACATCCTCGGGGGTTACTGATTTGAAATATAATGTTTATTGCATAGCATGGTATAATTGCAAAAATAACTCTTATTAGGGAAGATCACATGAAAGCCCGCTTGAAAACACAAAGACAGATTATGATTTAGAGAAAATTTGTGCTAACGACCTCCATGTACATTTTACCTCCACTTTTTACTCCTTTTTAGCAATTATATAGTCTGCATAAATATGGCTGTGCAGTCTAATAGACACCAGAAATTGGACATGCCCTCTTTCTCCTCCTCACTTCTCTACAGTAGTAATCTGGCTAGTACTTAGCTCTAGCAAAGACCATTGCAGTATGAGGGAAGGAAGCAAAAATGATTTTTCAAATAAAGTTCAGTACATAGTCCTGCACCTGAGGGTGGTTCTAGAGGTGGGAACATGTGAGGAATCTTGTTGACAAATTACATGTTTTGCCTATGAAAATATCATTTGTGTGCAGTTTGTTCTTTGGATTATACTAGGATTTTAGTATTGGTGTACTCATACTCATGCAAATGCTTCAATATCTGAAACCGATACCTTTATGGTATGATTTAAGCCCATACAAAATGAATGGGCTAAAATTGCACTGCAAAGAATCGCATTTGACTTGAACAGGAATGCAGTGTGATTCCTGTCTGAATCACATGCGGTTTTGCCCACTGCTCCTGTGTGAATCCAGGCTTGTCCTAGTGACTTCAGCCTGGGTTCATACAGGAGTGCTGAGGGAAACTGTATGCAATTCGGACAGGAATCATTTTGTATGAGTTCAAATTGCTTTGCAATGGTATCGGTACTTGGCATTAGCAAATACTTGACCGAAAGTATCTGTACTCATACTCACCAGTAAAAAAATGGCATTGGTGCAATTCTTGATCACGACCCCTTACCACGTAAACAGCTGTCAGACAATGATAGCTGATCATGTGATGTTTTTTTCTCCTCATGCTAATAGCATGGGGAGAGAAAAAAAAGCTGATCACCGGCAAGTGTGAGAGAGACATCAGTCCTGATCGTAGAGAGCCTCTTCAGAGGCTTCTGTACCACCTACCAGTGCCCACCAGTGCCACTTACCAGTGCCCCCAGTACCATTCATCAGTGCCCACAGTGTCACCTATCAGTGTCCACAGTCTCACCTATCAGTGCCCACAGTGCCACCTATAAATGTCACCAATCAGTGCCTCATCACCAGTGCTATCAATACCACCTATCAGTACCTATCAGTGCCACCTATCAGTGCCCATCAGTGACATATATCAGTGCCCCCATCAGTGCCGTCTTATCAGTGCCATCTTATCAGTGCCTATTAGTGTCGCCTTATCTGTGCCTATCAGTGTCGCATTATCTGTTCCTATCAATGCAGCCCATAATTGCCCATCAGTGCAGCCCATTAGTGCGCATCAGTGCAGCCTCATAAGCAATATCAATGAAGGAGAAAATTTACCCATTTGCAAAATGGGTAATTTGCAGTATTTTTTTGTTTGTTTAGCAAAAAATAAAAACCCAAGTGGTGATTAAATACCACCAAAAGAAAACCCTATTTGTGTGAAAGAAATGATAAAAAATGTAATTTGAGTACAGTGTAGAATGACCTTGCAATTGTCATTCAAAGTGTGACAGCTAAAAATTGTTCTGGGCAGGAGGGGGGTTTAAGTGCCCAGTGAGCAAGAGGTTAAATCTAAGCTGGTGAGTAGGTCTAAACATACCCTTTCAATCCATGTTTAAGTACTTATTCCCAATTATGACTCAATTTTTAGTCCCAACTATGGATGAGCCACCCCCCCCCCCCCCTCATTTAGTTCGCAGCAGAACATGTTTGTTCGAACACGCAAACACCGTTAAAGTCTATGGGACAGGAACGTGAAAAATCCAAAGTGCTAATTTTAAGGGTTAATATGCAAGTTACTGTCATAAAAAGTATTTGGGGACCTGGGTCCTGCCCCAGGGGACATGTAAAATTGCAAAAAAAAAAGTTTTAAAAAAGCAATTTTTTTCAGGAGCAGTGATTTTAATAATGCTTAAAGTGATACAATAAAAGTGAAATGTTCCTTTCAATTTCATACCTGGGGGGTATCTATAGTATGCCTGTAAAGTGGCACATTTTTCCCGTGTTTAAAAAAGTCCCTGCACAAAATGACATTTCTAAAGGAAACAAAAGTAATTTAAATCTGCTAGCGGCCGGGTCCCGGCAATACAGATAAAAGTGATTGAGAAAAAAAGCATGGGATCCCCCCCCAGTCCATTACCAGGCCCTTTGGGTCTGGTATGAATATCAAGGGGAACCCCGAACCAAAATTTAAAAAATAAATTGTGTGGGGTCCCCCCAAATTCCATACCAGGCCATTCAGGTCTGGTATGGATATTAAGGGGAACCCTGCACCAATTTTTTCTTAAAAAATGGTGTAGGGGTCCCCCTCAAAATGCATACCAGACCCTTCAGGTCTGGTGTGGATTTTAAGGGGAACCTTGTGCCATAATTTAAAAAAAATGGCATGGAGTGCCCCCAAAAATCCATACCAGACCCTTATCTGAGCATGCAACCTGGCAAGCTGCAGGAAAAGAGGGGGGAGGAGAAAGCGCCCTCCCCTCCTGAACTGTACAAGGCCACATGCCATCAACATGGGGAGGGTGCTTTGGAGTAGCCCCCCCAAAGCACCTTGTCCCCATGTTGATGGGGACAAGAGCCTCATTCCCACAACCCTTGCCCAGTGGTTGTGGGGGTCTGTGGGTGGGGGGCTTATTGGAATCTGAAAGCCCCCTTTAACAAGGGGACCCCCAGATCCTGCCCCCCTGTTTGAAATGGTAGCGGGTAAATTGAAAAAATAAAAAAATAAAAAAAACAGCCACCGATCCGCCTCCAGAAGACAATGCAAGCAATTGTAAGCAAATCCAACAGGCTGGACTTACCCAAGTTATTATATCGATCAACTTGATACATTCAGCCTGCCCATTAATGGATCGAATCTCGGCCGATTCCTGCTGAACTGTCCGAGATTCGAGCCATCTCTGGCTGGCCTTAGTTAAATGCTCCCACTTGCACAGAGTACCAAGCAATTTTTTGCCAAGGTGGATGAAATGGAATGGCAGGTGAGCAAAGTAAAGGTAAGTTAAGCTGCTGGAAAGGAGATTATTAAAGTGAACCTGTTGCTTTGTCCCAAATGGGAAAATCACATGTTCTATTTATAGACCAAATGCAAATTTGGGAAGCTCTTATTCTGGTTAATCTGGGTGATTAACTAAATTTTCTAAAAACACTAAGAGCTGGATGGCTTAAATGCGTATGTCATTTCCCATCTGTTTTACTAAAGAATAAATGTAAGGTTTGCCTTCCATTACCAATTTATCCAGCACATGTAAGAAAAGTAACCATGCACCTGTTGTGAGGTTTGCAGCTAATGATGCAGGTGGAACAGCCATTATAGTAGAAACATACAAAGGTAATTTATCACTGAATATTCTATCAATCAGTCGCCAACACGATCCTTGTGTTCTGCTCATATAACTGCAGATTATTTAATTTGTGTTTTTGTGCTCAAATAAGTGTTTCTGTGCTCAAAATGGTTTTGCTGCGTAAAGTGAGTTAAAAAAAAAGTATATTAATTGACAGTTCTACTTATAAGTGGAAGCATGTTTTATAGTGCTTATATCTAAGCAACTTTGGTGTATAAAGTTTGAATTACTCTTTATCAATTTCTTGGCTGTCTTATGATTTAGTGCGCACTGTCATTAGGAAGAAATACCTGAGGATGTGTAAAGAGGCAATGTAAGGGTATACACAACCTGACCAAGAGTGATTGGCAGTGGCTGTAACTACTTATTATGTCAAAGCTTTACTTTGTTGATTGATGGAAAATGAAGTATAATAAATTAAAATGATCACACATCATTTCCCATCGATTGAAATGCCAAATCCTTGACAGAATAATGTGTTACGGCCAATACCACTCACTGTCTCACTAAGAGATTGATTGTTCATCCTTCCATCAATGTGATCAAACATCCATAGAATCCTGGGTAGAACAGGCAGCTGCATTGTGCTGCTAATAGTAACACGTTCTTATAAGTTTTACTATCTGCAACTGTAAAAGTTAACCATGCAAAAACTGTTATATTAAAGTGAACCTGTAATATAGTAATAGTCATAGTGCAATTAAGGGTGGGAGAAGTAGACAGGGGGTGCCTGTAAGGTTGTCACCTCAGCCCTTTAACCACTTCAGCCCCAGAAGATTGCTGAATGACCGTGCCATTTTTTGCGATTCGGCACTGCGTCGATTTAACTGACAATTACGTGGTTGTGCGATGCTGCAGCCAAACAAAATTGATGTCCTTTTTTTCCCCACAAAGAGAGCTTGCTTTTGGTGGTATTTGATCGCCTTTGCGTTTTTTATTTTTTGTGCTATAAACAAAAAAATAACAATTTTTTTTTTTTTAAAACACAATATTTTGTACTTTTTGCTATAATAAAAATCCCTATTTTTTTTATAAAAAAAGCAATTTTTTTCTCAGTTTAGGCTGATATGTATTCTTCTACATATTTTTGGTAAAACATTGAAATAAGCATATATTGATTGGTTTGCGCAAAAGTTATAGGGTCAACAAAATAGGGGATAGATTTATAGCATTTTTATTATTATTTTTTTTACTAGTAATGGCGGTGATCTGCGATTTTTATCGGGACTGCAACATTATGGTGGACACATTGGACACTTTTGACACATTTTTGGGACCACTGACATTTATACAGCGACCAGTGCTATAAAAATGCACTGATTACTGTAAAAATGGCACTTGCAAGGTAGGGGTTAACACTAGGGGGCGATCAAGGGGTTAACTGTGTTCCCTATGTGTGTGTTTCTAACTGTAGGGGGAGGGGACTGACCTATAGGAAATGACAGATCGTGGTTCCTAGCTAATAGGAACTCACAATCTGTCAAGCCTCACAGAACAGAACAGGGATTTGTGTGTTTACACACAGACGTCCCTGTTCTGACTCGTTCGTGACCATTAGCGACGAGGATCCGCACGCCTGCTGTGCAGCACGTGCCTGCTATCCCGATCCCACGAGCTAATGTATAGCTACAACGGCTCGCGGGATCGCGCCGACCTGCCACTGTAAAATGACGGCGGCTTGGCAAGCAGTTAAAACCAAACACATAATAATCACACAGGTTCTTTGGCTAATTAAGGTGGTAATTAAACTCACTTGGTGCCTTATCTGCATTAAATTAGCCTCAGGACCTGTGTAATTCATATGTGTTCAGGTTTAAAGGGATGAGGTGGCAACCCTGTGTGCCTGGTTCTTCCAATTCTAAAGGTATTGAAGGATACTAAAAGTGCTGTATTTAAGGTCTACTCTATTATGGTATTTCTTCATGGGTTGTTTTTTAGCATGGCAATGCTAATAATTTGGTTGCTCATCTCTCTTACAAACTCTACTTTTTACTATCCAATAGGTGAATAAAACATCTTGATGTAGGAATCAGAGTTTTCTTTTGGCATGAAAACAAGCAATTTTACTGGGGATGGGGAGGTGCAAGACTCAAACTTTACTTAAAAATTAAATAAATAAGCCCCTATTCATACTTGAGTGTTTTTCAGCTTGTTTCCCTAAGCTGGAGTGAGCTTTACTATACTCAATAATCAACTCACAGAATGCCATTCTTTGTAATTGTTCTTGTTCATGCTTGTATACTTAATTACCCTGAGCTTTTTTTTTGTGTATTCAGGCATTTTTTTTGCGCCCCTATTCTTCAATAGGTACGTCTGTAAATGCATGTTCATGCTCTTTTGTGCGTGTTTCTGTGCCTGGAAAACTCCTCTCCTTCACTAGAATGCCAATCCCCACGCCCAGCTCAGAAAACAAACATCTGAAGTTTGATACACATGCAAAAACACTTGCACAAGGCTTGTAACATGCCTGTAAAAAGCACACCAAAAAATCTAAATCCTTAGGAATACACACTGCTCAGGTGTAAATGCAGGCGCAATGTAGCTGTATACCTTATGTCATCATCGCTTTCTGTTCCCAGTTTTGTACAGTCTTTGCAGCAGTTTCCTCTCTGGAGGTGTCTCCTTTTGTGTCTCTCTATTGCCATCCCAATGTACACACTGCGGCCACATAGTGCCTTGCTCATGCATTGACAGTAGTGGGTTGCTGGTGCTGTGTCCAGCAACCACATGTGCAGTAGGTGCTGCTGCCACTGTGCCAGTCAGAGGCCTATGAAGCACCATGTTTAGATTCCAAAACATTTATTTGAGACTATTTGGGTGAAGCTTAACCACTTGCTTACTGGGCACTTAAACCCCCCCTCCTGCCCAGACCAATTTTCAGCTGTCAGCGCTGATGCACTTTGAATGACAATTGCGCGTCATACAACACCGTACCCAAATGAAATTTTTATCATTTTTTTCCCACAAACAGAGCTTTCTTTTGGTGGTATTTAATTACAGCTGGGAGTTTTATTTTTTGCTAAACAAACAAAAAAGATGCAAAAATAAAATAAAATTAAAAATCATGTTTAATAGTTTGTTATACAATTTTGCAAACAGGTAATTTTTCTCCTTCATTGAAATGCGCTGATGAGGCGGCACTGGTGGGCACTGACAGGCTGCACTGGTGGGCACTGATAGGCACGATTAAGGTGGCACAGATAAGGCAGCACTGATGGGCACAGATAAGATGGCACGGATGGGTGGCACGGATGGGTGGCATGGATGGGTATGGATAGGTACCACTGATAGATGGGACTGATGGACACTGATAGGTGGCACTGATAGGTGGCTCTGATAGGTGGCACTGCTGGGCACTGATGGGCGGCACTGATGGGCACTGGTAGATGACACTGATGGGCACGGATATGTGGCATATGAGGTACAGCACTGTTGTTGAGGCAGATTGTGGGCACTGATAGGTGGCACTGTGGGCACTGATGGGTGGCACTATGGGCACTGATGAGTGGCACTATGGGCACTAAGGGGTGGTACTGATGGGTGGCACTTTTACTTTATTTATGTGGCACTGGCAGGGGGCAGGTGGGCACTGATGACTTGGCCGTGATCGGGACTGAAGTCCCTCTCACGGCCGCCGGTGATCGGCTTTTTTTTTCTCCTCGCGCTGACAGCGCGAGAAGGAAAAATAGCCGATTACCGACTGTTGTGATCACATGATCAGCTGTCATTGGCTGACAGCTGATCACGTGGTAAGGGGTCGGGATCGACCCCTTGCTCGAATCCGTGATCAGGCGAGTCTCATAGACTCGCCGATCACAGAGCGCGCCGCTCAGGGGGCACGCAGGCCGCTCATGCACGGGACGAAGTCAATAGACGTAGTCCCGGCAAAGGAGGTCCGCGCCGTAGCCGTCATTCGGCTATAGTGCGGATCTCAAGCGGTTAAAGTGATTGTAAAGACTCATTTTTTTTTCTATGAGAATACCAAACATGTTTTACTTACTTGCTCTGTGCAGTGGCGTAGACGCTAGCGTATATGGTGACTATCTCCTAAACCGTACACTTATTGGTGTCACTGGTCCCAAAAAGTGTCACAAAGTGTCAGATTTGTCCGCCGCAAAGTCGCAGTCCCGCTAAAAATGGCTGATTGCTGCCATTACATATAAAAACATTTAAAAAAATAAATCTATACCATAGTTTGTAGATGCTATAACTTTTGCGCAAAGCAATCAATATACGCTTTTTGCAATTTTGGGGATTTTTTTTACTAAAAATATGTAGCAGAATACAAATTGGCCTAAATTGATGAAGAAATTTGATTTTTATTTTACATTTTGTTATTGTTAATGTTTTATAGCAGAAAGTAAAAAATATTGGGGTTTTGTTTTTCTAATTTTTTGGGGGTTTTTTGTTTATAGAGCAAAGAATAAAAACTGCAGAGGTGATCAAATACCACCAAAATAAAGCTCTATTTGTGGGAAAAATAAGGACATCAATTTTATTTGGGTACAGTGTCGCTTGACTGCGCAATTGTTAGTATCGTAAGAAAGGGCCTGGTCAGGAAGGGGGTAAAACCGTCCGAAGCTGAAGTGGTTAATGCATTAAGATAAAAAAAAAACTACTGACTTTACAGCCCCTTATTGTAAAGGGAAGTTTTACATTTAGGGTTTGATCCCACATTAAATAATTCTTCCAAAACTCTTCAAAACCTTAACAAGTAGAAAAAAGGGCAGAGCTTGACTTCTCAGCCGTTGTTCTTCGCATCATGTCTTGCTCCTAAACTACAAGAGGACTTAAATGGTACATTAACCACTTCAGCCCCGGAAGGATTTACCCCCTTCCTGACCAGAGCATTTTTTGCGATTTGGCCTTGTGTCGCTTTTTGCTGACAAATGCCCGGTCTTGCAATGTTGCACCCAAACAAAATTGATGTCCTTTTTTTCCCACAAATAGATCTTTGCTTTGGTGGTATTTGATCACCTCTGCGGTTTTTATTTTTTGCGCTCTAAACAGAAAAATACAGACAATTTTGAAACAAAGCTATATTATTTTACTTTTTGCTATAGTAAATATCCCCAAAAGTGGTTAAGGTACATTCATAAACACATGTTGTGCTTGGACCACATTACCACAATGCCTAGATGCTACTGCATCCAAAGATGAATTACATTCATTTTTGCTAACTAAAATTAATAAGGCCCGCCAAAGAACCGGCTGAGATTCGAACCATGTATGGGCAGGCTGAATGTACAGAAGTTGATTGATCGATAAACTTGGGTACAACAAATAGATTTTACATGCGATTATTTCTAGAAGCTTATATAGCCGCTAGCAGTAATCACTGTGTTCTCCTGGCAGGGACGGCTCCCCCTGTCCCCCCATCAAGGGAACACAAAGGCTCCATGGGAGGGATCCCCCCAACAACACAGTAAGTAAGGAATCAGGTGATTTTCTTTCCTGCAACCCTAAGTATCCCAAGTAGGAATCAACATCTTATTTCACTTTTGTACCTTGCTGTTTTTATTGTAATATGTTTCCAAATGTTACAATGTTTATTGTAATATGTTTCAAATTAATTTTCAAACTATTAAAACTAGAATTCTAAATTAGAAAATAACAAATATACAAAACGAATATAACTATATGAAACTAATTCTGAAAACAATCATTCTAACACAGCGAATATGATGAAGCAGAATTATTAAAGCAGAGCTCCACCCAAAAAATGAAGCTCAGCTTGTTTGCTTCCCTCCGCTGCCACATTTGCCACTTTTCGGGGGGGGGGGGGGGGTACCTGTCTAAACCAGGTATCCGCTCCCACTTCCATGTCAGATCGCCACACCCCTACAAAACTTGTAAATTATGACACAACACATGTCATCACTACCTACTCTACACAACACAAGCAAATTAGACGTATCCTAAACAAGTGTTTAGGATGTTATGTATCAGAGGTACCAGCTATCACCTACAGGAGGGCCCTCTCTGTGGCCAACAAGCTGGTATCAAGTGAATATAGGGCTTCAAGAGGTGACGTGTAAAACTTTAGGCATTTTCCCTTGTGACTGTGAATGTTACTATGTAGAGAAAACTATAAATTAATTTTGTAAATGCATGTATCAACATATACTGAGTATATGCAAAGGTGATCCTGATGTACCCATTGGTCGACACATGGCCTCAGTCCATGCTGCGTCTATCCCTAAGGTACATTTTCTGGCCTTGGATCGCCTACATCCTACCCACAGAGGTGGCGACCTCAATAAGCAACTACTACAATGTGAACCTAGATGGATTTTCAACCGCAAGGCCACCCTGCCACCAGGCTTGAACGAGGCATTTAACTTCAAGCCCTTTCTCCCTGATTTTGTGTCAGGGGGATGCGAGTTGAACCTCTAATTTCTGGTATTGAGAGTCTTGTACTCCAGAGTAATTAATGCGTTGTGACATTGCTCTGTGCCCCTATGCTATGACATCCTTGTACCCCCATGCTAAATAAAATACCATATACAGAATTCTTTAATAATTCATGTTTAATTTTAGATCTGCTTGTCTCTGGTATTCCATATCCTTGGCTATTTTTTTCCCATTATATTTTATACTTTTTCTTTCTTTCCCTGTTTGTTTTTTCCTAGGTATATCATTTCCGTTTAATCGATCACTGTTTTTTTTTTCTTGAGTGTTTCTCCATTGTGGTTTTTTAATCATTTATTGCCCACTGTGACTGTCATGGCATGCGGATCTGCTAGATGGTGATGTGTGTGTCCCCTGTGGAATCTTCTGCTTACACCACCTGGCGGGTAGGCTTCATCTGCTTCTGCCCGGCACTGGGGGTTTACACTTCCTGTTAACCACGTGACCTTTTTTGCCGGGGAGGGGGAGCTCCTACCAACTCCGCTGCATTATATGACGCTGCTGGGGAATTATTTGCACTGGTGACGCCCTGACGTGGGATTTTATCCTGCTTGATGGGCAGGGCTGAGCCGCGTGCCCTTGCGTCAGAGAACTGCCTTGTCCCTGTCCTGAGCCACCCTGATTGGCAGCGTCTTTGATGTCAGGGTTCCAGCACCTCCTCCGCATGGCTTATTGGGTCTCCCTGAGGAATACTCCCTATATAAGCAGACACCACACCTGACAGACATGTCTCTGATTGAGCATTGCTGCCATGGTGTGGTTGTCTGCATTGGTGTGTTGAAAGGTAATGTACTCTATGGTGGGTTGATGAGATACCTGATTCCCCTATCTAATTTCTACGCAACATTCATCCTGTCTGCTGATATTTAAGTTTAGGAAGTATGTGTTAATATGCTCTTCCAATCACTTTTTTTGCTTTATATATTGATGCCTTTTTGGCTGGTGTAGTCTACAAGATGTTTCTTGTGGATGTCTGCAGCTTGCTCATCCTGGGATGCACACCCACCCATCTGCTGCTCTGCGGACCTCTTCAGTCACTTTGGGAGTCCCCATTGATTTTATTTCTTGTGTTTCCTTTTTTGTTTATTGTATCATCATGTGAGTATTAGTAGGGTCACATATATTATATAGCAAATGTATACTCTTATATTGCTTGCTATGCTCACATCATGCTTTACAGTGTGATAATCATGTGACAATGTTTACATCAGACAATTAGAATTAAAATCACCCAGACATAATCTTCCCTGATGAAGGAATACACATTGTTAATTCCGAAACATGTTGGGCTATAAGCAGGAAATCCCTATTGACTGACCGCAGCTTGTCTCTGGCAGCACAGGGCATACTTGCCTTTTGGTGAGTTTGAGAAATATGTTTTGATGTACCACCATTTTTTCTAATTTTGTACTGTGTGTTTTACATTATTTTCCTTGCTGGCTATGTCTATATATATATATATATATATATATATATATATATATATATATATATATATAAAATAAACAAGTTTTTGGCATTAATAAAAGTGGTGTTATATTGCCTTTTACTATAAAATTATTTTTATGATAATTTTTGCCTAAAAAGTCCAGGGGGGCTGCAATATGGTGCAATAAGGTGTAGGTGTACAAACCTTTTAGATCGCCACATCATTGTGTGCCGATCTACCAAACTTCTGACCCCTCCTCCTTCCCCTCGCTGACTTCTGGGAGACATACATTAGCATTTATGGGCGTTTTAAATAAAAATACACAGAAGACACTCCAAAAATCCCACAATGCATTCCCAAACTCCCACAATGCATTGAAAAAATAGAAAGCCAAATGCTAATTAACTCGTGTTAATGCACGTTTATCGGCGTTTGCCATTTTTTTGTGGTCAGAAAAACGTCGCTTTGAGCACGATTTTATGGTGTTCATAGAACAGCCCATAAACTCCACTGCTGATAAAAGCTAAAAAACTTCCATGTGTGCATAGAAACATAGGATAACATAGAGTGGAGTTTATGGAGCTATTTAAAAAAACGCCCAAACTCCAAAAAACGTAAGTTTGTGTGCTCTAGTGTGCATGGAGCCTAAAGATAAAGATGCCTGCACCTGGAGCCGGTGGACAGATTGGCTTTGGGTGCCTCCCGGGACAGGTAAGTGTCCTTAAATTAAAAGTCAGCAGCTACAATATTTGTAGCTGCTGACTTTTAATTTTTACCCCCCAGGCTGGAACTCCTCTTTAACTTAAGGAACAAATCCGAAATGAAATCAATTTTTCCATTGTGCACTTTATAGAATTAAAGGTAAATATATATAGATGGGGATGGGTGATAGGTTAGGAAAAGCTGCTTTACCCTGAGTGAGTAATGCACCAGCTTGCTTTGTGTCATCTTTAACATACTTGACATTTTTATAGTACTTAAAACACACACACACACATGCCCACCCACACGTACACATTGTTTACCCGAGTAGAGTTCCATAATGCTTATGTTGATATTTTAATAGCCTATGTCAGTTTACAAGAGTACTTTATGCTTTTTTCTATGGCTACTTACAGATACATATGCCAATGGTTCATTATTAGGCTTACCATAGTGCTACAATGAACTTTAAGTCTTTGAATTGCACCATTATAGCCATTATTAAGTAAAAAGCATTCTTCAAGAAACATGTTGTACAGTGCTTGAACTTTGCTGTGTGAATAAATAAGTACTTTTTTACATTTACAGGGAATTTGGCTTGACCATTAACATAAGGCAGTCATCACTCAAACTATTTACTTGCTGCAACGGTTTAAGAAAAGGTATATTTGAAAAAAAAAAACTGGGATTATATGAATGCGAAAAAACATTCAACATAAAACGAAGAGACATACACAACAGTTCACATTTCTTCAACATTTTACTAGATATAAAATATAGAAAATCGTTGCTAGATATAAACTGACATTAGAATTACCTGTAAGTGAAATGGCATTTCCTAGGCTGAAAAAATAAAAAAAATATTCGACATCCCTCATCATTATTATCACTGCACATTCAGCCTGGAAGTTTAAAAAAGTGTTAGCACACATCTGTCGTACATGGTGTTTTTCAGCCTAATAAAGTAGCACTCAGAAAGTTATGCAGCTGCCCGCCACATGGAAATTAAGACAAGTACTCAGCTTTGATGGGGGAGTATATAATAACTACTAACTACTTGTGTGACAACTAAAAGGTTTTCAGGAACGCATAATAGAGTTCTGAAAGAGTCATTACTGTAATTGATATCCTTGTAAAGACTTCCAATTTCAACATATTTGGTGGTATATAGCAAATTGCAAATGCATTATATTCTTCAAGATATTGATAATAAACATTGACTTAAATCTGCCTTTGCTGTGTACATATTACATATGAACGATTAAGGTAACATAATGGAACTCGATGTTTCATTAAAGACTGCGAATTGCTAGGACATCAGTCTTGCCCCGGACAGCTTTGGCTTTTTAATTTACACTCAGATGTCAACTGTGGGGTCAGCTGACACACATATCAAGTATGTTCTTAGACCGTTTTACATTGTAATGGAATTACCTTGTATGTAATAACATACATATCTGTTTCCCTGTTTAACTACTTCCCACCTGTAGGATGTCCAGGAAAGTCCTCGGATTTCAATAGTTATACCGGGATGAGGCCTGCACCTACACGCCTGCACCTACAGGCATCATCCCTGTATCAGTCTTTTCAGCCGGCGACTCCCAGTAATGCCAAAGCGATCTGAGTTGCTAATTAGCCATTTGATCACTTCTATGGGTGGCAGAAGGGATTCCAACCCTCTCCTGCTGCCTCTCCTGGGCTCTACCGCCACATTGCCCAGGAGTCCAGGAGTGATGAGGCTCGCGACAATGGTTGCCCTGAACAGAGAGAGAAACTGACGTCATTCCTCTTTTACTGTACACACGAAAACTGGGAGCGGCAAGTGTTTTGTCACTTTTGGTTCCACCTCTTTGTTTACCTGGCCAGTAAAGCAGCAGATCACACTGATCAGACTGATCTGTGTCTGATTGGCTGCATGGGAGGCTAGAGGAGAGATTTGGAAGTCCTCAGGTTTCATTAGTTATACCGGAATGATGCCTGCGCCTACAGGCATCATCCCGGTATCAGTCTTTTCAGCCGGCGACTCCCAGTAATGCAGAAGTGATCCAAGTGGCTAATTAGCAAATTTGATCACTTCTGCGGGTGGCAGAAGGGATTCCACCCTCTCCCGTTTGCCTCTCCTGGGCTCTACCGCCACATCGCTGAGCCCAGGAGTCCAGGAGCGATGAGGCTAGCGACAATGGTTGCCCTGAACGGAGAGAGAAACTGACATCATTCCTCTCTTTCTGTAAACTCAGAAACTGGGAGCGACAAGTATTTTGTCACTTCCAGTTCCACCTATTTGTTTACCTGGCACGTAAAGAAGCAGATCAGATGGATCTGTGTCTGATTGGCTGCATGGGAGGCTAGAGGAGAGATTTGGGGTCTAATAGACCCCAGAACTCTCCATAAAGAGTACCTGTCATGGCCCATGCTATCACAAGGGATGTTGTTCATTCCTTGTGATAGCAAAAAAGTGTAAAAAAAATAAAAAAATAAAAAATTGTAGAAAATAAATAATTAATTTAAAAAAAAAAAATTTAGCCACTTCAGCCCCAGAAGATTTGACCCCCTTCCTGACCAGAGCACTTTTTGTGATTCGGCACTGCGTCGTTTTAACTGACAATTGCGAAGCTTTGCGACAATGCACCCATCTTATTAATTAATATCCTTTTTTCCCACAAATAGAGCTTTATTTTGGTGGTATTTGATCACCTCTGTAGTTTTTATTTTTTGCGTTATAAACAAAAAAGAGCAACAATTTTTTAAAAAAAAGCTATAATTTTTACTTTTTGCTATAATAACTATCCCCCAGAAATATATAAAAAAAATGCAATAAGTGTATATTGATTGGTTTTCACAAAAGTTATAGCGTCTACAAAATAGGAGATTTTTTTGATGCCATTTTAATTATTATTTTTTTATTAACAATGGCAGCGATCTGTGATTTTTATTGTGACTGCGACATTATGGCGGACACATCGGACGCTATTTTGGGACCATTGTCATTTATACAGCGATCAGTGCTATAAAAATGCAATGATTACTGTGTAAATGACACTGGTAGAAAAGGGGTTAAACACTAGGGGCGATCAAGGGGTTAAGTGCGTCCTAGGGAGTGATTCTAACTGTGAGGGGGTGGGCTACCACTGACATGACAGTGATCACTGCTCCCGATGACAGGGAGCAGTGGATCTCTGCCATGTCATAAGGCAGAACGGGGAAACTTGTTTACATAGGCATCTCCCCGTTCTGCAGCTCTGTGACATGATCGCAGGACATCTGCAGACATCGAATCTATGGGACCGGCGGACATGGTAACGATGTACGCGGCAGGCATGGGTATCCGCCAGCCTCGCCAATTAAAGGGGACGTACAAGTATGCCCATTTGCCCACCGCTGACATTGTGGCAATATATATCAGCGCGCAGCGGTCGGGCAATTCGTTAAAGTGGATGGTCCCACTGTGCAAACACATACGTTACTCACGCATATGTTACTCACGCAAACGTTACTCATGCACGCACGCATATGTAAACAATGATTAGACCACACATGTGAGGTATTGTTGCGAACATCAGAGTGAGAGCAATAATTATAGCACCAGACCTTCTGTGCAACTCTTAACTAGTAACCAGTAAAAGCGTTTAAAATATCATCCCAGGAGAATTTTAAGCACTATAGTTTGCCGCCATTCCATCGGCAGACGCAATTTTAAGGCGTGACATGTTAGATATCTATTTCCGCGTAACATCATCTCATTCACATTATACAAAAAATTGGGCTAACTTTAGTGTTTTGTTTTTTTAATTCATAAAAGTGTTTTTTTTTTGCTTGTATTTCTTTAACCACTTCAGCCCCGGACCAATTGACAGCCTAAGGACCAGAGGTCTTTTTACAATTTCGCACTGCACTGCTTTAACTGGTAATTGCGCAGTCATGCAATGTTGTATCCAAACTAAATTTGCGTCCTTTTCTTCCCACAAATAGAGCTTTCTTTTGATGGTATTTGATTGCCTCTGCGATTTTTACTTTTTGTGATATAAATGGAAAAAGACTGAAAATTTAGAAAAAAATAAATAAATATTTTCTACTTTTTGTTATAAGAAAAATCGAATAAACTCTTTTAGTCATACATTTAGAAAAATCGAATAAACTCTTTTAGTCATACATTTAGGGCAAAATGTATTCAGCCACATGTCTTTAGTAAAAAAAATGTCAATAAGCGTATATTTATTGGTTTGCGCAAAAGTTATAGCGTCTACAAATTAGAGTACATTTTCTGGAATTTACACAGCTTTTAATTTATGACTGCCTATCTCATTTCTTGAGGTGCTAAAATGGCAGGGCAGTACAACCCCCCCCCCTATTTTGGAAAGTAGACAACCCAAGGAAATTGCTGAGGGGCATGTTGAGTCCATTGAATATTTTTTTTTTTGTCCCAAGTGATTGAATAATGACACAAAAAAAAAAAAAAAGTTTACAAAAAGTTGTCACTAAATGATATATTGCTCACACATGCCATAGTTATATGTGGAATTGCACCCCAAAATATATTCTGCTGCTTCTCCTGAGTACAGGGATACCACATTAGTGAGACTTTTTGGGAGTCTAGCCGCGTACGGCACCCCGAAAACCAATCACTGCCTTCAGGATTTCTAAGGGTGCAAATTTTTGATTTCACTCCTCACTACCTATCACAGTTTTGAAGGCCATAAAATGCCAAAATAACACAAACCCCCCCCCCCCCCCCAATGACCCCATTTTGGAAAGTAGACACCCCAAGCTATTTATTGAGAGGCATGTTGAGTCCATGAAATATTTTATATTTTGCCACAAGTTGCAGGAATATTAAAAAATTTTTATTTTTTTTTGCACAAAGTTGTCACTAAATGATATATTGCTCACACATGCTAAGGGCATAAGTGAAATTACACCCCAAAATAAATTCTGCTGCTTCTCCCGAGTACGGGGATACCACATGTGGGGGACTTTTTGGGAGTCTAGCCACGTACAGGACCCCGAAATCCAAGCACTGCCTTCCGGATTTAATTATAAAACGCTACAAAAAAAATGTTAGCGATCGCAGGGATCAGGCCTGACTCTGCGAATGCTGCAGTTATGTGTTTAGTGTTTTGTAAGTGACAGTGATCGATCGATACTGCACTTGGGTGGGCTGGGCGGAGGGGCAAAACGCAGGTGCTAGCAGGTATCTGGGCTGATCCCACTAACAATGTGTTTTTTTTGGAACCCTAAACTGCTGGGGACGCTAGTATAGATCTGATCAGATCAGATATTGATTTGTTCAGATACTATACCACTACGGGAGGTGTATGCTTTGCGCGTGGGTGTTAGCGGTACTGGCACTAACCTAGCGCTGCCTGGGGCGACGCAGACCCTGACCCTAAAACCTAATTGATATCACCCGCCGGGTGATCAGGGGGTTAAACCTTTATTGGGTAATAAATGGTGGGTGCCCTGATGCTATAAAAAGCAAACTAACCAAAGTCACCCGTAACACTTATACGATGATCACTGGTGAAAGGGTTAACTGGGGCAATCAAGGGGTTCAAATCTTTATTAGGTAGTGAATGGGGGTCCCTGGCGCTATATAAAAACCTGACGGGGAACCTAAATAACTAACTGGCTAACCAGCGGCACTAGTGACACTAATGCAGCGATCAGAAAAATGATCGCTTAGTGACACTGGCAAAAGGGGGTGAAAGGGTTAACTAGGGGCAATCAGGGGGTTAAAATCATTATTGGGTAGTATATCGGGGTACCTAGCGCTATAAAAACCTGGCGGTGAACCTAAAAAAAGAACTAGTTACCTAACGGCACCAGTGACACTAATGCAGCAATCAGAAAAAATGATCGCTTAGTGACACTGGCAAAAGGGGGTGAAAGGGTTAACTCTAGGGCAATCAGGGGGTTAAACCTTTATTGGGGGGTGGTAGGGGGCTACCCTGGACCTAACACTAACTGCCCTGACAGTTTTTACTTTTACAACTGACACTGAATGCAGTGATCAAAAATAAATGATCACTGCAATCATTGACACTGTGACTGGGAGGGGGAGGAGGGATCGGGGGGCGATCGGGGGGGGGGGGGGTGATCGGGGGGGGGGGGAGTTTGTGTGCCTACATGTCAATTTAGTGTTGGTGCACACTTACTTTCACTCTTCTCCTCGTAGTCCGGTCAATAAGACCGCCCCGAGGAGAATGCCATCACTTCCTCCCTGCCTGTGTTTACTATACACAGCGGGGGAAGCTTCTCATTCGCCAGGAGCGATCAAGAGGGGATAGCCAGGAACCAACGGCCATTCCCTCATCCCAGATCGCTCCTGAAGCGAAACAGACCGCCGCATCCAGCGGGAGGGGGTCCGATCGGACCCCCCACCCGCTGGAAGGCAAGCATGTACATGTACATGCTTGTGCCTGTACATGCCATTCTGATGACGTACATTGGCATGCGGCGGTCCTTAAGTGGTTAAATTGCTTTTGAAAAACTGTTGCACACATACCATGTGACATAAAAAATTGGAACAACTGCCATTTTATTCTCTAAAGCCTCTGCTAAAAAAATATATATATAATGTGTCTAAGTCATTTTCTACCAAACAAAAGTAGATTGTTACATGTAGGAGCGAAATGACAGAATTGGCCCAGATGGAAAGTGGTTACGGTAATTTTCAGAAGAATACCACTTGTTACCTGTTCTTTAAATGACCATTTGGAATATTGATAGTAGACATAGACTAAATGTGAAGGTAGACTGTTGTGATCATGATATTTCTTACAGAGTGTTTTAAAGGAAACCATATCGTAAAAGAAAGCATAGGGGCTGTCATTGTTGACTTCGCTTTCTGAAAATCACAGTTCTCTCATGTTTCAATATATTGAATAACTGATCCAGAAAAAATAAGCACATAAGGACTTGTGACACATCTAACTTTACTGATTTTCATACTTGTTCCAGATCAATGATTTAAGGCATCATTCACTCTTTGCTTTTAGTGTGCTGCCTTAACCACTTGACCTCCGGAAGATTTACCTCCTACATGACCAGGCCATTTTTTGCGATACGATACTGCGTTACTTTAACTGACAATTACATGATCATGTGACGCTGTACCCAAATAAAATGTATGTCATTTTTCCCACAAATAGAGCTTTCTTCTGGTGGTACCTCTATGTTTTTAAATTTTTTTGCGCTATAAACAAAAAAAAAGACAATTTTGAAAAAAACAAAAAAAACCCATAATATATATAATTTTATTTTTTACTTTCTGCTATAAAACACATAAAAAAAATTGAAAAAAAAAATTGAAAAAAAAAATGTCTTTATCGAATTAGGCCAATATGTATTCTGCCATAAAATTCCAAAAAGTGTATATTGATTGGTTTTCCCAAAAGTTATAGCGTCTACAAACTATGGGATATATTACTAGTAATGGTGGCAATCACTGACTTATAGCGGGACTGTGATGTTGTGGCAGACAAATTGGACACTAACTGACTCTTTTGACACTTTTTGGGGACCAGTGACACTAATACAGTGATCAGCGTTAAAAATATTCACTGTCACTGTACTGATGACACTGGTTGGGAAAAGGTTAAGATCAGGGGTGATCAAAGGGTTAACTGTGTGCTTAGCTGGTGTTTTCTTACTGTGGGGGAGGTGCATGTACTAGGAGAAGGCAAAGATCCATGTCCCAGCTTTGCAGGAGCATAGGATTTATGTCTTCTCTACTGACAGAATGGCAATCTGTCTTATTTACATAGGCAGACCATCGTTCTCCCTTTGTACCAAAGGGCCGACTGGTGTCAGTGGACATCGAGTGCACAGTACCCACGGATCAGATTCCACTGTGTATAATCACAGTGGGTGTGGGCCAGTGGCAGCAAGCATACGCACTCCAGACTCGGCAATATCAGATCACATGCTAGGTATATGAGCACAGCCGTACCACTTTGCCAGCATATATCTAAGTTATACGGTCAGCAAGTGGTTAATGTGCATTGCGTTAAGGCAGCTCATTAAAACTAATAAGATGTCAGTGCATCATAAAGTTAAAAAAATGGACATAGAGAAACATTCTAACATTCTCTTGTTTCGTGTTGCACTGCAAAAAATGCGATTTGCCCTTTAAAATTAGTGAGCCAGCATGACAGCCAGGCAACTAGTATTTTTAGAAGGAGATCAGCGGCAGCAGCTCCCATAATTTTCTAATTACAAGTTACATTAGGGAAGGTATGCAGAGATGTAGTTTAAAGGGTATCCGGTAGCTGCTATCATTATACTGCGTAAGGTTGGCGCGGCTGCGCAAACCACCGTAGGTGTATGTCAGCCACTTTAAGAGCTGTGGGAGGTGCACATGCGCCCACGGCCTGACCATGGAGCCAATGCGATGTCCACTGGCCACCCGCAATCGCTCCACAGAGAGCCAGAATGGGGATCTGTCAATGTAAACAGACATATCCCTATTCTGATAGGGGAGGAGAGAGATTTGCTGTTTCTAGTGATCAGGAACAGCAATCTCTCTCCTCCTCCAGTCAGTCCCATCCTCCCACAGTTAGAAACACCTCCCAGGGAACACATTTAAGTCCTTGATCACCCCTAGTGTTAACCCCTTCCCTGACAGTTACATGATCACTGTATAAATGTCAATGGTGCCAAAAAAGTGTCAAAAGTGTCCGATTTGTCTTAATAAAATGTTGCCTTAATAAAACTCTCGGATTTTACCAATGTGGGCCTTTCTTTGAATTTTTTTTCTTTGGCCACGGAGTGCTGATTGTTCCATACATCCTGCCTATTCCTGCCGCTGAGCACCATCAAGGGCTGCGTAGAGGGAGATCTGGTCAGTGCAAACCTTACCTTAAGAGTGGATGGACCTCTCAGGATTACAGACCGGGGGAAATACATCCTACCCCACTTCTCATGTGGTGAGGTTATAAGCCGTTTCTGATTGGGAATCCGGTAAGCCTAATTCATATTGGTGGTGGATAAAAAGCGTGGTGAAGCATTGAGGATTCGGCACTGGGTGTCTTTTTTGCGGTTTCACTCTTCACGGATTGGATTTTTTATTTATTTTTCATTTTTTTTCTTCATATGTTTATTCATGAACTTTAGTTGGACTTTGATTTGTACACATTGTATTTTCTTTACACATAATTTTTGTGTGCCATCAATGTGGGTATTGGGAACTTATATATATTATATATTTCTATATATTGTAAGTGGTTGCAACATCACTGTTTTCATTTAGTTTTATCACTGTTTTAGCGCAGCTTCATTTTTCTTTCTATGTGTCGATAGTGTTGTATACCACTTTAAGTTGCTGCTTTTCTAACAATAACTTTTTCTTTTTAGATATCCGATTTTTCTGCCGCAATGTGACAGTCCCATTAAAAGTTGCTGATCACCGCAATTACTAGTAAAAAAAAATAATAATAAAAATGCCATAAATAAATCCCTTATTTTGTAGACACGAACTTTTGCGCAAACCAATCAAAATACACTTATTGCAATTTTTTTATCAAAAATATGTAGAAGAATACATATTGTCCTAAACTGATGAAGAAATTTGTTTTTGTTTTTTTACATTTTGGATATTTATTATAGTAAAAATAAATATATATTTTTTTAAATTGTTTTTTTTTTTTTATACTGTATATACAATGGTATGTCCATACCTCCCAACTATACCTGATTTGGAGGGACTGTCCCTGATTTGGAGCAATGTCCCTCTGTACCTCTTTCCTCCTCATTTGTCCCTCATTTTGGTCTGATCTATATAGTTGTATATAAAATACACTTTTTATTTATCAAAAAGTGTTTCTCGGTGTTAAACCTTTCATCTGATTTCTAAATTGCTGTATTTGTAAATTCCGAAAGCCAATATGAAGGAATAGTAGTGGTAAAAAAAAGCATGTGGTTTTAACCAATTTTTTTTTTTTTACAATTCTCCTTTAAGGGGGCGTGGAAAGGGGTGTGTCTTATGCCTGAATACTTTTGCTGATAGGTGTCCCTTATTCCCATCTCAAAAAGTTGGGAGGCATGTATGTCTATGAAGGTTTTTTTTATACAGTAGTCATGCTATATATTTATTAGTGGCTAGTCCAATTCAAATGTACTTTTTCTTTACTAATGAAGACTTTTCACCGGAACATAACCCAAAATGTATCGCTACATGGGTATCTCACCTTAAAGTTGAAGCATGGGCAAAAAAACAATATTTGGCCATTTGCATGGTAAAAATAAGTTAGTTTTAATGATATGTGTCCCATCTGGCTGCTGCATTTGTTAGAGATCTTACTTTTACTTGGGCAGCGGTCTCCTGTTGGTGCTAAACATTTGAGCAGATAGTAGTTCCAGCTGCAGTACACTCAGTACATTGGTCACTGTGGTTTGCTCACATGACACCTTCTCCATTCATAAAAAGCCTTGCATTCTTTTTAGTGAATGCAAAGTGCTTAGTGATTAGAGAAGGTGAGGCGAACATTACAATTTCCTCTCCTTCAATCGAAGAACAAATTTCATCAATTGAAACGACTGCAAGGCATTTTATGAATGGAAGAAGTGACTTACAAGCAACCCACAGTGACCAGTATACTGAATATACTGCAGGTCTCAGCTCTGGGCATTCATTGCCAACAGGATACTGTTACCTGAGTAGAAGTAAAATATGTAACAAATGCTGCAGCAGCCAAAAATTATTTTTACTCTGAAAATGGGCAAAACATTTTTTTTGCCCATACTTAGCTGTGATTTATTTGCTAAAGAACAGGGGGTCAGCAACCTGTAGATCGCAATCTAGTGACTGCTAGATCACAGTCTGGACTTGCTGACCCACCATTTAAGAGCATCAAACAGAGTGCAATGCAGAGGGACTATTTATAAAGTTGGAGCTGCAGTAGGGAGCAAGAGCCGCATAAGCCAATGCCTCCTCTCTAGTGCTGACTCTCAAACTGCATTCCACCTCTTATTCTGACTAGCGTTCTCCAGGGTGGCGCCAGCAGCAGGAAAGAAGAGATCTTTTGGTCAGTGTGAAGCAACACACTGGACATAATAGTATAGGGCTGATTTCACACTGACACGCCTTCTCATTTAAGATTGTTAAATGCAATGCAAACAATTACGACATGGTAGTGTGGCAATTAGATGTTTGAATCGGGTGTAAGGAGGCGACACTGTGCCTGATGATCTTTGATTTCTCCCATGTTGTTCAGGTAGATCTCCACCTCTTAAAGGTTGCCTACCCCTGCTATAGAATATGTCAAGGAAGATATTGTCCAAGAACATCATGGGAGGTGTAACAGTTACAAATTCATATGTACATATTTTGGGGACCTCTTCATCTGATTACCAGAATGAGCATAGCTTTTTTTGTTTTTTACTTTTATGTAGCACCCTGATGTTTAGTCAGGGTTACTAAGTAAATTTAGTTTGCCAGGCAGTAGTTGTCCTGGTTAATTGTTAGTAGATCCACGGATTCCTCTTTAAGACTTGCTGCACCTTCTCTCTTCTGTTGCTAGGTGGCGCTATGCTGTTGACATTAGACAAAAACTTAGCAAGGTCGGTTATGAATGGATGAGGTGTCTCAGTCAATTGGAGGGGGTTTGTTTAGTCCCTTGGCCTGCTGGGAGAGCCTATTTATTTGGGTGGAGTCAGGTGATCTGGGTTTTTGCTATGCCACCTGGATGGCTGTCTGGGTGGACTTGTGTTATGCTGCCCGGGCTGCTAGGCCGGAAGCCTGAGGCCTATCCCGGAGACATCTGGCTGCTAGGTTGTCTGAGGATCTATCAAGAAGCAGCGCAGGGTTGGAACTACAGGATTAGAGTCCAACTGAGAGTAATGGCTCAGCCGGATGTGGAACCAGTTGAGGTCAGAGGTAGGGGGAAAGTTGTTGCCACTAAGGGACCATCCACCTTGTTACCAGAGACCATTGTGAGTAAGCTGGAGCCAGTACCAGAGCAGTCTTCCCACCAGCTGGGGACAGTGAAGAAGTGGGAAAACTTCAGCAAGTGCCAAGCCAGGGACCCAGCGATACAGCAGAGGTAACACTTGAGGAGCATCATAGAGTGCCAAGCCAGGGACCTGGCGGGTCTGCAGGGGTGACGCTTGGGGAGTATCTGTGTGTGCCAAGCCAAGGGACCCAGCAGGGAAGTGGGGGTGACGTTTGAGGAAGATACTGAGTAATGGAAATGGAAGAGCTCAGGGGATCCAGTAGCGATTGGGTCTGAGAGTCTAATGAGAGACTGGGAGCTCAGTTAGTGAAGACCTACAGTGAGAGACTGTAGAGTGCGAGGAGAACTATTCTGTTTTACCAATAGTTAAGTACAATTACCATTAGTGACTGTTACAAGATTTGTTGCCATAGGAGACAGTGGTCCTACCTATACAGATGTGGGATCCGGCTGGAGGCCTTCCACTGTATAGCTGTCTACCTATATCGGAGTATTGGATTCTGCCAATTATCATTACATCTACTTAAGGGTGTCCTGACCCTAACCCTCTCTTCCACAGTTCTTGCTCAAGAGACAATAAATCTCTTTGCATTCAAAAAGTGTCTGGCGCCCATCACTCAGCTTGTATTACACCCACTATGCCTTCTAACCCACTCTACCACTCTTAGGGGCACTCCCCGGGTGGCCCCGGCACACAAGGCTTTCTCCACACAGATTCTGACACAATTTGGTTGTTCCTGACCCTTCTGGTTCCCTCTAACTGGGTTCCTCATCCTCACAAGGTAAATTTGCCACACTTCATCACCACTATTTTGGTTTCATCAATTTTACTATTCATGTCCTTTTCACCACCTTCACTCACAACCTTGTCTGTCTGATTCTCATCCATTTCACACCACCTTTCCCACTCGTTCACTACTCACCACTACCTCCCCCTTCTTTCCTTCCTGCCTTCCCTCCTTTTTTTCCCCCTCACCTTTTTCCCTTCCCCTTCCTTTCACTTCCTCCCCCCCCACCCTCCCCTTCTCACCTCCTTCCCTTTTTCCTTCCTTCTTTCCTTTTCTTCCCCTTCTACTCCTCCCGCCCCTTCTCCCCCCCTCCAATACCAAAACCTTCTCCATCCCCCCTTTTTTCCCCCACCTTTCCCTTCCTTCTCCACCCCCCTTTCCTCTCCCCCCTCTCATTCCCTTTTGCTTACACTTCGTTTTCCCCTCATAGTATTTCCTAGCTTGCCATGCCTGCCCTGGGTATTGCCCTTCCCAGTCCACTGGGCTTCCCCCCTCTGCTCCCGGTTGGAGCCATTTGCGGACTGTTCGCAGGGCCCTACCATCACACTAGCAACACATTAAACCTCAGTGAGTAAGCCAGGTCCAGTGAGGCCATAGGTCCTGCAGGCAATACCATTTGAATTAATTTTTATACTTATTTTCTTTGAGGTGAATTAAGGAATTTAATGTGTTTATACCATGAAACATTACCACTAACTTTACTGTTAGTATCTTGTTTATTGTATCCTATTGTTATTACTATATACTTATATGGACTGTATTCAGTGGTCTAATTATTATATGTATGTAACCGTTTATTAGTGTTAACATACATATGTATATTTTTAATTGAACTTTTCAATAAAATTCCTTATATTCTTCCTAGTACTCTCTTGCTGCCCGGTGCTTCATATAAAGTCCCACCCTCCTTGTTAAATACACCCTTTTTCTTTCAAATGCATATGGGATGGTTATTCACGATCTTACCACACCATGATATCATTTAAAGTCCATAGGGATTTAAATACATGACCTCCCCCCAAAATCCTCTACCAAGAAGGATGTCAGCTCTCCCTGATTCTAGAGGTCAACATTAGGCCTCTAGAGGTTCGGGACCTTGCTACATTTAAAAAGTTTACTCCGCTTAAAAGCTTTTGCTCAAATGTACACATACACCCCTGAAAAGATAAAGGAGCTAAATCTCCCCCTCCTCTTCCCCCCCTTGTTGCCTGCTTTGTTTGTATGGGGTCATAATGACATACAATTAGAAGAGAGACAGTCTGAAAGTTAACAGCCTCTGCTCTGTGACAAATGTGTTGTAGAAGAACTGTGCATTAAATCTTTATTAATTATCATGATATGGTATTAATAATATAATCATTATTCATATTATATGGTTATAATAATTAATAATTTTATTAATAATGTTATTAATATTGTTAGTAAAATGTGCATTATTGAATACATATTATATCATAACAAATATTTAAATAAACAATAAGTCTTTCCTTTACAATGAATAAGAGGAAAAAAATTGGCCCCAAACTATTCTTTTATAGCTCCACTTTCAAATCTACCCTGGATTTTTTAGTTTATTTTTCTTTATTTGTATAGCATTGATATCCCTGCATTGCTATGAATGATGGAACTCCATAGGTAATCCATTATAAGATCCCCTTGTTCTCCAACCTATATTAAAGGTTATATATTTACTATTAAAACCTGTGCCGTTTTGATGCAGTAACACTACTATATAATTGCTTCCTTATCAATTTGATGGATGTGGCTTAAAGGGACTCTGCTGTGAAAAAAAAAAGAAAACCTGTAAAAGAAGACATCTAATACCCCGCCACCATGGCTCCAATCTTCCTTCCCCTATAGGGCTAAGCTTGCTGAAAAATATTCAGCATCTGACACGCTTCCAGGAGTGTCAGATGCCTGATCCCCTGCTGATCAAGTCTGTAAGGCCAACCAAATAACAACACAAATATAACCTTAAGATAGACTGTATTAGGAAAGACTATATTATTATAAATATCTTTATCAAGTTCCAAGCCTTGATATTTTCAAACACTGCTTGTTTTTGTTTTTCAGGGACACTCCTACTTTTTTGATTTTAGATAACAGACATATACTGTATTGTACGTACTACATTCTGCCCCAATAGAATAAATATTACATATATTTTTTATTAATAATTTTATTTTAAAATCTATTTTCCCTTTTCATACTTTTTTTTTTTTTTTTTTTATTTAGCTTCCTATTCTGGGGATCAGATTTTCTTTAAATTATTCCAGATAAAACATGTTTAGGGATGGGCTGAACACCCCCAGTTCGGTTTGCACCAGAACACCTTGAACAGGCAAAAAGTTTGAGCGAACATGCGAACGCCTAAGTCTATGGACATGAAATACGAACATGAGACATGAACATGAAAAATCAAAAGTCCTCATTTTAAAGGCTTATTTGCAAGTTATTGGCATAAAAAGGGCATGGGGACCTGGATACTGCCCTAGGGGATATGTATCAATGCATAAAAAAGTTTTTAAAACAAAAGTTTTTTTCAGAAGTAGTGATTTTAATGATGCTTAAAGTGAAAAAATAAAAATGAAATATTCCTTTAAATATCGTGTCTGGGGTCCCCTTAGTTTGCCTCTAAAATGGCGCATCTGTGCGATGTATAAAACATGCCACAGCAATAATGACTTTTCTAAAGGGAAAAATGTTGCGGCAGTAATGTATTGCACGCTCCAGAGTTTTTCTGCTCTTTCTATTTTTCGGGTCAGTCAGGTGGCATGATTAACAATGGATTTACATTGTGGGAGGGGGGCGGGATCTGGGGGCCCCCTTGTTAAAGGAGGCTTTGAGATTGCGATAAGCCCCACCCTCAGACCCCGACAACCACTTTCCAGGGTTGTCGGGGAGAGGCCCTTGTCCCCATCAACATGGGGACAAGGTGCTTTGGGGGGCACCCCAAAGCGCCCTCCCCATGTTGAGGGCAAGGAGCCTGGTATGGTGCAGGATGGGGGGGTGCTCGTCCATCCCCTCCCTTTCCTGGCCTGCCAGGCTGCATGCTCAGATAAGGGTCTGGTATGGATTTTGGAGGGCCCAACACCATATTTTTTTTTTTGCCCTGAGTTCCTCTTAAAAACTATGCCAGACCCGAAGGTTTGGTAAGGATTTTGGGGGTGACACAACACCGTTTATTTTCTTACATTTTGGCATTGAGTTCCCCTTAAAATCTATACCAGACCCAAAGCGCCTTACGTTCGACTCGAACATCAGGACCATTCTATCCTCTCCATATCCTGCTATACAGTGAGTGAAAAAAGTATTTGATCCCCTGCTGATTTTGTACGTTTGCCCGCTGACAAAGAAATGATCAGCCTATAATTTTAATGGTAGGTTTATTTTAGCAGTGAGAGAACAAAAATAACCAGAAACATGCATTTCAAAAAAAGTTATAAATCGACTTGCATTTTAATGAGTGAAATAAATATATGACCCCTTCGCAAAACATGACTTAGTACTTAGTGGAAAAACCCTTGTTGGCAATCACAGAGGTCAGACGTTTCTTGTAGTTGCCCACCAGATTTGCAGACATCTCAGAAGGGATTTTGTCCCACTCCTCTTTGCAGAGCCAAGTCATTAAGATTTAGAGGCTGACATTTGGTAACTCGAACCTTCAGCTCCCTCCACATATTTTCTACAGTTTTAAGGTCTGGAGACTGGCTATACCACTCCAGGAACTTAATGTGCTTTTTCTTGAGCCACTTTTTTGCTGCCTTGGCCATGTGTTTTGGGTCATTATCATGCTGGAATACCTATCCACGACCCATTTTCAATGCCCTGGCTGAGGGAAAGAGGTTCTCACCCAAGATTTGACAGTACATGGCCCTGTCCATCGTCCCTTTGATGTGTGGTGAAGTTGTCTTGTCCCTTTAGCAGAAAAACACCCCCAAAGCACAATGTTTGATGGTGGAGATGGTGTTCTTGGGGTCAAAGGCAGAATTCCTTCTCCTCCAAACACGGTGAGTTGAGTTGATGCCAAAGAGCTCGATTTTAGTCTCATCTGACCAAAAACAACTTTAACCCAGTTTTCCTCTGAATCATTTAGATGTTCATTAGCAAACTTCCAACGGGCCTGTACATGCGTTTTCTTGAGCAGGGGGACCTTGCGGGTGCTTTCAGTCCTTCATGGCATAGTGTGTTACCCACTGAGATCATTGAAAAGATTCTGTGTAGTTCTGGGCTGATTCCTCACTGTTCTCATGATCATTGAAACTTCACGAAGTGAGATCTTCCATGACCGAGGGAGATTGACAGTTATTTTGAATTTCTTCCATTTGCGAAAATATCACCAACTGTTGTCACCCTCTCACCAAGCTGCTTGGCGATGGTCTTGTAGCCCTTTCCAGCCTTGTGTAGGTCTACATTCTTGTCCCTGACATCCTTGGACAGCTCTTTGGTCTTGGCCATGGTGAAGAGATTGGGATCTGATTGATTGATTGCTTCTGCTATAGGTGTCTTTTATACAGGTACAGTAACAAGCTGAAATTAGGAGCACTCCCTTTTAAGAGATTGCTTCTAATCTCAGCACATTACCTGTATAGAAGACACCTGGGAGCCAGAAATCTTTCTGATTGATAGGGGATCAAATACTTATTTCACTCACTAAAATGCAAATCAATTTATAATTTTTTGAAATGCATTTTTCTGGATAATTCAGTTGTTATTCTGTCTCTCACTGTTAAAATAAACCTACCATTAAAATGATGGATTGATCATTTACTTGTCAGTGGACAAACATAAAAAATCAGCAGGGGATCAAATACTTTTTTCCCTCACTTGTATGTACAACCATCTTCTTATTGAGAATACATTAGATTTATTTTAGATTATCCTTCCCCCAACTATATACACTCTAAAAAAAAAGTATTCCCAACATGTTTCACCACAATGTGTGGCTTTGTCAGGGTAACACTGTGCTCATAGTGTTTAATAATAATTCATTAGTCTTCAGCTAAAACATTTTGCGCATGTCGATTTGCTCTGAAGTATATAAAAAGTATAATATATGTCACATTATTTTTATTTATTTCAGTTACTTATATAATATCGACAATTTATGCAGCACTTTATGTACATTATATATTGTAAATTCACATCAGTACTTACCCTCAAGGAGCTTACTATCTAAGGCCCCTGACCTACGTTCATACATACACATACTAGGGCCAATTAAAACAGTAGCCAATTAACCTTAATCAGCATGTCTTTGGAGTGTGGGAGGAAGCCCATGCAGGCACAGGGAGATCATGCAAACTCCAGGCAGGTAGTGTCGCGGTTGGGTTTCAAACCAACAACCCAAGTGCTGCCAGGCACAGTGTTAACCACTTAGCCACTGTGCTGCCCTTATTATTTTTACAAGATTCATGTGAATACACTGTTATAATAATTTAAGTATGGAGATTCAAAGTCTTATGAATACTAGTTGCCGACTGGTTTGGTTGAACAAATAAAATAAAAAAATGAAAACTTGTAAGACAATTGAAACAAGCTAAAAAAGTTTAATTTTTTCTTATGTGAACTACAATACATAGAAATAGAGAACGACTTTGATATCCCAGACCCACTGCTGTGCTATGTGCATGTATGTATTATGAGTAAGCAAGTGTGCTTGTCATGATGTATACTCAAACAAGTCACTATCAGTCAAGGAGGTGTTCTAATTAACAAGATATCGGGGAGTTGCTTGTATTAAGAAAATATATGGTGCACGGTGCTAAGCGCTATTTATAAAACTAGAAAGGGATCCACAGAGACACTAACCCCAGGATATCCAATTAATGTCTAATTGGAGTTGTAGCACATTAGTTTTCTGATGGATTGTTGAGCTCTTTTAAGTGAAAACATGTACAGTGTAATTTCCATGATCCTTTAATAACTCCAAGTGTTACACATGTCCAGTCTTCTCAACTTGCAACATGGCTTCCTTTTTTTAAAATTTTCACACATTTAACTATTTATTACTGGTAATTAAATGATAGAAAGTATACCTGTTAAACTGTATTAGCATTTTAATTAACATGACTCACCTAATTGTTACCATTTAATGTAATCTGATTGGCGTTGACCAAAGTCACAGTAGTGCGAGAGATTTATGAAACACAGAAGTCCTCTTTGGCTCAGTTCTGTTTCACATACACTGACCTCACTAGACTTTATCTAATGAGAAGCTGCAAACAGCAATAATGAGTAATGGCTCATCTTATGCACTAACCAATCGGTGTCCATTTTTGTCAAATGGTACAACGTGCTTTCTGATTGTTCCTTAGGTGTTGTTGTGTGTTTTATTTTTATAAGAACTGTCTATTTTCTTTAGTATCCAGTCAGTTGCCACATTTCATTTTCTAGTGCTTGTTTGACATTTTGAAATATAGCCCTTTAAATAGGAATTATTATTATCAAATATGCCTCATTATTTATATTTGTATATTGATTTGTATTGATATTGATTTGTATATTGATAAAGTTATAATTTTATGGATTTTTTTATTTGTTACCTTTGCTATGAATAAATTTTGTCAGAATAGAAATGTTGGGGCTGCCAATGCTGAGTTATTTCTAAAGGGGCATAGCTATAGGCGTCACAGTGGTCGCAAGTGCGAACTCCCCTGCAGGGTTGCCAACCATCAAACTTTTTTTTTAAACTCTTTAACTAATCCCACCCACTGGCACCACAGCAGTGGCGGGCAGCATTGGCCATTGGCAGTGCCAGTGGGTAGGATTAGTTAAAGAGATTAGGCCGCTGCTGCCCATCTATACTCACCGCTGTCAACATTATTGGATTATTGGATGACCACCTGGTGTCCTAGCAACCAACCAAATGCATGTACTGGCCCTTAGCAGAGGAGGAGCATGTATGTGACTTCCTCCTCCGCTTCCCACTGCCTCACCTCCCGGCTTCTCTGCAGACAACGGAACTCACAAAGGTAAGGGGGACATGCTGGGAGTGAGGACTGATAAGGGGAGAGTGAGGGAGGGGCAAAACACTGACAGTAGAAGGAGGATCTCTGTAGACTCTAATGTAAGGGGATCTCTGTGGACTCTGATGTAAGGGGAATCTCTGAGGACTCTGATGTAATGAGGATCTCTGTGTACTCTGTTGTAAGGGGGATTTCTGTGGACTCTGATGTAAGGAGGATCTCTGCAGAATCTGATGTAAGGGGATCTCTGTGGACTTTGATGTAAGGGGGCTCTTTAGACTCTGATGTAAGGGGGATCTCTGCAGACTCTGATGTAAGGGGGATCTCTGTGGACTCTGTTGTAAGAGGATCTCTGCAGCTTCTGATGTAAGGGGGGCTCTGCAGCTTCTGATGTAAGGGGGGCTCTGCAGACTCCAATGTAAGGGGGCTCTGCAGACTCTGATGTAAGGTGAAATCTCTGTAGACTCTGATGTAAGGGGGGCTCTGCAGACTCTAATGTAAGTGGGATATCTGGGGACTCTGATGTAAGGAGGATTTCTGTGGATTCTGATGTAAGGGGGATCTCTGCAGACACTGATGTAAGGGGATCTCTGCAGACATGCAGAGATGTAAGGGGATCTCTGTGGACTCTGATGTAAAGGGGATCTCTGTGGACTCTGATGTAAAGGGGATCTCTGTGGACTCTGATGTAAAGGGGATCTCTGCGAACTCTGATGTGAGGGGGATCTCTATGAACTCTGATGTAGGGGGGCTCTGAATACTCTGATCTAAGGAATATCTATGTGGAATCTGAGGGGGATTTCTGCAGACTCTAATGTAAGGGGGCTTTGCGGACCTTGATGTAAGGGGGGTGACTGCTGACTCTGATGTAAGGTGGATCTCTGTGTAGTCTGATGTAAGGGGGATCTCTATGGACTCTGATGTAAGGGGGATCTCTGCAGATTCTGATATAAGGGGGTCTGTTTGGACTCTGATGTAAGGGGGGCTCTGCAGACTCTGATTTAAGAGGGATCTCTGCAGACTCTGATGTAAGGGGGGGGGGGGTTCTGCCGACCCCGATGTAGGAGGGATATCTTCAGACTCTAATGTAAGGGGGATCTCTATGAACTCTCATGTAAGGTGGATCTCTGCGGACTCTGATGTAAGTGAGGTCTTCGGTGACCAGAGACCCCTTTACATCAGCATTCCCCTTTACACCAGGGTCCACGATGTTCTCATTTACATCAGAGTTCCCAGTGTAAAGGGTAACTCTGGGGACTCTGGTGTAAGGGGGATGCTCTGGAAAGCTTGATTTAAGGGAGCGACTCTGATATAAGGTTTAACACTGTGGACTCTAATGTAAAAGGGAATGCTGTGGACTCTGAAGTAAAGGAGGACTCTAAGGTAGGGGGAGCTCCACGGACTCTGAATTTTGATGTAAGGAGAATGCTGTGGACTCTGCTATAAAGCATCCATCTGCCCTTAGCTCAAGCATGCATGCAGGGGAGTGTGCTTAGCTCTTCTCTTCCCCGCTTGAAGACTCCTGGGATGTATGACATCATTTGCCTAGGCAAGAAACCAGAAAGTAACGGAAGAAATGTAAAAAAAAAGAAGTTTAAAACAATTACATATGATATATTGCCCTATCTATTTACTAATGCTAGCAGCATGAGTATTAAAAACAATCAATGTCGCTTGGGAGAGCAAAGTTCCCCTTTAAACCCCCCCCCCCCATCCATCTATCTATCGATCTATCGATCTATCTATCTAATAATATAATAATCCTGTATTCTGTTGAAAATATAAAGAAACTAATTATACTTAAAAGTGAAATAAAAATAAGACTATCAGTAAATATTATATACAGCAATTTTCTTTTTTTTTACTTGCCATTAAAAAAATCTAAAGCCTTTATTAAGCTCTTAGTGTTCCCTATGTCAAAATGCTTAGCAATAATTTAAAAAAATTGTATGTATTCATGTATATTCTTTAAAGTTTACATTTCAACTGCAACATGGTAAAAATAAATGTTCTCTAGAAGGTTGCTTGTAAATAGGTCCCGGAGAATGTTGACCTTCATTCCAACCTACTTACCTCTTATGCTTATAATATACATGCAATGGAAAAAGGTATTCAATCTGTCTTTGTGCAGACACAGAAATTGTTCACATCTATCAAATGGGATTCTAGGGGACAGAATCATAAAGGCGCGATAACTGGTTAATGACCATCCAAGTGGCGAGTGTAACAAATATTGTGCTATTGTGAAAGTGTCCTCTTGAAAGTAATGCTGGGTTTATTGTATTCCTGCTCTACTGTGTGTTGTTCATTTTTCTACAACATATGCATTAAAGCCAACTGCATTTTAAACTAAAGAAAAAAAATGCACAATGAAAATATATCTCTTTATGTCAAATGATGACAGAATGCTCTCTCTTTTTATGGTTGTTGTAGAGAGTGATTTGTGGCTTGCTTGAAGATAGTTCTATGCATGGTAATACAAGGTTTAAGGCCTACAATTTCTTGAAATAAGACATTTATCATATTTGATTATGAAGACATTTTGGAAAAGAGAAAATACACAAAAGTTAAAACTACAGTCTTAAATATTATTTTACCTTTTTTTTATTATTATTTAAGCACATATAAATAAATGTATAATATACTGTATTAACCTAAAATATAAGAATTCACTGTAGAAATCCAATAGTCTACCTCTTTAAAGGGATATGGAGAACAAAATAGGTTTTTATACCCTGCTTTCAGTATATCTGGTCTCCCACAGTACAAAGAACATGGGCATGCAATTACTTTAGTAAATACAAACAGCTAAATACCTTTTCTCATCAGCAATATATAGCAGGTTAGTGAATTCTATCAGTGTCTGGTTAAAGCTTGTAGGAGGAGTTTTCATTCTACTTTAACTGTCCTATGAGGCTGCAGGACCCGCGGCCATCTGTCTGGATAGTGCTGATTGCCCTGTGCTGGTCTCATGCAGCCTCCCAAGAACAAAAAAAAATACTCTATAGCAATACACACCAAACTGGGCATGTGCAGAGTGACCCCAAGGCTCTGTACTGTCAGGAGATGGTTTGGGGACAATTGAGGAAAGGGAGGATCAGAGAAGACATGATCAAACAGCCTTTTTACATAATGTGCAGGGTTAACCCTTTAGGTTCCACACTGAGTATAACAAGCATGCTTTACTGCATATATAAACTGATTTTATTGTTGTGAGTTTAGTAACATTTTAAGATTGACCTTTGCAATGTAGGTGCTCTGGAAGCCATATTTAGGTAGATATATGTAGTAGTAATAGGATGTGATTTCAGCTGTTACAACTGTTTCCTGTTACTTATATGCACATTGTTGATCCTGTTATTAAATTGCAGGGACCTCCAGTTTGGATTTGTTTAGGAAATGAACAGGACACCTTTAAGATTAGTCAGATTAAAGCGGAGTTCCACCCACTTTTGAGAGGTGGTCTTAAACGAAAGACCACCCCTCCACCCCTCATTTTTGGATATTCAATTATTTGTTTTTGTTTCCATCCTACCTTTTTATAAATTACATAGTGTACTTCCGATCCATCTGGGCCATGGCCAAGGACATCATATCCTTTTGTGCAGAGAGCACCCCCAGTGTCTTCTGGGAAATGTGTGTGTCCCAGAAGACAAGCTGGCCATTTACAAAGCGCCACGTGACTCGCGCATATACAATAGGAAGCGGGCAGTGCAGCTCCAAGGCTGCACTGCCTGTTTCCCTTAGTTAGAATGGTGGTGCCTGTACCCAATCAGATGGACAGATCGGCCTCTGGGGATTGACATTGTGGGCTCCCCGTACAGCTAAGTGTCCTTATTAAAAGTCATCAGCTACAATGTTTGTAGCTGCTGACTTTAAAAATATTTTTTTTTTTGCGGCTGGAAGTCCACTTTAAGTGAAAAAAAATATAACAATAGCTCTACCTGCTGGAAGAAAAACTGTAATTATGAAATATGTATATGCAAAATGTCGTAATACCCATCTAGAATAATTAAAATAAGTGATTTTTAAATCTGAACATAATTTAAATGCAGAAGCTGTAGTGCTGGAACTGAGTGAAGATAAGAGAGAGGGACCGCTAAAAGGTGAACATAAAGCTTCTGCTTTTGCAGGGATCGCCATTTACATTTGTTTGGTGAACTGACAGGGTCATATTAACAGATTTCCGACCGGCGCACACCGATGTACGTTGCCAGAATGGCACAGACAGGCAAATGGGCGTACAGGTACGTCCCTTTGAATTTGCCACCATGCCATCTCGTGCGTGCCGCCGGTAGAGCACGTACATGCCAGTCGGGACCCCTGTGAGTCCAACCGCGGGTCCCGCGGACTCAATTGTCGTGGTGATACCCACAATCTTCTCACGGGGAGAAAGAACGGGGAGATGCCGATGTAAACAGCATCTCCCTGTTCTGCCTAGCAACAAGTGATCTCTGCTCCCTGTGATTGGAGCAGAGATTAGTGATCTGTAAAACACAGCCATGCCCCCCACAAATAGAAACACGCCCTTAGGACACACTTAACCCCTAAACTGCCACCTCCTGGTTAACCCCTTCACTGCCAGTGTCATTTACACAGGAATCAGTGCATTTGTATAGTACTGATTGCTGTATAAATGACAATGGTCCCAAAAATGTGTCAAAAATGTCTGATGTGTCTGCCATAATGTCGAAGTCACAATAAAAATCACTGATCGCCTCCATTACTAGTAAAAAAAAAATTATTAATAAAAATGCCATAAAACTATCCCCTATTTTGTAAATGCTATAACTTTTTCGCCAACCAATCAATAATTGATTATTGCGATTTTTTTTTTTTTTTTTTTTTACCAAAAATATGTAAAAGAATATCAAAAAAGGTCAACCAAAAAAATAAAATACCCACCAAACTATTATATTTTTCCTTTATTTTACAACTACAAACCTTGTAAGGCAATTTGATGCTGACATTTCCTTACAGGTGGAATTTTGGGTTTCTTTCTGGCTAGCAAAGAATAACTACTGAACACAGTAATGCTTTACTCTGTTATACATCCTCACATACACATCAGCAAATGTTCTGGTCTTGTGATCCATTATTGTCAGCATTCCTTACTACAGAAACTCTTTATATGAAAATATTTCCTCAAGCCTTCCTTGAAGAGTGCAAATCGGTTTGTTGTATTACAGATTCAATCAAGATCTAGATGATTTGTAGTTGTTGGTCCTCCAGTAATATGAAATAAGATCACTTTTTTATTCTTTTGTTTGTTATTTTTTAAATGCAATTCAAAGCTCAACATACCAAACTGACATACCAGGCATGCAAAATGGTATTCCCATGACTTGTAAACACGTGGGGCCCCACCATACTGAGACCAACCTATTTGGGTAGGTGTCTCAAGTGAGGCCCCAAAAATTGTTGTGAAAAGGGGAATGTGTTTTATGTGTTCCCACTCATGAAGCACCTGTAGGGTCTCTACAGCCATGGGAATACAAGTTTTCATTTCTCATATGCCATAGTAATTGTTCAGTTGTACCCCCATAGTTTTCTTCAAATTATAATGCTGTTAAAAAAAGTGATTTGCCAGTGATGTCGGCTATTGATTACTTAAATATCTCAAACCCATGAGTTTTAAAAGGATGAGTTCACCTTTGGAACATACTACATGTACATACCAGGCATGCAAAATGGTATTCTCATGACTTGTAAACATGTGGGGCCCCACCATACTGAGACCAACCTATTTGCCTCAAGTGAGGCCCCAAAAATTGTTATGAAAAGGGGAATATTTATTAGGGGTTTCCACTCATGAAGCACCCATAGGGTCTCTCCAGCAATGGGAATACAAGTTTTAATTTCTCATATGCCATAGTAATTGTTCAGTTGGACCCCCATAGTTTTCTTCAGATTATAATGTGGTTAAAAAAAGGTGATTTGCCAGTAATGTCAGCTATTGATTGCTTAAATATCTCAAAGAAACCCATATCTTTTTAAAGGATGAGTTCATCTTTGGAACATGCTACATGTTCCACCAATTTTAACATCTGCACCTTCTCCCCCCAATCCCCCATCCCTGTGACAGTAGGTGGGAGATCCTCTTCCCATACCCGCTGTAACAAATTGAAAAAAGCACAGCCATGGCCACGTTATTCATTCATTTCCAGTTTCCATTGACTGGTGTCTTGTAGTTCTCAATGAACTATGAGGCCACTGGTGAGTTCTCTCATAGTTCATTGATCTTCCTCCTCTCAAGTAACTGCTTGTCTGTATCACTAGTCCAATGCTCTGCAGGCTATAAAGAAGAAAAAATAAAAGCAAATTTTTTACCTGCATTGTTTTTTTCAAAAGATATTATTGTAGCCTTAACCCTTTTGCTGCCAGGCCCTGCACTCCACTTGTAAATTCAGCTGGCTGGACTATTTTTGAAGTTTTTCCATTGCTTTATTATTTGTTCCTTACAGCTTTCAGAGTTTGTAAAAGACCCCCCAAACCATATCTTTATTGAAAGCACATGACCAGTAGAATAAAAAAGAAGGAGCTACTGATTTTTGAGGCCCCCATGATATCTGTGCAAATGTTTATCAAAATAATATTTTGGCTAAAAATACACTAAAATCATTATTAGTAGATAATTAGTAGATAGTAGTAGATAATTAATAAAATCCTTATTAGTAGATAAAAACACAGCAAATTTTACAAAATTCCTGCTAAATTCCTACTAGATACAGTGCCTTGCGAAAGTATTCGGCCCCCTTGAACTTTTCAACCTTTTGCCACATTTCAGGCTTCAAACATAAAGATATAAAATTTTTATTTTTTGTGAAGAATCACCAACAAGTGGGACACAATTGTGAAGTGGAACGAAATCTATTGGATAATTTAAACTTTTTTAGCAAATAAAAAACTGAAAAGTGGTGCGTGCAAAATTATTGGCAATCCTATTCATGTCAATTGGGACGCAGCAGCTGCAAGGATAGATCTGACATCCATCTGTGTCTTGCCCCAAATGCAGACAGTGTAAGTTCAGAAACGGTCCCTTTCTCCGCAGCCTGAGCTGCACTGTAAATGATTAAATAGAAGTCTGTATAGAGACTCCTATTCATTCACAAACTGAAGACTGGTAAACACTCTTTGTACTACTCTTCAGTGATGAATGAATACAGAAGCAATGAGTACTGCTTGCTGTCTGTATTCATTCAAGGAAAGGAAGGAGGCTGGTAAACATAGCCCTCCCCCCCCCCGCTTTCCATCCTGACAGCGACCTAGCGAGCAGCAGCTGCAGCTCGCAAGAGGGGTGGAGGGAATGCAGGCCAGCATGGGGGTGGGGGATGGTACTGCAGATCAGTGAGGAGGGGGAACTGAAGGAGGGTCACAGCAGCAGGGGGGCAATTTTGTGGCTATTTTTAGCCTGTGGCTCCCATGCAATTGCCGGCAGGAGAGGCAGAGGAGGGGAGGCACAGGGGATCCCTGCTAGTGGGGAACATGGTGGGGGGGCTTTAAATCAGAGTTGAGGGACACAGGTGTGGTGGAATAAGTGGGCAATTAGGTGGTGGGAGAGTTTGGCAGCTAATGCAGGGAAGTAGAGGGGAGGAAGCAGCAAGTGAGAAGTGTCAGACACAGCAGCAGCAGCGAAGGTGGCTTGGGGGGGCATATTTTAGGTTAATAAATCTGAACAGTGGAATGTTAGCCACTAATCAGAGCTATTGGTCTGTTCAGCAGAGTTTGCTGAACAGTTCACAGAGACCATGAGCTTATAGCAGATAGAGAAATGTGAGGAATGTCAGGTCCATATGGCATGTGCACCTGGCCAGCTGGAAGCAGTGCTGTAGGTTCCCGATGCCATACAGGCCTGGCAATGAAAGGGTTAAAGATGAATTCCAGATAAGGTAAAAATGGTCACTTGCATTGGGGCTGCCTCCACGCTGCAAAGGTTAAAAGCTTACTTAAAGTGGTTGTAAACCGTTACAGACCACTTTTACCTACAGGTAAGCCTAGATTAAGGCTTACCTGTAGGTGTAAGAAATATCTCCTAAACCTACACGGTTTAGGAGATATTTGCAAAAGACAGGCACCACTGTCTATGGCGCATGCACCACAGACAGCTGAACGCAAGTGCACTGAGCGTGCCATTGCTAACGGCGATCATGCCATTAGCAGCGGCTCTCACGCACATGCGCGGGAGTGACGTCATCGTGGCTCCAGCCAATCACAGCGCCGGAGCCGTGATACCCGGAAGGAAGATGGATGCTTTGTGGAAGAGAGGACAGCGGTGACATCGCAAGTTCCTGTGTCAGGTAAGTGACACATAGTGGGCTACTATGCAATGCATAGTAGCCCATTATGCTTTACCTTTGCAAGGAAACAAAGAGGAAGTAAAACCCATCAGGATTTACTTCCTCTTTAAAACGAAGTGAATAAGAAAAGCAGTTCTCTTATTCTATTATCTGCTCCTGTAGGCTCCCTCTCTGGTCCATGGCCCTGCATTGAATTTGAGGATGCCTAGAAACAGTAGATCACTGAGGTGCAGGGAGGTGCTGGCTGCTGCAGGAGCAGGAAATGTGGTAAGTAAAACTGCGTTTCCCATCCCTAGACTCAAATGAGCTTATAACCCTTGCTGTTTGGGAGCAGCATCACTGCAAGTGAGGATTTTTGCTTTCCCTGAAATTGGGCATTCATGAAATGAAAATTTGCTGCATTATAAGTCATGAAAAAAATGAAAGAAGTTATGGTAAAGAAATTATGCGTACAATGTCAAATTATTTTTAACTATTTAGGAGCTGCATCAAGTGGAAACTGATAACTACAATGTTGAAATGCATAAACTGCATTTCGGTCATTTTGATTGTCAAAAGAATTGTGTCTCTGTTCAACCAAGCTTGTGATTCACACTGTTTTGCCATACAGCACAGTCTGGCAGGTGACACACTGTCATTGAGTTTAGTGTACCAACTGTGTCAATTGGATTGATAGCTGACTAACAGGCAGATCAGATAATGGAGTTATACAGTAAGAAGTAGTTTCAAAGAAAGGTGGTCTGAACAGACACAAAACAGAATTCCAGTACAGACCAAATCATAGAAGTGATCCTGCATGATCTGGAGTACTACAGACACACCTAAGTTGAACAAAACATGTTTATCAGGCACAACCAGAATGTCCAGCAGTCTATTTAAGCACCCCTGATTAGGGCAGGTGTTCAGTGCAGCTTAAGACTTATGGCTGCACACAGTTATTTCCTTGTTCGTATTTGCAGCTTCCTATGTTACTTTTTTACTTTCAGCTTGCTCATTGGACAATTAACTAGTATCATCATCTTTGTCCAATGAGCAAAGAGGTGACCCAGGAGACAGTAAAGCTTGAAGTGGTTCTAAAGGCATTAAGATAAAAAAACCTTCTGTATGCAGCAGCCCCCCTCAGTCCCCTTAATACTTACTTGAGCCCCATCTTGATCCAGCAATGTTACATGAGAGACTTGACTGTTAGGGACTCTGAGACACACAGTGGGGGCCATTGGCTGCCGATGCTGTCAATAAAAGTCAGTGAGCCAATGATGAGTGAAAGGGGCGGGTCTGAATGGATACACAGAGCAGCAGCTCGGCTCAGGTCCCCTCATAGCAAGCTGCTTGCTGTGGGGGCACTCGGCAGGGGGGAGGGGCCAGGAGCGCCAGTGAGGGACCTGAGAAGAGGAGGATCCGGGCTGCTGTATGCAAAACCAACTGCACAGAGCAGGTAAGCATAAAATGTTAGTTATTTTTAGATTTGGAAATATCTGAGTGGTCTTCCAGGTAAAGTAGTGTGGTAAATGGCAAAATTGTGAATCACACATCTAAGGAGAATTACACATCCGCTGGCTAGTATAGCAGTAAACATTGTATGCTTATTTGAACTTTGTAGGAGTTTAAAACAATGATACAGATGAAGAAGTGTTCTTGTACCTGGACATCCAGGACAAATGTGTGATGATTTGTGCAAGAATTATTATTGTGAGAGGGGGATGCATGTCTGTAAATATGCTGCTTGACCACTTCAGTCTCTGATTTTCTTTAAGACACTTTTACAGAAAATAACAAGGTGTCTCTTTTATCTTAATGAAAGTAGAGTTGGCATACATGGGCAGACTTTCACATTTAGCACTTCCCCACCATTCCAGCTACAAATGTCCAAGCTACCTTAATACAATATATAGAAGCTCAATAAGGCTCAAGTGACAAATGCCCACGTTGGGTAGGAACAAATAGGAGTGGTTAAATAAAGACAAGATATGTGCACTGATACAATAACATATTCTGTCCCAGCTTTTTGATATTTGTCAGTATCATCTAGAATTGGGGGCAAGTATTAGATTTATGCACAGGCACCTTTAGACTCATGCAAGCCATTGACATCTGTTTTAATTAGAGAATAATGCTTAGTGTACACTGCAATACGCTAACATCAATTAAAGTAATGAATCTGTCTTGGGTAATCCAGTAAATCACAATGAAATGAATGGATCTTAAAGCAAACATATTAAATAATGATTAAGTTTATATATGCTTTGCTCATTGGGGACTGTGCTGAATTGGCTAAATTCCTAAGGCCTAAAAAGGAAAATGTAATAGTTTGTGGTTAAGATTCATTTTTAATTTGTACATGTTTTAACTTATTTTTGATACTATTACTACACATTAAAAAAAAACTCCACTCACAATAAACACAGATGTTCAATGATGTTGCTGGCTTGTTTACAATACCACCACTAAATTAATGACTTTTCACAGCAGCAGCGGGAATTTTTGGTCTTTTAGGCCTGATTCACACCTATGCATTTTTATTGCTTTTTGCATTTTGCAGATTTGCACTACAGAACGTGTTCCACAGGAAACCATGTTAAATGGACTGTAGTGCAAATCTGCAAAATGCAAAAAGCACTAAAACTGCATATTTGTGAAACCAGCCTTAGTTTGTCTGTTGGTGAACTGTGAATAGCTTGGGTTTGGGTCAAACTCATGGTCCAACCAAACCTGAAGTCCCTAATCTTGGGTAGATGAAACATATGGTTCTAATCATAGGATACGGGGTTAAAATTGTCCCCCAGGTGGAATTGTGCCCAAATTTCTTGTATGTGAGCATTGTGCTTACTGACTTTTATTTTTATTCAGACTATGTGGCAGCAGACAGTTCCCACCCCACCCCCCTAACAATACAACCACTCAGGGGTGGCTAACACACTGCTGCCCCATATCATCTTAATTTACTTTGTTTATTTTTTTAAAATAGTTTGTCATTTATACTTGAATAAACTAATAATCGAGGTGTATCTTCATATGTCAATCAAAAACTACCTCTCTGCTTATATAGCATAGTTAAAGTGGTATTAAACCCAAAAGCAAATATTTATTATATTGCAGCTTACCAATTAATAGATGCAAAGGCCCCATTCATTTTATTTTTTTTAGGCTTCCTCTCCTTTATTTTCACCAGGTGGCCCTGTCAGTAAGTCTGTAGTTTATAAACAGAAGAAGCTGTCCTGCAAAATGTATTAGTTGGATTTATGAGACAAACCATTTACCACTGACAGGGGTAATCCAAAAGCAGAAAAAACAACCTTTTGCTGTAATTGCCTATGTAGCTGCAGTGTATGTTGCTGTTTGGCTTCTATTTGTTAGTGCATTTAAATCTGTGAGTACATCCAACACACCCCTCCCCCCAACCACAAGCTGAGAATGCTGCTGCTGTCCAAATGTGCCCCTGTGTTCCTTTATCCATAATGGGGGCACTTTAATATGGGAGATGTGTTACTGACCAAATCAACAGGTAAAAATGGGTGAGAAGACAAAACAAATAAAAAATGCAGCCATCTTATCCAACAATCGGTAAGCTGCAAAAATTTACATTTAGTGTTTTGGGTTTTGTGACTGATGGCCTGGCATCCCACCAGGGTGCCTCCACCAGGATACAGCTTCCGCCACTCTGGAATCAGGAACCAGGTATTATAGCTGAGACTTGCACCCAAAAACTAGACAACACTAGCCTAGGTGCAAACTGGAACTCTTTATTATAAGTACACACCGGATTTATACCACGCAAAATCAGATAAGAACTTGATCACATTATCTTAAACAATGCAAGCTTTAAACAGTAATATCATTACATCTAACAGGACATCTAATGTGCAGCTAACATAAGCATAAACACATAAATATCCCAAAATGCTTCGAGGTAAAGAGGACGCAATACTAATCACATCTCTAAGAGGATTAGCAGACAGACAAAAACAAAAAGAGTCAATTGAGGTGACTCAATTAACAATGGGAATTCACACCTAGGAGGCCCACAATGGGGAAATTATAATATGATCAAAAGAAGCCTTAACCACTTACTGCCCGCCCACTGTCAAACGACGAAGGAGCAGTGCGGCTCTTGTTATAGGAAGACATCATAACATCATATGACGGTGGTCCAAAATGGCCATTCTTGCGATCTCTGTAAAGACCTGATGACACAGTTCTTTAACCATGTGATTGGCTGTGTCTAATCACAGCCTGTCACATGTAAATGCAGAAGTGCCGTTAATCGGCTCTCCTCACCTCAAACTGACAGAGTGCGTTGCGAGGAGTGCTGATCAGCGGTATCTCCTCGCAGGGGAGACCCGGGGAGGTAATCGGGCACTGATCATCAATGCGCTGATTACAGGAAAGCCCCAGCAGTGTCCATCAGTGACACCAGTGTCCATTAGTGATGCCAGTCAGTGCATCCTTTCAGTGCCTGTTCATCAATGCTGCCCATTAATGCCCATCAGTGCCTTCCATTCGTGCCCATCAGCGCTGCCCATTAGTGCCCATCAGTGTTATCCATGCTGCCTATCAGTGCCCACCAGTGCCCGCTATCAGTGCCCATCAGTGCAGCCTATCAGTGCCCATCAGTGCCTCCTCATAAGCGCACATCAGTGAAGGAGAAAAATTACTTATTTACTAAATTTACTGACAGAAACTAGTCTTTTTTTTTAGTAAAAAATTTAAATCTCAGCAATGATTATATACCACCAAAAGAAAGCTCTATTTGTGTCAAGAAAATAATTTGGGTACAGTGTTGCATGACCTCGCAATTGGCATTCAAAGTGCAACAGCTCTGAAAGCTGAAAAATGGCCTGGGCAGGAAGGGAGTGAAAGTGCCCTGTATTGAAGTGGTTAATAAACAGATTTACACAAAACAGCAAGTGACCACAGCATCAGGTTGTTTGAACTGATTATAATATTCTGCTGTGAGTCTCTTAGACTAGGAGGGGATTGAAGCAGTCAAGACTGGCTTGGGCTGCTGATTCCATACCCCAACAAAACACAGGGGCTCCAACAGGTTCTAGGTTCCCGGAGTCTGTGTGTTTCAGGGAGACATGGACCCAAATCCAAAGCAAACCCACTCCAAAGGTGCCCATGCACACATCTTCCAAAGAATAGAGTACCCTCAAATGCCAGGGCCAATAGTCAGTAGGCAAGAGACTAGTTTGCAGTCCCGTCCAAAAGCCCCTGTACTGGTTGGGTCTGTCATATGTTTAATACCTCTTTAAAGTCATAATAAACCATATTTTACATATTATAATAGTAACTATACTGTTTTAAAAAAATACAAATGATAAATCACCTTTAGTCATTACGTAACAATATAAACTTTTAAATATCCCACTATGCACAGGGAATTAAAAGGTAAAAGGTCAATATCTTGTATCACCACAAAACTATGTAATGACTAAGTCACTAGTTCCATAGAGACAAATTAGGGAAACACATCCCAAACAAGACAAATAAATAAAGGCAGTAACTTCATATATTTGGAAACTTAGTAGAAAAGGCAAAATATTAGTAATATTTTAAAATAAGTTAAAATAATTTAAAATAAATCATTTCCTTATTTCCCGGTTCCTTAACCACTTAAGGACCAGAAGGATTTGCCCCCTTAAAGAGTTCCAGGCTTTGTTTTAGTTTATTTAAAAGTCAGCAGCTACAAAAAGTGTAGCTGCTGACTTTTTTTTTTAATTTAATTGTTTTTTATTGAGAAAAAAAAAAATTTCACTTATACATGCATAAATAAAACATGGTTTTGCATACATAGAGGGGGTATACATATCAGCAAAAAATACCGAGTTTTTCTTCCAAAGAAACTGCTTAACACCAATGACGTAGTCATATCTATCCCTCTAATTATCGCTAACTCCCCTATAGGGCTAACCCCTCCTCAATAGTAGCTGCTGACTTTAATAAACAGACACTCACCTGTCCCATGGTCCAGCGATGAGGCTGCACAGAGCTTCTCTCCTCTCCGCTCCGCGGTGCCACCATTGAAACTGTGGGCACCCGGTCATGACAGCTTGTGGCTTCATGGCCGGGTGCACACTGCACAAGTTGCGCTGCCCTCTTCGAGTAGACAGGCAATCTTCTGGGACCTGTGACATGTCTCAGAAGATTGCCGAGAGGGAGGGGCCGCCTAGGGGGAGAGGAGAAGTCGCCAAGGCATCTCGAAGTCGGAAGTAGGAAGTGGGACATGGTGTCCCACTAAAAATTAGGCACCCACCCCCTCCAAAAAAATGACGTGGCAAATGTGGCATGTAAGGGGGCGAGGAGTGCTTAAAGCGGCAGTTCCACTTTTGGGTGGAACTGCGTTTTAATAACCAGGCCATTTTTGGCGATATGGCACTGCGTTGCTTAAACTGGCAATTGGACGGTCGTTCGCCGCTGTACCCAAACAAACTTTACATTATTTTTTTCCCAAAAATAGAGCTTTTTTTGGTGGTATTTGATCACCTCTGTGTTTTTTTTATTTTGCGCTGCATAGAAAAAAAAGAGACAATTTTGAAATATTCTTTGCTTTTTACTATAATAAATATCCCAAAAAAAAATTGCAATAAGCGTATATTGATTGGTTTGAGCAAAAGTTATAGCGTCTACAAAATAGGGAATAGATTTATGGCATTTTTATTATTAATTATTTTTTACTAGTAATGACAGTGTTCTGCAATTTTTAGGGGGACTGCAATATTACGACGGGCAGATCAGACACTTTTGACACTTTTTTGGGACCATTGACATTTACACAGTGATTAGAACTAAAAATAGCCACTGATTACTGTATAAATGTCACTGGCAGAGAATGGGTTAACACTAGGGGGCGATCAAGGGGTTAACTGTGTTCCCTCATATGTATTCTAACTGTGGGGGATAAGACTGCCTGGAGGAGGAGACCGATTGCTGTTCCTAACTTTTAGGAGCATCAGATCTCTCTCCTCCACAGACAGAACAGAGGAGTGATTGCGGTTGGCCGGTGGGCATCATGACCATCGGCTCTGGCATCGACCTTTGGTCTACTTCTTTGGTCAACTTCTTTCGTCGACCATGACGAGGCCTGTTCTGAGTGTAACCTGTTCTGATAAACCACTGTGGGGTCTTGGCCACCTTGCTGCAACTCAGTTTCAGGGTCTTGACAATATGCTTATAGCCTAGGACATCTTTATGTAGAGCAACAATTCTTTTATTCAGATCCTCAGAGAGTTCTTTGCCATGAGGTGCCATGTTGAGCTTCCAGTGACCAGTATGAGAAAGTGAGAACGATAACACCAAATTTAACACACCTGCTCCCCATTCACACCTGAGACCTTGTAACACTAACGAATCACATGACAGAGGGATGGGAAAATGGCTAATTGGGCCCAATTTGGACATTTTCACTTAGGGGTGTACTCACTTTTGTTTCCAGCAGTTTAGACATTAATGGCTGTGTGTTGAGTTATTTTGAGGGGACAGTAAATTTACACTGTTATACAAGCTGTACACTCACTACTTGACATTGTAGCAAAGTGTAATTTCTTCAGTGTTGTCACATGAAAAGATAGAATCAAATATTTACAAAAATGTGAGGGGTGTACTCACATTTGTGAGATGCTGTATATTATTGAAACCAAACAATTTTTATTATTATTATTATTATTATTATTTCAATTTATTGATATATTATGTTCCTAAAATTATGGGTTATATATATATATATATATATATAAATATACATTTTATGCATCATCATTCAATGATGTGCCTGATGTAAAGTCCCATCACCTTTCCTCTTTTCTGTATCAAATTATTTTAAAATAATCCTTCTCCCCTTCAGTTGTAGAAAAATATTAATATGGCTTTGTTCTCATTTTTTTGTTTTTGCAAAATAAAAAAAAAAGATAATGAACTGATAAGCTTTAAAGTACCTGAAGGAATTACTATTTCCATAAAATGCAAATTACTTAGACAATAAAATGGATTGTAATTTATGCAGCAACTGTATATTTTGTAGTTAATGGGCCTTATTTCAAAGATATGTGCCTAGCATACTGTCAAGTGGAATAAATACATTTGGAAAATAAGGTCAAAATGAGATAAGTGCAAAATTATTGCTTTCAATATTTTGGATTGTAACCAGGGGATACACATTTTAAAATTCAAGAAAATTTTCACATAAGCAAAAAGTGTCACACAACGAATTGGGCAAACTTAAGTTATTTTGAGCAAAAATAAAAATAGCGCCAAATTCAAAAGCGTTTTTAGTAACCTATTATAAAGTATAATGCAGAACTGCTTATAAGTCTTTTTTTTTTTTTAAGTTGTATCCAAGTGATTGCTATTTTCTTGGATCCTCTATGTACTGTATGTTGGTTTGGAGTTGTTTTGAGGCCCAAAAAATGACGAGGTTCCCAAGATAGATGGAGTGGAATAAAAATCATGCCTGCAATGATTGTAGTTCTTAAATTGTGCACTTCCTAAATATTTGTCAGTATATTAGCATACATAAAGTGTGCCATTGCTATAATTACATGACTTACATGAAAAAAAATAAAAATATGTTGAAGCTGAGGATGGGGTTTGGGTTTGTGACACTGCAGGGTTTGTGGTTCTTGGACAAGTTGATTTATTTGCCCCATTTGCCTGTTAAAACTTGCCAAAAGCAACATAAATTAGCATGTACTAATGGAAAGCGTGCAAGACCAAAAGATAAAAGAGCCCAAATTAATTTATTCGTTTATACTAAAAAAACAGCCAACCTTTTCAGAGGTCAGAAATAATTCCCCCCTCGTTAGTGCTTCAGTTAAAATAAGAACTTTAAATGGTCCCAAAATAGAGCTTTTATGTGTGAATCTGTGTAGAGAAGCTAATTGCTGGATCAGGAGAGTTACTGGCTAGCAGTATCTGAGTGAGCAATCAAGATTGGAACAGTGTTAATTTAATCAACTAAAATGACTAAAACATTTTAGTAGGCTAAATAAATACTATTTTAGTTGACTAAAACTAAAAAAGTCAAAAGACTAAAATGGGACTAATGCCACGTACACACGAGCGGACTGTATGGCGTACTTAGTCAGTCGAAACACATTTCAGCGGACAATCCGCTCGTGTGTGGGCTTCAGCTGACTTTTTCAGCATGCAGTCTGGCGTACTAAGTATTTTGGTTTTTTCGAAATTCTGTCCGTCGTACTTTGGTTTCAGCGGACAGTACGGTCGTCAGTATGCTAGTTCGACGGACTAAGAATGGCGCATGCCCAGAAAGGATTTACACGGCGGAAGGGTGCTTTGCTGTGTCTTGGACTTCCTATTTCTAGTCCCGTCGTACGTGCTGTACACGTCATCGCGCAAGCTTTCGACGGACTGTTTGTGCATCCGTGTGTGGTCAAGTCCGTTCAGTGGAAAGTACGACGGACTGTCCGTCGGATTGCATGACGAACTAAGTATGCCATACAGTCCGCTTGTGTGCACGCGGCATAACACTAAAATGCCATTTTAGTCAAGAGACTAAGACTAAAACTAAATTGAAATTTGACTTCAAAATGAACACTGGTCTATAGTGCATGTTCATACCTCAATACCATAAATAATAACTTATTCGATTTTTCAGTCCAGCAGTATATATGGAGTTTGGAAATTGTAGAGAAACGTTAACTAATGCATTACAATTTAAATACACCCATTCGATTTTAGATGACTAAAATGAGTTTTAGTCGACTAAAATGTACTGGAGATTTAGTCAACTAAATACAACTAAAACTAAAACAATTGCAGAAGACTAAAATAGGACTAAAACTAAAATGCCATTTTAGCCCTAAGACTAATTACCCTGTACACACGGTCGGACATTTCGGAAACAAACTCTGTCCGATTTTTTTCAGACAGATTTTGTCCTAAACTGGTGTTGCATACACACGGTCAGCCAAAGTAGTCGGAAAATCCGATCATTCAGAACATGATGACGTTCGTTCGTTACGATGGGACTAAGTTGAGGCTACTAGCCAATAACTTTCGTCTCATAATTTGATCTGAGCATGCATGCCACTTTGGCCGATTGGAATTCTCTACAAACGATCGGAAAAAGTCAGATTGGATTTTTTTTGACGGAAAATTTGAGATCACGCTCTCAAATTTTTTCCATGGGAATTTCCAACAGAAAAAGTCCGATAGAGCCCATACACGATCGGATTTTCCGATTAATATAATCCGAACTGAACTTTTCCTTCGGAATTTCCGACCGTGTGTACAAGGCATAAGACTAAAACTAAATTGAAATTTGCTGCCAATATTAAAACTAGATTGGAAGCAGCAGAAAGTCATACTTTTTTTGGTGGTATTACTGCCACCAAAAAATGACAGCTTCCTGCTGTAAAAAGCTGGTGGGCATTCCAAGTGATGTAACATAAAGTCATGATAATATATGATCAATGATGTCATCCATTTTTGTTCCGTTTCAAATCAGCAGTGGGACCAGGAGCTGTCATTCATTATATTCAATCTATTAAGAGAGAAATCTTTAGGAAGGTCCTCAGGATTGTTGTCAGTCATAAATGATGTGATTCTACATCATTGGATGGCTTGATTGACAAGGTAGATACACACTGTGGGTTTTTAACGTGTTGTGTCTTTATTTACTTCTTAATTTTTTTTGTGAATGACTAAGCAGTAGTAATCTGTAGTCCTTACTCATTTATATATGGGGCCCCTGGGGCTTGTAGATTCCCATAAACCCCTTCCACAACCCCTCCATATCTACCAGGCCAGGGTTGTGAAGAAGAGTCCTTTGTCCTCATCAATATGGGAACAAGATGCTTTTTTCTGGTGATTCCCCTATGGCAAGGTACCCTCTTTGAAGGCATGCAGCCAGGTGTGGCTCAGTAGAGAGGGCACAATCTCACTACCGCCCCTTTCCTGGCCTACCAGGCTGCATGCTCACATAATGGTCTGGTATAGATTTTGTGGAGACTCCATGCTTTTTTTTTTTTTTATTCATGGGGTTTCCCCTTAAATCTATATCTTAATTTTTGTTCACGAGAGTCTGGTATGGATTTTAATGGGGTCCCTGTGCAAATAATAAAAAAAAAAAACGAGCTCCCCACTCCATATCAGACCCTTATCTGAGCGTGCAGAGTGGCGGGCCAGGAAAGGGGGAAGGGGAGGCAGCAAGCATCCACCCCACCTCACTCCTGAATCATCCAGGCCACATAGCCTCAACATTTCCCACCTGACAGCACTCAGCTTCCATGCCCTTATTCTCCAGAAAAAAAGATTATCTACCATTCTTCATACAAGAGGAAACAAATCTCAATGGATGTCAAGGTCCTTATATGCAAGGTTTAAAACTCACTGATCCCTCCCACAGATATTACTGCACATAATGCAATAAATGAGTAGAAAAGCAAGGGATGAATTTGTGAGCGTCTTCCACCATAATTGGTCAACCTGTAGTGCTTCTGCAAAAAACACATAAGTGATTTTATTATGTTTTTTGTTGTGACTTTAACATTTACACAGTGTGTGGCCTTAATCATTTGTACATCCAGGAAATGAAAGCCACTATCTTTGATTATTGTAAATGTTCATTCATGTCTTTACTTCTTATATAGCAGCTTCATTAATTTACATATTCCCTGAGCTGCATTAAACTATCAGATGACAAACAATACTTTGCAACATAACATCTTAATTCTTCATCTTTTTTGGGGTTGGTGATGTGTGCTGTTTACAGTGTGTTAAGTGTCTGAGATGTGTACCTAGCTTTTCATTAATGTAATACCTGAGTCTCTCCAAAAAAACAAACAAAACATAACAGTTTGATATTATTGTATATAATGAAACAGTCTGGGCTTTTGTCGACTAAGTTCATGTTGTGTCTCCGAGGACAGGTAGTGCAGGGAAATCTAACTAATGCAATACATACAACAATACAATCCTCTAGACAGAAGTTGAATCAGTTTCCTACTCTATCCCAGACATAAAAAATATGTTTTTCTTGCAGTAAAAGTGAACATTTTCCATCTGAAGTGGAGCTTCAATTAAAAAAATGAACTCCTGCTGGGTCACTCCCTCGTCTCAGCTTGTAATTGAGTAATGCCCTGTACACGCGGTCAGACTTTCTGATGGAAAATGTGTGATCGGACTGTGTTGTCAGAAATTCCGATCGTGTGTGGGCTCCATCTGACTTTTTATGCCGGAATTTCCGACACACAAGTTTGAGATCTTGTTCTAAAATTTTCTGACAACAAAATCCATTTGTTTAAATTCCGATCGTCTGTAGACATTTCCGGTGTACAAAGTGCCATGCATGCTCAGAATAAATTACGAGACGAAATCTATTGGCTACTGGCTTCTTTATAGTCCCGTCGTACGTTTTGTACGTCACCTCGTTCTGAACGATCTAATTTTCCAACAACTTTGTGCGACCGTGTGTATGCAAGACAAGTTTGGGCCAAAAACGGATTCCAATGGTGGTGGTGGGGTACCAATTTTTATCATTATCCACTCTCCTTTGCACACTCCTTCTCTAGGTGATGTTGACATCCCTTGCCCCACTCCTTTCTTTCTGCAGACCCCTGGGACATGGCACACTTCCCAGGAGGCTGCAGGACCATTCAAAAAGTGCCACATAAGCTCTCAAATGGGCAGTGGAGAGTCAACTGTGGTTCCTCGTGAAGCCACAGCCAGTTCCCATATCCAAAATGGTGGCACTAGGGACCTGTAGTGGTAAGAAGAATTGGCTGTTGGAAAACAGCGCTGGACCTCAGACACTGGTACAGTAGATAAGCACTTGGTTTTTAAATATCAGAAACTACGTTATATGTTAAAAATTTGTGAACCTTGCGCCAAAATAAATGACAATAACTAAGAAGCTGCTCCCCAAAAAGAGTAGACAAACTACTGTGCTATATGAATTTGTGATGATAGGGGGCTCTTAGTGCAAAAAATGCTCAATGATAAAAAATGTACTTTACGATCATAAACATGGAACAGTGTGTACCAAGATTTGACAATATTAATAATATAAATCTTAAAAGTCCTTCACCACTCAGAGATAAATCCAAATTACATCCAAAAGTGCTCAAACGAAATGCCTGCTCACCAAATAGCCATGCTTTGATGAAGGTGTCTTAGCCGAAACGCATCAACTTATAGCCTGTACCCATGTAAGAAATAAAGGACTTTTATTCAAGAACATCCAAGTTGCCAGCCCTTTTTGATTCAACCAAATAGCCATGACCTCTTTAACTAAAAAGAAGGCCTGGAAGAATTTTTATGAAGAAATCCTGCAGTATGTAGACTGGGGAAAACATTTAAATCCTCTGTGCCATGGTCTCCTCTCCACCTTGATGCCTGGGATGAAAGACAAAGGGAGAACCAATAGCGCAATACTGTTTTTTATTAAAACAATAGGTAATACAAATAATCCTGCTTACATTGATTTGTGCCTAGCTCGGCACTGGGATAACCTGTGAGAGATGCTGGTATGGAGCCACACACCATCACACATTCATCAGAAGGTAGGTGTGCGTTCCACACCCCTGTGAGACAAAACCGGAAGCTCGGACCCAGAAGTGATACGTAGCTTCTGACATAAACAAAACAGGCTGGCATTCCTCTTTATCTGATTCCCGTCCGGCCTATAGACAAATGATGTCTGAGTGGGAGCACTACAGTTCTGGGTGGACGTCATATGACGTCCTCTACAAAATTCAACAAATTTGTTAATTAGAAAATATTCGAATGAGCGAAAACCCAGTTAACAAATTTTTCAGAAAATTCGAAAATTCTGAAATTCGAAAATCCGAAAGTCTAAAATGAGAGAATTCAGAAATTTGAAGATTCAGAAATTTTAATATTTTAAAATCAAAAAATAAGAATGAAAATCCAAAAATTCAAAAGAACGAAAATACGAAAATAAGAATGAAAATCTGAAAATTTTAAAATATGAAATAATAACGAACTAAATAATAAAACATATTACTAACTATTAAATTATAGGTATTGGAATTTCCTTTCAAATTTGGTTGCTAATACACATAATGAATAAAAAATGTATCCAAAGTTATGAATTATTTGAAATAACGAATGCCACATCTAAATGAATGGAACGTAACAAATTAAATTTGTTATATTCCATTTATTTAGATGCGGCATTCATTATTTTGGATAATTCATAACTTCGGATAAATTTGTATCCACTACGTTCACTAACAGCCAAATTTGAAAGAACATTCCAATACCTATAATTTAATAGTTAGTTATTGTTAGTTAGTTACTATTTCGGATTTTAAAATTTTTTAATTTTCCGATTTTCATTCTTATTTTGATTCTTTTTGCATTTTCGGATTTTCTTTCTTATTTTAAGATTTTTTAATTTTCAGATTTGCGGATTTTAACATTTCAGAATTTTTAATTTTTTTTAAATCAAATAGGTTTTTATTGAATATTAACGTGTTACAAGCCATGCATAGACAAAGAGTGTAATAGTACAATAAGGCTGAATCCTCGGCCAAACATTGTCCAAAAGTCCACTTGGGACATTTATACAAAGGATCAAATCAGTGTTAATGGCAATGCATCTCATATAATATCCAATGTTTGGAATAACAAAAACAAAAAGAGTGAAGACTAGACAAGAAAAAAGGAAAAAAAACAAAACAAAAAGAGATAGCAATCCTTCAGAACACACATCATACGTGAATCATAGACTTCAGAAATATCCCCCGACTATCAAATACCCAACTATGCCAATCTCTGTTCTACCCATGTTCAGTCATTGGGTAAAAGAAAAGAATAAAAAATACTTTTAACTTTTTATTTTCCCCAGAGTATGGGACTGGTTACCTGTGTTCTATCCCTGTAGCAATCTGTATTTTATTAGTTGATAAGGTGCTAACCCTGGAACATCGAGCCACTTCTGCCACATAGTATAGAATTTGTGTGGTGCATTCCTATGCTGGTAAATCAGTTTTTCCCTGATTAGCATATGGTTCACTTGATCAATCCACTGCTGCCGAGTGGGGACCCTGTGCGTAATCCACAATCGTGCTATTAGTTTTCTGGCTACATATAGTAAACAAATTATCGCCGTGTGAGCGTTTGATTCCAGCAACTCTTCGTCTAGGGCGCCCAACAGGCAAACCAAGGGATTTCTTGGAATGGTGACTGAAAACACATGAGAGATAGTCTCAAGGATCCCATCCCAAAACCGTACCAGTTTTGGGCACCTCCAGAACAGGAGGTCGCCATGGTCCCTCATGCATTTAGGACATAGGGGTGTATCACGGATACCCCAGATATGCAACTTGGCTTGTGTCCTATAGACCCTATGTAGTAAGTAGAGGTGTGACAGTTTGTGGGAGGCTGAGACTGAAACCAGAGGGGCGGAGGTCAGGCAAAGCTTCCATGTCTCCACATCCACTGCCCACAGGTCCGCCTCCCATTTCCGCTGACACGGAAGACTTGCCGAGTCTTGTATTGCATTAAGGAGAGTGTCATACCCTCTAGAGATCATACCCTTTTTTTTCTTTTTCCATTAGGATCCCTTGCACCACGGTATGGTTCATCAGGTGAAGAGGCATACTTCGGGATTGCAATTGAGTCGCAACTGTAAATATTTGAAAAAGTCTCTGCGTGGTATGCCAAATTCTGCCTGCAGTTCCATGAAGGACTTCAACACCTGTCCACTGTATAATTGTGGAAGGTAACAAAGACCTTTCACCCTCCATGTGCCAAAGCCCCTAAGTTTGAAAAGTTCGCCATAATTAGCATTCCTCCAGATAGGGGTGAGCTTTAGAAAACCACGTATCTGTAGCAACTGTTTAACATGTTACAGGGTATTTAACAAGGTGATGGTTGGGGAGCTCCTGTCCATGTGTGTGTAACCTGCTTCTAGCTTAGATAATGCCAAGTCTGGATCGTCAAAGTTGTCAAGCATCCTGCGTACCGGGTCCAGGGGATCGTCCAATCCCCAGCCACCCAGTTGCTGTAAATGCGAGGCCAGAAAATACGTTCTGGTATGTGATATTGCCAAACCCCCCCCCCCGTCCTTCTTATATTGCAAAGTATGTAGGCTAAGTCTGGCTATCTTTCTGCACCATATTAATTCCCTGAACTGAGAGTCAATTTTGTCAAACCAACGTTTAGGAATCCATATCGGGGAATTATGACAAATATAAAGTAGTTGCGGTGCCCACACCATTTTTATAAGGTTCGCCCTTCTCACTACAGATAGCGGTAGTTTGCACCAGGTTTTACATTTCTCCCTGAATTTAAGTAAGAGAGGTAGAAGATTCAGGGTGGCATAGTTTGGGACCTGGGGAGATACCATCACCCCTAGATATCGAAAGGACGTGTCTGTTTGAATCATGGTCGCGCATGCAGGGAGAGGTACTGTCAACGGGGTCAAGGGCAATAGTACCGACTTGTCCCAGTTTATTGAGAAGCCGGACAACGTGCCAAACAGTCTAATCAGGTGCATGGTCGCCATCAGGGAGCCCTGAGTGTCTCCTAAATATATTAGTGTGTCATCTGCATATAATGACACCACATCTGTGCCGGTGAGCCTTCTAAATCCAACAATCTCCCGATCCGTTCTCATTCTAGCTGCAAGTGGCTCTAGTGCCAAGGCAAAAAGCAGGGGTGACAAGGGGCATCCCTGCCTTGTGCCCTTAAACAGCGAGAATGCTTCAGACAGTTCAGCATTAGCCCGGATTCGGGCCGTCGGTTTAGCGTATAGTAGTTTAACCCATTGAATAAATGCATTACCTAGCCCCATTCTCTCCATGACCCTCCACAGGTAAGGCCACTCGACACTATTGAAGGCCTTAGCTGCCTCCAGCGAGAGGATGGCCTGATTACTGGGGTTTTCCACAGGGACTTGGATATTTAGAAATAAACGTCGAATGTTTTGGGCGGTAGATCGTGTGGGTATAAACCCAGATTTATCTTTGTGGATCAATTTTTGTATAACCTGGGACAATCTCGTTGCCAATACTCTCGCAAGCAGCTTAACATCCGTCGTGAGTAAGGAGATGGGCCTATAGGAGTCAGGGGATGTCTCTACTTTGCCTGGTTTTAGAATTACTATTATAACCACTTCATTCATGGAGTCAGGTAGGGCACCTTTCTCTAAGGCATTATTAAATACCTTTAAAAGAGTGGGAAGCAAGACGGCAGTGTATCGCTTATAGACCTCGGATGGAAGCCCATCCGCCCCTGGGGCTTTGTTATTACGGGTTTGTTCCAATGCCGAGACTAGTTCGTCCTCTGTTATTGGGGCATTCAACATTGCCCCATCCGAGACAGAAAAGCAAGGAAGTTCACAGCCGTCAAGGAAGTTTGCAATATCCTCGTCAGTAGGTTGTACTTTAGAGGAGTATAAGTCTGCGTAAAAGGACCTAAAAATTTGTAAAATCTCGGACGTGTCCGTATGGGCCATCCCCTGCGAGTCACACAAGGAAGAGACCATATGGGGCAGATCCCTGAGCCCTTGCCAGCAGGGCTAGCATGTGTCCAGTAGACTCTCCCTCCTCAAAGTGCGATTGTTGCAAAAAGAACCTCTTATTCTCTGCTAATTGAAGTGCTAATTGACTGGACATAGATTGTGCCACTAGCCAGGCCTTTTTGGTATCTTCCGAGGGGTTGGCGATCTAGGCCGTCTCCGACTCTCTAAGTACTCTGCACACCACAACTTCCCATGCCTTAGTGTTTGTTTTAACACCGTTAATGGCTGCAATAATCTGCCCCCTTAGAAATGCCTTAGCCACATCCCAGACCGTACCTATTGGGGCCGAGTCTATGTTATCTTGTAGAAAAAATTTAAGGCTGTCACCTATGGGGTCAGGCTGCGGAAAGAGTGTAAGCCAGAAAGGGTTAAGTTTACAACTCCTAGGTTTAATTTTAGCGGGTAGGGTCATCTCAACCCACAAAGAAGAATGGTCAGATATGTGTCTATCCCCATACCCAGAGTCTACTACCAGTGGGAGTAGGGTGGAGTTCCCCAGCCCCAGGTCAATTCTAGACAAGCTCCCAAAAGCAGTGGAGCAACAGGAATATAGTCTGGTTTGGGGGTGGGCTCTCCTCCACACATCCGTCAGGCCAAGCTCAGCGAGTAATGCTGCAAAAGGAGTGTCGCCATCTGGCCGGGAGGGTACTAGGGGGGCACGGGTACCTTATCCCATTTATAGTTTAAATAATTATTAAAGTCCCCCATTGCCAACAGAGGTACATTGGGGATCTGTGCCATAAACCCAGCTAGGTGCCTGAGAACTTCAGCGGAATACGAGGGTGGTATATATATGTTGGCGATAATGCAAGTCACATTGGCTACTTTACATAGTAAGAAAATGTACCTTCCCCCAGGGTCAATAACTTGTTGGGAGCAAAAAATTTGTGTATTCTGACGGATCAGGATGCTCACTCCCCTGGCGTATGCGGAGTATGTAGAGTGGAATTGAATACTCTAGGGCCAAAACTAGGCATGCAATTAGGAGCGAAATGAGTCTCCTGTAGGCCAGCCTTCATATCCCTAAGGTGCCCTAACACTGCCAGTCTTTTTACTGGGCTGCCCAGCCCCCTAATGTTCCATGAAATTAATCTAACCTTCGCCGACATTGGTAGGGAGTACAAATGAGAACAGGAGTTGCATGGACACCAACACAAGTAGACTAGGGCAGGAAAACACACTTAATTTGCACTTAACAGCTATCAGCGACTTGCGTACAGCAATACCTGAGGCTCCCCAATAGAGAATATAAACAGTAAAGCCACTGAGAAGTCGCAGAGGCAGTTTCAGATGTTCAGGTAGAAAGTCAATGTCCTGTGTGGATCTGAAGGAGAAAAAATAGAAAAAAAGAAAAAAGATCAATCAAAAAACCTAAAACTGTAGCAGCATCATCTACGGAGCCAACAGGGCTCTCAACCATTAAGAGCAGAATAGAAGTAGCCCCCAACAGGAACCCTAGGGGGGGGGAGGCCATGGAAACACCCATATAAAGTATTTCTAGTTGACAGATAGAGTTTCACATGTGCAGATAACATGGAGCACTGATGGACCGGTAACTGATATAAAGTCTTTCGCCCTCTGCCAGGTCTGTGTAAATGTGATTCCAGTTGACTTGTCTTGACCAAGTATCATTACGATGGAGGAGGTCTTTGCTGTTTTGCAGCCTTGAGTGCGTTGTCTTCTTGGTCTAGCCACTGCGCCACCGCCGCGGGACGGTCAAAAAAGTGTGTCGAGCCCAGGGCAGTGACACGGAGTCGGGCTGGGTATAGCATGCCATATTGAACATTAAGATCTCGAAGTCTCTGTTTGACATCAGTAAATGTTGCTCTCTTCTTCTGGAGCTCCTCTGAAAAATCTGGAAACAGCGAGATTCTAGAGTTTTCAATTTCCATTTTGTCAGCCTATCCCCTTGCTTTAGACAGAATGGTGTTCCTGTCTCTGTAGTTAAGTAGCTTAAACAAAAAGGGTCTGGGGCGGTTGCCCGGAGGCAAAAGGCGAGAGGGCACCCGGTGAGCACGTTCCACTGCAAAAAGTGGCGAGAGGGAGTCTCTACCAAACGTGGAGATCAACCAGTTTTCAATAAAGTCAACCGGGTTTTTACCCTCTGCGCGTTCCGGGATTCCTAAGGCGCGTATATTATTTCGCCTCATGCGATTTTCCATTTAATCAAGTCGCACAGCGTGCTGTTCAGTAAGATGGCAATTATACTTTAGGTCCCTCTGCATGGGCACCAGATCATCCTCCACTGTGCTCAGCCTGCCTTCAAGAGCAGATGTCCTCTCTCTAAGTTTTTGCATATCATGGCGGACAAAAGTGATTTCAGCTTTAACTCCTTTGATATCCTCTGTGAGAGCAGCGATGGATTGATTAGAAGATGTTACAGCAGTAAATATGTCCCTTTAATGTGGGCTCTGCTTCAGAAACATTAGGGATGATGATCTGTGTCTCAGGCACGTTATTATCTTTAGGGGTACTCACTGTGCGCCATGCCGCTGACAATCCATCATCATCCTCCAAGGGGACTGTGTCATCCGCCTCTGGAGAGCTTCCAGGGGTGCCCCTGAGTGAGGGCTGGCCAGCCAAAGCATTTTTATATGTTTTTCCCCCACACAGGAGCTTCTGTGCGGCCTCCTTATAGTGATCTCTGGCTGCACACCTCGTGCCGGCGCCATCTTGGCCTCGGGGGTCCGTCTGCCCTCTGCCTCCGGTATGGCATCTGGACATGTCAGCGGGACACTTCGTGCACGCCGCGGTGGTCCGGGGGTCTCCCCGTATGCAGCGGAGCTGAATGGCTCCAAAATCAGCTGTGTGGACAAGCCTGGAAGGATGTTAGCACGGATGGGCGGCGGAGCTCTAGGCTCACACGTCCTCCTACATCAGCCGCTAAGCCACGCCCCCCCAGAATTTTTAAATTGACAAATTTATGAATTTTCAAATTTTTTAATTTCAAATTTCCAAGCTTTCAATTTTCCGAATTTCATTAATAACTAATGATCCCCCCCACATTTTTTTTTAATGAAAACAAATGAATTTTTTGGCAGTGTCTAGTGACCCTCATATTGTAAAGCGCTGCGCAAACTGTTGGCGCTATATAAATCCTGAATAATAATAATCCTGAATAATAATTACTAGTAATTGTTGATTGGCTACACCTAATCACATGGTACAGGCTCTTGTGATTGGCCCAGGTACTGTGTGATAGCTGTGGACCAAGCACAATTTTACAATACTAAGCACAGCTGTTATAAATGAAACCCATTCTATGGGAATGCAGTAGCTGTAAGAACACATCCTAATTTGGGGGTGCAGGTGTAAGGCCTTATACACAGACACTGTGCATTCAGGACCACTCACCCACGCCTGCACACCTGTTGAATTAGGACCTGTGACTGTGGTTGTGCAACCGCTACATCCTGATAGAGTAACAGTCAGCTCCAATCCACTCATTTACATGACCAGAGTACCTGTGTTAATAAGTCCTTAGGGTGGGGGGTGTGGGAGATGTGGAGGGACACAGATACCGATCCCCCTGTGGCTCTTCTGCAACACGGCTGGAGGGAGAGGGAGGGAGAGGAGTAGAAGCCAGCTGCACTGCAGAGGAGCCAAAGGGAGATCAGTTCCAGTAATAGGGAAATACAGGTGGACCTCTTATTTGGCAGATAATTGTGCCCCTTGTTAAACAGATAGGGCCCAGGCCCCATACAGGAGGGCTGGTTGTACTGCCTTATCAGAGGCTAGGGAGCAGCATCTTACAGATCCAGGTAGCAAGAGAGCAATTTTAATAAAAAACTATTTAAGAGGTTTGTTAGCAAGGATGGGTTCTTTATTTTTATTTTTTTTGCAGCTACCACTTCTTGTAATAGGCACTAAAGGAAGGGTGCAGGTATACAGAGATGGCATCCGGTTTTCATTATTGCAGTGCTATATGACAAGAATGGATGGTGTGTGTAAGACCTTTTACAGGTGTGTTGAACAAAGAGCATGGGTTTAAAGGGTTGGCCTTTTCTTTGTGTGTCAGGTATTAAAGTAATAGCAATGCTTTTGTCAAGAACTAGCAATAACTGCCCCAAACTGGCCTCAGCACTTACAATTGCAGCAGTGGCTGCCCTTAATATATCTGGTGCTAGGTGCAAGTTTACAATGCTTCAGCATTCATTAAAAAATGTAAAACATTACTGCACTATGAGGATTTGTTTTTTTTTAGAATATACATTTGGTGAAATTATTTTACTGTTTACCTGCTACCTATGTATGTATGAGTATTTTAGTTATAGATTTGTAAGTTATTCCTCTAGTTCTTAGACACGTCTTCCTTGCCAGGCACCTGATTGCACATGCAGTGCCTTGAAAAAGTATTCATACCCCTTGAAAGTTTCCACATTTTGTCATGTTACAACCAAAAATGTAAATGTATTTTATTGGGATTTTATGTCATAGACCAACACAAAGTGGCACATAATTGTGAAGTGGAAGGAAAATGATAAATGGTTTTCAACATTTTTTTACAAATAAATATGTGAAAATTGTGGCATGTATTTGTATTCAGCCCCCCTGAGTCAATACTTTGTAGAACCTCATTTTGCTGCAATTACAGCTGCAAGTCTTTTTGGCCATGTCTCTACCAGCTTTTCACATCTAGACAGTGACATTTCTGCCCAATCTTCTTTGCAAAATAGCTCAAGCTCTGTCAGATTGGATGGAGAGCATATGCGAACAACAATTTTCAAGTCTTGCCCCAGATTCTCAGTTTGATTTACGTCTGGACTTTGAATGGGCCGTTCTAACACATGAATATGCTTTGATCTAAACCATTCCATTGTAGCTCTGGCTGTATGTTTAGGGTTGGTGTTCTGCTGGAAGTTGAATCTCTGCCCCAGTCTCAAGTCTTTTGCAGACTCTAACAGGTTTTCTTCTAAGATTGCTTGGTATTTAGCTCCATCCATCTTCCCATCAACTCCGACCAGTTTTCCTACCCTGCTGAAGAAAAGCATCCCTACAACATGATGCTGCCATCATCATGTTTCACGGTGGGGATGGTGTGTTCAGGGTGATATGCAGTGTTCCTTTTCTGCCACACATAGAATTTTTAATTTCTGACAAAAAGTTCAATTTTGGTCTCATCTGACCAGTCCACCTTCTTCTACGTGTTTGCTGTGTCCCCCACATGGTTTCTTGCAAACTGCAAACAGGACTTCTTATGACTTTCTTTCAACAACGGCTTTCTTCTTGCCCCTCTCCTATAAAGGCCAGATTTGTGGAGTGCACGACTAATAGTTGTCCTGTGGACAGATTCTCCCACCTGAGCTGTTGATCTCTGCTGCTTCTTCAGAGTTACCATGGGCCTCTTAGCTGCCTCTCTGATTAATTCTCTCCTTCCCCGGCCTGTCAGTTTAGATGGTTGGTCATGTCTTGGTAGGTTTGCAGTTGTGCCATACTCTTTACATTTTGGGATGACGGATTGAACATTGCTCTGTGAGATGTTCAAAGCTTGGGATATTTATTTAAACCTCATCCTGCTTTAAATTTCTCCACAACTTCATCCCTGACCTGTTTGTTGTGTTCCTTTGCATTCATGATGCTGTTTGTTCACTAAGATTCTCTGATAAACCTCTGAGGGCTTCACAGGACATAAGTGTTTATACTGATATTAAATTCCACATAGGTGGACTCAATTTTCTAATTAGGTGACTTCCGAAGGCAATTGGTTCCACTGGATGTTAGTTAGTGGTATCTGAGTAAAGGGGGCTAAATACACATGCATGCCACACTTTTCACATATTTATTTGTAAAAAATGTTGAAAGCCATTTATCATTTTCCTTCCACTTCCAAATTAAGTGCCACTTTGTGTTGGTCTAACACATAAAATTCCAATAAAATACATTTCCGTTTTTGGGTATAAAATGAAAAATGTGTAAAATTTCCAGGGGTGTGAATACTTTTTCAAGGCACTGTATGCACACTCGCACACACAGGACCTACTGTATGGTATACAAGGTTTCAGTCTTCATAGTAAAATGTCTACATTTCTATGGTAATTCTTTTTTCCCACTAATTAATCCTTATAGATATAACATTAAAACTGAAAGGGCTGCCTTGTCCAGATGAAATAAGATTTCCATGATTTATTAACATTTAAGAAATTATATGTATTTCTTATTAGCCTTTATTACAGAGTTCCCACTACTTCATTTGTTGGATTCTGGACATGTTTTAAAGAGCAATTCCAGGCAACAAGTGAACGCAATCAAAGAGCTACTAATTTTTTTCTAATGAACACTGCAACTGTGATAAAATCTAAACAGAGAGAGCATGTCACAAGGCCATTGGGATTGTACCTACTTAAATTAGTGTACGCCTAGCTCAATAAAGGTCACCAAAGCATTATGTGTCATAATGTTTCATTATATTTCAGTGTTTCTGATCCCTTGTAAAGTCTTTTAGCTACTTCCTATCTAGATGCACTTGCTACAGGGGCAGCTGCCCATCATTAAAGCTTGTTCTGTTAAGCTTTGACAATTTTTCTGGATGCTGATTGGTTTCTAAGCAGAGCTGCACCTGATTTTGCACTCTCTAGTTTTAGTAAATCAAACCCATTGTCTCTATTAGAAGCAAATGTGATTTACTAAAACTGGAGAGTGCAAAATGTGGTGCCGCTGTGCATGCTAGCCAATCAGCTTTTAACTTCAGCTTGTTCAATTAAGCTTCCACAAAAAACCTGCAAGCTGATTGGTTTCTGTGCAAAGCTGCACCAGATTTTGCACTTTTTTTAGTAAATCAACCCAAGTGTGACAATGTGGGAGCACAATCAGGAGACAGGGACAAATGGTTGCCATACAGTAACATGCATAAACAGGGAACTTTAGTGGATTACCAGGTATTATTTTAAAACAGCTGCAGATTTACAAATATTTAGAATGATTTTGAAATTTCATTAAACGCCAACTCTGGGGGTAAATGGCCCTGCTTCCTATCCAGGGGCAGACTGACCATCTGGGCTCTCGGGCACTGTCTGAGGGCCCCATGCCACTAAGGGGCCCCATCAGGGTTGTCAGACTCAATAAAACCAGGGACAGTATGTAAAAATCTGTGTTTTTTTTTTAATCTCAAGGTTATAGCTGCCCCGCCTCTCCAGTACCTTTTCATAGTTTCATAGTTTCATAGTTTCATAGTTAGTAAGGTTGAATAAAGACACCAGTCCATCCAGTTCAACCTGAGTGAGTGTCTACAATTGTCACTATCCCTGTACATTGCACACTCACATCGGTCCCTACCCTCAAGGAGCCCACAATCCAAGGTCCTCATTCATATACTAGGGCCAATTTTGGACAGAAGCCAATTAACCTACCTTTTTCAGTGTGTGTGTGTATTCTGTGTGTGTGTATATTGTGTGTCTGTGTGTGTATACTGTATGTGTGTGTGTGCCTATACTGTGTGGCCCCATAATCTATTGCCTGGGGGCCCCATAATCTCCTATTGCCCGGGGGCCCCATAATCTTCTTCTATTGCCTGGGGGCCCCATGAGTTGTCAGTCCGCCCCTGTTCCTTCCTATCCTCACAACACCTTAATCTGTATTTTTTTTTTTTACTTTTCCTAAATTCATAAAAATCAGCTGTGATCTTGAGGGCACTTTGCCTGTACGCTGTAAAGGGTGTCCTGCAACAATACCTGGATGAAGTAAAACTGAAAAAGATGTGCTCCCTTTAAAGCTGAGTTCCGACAAAAAAAAAATGTAAAAGTCAGCAGCTACAAATACTGCAGCTGCTGACTTTTAATAATGGGCCACTTACCTGTCCCAGGGTCCAGCGATGCAGAGGAATGACGCCCCACTAATCTCCCCCTCCTCTCTCTAATGCTGGCATTGTCATTGTGGGCGCCCAGGTCTGGCTTCACAGCCAGGCACGCACTGCGCATGCGCGAGCCATGTTGTGACTAGCCGGGCAATCATCTGGGACCTGTGACGTATCCCAGATGATTGCCGAGAGGTAGGAGGGAGAGGCGAACTTATTTCTGGCTCCTCTGTGCCCCAGGAGGAAGTGGGAGCTGGAACCCACTAAAAAGAGGGTTTCCGCCCCCCCCCCCCCCCCCCCCAAAAAGTGACATGCTAAATGTGGCATGTCAGGAGGTCACCTTCCCTTAAAGCGGAAGTTCCATTTTTGGGTTTAACTCCACTTTAAAGAGGAAGTAAACCCTGATGGGTTTACTTCCTCTTTTTTTCCCTGCAAAGGTAAAGCATAATGGACTACTATGCATCGCATAGTAGCTCATTATGTGTCACTTACCTGACACAGGAGCCAGCGAAGTCGCCGCTGTCCCCTGTAGTCCGCCGCATCCATGTTGCTGGTGGCGTCTCGCAGCTCCGACGAATCACAGCGGCGCAGCCGCGATGACGTCACTCCCGCGCATGCGCGCGGGAGTCGCGTCTCGCAGCTCCGCCGCTGCCATACGGCGAAGCCACGATGACGTCACTCCCGCGCATGCGCACGGGAGTCGACAAATTAGGCAAATCCATTCTTGGATTTGCCGCATTTAGTGCGCCTGCGCGCCGCTGTCTACGGCGCATGCGCCGTAGACAGCGGTGCCCATTTTCGGGCAAATATCTCCTAAACCATATAGGTTTAGGAGATATTGCTTGGACCTACAGGTAAGCCTTAATCTAGGCTTACCTATAGGTCCAAGTTGTTTGGAAGGGTTTACTTCCTCTTTAAGCATTTCAAGCTTTATTGTTCAATTTTAACTCAAAGGGGTTTATTTGCTAAAACTGGAGAGTGCAAAATCTGGTGACACTCTGCATAGAAACCAATCAGCTTCCAGGTTTTTTTTGTCAAAGCATATTTGAACTAGCTGAAGTTAGAAGCTGATTGGCTACCATGCACAGCTGCTCCAGATTTTACACTCTCCAGTTTTAGTAAATCAACCCCAAGGTGTATCTATGTAAAAGCATACATTTGTTTCCATTTCAAATATTTCTAGCCTATTACTCTGAGTGATCTTGAAGTTTGTAAATGTAATTTGTGAAGTTCCCCACACATTCACTTCCTTGAATCATGTGACATATTTAGTATGCTCTGTTGATAGACACTGTTGTATCACAGAATTCACAGAGCCTGCCTTCTGAATTACAAAGAAGCAGACTGGAGGAGTTTCAGGAACGTGGAGGCAATACAGGAATCACTGCTTGCAGGCAGTAATGCAACATGGGATATGTAGTCCTCGTAAATCTAAAGATAAATAGGTTGGATGCTTGGTCCCCAACCAAGCCTCATGGAGGGACAGGGGCAATTGGACTATCTTGGTACTGAGATAGTTCAATTACCCCTGTCCCTCCGGGAGGCTTGGTTGGGGACCAAGCATCCAACCTTTTTATCTCTATGTTTCTGGATGATGGTACAATTTTCTACTTACCTTCTATAAATAATACTATTATAGAGGCTATGCATATCTCCTTGTAAATTTAAAGTAATCAGCAGAGGAGAAGCTGCAAAGCATGCAGGAAAGCCAGGGAGTTGTAGAAAGAGACTTCATCTCTTGGGCTTTATTCACTACAGCTAGTGATGGCCGAACGGTTCGCCCGGCGGTCGTTTCGCGGCGAATTTCCGACTTTCGCCGTCCGCGGGTTCGAACGCCTTTTTCCGTCGTTCGCCCCGGCGGACTTACGTGTTTAATGTATACAAGAACTTTAACCTTTCGTGACACGTTTATCATGTGTTACAGGACAACCAATTGAGACATGACAGCTCATGGACACTTGGACATTCCCCCTAACCTATAAATACACCCGATCCGGTGGCCATTTTACATTCTTTCTTCTGTCACTGTAGGGAAAGGATCCTGTGTGGAGTAGGGACAGAGAAAACGCTAGCTATTTGGTACACAAAAGTTCTTTTCAGGACTGGTATAGGTGTTAGGTCAGCAGCCTGAGTTTCTTTTGTCAGTTTAGATAAAGGGACAGAGCGCTGTATGCTGCTATTTTAGGGACAGCTCAGCCAGATTAGTCTTTCTTCATCATCATCATCATCATCATCATTAGCTGTTACTATCAGGTCCACAAAAGAGCTGTTCCAGCTAATCGTTCCAGCCTACTCTTTTTTGCCAATTTGTATAGGGACAGGCAGGAAGCAGTGTGTCAGGCAGTGAGGATAATTTTAAAGACTTGCTGTTACTATTAGTTCCACAAAGGTTCTTTTCAGGACTGGTATCAGTGGTACGGTAATAGGCTTGTACACGTATAATATTCTTTCTTCCAAATATAGAAAGAATATTATACTTGACTGCTGCCCTTCTGCTGCAGTCTGCTAATCATTCACAACTCACTTGTTCCACAAAAGTTCTTATAAGGACTGGTAACTTGGTCTGTCTAGGGTGCTACGGTACATAGGCTTGGGTGCGGTACAGTCTGCTGTTCTGTAAGGACCGCTATCGGTCCACAATAGATAGGGTTGCCGTGCACTACTGCTGACCGCTGCCCTATACTGCAGCAGTCCTTCAGCGGTATAGGGACTGACGCACAGTCTGCTAAACACTAATACACAACCTGCTTGGTCCACAAAAGTTCTTATAAGGACTGGTAACTTGGTATAGGGTGCTACGGTACATAGGCCTGAGTGCGTTACAGTCTGCTGTTCTGTAAGGACCGCTATCGGTCCACAATACATAGGGTTGCCGTGCACTACTGCTGACCGCTGCCCTATACTGCAGCAGTCCTTCAGCGGTATAGGGACTGACGCACAGTCTGCTAAACACTAACACACAACCTGCTTGGTCCACAAAAGTTCTTATAAGGACTGGTAACTTGGTATAGGGTGCTACGGTACATAGGCCTGAGTGCAGTACAGTCTGCTGTTCTGTAAGGACCGCTATCGGTCCACAATACATAGGGTTGACGTGCACTACTGCTGACCGCTGCCCTATACTGCAGCAGTCCTTCATTGGTATAGGGACTGACGTACAGTCTGCTAATCACTAACACACAACCTGCTTGGTCCACAAAAGTTCTTATAAGGACTGGTAACTTGGTATAGGGTGCTACGGTACATAGGCCTGAGTGCAGTACAGTCTGCTGTTCTGTAAGGACCGCTATCGGTCCACAATACATAGGGTTGACGTGCACTACTGCTGACCGCTGCCCTATACTGCAGCAGTCCTTCATTGGTATAGGGACTGACGTACAGTCTGCTAATCACTAACACACAACCTGCTTGGTCCACAAAAGTTCTTATAAGGACTGGTAACTTGGTATAGGGTGCTACGGTACATAGGCCTGAGTGCAGTACAGTCTGCTGTTCTGTAAGGACCGCTATCGGTCCACAATACATAGGGTTGCCGTGCACTACTGCTGACCGCTGCCCTATACTGCAGCAGTCCTTCATTGGTATAGGGACTGACGTACAGTCTGCTAATCACTAACACACAACCTGCTTGGTCCACAAAAGTTTTTATAAGGACTGGTAACTTGGTATAGGGTGCTACGGTACATAGGCCTGAGTGCAGTACAGTCTGCTGTTCTGTAAGGACCGCTATCGGTCCACAATACATAGGGTTGACGTGCACTACTGCTGACCGCTGCCCTATACTGCAGCAGTCCTTCAGCGGTATAGGGACTGACGCACAGTCTGCTAATCACTAACACACAACCTGCTTGGTCCACAAAAGTTCTTATAAGGACTGGTAACTTGGTATAGGGTGCTACGGTACATAGGCCTGAGTGCGTTACAGTCTGCTGTTCTGTAAGGACCGCTATCGGTCCACAATACATAGGGTTGCCGTGCACTACTGCTGACCGCTGCCCTATACTGCAGCAGTCCTTCAGCGGTATAGGGACTGACGCACAGTCTGCTAAACACTAACACACAACCTGCTTGGTCCACAAAAGTTTTTATAAGGACTGGTAACTTGGTATAGGGTGCTACGGTACATAGGCCTGAGTGCAGTACAGTCTGCTGTTCTGTAAGGACCGCTATCGGTCCACAATACATAGGGTTGCCGTGCACTACTGCTGACCGCTGCCCTATACTGCAGCAGTCCTTCATTGGTATAGGGACTGACGTACAGTCTGCTAATCACTAACACACAACCTGCTTGGTCCACAAAAGTTCTTATAAGGACTGGTAACTTGGTATAGGGTGCTACGGTACATAGGCCTGAGTGCGTTACAGTCTGCTGTTCTGTAAGGACCGCTATCGGTCCACAATACATAGGGTTGCCGTGCACTACTGCTGACCGCTGCCCTATACTGCAGCAGTCCTTCATTGGTATAGGGACTGACGTACAGTCTGCTAATCACTAACACACAACCTGCTTGGTCCACAAAAGTTCTTATAAGGACTGGTAACTTGGTATAGGGTGCTACGGTACATAGGCCTGAGTGCGTTACAGTCTGCTGTTCTGTAAGGACCGCTATCGGTCCACAATACATAGGGTTGCCGTGCACTACTGCTGACCGCTGCCCTATACTGCAGCAGTCCTTCATTGGTATAGGGACTGACGTACAGTCTGCTAATCACTAACACACAACCTGCTTGGTCCACAAAAGTTCTTATAAGGACTGGTAACTTGGTATAGGGTGCTACGGTACATAGGCCTGAGTGCGTTACAGTCTGCTGTTCTGTAAGGACCGCTATCGGTCCACAATACATAGGGTTGCCGTGCACTACTGCTGACCGCTGCCCTATACTGCAGCAGTCCTTCATTGGTATAGGGACTGACGTACAGTCTGCTAATCACTAACACACAACCTGCTTGTTCCACAAAAGTTCTTATAAGGACTGGTAACTTGGTATAGGGTGCTACGGTACATAGGCTTGAGTGCGGTACAGTCTGCTGTTCTGTAAGGACCGCTATCGGTCCACAATAGATAGGGTTGACGTGCACCACTGCTGACCGCTGCCCTATACTGCAGCAGTCCTTCAGCGGTATAGGGACTGACGTACAGTCTGCTAAACACTAATACACAACCTGCTTGGTCCACAAAAGTTCTTATAAGGACTGGTAACTTGGTATAGGGTGCTACGGTACATAGGCTTGAGTGCGGTACAGTCTGCTGTTCTGTAAGGACCGCTATAGGTCCACAATAGATAGGGTTGACGTGCACCACTGCTGACCGCTCACCTATACTGCAGCAGTCCTTCAGCGGTATAGGGACTAAGAGTTTTGTCACAGGGTCATTTAAAAAATGACATGCAGAGGAAGAGGCAGGCCCTTCCGCAGGGGTGGTAGGGGTAGGGCAGGAGCAACAGGCTTGAGCCAAAGTGGGAAGTTGCAGAAGGTGCGTTCAATTACTTTAAAGGATGCACCAGACTTGGTTGAGTGGCTCGCTCAGCCTTACTCTTCTGCACCCTCCTCATCCTCTCGATCTGCACCCTCTTCTTCACTCTCTGCTATGTGCACCCCCAAAGACACTACCACCAACAACACGACCACCACCACCACCACCACATACCTTCCGCTTGAGTCACTGGAATTATTTTCCGATCCATATCAAGAGGACATTTCTGATGCGCAGCCACTCTTGGTATTGGATCAGGAAGAGGAGGTAGCAACAAGCGCTACTCAGCAGTCTGACGCCAGTACCCAGATCAGCCCAAGGAGGAGGTTGGTCCCCGGTGTTGCTGCCTACTCCGAGATCTCTACTTATAGCGGTGGGGAAGGTGACGTTGATGATGACGTGTCTAGTGATGTCACGTGGGTGCCCACAAGAGAGGAAGAGGAGGGGAGTTCAGAGGGAGATATGGACCAGCAGATAGGGAGGAGAAGCAGCAATGACTTACATTGCACAGCAGGGACAAAGCAGACTGCAAATGTATCAGGAGCGAGTCATCGACCATGTACGGTCACATCTGGCGCTCCCAGGACACCGGCACATGGCTCCGCAGTGTGGGCTTTTTTTAACGTGTCCGCTGCTGACAATAGCGTTGCCATCTGCAATCTTTGCAGTCAACGCGTTAGTCGCGGTAAGCCCAATACTCACCTAGGGACGACCGCCTTAAGAAGGCACATGAGCAGCCATCACCGAGCCCAGTGGGAGCAACGGAACACACAAAGCCACACTGCAGGCTCTCACCGTCCAGCCTCGTCTTCTACTTCTCCTTCTCCTCTCTCCTCACAATTGTCCTCCACTCCACCTTCCATCACGCCAAGCTCACATTTTTCTGCAAAAAGGCAGGCTTCCGTGGGCCTAATGTTTGAGCGTAAAAAAATGATGACGCCGGATAACCCTCTTGCCCAACGGTTGGCGGCTGGCTTGTCAGAACTCATAGCCCGCCAACTACTGCCATATAAACTGGTGGACTCGGAGGCCTTTCGCAAATTTGTGGCCATTGGAACACCACAATGGAAGGTCCCAGGAAGGAAGTATTTCTCAGAGAAGGGCATCCCAGAGCTATATGGCCATGTTCAGCGGCAAGTGAATGTATCTCTGGCACACAGTGTCGGTGCCAAGATACATCTGACCACAGACACGTGGTCTAGCAAACACGGGCAGGGAAGGTATATCAGTTTTACTGCCCACTGGGTGAACCTTCTGACGGCCGTCAAGCATGTAACCCGTGGCACCCGTGTAGATTTGGTTTTACCGCCACGGATTGCATGCAGGCCTGACTCTTCTTCTCCTCCTCCTACTCCATCCTCCTCCCTCTCCTCCTCAGCTGCCTCCTCCTTTTCCGCTGCTAGCGTCTCTTCCACTGCACCGCCCAAGCTCCCCAGAACCTATTCCACATGCCAGGTGAGACGTTGCCATGCCGTGCTGCGTCTGTTGTGCCTGGAAGCAAAGAGCCACACTGGCCCGGCACTCCTTTCAGCTTTGCGTTCACAGGCAGATGAGTGGCTAACACCGCTCAATTTGACAGTTGGTAAAGTGGTGTGTGACAACGGTGCCAATCTGCTTAGCGCATTGAAACAGGGCAAAATCACGCACGTGCCGTGCATGGCACACGTCTTAAACTTGGTCGTGCAGCGATTCCTTGTCAAATACCCTGGGGTCCAGGACATCTTGCGGCAGGCAAGGAAAATCTCGGCCCATTTCAGAAGATCTTACACGGCCATGGCTCGCCTTGCTGACATTCAGCGGCGACACCATCTGCCGGTCAGACGTCTTATTTGCGATTGCCCGACGCGATGGAACTCAACCTTCTATATGCTTGATAGGCTGCTCCAGCAGAAACGTGCAGTTAACGTCTACCTGTATGAACTCTGCGAAAGAAACGGTTCTGGGGAGCTGGGTTTTTTTTCACCGCGCCAGTGGCTGCTCATGCGCGACACATGCAGACTTCTGCGGCCATTTGAGGAGATCACCAAACTGGTCAGTCGCAGCCATGGCGCCATCAGTGACATGGTACCTTATGCCTTCTTTCTGGAGCGTGCATTGCGTCGTGTCATTGATCAGGCTGTGGAGGAGCAGGAGCGGGAAGATGAGGAAGTCGCAATGCTGGATGAATTCCCAGGGGGGGCTACTCTATCTGAGACAAGTCAACAACAGGAGTCTGATGAGGAGTCAGAGGAGGATGGTGCCGGGGCGGATGAGCAGGAGCAAGAAGAGCATGCTTTAAACCTTTCTGGGATCCCTGTTGTGCGAGGATGGGGAGAGGAGAATGAAGAGGACGACATTATCCTGGATGATGAGCAGGAGCCAGGCCACCACACCGCTTCCACTTTAGTGCAAATGGGGGCCTTCATGCTCCAGTGTTTTAATAGGGACCCCCGTATAAAAAGCATGAGGGTCAAGGACCAGTACTGGGTGGCAACGTACTTAGACCCCCGGTACAAACACAAAATGGCGGAAATGTTACCGCCGTCGCAGAGGGCTGTCAGAATGCAGCACTTCCAGGCCTTGCTTCGAGAAATGCTGCATTCTGCTTTTGCGTGCGCTGGCAGAGGAGCAATTCCCACTCCCAGAGAAGGATTTGCGGGTACCAATCCAACAGCGCCTGCAAGAAGAGGCCGGTTTGAAGATGTGTTGGTGACTTCGGATATGAGGTCATTCTTTCAGCCGACCCATCGACAGGTGTCATCCGGATCCAGCATCAGGGAACGCCTAGACCGTCAGGTGTCCGACTACATTGGGTTAACGGCCGATGTGGACGCTCTGAGGAGTGATGAACCCCTAGACTACTGGGTGGGCAGGCTTGACCTCTGGCCAGAGCTTGCCCAATTTGCAATCGAACTGTTGGCTTGCCCCTCATCCAGTGTCCTGTCCGAAAGGACGTTCAGCGCAGCAGGGGGGATTGTGACCGATAAGCGTACTCGCCTAGCTCACCACAGTGTTAACTACCTCACATTTCTAAAAATGAATGAGGCATGGATCTCGGAGGAATTCAACACATGTGATCAGTAGACCATGTATATGTCTATAAACAATTTTTGGAATCAAGCACACAGACCTTCTTAATTCATTTGGCTCACTTCCCTGACCCAAAAAAGCACACCGTACTATATGCCCCTACCCTCCTCTTTGAAGAGGTTGAGCGGTGTCATATTTCTACTGGGGCTGCTTATTATGAGGGGTTCCCACCATCCCTGTGCTGTGCTGACTTCCTCCTGGGTGTTCTTATTATGAGGGGCTCCCACCATCCCTGTGCTGTGCTGACTTCCTCCTGGGGGTTCTTATTATGAGGGGATCACACCATCCCTGTGCTGTGCTGACTTCCTCCTGGGGCTGCTTACGGTGCTGCTGTCAGCGCTGTATGTCACGGAGCTGCTGTCAGCGCTGTATGTCACGGAGCTGCTGTCAGCGCTGTATGTCACGGAGCTGCTGTCAGCGCTGTATGTCACGGAGCTGCTGTCAGCGCTGTATGTCACGGAGCTGCTGTCAGCGCTGTATGTCACGGAGCTGCTGTCAGCGCTGTATGTCACGGAGCTGCTGTCAGCGCTGTATGTCACGGTGCTGCTGTCAGCGCTGTATGTCACGGAGCTGCTGTCAGCGCTGTATGTCACGGAGCTGCTGTCAGTGCTGTATGTCACGGAGCTGCTGTCAGCGCTGTATGTCACGGAGCTGCTGTCAGCGCTGTATGTCACGGAGCTGCTGTCAGCGCTGTATGTCACGGTGCTGCTGTCAGCGCTGTATGTCACGGAGCTGCTGTCAGCGCTGTATGTCACGGAGCTGCTGTCAGTGCTGTATGTCACGGAGCTGCTGTCAGCGCTGTATGTCACGGAGCTGCTGTCAGCGCTGTATGTCACGGAGCTGCTGTCAGCGCTGTATGTCACGGTGCTGCTGTCAGCGCTGTATGTCACGGAGCTGCTGTCAGCGCTGTATGTCACGGAGCTGCTGTCAGCGCTGTATGTCACGGAGCTGCTGTCAGCGCTGTATGTCACGGAGCTGCTGTCAGCGCTGTATGTCACGGAGCTGCTGTCAGCGCTGTATGTCACGGTGCTGATGTCAGTGCTCTGTATTACGGTGCTGCTGTCAGTGCTCTGTATCTCCTGCACCCTCTTGTTTGCCTACCCTGGTCCCTGACCTTCCCTCTCCTCCATTGCCTTCATTAGCTCCATAGTCCTGAATTGTCAGAACAATTTCCCAAATAAAAAAAAAATGCTTGTAGTTATCGATCCCAAATTCACCTCATACATGTATTATGCTATTGTCCAGGTGGTGGGACTACGTGCTACCCCCTAATAATTACCCCGTGGCCGCAAATTCGACCTAAAGGTTTGCGAAATTCGCCTCCCATTGAAGTCAATGGAGCCCGCGGCGAACGGTCGTTTTCGCGAACGTTTGTGCCCGTTCGCGTTTCGCGTTCGCGAAACGTCCCGTCGGAAGTTCGTCCATCACTAACTACAGCTACATCCGGATGGTGTGAGATGTGTGAATAGGGATGGGCAAATGTTTCGTCCTGAGCATAAGTTCGGGCGGAACTTTGGTTGTTTGGATGTTCTAGCGAACACCGAACAATATGCGGTGTTCGGGGCAAAATTCAAAAGCCGCCATTAAAGTCTATGGGACATTAACATGATAAATGAAAAGTGTTAATTTTAAAGGCTTATATGTAAGTTATTGTCATAAAAAGTGTTTGGGGACCTGGGTCCTGCCCCAGGGAACATGTATAATTTTATTTTTTTTAAACGGACATTTTTTCGGGAGCAGTGATTTTAACGTTTATGTAAACGGGTGTCCCCGTCCCTTCTGACACCCCGGGAGAGCCATGGGGAAGTCCCCGTGTGTCAGAGGGGGGCAGGGTCACCCAGGTACATCACCGTGTGGCCCTGCCCTCAGTTATAAAAGAACTGTCACCTGCGAGGACTCATCATTACAGTGAGTGCCTCCCATGGAGGCGGATTGGTGGTAGCGTGCGTTTTTTTTTTTTTCGGTCCATCGGCAGAGCGAGAGAAGAAGATGAATGGACTTCGTGGGACATTTTTATTTATTTTTTTTTTTAATAAAGGACTTGTCCCAAAATGTGTCTTTTTTTGTGAAATGGTATGGGTACAATGAATGAATGAATGAAATACATGTATAGCGCACAATGCGAACTGAATCGCCTCTAGGATAAGAAACAATGTACCTGTTACCATTTTCAAAAGGGGGGCTGGGATCTGGAGGTCCTCTTGTTAAAGAAAGGTCTGGTATGGATTTTGAGGGGGGCCCATATGCCATTTAAAAAAAGAAAATTGGCGTAGGGTTCCCTTTAATACCCATACCAGACCTGAAGGGCCTGTTATAGAATTTGGGGGGACCCCCAAGCAATTAAAAAAAAATTGGTTTGGGTTCCCCTTAATATCCATACCAGACCCAAAGGGCCTGGTAATGGACTGGGGGATCCCATGCCATTTTTCTCAATGACTTTTATATGTATTGCCAAAACCCAACAATTCACTATAGCCGCTATTGCTTTTAAATTACTTTTTTTCCTTTAGAAATGTTATTTTCTGCAGGGACTGTTCCAAACACAGGAAAAATGTGCCACTTTACAGGCATACTATAGACACCCCCAGGTACAAAAATTTAAAGTAATATTTCACTTATTGTTTAACTTTAAGCATTATTAAAATCACTGCTCCCGAAAAAAACAGACGTCTTTAAAACGTTTTCTTTCATTGATACATGTCCCCTGGGGCAGGACCTGGGTCCCCAAACACTTTTTATCACAATTACTTGCATATTAACTCATAGCAGGAGCAAAATGAGAAGAGCTGAGGAAGAAGAAGATGAAGAAGAAGAAGATGGAGAAGAAGAAGTTGGAGAAACAAGAAGAACACGGAAGGAAGACCAGAAGAAAGAAAATGAAAGAAGAAGAATTTAATAAAGGACTTGTCAAAAACTGTCTCTTGTCTTCCCCCCCCCCCCCCCCTCTTTTCCTGTGGCCTGCCAGGTTGCGTGCTCAGATAAGGGTCTGGTATGGATTTTTGGGGGGGCCCCACATCAATTTTTTTTAATTTTGGTGCAGGGTTCCCCTTAAAATCCATACCAGACCTGAAAGGTGGCAAACAGTATGTTACTTTTTTTTATGTTAAACTTATGCATTGTTTTTGTTAAATGCATACATATTAAGTAATGTGTAAGTGTATTATAAGAAATTATTTCACAATCATTCAAATGGTGAGCCAATATTGATTAATCAAGGGAGTTATCTGCTTATCATACATGCAGTAAGGTCTAGCACCACTAGGTCAGGAATAATGTATCCCAAGCTTTAATTATGTTTCTGAGCTACGGGCACTGCGTGATATCGCTATTTTTGTTGTAGACCCATTGGATCCACCATAACATCTCTCATGATTTCATTGTACATTTGTAGCACCCATACAATGAATAACACTAAATAAAACGTTCCCTTTTGTATAAAAAAAAAAGAAAAAGGAAAAAGCTACTAAGTGGTTGCAGAGATTTTGAAACAATTGTTAGAAAATGTTGAAATGCAAAAACATTCTGATTTTTGTGCACACCTTAATGCAAGTAGAGCTTGATATTATTGCATTATTTGCAGTTATAGGTAAAGCATAGGCAACATAAGTCCCTTTGATTTTACGTGATATACACAAATCCACACAGACAAAAAAAGGGATATTTCATGTTGCTCCCCATATACAAACAGCTTTTATTTGTTTTATAAAGACAAACATTTTGTCCTGTGAATAACATTAGCCTTGATGTAAAATATTATGAATCCAGGAACTATTAATATTCATGACAAGTTAGAATAATTCATGGTTCTCTAAAGTAATGTCTGATGATATATTATAGTGAATGGTATCATTTACATTACCACTTAAGAAATATTGACAAAGATAAGTTCTCAAACAATGACTAAACCTTGTATTCAATGTTATGATTTCTTGGTTTTCAACTTCAAGCGGCTTTTCAATTAACTGTGTGGTATACAACATAATTATTCATTTATTATAGTCACTTTAGATATGCTAAAGATTAAAGAGTGAAACAAATCATTTAAGTGACATTGGTAAGTGATACATTACTATTATTCTGATTCCATGTCCTATCACTGCAATGAGATTTATAGCCGCCATTTCAATCTATAAGCTAAATTTTGCTTGGGTAGTGTTGCATACATTACAATTTAATTTTTCCACAAAACTGTTACAAGACTTGTGTCGATTTGGTTAGGAAGGCATGATACATTTTTTTTTTTTTTTTTTTGCCTTGGAAGCTAAATTTATAACATAAAATTTAAATAGAGATTTCTTTCTTAAAGCGGAGCTCCACCTTAAAAAAAAAAATATTAAAAGCCAGCAGTTACAAATACTGCAGCTGCTGACTTTTAATAAATGAACACTCACCTGTCCAGAGTGCCTGCGATGTTGGCAGTAGATGACCAGCAATCACATGTCTCTCGGCTGCCCCCACCGCCATCCTCTGTCAGGGAATCAGGAAGTGAAGCGTTGCGGCTTCACTGTCCGGTTTCCTACTGTGCATGCACGAGTCGCACTGCGTGTCTTCACTGGTTCCCGTTGTGTTCTGGAAACTGTGTTTTCCCCCCAAAAAAGGGGGGGGGGGGTTGGGGTTGGGCATCTGCAGATATTCTGCGGCTATCTATGCCCGGAAGTGGGTGCAGATACCTGTATTATACAGGTATCTGCACCCCCTCCCCCCAGAAAGGTGCCAATTGTGGCAACAGAGGGGGGGGAGGAATCCAATGAGCAGAAGTTCCACTTTAGGGTGGAGCTCCAATTTAAAGTGAGCCTGTGTCCAGATCATACACACTAAAACATTTACATTCTTGAAGCATCTGCAGATATTCTGCGGCTATCTATGCCCGGAAGTGGGTGCAGATACCTGTATTATACAGGTATCTGCACCCCCTTCCCCCTGAAAGGTGCCCCCTAAAGGGGGCCAATTGGGGCACCGGAGGGGGGGATCCAATGAGCAGAAGTTCCACTTTAGGGTGGAGCTCCACTTTAAAGTGAGCCTGTGTCCAGATCATACACACTAAAACATTTACATTCTTGAAACAAGCAGTAAAAGCACATTCAAACAAGTCCTTATTCATCTCTATATCCATAAGCACTGAGAAGAAGTTCATTTTCAAAGTTTACAATAGAGGCCTTAAAATCTTAAAGTAATATTAAAGTCTTGTTTTTTTATTTAAAAAATAACAAACTTGTTATACTCACCTGCTCTGTGTTATGGTTTTGCATAGAGCAGCCCAGATACTTCACGTTGGCACTCCTGGCCCCTCCCTCCTGCTGAGTGCCCCCACAGCAAGCAGCTTGCTATGTGGGCACCCGAGCTGAGCTGCTGCTCTGTGTGTCCATTGAGACATGGAGCTGTGGCTTGGCCCTACCCCCTCTGTCTCCTGATTGGCTCACTGGTGTGATTGACAGCAGCAGGAGGCAATGGCTCCCGCTGCTGCCAAAAGCCAATCTGGAGTGTGAGTCCCCAGTGAGGCAAGGCTCTCCTTGACATTGCTGGATCGAGAGGGGGCTCAGGAAAGAATTAGGGAGGCGGGGGGGGGGGGGCTGCTGCACACAGAAGGCTTTTTATTTTCATGTATAGAATGTATAAAGGTAAAAAACTTTGTGCCTTTACAATGACTTTAACCCTTAACTCTCTCCCTATTACTTTCTGCTGCACTAAACAATCTTGGCACCCTGCCAACCTAGCAATGTAAACAACCAGCACGTGTTTCTAAGGCTCTTTTCACTTGGGGAAGACTCTGTTTAGATCAGCAGGGAATCTGTCCACTGATCCCCTGCTGATCAGGGCAGAGTGAGCAGATAACAGGTCCATGCCCACTCAGTTTATGAAGAGTGGATACAGACAGACCCTGCTCTGCTCTATGGGTGGCTTGGAGTAAACATTTCTGCTGTCTGTTTACACCCAACTGCTCTCTGATATGATTCGCCTAGACGGAGGGGGTGCATCCTTTTTTTTTTATTGCAGACCAGATCAGATTATAGGTAGGAGGGTGTACAAAAACACAAGTCCGTTTACACCCACTGGTCCATATGGGTGAATGGAGGGTCCGAACAGGTCCATCTGAAAAACTGATAACTCTTCAGACCCTTTGTGTGATAGGGTCCTAAACTGTAAGGACATTGTCACATGGGCCACTAGGGGGCAACTAAAACAAATTGTTGAGTTTTACTGCCTCCTGAATGCCCACTTACCTAGACATGCAGCCGCTCAGGGCCATACCCATGCCACAGCCCCAGAAAAAAATTAAACCCCCTGTCACAATCATTGGCCAGTACAGAAGACTTTTGCCGTGTAGGGGTTTGACATTCAGAGTTAAAACCGGTGGTGGGGAGGTGACATCTTGCTTCCCAGCTGCGTATCAACAGACCTCTAAAATCCACTGCAAGCAGGGGCTGCTGCTTGTCTGAACAAGGCCTAAGAAACTGACTAAAACTTCTCTATAGCATCTTTGCTATGATCTTTGAGGATCTTTAAGAGATCCTAATTTTACATATAGGTAGCTAGAGCTCTTTGTTATGTGTTATAGGCAATATGGGCTTCTGGTGTGTCTCTGTACCTTTAAGGAGAAATGGGCTAAGCCCAGGCATAACTGTTTGTTCATTGCTATAAATGTTTAAAGTTGGGAGCTCTGTAGACTAGAGTTGGGGACCAGACTTTATACAGGTGCCTTGGGGAGGCAGCACAGATTCCCATATATTTACTATTGTGTGCAACTAAAACCTCTGCTTTTAATGTTGTTAAAACAGTGTATATTACTGGGTAGCTGGTAAATGTTGTGCGAAAGTTTTTGTGTATCATTGTTCTGTTAACTGCTCTTTCCATGTGCACGTTACTTTAAAAGGCTAGTAATACATTTGTCAGATCACATTTTAATTTTTTTGCCAGAAAAGAATACAGACAGTAAATATTACAGTGCTCCCTTATATTGATGGTCAGTTGAGAAGTGCTCACTTACCTTTGTATGCAATGAAGAAATGCACCTTTATACTTATATTTAATATAGTGCCTCCTTACTTTGGGAAAATGCCTCTCTTATAGACAGCTAAAAAAAAAAAGATTATTCTTGCCAGTGGTTAGTTATCTAAGAGATGAGAGGAGACACTCCACGGGTCCCAGGCTGCTTGTTCTGCCTAGTCATATTGTGCAGGAATCATCAGACATGAGATCAATCCACCACTTTCGACAGTATAAAGAACCCCTTAGAAACAGCTAAAGAACTCTTGGGATTTAAAAAAAAACCCAGTTTGAGATAGACTGCTGAAGAGCAAAACTGAGCACTGACTAGCTTTGTAAATTGATTTGCTTATGCCATAGGCATTTACCAGAATGCTAACCCTCTTGTATTGAATTGTATTGCAGTAGTGATGTCTACCTTTATTTTATAAAGCACTGTGCACACTGCTGGAACTAAATCTTGTAATAATTATTTCTTTAAGATGCATCTTCCACAACTATCCCACGTATGCTTATCATCTTTATCTTTAGAAGCAAAGGAGTGTTAGAACTCAATCTGCATACTTTTCTGGCTTATACGTCTTTATTTTATTTAATTTTTAAGACATTTGTACCTAATAAGTAAATAAAATGTTTAGTCCATTAAATGGATAATAGGATATATTGCACAACTTGGTCAAATTCGAAATTATTATTGATGTATCAGAAAGCTTGAAGTGATTACAACCTTTTGCTTAGTTGCATGTACTCGTGTTTCCTTTGCACCCCAGCCACAGTTCATCTCCTGGGAATGGAATAAGACAACACTGTTTGAGCTCTGAGCCCCTGAGGAATATCCTTATATTGAATTGTATTGTAGCTGTACTGTCTCACTTTATTTTATAAAGTGCTGTGCACACTGCTGGCACCAAATCCTGTATAATGTAACAATATTTTCTTTAAGTTGTAACCTCCACAACTCTCCCACTAAGCCCTTGTACACACAGTCGGGCATTCTGACAACCAAATCCGTTGGATTTTGTCTGACGGATTTTGTCCGAAACTGTTGCATACACACGGTCGGACAAAGTTGTCGGAAAATCCGATTGTACATAACGTGATGACGTTATTTCGTTACGACAGGACTACGTTCTTTGGTCTAGGATATTTGTTCTGAGCATGCGTGGCACTTTGTCCGTCGGAGTAGGCTACACATGATCAGAGTATGTCCGATCGGAGCATTTTGACGGAAAATTTTACCGGCAAGTTGGAAAAGTTGGTCCGTCGGATACTCCGAGGGAAACAGTCCGATGCAGACCACACACAGTCGGAATATCCGACAAAACGGTCCGATAGGACACATTCCGTCGGAATCTCCGACCGTGTGTACAAGGGCTTACAGTGCCTTGCAAAAGTATTCGCCTCCCTTGGCATTTTTCATGTTTTGTTGCCTCACAACCTGGAATTCACATGGATTGTTTGAGAATTTGCATAATTTAATTTACAGAACATGCCCACAACTTTTAAGATTTTATTTTTTTTGTGAAGCAAACAATAAATGCTTTGGATGAGTCTCTATGAGCTTGCCACATCTTACCACTGGGATTTTTGCCCATTCCTCCTTGCAAAACTGCTCCAGCTCCTTCAAATTGGATGGTTTGCGCTTGTGAACAGCAATCTTTACGTCTGACCACAGATTTTCTATTGGATTGAGGTCTGGGCTTTGACTAGGTCATTCCAACACATTTAAATGTTCCCCCTTAAAGCACTTAAGTGTTGCTTTAGCAGTGTGTTTGGGGTCATTGTCCTGCTGGAAGATGAACCTCTTTCCTAGCCTCAAATCACACACAGAGTGGTACAGGTTTTGCTCAAGAATATCCCTGTATTTAGCGCCATCCATTTTCCCTCAACTCTGACCAGTTTCCCAGTCCCGACTGCTGAAAAACGTCCCACAGCATGATGCCGCCACCACCGTGTTTCACTGTGGGGGTGGTGTTCTTAGGGTGATGTGATGTGTTGAGTTTGTGGCAGACATAACGTTTTCTTTGAGGGACAAAAAGTTCAATTTTAGTCTCATCAGACCAGAACACCTTTGGGAGTCTCCCACGTGCAAACACAAAACGTGCCATTTTGTTTTTTTGCTGGCCACTCTGCCATAAAGCCCAACTCTATTGTGTTTACGGGTTATTGTTGTCCTATGTACAGATACTCCAGTCTCTGCCGTGGAACTCTGCAGCTCCTCCAGAGTTACCTTAGGTCTCTGTGCTGCCTCTCTGATTAATGCCCTCCTTGCCCGGTCCATGTGTTTTGGTGTGCAGCCATCTCTTGGCAGGTTTGCTGTTGTGTCATGTTCTTTCCATTTGGTTATGATAGATTTGATGATGCTCCTAGGGATCATCAAAGATTTGAATATGTTTTTTATAACCTAACCCTGACTTGTACTTCTCAACAACATTGTCCCTTGGATAAAGAGTTCCTTGGTCTTCATGCCAGTTTGGTGTGTATTGCCTCTTGCTTAGATCGCACACAGGTGGACATCATTTCACTAATTATGTGACTATTGAAGGTAATTGGTTGCACCAGAGCTTTATAACAATGGGAGTGAATACATATGCACATGTCAATTATCATTTTTTTGTTTCTGAAACAAAGTTTTATGTATATATTTTCTAATTTTACTTCACCAACTTAGACTATTGTGTTCTGATCCATCACATATAGTTCAGATAAAAAAAAAAAAAAACATCGAACTAAAGGCTGTAATGTAAAAAAAATAGGTAAAAAGCCAAGGGGTGAATACTTTTACAAGGCACTATATGCATATCTTTGGAAGCAGAGAAGTGTCAAGACTCAATCTGCATACTTGTCCAAAGTCAGAGACTCCCTATTAATTATAAGTATGATAAAAACTGAAGCACAAATCTTTAATACATGTCAGTAGGGATGGGCTTTATGTTAGGGTCGAATATGAGTTCAACTCGAACATTGTCTGTTCACCCGTTCGCCGAATAGTAAATAATTTGGGGTATTTGCCCGAAAGCCGCGGAACACCCTTTAAAAGTCTATGGGAGAAATCAAAAGTGCTAGTTTTAAAGGTTAATATGGAAGTTATTGTCATAAAAAGTGTTTGGGGACCTGGGTCCTGCCTCGGGGGTGTCTGGGGGGGCGCATGTTTCCCGTGTTTAGAGCAGCCTGACAGCAAAATTACATTTCTAAAGAAAAAAAGTCATTTAAAACTACTCGCGGCTATAATGAATACATAAAAGTTCATTGATAAAAACGACATGGGATTCCCCCACAGGGGCATTTAAAAAAAATGCGTGGGTGTCCCCCCAAATTCCATACCAGGCCCTTCAGGTCTGGTATGAGTATTAAGGGGAACGCCCCTCAAAATCCATAGTAGACCCTTCAGGCCTGGTATAGATTTTAAGGGGAACCCTGCGCCAACATTTTTTAAAAAAGGGCGTGCATACCTGACCCTTATCCGAGCACACAACCTGGCAGGCCACAGGAAAAGAGGGGGGGCAAGAGAGCACCCTCCCTCCTGAACCGTACCAGGCCACATGCCCTCAACATTGGGAGGGTGCTTTGGCGTAGCCAAAGGGTAACCCCTCTGACAACGCGGGGAAAGCCACAGGGAAGTCCCCGTGTATCAGAGGATAAAAAACAACACAAGATACTAGCGCTTTAAAAGATACTGGTGTGTCCTTTTCAGTTCAGTCTGTATTGTTCATTAAAATAAATTCAAAACTGTTTTTATCAAAGCAGGATTTTTTTTTTTTTTAAAGTTATCTGAGAAAACAGTACTTGGAATTTGCTGAAAATCCAGAAAGGTTGCTAGCTGTCCTTAGAGGATAGGGGATGTATGTGCACAATCACCTGCGGAAGCTGCTTCCTTAGAGTGAAGTCATCTCATGAATAGGATACCAATAAAAGAATATATAGAATATATATTTGGCGCTCTTCTATATATTATTTTACCCGTGTATCAGAGGGGGCGGGGTCACCGGGTGGCCTCTTTCTCCATTATATAAGAGCTGTCATCTGAACAGAAGCGTCACACAGTGGGAGACACCCATTGAGGCGGATCTTCCGGAAGACAAAGCAGAGAAGAAGAATCTGGAGGAAGATGCTGGAGAAGACTGGAGGAAGAAGCAGAGGAAGATAGAGGAAGAAGCAGGGGAAGAACAAGATGGAGGAAGAAGAAGAACACAGAGGGCGGATGTTCGGCCTATCCCTACATGTCAGCAATGGCCATTCTTGTATTCCCATTCTGATAGGTTCCTTGCTTGCCCACGGAGGGTATAGAGGCGTAGCTTGAAGTTTATGGGCCCTGATGCAAAATTTGACCTGGGCCTCCCTACTACTTCCAACGTGCGTGCAGATACAACCCCCGCACACCAAGATACTCAAAGTGGCTTAAGAGTTTTGAGTTCTCAGAGTTCCTCTTTACATCAGAGGACAGGGACTACCACTGGAGAATCAGAGGACAGGGATCACCGCTATAGAATCAGAGGACAGGGATCGCTTATGGAGAATCCGAGGACAGGGACACCTGGTAGGTCACTTGGCAAAGCTCCTTTCCCATCCCAGCACTGTATACAGCCCCCCCCCACACACACACACACACTACACAGGGCTGAAATCACATTCCTTTACACACTGTCTGTCAGTCTTCACAGGGTGTATCTGGCTTTTATGTTGCCCTTCTGACCTGTGAAATTCTCTGGTCGAAACAGCAGTGTAGTTGCAGTAGGCAGATACACCCTGTGCAGATCATGGCTACCTGGCTATGTTGTAAAGGAATGTGATTTCAGCCCTGTGGAGGAGGAACTGTATAGAGTGCTGTAATGGAAAAGGAGCTCAGCAGCTGGGCATAGCATGCAGGGTAGAGGGGGTGGTCAGGGGGCTTTGGGGGAGGGGCAACTTAGATCTGAGAGGGCAAAGCCATATGACACAAAATCTGGAGCCTGCAGCCCTTCAGGGTCCCCCTGAGGAGGTCTTAAGGGATTTGTTTTAGCAATTTCTGAAGGTTTCTCTGTCCGTGAGTTCTTGTTTTAAATGCCATTTGCTCGTATTAAATGCTATTTGTTCATTGTAGACTCGATAGAGTCCTTATACAGCATATGAGTACTATGCTATAATATTTTTTTTTTTGCAATAATATACTACACGAATCGGAGCACTTTTTTATTTTGCATGAACTTTTCCACTGACAATGTTTGGGAAGTTTGCCATGACTGAACACCTGAGCTGCAGAGTCTGCTGATAGGAGACACCTGGGAGATCGGGGAAATCTTTGATATCTGGACGTCTGTAGTAGGGATCTGTGATCCAATCTGCGCTGTTTGACCCCCCCTAAATAGGGGGGTCACTGGCGATCCAGTAAGCCTCCGTCTTATTAGTGTTTATTAGAGGTGACGGGTTGCATGTGGTCAAGCACAATGAATTCAATCAAGTCACATTATTTATTTGATGGTCTCTGTTACATCTATAGGCATTTATTTATAATTCACGGACCTTCACTTTTTTTTTTTTCACCAATTTTCAATTGTATACTTATATGTCACTATATTTTGTTTATTTATTGACACTAGTTTTGCACTTTTTTTGCACTTCAATTTGTGTGACTATTTAATCATTATTCATAGGATAAGCCCTAGACTTTTATTTTTCCTTTGCATTTTTTGTGCCCAGTATCTGGGTTATGGTGTTCAGCTACTGTTTGATGTTAATGTTTTACTGAGTAAAAAAAAAAGCAGTAGAAGCCAAAAGTAAAAACAAACTTCCAACACCTGATTTGCAAATAGCAGCTGCTGTTTTAAAGTATTACCAACACATTTGACTGCTTTAAATTGTTAACTCGATAACAGCAGAAGTGACAATATGTGAAGAACTCCTTATTAAAACATTTCCCTCTTGCAATCTATATTCACCAAGTAGGTCAGTGGTGTGAGGAGAAATGGGAGATTAATGGAAAAATCAATACCCTCTTCGGTATTCTCACTAAATAATCCTCATTTTCTGCTTGTAATACCAGTGTACAGGTATGAGCGGGATCTATATTGTTCTACAAAGCATGGAGCTCAAGTGCCACACTTTGTGTACCAATGAATATGAAAATTCCTCCGTAACGAGGCAGCATCCCATAATATCCCCAGCGTCCGCAAATCTGTATTTATTTCTCGCTCCTATTAAACACGAGGCAAAAATATATCTCCCATTTAGTTTCTAGTATTCAAATGCTGCTTTGCTGAATGCATCTGGCTGTTTAGCTAATGAGCCGTGGAAATAAGCAACTGTTTAAGTAAAATGCACTATGAAAAAGCTTTTACCAAACACTATTTTAATATTTTAAATAGATTTTCCATTGCAGGCTCTTTGTAGCTGAATTAGTTCTTTGATGTGTTCTGACAGAGCTGTTGTTAGAAATAGTCCATTAACTTTGTCTGTCATCTTATTTTGCTGGGTATCCACTATAACACCCTTATATTTCATAATTTGTATTGCTATCAGTGCTGATTTGTAAATGTGCAAATTATAATTAACAGCGGCCACCGTTTCTATTAAATATTAAATCATTCTTGCAGCTAATACTTTCCACAGCAGATGGAGCCCTGCCGTATGCAAATACGGGCCTCTTAAGTAGTCTGCAAAATTTTTAGCTTATAAAATATCTTTTTTTTTTCTCAGTGCTTTCTGTTTTCTGTAACACTTAAGCTATTATTTATGCACTACAGACCCTTATTTCCTCTGTAAGCATTTCATAGACTGTTGCGTTTTAACACTCTAGTTTTTGTTTTAGCTCATTATAGAGCCTTAATCACATACCATGATTTCAAATCTAAATGCCTAATATTTATACGGCTCCAGTGTTTCAGTGATATGGGGCATTTTGTCATATTTCTATACGTTGTATGGAAATTGCCTGCCTTAACAGCACAAAGGATTGTTTAATTTGAAATACAGTATATTTTTTACGGTTTTAAATGCGAAAGGGGGAGAAAAAAGTCACTTTCCCTGTTGTGTGATGAATATTCCATTACGTGTTATCAAGTAGCGCAGAAAAAAAAAGAAATGGTAAAAATATTAGAAAAATAAAATATATGAACGCATAGAGAGCCGAGCAAATGCTTAGAAGTCATTAATCAGACAGCTACAAAATAGAAAGAAATAGCTATAGAAAAATGTAATTCCCAGACTTTATTTTTTTTTAATAACTTAAAACCTATTTGCTATATATACTCTGTTCTTTGACTTTCCGGTAGATTTTAGTTTTCAAAGCATTTTCTATCAATCTGATTAGTTTAGATTGAAACCCACATTGTTTTATTAGATGCACAGCAATAATGTGCAACTGAAATAATACAAAGGGTTGAATGGTGTAGGAAAGAAGGTCATGCTACTGACAGCTGGGGCCAGGCCTGTATTCCTGTGGTTTCATTGCTTAGGCTGTTCTAAAATTGCCTTATTCTAATACATGCATCATTATCGTAATTCCTGAATACATCAGTGTTTCTCTTAGTAGGCTGCCTTTTTTCTTTTTGAACAGTCAGTTGCCTGAATACCTATGTAGTGCAAACACATATGGACAAAATCAAATGGGTTTAAAGTGTAGCTAAACCCTCTGGGCAACAATGAAATACCTGTATTCCTCCCTCCCCAGACAGAAAAAAAAAGTTAAATGCATTTAGTCCTGGAAGGTTTAAAGTAGAGTAAAACATACCTTATTCTTAGCTCCTGTTACAGCCAGCTTTCTTTTCTGCTCCCAGAAATATGGACAGGTCCACCAACTCACATAAAAGGCAGGGCCATCTTTTGACAGAGAAGAGGCAGCCACATGGGATAATGTGTCAGGAACAGTGCCACCAAAGCACCTGCTGGTGGCAATATAGTTCATAAGCTGGAATGGTGCAACACTTGATGTCCAACAGCAGGTGTCTTCCAGTGGTCAGATATGGTTAGTTATTTAACCACCACCTAGAGTAGGCTGCTGGGAGACGAATTAGTCTCAACCTGCTGTATGCTCCTTGCCTCAGTATTGTGCCCCTGAGTCCCTTCTTGTCTGACTTGCATCTCTCCCCTGAGTTTTTGTTTATGGTTAGTTGGCTTGAAGTTATTTGAATAGAAATGAATGTGGTACTCACTCAATGAATCATCATAATATACAGTGGTGTGAAAAAGTGTTTGCCCCCTTCCTCATTTCCTGTTCCTTTGCATGTTTGTCACACTTAAGTGTTTCGGAACATCAAACCAATTTAAACAATAGTCAAGGACAACACAGGTAAACACAAAATGCAATTTGTAAATGAAGGTGTTTATTATTAAAGGTGAAAAAAAATCCAAACCATCATGGCCCTGTGTGAAAAAGTGATTGCCCCCTAAACCTAATAACTGGTTGGGCCACCCTTAGCAGCAACAACTGCAACCAAGCGTTTGCGATAACGTGCAATGAGGCTTTTACAGCGTCCTGGAGGAATTTTGGCCCACTCATCTTTGCAGAATTGTCCTAATTCAGTTACATTAGAGGGTTTTCGAGCATGAACGGCCTTTTTAAGGTCATACCACAACATCTCAATAGGATTCAGGTCAGGACTTTGGCTAGGCCACTCCAAAGTCTTCATTTTGTTTTTCTTCAGCCATTCGGTGGTGGACTTGCTGGTGTGTTTAGGATCATTGTCCTGCTGCAGAACCCAAGTTCGTTTCAGCTTGAGTACACGAACAGATGGTCGGACATTCTCCTTCAGGATCTCTTGGTAGACAGCAGAATTCATAGTTCCTTTTATCACGGCAAGTCTTCCAGGTCCTGAAGCAGCAAAACAGCCCCAGACCATCACACTACCACCACCATATTTTATGGTTGGTATAATGTTCTTTTTATGAAATGCAGTGTTCCTTCTACGCCCGATATACTTGGACACACACCTTCCAAAGAGTTCCACTTTTGTCTCATCGGTCCACAGAATGTTGTCCCAAAAGTCTTGGGGATCATCAAGATGTGTTGTGGAGAAATTGAGACGAGTTTTGATGTTCTTTTTGCTCAGCAGTGGTTTTCTCCTTGGAACTCTTCCATGCAGGCCATTTTTGCCCAGTCTTTTCCTGATGGTGGAGGCATGAACGCTGACCTTAACTGAGGCAAGTGAGGCCTGCAGTTCCTTGGACGTTGTTGTGGGGTCTTTTGTGACCTCTTGGATGAGTCGTCGCTGCGCTCTTGGGGTAATTTTGGGCGGCCGGCCACTCCTGGGAAGGTTCACTACTGTTCCATGTCTTCGCCATTTGTGGATAATGGCTCTCACTGTGGTTCGCTGGATTCCCAAAGCTTTGGAAATGGCTTTATAACCCTTTCCAGACTGATAGATCTCAATTACTTTCTTTCTCAATTGTTCCTGAATTTCTTTGGGTCTCGGCATGATGTGTAGCTTTTAAGGATCTTCTGGTGGACCTTACTGTGTCAAGCAGCTCCTATTTAAGTGATGCCTTGATTGTGAACAGGTGTGGCAATAATCAGGCCTGGGTGTGGCTAGAGAAATTGAACTCAGGTGTGGACAACCACAGTTATAGTATGTTTTAACAAGGGGGGCAATCACTTTTTCACACAGGGCCATGATGGTTTGGATTTTTCTTCACCTTTAATAATAAACACCTTCATTTACAAATTGCATTTTGTGTTTACTTGTGTTGTCCTTGACTATTGTTTAAATTGGTTTGATGTTCCGAAACACTTAAGTGTGACAAACATGCAAAGGAACAGGAAATAAGGAAGGGGGCAAACACTTTTTCACACCACTGTAATAATCTTAAACTAATTATGTGCATAACACAAAAATGACAGTGCATCAGATACGTACTTAAAAAGGCACCATAAGGTGCCACAGTATTGAAAGTGACAATGCGTCCATGTCCATAAAGTGCTAAAATCTTCAAAGCGATAGTGCAATATGAAAATAGGGAAAGTTCATAAATAAAGTGCTTGTGTGAAGAAAAATAGAATCCAATGAATCCAGATCAACAACAAGGTTTTCACCATCCGTAGTGCGCTTGTGGTTTAACCCAGCCGCTCACCTCAGGTAAAGACTCCTACAAGTCTAGTCGACCTTGTTACACTGTAAGTGTCTCCAAGATCCAGACAACAGACTCCTATTCCTGGGGCCTCCAGTCAGATAGGACACACTTTCCATGAATAACGCCAATGTCTCTAAGCAGGTCCCTCCATATAATGTTCACATGCAACATAAAGGAAACTCCATAGTGTAGTGGTCCAAAAAAATGTTTAATAAAAGAGCAGTAAACTTAAGCCCCATACACACTATCAGATTTTCTGCTGATTTTTTCCTTAAGATTTACCAAAACCATGTAGTGCAAGGGCCTGCCTGATTGAATACAAATTGAAACACCTAAGGTTTGACCTCATATTATATGGTTTTGGTAAATCTGAAGGAAAAATGCAGCAGAAAAACTGATAGGGTGTATGGGGCTTTACAGTTTAAATTCAGGACAAACAGCTTCACATATGGTACTTCCGGTCTCAGTCCCAACCGGAAGTGATGTCACCTGGCTCCTCCCAATGCGTTGCATCACTGATCACGTGACTTCATTACTTTGAAGATTTCAGCACTTTATGGACTTTCTTTGTTTAAGCACTTTATTTATCGCATTGCCACTTTCAATACTGTGGCACCTTATGGTGCGTGTTTAAGTATGTATCTGATACACTGTCATTTTTGTGTTTTGCACATAATTAGTTGAAGATTATTATATTATGATGATTCATTGAGTGAGCACCACATTCATTTCTATTCGAATTGTCACTATGTGGGAGCACTTATCCATGTTGGCAGCTACTCAGCTTTATTTACATTTATAGTCACTTGGTTTGCGCATTAGTATATTTAATTAATACTTGGCTTTAAGTTATGTATTTATTTCAATTTCACTTGTGTTTCCTTTTTTAGTTACTGGTTTTGTCATATTATATTTTGGCTGTTGCATGTTCTCTAATAAATTGTGTTGCCTTCACCTAAATTGCAGTGTCCACCTGTATGTTGCCCACTTATCTGGATCTACCAGATTATAGTTAACCACTTTTTAATTTCCAGAAAATATGTCAAAATACGACCAACAAAAACAAAGCATCTATGTGGGACTGATTGTATGGGGAAAAAGTTTGTACGAATAAAGAAAAATTTAAACATTCCTCTCATTTTAACCTCCCCTAGACTAAACACGTTTAACACTTGCTATTCAGGTTGGGAGAAGACATCGACTATTGATGTTTTATGACTGAGTTTAGACCACACTATCCTGTATTCCATTCAAGCTAGATGACAAGCCATCATTCTCCTCCGTCATAATCATTGCAGTAAAACTATGACATTCATATACACCATCATACCTTTGTACTGTTCACCTGGGTATGTCATTATTGTAAAGAAGCCAACAGTCATCTGGGTCCCTAAAAAGGTTTTCTTGTTGATCAGTGAGGCCATCCATTTCATTTCTTGGCCGACAAGAACTCACAGCTTGCAGGAAGGAGGGAGATGCACAGTAACAGTGATTTAATTTTTTGCTGTAGAAGACAAAATATTGAGCTTTTGGGATTCTCCAGAAGATAACTATGCTTGTAGGCATTAGGAAGTGTCTGCGGTCCAGCCTTGTGGGCAGTTTAACATCTTCTGAATGGTATGCTTATCATACTGTTTGGCAGAGCCATAAGCAAAGTCCTAGTTAATATACCTATAAATTGTTTTACCTACCAAAAACAAAATTAAATTGTCTACAATCAGTATTGTGATCATTGCTCGATAGCATAGCTAGATCTCTGGCTTTTCTTTCTTCCTCTACAGTTAAAGCAATAAAGCTTGGTCATTGAGCTTCCTTTGTTAGGTTGCATCTACACAAGAACAGACATCTGCTGGAGCACTTTACTCCTTCAGCAGCTGTCCATTCCTGGCGCGCTGTGGTATGTGATTCAGCACATCACACACAGCTACCCCTTTTTTTAAATTTGCAATACTTTATTTGAAGTGTACAAAAGTGCACTTCATTCACGTCACTGTACATCTGTGCTGTTGTACTGTGCCATGAGATTCTGTACAGTGCGCTGCATTGAAATGCAGAATGACTGCATTCTTTGATAGCATGCTGCAGTGCAGCTTCGGTCTGCTTTGCAGTGTGAACTAGACATACCAGAATCTATTGTTTTCTGTGTGTCCTTGCGGTGACAGGCAGTTTACAGTGCACTAAAACGCCTGTCACTGCGCTATTTGTAAATTAGCTCTTAGACTGATAGGGTTGTGTTATGTAGAAGAACCTGTTTGACTTAGTGTTTTCTAGTTGTAAGGAGGAGTATATGAAGTTATTGCAAAGACAACTTAAAGTACTGTTAAAAACACATTCAAGGATTTAATGAATCTGCCAGCAGCCAAGATGTGGCATAGCTGTCTGCAGGAAATATGTGGTTAACCATGTATAATTTAAAGTGTTATTAAATGTAGATTTTTTTTTATTACAAATAACAAACTTGTTATACTTACCTGCTCTATGCAGTGGTTTTGCACAGAGCAGTCCCAATCCTCCTCTTCTCTGGTTCCCGGTCGGCCAAGTGCCCCCAGAGCAAACAGCTTGCTGTGGGGGCACCCAAGCAGGTTCACCCCTGAATCACTGCTCTGCGTGTCCATTCAGACACAGAACCGTGGCTCTGCCCCACCCCCTCTCTCTTCTCATTGGTACACTGGCTGTGATTTATAGCAGCAGGAGCCAATGGCTCTCCCTGCTGTCTCTCACTGCTGTCTCAGCCAATGAGGAGGGAGAGTTCCTGAAGAACTGAGCCTCTCGTGCACATCGATGGATCAAAATGGGGCTCAGGTAAGTATTCGGGGGGTGCTGCACACAGAATGTTTGTTTTTCTACCTCAAGCCTTTACAACCACTTTAACCGCTTGCCTCCAGTGCATGATGATATACGTTGGCACAATGGCACGGCTGCGTAAATGGGCATACCTGTACGCTGCATGAGGGTTCCCACGGGTCCCGTGGACTCAATTTCCTGCCAGTGGCCCGTGACCGTGACATGGAGAGGCAGAACAGGGAGATGCCTATGTAAACAAGGCATTTCCCTCTTCTGCCTAGCAACATGACAGGGATTTCCTGCTCCCTGTCATAGGGAGCAGGGATCTCTGTCATGTTCTAGTGATCCCATCCCCCCTACAGTTAGAACACATTGAGGAAACACATTTAACCCCTTGACCTCCCCCTAGTCTTTAACCCTTTTCCTGCCAGTGTCATTAACACAGTAATCAGTGCATTTTTATAGCACTAATCACGGTATAAATGTCACTGGTCCCAAAATAGTGTCAAAAGTGTCCGATCTGTCCACCAAAATGTTGCAGTAAAGATACAAATCGCAGATCATCACCATAAATCTATCCCCTATTTTGTAGATGCTATAACTTTTGCGCAAACCAATCAATAAACACTTATTGTGATTTTTTTTTTTTTTTTTTTTACCAAAAATATGTAGAAGAATACATATCAGCTTAAACTGAGGAAGAAATAGTTTTTTATATATATATATTTTTTTGGGATATGTATTATAGCAAAAAGTAAAAAATATTGCTTTTTTTTAAAAAAATGACGCTCTTTTTCTGTTTATAGCGCAAAAAATAAAAACCTTAGAGGTGATCAAATACCATCAAATGAAAGCTCTATTTGTGGGGAAAAAAATGACATTAATTTTGTTTGAGTGCAGCATCAGACAACCGCGTGATTCTCAGCAAAAGCGTCAAAGTGCCGTATCGCAAAAAATGCTCTGGACAGAAAGGGGGTAAATCCTTGCAGGGCTGAAGTGGTTAAGTACCGTTCACCTGTATTTACCCAAGAAATTTTTTATTTTTTTGCTACAACAACACACTCTTTACTGTATCTCAACGCAGTTATAAATTACTAAAGAAAATATAATTGGCAAAGAGACATTGAATGTGCTTTAAAATTATATCAATATGATTGTTTCTAATGTATATGCCTTTAAATAAAGTTGTTTATTTTTTTTTTTTAATGGAAGCCTCAACACATTCTGAATAGAGTTGGCAAAAATGTCTTCCAGTACAAATTAAGATAATATAGGGACAAAAATTTTATAAATTGCAGCTTATTAGTCCTTAGATGTGGTGGCTGCATTATTTTTATTTTTCCAGGCTTTATTTCCATATGGTGATCCTGGCAGTAACACACGTGTCCTAAGGTGACAATGTTTACTCACTGTACTGTGTCTATGAAGGTGCAGAGCTGTCCTCTCTGGACAGAAATTATGAAAGGACTACCTTTGTCCTCATCTCCATGATATAAGGGGAAGGAACTCTGTAGTCCGCAGAACAGCTGGATACTTCAGGTCAGTGTTTCAATGTGTCAGCTTTTAACCAGAGCCTTTTGAGATTGAACATGCGCAGCACCGTGATGAGGCAGAGGGCAGGACAGTGAGGGGTGAAGAGGGGTTATGGGTGGTGTTAGGGTATGTGGCTGTGGGCAACCAGATTGTCAATACATCTAACGTTCCGTACTTAATATCCATAGAATTTTTTTTGACAGTAGCTTGGTTATTAGCCATACAAATGGCCAGAATTAAACAATAAGATTTCCCCTACAGTCAGATTTGCTACAAAGTTGGTGAAATGTGATCTTCAAGAAAGAGGCACTGAACTGTTCAGAAACTAAACGAAACTTATTCCTGAAATATAAAAAATGCAATATTTGATGTTTATATCAAACCAGAGAAAAATCCAGTGCTCAGTGGGAAACAGAAAAAGCTACACACTAGTCATCCGAATATACTGTAGTGCCAAATAAACTCAACTTATAAATAGGTGTGCTGTTCCTTTAAATTATAAGTGACCTCTACACTACTTCAATAGTCAAACAAATCAAACAAATTGTGAATATTCAGCAATATAATGAATCAAAAAAGCAAGAAATTAGTAAAGTATATATAAATGAAAAAAATGCCCATTTACATATTGTGCAACACAATATTGGTGCAAGTCTCCTTTAAATCTGTGATAATTGGACAATGTGGAGGTGATGTACTTGAAAACTAGACAATACACAGGTGTCCACTCTAGTAATAAAACCGCCTTTCACAATGAAGAGGATCTCTAGATTATAAGAGTTCACTAGCGCCTGGCTGTCATACAGCCTTGATATGCATAGGTTCTCCAGTATTCCAACAATTTCTCTCAAAGGCACATGAAACATAGGAGGAGCAAAAGAGAAAACTCTCTTGGTGTAATATGTAAAAAACGACTGAGTTTATTGAAAGAATAACACTCACATGGAAAAGCAAAGAGACAAGCTTGTAAGCGAACACTGCTCTATCGCTATTCTGCTAGAGGGCATGATGACATCAAAAACCAGATCTCACCCTACCCGTTCCATCACTGCATGGACATCGTCAGGGAAAGAAAGTTGGCTGGTGATGCCTCCAAGCCATACTCATAATGAAAAATGTTACCTATAGCAAACAATGTTGGCTTGAATCTATTCACCAAATGTAAGATCCCAATGTATCATACAAACCTTTGAGTGGAGATGGTGGCTTACTAGAGAATCTATACCTATCAAGGCTGTGTGACAGCTAGGTACTAGTGACCTCTTATAAGCTAAGGATTCTCTTCATCAGGAAAGGAGGCTTGATAACTAGAGTGGAAATCTGCGTATTGTCTGATTTTCCAGCACATCACCTTCACTGAATTAAAGTGGTCCTAGAGGCTGAAGGTTTTTACCTTCTCATGCATGAAGTTAAAAAGCCTTCAGTGTGCGCCCCCCCCCCCCCAATCCTTACCTGAGCCCCCTCCAATACAGCAATGTTCATAATAGCCTCAGCTGGTTAGGGAGTCTCCTTTCTTATTGGCTGAGATAGCAGTGGGTGCCGTTGGCTCCCACTGCTGTCAATCACAGCCAGTGAGTCAGTAAGCAGAGAGCAGGGGTGGGGCTGAGCCGTGGATCTGTGTCTTATGGAAGCATAGAGCAGTGGCTCGGAAACTAGCACACAGCGGTGGCCCCAGGGCAAGCTGATTTCTCTGGAGGTACTACTCAAGGGGGAGGTGCCAGCAGTGATGGGGAGGGACTCAAAAAAAAGAGGATCAGGGCTGCTGTGTGCAAAACCACTGCACATAACAGGTAAGCATGACATGTTTGTTATTTTAGAAAAACAAAAACAAAGCTTTAGTATTACTTTAATTAAGAGTTCATGTATTATGATTTAAAGGGGACTTGCACCAATATTTTGTTGTACAATATGTACATGGTCATTTTTTCCTATATATATTCTTTGCTATATTCTTGTTTTTTTATTTATTGCATTTCTGGACATTCACATTTGTTTGATATTGTGATTATGCATTCACTATTGAAGAAGTAATGTGGTGGCCTCTTATATAAAGGAACAGCGCACAAAAATACAAAAATTGTAACAAACATAATAAAGAAAACAAAAAATTATACATTTCTTTTATGTATGAATACTATGCAAACACAATGCATAAGAGCATAAGCTGCTAGCATAAGACAACATGAAAATTATTCTAAATTAAATAAAAACATAAAACTACATTTGTTGTAAATACTTGACTGCATAATTTTAAATGGAAAATGTGCTCACTTAATGCTACACAGTATTTTGCATAGCTAATATCACTATAATTAGTCATACTTCCTGTAATTTATTGGAAAAGATGCTCATACCCTCTAGTGTACAGCAATGATGGATGTTGGGAACACAACTTCAAAATTAGGAATCAAGAAAATTAGTAACAGTTGGAAAATTAGCATGTAAATCAATAATACCTGTCCCCTTAGCATTTTCCTTTCTCCCCTTCTGTATTTGCACAAAAGCATCATTTTCATATTTTTCATGGATCACTCAGCAACAAATATTTAAATGTTTTAATTTATTTCATAGTTTTGTTTTTTATTTTTATTTTTTTCTTCCTTTTTTTTTACAACCTCTGCCTGAAAGACCACACAGTATTACATTAATTTCTCTATCAGTTCCGTCAAGTCATTCTACATCGTGGTATATAAATTAACACTGTCACCTCTACTTCTCCACTCTCTGTTAAACATTATAAATCACCCTATCATATGGAATAAAATGATAATCTAAAAAGAACAAAAAAGGCAAAAATGAACACAAACAAATATTATTTTTTGCAAATAAATACACAAATAAATACGGCATATAAAGTCTGGATTAAGAATGAGAAATTAACATTTTATGAGTGTCTAATTAAAAGACATCACGTCTGATGACATATGATTCATTAACCTAAAAAAAAAAACAGTTGGTAAGTTATTATCACTTTTCTGCATAAACCAACATAATTTGTCATAAACTCCCTCATTTGCTGTTTCCTCACAAAGCAGATTATGCTTATTTTTCATTTGGACAGTGTAAAATCAAGCCAGGTGTTTGGCATCACCAGAGTGTTCAGGTGTAACTGTGCCAGTGATGGTACATTACTAGCAGCATGGATGAAGAATGAGGCATGGAGAATCTAGGGACTTGGGCGCCTGGAGGCCCTATGCTTTACAGTGGTCCTGCTGACAAGACAGGTGTTATACGAGACTGAAATGAGCAAACTTTTTGCTTCTTGTCAGCACTTTACTGAAAGTAAGTTAAACATTTTCTTTTCAAATCTTAAATACAGCCTTAATTAAGTTCAAATGGAATTGGAATGTAATTTTTAAAGGTTCTGAAAGCTGAACTGCAGGCAAATATTACAGATATCAATTAATTCAACGCTGTAATAATTAATAAGGATGAGCTTCAGGTTCTGGTCAACCAGTTTGAACTGAAAGTCATTTGTGTTTTGAGAAAGTTTTGAATGAATGCGTACTTTTGCGCCCAAAGCAACTAATTACAAACTTGTACTTCCTAGATTCTGAATTTGGTCAGGTGGCTTTAACCACTTGCCGGCCAGCGCACGACGATGTACGTCGACAGAATGGCACGGGCAGGCAAATGGGCGTACATGTACGTCCCTTTAAATTTGCCGCCCTGCCATCGGGAGCGCGCCGCCGTGAGTCCGGTCGCGGGACCCGCGGACTCGATCGCTGCGGGCATCCCTGCGATCGTCTCACGGAGCGGCCGAATGGAGAAGTGCCGTTGTAAACAACATTTCTCCATTCTGCCTAGCAACTAGTGAGGCTGATCTCTGCTCCATGTGATTGGAGCAGAGATCAGTGTTCACTAAATGAAAGCCCAACCCCCCCACAGTTAGTAACACACCCCTAGGAACACTTAACCCCTACACTGCCACCCACTGGTTAACCCCTTCACTGCCAGTGTCATTTACACAGGAATCACTGCATTTATATAGCAGTGATTACTGTATAAATGACAATGGTCCCAAAAATGTGTCAAAAATGTCCGATGGGTCCCCCACAATGTCACAGTCACAATAAAAATCACTGATCGCCGTCCATTACTAGTAAAAAAAAAAATAATAAAAAATTATTAATTAAAATGCTATAAAACTATCCCTATTTTGTAAACGCTATAACTTTTGCGCAAACCAATCAATAATCGCTTATTGCGATTTTTTTTTACCAAAAATATGTAGAAGAATACGTATCGGCCTAAACCGAGGGAAAAAAATGTTTTTTATATATTTTTGGGGGATATTTATTATAACAAAAAGTAAAAAATAATGCGTTTTTTTCAAAATTGTCGCTCTATTTTTGTTTATAGCGCAAAAAATAAAAACCGCAGGGGTGATCAAATACCACCAAAAGAAAGCTCTATTTGTGGGAAAAAAAGGACGTCAATTTTGTTTGGGAGCCACGTCGCACGGTGTTAAAGCGACGCAGTGCCGAATCGCAAAAAGTGGTCTGGTCTTTGACCAGCAAATTGGTCCGGTCTGTAAGTGGTTAAAGAGACACAAAAGCAAAATTCCCCTGTACATAAGTGTGATAACTTGGTACAAGTAATATTGCAGACTCCATGTCACTGAAATGCAACTTCAAGTATTGCTGCCCTCTAGGATTGGGGGTGTCCTGGAGCCATTACAAAAAATGAACAAAAGAGGGTGCACCAGCTTAGTGCATTATTCCACAGCATTTATTTAATAAAAACAGCATAAAATATACTCAAAACCCTGTGAATTAAAACTGCTCATTAAACTACTTGTCCATAGCTCAGTAGTCTCAGATTCAGCAGGCTCCACAGAGCAGGGGGACCTCACTGGAACCCTACTGGCTGACATAGTTTAAAGTGTATGCCTTCTTCATCAGAGTCAAGCTATCTGAATTCTTTCAGCTCAATATCTACACATATTATCCCCATGACATGAGTACCATGAGCACCATCCCAAAAAAAGGGGGGGGGGGAGCCAATCAAAGGACCAAAAAAAATCAAAAGTCTCCATTTTGGAGGCTTATATGCAAGTTATTCGCCATGAAAAGGGTATGGGGACCCGAGTACTGCCCTGGGGGACACAGCACAAGCCGATCAACAGGTGTCAGCCAATAGATGTCTGCTGGCACCCGTTGATCGGCGAAGAGAGAGACAAAATGAAGCTCTGCCTATGTAAACACGGCAGAGCTCTGTTCTGACAGGGTAAAGTCATGGATTTTGTGTCCCTGTAAATCCGGGGAAAAAATCCTTCCCTTCAAAAAAACAGCACACATAGTAAACACAAAAACTGGTTAGGCACATATTTAACCCTTTGATTACCCTAGATATTTAACCCCTTCCCAGCCAGTGTCATTAGTACAGTGGCAGTGAATATGTTTTCTGCACTCCAAAATTTTACTAAATCAACCCCAGTGTTTCCAGAGAGTGTTAGATGCTTTTGATTATTCCTGAAATCAGCCACCGGTATGTTTACATTAAGTCAATGGCACATTGTGCTTTGCATACACTTAGAGCAGAATTGGAAGAGATCACAGAGAGTTTGTAGGGAGATAGACTGTTTGTGTCAGCAACAGTGTCAGTTGCAGTTTAACTGCTGGACCGGCCCTTGTGTTTTTTTTTTTTGGGGTAGGAGCGCTTTTTAATTCTAATTTTGTTTATTAAAAAAGGTGAAGTTTGGGTTTAGTATTCAGCAAAAGTGTTTGAAAATTGTTCACATACTCACTAGGATATTTGTTTAAATAAAATAAATAAATACATATTTTGGGGGCTTTATTTAGCAAATAGTTATACTCCTATGTTGATTTCTTGATTTAAAAATGACTAGTGTAGGTCTTGTAAAAGGTAGCCTAGTCATAATGTTTAATGGCTGTACACATACTACTATATTGTGGTACTTCTTTCAGTGAAATAAATACTCATATGTTGTTTTTTTTTATTTAATATTGGCTAGTAGGGGTCCTATCGAAAATGGGGCTTAGCACAAGTGATTAAATACAGTGAAAAACCCTTGATTTTATAATGGATGTTGTAGGTCTTAGTCAAAGTGTTTAATGACTGGCATATTCAGTACCGTCATTTTTTTTTCAGTTAAAATCTGTCTGGTGTGGGTCCTGTTCAAAATACTAGCATTACTGTGCAAGTAGTAATGAACTAAAGTGAACTAAATACACTCTAATGTGAATTTATTTATTTAAAAGCTGACTCATGTATGTCCTATTAAAAATCCAGGCAACTAAACGTGTGTAAATACTGTGCCTGTTGTCTCCCTGTAAAACTACTAAATCATCTCACAGTATGCCAGGACTGAACAATATTTTAGTTTTTTCAGTGAAATAGTTCACTCTAATATAGATTTTTTTCCATTAAAACCTGTCTTGTAAACACTGCTTACACATTGACTATATTCAATATTTCTGCAAAATACCACACATTCATTTTAATTTCTTATTACTATACCTGCTTGGTTTCTGCTTCCTAAATTGCTATTTTGTAAAAGGGGGTTTGTTCCATATTTCTGACTGTTGGCAGTGAAGTAATACAGAGTAGTTTTTATATAAATCTGTAATTCATGTTATGTTATCTTGATAATTTTATTGATATTTTTTGTTATTTATATATATATATTAAAATTAAAAACACTCTGCACCAAAAGAGTGCACCCCATGCCCCACAACAGATTGTTAAAATGCAGCTTCTCAGTCACAAATGAACCCACCTAGCAAGGTAGGCTAGAACCTACAGCGCATGTAGGGCCATCTCCAGCCAGTGGTTCAGCATGGACACCCAACATTAATTAATTGCTAAAAAAGTGTGCATCCTTAGCCCAGGATATTAAAACGTAGCTTCTCAATCAGTGTCACAAATTCATCTGACTGTGGTGAAGGTCCACTCTGACATGACACAAGCAGCAAGGGCAAGCTAATACCTGAAGTGCGTGTTGGCCTACTTCCAGCCGATGATCCAGCCTATACATCTAATGTTTCAGGAATGTGATCAGTTGTAAGAGTTTAAAGTTTTAACATCCCTGCTTGCTGTATTTGCCTGCCAGGACAGGAATGACCTAATGATGTAAAAATGACCCCAAACATTTTTCATGATAAAAATGAACAAGATAGTACACATGTCAATCTCTGAAATATTGTTCCAAATAAACTTTAAAGTTGATGTACCGTATATACTCGAGTATAGGCCGACCCGAATATAAGCCGAGGCCCCCAATTTACCACAAAAAAACTGGGAAACTTATTGACTCGTGTATAAGCCGAGGGTGAGACATGCCTGTCCATCCCTGTGTGTCCGTCCATCCCTGTGTGTCCGTCCATCCCTGTGTGTCCGTCCATCCCTGTGTGTGCAGCCTACCTGTGTCCCGAGCCTGCGTCCCGAGCCTGCGTCCTGAGCCTGTGTGCTTCTGCCATGCCAGGATCGCCGCTCTTCTCGTCTGACAGACGGCGTCGGCGCCTCGGCGGCCATTCCACTGTTCAAAAGCCGCGCCTCCGTCTGTGATAGGCGGAACACTCAATTTCCCAGCAGTCTGTGTTCCGCCTATCACGGACATCCTCTCATCCTCGTCCGTAGTATGAGGATGAGCGGATGTCCGTGATAGGCGGACCACTGACTGCTGGGAAATTGAGTGTTCCGCCTATCACAGACAGGGAGGCGCGGCTTTTGAATAGTAGAATGGCCGCCGTCTGTCTGCTCGACACGCTGATCGGGCAGGCAGACGGCGATGACTCGAGTATAAGCCGAGGGGGGCACTTTCAGCCTCAAAAAAGAGGCTGAAAATCTCGGCTTATACTCGAGTATATACGGTAAACCCGATTCATGAAATTTGAGCTGGGCACATAGAGTATCTCACAAAAGTGAGTACACCCCTCACATTTTTGTAAATATTTTATTATATCTTTTCATGTGACAACCCTGAAGAAATTGCCCTTTGCTACAATGTAAAGTAGTGAGTGTAAAGCTTGTATAACAGTGTAAATTTTCTGTCCCCTCAAAATAACTCAACACACAGTCATTAATGTCTAAACTGCTGGCAACCAAAGTGAGAACACCCCAAATTGAAAATGTCCAAATTGGGCCCAAAATATCAATATTTTATGATGGCCACCATTATTTTCTAGCACTGCCTTAACCAGGCCCGGACTGGGACAAAAAATAGGCCCGGGCATTTTAGACTGAGCAGCCCGGGTGGGGCGCTTCGTGGGGGCGGTTGATGATGGGATGTGGGGTTCCAGCACCTTGTACCTCTGGACCCTTTACAATACACAGCACCCTGAACCTCCAGTTCTGGACCCCCTGCATGTTACACAGACCCCCCCTACAGTGCAGACCCCTCCCTACAATACAGAACACCTTCTACATTACAGACCCTCCTACAATACAGACCCCCCTGCAATACAGAACCCCCTACACTACAGACCCCCCCTACACTACAGACCCCCCTACAATACAGAACCCCCTACAATACAGAACCCCCCTACACTACAGAACGCCCCCTACAATACAGAACGCCCCCTACAATACAGAAAACCCCCTACAATACAGACCCCCCTACACTACAGAACCCCCCTACACTACAGAACCCCCCTACACTACAGAACCCCCTACACTACAGAACCCCCCACACTACAGAACCCCTACAATACAGACCACCCTACATTACAGAACGCCCCCTACATTACAGACCCCACACTACAGAATGCCCCTTACAATACAGACCCCCACACTACAGAACACCCCCTACAATACAGACCCCCCTACAATACAGACCCCCCTACAATACAGACCCCCCTACATTACAGAACCCCCCTACATTACAGAACCCCCCTACAATACAGAACTCCCCTACATTACAGACCCCCCACACTACAGAACCACCCCTACAATACAGAACCCCCTAAAATACAGACCCCCTACAATACAGACCCCCCTAAACTACAGACCCCCCTACACTACAGAACTCCCCCTACACTACAGAACTCCCCCTACATTACAGAACCCCCCTACACTACAGAACCCCCCTACATTACAGACCCCCCACACTACAGAACGACCCCTACAATACCGACCCCCCTACAATACAGAACCCCCCTAAAATACAGAACCCCCTACAATACAGAACCCCCCTACAATACAGAACCCCCTACAATACAGAACCCCCCTACAATACAGAACCCCCTACACTACAGAACCCCCCACACTACAGAACCCCTACAATACAGACCACCCTACATTACAGAACGCCCCCTACATTACAGACCCCACACTACAGAATGCCCCCTACAATACAGACCCCCACACTACAGAACACCCCCTACAATACAGACCCCCCCTACAATACAGACCCCCCTACAATACAGACCCCCCTACATTACAGAACCCCCCTACAATACAGAACTCCCCTGCATTACAGACCCCCCACACTACAGAACGACCCCTACAATCCAGACCCCCCTACAATACAGAACCCCCCTAAAATACAGACCCCCCTACAATACAGAACCCCCTAAACTACAGACCCCCTACACTACAGAACTCCCCCTACACTACAGAACTCCCCCTACATTACAGAACCCCCCTACACTACAGAACCCCCCTACATTACAGACCCCCCACACTACAGAACGACCCCTACAATACCGACCCCCCTACAATACAGAACCCCCCTAAAATACAGAACCCCCCTACAATACAGAACCCCCCTACAATACAGAACCCCCTACAATACAGAACCCCCCTACAATACAGAACCCCCCACACTACAGAATGCCCCCTACAATACAGACCCCCACACTACAGAATGCCCCCTACAATACGGACCCCGGCTTCACTCTGCTCGGCTGTGTAAGACAGCCGAACCGAGATTGATCAGAGGTGCAGCCACCGTGCCAGAGAGAAGGGGATCGTTGCGGGTTCCGGTCCCCTGATGTGCCTACGTGTGTCACTCCGAGGCTATCAAGCACCCACCCCCCACTGCAAAGAGCAACTACAGCTCTCAAAGAGCCTGTCACTGGCGGCCTGCCCCCTACTTAGTAAACCACTGGTGGAACATCAGCGGCCGGTGTTAGAACACCGGTCCTGCATGTCAGAATCCACATCCCAGACATGCAGCCCAGCGGCCCGGCGGCCCCCGGCCCACCGGGCAAATGCCCGGTCTGGCCTTAACCCTCTTGGGCATGGAGTTCACCAGAGCTTCACAGGTTGTCACTGGAGTCCTCTTCGACTCCTCCATTATGACATCACGGAGCTAGTGGATGTTAGAGACCTTGCGCTCCTCCACCTTCCATTTGAGGATGCTTCACAGATGCTCAATAGGGTTTAGGTCTGGAGACTTGCTTGGCCAGTCCATTACCTTTACCCTCAGCTTCTTTAGCAAGGCAGTGGTCATCTTGGAGGTGTGTTTGGGGTCATTATCATGTTGGAATACTGCCCTGTGGCCCAGTCTCCGAAGGGGGGGATCATGCTTTGCTTCAGTATGTCACAGTACATGTTGGCATTCATGGTTCCCTCAATGAACTGTAGCTCCCCAGTGCCGGCAGCACTCATGCAGCCCTAGACCATAACACTCCTGCCATCTTGCTTGACTGTAGGTAAGACACACTTGTCTTTGTACTCCTCAACAGGTTGCCGCCACACATGCTTGACACCATCTGAACCAAATAAGTTTACCTTGGTCTCATCAGACCGCAGGACATGGCTCTAGTAATCCAGGTCCTTAGTCTGCTTGTCTTCAGTAAACTGTTTGCAGGGCTTTCTTGTGAATTATCTTTGGAAGAGGCTTCCTTCTGGGACGACAGCCATGCAGACCAATTTGATGCAGTGTGCAGCGTATGGTCTGAGCACTGACAGGCTGACCCCCCACCCCTTCAACCTCTGCAGCAATGCTGGCAGCACTCATACGTCTATTTCCCAAAGACAACCTCTGGATATGACGTTGAGCACATGCACTCAACTTCTTTGGTCGAACATGGTGAGGCCTGTTCTGAGTGGAACCTGTCCTGTTAAACCGCTGTATGGTCTTGGCCATGTGCTGCAGTTCAGTTTCAGGGTCTTGACTATCTTCTTATAGCCTAGGCCATCTTTATGCAGAGCTACAATTCTTTTTCTCAGATCCTCAGAGAGTTCTTTGTCATGAGGTACCACAGTGAACTTCCAGTGACCAGTATGAGAAAGTGAGGGCGATAACACCACATTTAACACACTTGCTCCCCATTCACACCTGAGACCTTGTCACACTAATGAGTCACATGACACGGGGGATGTTTTCACATAGATGTGTACTCACTTTTGTTGCCATTGGTTTAGACAATAATGGCTGTGTGCTGAGTTATTTTGAGGGGACAGCAAATGTACACTGTTATACAAGTTGTACACTCACTATTTTACATTGTAGCAAAGTGCCACTTCCTCAGTGTTGTCACATGAAAAGATATAATAAAATATTTACAAAAATGTGAGATATTGTATATCTGCAGTGTTTTTTTGTGTATCTCTCTTCAAAGCACTAAGTCCCATACCTTTATCCTGCTCTGTTCCTCTGTTATCAGCCTGATAACTTTTGACAAGCGCTCCGATATGGGAGCCTGAAGTGTGTGTCAGGGGAGGTTGCTATACATAGATTAGCACACAACTAAACTATTCACAGACAACCTCTGCATGTGTTGGGAGGGGGTGTGTGCCTTTCCTCCAATCAGCTGTCTCACAGTGTCTAGCAATAATCCACTCCTACAGGGCAATCAGGAAGAGACAATTCTAACAGGACGTGCACTTTCTAAACAGTATATAACGATGAAGACAGAAGATATACATGTAAAACTTATGTAAGGAGATTTTTTTCATCTCTGTGTATCATCTGAGGCTGTTCACTTCACTGGGTATATGTGAGGGTTTACATCCACTTTAATGAATACTGTTTGTGGGTGGAAAAAAGGATGGGTTTGGACCAGTGTTTGACTCTCAGCAGTATCAGAGGCCATGTTTCTGCTCTTTCTGTCTTTTGTCAGATATTTTGGCTTATTTCTTGTTGAATATGACCCCTTAATCTGTTTCTCTTTTTGCTTAAAAAAAAACATTTTAACATTGAAGCCTTTCCATCTCTACTCTCACCTACAAAGGGGGGGGGGGGGGGGGGTTACCTGAAACACATGCCTCTGCAAGGTAACAGTCTGAGCTGGCAGTCTTGTCTTGCAAGGAACCCCATTTTCTATGTGTTGGGACATTTGGGTGTTTAGGACTAGGACTTCTTTTTTTCAAACGCAACTCCCAGGCTGCATTACCATGGCTGCTCATGTTTGCTTCAGTTTAAGTGGGTTGGACTTACAATAAAAATAATAACTAAAGGCAATTTTTTTCTTTTTAAGTCTTGAATAGAATGGAGAAAGGTTAAAACATCTGTTCAACTGTCATTGCCCTCTCTATTAGTCCTCTTTACCAATATTACTGAACAGGAAAGTAAAAGAAATCAAACATTTTGGGTTGTCCTCAGAACAGGAATTGGGGTATCTTCCAATGGGGAAACTAGTTCTAATAATTTTTTCTCACTTCCTGTTTTGGTTATGAGACAGGAAGTGAAACAAAATCTCCCCAACGGAGCATATATGGCAAAAATAAACCTTACAAGGGCTATAATTAAATTTATCCAAAATGTAAAAAAAAAAGGTTTACCTTTAGTTTTACATTAAAAAAAGAATATATATATATCAAAAAAATGCAACACACACTTTGCCTATGTCAAGAAGAAGTGGTAAAACAAGGCAAACTTGTGTGAGGGCAGCTAGCCCATGGCCTTTTATTTTCCCTTTGCAGCTATGCCTCCAGGCACAGTGTGGTGGAGCCAGTCACCAGATTTGCCCTGCATGTAATAGCAGCTATGGCAAATGTAGGGAACAAAAGAAAGGGTGTGTTATAGCACACATCTGCCAGCCATATCCCAATAAGTGTTTTCTCTTCACCCATGCCTACAGGCTGGTGGATAAAGCCCCATCTGGAGATGCAACAAATGGATTCTTTGCTGTACTACTTCAGAGCGGGGCACTGTGTGCTCCCTCTTGATTGGGGCATTGATCCCCATATGATTTCCCCTCAGATCACTTGGATTAAGGAGAGGTAAATCTTACCCTCGAAGTCGTCCCAAATCTTCTCCTCTGTCTGCTTATTGACAGCACCCCAACCCTCCCCTTACTGCCAGCACCCCAACTGTCCTCTTTATTTCTAGTACCTTCCCCATCATACTCCTCCTGTTGCCTATGCCTCACAGGGATGTAAGTATTAGGTATAGAATCATATTGGCCATGAGACAGCAAGCAGTCCTTCTGCTGCTGTGCCTACCAGTGCCTGGTAAACTACACAAGTGATATTGGTAACTGCAAAAGAAGAGATTCTATACTTCTATATAGAAATAATAATAATAAAAGAAATTAAAAAATGAAAATAGGAGACGTCTGATAGTGAAAGATACAAGGCCCTCTGCTGGTCATAAGGCAATAGATATAAATGAATGCTCGATCACACTTAAAAGGGCCATCTAGTGGAATATCATAATATGATATTAGGCGTAAAATGGTTATTTTTACAGGACAAATTACTAAATTAGTTTAGATGCTACAATAATAAATAATTGAACATGACATAATAAACTTAATGAATAAGGTGATACATTTAAGTTATGTAAAATTAAGTGACCTATATGAATACTAATATAATTAAATGTCTAAATAGGGTTATTTAGGAGTGGAAATAGGAATAAAATGACTAGACTGGTCATCTGTTAGAAACTTTACATTTGACTACTAGTGACTCATAGTAAAGGAAATATGAGCAAAAAACAATAAGCAATAACAAATCAGTAAAGCACTGAATAATAGCACTAAAAAATAAATAAACTCAATGGAAATTACCTTTAACATTAATAATCTGTGAGAAAACTGTTTAAATTGAATTCTACATTGGGTTATTTAGGAGTGGAATGAACATCAGATAGATTGCGTTGCTAATACTGCCTCATCACAACTTACCACTCTGGTCATCTCTTTGAATGGTGAAAAGATATTTCTTGCTTCCTGAATCAGGAGCCACCAGCATGGACAATGTAAATTTCAAAGTGGTAGGTGTAAGGAAAGGGACGAGTAAGAAGGAAAAGGAGTACAGGAAGGCTTGGATGAAGGGGTAGGCAGAAGAAGCAGCCACCTTGGACTCTTTGCAGGAGGAAAGTGCAAAAAGGCAGAATCTAATTGAACATATGCTGCTAAACAAGTTCTCAGCTCATGCAGGAAGGGATGCACTTTGTCTTTTTTGCCTTATAATGGCTAATTGGCTGCAGGCATAGATCACAATGATCTTCACACTGCAGAACTATTTCAATTTGGTGCCTATTCAAGTGTTCAGGTATTATTCTGATGCTAGCCAATATCTACCAAACACACACCTGAAGTCTATATTTTAAATGATCTGGAAATAATTGGGAATCATGGGATGTGATGGAGTTTGGGGATTGTGGCTTTGTGGTTTTGAAGTGTTTTGGTATATGTTGTTTTGATATTTTATTAAACTTTTAAGACATTGTACTGTGGTACTGCAAAAAAAAAAAAAAAAAAAAAAAAAAAACAAGCACCAAGCTATACTACTAAACTGGTGTGTCGCTGGGCAATTTGTATCTGATTATCTGCTGAAACAATTTTTAACTCAATGGTGCACAGAACATCTGCTTACACACACAGATCCTGGTTCTCGCTCTGTCACAACTGATCGCAGGTGCCCGGCGGTCATCACGCGGTCATCACGCGCCCCTAGTGGCCAAATGGTGAAGCAGTGTAAGGTAACATCGATTTGCCCAGCTGAGCCAACCTGCCACAGTAAAACTGCAGTAGCTGGTCCAGAAGTGGTTAATGAGGTCATGCATTTTTTGGCTTAGGTTCAAGAATTTGCAAAATGTGAACACCTTTATCAAACAAACTCATCAAAAAGTCATGTAGTAATTCAAAGACAGAAACTAATCAATTCATTTGATTTATGTTGTTTTTGTTTCAGCCTTACTTGCTTACTTTTTGAGATTACTTCCCAGGTTTTAAATATGAAAGCTGTCATCCTTATTTAAGACTGTATTTCTCAACTCCCTTGCTACAGTTTATGAACCCTTATTAAATTAGGAAAAATAATTTAGACAGAGGTGTTAAATATCATGAACATTTAAATTACATAAATGCAATTTCAAAATCAAATATTATTACTGAGCTCCCAAATGAGTGAAAATGATTGTTCGTAAAAAACTTTTGCTTGCTATGTTGCTTATTAATCCATTCATCATATAAAGGCAAATTTCAGAAGACAAAGACCTTGGCATAGGCCAGCTTAGCACAGAAGCTTTTAGCACCATATCTGACAAATACTTAAAGTGATTGTAAAGACAGAAGGTTTTTTTTATCCTATTCCTATGCATTCTATGCATTAAGATTTAAAAAAAACTCCCCCCTCAGACTCCCTAATATTTACCTGAGCCCATCTCTATCCAGCAATGTTGCTGGAGATACTCAGCTGCCTGGGTCTCTCCCTCCTAATTGGCTGAGACAGCAGCGGAGTGCCATTGGCTCCCGCTGCTGTCAATCAAAGTCAATGAGCCAATGAGGAGAGAGAGGGCTGGACCTAGTCGGATCAGGTGCCCTCATAGCAAGCTGCTTGCTATGGGGCACTTATCAAGAGGGAGGGGCCATGAGCCCAGAATCTGGCTGCTCTGTGCAAAACCACTACACAGAGCAGGTAAGTATAGCATGTTTGTTATATTTAAGCAAAATAAATTGAGATTTTAGTATCACTTTAAATTTTACTTAATATTTTAGAGTTAAAAAAACATTGCCCCTGGTCCTGCCCTCAAGGTTTATGTGGAGACTATGACATGTTAAAGTGACTTCTGTTCTGCCCCTCTAATCTATGTGATATATAACTGATCCAGTTGTGGCAAGACAGCTGTATCTTACAGTCTCAGTAGAATTAGCAGACAGTGACTCACTCCCAATGACATCTTGCAGTTTGTAGAGCTTTAATCCCAAACTTGTGCAGATCTTTACAGATGAACATCAGATAGGTAAGAAAAAAATCATAGTATGACTAGCTCCAGTAATTACATGTGCCCATAACAGAGACTAAAGACACACTGAAAAAGAGGAGACTAGCTATACACAGCATCTCCCAGCTACGGGGTGAGGAAGGCCCAAAATTACATAAAGGCAAACAAAAAACAATGCATGAGTAACATAACTTCTGCTCAGATACATTGTATGCTAATAAGAGTGGTGTCTTTTGCCAGTGTTTTCATATACAGTTAGAGCCACCAAAATAGTGTACAGTTTGGAGCATGTTTTATATAATATAGGTAAAATGTGTTTTTTACATTTCTCTATCTGTCCATATGCACTGAAAGCTTGACGATTCAGGCAGTTCTGAGCTTTAAGGCCAGAAAATCTGTGAAGCAGGGTAGAGTGAGGCACAGACTGATATGCCTCACTGAATGAAACCAATGTATAAAGCAACACAGCCTACAGAAAACTGTCCAGTCACCAAGGTAAGACAGGAAATCTTCTAGGCATAGCACCCTAACATTTTTTCTTGACATTCAAATTTAAAACATTTTCATATCCTAGAGGTAATATCAGACATGTAATAAAAACAGAAAAGGGGGGATGGACCACTTATGGACTACCTGATAAAGGCTAAATAAATATAAAAAGTTGGAAAATCCAGAATTGCTGCCAACCCTTCAATTTATCCCCACCAGTGTTATATGTTAATAATAAAAAGTGTGGCGCTAACATCAAATGTATTAAGACTTTCAAAGTCCTCCTAAATGATAAAACTCAATACTGGTAATAAAACTGAATGTTCATAAAAACTGTAATAAAAAATCTATACACAAAAGAAAATGTATATTCCTACTGGGTAGTGTACCAATCTCAAGTGCTGTAAATAACAAATACACAATCCTGCAAATAATACAATAATAATGCAACCTTAAATATAAATCAAAAAATACATATTAAACCCTACTGGATAGTGAGACCATTTTACAGTGCTGCAAATCATAAACTTAGCTGTACCATCATTTTTGGGAAAAATAAAGAAAGGCATTTTAATGGTGCCAAAACATACATTTTTATAAAATAATTTTTATAAAAATCCAAGATTTAAAAGAACATGGGGCATACAGTTGCTCCCATAAGAATGTTTCATAGAGAGATTGTTTATATACGTAACATACACATATACTGATACTATGTCAATCAAAGTGCTTGTTGCTCGACATATTTCGCTTTTCTGCTTCTTCAGGAGCTGTAAAGCATGAGTAACTATAAAGGAACAGATCCAGTCAATACAGTAATTAAGGAGCATAATCATTTAAGACAGTCAATCGTTATAAACATATGTTTACCTGTAATGTACTTTATTGTCTCCAGATTTACCAAGATCACCATAAAAAGGCCAGCGCAGAAAAGAGCTTCATATTGTGTAAAAACATAATTATTGTTAATTCACCATTACAAACGAACAATATATGCACTTATATTTATGAGTACATTCTGCCATGCACCTGGGTTCAATCACTGTACAATTTAGCCATCCGGCCCCACCATTCCTGGTGCTGGTGCAGCCTGTTCTCCTGGTTAGGCCAAGTGTATCTCACCACTTCAGAATGTAGCAAGCGGAATGATGTCACTTTCTGTAGCTCCACCCTTTTTTACACTTCTGCCCCACACACTCACCCCCTAAACACGATAAAACATCCTTACAACATTTTTTTATTGGACTTTGTAATGGTAGAACATGGTCTAACCCCAATATATCCGTTTTAGGGGCCTACCTTACAATTGGCACCTTTGCAATATTCAACACCATTTATATGACCTCTCATGGCCTTTTTTCCATAGTTTCCTGAACAGTGGATTCATAGAAGGGGGACTTTAGATGAACAAGCATGGGATATTTCCTATTTTCCGGCTGTAAGTGAAGTGATATAAAATTTTAAAATTAGTGCACAATAAAAAAAAGTCCATTGTTCCCTTACTGGGCACTTTATTCCAGGACCCCCTCCCCCTTTCCCTTGCAGTTCACAGGAAATAATTAATGCGCAAAGCATAGGATACCAATCTTTTCCCCTACAGTAATAAATCAAATATTACAAACTAGAACTTGGCAAAGCCTCCTAATGTAATCCCAGTCCATAGTGCATCTGTATTTTCCCCCAGACTCACAGAAAAATAACATAAATAACATTGTTTATAGCAAGAAATAAATTAATACACATTCCCATCCAGGATAAATGACAGGATACCTGCAGGGCTTTTGGAAAAGCCCCTGCTGATAATCTACTCTTAATTGTAGCTGAGAGTGGATGCAGGACTCATAGAAGAATACAAATATACAGCTGTTCATGGTCACATAGAAAGAATAAAAAGCAATCTGTCATTTTATATGATGGGCAATTTATAAGTCGAAGTAATAATTTACTAAATAATTCCAAAGAGAAACTTGCATGAACTACACCACTACAAACAGCACCATAGCAATTACTAGCCATTAGTAGGGCCTTTTTTACATTATTTTTCAGATGCACAAGCCTCTACTTAAATGTTTCCAGTCTCCAAATGACCTTTAAGTTTGTATAAATACAGTTTAATTTAAGGACAAGGGGGGAAAAAAACACAGAAAAGTTGGAAAGGTGTACAGCATGTACACTGTGACATTGTGTTGAAATTACTTTTGTAACTTTTTAGATGAGCACTTTTCCTATTGCTAGTGAATTGCAGAATAGCCTGCTACTTTGCAAATAAGTAGGAGTATGTAGATATAATAGATTGTTGGCCATAGTATTGAAAAATAGAAAGGATAATGATAAATTAAGTTGCTCCTGCAGCTTTAAAGGTATGTATAAATTTAAGTGACTATGTATTTAAAAGGAAAACATTTAACATGCATTGAACGCAAATTAAAATGGACCTCACAGTTCACGGGCTGTGCAGTAATCTTCCAACTTCCCAAACAACATTGCTATGGACAAAAATAAATAAAAATTACCAAAAAAATACTTAATGTGATTGCTTTACCTAGGCAAGGGTTTTCACTGGAACCTGAAAAAGCTGTGGAACTCAAATTTCACAAAACCAAGCTCCTATACAGTAAAGATTGGCTTAAAATTAACAAAAATAGCAACCGTATGCCAAGTCCCAGTTCTGATTAGCTTTAATAGTCAAAGTGCTTGTTCAGTTTGCGCTTTGACTATTAAAGCCAAATGCAGTTACTATGTAGACTTGATTAACATATGGCGGGGGTGGATTGGACTCAGGCATGTGTGCTTTGATCAAGATCTTTACTATATAAATTACTAGGTTTTGGCCTACTTTAACAATAATCCTAAAGTTTTATTGTGTCATTCAAAGTGACAATAAATAATATCCTTATTTTCTAAAAGCAATCCATACACATCCACTACTTATCTGCTTCCCCCTCCTCCAGTGCCATATTTGGTACCTTTTGGGGGGAGGGGGGAATGGGTACCTGGTTTTTACCCCCCTTTTACTTCCGGGAGACCTGGCTGTAGTGAGATGCAGCAAAGAAATTCAGCCCCCTCCTCCTTCCCCCCACCGCTGGGCCATTCATAAAGCGCAGCTCACTTAATGCATGCATACTAGGGAACTGGCTCTGACGCCGTGAAGGATTCACTGCCAGTTTACCTTACAGGCAATGACAGAGGCAGCATTCGAGAGCCGATGGAAACATCAGCTGGGGTGACGATATTGTTGGATTCCAGGACAGGTAAGTGTCCTAATAATAAAAGACAGCAGCTACAGTATTTGTAGCTGCTGACTTTTCATTTGTTCTTGGGGGGCTGGACTTCCTCTTTAACTAGTTGCCTTCTTTCCACCATCAAATGAAGGCGGGCGGTGCGGCTCTCGCTCTGGGATGACTTCATGTGACAGCATCCCAGAATGGCCACTCTCGCCCACCCACGATCCTAAATAAATATAAAAAAATGTAATAGTGTACACAAGTGTTCCACCCAAAACTGACTAGATAATTAGCCAAACAAATCAACACTACTCAACAAGCATTATATGAATAGCATATCAAATATATAAAAAAACGAAATCATTTTTCTTTGCTCGACCCTATTTTGAAATGCTCCACCTTAAATGTATTATGAATACTCCACAAACATTTATAATACCAGTGAACTGTATATATAGCATAACAATTTTGAAACGAAACACAAAATTGAATAATCTCCAAAAACACAATGCTAAAATAAAACAGATAAATCAAAAAAGTCCTTTGAGCAGTCCTTATAACTGTGAAATATTTCCATGCTTCACCGTGATGTGAATTTCCGTGCTCCACCACAGAATGAACGTGCTCCCCCACCAACAGAAATGCCCGCTCACCTGGGTAATGGACCTATATAAGTATATAGGCCAAAAAGGCTCTTGGAATTTAATCAAGCTAAGGATCCATCCATCCACAGTTCTCTCAGGCATAGATAAAACAGGTGCTCTTTACTCCACCATAGGGACCCCTATATGTTTTAGATATCACCTTCACTTAGCCCTGTATCTCATGAGCAAGGAAAAGATAGAAGGCCTCAAATAGTGTAGTTTTTTTATTTAAATAAGCAAGTATTAAATCAATGTTTATACACTTTTACAAATAAGTAGGTTTTCTCCTTCACTGATGTGTGCTGATGAGGCTGCACTGATGGACACTGATGGGCACTGGTGAGGTAGCACAAATAAGGCAACACTGATGGGCACTGATGAGAAGGCACTGATGAGGCTGTACTGATAGCATTGAAGGCGGCACTGATGGTCACTGATAGGCAGCACTAATAGACACTGATAGGTGGCATTGATGGTCACTGATATGTGCCACTGATTAGGAGGCACTGATAGGCAGCACTCTTGGGCACTGATAGGTGGCATTGATAGGCAGCACTGATGTGCACTGATTGGCACTGATGATCAGTGCCCTGATTATCAGTGTTGATGTCCCCTGTCACACTTGCCACACTGTAACAGCACATGAGGAAAATAATGCAGATAAATGGCAAGTGTGTTTATATAGTGATCAGCTGTGATTAACCGCGATCTGTGATCAACTGTGCCTGAAAGACACAGCAATCACAAAGTGCGCTGGATGTGTGCCATAGCGTGCACAAGGGAGGCATGGTTACTGGAGGACATCCATGGACGCCCTCTCAGAACTGGACGACTGCACTGTAGCCATTTTTGGGCTTTATTGCAGTCGGGAAGAGGTTAAACAGTAGAAATCTAGGAGATATGTCTATGTTCAAATTCAAATAGCTTACATATACTGTAACGAAAAGGAGGTGTAACCGTGAGGTGCTAAAGGGGGCTAAAGGGGGCCTAAAATGACACTATATGTTCTTTAAAGTATTTAAACAAAAAAAAATTACCATTTTGCACAATAGGGTAGGGATTGGCCAAGAGGGATCACTTTGTTGCAGCTGGCCATGTTAACCACTTGCTTACTGGGCACTTAAACCCCCCTCCTGCCCAGACCATTTTTCAGCTTTCAGCGCTGATGCACTTTGAATGACAATTGCGCGGTCATACAACACTGTACCCAAATAAAAATTTTATAATTTTTTCCCCACAAATAGAGCTTTCTTTTGGTGGTATTTAATTACAGCTGGGAGTTTTATTTTTTGCTAAACAAGCAAAAAAAGAGGCAAAAAAAAAAAAATCACGTTTAATAGTTTGTTATAAAATTTTGCAAACAGGTAATTTTTCTCCTTCATTGAAATGCGCTGATGAGGCGGCACTGGTGGGCACTGATAGGCTGCACTGGTGGGCACTGATAGGCACGGCGGTTAAGGTGGTACCGATAGGCACAGATAAGGCGGTACTGATAGGCACAGATAAATCGGTACTGATGGGCACAGATAAGGCAGCACTGATGGGCACAGATAAGGCGACACTGATGGGCAAAGATGGGCACAGATAAGATGGCACGGATGGGTGGCACGGACGGGTGGCACGGATGGGCATGGGTAGGTACCACTGATAGATGGGACTGATGGGCACTGCTAGGTGGCACTGCTGGGCACTGATGGGAGGCACTGATGGGCACTGATGGGCACTGATAGATGACACTGATGGGCACAGATAGGTGGCATATGAGGTGCAGCACTGTTGTTGAGGCAGATTGTGGGCACTGATAGGTGGCACTGTGGGCATTGATCGGTGGTACTATGGGCACTGATAGGTGGCACTATGGGCACTGATGGGTGGCACTATGGGCACTAATGGGTGGCACTATGGGCACTAAGGGGTGGTACTGATGGGTGGTACTTTTACTTTAATTAAGTTGCACTTGCAGGGGGCAGGTGGGCACTGATGACTTGGCCTTGATCGGCACTGAAGTCCCTCTCACGGCCGCCGGTGATCGGCTTTTTTTATTTTTCCTCCTCGCGCTGACAGCGCGAGGAGGAAAAATAGCCGATTACCGGCTCTGTTGTGATCACATGATCAGCTGTCATTGGCTGACAGCTGATCACGTGGCATGGGGTCCGGATCGACCCCTTGCTCCGATCTATGATCAGGCGAGTCTCAGACTCGCTGATCACAGAGCGCACCGCGTGCCCCTCAGGGGGCGCGCAGGCTGCTCCTGCACGGGACAACGTCAATAGACATAGTCCCGGCAAAGCAGGTCCGCGCTGTAGCCATCATTCGGCTATAGCGCGGATCTCAAGCGGTTAAACATACAATGTATATTGCAAAATATGTGAACCAAGAATCCTCGTTTTTATGCAAACATTTTCCAGTAATATGTAACAGCAGTGTGAAAAGTGTTCTACATTTTATTCATAACTAAGATTAAAAGTTTGGGGTATAGACACACTTTAAATTTAGTCCTGCTTTAAGTTGTTAAGTAATTAGAGCCACTTCCCCTCATAATCACGCTAGATGGGCCTAGTGTTCTGGTATTCCTTATGTATACTCCTACATGGCATGTATATACGCACATGCTTTAAGGGTAACACCCCATTCATTAAACATTGGTAAATTCTATATAATTGCTATATGAGCAATTTTGTAAATTAACATTATTAAAATTGACATTTCCATTAAAGCCTGCAGCTAGTTATAGTGTTCCAAGGGTTAGTGAAAATAAATGTTTAAATTACATTCACCATGTGTTTACATACATTTATTATATATTTTCTAGGTGTCTACCATATGTTAACATAAATTTGCTACTTACTCAGCTTGGCTGACAAACTGACCTCTGCTAACCAACAGCCTACAGAATTTGCATACAGAATGTGCCCAATAAATATTATTTCCTAAAAAATAAATGTATGCAGCGCTAGTAACATAACATTAAAAGTAAAAGTCCATAATGTTTAAAATAAAGTCCTTGTTCAGGGAACAAGACAAAGAAACAATTAGGTGAGCACAAACTTGACCTCCACCAAACATCAACAAACCAGGCCTCTTACCAAAGAAAATGGACCACTGAATTACAGGTGGTCAAACAAGTATGATACATCCACAGCACCACAAAACCACTAGGGGGAATGGGCATTTCTATTCCATCCTCCCTGCTATATAAACAAGATACCACGCCCCTGACAATGCTCTATTGGACGAAAACACCACGTAGGGTGGAGCTCTGATGTCACGGCCCTGTCACGTGTCGATCATGCCCATCTATGTGGTTGGAAACAAATGCTATCCATAACACACTGCTGCTTCTGATATGCATGTTTTTATTTGCTAAAATGTGAGTACCCTAGCTGTTTTGAAATAAATGTGATCCTGGTTTTAATATAATACACCATGAGGAGTTGCTTTCTTGTATTAAAAGTGCATGCACCTTTGACCTTCCATCTGATGAGACAACAAGACCCAGCCATCTATGATTCAAGTGAAGTGGTTTTGTGGTGCTATGGATGTATCATGCTTGTTTGACCACCTATAATTCAGTGGTCCATTTTCTTTGGTAAGAGGCCTGGTGTGTTGATGCTCAGTGGAGGATAAGTTCGTGCTCACCTAATTGTGTCTTTGTCTACATGGTGGGTGGTTCCGGATTTTTCAATGAACAAGGACTTTATTTCAAAACACTATGGACTATTGATTTTAATGTTATGTTACTAGCGCTGCATACATTTATTTTTTTATGCTTTTTATTGTCACTATACAATTTATGTCAGCTGCTTTATTAGTACTAGTGCAGTGATTAACTTTGACTTTATTAAATATTATTTCCTGCTTGTGTGATTGGCTATCTGATCTTTTCAGCAGTTTATCTTTCATAACCACACTGGGACTGACTTCAGAAGGCAGACTCTCTCTCTCTTGGGAAATAAGAAGAACCTACAAGAAGGAGGAAGTTAGTGGAATCCATATGCCATATCTAAGTATCTAAGTTAAAATGTATCTGAAGCCAAATCTTTTTTTTTTTTTTGGATAAAGAGTAGAAAATGATTACAAAGCCTGTTAAAATAGAACTAAACCCACCAATTTATAGTGGAACTAAAGGCACAAATACTCAAGTAAGCTCCAACAGTACCACACCTGTGAAGTCCCCTGGTGGCACCAGCATCTTCTCCCCTGGTTCTTCTGGGTTCCAGTCTTTGGCTACTTTGATTGGCTCTTGCACATCAGAGGGAGCGCAGTCATTCTAGCACATTGACAATCTGATGGAATGCAAACCGAGCTGTGCATGTTCAGTTAGGTATACATTTTTCAGGGTAAGTGTGTTTTATTCTGTGTCTCTGCTGCAAAAAAGAGCCTGCCTGTTTACAATTTTAACATGTTGCCCTTAGTTCCACTTTATCTGTTCCCCAAAACAGTTAATTGTAAGGCATGCCTCTGGTGATAACAGTCAGTTGCTAGGGTTCAAAATGCTGGTGTCATAGACGATCACATTTGAAGCACCATGGCAATACCGGATCAAACACAAGATGACAGTTTCCTTGGCTGTAAAGGGGAAACTGTTTTTATAACACAGGGTCCAGACACTACGGAAAGTGAGAAGGAATCAACTTAAAGTAAAGGAAACTCTCTTTAAGACAATTTTCATCAAAGGAAGTGCTCTTATTGAAAGAATTTCCATTCTAGGAATAACTGAAAAAATTAGATTTTTTTTTGCTTACTTTTATTTTCAGTAGCAATAATTGGGTGAATGACTCCATGGACCCTTGCCTACTCCATTTAAACAAGAGGTAAAACTCTGTTGCAAGCTTTTTTTTAAATCCTTACAATGTATATAACTACCCAGGAGAAAATTTCTACACATAATATTTTAGATGTAGTTTTTCTTTTATGGTTGCCTTTAATTTTTTACACTTATTCTAGATTAAATCCTTTTTTTTTTCTTTTAAGACATGCCCATTTTTTGCTGACTTACATTTATGCTTACTGTGTTCCCATAAAGGCTGAGACCATTTGTCCTAAGATAGTGCGATAAAAATCGCGGTGACAACCTATAAGAATATAAAGTTTAAAAAAATTAAACAATAATACATTTTATACAATTTTATCTATTCCGAGGCAAAAATGTTCTGTGTACCATTTTAGATTGCACATCCACATCAATAAAACATATTCAAAACTTGGATTATACTTTCTCCTTAAATGGTAAAGATGATTTATTGGTAACAGATAATGGCTACTGCCACCCGCATAAGAAAATAAACTTCCTATCACTGGCAATACTGCTGTTCTGCTTAACTGCAATGAAAAGAAGAAAATTTAGTGAACAAATCTAATACAAATTCATGATGTGTTCTGTTCAGTCTCTCACCCTTCCCCTATCAAACATGTTTTAATCTGTTGTATCTGCACTGTACATATTTTTCCATATTTAACTCATTGTATGGAAGATCACCAACGTTTTCCACAGCCAGAATAAAGCTGACAATTAACTCTGACTATATCCCAGTGTATCTGTTCTTCATTAAGTTTTTGTTCATAATTTAAATACATCTCAAAGGCAAAAGAGAAGCCTACAGAGTGCATGTTTTGGAGCCCTGTACCTTTATTAAAGTGCAGGAAGGGAAGGTCATATGAAACTTATATAGACTACAGAGAGCTAGGATGTATTGGCAAAATGTGTATTGGCAAAAATGAGGTTCCACAGCCAGGACTGTAACTGAGGCCATTTTGTAAACAAAAACCAGACCGTCATGTACACATTTTCCCCCTTGGCTTTGCTTTTATTTGTAGCCTTTATTGTGAATCTTTTTCCAACTTCCATTTTGCTTTAGAGAAGAGAGATTCAAAGATGCTGCTACTTTCAATAGAGATGCTGCCTTTTCTTGTCTAGTTATTTTATTTTGTAATTGTCCTGGCATTGGAGCTTCGTTTTCAGCAATATACACAATGGTTTTATGGTTTTAAAAGTTATTTATCTGCACAAACCAGTGAACTATTTACGCATCTCTTATATTTTTTTGTACTACATTACTGCTTATTTATGTATACAGAGCTACCAAAGAAGTGTAAGAATAAGGCTGGGTTCACATATAAGCGAATTAGATGCGGGTTTCCCCACATCCAATTCACATGACAGGCGAGTGTGACCGACTCTCAATGGAGCCGGTCCACACAGGTCAGAGTGGCTGCACAGAGGATTGCAAAAGGGTTATGAGTGTGTTTGGGCCAGGTTCAGGTGGGAATTCAGGTTATAATTCAGACCTGAATCACACCTGAACCGGGGAACAGACACGCACCAGACCCCAGGCACAAACCCGTGGCAGCACATATGTTAACTGTGCCTAAACTTTTTGTTTGCTATCCAGAGCAGCACTGCACATTTGAAGGATTAATAGTCCACTGGTGCACTCAGACAGTACATTATAAAGATGAGCTAAAATACTTACTTCACTGCTAGAATGGCCAAGCCACTGTTGCAATCTAATCTCTTGGGCTCACATCTGCCAATATGGCAGTAATTATTATTGCTAGATTTTCCTTTGCCCTTTATTTACATTTTGTTTACATCTGCTGTAAGAATAAAATATCCCCAACAAAAAATACGATAGTTTGATATTTCAATGGCTGCAGGCAGGGGCGGACTGACAACTCATGGGGCCCCCGGGCAGTAGGGGATCATGGGGCCCCCTTTGTCCCCACCCAAACACAAGCCACACCCTCACAAAGCACCACGTATATATTGCACTGGTGCATCATATGCATTGGTGACAGAATTTCTCTACTGTATGTTCAAAATAAAGGTTTAAAGAGTTAGGAAAATAAAGAAAAATAAACTCACATTAACCACGTACATTTACTGCGGGGCTGCGTCTTCTGTGAGCAGAATCACATACAGGTACTTGATTCTGCACTTGCGGGTCTGCGCGCTGTTTGATTGGACACACCGAGAGCTAATCAGTGGGTCCGGCGGGCCCCGACAATTGTTTCCAACAAAGGCAGAACGGAGGTCTTCCGATGTAAACAAGTTCCCAGAGAGCCTCCCTCACTTACATCAGGATCCCCAGAGAGCCCCCCATACATCAGGGTCCCCGGAGATCGCCCCCTCCATACATCAGGGTCTCCGGAGATCGCCCCCTCCATACATCAGGGTCGCCGGAGATCGCCCCCTCCATACATCAGGGTCCCCGGAGATCGCCCCCCTTACATCAGGGTCCCCAGAGAGATCCCCCCTTACATCAGGGTCTACAGAGAGATCCCCCCTTACATCAGGGTCCACAGAGAGCCCCCCATAGATGTGGGTCCCTAGAGAGCCCCCCATACATCAGGGTCCCAGAGAGCCCCCCCTATAGATATGGGTTCCCAGAGAGTCCCCTCATAGATCAGGGTCCCCAGAGGCCCCCCATACATCAGGGTTCCCAGAGAGCCCCCCCCATACATCAGGGTTCCCAGAGAGCCCCCTCCATACATCAGGGTTCCCAGAGAGCCCCCTCCATACATCAATGTCCCCAGAGAACCCCCCCATACATCAGGGTCCCCAGAGAGCCCCTCCCCCCATACAGCAGGGTCCCCAGAGAGCCCCCTCCATACTGCAGGGTCCCCAGAGAGCCCCCCTCCATCAGGGTCCCCAGAGAGCCCCCCATACATCAGGGTCCTCAGAGAGCCCCTTCCATATTTTAGGGTCCCCAGAGAGCACCCTCCATATGTCAGGGTCCTCAGAGAGCCTCCCTCCATCAGGGTCCTCAGAGAGCCCCCCTCCATCAGGGTCATCAGAGAGCCCCCCTCCATACATCAGGGTCCCCAGAGAGCCCCCCTCCATCAGGGTCCCCAGAGAGCCCCCCTCCATCAGGGTCCCCAGAGAGCCCCCCATACATCAGGGTCCTCAGAGAGCCCCCTCCATACTTCAGGGTCCCCAGAGAGCCCCCCATACATCAGGGTCCTCAGAGAGCCCCCTCCATACTTCAGGGTCCCCAGAGAGCCCCCCTCCATCAGGGTCCCCAGAGAGCCCCCCTCCATCAGGGTCCCCAGAGAGCCCCCCATACATCAGGGTCCTCAGAGAGCCCCCTCCATATGTCAGGGTCCCCAGAGAGCACCCTCCATATGTCAGGGTGCCCAGAGAGCACCCTCCATATGTCAGGGTCCCCAGAGAGCACCCTCCATCAGGGTCCCCAGAGAGCCCCCCTCCATCAGGGTCCCCAGAGAGCCCCCTCCATATGTCAGGGTCCCCAGAGAGCCCCCCTCCATCAGGGTCCCCAGAGAGCCCCCTCCATATGTCAGGGTCCCCAGAGAGCCCCCCTCCATCAGGGTCCCCAGAGAGCCCCCTCCATCAGGGTCCCCAGAGAGCCCCCCTCCATGTGTCAGGGTCCCCAGACTTAAACCCCCCCCCAGGTTCCCCTGTACCTGGCTGTGCACATCCAACCCCCAGCACGGGGAGGTGGGAGGGGCGATTGGCAGCTCTATGGTGCCTGTGGACCGCGGGATCTCCCTGGGGTTTGTATTTCTCCTTCACAGTGTATAGAGTGGAGAGGGGAGGAGCCTCTGACCCGGGCAGCAGTCGTCAACAGTGTACAAGCCGAGCAACTCACTGAAGAGTGAAACTTGTAGCTGCCCAGGTCAGAGGCCCCTCCCCTCTCCACTCTATACACTGTAATGGAGAAACACAAGCCCGAGGGAGATGCCGCTGTAACGACATATTCAATCGCCGCCTCCCATCTCCCGGGCCCCTACTGAACTGAAAGCCAGAGGTGCAGGGGAGATGCTGTGTCTTCTCCCCCCCCCCCCCGCAGCGGCAGAACGGCTCCACCGCAGCACTGCCAGCAGCATAGGAGCTTCTCACGGCCCCCTACTGGCTGCGGGCCCTCGGATGGCGTCCGAATGCCCGAATGGTCAGTCCGCCCCTGTAGGAGCATTCTTCTCACTGATCACCAATGTAAGGAGCATTCTTCTTACTGATCACCAATGTAAGGAACATTCTTCCCACTGATCACCAATGTAAGGAACATTCTTTCCACTGATCACCAATGTAAGGAACATTCTTCCCACTGATCACCAATGTAAGGAACATTCTTCCCACTGATCACCAATGTAAGGAACATTCTTCTCACTGATCACCAATGTAAGGAACATTCTTCCCACAGATCACCAATGTAAGGAACATTCTTCCCACTGATCACCAATGTAAGGAACATTCTTCTCACTGATCACCAATGTAAGGAACATTCTTCTCACTGATCACCAATGTAAGGGACATTCTTCTCACTGATCACCAATGTAAGGAACATTCTTCCCACTGATCACCAATGTAAGGAACATTCTTCCCACTGATCACCAATGTAAGGAACATTCTTCTCACTGATCACCAATGTAAGGAACATTCTTCCCACTGATCACCAATGTAAGGAACATTCTTCTCACTGATCACCAATGTAAGGAACATTCTTCTCACTGACCACCAATGTAAGAACATTCTTCCCACTGATCACCAATGTAAGGAACATTCTTCCCACTGATCACCAATGTAAGGAACATTCTTCCCACTGATCACCAATGTAAGAAACATTCTTCTCACTGATCACCAATGTAAGGGACATTCTTCTCACTGATCACCAATGTAAGGAACATTCTTCTCACTGATCACCAATGTAAGGGACATTCTTCTCACTGATCACCAATGTAAGGAGCATTCTTCCCACTGATCACCAATGTAAGGAGCATTCTTCTCACTGACCACCAATGCAAGGAACATTCTTCCCACTGATCACCAATGTAAGGAACATTGTTCCCACTGATCACCAATGTAAGGAGCATTCTTCCCACTGATCACCAATGTAAGGAACATTCTTCCCCACTGATCACCAATGTAAGGAACATTCTTCTCACTGACCACCAATGTAAGGAACATTCTTCTCACTGATCACCAATGTAAGGAACATTCTTCCCACTGATCACCAATGTAAGGAACATTCTTCTCACTGATCACCAATGTAAGGAACATTCTTCTCACTGACCACCAATGTAAGAACATTCTTCCCACTGATCACCAATGTAAGGAACATTCTTCCCACTGATCACCAATGTAAGGGACATTCTTCTCACTGATCACCAATGTAAGGAACATTCTTCCCACTGATCACCAATGTAAGGAACATTCTTCTCACTGATCACCAATGTAAGGGACATTCTTCTCACTGATCACCAATGTAAGGAACATTCTTCCCACTGATCACCAATGTAAGGAACATTATTCCCACTGATCACCAATGTAAGGAGCATTCTTCCCACTGATCACCAATGTAAGGAACATTCTTCCCCACTGATCACCAATGTAAGGAACATTCTTCTCACTGACCACCAATGTAAGGAACATTCTTCTCACTGACCTGACCACCAATGTAAGGGACATTCTTCTCACTGACCACCAATGTAAGGGACATTCTTCTCACTGACCTGACCACCAATGTAAGGGACATTCTTCTCACTGACCACCAATGTAAGGAACGTTCTTCTCACTGACCACCAATGTAAGGAACAATCTTCCCACTGATCACCAATGTAAGGAACATTCTTCTCACTGATCACCAATGTAATGAACATTCTTCCCACTGATCACCAATGTAAGGAACATTCTTCTCACTGATCACCAATGTAATGAACATTCTTCTCACTGATCACCAATGTAAGGGGCATTCTGCTCACTGACCACCAATGTAAGGAACATTCTTCTACTGACCACCAATGTAAGGAACATTCTTCTACTGACCACCAATGTAAGAGACATTCTTAGTGTACAGATGACAGTGTTAGAGCCCTTTCACACTGGGGTGGCGTGGGCGCGCCGGCGGTAAAGTGGTGCTATTTTTAGCGCCACTGCACCGTCGTTTTAGCAGCGATATTTGCCCGCCACTGGGGGGGTTTTACCCCCTGCTAGCGGCCGAAAAGGTTAAAACCACCACAAAGCGATGCTGCTGCAGCAGCGCTATGCTGGCAGTATAGCTGTGCTGTGCCATTCATTTCAATGGGCAGGAGCGGTGGAGGAGCAGTACATACACTGCTCCTTCACCGCTCCAAAGATGCTGCTAGCTGGACTTTTTTTAGCATCCTGCCAGTGCACTGCTCCAGTGTGAAAGCCATCGGGGCTTCACACTGGAGTGTGAGGCGTGGCTCTTTCAGGGCACTTTGCAGGTACTATTTTTAGCGTTATAGCGCCTGCAGAGCACACCAGTGTGAAAGGGGTCTTAGGGATAAGCACCCAGTGTATACATTTCAGTGAATATATATATATATATATATATATATATATATATATATATGGAATAACACTCACTTAGCCCAAGTTCACACTGACAGCGGGAATGAAAGTGTGCGAGTTCAGCTTAACTCGCACAATTTCAGAACCGCGTGTCAGTATGAGTTTGGCAGCGATTTCAAAGACATCTGTGCGGGTTGCTGCACAGATGTCTATGGAAATCACACCCAGAAGTCGCCCAAAGTAGTACAGAAAATACTTTTGGGAATCAGTGTGACGCTGCAAATGCAGCGTCACACTGATTCAGGTAGTGCCATTGCCGGCAATTTGGCATGCAATTTCACATGTTAAATCGCATGCCAAATTGCTACAATGTGAACCAAGGCTAAGTGCTATTCCCTATATATAACACTGATATCTATACACTGAGTGGCATTCAGTGTAACAGATATCATTGTGCACTAGTGAATAGCACCTGGTAAATAGGCACATGGCAAGAGGAAAGGAAAAAGAACACATTCATACTACACTAACTGTAACTGCTGTCTGTGCTGTCATTATCACACTGACCTGCTGCTGTGCACAAGGCAGGTCAGTGTGGGTGGCCAATTCCACGAGGAGTTAACTCTCTGTGCCTGTGGGCTCTGTCCTCTGTGTGCACTCTGCAGGCTCCAGCTCCATATCTCCCGTACGGCAGTGATGTGTGTGGCCCCGCCCCCTCTGCTGAATTCCTCGGGGGAGAGAGGTGGCCAGAGCGCCTGTCTCTGCAATTATCCCCGCACGGCTGACGTGATAGGGATCCATCATCCATCATGGCACTAAGTCTTAAGATCATCTATTCCATTCCCGGCCAGCTCGCTCCTCTCCTCTCGCTCTGCATGAGCAAATGCCAGTGCTAGCAAGGATGTGTTCACACTGGTTCCTCGGGGGTATAGTCTTAGTCTCACTCTCTCTCCAATTCTGCATTTTAAGATGCGATAATGCGGGCACCTCAAGGGGCAGACTGAGCCGGGCCCCCCCACCTCGGGGCCCTCGGTCGGTGACCGAGTGACCGAATGGTCAGTCCGCCCCTGGCTGCAAGGCTTTAAGAAGCCCCCATTATACTTATGAAAATCTGGATGCCCTTAAGTAGTGAATTCAGAGGCATAACTAGAATCTTCAGGGCCCCGGTGCAAGAAACTATGGGCCAAGGGCCCCCATCAGAGGCATCGCTAGGTCTACAAAAGATCTCTGGCTATAGCTCATAGCAGCGAAGTAAAGAAAGCCATATGCTTAGGCGGGCATACACAACATACAAGGCCATCCACAACATCGCTCCCAGCTACATAACCAACCTCATCTGCAGATGTCACTCAAATCGTCCCCTCCGCTCCTCTCAGGACCTCCTGCTCTCTAGCTCCCTTGTTACCTCCTCCCATGCTCGCCTTCAGGACTTCACCAGAGCCTCTCCCATCCTCTGGAACTCCCTGCCCCAGTATGTCTGATCAGCCCCTAACCTATCCACCTTTAGGTGATCCCTTAAAACTCCCTTATTCAGGGAAGCCTATCCCACACCTACCTAACAACTGTCCCAAGCCACCCCCATCAAATCATTCACAGCATTTATAACCTTTTGTACCACCACCCCCTCTCTTTAGAATGTAAGCTCTATGAGCAGGGCCCTCCTGTCCCTTCTGTATTGAACTGTACTGTAATTGTGCTGTCCCCCTCTAAATTGTAAAGCGATGCATAAACTGTTGGTGGGACCAAGATGCAATGAGGGGGCCCTGGGGACCCTGATGTAAGTGGGGGTTCTACACTCAGATAGGTAAGGATATTTTATATTTATAATAAATAAAGAAATTTCTAACATATATATATATATATACACACACACACACACACACACACACACATGTATATTATATACATGTGTATTATTATTATTATTATTATTATACACAATTTATATATACATATATAAACCGTGTATAATATATATATAATATATATGAATTGTGTATAATAATAATAATAATAATAATACATATGTATATAATATATATGTGTGTGTATATATATATATATATATATATATATATATATATATATATACTAGAAATTTCTTTCTTTATTATAAATATAAAATATCGTTACCTATCTGAGTGTAGAACCCCCACTTACATCAGGGTCCCCAGGGCCCCCTCATTGCATCTTGGTCCCCGGAGAGCCTCCCCTTACATCAGGTTCCCCAGAAAGCCTTCCCTTACATCAAGTTCCCCAGAATGCTTCTCCTAACATCAGGGTCCCCAGAGAGCCCCCCTGACATAAGGATCCCCAGAAAGCCCTCCGTTACATCAAGGTTCCCAGATAGCTCCCCTTAGCCCTTGTACACACGGTCAGACATTCCGACAACAAAATCCACTGGATTTTGTCCGAAACTTGTGTTGCATACACACGGTTGGACAAAGTTGTCGGCAAATCCGATCGTACGTAACTGGATGACATTATTTCGTTATGACGGGACTACGTTCAGGCTAGTAGCCAATAGCTTTGGTCTCGGAATTTGATCTGAGCATGCGTGGCACTTTGTCCGATCGGAATTCTCTACACACAATCGGACAAAGTCCGATCGGATCATGTTGTCAGAAAGTTTATAGCCCAGCTCTAAAACTTTGTCCGTCGGATATTTCGGCGGAAACAGTCCGATGGAGCACACACACAGTCGGATTATCCGACAACACGGTCCGATCGGACATTTTCCATCGGAATGTCTGACCGTGTGTACAAGGGCTTACATCAGGGTCCCCAGAGAGCCCTCTTTACATCAGGGTCCGCAAAGAGACCCTCCTTATATCAGGGCCCCAGAGAGCCCTCCTTACATCAGGGTCCCCAGAGAGCACACCTTTTACATCAGTGTCCCCAGAGAGCTCCTCCTTACATCAGGGTCCCCAAAAAACCCCCCCTTACATCAGGGTTCCCAGACAGCTGCCCCCTTCCAGATGTTCCCCTGTACCTGGCTGGTCTCCGCTGTGCACCTTCAGCACATCTCTGGACCCCCCACCTGGGGGAGGTGGGAGGTGGCGATTGGCAGCTCTATGCTACTCTTCCCGACTTTATGCAGTGGAGAGGGGAGTGCCCTTCGACCCGACCAGGTATCAGCAAGAGTGTAGAAGCAGAGCCGACTCACTTGTAAACTGAGTGACGGGGATATATGCCCGGGTCAGTGGCCCCTCCCCTCTTCACTGTATATAGTCAGAAAGAGAACTACTAGCCCCAGGGAGATCCTGCGGCTCGTGGGAAACGTAGAACTGCTGATTTACCCCTCCCACTCCCCCCACTGCATACTAAATTGACAGCCAGAGGTGCAGGGGAGATGCAGGGTCATGGGGCCCCCCACAGTGGCAGAATGCAATGGTCCAGTCTCAAGTGCGACTGCTGTGACCCTGAAAGTTCCACCACTGAGTGGATTCATGCTCTGTGAGTGGGTTTAAAAATGGCCAAACACACTAGCATTTGGATATTCTGTACCAAACTCTATCCAAAATGTGAGAAGGCATTGAGCTGATTATCTGCAACTTACCTGCCTCATGAAGAAGTACAAGAACATTTCTATTCTTGGTACTGGTAAACAGTTTAGGAATACAATTTAGCCCCTTAACCATTCACCTGAAGCCAGTAAAAGTGAAAGAAATGTACAGGTTATTTTTTGCTGGACCATGAAATCATGGTAGGAGTCCACTGATAACAATCATGCCATAATGATACTAGTTGTTTAAATTCTCCAATGAAATATACTAACTTGTAAATTTGAATATGGTGATTTCCCATGCTCCTAGTGTCCCACAGCACAATTACTAAAATTACACCTATAAGAATCAATCATTCTGGTGCTAAATACTTCACTGAACAGTTGTAAAGAAACCTAGCCCCCCCAAGTTTAACACCAGACAGTATTTTTGTATTTCTGCTGTCCTATCTACCTTGTGTACTGCTGATTTTCAGTTCCCAAAAAATGTAGGAATGTCAATGGGTATTTAACCAGCCCATCCCCTTTTCTAGTAATCTCACCCATACATGTCATATGGGCATTGCTGTTGCACCACATGTCCAAACTATTGCTTCCTAAGCACACATTCCATCTATGTACTGGGCACCCATCCTTTCTGCTAGTTCCTCTACCCACTAGGGCCAGCAGCAGCTTATAAGGCAAGCACATATTAGATTAAAGGTAAGTATATGTTGTTGTGGTTCTGCTGATGGGGAGTAATGTTCAGTCTTGGGAACAATACATTTTCTTTTTTTTGTTTAATTTATTTTTATTGAACAAAATGGCATTACAAGACATGTAACATATAACAGGAACACAACAAATAAAAGGTATAACCTTACACGATTAACATGACTCCAAAGGGTGTACACCAAGCTGGAATTGGGCAAACTGTTGCACAGAGCTGGCCCAACGTTTCGATTTGGGCAAGTATGGTGTTGTTTCCAAACCAGACCATTTTCGGGCTGTGCACCTCTACCTGCTGGAGGGCTATAGATATTTGGACTTATGCTCTGCGGCTGTGTCCTTTGTATCCAGTTGACTATGCCTGTGGTGACCACTGTAGACTTAGTTCTTTAAAATAAATGCCAACCAAAAGAGAATAGATAAAGGAGAAGATTAGAAAGAAGGGAGGAGGAGGGAGTGGAGGGTAGGGTAGAGAAGGGAAGGGGGACATTTGTCTGCATCGGGTCACTTTCTCAATTGCAAAGTACAGTGTGTAGTCTCACATTATCAGATTGTTTATTTAGTTTGGGAAACCAACTCTGTATAGGCAGATGTGTATTTAAATGCTGTCCAACAGATTCATATTTTTTGGGCAATTTCACCCTTATTCCTGAGGGAATAAGAGAGATCTTCCATGTGATATGTACGATCTACTGCCAATAGCCATTGGCGCAGTTAGGGAATTGACGATTGCTTCCAGTAGTGTGATATAAGTGCTTTTGCAGCATTAAGCAAGTGAGGGGTGATAGATCTTTTGTATGTTCCCATTGGATAGCGTGTACAATGGAGTAACACAACCCATGGATCATTGGAAATCTCAGATCCTTGCATCTCTTTAGCCCAGTTTAATACGGCCAACCAGAAGAGGCAAATGAGTGGGCAAAACCACCATATGTGAGCGTGTGTTGCCCTTTCACCGCACCCTTGCCAGCAAAGTGGAGAAGTCTCTGGAAAGATTTTATGTAGAACCACCGGCGTGTAGTGCCACCTTGTCATCAATTTATAATTTACCTCCGCTGTTTTAGAGGCCATTGACGAAGTATGGGCCAGTTGGAGGATGGTGACAGCTTGGGTATCCGTTAGTACTTTTTGGAAGTCTCTTTCCCAGTTGAGTAAGAATGTAGGTTTGCTGGTGAGTCCTGATGCTTGTATGGCGTGGTAAAAATAGGAGACCCGTCTCTCAACCGGTTTGTCTTCATTGAACACCAGCTCGATGGGCATCAGTTCAGAAGTAGTGCGGATATTTTTTGGAAGTGATGAGACGAAGGCTGAGAGTTGGCGGTATCTCCAGATGTCCATGGGGGTTGCGGATTCTCAACTGAAGATTGCGGAAAGGGGCACAATGCCCGATGGAGTGGAAACGTGATGGAGCAAGGGCGCCTCGCCCAGTGACCAATAATGGGGTTCGGGATTTATATTCCCTGGTGGGAAGTAGTTGTGTCCCGTTAATGGCATAAGTGGGGAGTTGTAGGCCCACTTTTGCTCCTTGCAAAAAGAGTCCCATGTTGATTTTAAAATTTGAGATGGTACCAAATGAACTCAGACATAAGATTGGGAAGAGTTATCTGGGGTTGTTGCACATAAAATAGTATATCGTCTACATAGGCAGCGTAATTTGTGTTCTACTTTGCCCACCGTGACCCCTGTGTATGTTGGGGTTTTGTCTCATTGTTGCCAAGAACGGTTCCAGGGATAGGGCAAACAATATGGGCGAGAGGGGGCAGCCCTGGCGAGTACCGTTATGCAAAGTAAATGGGTCACTGAGGGTGTCATTAACTCGGAGTTGGGCTGAAGGGCTATTGTATAAGGCAGAGATTTGTGACAACAGGGGAGCGTTTATTCCTAGATGGGACAACGTTGCCATGAGGTACTCCCAGTCCACCCTATCAAATGCCTTTTAAGCATCCCTTGACAGCAGAACGGTGGGCTGGGAGGACTCCAGCACAAAGTTTATCAGAGACAGGGTTCTGAGGGAGTTATCACATGCCTCGCACCCTGGTATGAATCCTGTTTGATTCCTAGATACCCATTGGGGGAGCAATGAGAGGAGCCTGTTAGCAGTTGCTTTGGTGTATAATTTGGCATTGATGTTCAACAGAGAAATGGGTCGGTAACTCCCACAGTCACTGGGGTCTTTCCCCGCTTTAGGGAGCACCGTGATATGGGTGTGGAGAGTTTCGGGACGGAGGTTTCCACCTGAGCGTGTGGCATTAGCATAGGAAGTCAGGTGAGGAAGCAAAATATCTGCAAAAGTACGGTAATAAGCTACCGTGAAGCCATCTGGGTGCCTTCCCGTTAGCCATATCCTTTAATGCCAAGCGCATCTCCGTAGTGGTAACCTCTCCTAACTTGGCCAGGGCCTCTTGTGAAAGCTCAGGTAATTTTGCCTGATCCAGATAATTCTGAATAAGCGTAAGTCTAGCACTACAGTCCTCTATGGCCAAGTGGACTTTATAGAGCTGCTGATAGAATGCCCTAAACTCTGCAGCAATAGCCGCTGTTTCATGTACTAAGCCCACCGAGGGAGTTTTGATTTTAGCGATAAAGGTAGCACTTTTTTTCTGTTGTAGTGAGCGAGCTAACATTCTCCCGGGTTTGTCGCCCATTCATAAAACCTTTGGGATACTAGGCGATATTGTTGTTTGTTCTCCAGATGGAAGAGGGCCTTTAATTCCTATCTTCTCAATGTTAGCCTATGTAATACTGCCTGGGAGAGACTAGCTTTGTGTTGTTGTTCTAGGGATTTTATATCTTTAATTAACTCAGATTGTAGGTGCATCTTCTCCCTTTTCTTTCTGGACCCTAGTTCAATGAGTTTACCCCGGATGTGCGCTTTGTGCGCCTCCCAGGGTACTCCAGGTGAAACTTCAGGGCACGAGTTGGTAAAAAAGTATTGGGAGAGCTCTTCACCCAACAGTTTCCAATATTCCTCAGTGCTAATGAGCGTTTCATTAAGTTTCCAATTAGTCTTTCTAAAAGGGCAGCCTAGGAATTTTGATCCTGAAGGTAATTGGGGCATGGTCCGAAATGGGGGAGGATTCAATATTTGCCTCAGGCGAGAGATAGAGGTGGTGGGGGTCTATAAAAAAGAAATCAATTCTGGAATAGGAGTGGTGAACTTGTGAAGAATGGGTATAGTCTCTCACCGGTGGGTGCCCAATCCTCCATATGTCCACAAGTTATGCATCATGCAATCAATCGCCTACGGATGTGCAGCAATCGCCTATGCGAGAGATTCGATCTCCCCTGGGATGTGTCAAGAGTAGGTTCTAAGGATACATTAAAGTCTCTGGCAAGGAGTATGCACCCGTGAGTGACATCTTGTAATTTTTGAATGGTAGAGGCTATAAAACTTGTTTGGTCTCTATTGGGTGCATATAGCGTAGCTAGGGTGCATGATATACCGCCCAGGCTGCCCCTCAGGAACAAAAATCTACCCTTTGGATCAGCCAACATAGCATTGAGTAAGAATGAGGTACCCCTACAGAACCCAATGGCGACACCTTTAGCCTTATGCACATCTGACAGGCTGTAGTACCATGTGGGAAAGTAGTGCAGAGTAGAGTTTCACTGAGGTAGTTTGTGTAAGATGTGTTTCTTGCAAGAAAGCGACATCACACCTCAGGCGTGTTAGTTCCCTATAGAGGTTATGTCACTGGCCCCTCACATTAAAGGTTGTAAATTGATCGTCACCATTGGATCCGGCAGAGGAGACTCATGTATATGATTAGACACCATAGACATACCCGAGGCAGAAAGGGGTGAGCAGGAAAGGAAGGACTAGGAGAGGGATGAAACAAGGAAAAGAAAGAGAGCAAGCATAAAGATTTAGAGAGAAAGAGAAGCAAAAGACCATGAACATAATGAAATATCCTCAGTAAATAACTGTCCTGGAGGTCTCCCACATGTGCATGCATTCGTCTGCAGTGCATCTGAGGGGTGCCCACGAGTCCCAGCGCCACCCCGCCCGCCCCCCGGTGAGGGGACCAGGTAAGGACGCGCGGAGCCCCGAGACACCCCCGTGCCGAGGAGAGAAAGAACCTGGACATCGAACCACCACCACCAGTAAGCGCCAGTTTCGTCCCCAGGCTCCGACTTCTTCTAGATTTTCAAAATACAGTAACTATTAACCATAAGCACCTATATGTAAAACCATTAGCTTCCCATCCCAACTGCTAACCAACATCGCAAAAAACAAAACAAAAAATAAACCTGGAGCTACCAATGTGTGTCCGTCTGACTACTTTGTCTGGTTTAGGAATCGTGCTGATGGTTGCTTCAAGGGCTTCTGATGGTATTGAACCTGTGAAGAGTGTGTGATTGAATGATTTGCATAAATATGGGACTAGCAATGCAGAGAATTGTTTGTAATACTCATTGCTAAAGCTATCAGGTCCAGGTGCTTTGTGCAGTGGAAGGGAAGCTATAGCGGTTTCCACTTCAGGGTTCATGAAGGGTTGAGAAATGGTGTGTATTTGGTCGGGAGATAAAGATGGCAGGCGTAAGTGGTCTACGAATTGTGCTATATCAGTTGCTGTGGGAGGGAGGGTATCACCGGAGCTAGCCAAGTTGTATAATTTAGCATAGAATTGGCTAAATCGATTGGCAATGTCTTTGGGATTAGTGAGGCGGTGTGGTTGGTGGATGTGAGGTAAGAGATTTTTGAGTGTATCAGGCGGCATTTGACCTCCTTTGCGAGGCAGGCTCCTGGTTTGTTACGGTGTGCATAAAAGTAAATTTTTAACCTTTTCAGGGATAGGTCAAAGTTAGAGTGAAGATGTTCGCTTAGGCTTCTTCTGATATTGTGTAGTTCGATTTGTAAGAGTGGGGAGGGATGGGCTTTGTGCGCACTTTCAAGAGAGCATAGCTGTTCAAGAATTTTTGTGGTGGTAGCATTGCGTTCCTTTTTCTCATGCGCCCCTAATTTAATAAGAAGATCTCTGAGACATGCTTTATGTGCATTCCAACAGACAATGGGGGTTGACACAGAATCGCTATTTAGTAAGAAATAGTTCTTGATTGTGGATGCGACATGTTCCTGGAGATGATGGCGAGAGATAAGGGAGGTGTTGAGCCTCCACGTTTTTTTAAATTGAATGGGCTTAGGAGGAAAATGCTTGAGCACAATAGGGGCATGGTCAGACCACGTAATGGTGTCAATTTTTGCAGTTTGTACTGTTTGAAGGGTATATTTATCTACCAGAAACATATCTATCCTGGAATAGGATTTTTGTGTGTGTGAATAAAAGGTATGATCTTTTTCAGAGTCATGTAGGCATCTCCATGGATCATGTAGATCTTCAGAATGAAGTAGGGATGAGAGAGCAGTGGATTGTCTCCTTGTCGGGTTGGAGGAGTCAAGGAGTGGGCCTATAATTTGATTAAAATCCCCACAAATGATTAGGGGATGCTCTCGGAAAGGTGTTAGTTTTCCCATAACGGTTTTATAGAACTGGCCTTGGCAGCTATTGGGGGCATGTAGATTGACAATTGTCATTGTGTGGTTATTAATGAAGGCATGTAACATGATATACCTGCCAAAAATGTCTATTTCTGAGTGGATCAGCTGAAATGCTACGGTCAAACATATCGCTATGAGAACTCCAGATTTTTTCTTTGGGGAATTGGCAAAGAAGCAATACGGTAATTTTTTATGAGAACAAGATGGGGGTTTAAGAGAGGAGAGGTGGGTTTCTTGCACACACATGAGATCTGCATCAAGTCTCAGTGCTTCTTTCCACAGTAAGTGGCGCTTAAAGGGGGAGTTGAGGCCTTTGACATTCAGGGAGGCAATGGTAAGAGCCATAGTAAGGGTGTGGAAAACAGGCTTTGGGGTACGTAAGGGGGGGGGGGCACCTGTTATTTCTGACACCAAACTGCTTAGCAATATTCAACAATAGTACTTATTAATTGCTAATATAACAGTAGAAACAAGAAAATGTAAAAAACAATAAAGAATAGCTTGTTGAAATTGTATTGCCGTACAAATCATGTGATAGAGTGCTTAGCACTCTGTGGTATTCAGGTGGAAGCGTAAGAGAAAAAAAAAGCGTAAAGCGTACCAAAAGGCAAAAAGTAAACAAAGAACATAGAATACTCATCTGGGACAGTCAGTTGTTACGGACTGAGAAGAAATGTTCAGATCGCTCGGGTAGGAACATAGTTGGTCTTGGATGAGAGTAAGATCTAAGCGTAGGCGTGGATCGCGGAGTGAGGTGCAGTTGACATTGCGGTCGTATGCAGAGGAACGTGGTCGGCGGGAGTCCATCACTGGTGGAGGTGAGGAGATGAGGCCCCAATTCAGCAATCTTTTGATGCCCTCTTTAGGAGTGAAAATGGTAGTGGGTTGATTTTGGAATGTTACCATCAATTTGGTGGGGAAACCCCACTTGTAGGTGATGTTTCGGTCACGGAGGACAGTAGTGACTGGAGCAAATTCTCTTTGCTTCTGCGCAGTGGCAGCTGAGATATCTGTATTGCGCGAAATTAAAGAGTAAGGATTGGGCAGGGGAACAGTAATGAGGGCAGCAGTCATGACTTTTTCTTTCATTTGGAAGAAATGAATACATGCCAGCACATCTCGCGGGACCGTTTCTGGTAGGTGGTTGGGTTTTGTCACCCTGTGAGCATGGTCAATAGCAATATCAGATTGTGATAGTTGGGGAATGAGCTTGAGAAATAGTTGCTGGATGTAGGGGATGAGGTCTAGAGGTCTGACAGTTTCAGGAATACCTCTGAACTTTATGTTGTTCCATCTGGAACGATCTTCAAGGTCGATCACTTTGGCTTGTAGTAGTTGGATTTCTTGGGAGTGCTGATGGTATGCATCAGATGCTTCATGGTGGGCATTGGCATGTTCTGTGATTTGCCTCTCTAGTATGTCTGTGCGCTCCTCAATCGGATCTACTCTGGCATGGAGAGAAGATAAGGATGAGCGGAGCTCACTATGCAAATCTTTTTGTAAGGACAATAGCATCAGTTTCAGGGTGTATTCTGAGGCAGGCTGGTCACTAGCAGGTAAAGCAGCCAGGGATTCCTGTGTATTTTCACTTTTTTCAGGCTCATTCCAGGGCTGTTTTTTGTACAGTGGGACCTTAGAGGGGCTGCTGGGGACTGTGCTGCCCGCTGAGGAGTTTAGCATAGGAGAGAAAGCATGCTCCATGCTGTCCATGAAATCTAGGGAGACTTCTGGGTCCTGTGGTGCCTCGTTGGCTGGCCCAGGATGAGGGGGGCACGCTGCTCCGGCGCCATTTTGGCTGTGCTGCATGTCAGTGCCTGAGGGATTCCGTGGGTAGTAATCCATGAGGCGGCGCAATGGGTATGTGCAGCATTTTTTCTGTTTGAGCATACCGCTATAATCCTCAGCGTTCCAGCTCCCCTCCAGTGCGGTAGAGAGGGGAGAAAGTAAGCTGTGTCAAGCGGAGGGTTGCTTGTTGTCCCAGGGCTGAGTGGAGTGTGTGGATTAAGCGTCCATCTTACTCCACGGCCAGTCATGCCCCCCAGGAGACCTCCTTTTTTATTGCCCACTCCAAACTAGAGAGTATAGACGCCAGCTCCGCTTTCGTTGGGAGGCCACTGACTATGGCTGCCACCTCCGACTGATTGAATGTGCTTTCCTCTGAGCCTGAGGAAGATGCAGGCGAGCGGTGACAGGAACCGCTCCGATATCGGGAGGCGGGGCCTGCGATGGAGCCCACTCCACGAGGCAAGGGGCCTAGGCCATCCATGTTGGCCAGATCGTCCACTTCGCAGCCAGAAAACATTTTATAGAGCCTGCAGTGGTGTTTTTCTTCAGCTGTGACTTGCTAGATCTTTTCCGCATCCTTTCCAATGGAGCAGGGAAGGAAAGTGGTTGTTTTAGGGCTAAAAACAAACTATCAAAGCCGGATCTCTGGAGGCTTGCGTCCTCACCGCTGCATGTCCAGACCATGTCCCCGGGAACGATACATTTTTCAACATGAATACAATTCCCATACAGAAAGATTTGGACCAATCAAGTGTTCTGCAAAGAGATGATCTCATTGATCTGGCACTATCCAGTCACAGGAGAGGGGCAGATAGGTAACCTAGCTGTGTAGCCTGCAGCAGAGAAAGGTCAGGTCACCAGCTGTTTAAATCTGAAGACTGGATAGACAGGATGACAAAACCTTTGACAGGCAAGCTGTATATGTATTTAAACTATAGTTAAGATTTAAAACCACACACACATTTTGGCTACACCCAAGATTCATTGTAAAGCTTAAAGTGTGCTAAGCCCCAATGGTGCAGGCTCTAGAACATTAGAATCATACCCATGTCTCTGTTTTTCATGATCTGCAATTCCCCTTTCTCCCTTATTTAACAAATAATAATACATATAATTTTCCTAATTTCATATTTTATATTTATGACCAATTTTCTTTTAATTAAGTCTTGAATTACCTTACACTACTTTTTTTTATTGTTGTACACTTAGCTTACTACACTCCCCACCCTTTGGCAGACATACTTTTCATTCTTTGGTTGCTTGCCAGACTAAATAAGGTAATTAATTCCATTTCTGTTATTGGGACATGGGTAAATAACTTTGTTGCTAAAACAACCTTATTTTTAACTTGTACTATTAAAGGTTACATTTTTCCTTTAAAGTTCATTCAAAAGATTTAAAAAAACTGGTTTGCATTACCTACGTGGGATTTGTTGCCATTTAAAACAAGTTTTAATGAATTATTATTGCTGTTAATTAACTTTTAGATGGTCTTCTAGCAGTGCCTTTTGTGATTTTGGTTCATCTTTTTAAGAGTCCACCAGTTGTTTTATTTGAGATTGTAAGAAGGGAACTATAACTCAGATTCTTTAAAATTAAATTCCTTTGAGGGGCAATAACATTGGTTTCCTTCTGAGCTAAATATGTTGTAATGTTTCGTAATGGTCTCATTACACACTCCAGCAACTGTTTGGAGAGGCTAAATCAGATAATCCAGGCTACAGTTTCCAGCATTTTGGTTTCCCATAGTACAGAAATATAATTGTGTCTCAGAAAAATCTTTCACCAAAAAAACATGGATAGGCAGGAATGAGCTACTTCTGCTTATGGAATGTAAATCGGTGATATGAATGGCATTGTAAACATCAGTTGCTAATATGTGCTGACATGCAAGAAAGCAAAGACAAGCATTTGTTAAAAAAAAAAAAAAAAAGTTTAAAATGAAGCTCCACTTTTACTGGAACAACCCGGACTCTCCATACTTCAGAGTTGCATATTCTTGCTTTCTTCTGTTACTGAGACGGAGAAGGGTCAATTACTCCAGTAACTTCCTCACTGCTGACTTGGAGGATATGCCAGCTGTAATCACTTGATCAGTTCCAGGGTTGTAATAAGATAAATAAACTCCCAACACCCTTTGTAGAAACATGGCCAAATTATCCACAAGGATGGCAAGCTATATGTATTATACCTAAGGGCAAAGATGGAAATGTCTAAAAATGTATGCCTAGTGCTTTGAAAACACATGGAAAAAACAATGATCCAACCAAACATGCAGAAATTTAGTTTGCTTGAGTTTTACTTCACCCTGTTTTGTACAGAAGACCCCCAAAATATGTTGTCATCCTTGCAAGGAAAATAAACTTTTTTGGTAGTTTTGGAAAATCATAGCTAATTTGAAAAAGAATTACAATTATTATTAATATTAAAATAGCTTGTGTAGTAAATATTTAGGTTATATCAGTTTTTATAATGAATGTGGAGTTTACCTTTAAGCTGGGTTCACACTATTGCAAATTGGATGCGAGTTTCTTTGCATCCCATTTGCATGACAGCACAGTGAGATCGGCTCTCAATGGAGCCAGTTCACACAGCTCCGTGGCAGCCGTGGAGCACGGAGCAGAAGGGTCCTGTGCGTTTTAAAGCTCCAATTCAGCCAAAAAATTTAGGCCTAAAACAATGAATTAGGGGCCCACCGGACCCCTTGCTGTGTCCCTGGCTGCACATAGTGTGAACTCAGCCTTAGGTAGCTACAATTGTTAATTGGCATAATAAATATTTAATTGAATAAGAAGAATTTTTTAAAATGTATCTTCTAGCTATTCATTGCACATTTGTTTGTTAGGACACTGCCTACATGATGTATTCATTAGACCTATTGGCACTCACTGCTGTGTGACGCACATCTTGATTTCTATTTTTGATCCAGGTTTCAGCAGCATTCACTATATCTTTTAATACGTCTAGTGTTATATTTACCAGCCTTCATCCTTTTCTAAATCTTTCTGTTTAGAGAGGAAGAATCATTGGATGAATTTGTCCATTGCTTCCTATGGAGGATCCACCATATTTATCCTGCTCCTTTCACTAGGCCATGCAGTACCTGAACCACTTCAGCTCCGGAAGGTTTACCCCCTTCCCGACCGGACAATTATTTGCAATACGGCACTGCATTGCATTAACTGACAATTGCACGGTCCTGGGACACTGTACCTAATAAAAGTATGTCCTTTTTTTCCCATAAATAGAGCTTTCTTTTGGTGGTATTTGATCACCTCTGTAAAAAAATTCTTCATCAATTTAGGCCGATATGCATTCTGCTACATATTATTGGTAAAAAAAAAATCCCAATAAATGTACATTGTTTGGTTTTCGCAAAAGTTACGGCATTTACAAACTATAGGATATTTTTATTTTTTTAATTTTAGTTTAATTTTTAACTAGTAATGGTGGCATCTCATAGGGAGACTACGATATTGTGGCAGAAAAATCGGACATCAAACTGACACTTCTGACACTTTTTTGGGGACCATGTGACAGGAATACAGTGATCAATGCTAAAAATATGGACTGTCACTGTACTAATGACACTGGCAGGGAAGGGGTTAAAGTCAGGGGCGATCAAAGGGTTACATGTGTGTCTAGATGTGGGGGAGGTGCTTTTACTACTGAAAGGTTGGTGTTCCTGCTTCAAAGAAACACAGGATCCATGTCTTCTGTGCTGACAGAATGACAGTCTGTCTTGTTTACTAGACATGTCCATTTGTTTTCGTCTGAATTTCAGGTATTTTCATTATAACAAATGATCACAAAAGTGCAGAATCTGAAAAACGAAAGATCCAACATAAACAAATGCTTTATTTTCATTTTCGTTGTGACAACAGTTCGATATAGATAGGAGATTCGACATGACCCTGACAATAACAATCTGTGTCTATTAAATCTGTGGTCGAATGTGCCTAACATTAACTCTATTAGTCCAGGATTATTCTACATAGAGAGGAAAGATTCGACAGAGGCTGCCCATGTTGTGGGGGGGGGGGGTGGATTTATTATTATAGATTCTATATTATAGATTGAGATTCTATATAGATTCCATATATCTTGTTACTTGTCTGATAAGTGATCACTTCACTATCACCAGTCCATTTTCTGTTTGAACTATATACATTCAACATGAACGACAAAGATTCGACAAAACAGCGGAAAACATACAAGCGTCGAATCTTTGGCTTATTGTGTGTGTTGAAAGTTCTAAGAAGATTCGACGGAGCAGCTAAACTATACGGAGTCATACAGTTTAGCTGCTCCATCGAATCTTCTTTGAACATTTGACAGACACCATAAGCCTTCAATGACAAATTAAACCTTAATCTGGATTTTCAGACAAATGCAGTTTTTAACGAAAAACTAAATAAATAAAAACAAATTTCAGGAGTAACTAAATAAATGTATTTTTCGGACGAAAACGAAAATCCGAAACTAAATATTTCAGTGTGCACATGACTATTGTTTACATAGGCAGACTGTCATTCTGTCAGAGTACCGAATGATTGGCGGGACCTGCTGTGTAAAATCACAGCAGGAGTGAGCTGCCAGCGGTGAGCTTACGTGATTCTGCACAGAGCAGCCGCTCTGTAGCAGTACATCTGCTATGGGGCAGTCATGAACCAGTTAAACTTATTATCCACATTTGCATTTGCTGATATTTTCCCTGTGCCCCCCCCCCCGTGCCCCCCCCCCCCCCGAAAAATCTGTTGGGCAAATGTTTGAGAATTGTGGGTGAATCTAAGCAAGAGAATGTCTAAGTGACTATACTTTCATGGAGACTTGGTACAATCTGTGTGTGCTGTTAGAAGCACAACTCCAAAACCTCTCTTTCCCTCCTCTTGTGTGAAGGGCTTTCATGTGGCTATGGTGTGGAGGGATCAAACAGCAACATTTTCCATAAAACGTTCTTTTACTATGCCAAGCAGGGCTCGAGTCCTGCGGTAACGCATGGGAACGGCGTTCCTGTACTATTTCCACAACAGGAACGCCGTTCCCATTAGCCGCCTAAGCCTATCCTGCATACGCCGCGGCCGCCCGAGTGACTGGTTGCTAGGCTAGGGCCGCTCCGTGTCTAGCAACCGGTCACATGACGTCGGCCGTACAGGTGGGCATGCACTGGCAGGAGTCAGTGGGCAGCGCACCTACGGCCCGGGCTACGGCTGAGCAGCACCTCCAGAGCAGCCAGCCACAGACACGCCGCTGGGATCAGGACTGTCCCCTTCCTCTCCTCTGCCCAGTGCCAGACAGTTCTGGCCTCCTGGGGCCACCGCCGATCCACAGCCGCTGCACTGCTGCCAGTTTACTTCTCTCCTGAGAAGAGAATACCAGGTTAGTGTGTTAACTAAGTTGCAGTCTGCAATACATACCCTGCCAATACTCTGCAATACATACCCTGCCAATACTCTGCAATACATACCATGCCAATACTCTGCAATACCCTGCCAATACTCTGCAATACTTACCCTGCCAATACTCTGCTATACTTACCCTGCCAATACTCTGCAGTAAATACCCTGCTAATACTCTGCAATACCCTGCCAATACTCTGCAATACATATCCTGCCAATACTCTGCAATACTTACCCTGCCAATACTCTGCAATACATACCCTGCCAATACTCTGCAGTACTTACCCTGCCAATACTCTGCAATACTTACTCTGCCAATACTCTGCAATACTTACCCTGCCAATACTCTGCAATACATACCCTGACAATACTCTGCAATACATACCCTGCCAATACTCTGCAATACTTACTCTGCCAATACTCTGCAATACTTACCCTGCCAATACTCTGCAATACTTACTCTGCCAATACTCTGCAATACTTACCCTGCCAATACTCTGCAATACATACCCTGCCAATACTCTGCAATACCCTGCCAATACTCTGCAATACATACCCTGCCAATACTCTGCTATACTTACCCTGCCAATACCCTGCCAATACTCTGCAATACATACCCTGCCAATACTCTGCAATACTTACTCTGCCAATACTCTGCAATACTTACCCTGCCAATACTCTGCAATACATACCCTGCCAATACTCTGCAATACCCTGCCAATACTCTGCAATACATACCCTGCCAATACTCTGCTATACTTACCCTGCCAATACCCTGCCAATACTCTGCAATACATACCCTGCCAATACTCTGCAATACTTACCCTGCCAATACTCTGCAATATCCTGCCAATACTCTGCAGTACTTACCCTGCCAATAATCTGCAGTACTTACCCTGCCAATACCCTGCCAATACTCTGCAATACTTACCCTGCCAATACTCTGCAATACTTACTCTGCAATACCCTGCCAATACTTACTCTGCAATACTTACCCTGCCAATACTTACTCTGCAATATTTACCCTGCCAATACTCTGCAATACCCTGCCAATATTGTGCAATACATACCCTGCCAATACTCTGCAGTACTTACCCTGCCAATACTCTGCAATACTTACCCTGCCAATACTCTGCAATACTTACTCTGCAATACCCTGCCAATACTTACTCTGCAATACTTACTCTGCCAATACTTACTCTGCAATACTTACCCTGCCAATACTTACCCTGCCAATACTTACTCTGCCAATACTTACGCAGGGGATGACAAGTCTTTAAAATGGAATGATGGACTGCAGGCAAGTAACAGAATACAAAATACAAACACATTCATGTGAACTGTACTTCCTGACAAAAAATTTAAAATTTTCTTAAAGCGTTTGTATACCCACAGAAAAAATAAAAATTTAAAAAATACAAAAAATAAAAATAATAACTTGTAAGCAAAGGAAATTCCTGTAAGGAAATGTATACCTTAGAACAAAGGGTCGGCATCGCTTCCCGGTGACAGCCAAAGGAGCTGACATTTTCCCCTTGGCGTTTCTTATGGGTTCGCAGTTCCGGTGCTGTGAGTGGCCAGGGCCACGATGACGTCACTCCCTCGCATGGGCACGGAGGTCCTTCATTCCGGAAAGGTCTGGCAGCATCCGTTGGACCTTCAGAGCGCATGTGCTGTTGAAGTCAGCGGCTACATGCAAGATGGATATATCCTAAACAGTACAGGTTTAGGAGATATTCATTTTACCTACAGATAGGCCTTATTATAGGCTTACCTGTAGGTAAAAATTTGCTAAAGGGGTATACAACTACTGTAAGTCAATATCATGATGCAGACACCATATTAGGTCTTGATTTGGTTTGATCCAGTACATGCCCCAAAGCACTCATTGGATAGTGAAGGAGTAGCAGAATACTGAAGAAGTCAGGCCTCTATTCAGAAAAATTACACTGACAACTTTATGCACTGCGGTTTAACATTAACATTTAGTGCTGGACTTCCTGCTTCCAGTCTAACCACGGTGTGGTGGATTGCACAAAACTTTCATGAAGGTAATTTCAAGTAATTCAATTCAAGTAATATATTCAACTATATTTTAATAATTACATAACTGCAACAATTGGTGATTTTATTTTTTGCCTAGTGCTCAGCTTTAACATTCATTTTGCAACCTAGAAAAACATGGTTATTACGTGCATGTATTTAATTTATAAATATGCTTAATTTGCAACATATTTAAATGATATAGTTTTAGGTAAATGCTATTTTTTTCAGGCAGCATTGATGTTAAATATATATACTGTATCCACTGAGTTTTATGTGACTTGCACAGTGGGAGACCATTATAGTAGGTTAAAAAAGATATAAACTTTAACTGAATAGTATTTTGTATGTTTAAGCACTGAGGTTGATTTACTAAAACTGGAGAGTGCAAAATCTGGTGCAGCTCTTTATAGAAACCAATCATCTGCACCAGTTTTGCACTCTCCAGTTTTAGTAAATCAGCCTCTCTGTATCACTATCAAACATATTTAAAAAAAATAAAAAAAATAGTTTTGCCTTTTTTTTTTAAATATTTTTGTTACATCTCAGTGCTGCTGATCTTTTGCAGCCTCTTTGAAGTCATTTTATGCCTACACATATACACAGCAGGGCTGGCTGCATGATGTTTTTCAGAGACAGAACATGTCTCCCTTTAACAGGAAAAGATGGAACATCAAGGCAGAAATACCATGTATGACTTTAATGAAAGCTTAACATTTAAAAAAAAATATTGAAAGTGACTTTAGAAATTGCATTAACATGTTAATATATGAGATTTTAATGACTTGGTTTACATATACATTAAAATGGCTCAAGCAGTTAGTTTTCTTGTTATATAGGAAAACCAATAACCAATAACATGGGCCAGTACATGGATCATGAAAATAGAAACATAATTATAATATAATTGCATTTAATGAAGAAACCAAAAAAAAAAGAAAACAGCAAGTACATTATGATTTGTGTTATAAATATAGTTTCACGTAGCAGTCTAAAAAGGTTTTTAGTGATCGTTCACTATTCTTTTTAAATTTGCCTGGAGTTCTTTCTTAAGCAAGTTATGTCCTATTTTTTTTTTTCTTCTCTAAAGTCTGTGTCATTCATCTTAATGTCAGCAACATCTGCACAGGAATTGTTCTGTGGTTCACAGAACATAATCACCAATTAATGGAGTCTTCAAATCATGCTTTGGAAGAAGCTCTTCAAGGAGGTTCCTAATGCTTTCAGCAAACACTTGCATATTTGATAACAGTTATTTAAAGTCAGGCAAGTCTATTCTTCCTGCACTACATTACTAATCTAAACCATTTTTGTAAGATGAGATCTCAATGATCCCCAGGAGGAGGTATCGGAATTTGAGTTCTTGTGCACTGATTTTAGAATCTTTATCTGTGGGAACAGGAAAGCCATTTCTCCTCTTTACATTCCCTCATAACACATACATGCACCTCAAGGGAAAGAAATTCAATTGCGAAAGCCAGATGTTCCTTCTTACTGTATCTTATAAAGGCTGGAGCACTGTGGAGAGAGTCTAGCAACTGTAAAACTTTAAGTAATGCATTTCGCTCATGCATTTGAACACAAAAGCATTTCAAATATGTTAAAATGAAGCAGCAAAGGTAGTTTACTTAACTCAAGGTGACATTCTGCTCTTCATGTAGAGCCCTGCTTTCTGCTGGTAGCAGCTACAAGATAGTTTTGATCATTATAATAAATATGGTTATGTTATTGTATGCTGTATAATGTTTTGAGCAGATGAGAATGCATACCTTGATTCTGAATCAGTTGTTAAGGTGAAGGATCTTGGTATGGTAGACCTCAACACAGGACAGGAAGCTTTACTTGCCTAATAAGATGAGTAGGGAGCTAAACAAGTTAGTGGCAAAGATTAGGTTTAGGGTTGTGTTAAAGTTAGGTTTAGGCTTTGACCAGAATATTGGTATTGTGTTGAAAAAATCAGTAGTCTTTAAAATAAAAAACATTTTTTTTGAGCAGATGACAATGCATACCCTGATTCTGAATCTGTTGTTAAGGTGGATGGTAGACCTCAACACAGGACAGGAAGCTTTACTTGGCTAATAAGATGAGTAGGGAGCTAAACAAGTAAGTGGGAAATATTAGGTTAAGGGTTGTGTTAAAGTTAGGTTGAGGCTTAAACCAGAATATTGGTATTGTGTTGAAAAAATCAATAGTCTTTAAAATTAAAAAAAAATTCATTTTTTTCCTATAATACTCATCTTCAACCAGGCACTGCTCCCCGCAGAAAGTCCTTACTAACAAGATGTCACCAGTCTTCTGGTTGAATGTCAAAAGTCACTTCAACCTAAAAAAAAGGCAGTTTTCTAATAAAATACCCTATCCCACCGCTCCTTACTCTCCTGAGCCTAGTTATACAGCCTAATGCAGACCTCAGATGCAGACATATATTGCAGCTGCAACCTTCCCTGATATGCAGGAGGTTATATAACTATTCTCATTAGTGAGACAGAGAAATAGGGTACTTTATTGGGAATGCACTTAAGGCTTAGAGGGTTAAGGTGAAGATTTAGAGGGTTAAAGTGGTAATAAACCCAAAACCAAAAATGTAATATATTGCAACTCACCAATTATTACATACAGTATATTGACTGCATTTGTTTTTGTTTTTTTGGCCTTTTCCCTCTCCCACTGTTTATACCTGGTCATCTGGTCAGTAACACACCTCCTGTATTACAGTGCCTCCACTCTAGATGAAAGACGCTTTTGGACAGATGCATTGTCAGTATGGGGGATGAGAGTGTTAGACTCACTAGCAGATTTATATACATTAACAAATCAAACCTCCGCATATCACCTAGGCGGTTACAGCAGCACTTTTTTCCTTTTAGAATAAAAGTTTTACATACATCAATAAAAGCTGGTTATTGTAAGCACCCCAGAGTTTATCGCAGCCTTTTAACTCATACATCTGCAGGACAGCCTTTTCTGTTAAAAAGCAACAGACTTACTGCCAGGATCACCAGATGAAAATTAAGTAATTAAGAAAACAAATGCAACCCACATCTAAGAATTGGTAAGCTACAATATAATAAATGTTTGCTTTTGGCTTTAATACTGCTTTAAGTGTCAGATTTTTTTTAGGGTTAAATGTTAGATTAATATATTAGATTAAAGGTTAAAGGGTTATCTCTCCTTTTTACAAAAAAAATGAAAAGGTGAAGCAGCGCACTATACATTCCCCTCACCTCTGGCCCCTGTCACACCCTCTCTAGCTGGCATAATGTTAGGAAAAAGTGTGTAGCGCCAAAAGTAAATGAACAGTGATGAGATAAGAATACTCTGTTATAAATGGACAACACATTGTAATAAAGGCCAAAAAAAGTGTTAAAAAGTGAAAAGATGCTAAAGTGAAAACATATATATATATATATATATATATATATATATATATATATATATATATATATATATATATATATATATATATATATATATATTTATCATGTGGATGGAAGTCAACAATAAAAAAAAAATGTAGTGAACAATATAGATTTAAATGTGCAGTCCCGTGATAGGATCAGCAATGTACACTTATATGTGAAAACACAATAGTTCAGTGCAAAGATGTGCACAAAAATATAGCGGTGACTTTAAAAATGAAGAGATGATCCAGTACAGTGTTCCAGAATCATCCACCGCACACCTCTGTGAAATGGACACTCACCAGAAAAGCTGGCTGTCGCTAGAGCAGCAAGGCTGTTCAACAACTCGCACACAACCAGATGTAGCTGTAGTAAATAAAGTTCACCAAGAGCCAGATGAAGTCTCCATAGTGTAGTATTTATTGGAATTGTAAGTTACAAGCCAAAATAAAATAAGTCAAATGGCAATGCGTAAATTGGATTTGTATCATCAGAGAGTGGTACTGTGGATAAGCAAAATGAGTAGACATATGCCACGTCCCGATATATTATATTTGGAAAATAGGTTTTTGGATGATGGAATTGATAGACACAACACAAACGACATAGTTTGATAAAAAAAAAGTATTTATTTAACTACAGAAACATATTAAACAATTTTAAAAACATTGACTATCCAGAATTGTGCCTTGAAGCATACAACACACCACCTATGTATCGTAGAAAACTAGAATACTTAGTAGTGAGAAACCTGAAGGTCACTCTCAAAGAATTGGATGTAGTATCGTAATTTAGGAGAGCCGGTGTGTCATGGTTCAGCTCAGCTCTACATGTTACGTGTACTCAAAAATGCTTTTTCTGGAGCTTAGGGCATATTATTATTGTAGTCAAAAAAGTAAATAAGGGACCAAAGTCCACAGCTCAGCCAGAGATGCAGGGATATCTCATCAGACGACTTCCCAACTAGTCTGTGAAATAACAATCATATAGGAAACTTATGTTGATTGAGGGTTAATTGCATAGCCAGCAGGGAAAATAAACTGTTTATTTTAAATATTTTAGGAAGCTTTTATGATAATTGTGGAAATGTAGGGGATCCCATATAAAATCATTAGCGATGAACATCTCCTACAGGGCTCCGCTGTGTCACAGCCACAAAGCGTGGCGAAAATTTAACAGCCAATTTTCACCACACTTTGTGGCTGTGACACAGCGGAGCCCTGCAGGAGATGTTCATCACTAATGATTTTATATGGAAACAAAAATGGATGAATAAGGAGGTGTGTGAATAGTGGGGGATCCCCTTTCCAGAATCCTCATAAAAGCATCCTTCTATGTTGCGGGGAAGCTCTAAGGACTAGGCCTACCGGCTAAAGGAAACAGCTGCTTTGAAAGCTATGGTGGTTATGGGTTCCCCTGCTAAAATCTGATGAAGGATTTTTTTTTTTTTTTGCATCTTCCCAGGTCTAATTCCTTTTTACTTTTTAATCCCTAAATTGTCTACTTACTACCCGAATACAGGAAATCTGTTGATAGATTACCATTGCAACTAGAAAACTTGAAAGTGGGCTGGACCAGATGGATACAACAATATAAAAAAAACATAAAAAGAAAGTTAGAAAGGTATACAGGCATACCCCACTTTTAAGTACACAATGGGGTTTATTTACTAAGGCTGGAAAGTGCAATATCAGGCTCACTTCTGCATAGAAACCAACGAGCTTCCAGGTTTTATTACCAACGCTTAATTGAACAAGCTGGGGTTAGAAGCTCATTGGTTTCTATGCAGAAATTAGCCTGATTTTGCACTTTTCAGCTTTAGTAAATAAACCCCATTGTGTACTTAAAAGTGGGGTATGCCTGTATCTAAATAAATTTAAAAAAATTATAATACAGAGAAAAAAACAACAACTTTGTATATGCCAATGGGTCTGTATATAAAGTACACTGTTATTCTACATTAAAAAAAAAATCTGACAAGTAGCCATTTATACTTGTAAATTTGGAAAAAAAATAATGATTACAAAATCTACATCACTTATTCCACATAGTCCATTTTTCCAAGTGGTTGACTAAATGATTGTTTTAAATAATAACATTGTTCTTTCTCCTCTCAAACAAACCGCACTATAATGATTGTCATTGACCCTGTTTTTATGCTGAATATTTATGTCACCATCAAATAAAACTGTACTCCTCTCCACATCGATTTTCTATGTAGCAGATCTTTTACTATTTCAAATAATCTGATTAATGATGAAGTCGCACAAACCTTTATGCGGATACTATTATAAGAGTCTAAAACCACAGAAAAAACAATATTGACATGTATACTGAGAGCGTGATGTGTCTTTGTTCTTTATTGGGTAGTGTACTTAATTCCCTGTCATTATTGCATCATGTCTATTTTTATTAGAACCTAATAATTTTGCAAGTGCTTTAAACCAGTAGTAGCCCTTCCTTTTTTTTTTTTTTCTTTTTTTTTTTACAGAGGGCTTTTATTGTTGTGTATGCAACGAAATTGAAATATCTTTCACTTGAAATATTGACTTTAATATCTCATTTGAAAAATTCATGAAGCCTTTGATGTTAAATCCATACTCAATTTAGCCAAATGCCATTAGAATATGCAATATGCCTGAATACGGGGGGAGCATTATTGTCTGTGTTTCTGCAGAAGAATTACATTTTACGACTATAACGTCAAGATCTTTTAGGATTTTGTGCAGGAGGTAAAGAAAAGAGAAAGCAGCACATTAGGAGCAGAATGAAAAGTGGTATTGATTAGACTCACATTTACCCACTCAGTTTCATGCCTTAAATACATGGAAATAGGGCTTTGCCATTGCAAGCAACAATACCCTGTAATGAATGGAACAATCTTTAGAAAATTAGTATAGGCTCTTACGATCGTGCACAGATGTTGCTCATGGTAACTGCCATTAGTGTTCCTTTTCTCTCCCTTTACATTTACATAGATCTCTTTATTTCCTAATAGTGTCATAACAGAAAAATGACAAAAGGTGGTGATTTCATAAAACATGCAACTTTAAGATTGTTGGAGAGGTACATTGTAAAGTGAGACTTATATTATGAATACTTCAGAATTGCATTTCCTAAATGACTTGCGATAAAAGTGTTTCTGAAAAAGGCAGAGAGGGGGAAAAAACAGGCTTTCAGCAAATTAATTTTTTCTCCTTTCAAGAAAATGCAGACTGACAAATGTCTCGAAAAGCTTTGAGTGCTGAAAGAATGGTGTTTTGCCTTTAGTAATTTATGAGTACTTTCCACTCAGCTATCGATCAAGTTTAAAAAAAGTAAATGCCATTAACATTTTAGGCAATAATGGCTCAACAGAATGTAGATTTTATCATTTTGTTCATAGATGTCACAGATTTTTTTTTTTTTTTTAAAGGATGCACAGGGGACTTAATTAAATGTGTTTGTTTGCGATAATATAGCTTAACGGTATGAAGAAGAAACATGTTGTCCCTATACAATTACAATAACTTGCATAATTTTGTAGCTAAAAATTTGTATCCCTCACTGAACTGTGCTTGGAGGATCTAAACAAACTACATTTGTTAAAGATAAAACAGCAAGATGACAAAAGGTGATCATTTTTAAGAATCACGCAGATTTAAAGGAAAACATAAAGAATTTCGTTTTTCATGAATGCTTCCTGGCAGATTGACCTTGGTTTCAAAAATGCCTTTGCCTGGCAGCACTTAATTACTTGCAACTTACTATCTCAACCAGAGACATCCCCTTGTAAATAATCATGAGCCGTGCAACCTTCCTCATTAAGAACTATACCCTATGGAATGTAACTCTTCTTGGAGATTGCGCACAGGGGTCAGGAAGAATCAGAGGGCATAAATCATTTCTCCACCAAAATAGTTTTGGATAGAGTGGGAAAAAGTTAGAAATTCTGTGCATTGTATTCGCCATCTGTGGGAAATGGTTAACTCACGTTCTTTCCCACCAGAGAAACTGAAGGGAATTCAGAAATTTTGTTGCCAGACCAGTGAGTGAGGAGTGGTTTATGTCAGTGGTCATCAACCCTGTCCTCAGGGCCCACTAACAGGCCAGGTTTTATGTATTACCTTGGGGAGATGCAAACTAGAATACTGCAATCACTGAGCAGCAAATTATATCACCTGCGATGTATTTCAGATTTCTTGAAAGCCTGGCCTGTTATTGGGCCTGAGAACAGGGTTGATGACCACTGCTTTATGTGACATTGACTCTTAACTTAGGGAAAATGTTCTCTCACTTCCTGTTTAGTTTCCAGGACAGCAATAGAGAAAAAAGCTCCACAGTGAGGTCCAAGACAGTAATTAAGCCTGACAGAGGCTTTAACTAGCGATACACCATTACCATTTTTTTTACGAGTACGAGTACTGATTTTGTTTTTTAATACTCGCAGGTACCAATTACGGATACCTACCACAGCTGATTTGTTTACACTTCAGCTGTCAGCAATAGTACAAAGCTTTACAAAGTTATTTACAAATTAAACACATTTTTTTTCCAATGTTAAAGATGTAAATATATGTTAAAGGTGTAAAAATATTAATGAATAAAGCAAAAATAAAAAAGTTTTAATTATTAATATTTTATAAAATAATGGTAGAATGGTAGAGTGAACAAAAAAAAAACAGCAGGAAAATCATAATTACAAGGAGAAGGAGAATAAGGAGTTCATTAAAGCTAATTAAAGTAAATTAAGGGTTAATAAGGGATTAAACAGAGGAACATTTAATAAAAAACAAGCAAAAACTTTTTTCTTTACTTGACAGGTTTCTTTAAACTGAATAAACAGAAAGATACAAAATTAAAGAATGTTTTTTCTTTTTTACAGCTCCAATTGCCGGGACTTCATTTACACTTAAGCTGTCAACAGGAAAACACCACTAACAGCTGAATGAGTCATCAGTTTATAAGGACATGGCAGCCCTGCTCCTTAATCGCTTCCCGACTGCCTCACGCCGATATACGTCAGCAGAAGGGCACGTGCAGGCAAAATCTTGTACCTTTATGTTGCCCTTTAAGAGGCGCGGTGGCGTGCTCGTGCACCCGCAGGAAGCTCCGTGAGTCCAGTCGTAGGTCCCGCGTATTCGATCGCCACAGGGATACCCGCGATCGCCTCACGATCGAGAGGAAGAATGGGGAGATGCTAAAGTAAACAAGCATCTCCCTGTTCTGCCTAGCAACAGTGACACTGATCTCCAGGGCTGGACTTACCATTGGGCTTGACTGGGCTCAAGCCCATGGGCCCCGCCCAATAGGGGGCCCCATGGGCCCCTTGAGATACATAGCCAAGTGTACTCGGCTCGGCTCCGCTCACAGTCACGCCCAGTCCTGCCCTATGATGGACATAACACAGGGACTGGGCGTGACTGTGAGTCAAACCGAGTACACTCGGCTACTCTCGGCTCCGCTCGGGACTGTGAGAGGACCTGAGAGCCGCCGAGAGGGCCCAAAAGCCGCTGAGATACACAAGACTGTATCTTGGTGGTGCCATTTTTAAACTTCAAGACTGCAATGACAAGGCTTTAAATGATACTGTGGCAAGGCTGCAAATGACAAGGCTACACTGACAAGGCTGCAAATTAAACTGGACAAGGGTGCAGATGGATGGGCAAGGCTGCAGATGGACACTGATAAGGCCGCATTGATGGGCATTTAAATGTAAGTTTTTTCCTTAAACTTCCCTCCTAAAAGTTTTTTTCCTTAAAATTCCCTCCTAAACTTGGGGTGCGTGTTATATGCCGGTGCATGTTATACGCCAATAAATATGGTAATGTATAGAAAATAGGGCCCGAAAGTAATTCAAGCCCGGGGGCCCCCACCACCCTAAGTCCTGCCCTGCTGATCTCTGCTCCCTGTGATTGGAGCAGAGATCAGTGATCTGTAAAACACAGCCACGCCCCCCACAGTTAGCAACACACCCCTAGAACACACTTAACCCCTACACTGCCACCTAGTGGTTAACCCCTTCACTGCCAGTGTCATTTACACAGGAATCCGTGCATTTGTATAGCACTGATTGCTGTATAAATGACAATGGTCCCAAAAATGTGTCAAAAATGTCCGATGTGTCTGCCATAATGTCGCAGTCATGATAAAAATCGCTGATCGCCACAATTTAAAAAAAAATACATTAATAAAAATGCCATAAAACTATTCCCTATTTTGTAAACGCTATAACTTTTGCGCAAACCAATCAATAATCACTTATTGCGATTTTTTTTTTACCAAAAATATGTAGAAGAATATGTATCGGCCTAAACTGAGAAAAAAAACTGTTTTTTATATATGTTTGGGGGATATTTATTATAGCAAAAAGTAAAAAATGTGTTTTTTTCAAAACTGTCGCTCTTTTTTTGTTTATAGCACAAAAAATTGTCAGTTAAATCGATGCAGTGCCGAATCGCAAAAAGTGCTCTGGTCAGGTAGGGAGTAAATCCTTCCGGAGTTGAAGTGGTTAAAGAGTAGCTCCAGGCTCATTCAGAAAAAATTAAAAGTCAGCAGCTCCAAATGCTGCAGCTGCTGACTTTTCGTATTGAGACACTTACCTGTCTAGGAATCCAGCGGTGTCCTCTTCCGAGCCAATTTTATGCATCAGCTATCGGGTGCTGACTGAAGGGAAACCGGCTGGTTTCCGCTAAGGGAAACCAGCAGTGAGTTCCCTACATCGCATGCACAAAGCACGCTGCGCTCTGAGAATGGGCCAGCTGCGGGGGAAGGAGGAGGGCCCGAAAGTTCAGCTGAGTTTCAAAACCAGGTACTTGCTCCCCCCTTCCCCCCAAAAGGTGCCAGATGTATCAGCAAAAGTGGGGACGAGGCAGACAAGCGTAGCTTCCCCTTTTTGGTGGAGCTCTGCATTAACAATCGATAATTGCCAGTGTTTTCTTTTTTTACATTCCCTCTGACAGCTGAAAGAACTGAGCCTGAAAGTATCGGTTTCAGGTTTACTCCTATCACAGGAAATGTAAACATCCTTTGTGATAGAAATAATGCACGACAGGTCCTCTTTATGATGACATCTGGGGTCTATAAGACTCCATATATCTCCTCAACCCTGGAAAGCATGAGATAAAAAAAAAAACATTGATTTCTGTTTTTCAGAAAAAAGGCAGTGTTTACATCTGTCATAACCGTAAGTGATGTCATGAAGTCGCTTTCAGCCTCCCAGGACCATAGAGATGGCTGGGGACCATCCGGACTCTTTCCATCACATGGTAGAGCTCGGAATGGTGCCAGTGGGCAGTAGGGGGACATCTCCTCCTGCTGCCTGTAATGTAGCAGCTAATCAGCTGCTAGGGTGGCTTTTACAAGACAGGGACTCGCTGGCTGAAAAAAAGATACCAGAATGATGAATGTAGTAGCAAGCATTATCCTGGTATAACAGGGATTTGATGATTACACTTTCAATCTCACGGTGTGCAGAAATTTTCCAGCTCAAATGATGAGCACAAGCTGTTTGAGAGTGACTGTCGTAGAGGTAGGTTAATTGTGAGGTTTTACACACACAGTAGTTGTCACTGTTTTTTATTGAAACTATTCTCTGTTCACAACATCCACTGGTGCAAATGTTTGTGTCACTTGCTGCCATGCCCAGACAGGAAAATAACAGAGTTTATTCTACAGCAGCTTCTTCAAAGAAGAAGAAGTTCCAAATTTCTAGTAATTCTAGTGAGAGCATTTAGAAAGTCAGCTTAAAGTATAACTAAAATCAAAACTTTTTTTCCTAGTTTTGAATAGATGGAGAGGGATTAGAACACCTATCAGTTTTTATTGCTGTCTATGCCCCCGAGATTCATCCTCTCTAATTGTCATATTTACTATAATCATTGAACGTGAAAGAAAATCCCAAATGTGGGGCTTTCCCCAGAAAATAGAGGGGAAATCTTCCAATCAGGATACTAGTTCTGGTGACCTGGGGGGGGGGGTGAAAATGCCTAGTATAGCACCAATACCGGTATCGGTGCAACCATAGTTATAACCCTCCCTTGCTCTATCCAAAAAATAAATAAAAGGTTTTTGCCTATAGTTCCACTTTAATGAGGTTTAAATATTTAAATAAAAAGAACCAAAAACAGTGCAAGAAATATTTCCAGAAATAAAATGATAAAACAGACATAGGCAGCAGTAAAATAAAGGAGTTTAAAGTGGTTGCAAACCCTTACAAACCACTTTGACCTACAGGTAAGCCTAGATTAAGGCTTACCTGTAGGTCCAAGCAATATCTCCTAAACCTATATGGTTTAGGAGATATTTGCCCGAAAACAGGCACCGAGGCGCAGCATTCTCAGCGACGGAGCTGCCGCGCGTGTCGGCTCCCGTGCGCATGCGCGGGAGTGACGTCATCGCGGTTTCGCCGAATGACAGCGGTGAAGCTGCGAGACCCCACCAACAAGATGGATGTGGCGGACTACAGGGGACAGCGGCGACTTCGCTGGCTCCTGTGTCAGGTAAGTGACACATAATGGGCTACTATACGATGCATAGTAGTCCATTATGCTTTGCCTTTGCAGGGAATGAAAGAGGAAGTAAACTCATCAGGGTTTACTTCCTCTTTAAGGTTAAAGAAAAATAAAGGGTTTAGGATTACATGAGGTTTGAACACAAGGTAGCCATCACAGTATTTTAATGTAAACATGCACCATTCACAGCATCCACTGTTACTGTTCTGTCCTTTAAAATATGTCTAAATCACCAACTGTCATACCCAGAGAACAATGTAATAGAGTTTACACTACATTAGCTTTTTCAAAGAGGCAAAGCTCTTAATTTCTAGTTGGAGCATTCAGAAATTCAAGTTATTTTTTTTTTAATGGAAGAAAAGAAAAATGGTTCCAGGAATAATTATACAAAATATATTACAAAACAGACAAAAGTGAAAAAAGGGGTTTAAAAGTAAAAAAAAAAACAAATGAAGTAACGTCTACTTGGTATTTGGTTCATTGCAGAGTTTTGATCACTTGCAAAGTTAGTGCAATCTGATATTTCAATGAGTCGCTGGCCCTTTAGAAAAGTGCTCTTAGTATCCTTAGTAGTTTTGATCATAAAATGAGTGCCCACAGCTACTAGTGTAGCCATATTTTCTTGTCCCTGAAGAGGACATCACAGAGCTAACTTCACCCAAATAATGGGTCCACGGGGTATATTGAATATATGCTGTTGTGTATTTAATTATGCTCAGTGGACTCACCCTTAATGTCAACTATTCCAGGTATGTACATCTTTATTTACATAAGACAAAGTTTCACAATCCAACAACCATCAAACTATTTGTAAGAATTAAGTTATGATTTGTTAGATACCAAATATGATCTTATGTTTAGTTGACTGAACCTTGTAATTAAGTGTGTTTGGTGTTTACCTGAGAGGTGTCTTCTTACACATTTGTGTAGCCACTTTTTTGGAAGGTAATTCTATCACCGTAGGAGTTGCAGAATACATTTGCAAGTTTCAGATGTATAAGAGTTCATCACTAACTTATTATCTCAGACAATAAGGCTGATCACCAGACTATTTTCAACTTGGCTATTTATTATAGGGCCTCATTAGAATTACTTTAACCATTTCAGCTCCAGAATGTTTACCCCCTTCATAACCAGGCCCTTTTTTTTGCGATACTGCACTGCGTTACTTTAGCTGACAATTTTGCGGTCGTGAAGCGTTGTACCCAAATAAATGTCCTTTTTTTCCCACAAATAGAGCTTTCTTTTGGTGGTATTTGATCACTTCTGTGGTTTTTATTTTTTGCATTATAAACCAAAAAAAGCTGACAATTTTGAAAAAAAAAACAATATTTTTTACTTTCTGCTATAAAACAGACCCAATAAAAAATGTAAAAAATTGAATTTCCTCATCAATTTAGCCCAATGTATATTCTTCTACATATTTTTGATAAAAAAAATACCATTAAGCATATTGATTGGTTTGTGCAAAAGTTATAGAGCCTACAAATTATGGGATATTTGATTTTTATTTTTTTATTTTATTGTTTTACTAGTAATGGTGGCAATTAGTGACTTATACCAGAACTGTGATATTGCAGCAGACAAATCGGAAACCTAACTGACACTTTTGACACTTTTTGGGGACCAGTGACACTAATGCAGTCCACTACTGTCAAGATATATCATTTTCTTGAACTAATAGGAATTGCTAGTGGCCTAATAAAGATATCCACCACCACTTTCTTAAAGGTTTCTCAATTATAGGCAAAGTGTCATGGTTAGGAATCAGTCTTGAAGACCAGTAGCTATAGCAGTAGACAGACTCCCACCAACCAGCAGAGCAGTATACAAGCACACAAGCCACACTGGGGGATGACGCAGACTCCCCCGAGGTACAGAGTCTAAGTACTAACCGGTATTCATCAAAGCTCCTGATTGTGGAGATGGGTTTTGCTGAATGTTAGTACCAGGTCGCAGTCCTCAGGATCGCTCCATCAGGTGATGAGCAATCTGGGATCCAGAAGCAGATATAGCAGGTAGGGATCAAGCAGAAGTATATTCTATAAACAAGACAAGGCATGGTAAAGAGTGGTAGCAAAGATACAGACACCAACTGGAGTGACAATTGCAAGATATTGGCTGGAGAGAGCACAATAATCTGGTCAACAGGAAGTGCAAAAGCATGGCTTGAATAGGAAATATATGGGAGCAGCAAGGGGTTCAAGGTTCAAGGGAAACAAGAAATAGGCAAGGTTGTCTGAGTAATTAGGCAGGGAGTTGTCCAGCATCTCAGCAAGAAAAATTACTGCCAGACGCAACAGAGGTCCACAGTTCAGATCCAGGCCCTGACACTAGGAATGGGCTTTATGTTCGAGTCGAACATGAGTTCAACTCGAACATTGGCTGTTCGCCAGTTCACTGAACAGTGAACAATTTTGGGTGTTTGCGGCAAATTCGAAAGCCGCGGAACACCTTTTAAAAGTCTATGGGAGAAATCAAAAGTGCTAATTTTAAAGGCTTATATGCATGGTATTGTCATAAAAAGTGTTTGGGGACCTGGGTCCTGCCCCAGGGGACATGTATCAATGCAAAAAAAGTTTTAAAAATGGCAGTTTTTTTATTTTGCCATGGGGTTCCACTTAAAATCCCTACCAGACCTGAAGGGCCTGGTATGGAATTTAGGGGGACCCCCATACTTTTTTTCTTTAATTTTGCTTCAGGAAATTCCATGCCATTTTTATCAATGAACTTTTATGTGTACAGTATTGTCGGACTGACAATTCATTATAGCCGTGAGTAGTTTTAAATTACTTTTTTTCCTTTATAAATGTCATTTTTATGTCAGCCTGTTCTAAACATGGGAAACATATGCCCCTTTACAGGCCTACTATAGACACCCCCCAGGTACGAAATGTTAAGGAATATTACACTCAGGGCTGGTGCAAGGATTTTTGACACCCTAGGCGAAACTTCATTTTGCTGCACCCCCTTGGCTCGACCACTGACTCCACCCCCTTTGTCCTGCCCATGTATACCCCACCTTTTTAATTAAATTCCCATCAAATGCAGCCTCACCAGCGCATCAATGTAGCCTACTAGTGCCCATCAATAAATGTTTGCTTGCTTCCATTCATTCGGGAGTCGGGACAGACACAGGCCTGTGCCTCTGACACTATGTGCTGCCTGCTGATGCTGAGACTTAGTTGCTTGTTGTAGAGAGAAGAGAGTAGGAACACTAGTGGCCGGGCGCCCCTAGGCAGCAGGGCACCCTAGGCGGCTGCCTAGTTTGCCTAGTGGTAGCACCGGCCCTGATTACACTTTTATTGTTCCACTTTTCAGGCAGCACAGTGCTGTTGGGCGGCACAGTGGTGTAGTGGTTAGCACTCTTGCCTAGCAGTAAAAAGGGTCGCTGGTTCAAATCCCAACCACGACACTACCTGCCTGGAGTTTGCATGTTCTCCCTGTGCCTGTGTGGGTTTCCTCCAGGTACTCTGGTTTCATCCCACACTCCAAAGACATGCAGGAAGGTTATTTGGCTTCTGTCCAAAAATTGGCCCCATTATTTGAATGGGACCTTGGATTGCGGGCTCCTTGAGGGTAGGGACTAATGTGAGTGTGCAATGTACAGGGATAGGGACAATTGTAGACACTTACTCAGTTTGGACTGGTGTCTTTATTCAACCTTACTAACTATATAACTTTAAGCATTATTAAAATCCCTGCTCCCGAAAAAACTGCCCTTTTTTAAAACTTTTTTTGGATTGATACATGTCTCCTTGGGCAGGACCCAGGTCCCCAAACACTTTTTATAACAATAACATGCATATAAGCCTTTAAAATTAGCACTTTTGATTATTCATGTTTGTGTTTCATAGACTTTAACGGTGTCTGCGTGTTCGAAAAAACGTTTTGCCTGTTCGCATGTTCTGGATGCGAACCAAACAGGGGGGTGTTCGGCTCATTCCTACCTGACACAAAGATTGTAGTGGAGTCCTGTGAACATTGTTCTGGCAAGTTACAGGATTGACAATACTTGGCTATACTCATGTTAGGCCTCAAAAAAATTATTCTGTATTACTCGGGCATTGGTCTTATTGATTTCAAAATGACCTGCTAGGAATTTTAAATGCACCCCCTTCAACAAATTTCACCTGAATTTTTGGGGTACGATGAGCTGCTATTTTGACCATTTTTGCCTCACTACTTTTGGTGGGAAGATCTTCCCAGTAAAGATTCCTGTTTTCTCAGTATACCTTTTGTTTCGGACTAGGCTTTCGAGCGGACAATCCGCTCATCTGTGTGCTACTCCGCTGGACTTTCCAAATGAATGGACTTGCCCACACACAGACTAAAGTCCGTTAATTTTGAACGTGACTTCAGGTACAATGGGACTAGAGAAGGAAGTCAATCTCGCTGCCTCCATCGGCGAGATTGACACCTTGCTAACCCCGTCGCCTGGTATGGATTTTAAGGGGAAGCCCCTATGCCAAAAAACGTGTGGGGGTCCCCCCGAAGTCCATACCAGACCCTTATCCGAGCATGCAGCCTGGCCAGTCAATAAAGGGGGTGGGGACAAGCGAGCAGCCCCCCTCCCGAGCCATACCAGGCTGCATGCCCTCAACATGGGGGGATGGGTGCTTTTGGGAAGGGGGGCGCCCTGCGGGCCCCCCCACTTCAAAGCACCTTGTCCCCATGTTGATGAGGACAAAGGCCTCTTCCCGACAACCCTGGCCGCTGGTTGTCGAGGTCTGCGGGCAGGGGACTTATTGGAATCCAGGAGCCACCTTAAATAAGGTCCCTCCACCCTATGTGAATAAGTATGGGGTACATCGTACCCCTAGCTATTCACCTGGAGGAAAAAGTGTCAATAAAAAAACACACTACATAGGTTTTTAAAATAGTTTATTAGGCAGGGGTCTTCTCGGCAGGCTCCTCCGCTATCTTCTGCTCTTTTGCCGCTCTTTTGCTAGCGGAGGAGCTCAGCTTGCTCGTCCCCACTCCCTTTCCTGACTGGCCAGGCTGCGTGCTCGGATAGTCTATTCGTGTGCGGTCGTGTGTGCACAAGTCTGCTCGAAATCCGGCGGACCTCCACTGCAAAGCCTGCCAGATAGCCCGATCGTGTGTACGGGGCATTAGTGTAATTAAAAAGTGTATAGTATGAATTCAAAGTTCCCACATAAGCACCTGGCAGCATCAGTGTGGAAATGTAATCCATGACTTCGACCTTTCTCCACTCCCCACCCTCAAATCAATAAAAAAAATTTAGTGAGCATTAAAGAATTTCTCTCTGATAATGTCCTTTTAATCCACAAGCTCACGGTGACATCTTCATGGCCCAACTGTTCAAATGGCCAGAGAGTGTGGACCCAGAAGAAAGACTGAGAGCGGTGACAGTTCAGAAATAGAGGACTCCATTTAAAAGGTAGGTCTGCTATAAAATGTTAGTTTGCAATGCATGCTTACACATTATGGAATAAACCTGCAGGGGGGGGGGGACAATGAAAAAAAAAAAAATCTTATTTACTACCACTTTAACTGATGTACAAATGCTCAACAATCAACAACCTCCAGATATGAAAATTACACTCTCAGTCTCACCTGTGCAGAAATTTTCCAGTTCATGGGACAACAAACTAAGCACCAGCAGACTGACAGTGATTGTCTCTAAGGCAGGTTAACTGAGTAGTTAACCTTTTACACATACAATCACACACACAGTAGCCACCACCACATGTTTTAATGGTAACGCACACTCTTCACAGCATTCACTGTTACAGTTCTGACCATTCAAAACATGTCTTTAACTTTTGTGCAAACCAATCAATATCTGCCTATTGCGATTTTTTACCAAAAATATGTAGAAGAATACATATCGGCCTAAACTGATGAAGAATGTTTTTTTTGCTTGGGCTATTTATTATAGCAAAAGTAAAAAATATATATTAGTCTTTTTTTTTTTTTGTTCATATCTAAAAAAATAAAAACCGCAGAGTTGATCAAACAAATACCACCAAAAGAAAGCTCTATTTGTGGGAAAAAATGAACATTCATTTTGTTTGGGTGCAGCATTGCGTGACCAATTGCGTGAGCAATTGTTAGTTAAAGCAACGCAGTGCAGTATCGCAACAAATGGCCTGGTCATAAAGGGAGTAAATCCTTCCAGGGCCGAAGTGGTTAATTTTGTATCAGTAGATAGAGGAGCTGAAATTTTGAAAAAAAAAAAAACGTGAACAAAGGTAAACTTAGCCTTTTAAATCAAACTTGTTAGATACAGAATAGGATATAAATCGTATGTATTTTTCTCTTAGGAGGACTAATGTGTCATTTTGTGTCAGGACCTTGTAATATTGGTGTGTTTGGTGTCTGAGTGATACGTTTCTCCAGTTCAGATTCCGGTTCTGTGGAATAAATTGGCCTGGGTGATATTGTAAGTTACATATAGCCAATATTATCTTTACCACAGAGACTATTTTGCCTAAAATAATGTAATTTGCATTCACTGCAGTTACTGTAAAGTGGTTCCAAAGCCTCAAGATTTTTTACCTTAATGCATAATATGCATTAATTTAAAAAAAAAAACTTCTGTGCTGCAGGATTGCCTAAGCCCCCCCCCCCCCCGCCTTACCTGAGCCTGATCTGATCCAGCAATGTGCAGGAGAGCAGCTTGGCTTGACACAGTCTCCCTGCTTATTGGGCAGATTGATAGCAGTGGTTGCTATGGGCTCCTGCTGCTGTCAATCAAATGCTCTTATGAGGAAGTGGGGGGGGGGGGTGGGGCCGAGTCAACAGGTTTGCGTCAATAGATGCAGACTGGGCAGCTTGAAAGCGAGCGCGCATACATGCCCCCAGAAAAGGTGGCTTTCCCTGGGGGCCCTAGCTTAAGAGGATGGGCCTGAAGCACCAGCGGGGGATCCCAGAAAATATGGCTGCTCTTTGCAAAATCATTTCACAGAGCATTTAAGTACCGTATATACTCGAGTATAAGCCGAGATTTTCAGCCTCTTTTTTGAGGCTGAAAGTGCCCCCCTCGGCTTATACTCGAGTCATCGCCGTCTGCCTGCCCGATCAGTGTGTCGAGCAGACAGACGGCGGCCATTCTACTATTCAAAAGCCGTGCATCCCTGTCTGTGATAGGCGGAACACTCAATTTCCCAGCAGTCAGTGGTCCGCCTATCACGGACATCCGCTCATCCTCATACTACGGACGAGGATGAGAGGATGTCCGTGATAGGCGGAACACAGACTGCTGGGAAATTGAGTGTTCCGCCTATCACAGACGGAGGCGCGGCTTTTGAACAGTGGAATGGCCGCCGAGGCGCCGACGCCGTCTGTCAGACGAGAAGAGCGGCGATCCTGGCATGGCAGAAGCACACAGGCTCGGGACGCAGGCGGGATGCAGGCTCGGGACGCAGGCTCGGTACGCAGGTAGGCTGGACACACAAGGCTGCACACACAGGGATGGACGGACACACAGGGATGGACGGACACACAGGGATGGACGGACACACAGGGATGGAAAGGCATGTCTCACCCTCGGCTTATACACGAGTCAATAAGTTTCCCAGTTTTTTTGTGGTAAATTGGGGGCCTCGGCTTATATTCGGGTCGGCCTATACTCGAGTATATACGGTATACCATGTTTGTTATTTTAGTTAAAATAAAAAAAACAAAGGTTTAATATCATATTAGGCTACTATACATACACTGCTTGTGTATGAAAACATCTGAAAAATAAGCAGCTTTTGACTAACACCACCTAACCCACAGAGATATCCCTTGGATACTGGTGTGATCAGGGGCGGACTGACCATCGGCACGGACCGAGGGCCCGTAGCCAGTAGGGGGCCCCATGACAGCTTCCAATTCGATCTACCCATTAATCACAGCTAGCTGATGGGTAGATTGGGTCCTGAATCACTGTTCACTGCTAAGAGACTGCAGTGTAAACAGACCTCTTGTGATGCGTGCCTCCCGCCAGCCCCTCCTTTCCTCCCATCCACCCCAGGTGCTTGTATTTGTCAACACCTCGGACGGACAAGAAGAGAGAAGGGGCTGGCTGGGAGGAGCGCAACACGAGAGGTATATTTACAGCGCTTCCTGCGCTACTCTGCATCTAGAAAGGAAAGTGCAGCAGCTTGTATGTTGTCTTGTGTCCTGCTATGTGCCCAGCATCTTGCTCTGTTTCCCTCTATGTGCCAAGCATCCTGCTCTGTGCCCTTCTATGTGCCCAGCATCTTGCTCTGTGCCCCTCTATGTGCCCAACATCCTGCTCTTTGTGCCTCTATGTGCCCAGCATTATGTTCTTTGCCCCTCTATGTGCCCAGCATCCTACTCTGTGCTCCTCTATGTGCCCAGCATCCTGCTCTGTGCCCCTCTATGTGCCCGGCATCCTGCTCTGTGCCCCAAAGCCCTGAACACTGCCCCATGCCCTATAGTCTGCTCAAACCCTGCTCTCTGCCCCATGCCCTGATATCTGCCCCATGCCTTGATGTCTGCCCATGCCCTGCTCTGTGCCCCCATGCCTTGCTATTTGCCCCATGCCCTGCTCTTTGCCCCATGCTCTGATATGTGCCACCATGCCCTGCTGTCTGCCCCATGTCTTGATGTCTGCCGCATGCTCTGATGTCTAGCCCATGCCATGCCCTGTGCCCCCATGCCCTGCTGCCTATGCATTGCTCCGTGCCTCCATGCCCTGCTGTCTGTCCCCATGCCCTGCGGTCTGCCCCATGCCCTAATGCCTGCCCCCATGCCCTGCTCTCTGCCCCCATGCCCTGCTCTTTGCCCCATGCTCTGATGTGTGCCTCCATGCCCTGTGCTGTGCCCCATGCCCTGCTCTGTGCCCCCATGCCCTGATGTCTGCCCCTATGCCTTTCTCTTTGCCCCATGCCCTTCTCTTTGCCCCCATGCTCTGATGTGTGCCCCATGCCCTGCTGTCTGCCCCATGCCCTGCTCAGTGCCTCATGCCCTGATGTCTGCCCCATGCTCTGATGTCTACCCGATGCCATGCTCTGTGCCCCCTTGCCCTGCTCTGTGCCCCCATGCCCTGCTGTCTACTCTATGCCCTTCTTCTACCCTCATGCCCTGCTGTCTGCCCCCATGCCCTGATGTCTGCCCCATGCCCTGATGTCTGCCCCATGCCCTGCTCTGTACCCCATGCCCTTCTTTGCCCCCATGCTCTGATGTGTGCCCTATGCCCTGCTCTGTGCCCCATGCCCTGATGTCTGCCCCATGCCCTGCTCTGTGTCCCCATGCCCTGATATGTGCCCTCATGCTCTGCTCTGTTCCTCCATGCCCTGCTGTCTGCCCTATGCTCTGCTCCATGCCCCCATGACCTGCAGTGTGCCCCCATGCCCTGCTGTCTGCTCCATGCCCTTCAGTCTGCCCCATGCCCTGCTCTGTGCCCCCATGCCCCGATGTCTGCCCCTGCCCTTCTTTGTGCCCCCATGCCTTGATGACTGCCCCACACCCTGCTCTGTGCCCCATGGCCTGCTGTCTGCCCCATGCCTTGATGTGTGCCTACATGCCCTGCTGTTTGCCCCATGCCCTGATGTGTGTCCCCACGCACTGCTGCCTACCCCCATGCCCTGCTGTGTGCCCCCATGATGTGCCCTGTGATGTGTCCCATGAACTACTGTGTGCCTCATGATGTGCTCTACCGTGTGCCCTTGTGGTGTGCCCGATGATGTGTTCTACTGTGTGCCACATGCCCTACTATGTGCCCCGCTGTGTGTCCAATTCCCTCCTGAGTGCCTTGTTATGTGTTCTGAGCCCTACTGTAGGCCTCATGATGTGCACTGCACCCTGTTGTGTGCCATATGATGTGCCCTGCTGTGTGCCCCTTGATGCACCATTCAGTGCCCCATAGTGTGCTCTTCTGTGTGCACCATACTGTGCCCTATATGTGCCCTCTTGCTCCATGTAATACCCCCTGCTGTGCCCCATAATGTATCCTCTTGCTCACAAGTAATATGCCCTGCTATGCCTCGTAATGTGCCCTATAATATGAGATTTTTATCCCTCCTAATGTGCTCTGCTGTGCCTTTTAATGTGCCCTCATGCCCCCATGTAATATGCTCTGCTGTATCCCATTATGTGCCCTCTTGTCCCCATGTAATATGCCCCATAATGTGCTATGTTGTGCCCCATAATGTGCCCTCATGCCCCTATATAATATACTCTGCTGTACCCCATAATGTGCCCTTCTCCCCCAAGTAATGTTCCATGCTGTACCCCTCTGACTCCCCCCACGTAATGTTCCCTATAATATTCTCTGCTCCCCCCATGTAATGTGTCCTACTGTGTCCCCCAACCTGCAATGTTCCCTGGTGTGCCCCATAATGTGCCCTGCTGCTCTCCATGTAGTGTGTCCTCCTGCCCTCCACACACACATATTGTGCCCTCCTGACCCTCTGTGCTATGACCTGCTGACTTCTATACTTTGCCATGGTTCCCCCATGCTCTGCCCTGCTGCCCCCTGTGTATTGTGCTTGCTTGACATCCAATGCTCTGCCCAAGATCTCCTGTTGCCCGGGGCCCCATTAGTTGTCAGTCCGCCCCTGGGTGTTATCTAAAAACTGAAGGTTGGTTTTTATTTATAGAGGTTTCTCTGATTAATACTATGATTTGAAATAGGCCCTATAGTACAAATGGGGATATTCTTTCTATAATGTTACTAACAGAGTATTTACTGCTTATGCATGCTTATGCTTAGAGATTGAAGCACATGACGCTATCATATTCAAGAATGTGCTTACGGGTTTCCTCTTTGTTTTGGGGCTGGTTAACTGGACTCTATGAATAATTGTTCCTAAATTTAGGCCAAAATGTATTTTGCTACATATTTTTGGTAAAGAAAATCCCAATAAGAGTAAATTGACTGGTTTGCACAAAAGTTATAGTGTCTACAAACTATAGGAATATATACTGGATTATATTTATTTAGTTTTTAATGCTAGCAATGACTAGTCAGTGACTTATAGTGGGACTGTGATATTGCGGTGGCCCTTTGGACACTAACTGCCATTTTTTGGGGAACTAGTGACACTAATGGCCCCTACACACAGTCTGACTTTCCGACGATAAAATCCGTTTGATTTTTTCCGACGGATTTTGGCCCAAACTTGTCTAGCATACACACAAAGTTGTCGGAAAATCCGATCCTTCTGAACGCGGTGACATACAACACGTACGACGGGACTATAAACGGGCCAGTAGCCAATAGCTTTCGTCTGGTATTTTATTCTGAGCATGCGTGGCACTTTGTCTGTCGGAATTGTCTACACATGATCAGAATTTAAACGATCGGATTTTGTTGTCGGAAAATTTTAGATCCTGCTTTCAAACTTTGTGTGTCAAAAAAAGTCAAATGGAGCCCACACATCAGATTTTCCGACAACACGATCTGATCGCACATTTTCCGTCGGAAAGTCCGACCATGTGTACAGGGCATAAGACAGTGATCAGTGCTAAAAATATGCACTGTCACTGTACTAATGTCGCTGGCCAAGAAGGGGCAATCAAAGGGTTAACTGTGTGCTTAGCCAGTGTATGTTATGTTATGTGCATGTTGTGTGGTGCTTTCACTAGGGGAAGTAATATATTTTATTCCCTGCTTTGCGGAGAAAGAAAATCTATTACTTCCCTGCCGACAGGACAGGGCTCTGCCTTGTTTAAATAGGCAGAGCCCTGTCTTGTATAAATTAATGATTATTGCCAGGTGCTGTGTTTAATCACAGCAGGGCCCAGTGCGATCCCTACCCAGGAGTGTCACGTACCAGGTATGTGATCTGGCGCAGTCAAGCCGCTTTGTCACCATATATCTTGGTTATCCCCTTAGCGCCAACCGTACACATATATGCGGCCTCTGCTTGAAAGCGTTAAACCAGGGTAATGACTGCAGCTGTAGGCATCCCTCGGGTACCTTTTTTAGAGCGGCGCCAGGCTTTTTAGGTATAACAATCAATGCTGCTAAAAGTTGCTTGGCTGTTATTCTAAAGGAGCAGAGGGGACGCCCCCCCCCCTCCTTCCGCCTTCCACCGTTCCTCCCGGGCCTCCCATCCCACCAGGAGACCCGATCAATGATCTGAAACTTCTACTGGCTAGGCTGAGACTGAAAAAAAGCCAGAAAGGGCTTTGCCCCAGTCTCCTATGTAAAAACACGGCAGCAACGTCACAAGTTCATTTTGGGTTTACTCGGCTGCCAATGGTGCTGATTTAAAAAAATTACAGTATTCAGAATAGCCGTTTTTGATCATCAGAATACTTTGAGGTGCAAAGGAAGGATTTGGGGTCGCCATAAAGAGTACCTGTCACCACCTATTACTGTCACAAGAAGATTTTTACATTCCTTGTGACAGCAATAAAAACGATCAAAATTTTTTTTTAAAGCAACGTAAATGTTAAGTGCCTCCATCGCCGCGAGTTCATGCATCAAAGAAACTGCATGCGTAAGTAGCGCCTGCATATGTAAACAGTGTTCAAATCACACATGTGAGGTATCACTGTGAACTCTACAGCGAGAGCAATAATTCTGGTGAAAGATCTCCTCTATAACTCTAACCTGGTAACTGTAAAAAAAAAATTAAAGCGTCGCCTACGGAGATTTTGTCTTCCATTCCATTTCAAAGCTTGACATGTTAGATATCTATTTACTTGGCATAACATCACCTTTCACATTATATAAACAAAATTGTCTAACTTTACTGTTAAGGTTTTTTTAATTCATGAAAGTGTATTTTTTCCCTAAAAAAGTGCGTTTAAAAGACTGCTGCACAAATACCGTATGACATAAAATATTGCAATGATTGCCATTTTATTCTCTAGGGTCTCTGCTTAAAAAAAAAAAAAAAAAAAAAATATATATATATATATATATATATATATATACACATATATATATATATATATATATATATATATATATATATATATATGTACATATATATATATATATATATATATATATATACATATATATACATATATATATATATATATATATATATATATATATATATATATACATATATATATATATATATATATATATATATATATATATACATATATACATATATACATATATATACATATATATACATATATATATATATATATATATATATATATATATATATATATATATATATATATATATATATATATATATAAAATGTTTGGGGGTTCGTACCTTTCTAGCAAAAAATACGGATTTTAACTTGTAAGCAACAAATGTGAGAAATAGGCTTATGCCGTGTACACACGACGGGACTTTTCGACGGACTGATTTCTGTCGGACTTTTCGACAGACTTTTGACAGACTTTTCACTGACTTCTGTCGAATAGGACTTGTCTACACACAATCACACCATAGTCCAACGGATTCAACCGTGATGACGTATGACGGACTAGAATAAGGAAGTTCATAGCCAGTAGCCAATAGCTGCCCTAGCGTTGGTTTTTGTCCGTCGGACTAGCATACAGACAAATGGATCTTTTGACCGAACTCCAGTCCGTTGGAAGGATTTGAAACATGTTCTAAATCTAAAGCCCGTCTGATTTTTCGACAGCAAAGGTCCGATGAAGCCCACACATGGTCGAATTGTCTGATGGATTTGTTCCATCAGACCTTTGCTGACGAAAAGTCAGGCTGTGTGTACATGGCATTAGACATGAAAGGGTTATACAGTCAACAAGTGGTTAACCTAGTGAAATTAGTATAGGGTCTTTTCTTTTTATCCTTTTCACATCTATTTATTGTATATTTCATATTATTAATAATAATAATAATAATAATATAAATTTGATGATGAACAAAAGAAGGGCTCGTACAAAAATGAACTTTTTTGGTATAGGGTATCAAAAATTCAAGATATAGTTCTGCTAAGGCACCATATATCATAATCTACCTAACACATCCCTTTATATTTTACTGCTGGATCAGGATTGTGACTCCAGCTGAGGCTTTGTTGATATTCTAATAAAGTGCACAGCTTTACATAACCCGCTGATATATATGCTACACAAATACATGCAATAATGAATGCAAAACAGACTTCAGGGGTTTTCATTTGATGAAATCATAATCTTAAATGTGATATAATAATTCTGGGCATGTACATACAGATATGCATACACATTGTGGAGTAACAAATGAGGCATGCCCATACGATGTTAAACAAATACAACATATTGTACTATAGAAAATCATTTATAGCATATTACATTCTATTACTAAGATTCCCTGCTTCTCTATCACACAAATGGATTCGGTGACAAGTTCACTGGCGTGGAACAACCAGTTAAAACAGGATGATCTGTTCAGCCCAAGTTATTAAAAAAATGGCTTCACTTCTTTTTTTTTTTTTTTTTATGTCACTGTAGTTTCAGCTATTCATTTGTTCAATAAACAGTTTGGTAGAGCCTAGGAAATAATGAATATTGATTAGTGGATCAATCACTTATTAAGAAACAGACTAAGGGAAATTATTTATCCAATCAATTCTAATTTTTGATTTATTTATTTTTTTCCAATTTAATTTCCCTCTCCCTCAGGCTCATGACTTTTGAAGAAAGAGGAGAGGGACTGGGTGACATAAGAAAATGTTGTCACTGCAGGCATGGCGGCTCTTAAAGCTGTGCTAATTTATTAGTGTACAGTGAATCATTTAATGAAAGCACCTTTGTCCGGTCTCTATGGAGTTACAAATCAATATGTTATGCTAGGCAAGATACATCTACTCTTGCTGAAACATGGGCAAATGTGTGTTGTTTGCTGTAAGTTTTACGTAGAATTCATAAAGTCAAGACAAAATACATTTATGATCCAGTGAGAATACTTGTAGATCAGATGCAAGCAGTATGCATGGAGCCCTCAATACTGTTCAATGTATCTAAAGCCCCATACACACTATCATATGATTTTCTGCTGAGTTTTTCCTTCAGATTTACCAAAACCATATAATATGAGGTCAAACCTTAGGAGTTTCAATGTGTATGCAATCAGGCAGGCCCTTCTTCTACATGGTTTTGGTAAATCTGAAGTAAAAACTCAGCAGAAAATCTTATAGTATGTATGGGGCTTTAGGGAAAAGACAAGTGACAAGAAAGTGTTTAAAATCTGTAATTGAGAACTTTCTCATTGGTATATTCAATTGAGGGGAGAACATACTGTACATATCCACGAAGACAGGCTACTTAGAGGGAACTGTAGGTGATTGTAAAGTAGTTTTTTTCTCTAAAAATAACAAACATGCTATACTTACCCGCTCTGTGTAGTGGATTTGCACTCACACAGCCTGTATCTTCCTCTCCTCTGGTCCCTCTTTGGCTCTCCTGGCCCCTCCCTCCTGTTGAGTGCCCCCACAGCAAGCAGCTTGCTATGGGAGCACCCGAGTCGAGTCACATTCAGACACGGAGCCCCGGCTTCAGCTCCTCCTCTCTCTCTCCTGATTGGCTGCCCAACTTTGATTGACAGCAGCAGGAGTCAATGACGCTGCTGCTGTGTCTCAGCAAATCAGGAGGATAGTTCCGGATGCCCAAGGGACTTGTGGACATCGCTGGATAGAGATGAGCCTTAGGTAAGTATTGGGGGGCTGAGGGGGACTGCTGTACACAGTAGGCTAAATGCACTAAGATAAAAAAAAACTTCTGACTTTACAACCCCTTTAATGACTAAGCTACCATGTTTCTCAATGCTTTATTAAACTCAAAAGCAAGAGTTTATTAAATTGCAGCTTACCAATTCTTAGATGTGATAGCTGCATTAATTTTTTTTTTGCCATTTTTTTTCATCTGGTGATCGAGCCAGTAAGTCTGTAATTTTTTCTAATTTCAATTAAAGCGGTAGTAAACTCTTACAAAATGTTTTTTTTCCACTTGCAAGGCAATATCATAATGTGCTAATATGCGGTGCATACTAAGACATTATGAAAGACTTACCCTAAAACAAAGCCCTCCAGAGGCACGCGTTCAACTCTGCAGGGGCTTTCATCTTCACCTGGTCTTCCTTCTGGATACTGGACATGCTGCTATAACGTCACTAACGTCATTATGTCGCATGCCCACAGGAGTCTTGGCCTTGGCACCCAGCTCTGAAGGACAGGCAAGGGTATGATGTTCCTTCAGAGTACATGCGCTGGTGACATCACCGGCTGCAGCTTGCTAGAATATCTCATAAAAAGTGCACGCTAGTGGCTGCTAAGGCCACTAGCAATGATCACTGTCTTCTCCCGGTGGGAACAACTTCCCACACTTGCCCCCGCTGGGAGCAGACAATTTCTTGGCAAGAGGGATTGCCCTGTAAGCAATCCGGTTGCAGGAAATTAATTTGCACCATCTATTGCCAGCATAATCCAGGCTTACAATGCTGCTGTCCAAAGGTGTCTTCTTTACTATACAAGAAAAACGAACAGCAATAGAGGACCTTAGGTTTTCGACAACTTGAAGCTGGGGAAGACTTTACAGGCCCCTGAGGACTGGGGAAGTCCAAAAGAACACTAGAAAAACTAAAACAGAGGGAGCCCCAGCCCTGCGCATTACCTTAAACTCTTTTTATTGAAGAAATGAAACAGATGTGTTAAGTTTGAAACTAGTTTTGTTTGCTTTTAACATTTGATTTTGGAATGACTGGGCTTTACCAAAAGAAAAGCACATATTCTGTTAGATATTTAACAGTACATTGTACACAGTACAAGAAAATTTTCCATTCTGCTTCTTTGAATTCTCGTCACTGTAGTCAAAAATGAATATCGGTTTGATTCAACTAATGATTACAAAAATCAACAAACAAATGTTCTTACAACATTCTTGTAATATAAAATATCAAACAAAATTCTACTAGTTTATAACCAGCTTAAGACACAAAGGGGGTTATTTACGAAAGGCAAATCCACTTTACACTACAAGTGCACTTGGAAGTGCAATTGCTGTAAATCTAAGGGGTGGATCTGAAATTAAGGGAAGCTCTGCTGATTTTATCATCCAATCATATGCATATATTTATTTTCCTTGCATGTCCCCCTCAGATTTACAGTGACTGCACTTCCAAGTACAAACCTAATCTTACATAAGTTTTACCATGTTGATGTAACATAGAAATTTGTTTTCAATCTTTTACTGTAAATCAGCAGTTCCTTATTCAGACACTTCATGTTAATGGGTGACAGCTGTTCCCCATTTGTGCTCCTGCATTGCCACCCTGTCACATGTGCATCTGGTGAAAACTACAAGAAACCATGTCAACACACACTGAGCTATTAAAAAAAAAAAAAAAAAATGAAGGCTTTCTTTAATGGGTACATAATTGGGTTTGCCTACACCTTTGCGCTTATAATTCATGCACATAACTGCAATATAATGCAATATTCAAAATAATGAAAAAAAAGCTGCTATTAAAATTGGAACACCAACAAAAGTAAATAAACAAATATAAATAAGTAAAACAAGAAGGTGCTATCTGTAGTATCCAGAGTTCATGTTTAACATGTCCCAAATGATCTTGCCCCACAGATGCAGCAAAAAGTTGGAAGAAATCCTCCAAAGTGAGAGGAATTGCCCTATTTGTCCCTTAAACAGATCTCAACTGGAAGATTTCCACTATACCTCATGTTCTGGTGACAGTTTTGGAATCCCCCAAACGTTCTGCTTCTATGAGAAAGATCACCAATACAGTAGGGGTGAATCTTCATGGCAGAGTTATGGACAACAATAAATACTTGACAGAGTGCTTAATCCTTCTTCAGTCTGTTCAAAGCTAAACATAATCAGCTGGTCTGGGCAACCGTCTCTCCCCTCTGAAGGCCAAATACATATAGCATTTTTTGTCTTTAAAAAGCAAACTTTCATAAAGTTTTCTGCTTGCCCTTGGCATTATTGGCATCCTTTTTTCTTCCACATGTCCACAAGCTAGAATCTTCTTCCTACTAATTCATGCTGGCTCTACCTGAATATACTTAGTGAACAAAACATCACGTTGGTAGACACCTTCATAGCTTATACAGTATATGGTATGGGTGAAACAAGAGAAACAAGACATCAAACTAATGGAAAAGTTGGGGAATACAGTAGGTATATTTTCATGATATGAAGTCATCTTTCAATTAGTAGAAGATTAAATGGTAGAGGTTTTTTTTAGCTGTATGGGAATTATGTTGAATTTGGGGGAATCCCAGCTCAGAAGACCTTACTAGATGGTTGTTTTGCTCTTGTCCATTCACTTTTAGCACTGATGATGTCAGATATAATGGCAGATTAATGTTGAAATGATAATTAAATAAACCATCTTTTTTTATTACACATACAATGGCTAGAACAGTAGCCAACCATGAACTGAGAGCTTTCTGTAGAATTCAGAGTTCTGTCCATTTTGTTTACTAGTTCTGGACATCCAAACATATGTTGTAATATTTCTTCAAAGCAACAAGGGGCAAACTGATCCTTATTAAGAGAACCCCTGAAGTGTAAAGAGACACCTAGGCTCTGCACAGATAAAGAGTGTCATGTCCTATTGCTTTTAACCAGGTGCTGATATAAGGTAACTACTGTATATGGGGCTTCACTCCCCATAGGCTGTCTATTTGTGGCTTCTATAGCACAATAAAAAAGCATTGAAAACCTTAACCATAAGTAATTAATGTGTGTAATAACTTGGGCCAGCAAAACAAAACAAAATAAAAAAGGTGTATTCATTTTTTAACCACTATTCCCCATAGAGTATACATACTGTATATGATCCAGCCAGGCTAAACAAATAGTTCCACATTTCTACTACTAGTAAAATTGTAAGGTTCTTGGATTGGATTTTTAGGCACTATACAAATACCAATATAAACAGCTATAAAGCAATATAATTACATATTTTATTCATACATAATTAAATAACCACAGTCATGATTGACTAAATAAAAACAAGACATATAATGACAATGTATCCAACAAGATTAAACCACCATAAAGAATCATATACAGGCAATGACAGATGCCATCACATGGTAAATAAACTTTGACATACTTTGATTCTCAATTTATTAAGATCTTCACCAGGGGGTCAATATGGTGGCGAACTCTGAAATATAGATACATCATATATTTACATCAATAATCACAAAAACAACAATAATATTAATACCAAAGACTACATTTTATGGGGACACTCACAATCATTAGAAAAGTTGCTAGAGTCGGTGAGCTCCCCAGTGTGGGTCTCATGGTGTATGCTCAAGGAAGTACAAAGGACACCGTGTAAGTATCCCAGCTGGAGACCAAACAATATCAACATAAGAATTCTAAAAAATATCTATACAAAGTCTAATTTTAGCATATGGGCTATATACTATTTAGGTACTTACAGATGGTTAAAAGGTGGAGAGGAATGCATTCCAGAAAAGGCTTCCATCAGGGTTCTAATAATACATGAAAAAAAGAAAAGAGCTGTTGGCTCTTTTAAAAGGTTATACAGTACCTAAGTGTATTGCCCAATGACACTTTAATGCTACAAAAAATAAGAAAAGAAAAACTGAAAGAACAAAAAAGCAAACTTTTGTGAAGAGAGTTGCTTACCAGGACCTAATGTTTGAGAAATACGAGGAGAGCATCAATCCATACACCCAGACCCAATCAAGTTGTGGCACTTTGACATTAAAAAAGGGGGGGGGCTCCAAAGAGGAGGCCCATTCCCCCCCCTGAAAAGTATAGAGTATACTGTATTTAAATAATATACTTGAATGACAAGTCACCGAAACCTTCAGACACCAAATCTAAATTACTAAAAGTGTTAAAGAGTAACTTTTGTTGAGAAAAAAAAAAACATTCCCCTCTGATCTACGTACATTGCAAGGATTTTGACAAATATTGTTGCAGATTTTGTTACAGATTCCTACCTTTTGTTTTTCTGAAGAAATCCCTGTGTGTTTGTCTGTGTCCATGTTCATAAGTGAGTCTAATGCTGCACTTGAAACACTCTAATGAGGAAAGCTGCTGAGCCTGCATCCATTTAGATATGATTTCCTTTTGGGAGTATTTCACCAAAAATTTAATTTTTATTGCAGGGGATGCCTGAAATCTGACTTGTATCTTAAATCCGTAAGCCAATCACACAAGCAGGAAATATCTGGAGGGCGTTCTGTACATATTCTGTGTGGAGAACACCTCCGGGTAGCCATATTGCATTGCCTTTCATAGAAAAGTACAGAGCTGCAGATTCAAAAGGAAAGGTAATTTTTAATAACATTCAATTACAATATGACTTGTGTTGCAATTGTTTACGCTATAGTATGTATTTTTTATTTGCTATTTTTTTTCCACACAAGTGGAGTTACCATGAAGGAAGTGAAGTGCAGGAATGTGAACCTGTGTTGACTTCAGACATCATATTGCTGTCAAGGAAATTTATTTTATTTTTTTAATTCTACTGGACATGATTGGCTTTTTATTCACTTTACTTCAACTCACTTTACTCCAAAGACATGCTGGTAGGTTAATTTGCTTCTGTTCAAAAAAAATAAAAATTGGCCCTACTATATGAATGTGAGTTGGGGACCTTGGATTGTGGGCTCCTTGAGTGCCCGTTCACACTACCGCGACTTGGGACGCGACTTGTCAGACCGCAAGTCGCCCCAAGTCGCTTGACATTAGTAATTCCATTAAAGTGAATGAGAGCCGTCTTAATGACCGCTACTCAAGTCGGAGCGACTTCCAAAAAGGTTCCTGTACTACTTCAAGGCGACTTGTAGGCGACTTGTACCCATAGATTTCAATACAAGTCGCCTACAAGTCGGATCACTGTCTGTAACCAAGCGACTTAACAGGAAGAAGAACACAATGGCATCCCTCCCCCTTCCCATACACTGATCACTTCCTGTGTGAAGTGTGGGTAGGTGAAGTGAAGAAGAAAAGAAGTGATTTAAAGAAGATTGAAAGAAGATAACATGTCATCCCGAGGCCGCAGAGAAGTGCAGCACAGGGAGCCAGTAGATAATGAATCCCTCATCAGACATGTGAGGCAGCGACCCTGCATATATAACAAGCAAGATCCCGACTACAAGGATCAATCCAAGAGGGATAGTGCTTGGTTGGAAATATGTAGACTGACTTTCGAAGATTGGGAAACAATGCTGCCGACCGATCGTAGTGACAAATGTAAGTTTAACCTTTTTATTAAATTCATGGTGTTATTACTTGCCACGTCACCTGCCACGTCACTTGCCACGTCACCTGCCACGTCACTTGCCACGTCACCTGCCACGTCACCTGCCACGTCACCTGCCACGTCACCTGCCACGTCACTTGCCACGTCACCTGCCACGTCACCTGCCACGTCACTTGCCACGTCACCTGCCACGTCACCTGCCACGTCACCTGCCACGTCACCTGCCACGTCACTTGCCACGTCACCTGCCATGTCACCTGCCACGTCACTTGCCACGTCACTTGCCACGTCACCTGCCACGTCACTTGCCACGTCACCTGCCACGTCACCTGCCACGTCACCTGCCACGTCACCTGCCACGTCACCTGCCACGTCACCTGCCACGTCACCTGCCACGTCACCTGCCACGTCACTTGCCACGTCACCTGCCACGTCACTTGCCACGTCACCTGCCACGTCACTTGCCACGTCACTTGCCACGTCACCTGCCACGTCACTTGCCACGTCACCTGCCACGTCACCTGCCACGTCACTTGCCACGTCACCTGCCACGTCACCTGCCACGTCACCTGCCACGTCACTTGCCACGTCACCTGCCACGTCACCTGCCACGTCACCTGCCACGTCACTTGCCACGTCACCTGCCACGTCACCTGCCACGTCACCTGCCACGTCACCTGCCACGTCACCTGCCACGTCACCTGCCACGTCACTTGCCACGTCACCTGCCACGTCACCTGCCACGTCACTTGCCACGTCACTTGCCACGTCACCTGCCACGTCACTTGCCACGTCACCTGCCACGTCACCTGCCACGTCACTTGCCACGTCACCTGCCACGTCACTTGCCACGTCACCTGCCACGTCACTTGCCACATCACCTGCCACGTCACCTGCCACGTCACTTGCCACGTCACTTGCCACGTCACCTGCCACGTCACTTGCCACGTCACCTGCCACGTCACCTGCCACGTCACTTGCCACGTCACCTGCCACGTCACCTGCCACGTCACTTGCCACGTCACCTGCCACGTCACCTGCCACGTCACCTGCCACGTCACTTGCCACGTCACCTGCCACGTCACCTGCCACGTCACCTGCCATGTCACTTGCCACGTCACCTGCCACGTCACCTGCCACGTCACCTGCCACGTCACCTGCCACGTCACTTGCCACGTCACCTGCCACGTCACCTGCCACGTCACTTGCCACGTCACTTGCCACATCACCTGCCACGTCACTTGCCACGTCACCTGCCACGTCACCTGCCACGTCACCTGCCACGTCACTTTTGTGTATTCTTTCACTGATGCTAACTGCTAGTGTTAATAAATGTTAATAATGAATGATCGTGAATGAATGATTCTTTTATTATTACATTATAGAAAAAAAAAATAACCAACATATCATTTTTATTACATGAAATAAAGATTACATAGCAGGAAAACATTATAACCGTAATAACACATTAGCAAATTCTAGATGCAAAGCAGTGAGCAATGCAGTTAGGAAATGGCATCCAATTGCCATTCTAAGTCACCGGCCGGTGAAATAAAGTATGATGCAAACTTTTCACGAACAGTGGCACCATCGCAGGATCCCCTTGCAGCAGTGATATGTGCACTTTCCAAGTCATGCATAAGGGAATCCTCAAAACGGTACCCGTCACGTACCCGTACAAAATTGTGCAGCACGCAAGCTGCTTTGACAGCAGTAATTGCATTTTCAATGTTTAATGCGATAGGCGTATGTAACAAACGCCATTTATTGGCAAGAATTCCAAACGTGCACTCAACCATCCTTCTTGCCCTTGTCAGCCGGTAATTAAAGACTTTCTTGGGGGTTGTCAGATTTCTATTGGAGTAAGGCCTCATTAGGTGTTGCGACAATGCAAAAGCCTCATCTGCGACAAACACATAGGGTATTGGGGGTTCAGTTGTGCCCGGAAGAGGACAGTTCTCAGGAATATCTAGCTGATTAGATCGTAGCCTTTCACCAAATGAGGAATTTGCAAAAATACGCGAATCGCAGCTACTTCCGTAGGATCCTATATCGATATAGGTGAAGCAGTAGTTTGCATCGACAACAGCAAGAAGTACAAAAGAACAATATTTTTTGTAATTGTAGAACATACTTCCACTACCAACAGGCTTAACGACACGCACATGCTTCCCATCTATAGCTCCAAGGCAATTTGGGAAATTGCACCGACGCCAAAATATTTCTGCTATATCACGCCAATTATCTTGTGTAGGCCGTTTCATAACCATGCTGTTAAGCACATCCCATATGACTTGGCAGGTGTCTTGGATAATGTAGCTGATCGTTGATCTGCCCAACATGAACTCATAATGTAGACTAACTAGGGAATGACCGGTTGCCAGGTATCTGAAAGACAAAAGACATAAACCATTTTATGTTCCTATTTATGTTTTGCAGTATCAATATTACAAATCCGTTGGAAGGGTTTGCGCGACTGTTTTTCTCGCTACGTTCGCAAATTGAATGAGGCCAGGAGTGGGTCTGGAGGAAAGCGTATCGTCCCCTATGTCCACGCAGACGAACTAGAGTTTCTGCGGCCTTTCCTGGAGCTGAGAGAGTAAGATAAAATCTTACATAGTTGTAAAGTGATACTATACAATTCTACTAAGAAGGGGGTAACTGTTCTTTTATATGTTTATTGCAGAACACAATCAAGTTGGGCAGTTGCTGGTGAACGGCAGGATGCAGCACAGGAGGAGGCAGCATCTCAAGAAGTGGAAGGCTCGTTGTCGCTTTCCCTGGATCATCCTTTGCTGCTGGAACAACAGCAAGGTGAAGAAGCGGACCGCAACCAGGGAGAGGCTTCCACTAGTCAGCAGCCGGCTGAGCCTATCCGACTCCGTCAACAACGAAGTAGACCAGCAAGGGGCAGTAACTCACAAAACATAGAGCGATTTTCCGAACTGGTTGATCGTATGAACCAGAAATTGGACGAGCTGCATTCGGAAGACCATGGTTTTGGACTCATGGTCGCCGAAATGCTAAAAAGAGTACCGCCGGAGAGGAAAAATGACGTAAAGAAGTCAGTGATGGATCTCATAGAAGCGAGCATTACAAATGATCCTATTCCATCCGCTTCCATGTTTGGACCACCACCACCATCCGGACCCTACTACACATACTCAACCCCACCACCACCCAGAACCCATCCCTACTATCCCCCTCACTTCCGTCCCTACTCCAATGAGTATGGACATGCCCTTAATCCTGCCCATCCACCTATACCCTATCCCTCTCCATCCCCACTGACATCAGCAACTTCAGCTAATGTTACACCAACACCATCCCCAAGGCCTTCCACCAGCTCCTCACCATATGAGCCAGTGTACCATAACCTGTAAGATTTTAAAAATAAACATATGTTCTGTTTTGTTGATATATGATTATATATTGTTCTAATAATTAAAGTTTTTTTCAAAAAAAAAGGATGTTGGTGTGATAAATTTTGCAATATTTCTTCAACAATATTTTTATTTGGAAGAATTACGTACCTAGGTGGATGCAACATCGCAGCAATGATGCAACTGTCCACTGCTGTTTCTTCACACAGAACTGAGTCAACATACATCGTCTATGTCTCTGTTCTGTCATCTCCCCAAGATGGGAGGTGCTGTCTCTCAGCTGCTCTGCTCCCCCACGCTCAATGTGGAGGGGTGGATAGCAGCTTGCTGAGAGGCTGCCACTGTCATCAGTCCAGCCAGCTGCTGGCAAATGAAGGATGATGCGCTGTCTCAACTAATCTTCGTGATATCTGCACAAAGTGGACTTCTGTTCACTCTGCACTGAAAAGGGGCACAGGATTGCAAAATAATTGCACTCATATGACCCGTAGGAGAAGCCAAGACAAATGAGCTCAGGCTAGATTGTTGCTAATGTGATAATGGTAATGTGCATCAAAAAAATAGATAGTTTACCTGAGCGTAATAATCAATCTTTCAGTAGGTGAGATGCTCCTCCTATATGAGGTGTTCTGTCGCTCCAGATGGTTGTAAACTAGACGAAGCAATTCATCAAAACTGTAAAATGGATAAAAAATGTAATTTGATATATTCTACATGAGAAATATCTGACATTTGTAGCTACACTATTACCGATGTAATAACATATGCAAATCTGATGCCTCTAGGACCCCTTTCACACTGGGCTGGTGCGGCCGTCGGCGGTAAAAGGCTGCTATTTTTAGCTGCATTTACCGTCGTTTTAGCGGTGGTCTGGGGGCACTTGCGGGGTGGTTTTAACACCCACTAGCGCCCGAAAAAGGGTAGTGCCGATGCAGAGGCGCTTTGCCAGCGGTTGTGCGGCCCTGTCCCATTGATTTTGATGGGTAGGAGTGGTTAGGAGTGGTGAATACACCGCTCCTTCACTGCTCCAAAGATGCGGCTAGCAGGACTTTTTTCACCTTCCAGCCAGCCAGCGCACCGCTTTAATGTGATACATGCAAGCTTGCCGATCACCCCAGTTGATGTTTAGCATAGGTAGATGACAAACAATTCTGCTGAATATCAATCTTCGCCATTTTATTCTCTACGTTAAATGCTACAAAATATATCTTTCAAAAAATAAAAAATAAATGGGACAAAATAGTCTATTAGCATATGTACTTGCCTTGCAATTGACATCCGGGTATAGTTGTGAAACTTGTCCTCAAAAACACGCAAATTTTCATAGATGGCCCAAAATTGGCCTCTACTGTCTCTACTTGCAATAATTGGATGGATCCAGTAGCGGCGTCGTCTTCTCATCCTCATCCTTCGCTTCCTCTCTTCCTCCTCTTCCATTAACACTGCCACACCAGCAGTTACTACAGCTCTCATCAAATAAGGCAATGACAACATTGTGGTGACAGGACAAGACACACGACAGGAAGCAGGAAGCGACAGGAACAACAATGATGTCACAAGAGCTGAGTAGCGCTGATTGGCCATAGGCAAAGTCGCCTGTGCTTGAGGCGACTTGTAAGTCGCGCTAAGTCGCGTCGAAGTCGCGCTAAGTCGCGTCGAAGTCGCGTTGAAAGTCGCGTCGAAGTCGCGTCAAAGTCGCGTCGATAAGTCGCGCGCAAGTCGTGTCGCGGTAGTGTGAACGGGCCCTGAGGGTAGGGACCAATATATTCAGGTTGAACTAGATGGACTGGTGTCTTTATTCAACCTTACTAACTATAACTAACTATATAACTAACTGTATTTACATATTAGTAAATCAGGCCTATTGTCTGCTGCTGCCAAACTGCTATTTTTGATAAAAGTTTTATTATGCATACAATATAAATATATGAAAAGCGCACTCCATGTATCAATCCAAGTAGCCTATGACATTATTTGTGACCCTCCAGCAGGCCCAACTAAGCATCAAGAAATAACTACTGCAAAGTATAAATACAAAATCAGTTAACAGATTTAAAACACAATGCTCTGTTAAGTAAGTAATTTTTCACAGAACTAATTTTGTTCTGCACACAAACTGACTGTTATATTGCAGTTGTGTTTACTAATGGCTTACTAGTTTTCATTTCTATGGGATCTAATTAAAGCATTATTCACCACATATTAAATAAACTATATCACAAAGCTGTGCTATAACATAAGGTAAATGTATTGTGTTTTGGGATTTTGCCTCAAGATTTGGAGCTGGATGATAACATGGGGTTGAATTTATCTTATTTTGTTTTAAGGAACAACTTAAAAGTTCAAATAATCTTTACCTCTAACAATAAGTAAAATCAGACTACCATGAATTGTCTATCATGTGCAATATAAATCATATCTGAACCTAACTTGAATTTTTTTAGTTTTTTTAAGTACCATATATACTCGAGTATGAGCCGAGTTTTCTTAGCCCATTTTTTAGGCTGAAAACCCCCCCTCGGCTTATACTCGAGTGAGCCTTACCTTTGATTACTAAAACAGCGTGCGTCTCCCGCTGTGTTATGCAGTCTGTTCAGCCGTCCATTGTAACAAAGCCCCGCCCCCTCCTCGTCTGTGATAAAGGAACACTGATACAATGCTGGGAAACTGTATCAGTGTTCCGTCTATCACGGACGAGAGGGGGGTGCCTTGTTACAATGGGCGGCCGAACGGACTGCATAACACAGCGGGAGACGTACGCTGTTTTAGTATTCAAAGTTACGGCTGCAGATGGTCACAGTGAGACTACAAATGGGCACAATTAGGCTGACAATGGTCACAGTGAGACTACAAATGGGCACAATTAGACTGAAAATGGTCACAGTGAGACTGCAAATGGGCACAATTAGACTGCAAATGGTCACAGTGAGACTGCAAATGGGCACAATTAGACTGCAAATGGTCACAGTGAGACTGCAAATGGGCACAATTAAACTGCAAATGGTCACAGTGAGACTGCAAATGGGCACAATGAGGCTGCAAATGGTCACAGTGAGACTGCAAATGGGCACAATTAGGCTGCAAATGGTCACAGTGAGACCGCAAATGGGCACAATTAGGCTGCAAATGGTCACAGTGAGGCTGCAAATGGGCACAATTGGACTGCAAATGGGCACAATTAGGCTGCAAATGGGGAGAGTGAGACTGCAAATGGGCACAATTAGGCTGCAAATGATCACAGTGAGGCCGCGTACACACGCGGGGACTGTTCGCCCAACTTTGTCCGCTGAACAGTGTTTCGGCGGACAGTCCGCTCGTGTGTGGGCTTTCAGCGGACAGTTTCAGCGAACAGTCCGCTGAACAAGGTTTTTCGGAATTTCCGAAAAACTGTCCGCTGAAACTTTGTTTCAGCGAACAGTCCCCTCGTGTGTAGGCTTGTTCGTCAAACTAAGTTCCGCGCATGCTCAGAAAGGATTTACACGCCGAAAGTTATAATGCAGTGTATAGGACGTCGTATTTTTCGTCCCGTCGTACGTGCCGTTCACGTCATCGCGCACAGTTTCAGCAAACTGTTCGTTCGTCGTGTGTGGCCATGTCCGTCCATGCTAATTTTGAGCGGACTGTTTGCTGAAACTGTTTGACGGACAAAGTTGGGCGAACAGTCCCAGCGTGTGTACACGGCCTGAGACTGCAAATGGGCACAATTAGACCTCGGCTTATATTCGGGTCGGCTTACACTCGAGTATATACGATATATGCTAGAAGAGTTGCTATTCCAAGCAACACTAAAATTGAAATTTATATATGAGAGTAAACAATATATTTACATCAAGAATCGCATAAGGAGCAGTGCAATCCTTTGCCTTCAGAACTGCTTCACCATTCCGAGTAATGCTGCCATGCACATCTTGAACTGTACAGTGCCTTGAAAAAGTATTCACACCCCTTGAAATCTTCCACATTTTGTCATGTTACAATCAAAAAAAAGTGGCACATAATTGTGAAGTTGAAGGAAAATGATAAATGGTTTGTCAAAATTGTTTCCAAATAAATATCTGAAAAGTGTCATGTGCATCTCTCTAGTGGAACCAATTGCCTTCAGAAGTCCTCTAATTAGTAAATAGAGTCCACCTGTGTGTAATTTAATCTCAGTGTAAATACAACTGTTCTGTGAAGCCCTCAGAGTTTTTTTTAGAGAACCTTAGTGAACAAACAACATCATGAAGACCAAGGAATACACCAGACAGGTCAGGGATAAAGTTGTGAAGAAGTTTAAAGCAGGGTTAGGTTATAAAAAAAATATACCAAGCTTTGAACATCTCATCGAGCACTGTTCAATCCATCATCTAAAAATTTTACACACAGCAATTTTTTTTCCTTTTTTTAGTATACATAAGTACATATGATGGCAGCAAAAGAAAAGATCATATATATCGTAATAATATTGAGTTAAAGTGCCAACATAAAAGTAGTTTAACTAAAACAATTTTAGCACGGATCTAACTACACAAAAGATTACGTCATACATTGTATAAGAAAGGATAAAACCAACTTAGACCAGGTTAATATAAGATGACATCAGATAAAAAAAGTCTTTATATTTAATATATATATATATATATATATATATATATATATATATATATATATATATTCTTAATTATTATAAAGAGTATAGTTAAAAAAAAAGAAGAAGAAGAAGAAGAAATATCTTATGAACTACAGTAGGTGCCAGCGATATTGTGTCAATCTCTCCGCTTTTATCGGCAAGATTGACACCCTGCGAGCCCCGTCGCGGGAGCCAGGGGAAAGGAAAATTTTTTATTTTCCTTTCCCGATAAGCGACAAGCATCGCTGACATGGCACTGTATTTGGTATGATTCTTAAAGGGAGAACTCCACGCCAAATTTTAAATATAAAACTGGCATGGGTTCCTCCTCCAGAAGCATACCAGGCCCTTAGGTCTGGTAGGGATTTTACGGAAAACCCCCTACGCCAAAAAAAACGGCACGGGGTCCCCCCAAACTCCATACCAGACCCCTATCCGAGTAAGCAGGCCTGCAGGTCAGGAAAGGGGGTGGGGACGAGCGAGCGCCCCCCTGAGCCGTACCAGGCCGCGTGTGCCCTCAACATGGGGGGGTGGGTGCTTTGGGGGAAGGGGGCGCCCTGCGCCCCCCCACCCGAAAGCACCTTGTCCCCATGTTGATGAGGACAAGGGCCTCTTCTCAATAACCCTGGCCGTTTGTTGTTGGGGTCTGCGGGCGAGGGGCTTATTGGAATTCGGGAGCCCCCTTTAATAAGGGGGCCCCCAGATACCAGCCCCCCACCCTATGTGAATGAGTTTGGGGTACCATGTACCCCTACCCATTCACCTGGTGAAAAAAGTGTATATAAAAAACACAACACAAGTTTTTAAAATACTTTATTAGACAGCTCCAGGGGTCTTCTTCTGTCTTGGGGGGTCTTCTCGCCGGACTCCTCCGCTATCTTCTGCTAGCTCTTGTACTAGCAGAGGAGCCCGGCTTTCTTCTTCGTTGTCGCTGCTGTCCGGGGGTCTTGTCCCCCTCTTCGGTTCTTCTTGCCAGGGCCTCCGCTATCTTCTTATAGCTCTTTTACTAGCGGTGGCCCGGTCTTCTGTCGCCGCCTTCTTCTCTTCTTCCGACTTCGGGGGTCTTGTCCCCCTCTTCGGTTCTTCTTGCTGGGCCTCCGCTTTCTTCTTCCAGCTCTTTTACTAGCGGTGGCCCGGTCTTCTGTCGCCGCCTTCTTCTCTTCTTCCGACTTCGGGGGTCTTGTCCCCCTCTTCGGTTCTTCTTGCTGGGCCTCCGCTTTCTTCTTCCAGCTCTTTTACTAGCGGTGGCCCCTTCTTTTTCTCACATGGTGACCCCGTCCCTTATGATGTCACAGTCCCGGGGGATGCTGGAACTGTGACATCATAAGTCGCTGCACAATGCGTCCCTGGCATTGCGGCCAGAGAGAGCGTTGTGTCAACATCGAAAGAAAGAAGAGAAGACGAGAAGGCGGCGGTGACAGAAGACCCGGCCACCGCTAGTAAAAGAGCTGGAAGAAGATAGCGGAGGCTCAGCAAGAAGAACCGAAGAGGGGGAAAAGACCCCTGAAGTCGGAAGAAGACCCCCAGACGGCGGCGACGGCGAAGAAGAAAGCCAGGCTCCTACAATAATAATAATCTGTCCCATACATTCCTCATATACTAATTATGCTTTGTTTAGAAAGGCATTAATATCCCATTACACATTTAAACCCCAAGGTTGATAACATCAGATTTAAAAAATCCAATAGGTTTCGAGTTGCGAAACACCCCTAGTCATGGCTCCACCCCTCCATGGTGGAATATAACTATCGATTACAAGAAAACTAGTGCCTTCAGGGTTGCGATCATGGCATTCTCTAAAGTGTCTTGGGACAGTGTGTTTGATGTCACCACTCCTATTTTTCCAGGGGATGCCAGGATTATCCATTTAATGTTGGTCTCCTACTTTCTACTGTTAAAAGAGAAGTATGGACTTTTTTAAATTTTAAAATCATACTTACCTAGGTGGATGTAGCATCGGTCCAATGCCGCATTTGTCCCTCGCCAGATCTAACACTGAGAACTGAGCAATCAAACACCAGCGATTGCTCGTTTCTCAGGGCTCCCTGAGCAGAGAGCTAGTGACTGTCAGTCACCGCTCTTTGCTCTGCCCCTCCTTGCTCACAGGAGTGCCGGGCTGTGGAGGGGGCGGCTCTGTGACATCAGCTGATAGCTGAAAATGGGTCACAGCAGTGCAGAACGAACTGCACTCCTGTGATCCACAAGAGAAGTACAGCCAAACAAGCTTTGGCTGTACTTCTCCTTTAAAACTAAGATTGGCATATGGCTCATGCTCCCGATCAGTGTCAGGGGATGGATAAATCTTGTTTTCGTTTTTGTTTGCACATGATTGAGTGATGGAAACAAGCAGAGCTTTATCACATTTACTAAGCGCTAAGGAAAATTAGTGCAACTGCACTTGCAAAGTGCACAGTCTATTTGCACAATAGATGAGTCACTGTGGAGAGAAAGGAGCTGGCAATTAGCTGACAGCTGAGTGGCCAGCTTTGAGAAGGAAGGGCTGAGCACAGCCCTGACAGTCCCAATCCTAAATGACCCCTCCCCCTCTGAGGACCACAAGGCTTGAGGGGAAAACGTCTATGGAAATCACAGAGGAGGACAGGGGCATGCACGTACGAGGATGAGACCCAAGAGTGTTCCTCTGGATTGTACCGTTTCCGATGCACCAGGTACTGTATGCACCCATGGAACCTACGGGAGTCAACAATGGTCTGTACATCATACTCCTCATGGTTCTCAACCGGTACAGGGGAGGACAAGACACTGAGGTGGTAAAGCAATTTCAGACCAAAAGTTTTAATAAGGAGACATGAAATACATTCGAGATACTCATATTAAAAGGGAGGTCTAATGTGTATACCACTGGGTTAATCCTGCAAAGAATATGGAAATAGTGATGGCCGAACGGTTCGCCCGGCGGTCGTTTCGCGGCGAATTTCCGACTTTCGCCGTCCGCGGGTTCGAACGCCTTTTTCCGTCGTTCGCCCCGGCGGACTTACGTGTTTAATGTATACAAGAACTTTAACCTTTCGTGACACGTTTATCATGTGTTACAGGACAACCAATTGAGACATGACAGCTCATGGACACTTGGACATTCCCCCTAACCTATAAATACACCCGATCCGGTGGCCATTTTACATTCTTTCTTCTGTCACTGTAGGGAAAGGATCCTGTGTGGAGTAGGGACAGAGAAAACGCTAGCTATTTGGTACACAAAAGTTCTTTTCAGGACTGGTATAGGTGTTAGGTCAGCAGCCTGAGTTTCTTTTGTCAGTTTAGATAAAGGGACAGAGCGCTGTATGCTGCTATTTTAGGGACAGCTCAGCCAGATTAGTCTTTCTTCATCATCATCATCATCATCATCATTAGCTGTTACTATCAGGTCCACAAAAGAGCTGTTCCAGCTAATCGTTCCAGCCTACTCTTTTTTGCCAATTTGTATAGGGACAGGCAGGAAGCAGTGTGTCAGGCAGTGAGGATAATTTTAAAGACTTGCTGTTACTATTAGTTCCACAAAGGTTCTTTTCAGGACTGGTATCAGTGGTACGGTAATAGGCTTGTACACGTATAATATTCTTTCTTCCAAATATAGAAAGAATATTATACTTGACTGCTGCCCTTCTGCTGCAGTCTGCTAATCATTCACAACTCACTTGTTCCACAAAGCTCTTTATCAGGACTGGTAACTTGGTCTGTCTAGGGTGCTACGGTACATAGGCTTGGGTGCGGTACAGTCTGCTGTTCTGTAAGGACCGCTATCGGTCCACAATACATAGGGTTGCCGTGCACTACTGCTGACCGCTGCCCTATACTGCAGCAGTCCTTCATTGGTATAGGGACTGACGTACAGTCTGCTAATCACTAACACACAACCTGCTTGGTCCACAAAAGTTCTTATAAGGACTGGTAACTTGGTATAGGGTGCTACGGTACATAGGCTTGAGTGCGGTACAGTCTGCTGTTCTGTAAGGACCGCTATCGGTCCACAATACATAGGGTTGCCGTGCACTACTGCTGACCGCTGCCCTATACTGCAGCAGTCCTTCATTGGTATAGGGACTGACGTACAGTCTGCTAATCACTAACACACAACCTGCTTGTTCCACAAAAGTTCTTATAAGGACTGGTAACTTGGTATAGGGTGCTACGGTACATAGGCTTGAGTGCGGTACAGTCTGCTGTTCTGTAAGGACCGCTATCGGTCCACAATAGATAGGGTTGACGTGCACCACTGCTGACCGCTGCCCTATACTGCAGCAGTCCTTCAGCGGTATAGGGACTGACGTACAGTCTGCTAAACACTAATACACAACCTGCTTGGTCCACAAAAGTTCTTATAAGGACTGGTAACTTGGTATAGGGTGCTACGGTACATAGGCTTGAGTGCGGTACAGTCTGCTGTTCTGTAAGGACCGCTATCGGTCCACAATAGATAGGGTTGACGTGCACCACTGCTGACCGCTGCCCTATACTGCAGCAGTCCTTCAGCGGTATAGGGACTGACGTACAGTCTGCTAAACACTAATACACAACCTGCTTGGTCCACAAAAGTTCTTATAAGGACTGGTAACTTGGTATAGGGTGCTACGGTACATAGGCTTGAGTGCGGTACAGTCTGCTGTTCTGTAAGGACCGCTATCGGTCCACAATAGATAGGGTTGACGTGCACCACTGCTGACCGCTGCCCTATACTGCAGCAGTCCTTCAGCGGTATAGGGACTGACGCACAGTCTGCTAAACACTAACACACAACCTGCTTGGTCCACAAAAGTTTTTATAAGGACTGGTAACTTGGTATAGGGTGCTACGGTACATAGGCCTGAGTGCGTTACAGTCTGCTGTTCTGTAAGGACCGCTATCGGTCCACAATACATAGGGTTGCCGTGCACTACTGCTGACCGCTGCCCTATACTGCAGCAGTCCTTCATTGGTATAGGGACTGACGTACAGTCTGCTAATCACTAACACACAACCTGCTTGGTCCACAAAAGTTCTTATAAGGACTGGTAACTTGGTATAGGGTGCTACGGTACATAGGCCTGAGTGCGTTACAGTCTGCTGTTCTGTAAGGACCGCTATCGGTCCACAATACATAGGGTTGACGTGCACCACTGCTGACCGCTGCCCTATACTGCAGCAGTCCTTCAGCGGTATAGGGACTGACGTACAGTCTGCTAAACACTAATACACAACCTGCTTGGTCCACAAAAGTTCTTATAAGGACTGGTAACTTGGTATAGGGTGCTACGGTACATAGGCTTGAGTGCGGTACAGTCTGCTGTTCTGTAAGGACCGCTATCGGTCCACAATAGATAGGGTTGACGTGCACCACTGCTGACCGCTGCCCTATACTGCAGCAGTCCTTCAGCGGTATAGGGACTGACGCACAGTCTGCTAAACACTAACACACAACCTGCTTGGTCCACAAAAGTTTTTATAAGGACTGGTAACTTGGTATAGGGTGCTACGGTACATAGGCCTGAGTGCGTTACAGTCTGCTGTTCTGTAAGGACCGCTATCGGTCCACAATACATAGGGTTGCCGTGCACTACTGCTGACCGCTGCCCTATACTGCAGCAGTCCTTCATTGGTATAGGGACTGACGTACAGTCTGCTAATCACTAACACACAACCTGCTTGGTCCACAAAAGTTCTTATAAGGACTGGTAACTTGGTATAGGGTGCTACGGTACATAGGCCTGAGTGCGTTACAGTCTGCTGTTCTGTAAGGACCGCTATCGGTCCACAATACATAGGGTTGACGTGCACCACTGCTGACCGCTGCCCTATACTGCAGCAGTCCTTCAGCGGTATAGGGACTGACGTACAGTCTGCTAAACACTAATACACAACCTGCTTGGTCCACAAAAGTTCTTATAAGGACTGGTAACTTGGTATAGGGTGCTACGGTACATAGGCTTGAGTGCGGTACAGTCTGCTGTTCTGTAAGGACCGCTATCGGTCCACAATACATAGGGTTGCCGTGCACTACTGCTGACCGCTGCCCTATACTGCAGCAGTCCTTCATTGGTATAGGGACTGACGTACAGTCTGCTAATCACTAACACACAACCTGCTTGTTCCACAAAAGTTCTTATAAGGACTGGTAACTTGGTATAGGGTGCTACGGTACATAGGCTTGAGTGCGGTACAGTCTGCTGTTCTGTAAGGACCGCTATCGGTCCACAATAGATAGGGTTGACGTGCACCACTGCTGACCGCTGCCCTATACTGCAGCAGTCCTTCAGCGGTATAGGGACTGACGTACAGTCTGCTAAACACTAATACACAACCTGCTTGGTCCACAAAAGTTCTTATAAGGACTGGTAACTTGGTATAGGGTGCTACGGTACATAGGCTTGAGTGCGGTACAGTCTGCTGTTCTGTAAGGACCGCTATCGGTCCACAATAGATAGGGTTGACGTGCACCACTGCTGACCGCTGCCCTATACTGCAGCAGTCCTTCAGCGGTATAGGGACTGACGTACAGTCTGCTAAACACTAATACACAACCTGCTTGGTCCACAAAAGTTCTTATAAGGACTGGTAACTTGGTATAGGGTGCTACGGTACATAGGCTTGAGTGCGGTACAGTCTGCTGTTCTGTAAGGACCGCTATAGGTCCACAATAGATAGGGTTGACGTGCACCACTGCTGACCGCTCACCTATACTGCAGCAGTCCTTCAGCGGTATAGGGACTAAGAGTTTTGTCACAGGGTCATTTAAAAAATGACATGCAGAGGAAGAGGCAGGCCCTTCCGCAGGGGTGGTAGGGGTAGGGCAGGAGCAACAGGCTTGAGCCAAAGTGGGAAGTTGCAGAAGGTGCGTTCAATTACTTTAAAGGATGCACCAGACTTGGTTGAGTGGCTCGCTCAGCCTTACTCTTCTGCACCCTCCTCATCCTCTCGATCTGCACCCTCTTCTTCACTCTCTGCTATGTGCACCCCCAAAGACACTACCACCAACAACACGACCACCACCACCACCACCACATACCTTCCGCTTGAGTCACTGGAATTATTTTCCGATCCATATCAAGAGGACATTTCTGATGCGCAGCCACTCTTGGTATTGGATCAGGAAGAGGAGGTAGCAACAAGCGCTACTCAGCAGTCTGACGCCAGTACCCAGATCAGCCCAAGGAGGAGGTTGGTCCCCGGTGTTGCTGCCTACTCTACTTATAGCGGTGGGGAAGGTGACGTTGATGATGACGTGTCTAGTGATGTCACGTGGGTGCCCACAAGAGAGGAAGAGGAGGGGAGTTCAGAGGGAGATATGGACCAGCAGATAGGGAGGAGAAGCAGCAATGACTTACATTGCACAGCAGGGACAAAGCAGACTGCAAATGTATCAGGAGCGAGTCATCGACCATGTACGGTCACATCTGGCGCTCCCAGGACACCGGCACATGGCTCCGCAGTGTGGGCTTTTTTTAACGTGTCCGCTGCTGACAATAGCGTTGCCATCTGCAATCTTTGCAGTCAACGCGTTAGTCGCGGTAAGCCCAATACTCACCTAGGGACGACCGCCTTAAGAAGGCACATGAGCAGCCATCACCGAGCCCAGTGGGAGCAACGGAACACACAAAGCCACACTGCAGGCTCTCACCGTCCAGCCTCGTCTTCTACTTCTCCTTCTCCTCTCTCCTCACAATTGTCCTCCACTCCACCTTCCATCACGCCAAGCTCACATTTTTCTGCAAAAAGGCAGGCTTCCGTGGGCCTAATGTTTGAGCGTAAAAAAATGATGACGCCGGATAACCCTCTTGCCCAACGGTTGGCGGCTGGCTTGTCAGAACTCATAGCCCGCCAACTACTGCCATATAAACTGGTGGACTCGGAGGCCTTTCGCAAATTTGTGGCCATTGGAACACCACAATGGAAGGTCCCAGGAAGGAAGTATTTCTCAGAGAAGGGCATCCCAGAGCTATATGGCCATGTTCAGCGGCAAGTGAATGTATCTCTGGCACACAGTGTCGGTGCCAAGATACATCTGACCACAGACACGTGGTCTAGCAAACACGGGCAGGGAAGGTATATCAGTTTTACTGCCCACTGGGTGAACCTTCTGACGGCCGTCAAGCATGTAACCCGTGGCACCCGTGTAGATTTGGTTTTACCGCCACGGATTGCATGCAGGCCTGACTCTTCTTCTCCTCCTCCTACTCCATCCTCCTCCCTCTCCTCCTCAGCTGCCTCCTCCTTTTCCGCTGCTAGCGTCTCTTCCACTGCACCGCCCAAGCTCCCCAGAACCTATTCCACATGCCAGGTGAGACGTTGCCATGCCGTGCTGCGTCTGTTGTGCCTGGAAGCAAAGAGCCACACTGGCCCGGCACTCCTTTCAGCTTTGCGTTCACAGGCAGATGAGTGGCTAACACCGCTCAATTTGACAGTTGGTAAAGTGGTGTGTGACAACGGTGCCAATCTGCTTAGCGCATTGAAACAGGGCAAAATCACGCACGTGCCGTGCATGGCACACGTCTTAAACTTGGTCGTGCAGCGATTCCTTGTCAAATACCCTGGGGTCCAGGACATCTTGCGGCAGGCAAGGAAAATCTCGGCCCATTTCAGAAGATCTTACACGGCCATGGCTCGCCTTGCTGACATTCAGCGGCGACACCATCTGCCGGTCAGACGTCTTATTTGCGATTGCCCGACGCGATGGAACTCAACCTTCTATATGCTTGATAGGCTGCTCCAGCAGAAACGTGCAGTTAACGTCTACCTGTATGAACTCTGCGAAAGAAACGGTTCTGGGGAGCTGGGTTTTTTTTCACCGCGCCAGTGGCTGCTCATGCGCGACACATGCAGACTTCTGCGGCCATTTGAGGAGATCACCAAACTGGTCAGTCGCAGCCATGGCGCCATCAGTGACATGGTACCTTATGCCTTCTTTCTGGAGCGTGCATTGCGTCGTGTCATTGATCAGGCTGTGGAGGAGCAGGAGCGGGAAGATGAGGAAGTCGCAATGCTGGATGAATTCCCAGGGGGGGCTACTCTATCTGAGACAAGTCAACAACAGGAGTCTGATGAGGAGTCAGAGGAGGATGGTGCCGGGGCGGATGAGCAGGAGCAAGAAGAGCATGCTTTAAACCTTTCTGGGATCCCTGTTGTGCGAGGATGGGGAGAGGAGAATGAAGAGGACGACATTATCCTGGATGATGAGCAGGAGCCAGGCCACCACACCGCTTCCACTTTAGTGCAAATGGGGGCCTTCATGCTCCAGTGTTTTAATAGGGACCCCCGTATAAAAAGCATGAGGGTCAAGGACCAGTACTGGGTGGCAACGTACTTAGACCCCCGGTACAAACACAAAATGGCGGAAATGTTACCGCCGTCGCAGAGGGCTGTCAGAATGCAGCACTTCCAGGCCTTGCTTCGAGAAATGCTGCATTCTGCTTTTGCGTGCGCTGGCAGAGGAGCAATTCCCACTCCCAGAGAAGGATTTGCGGGTACCAATCCAACAGCGCCTGCAAGAAGAGGCCGGTTTGAAGATGTGTTGGTGACTTCGGATATGAGGTCATTCTTTCAGCCGACCCATCGACAGGTGTCATCCGGATCCAGCATCAGGGAACGCCTAGACCGTCAGGTGTCCGACTACATTGGGTTAACGGCCGATGTGGACGCTCTGAGGAGTGATGAACCCCTAGACTACTGGGTGGGCAGGCTTGACCTCTGGCCAGAGCTTGCCCAATTTGCAATCGAACTGTTGGCTTGCCCCTCATCCAGTGTCCTGTCCGAAAGGACGTTCAGCGCAGCAGGGGGGATTGTGACCGATAAGCGTACTCGCCTAGCTCACCACAGTGTTAACTACCTCACATTTCTAAAAATGAATGAGGCATGGATCTCGGAGGAATTCAACACATGTGATCAGTAGACCATGTATATGTCTATAAACAATTTTTGGAATCAAGCACACAGACCTTCTTAATTCATTTGGCTCACTTCCCTGACCCAAAAAAGCACACCGTACTATATGCCCCTACCCTCCTCTTTGAAGAGGTTGAGCGGTGTCATATTTCTACTGGGGCTGCTTATTATGAGGGGTTCCCACCATCCCTGTGCTGTGCTGACTTCCTCCTGGGTGTTCTTATTATGAGGGGCTCCCACCATCCCTGTGCTGTGCTGACTTCCTCCTGGGGGTTCTTATTATGAGGGGATCACACCATCCCTGTGCTGTGCTGACTTCCTCCTGGGGCTGCTTACGGTGCTGCTGTCAGCGCTGTATGTCACGGAGCTGCTGTCAGCGCTGTATGTCACGGAGCTGCTGTCAGCGCTGTATGTCACGGAGCTGCTGTCAGCGCTGTATGTCACGGAGCTGCTGTCAGCGCTGTATGTCACGGAGCTGCTGTCAGCGCTGTATGTCACGGAGCTGCTGTCAGCGCTGTATGTCACGGAGCTGCTGTCAGCGCTGTATGTCACGGAGCTGCTGTCAGCGCTGTATGTCACGGAGCTGCTGTCAGCGCTGTATGTCACGGAGCTGCTGTCAGCGCTGTATGTCACGGAGCTGCTGTCAGCGCTGTATGTCACGGAGCTGCTGTCAGCGCTGTATGTCACGGAGCTGCTGTCAGCGCTGTATGTCACGGTGCTGCTGTCAGCGCTGTATGTCACGGAGCTGCTGTCAGCGCTGTATGTCACGGAGCTGCTGTCAGCGCTGTATGTCACGGTGCTGCTGTCAGCGCTGTATGTCACGGAGCTGCTGTCAGCGCTGTATGTCACGGAGCTGCTGTCAGCGCTGTATGTCACGGAGCTGCTGTCAGCGCTGTATGTCACGGAGCTGCTGTCAGCGCTGTATGTCACGGAGCTGCTGTCAGCGCTGTATGTCACGGAGCTGCTGTCAGCGCTGTATGTCACGGAGCTGCTGTCAGCGCTGTATGTCACGGTGCTGCTGTCAGCGCTGTATGTCACGGAGCTGCTGTCAGCGCTGTATGTCACGGAGCTGCTGTCAGTGCTGTATGTCACGGAGCTGCTGTCAGCGCTGTATGTCACGGAGCTGCTGTCAGCGCTGTATGTCACGGAGCTGCTGTCAGCGCTGTATGTCACGGTGCTGCTGTCAGCGCTGTATGTCACGGAGCTGCTGTCAGCGCTGTATGTCACGGAGCTGCTGTCAGCGCTGTATGTCACGGAGCTGCTGTCAGCGCTGTATGTCACGGAGCTGCTGTCAGCGCTGTATGTCACGGAGCTGCTGTCAGCGCTGTATGTCACGGTGCTGCTGTCAGCGCTGTATGTCACGGAGCTGCTGTCAGCGCTGTATGTCACGGAGCTGCTGTCAGTGCTGTATGTCACGGAGCTGCTGTCAGCGCTGTATGTCACGGAGCTGCTGTCAGCGCTGTATGTCACGGAGCTGCTGTCAGCGCTGTATGTCACGGTGCTGCTGTCAGCGCTGTATGTCACGGAGCTGCTGTCAGCGCTGTATGTCACGGAGCTGCTGTCAGCGCTGTATGTCACGGAGCTGCTGTCAGCGCTGTATGTCACGGAGCTGCTGTCAGCGCTGTATGTCACGGAGCTGCTGTCAGCGCTGTATGTCACGGTGCTGATGTCAGTGCTCTGTATTACGGTGCTGCTGTCAGTGCTCTGTATCTCCTGCACCCTCTTGTTTGCCTACCCTGGTCCCTGACCTTCCCTCTCCTCCATTGCCTTCATTAGCTCCATAGTCCTGAATTGTCAGAACAATTTCCCAAATAAAAAAAAAATGCTTGTAGTTATCGATCCCAAATTCACCTCATACATGTATTATGCTATTGTCCAGGTGGTGGGACTACGTGCTACCCCCTAATAATTACCCCGTGGCCGCAAATTCGACCTAAAGGTTTGCGAAATTCGCCTCCCATTGAAGTCAATGGAGCCCGCGGCGAACGGTCGTTTTCGCGAACGTTTGTGTCCGTTCGCGTTTCGCGTTCGCGAAACGTCCCGTCGGAAGTTCGTCCATCACTATATGGAAAGGCCCAATAAACCGAGGGGCGAACTTCAGAGAGGGAACATGAAGTCGCCAAGCAGAATTTGAGGCACTACTGAGAGCAAACTGCGCCCACCGTAATAGGTCTGACCAGTTGTTATGATGGTCAGAAATATAGCAATGTAGGAATTGCACCAAGGACTGATTGGCTCGTTCTGCAGCCCCATTAGACTGCGGGTGATACGCAGAGGAAAAAGCAAGCTGAATTCCCAACTGTGCACAAAAGGCTCGCCAGAAGCAGGATACAAACTGACTACCCCATCCGAGACAATCACCTTGGGTAGCCTATGTAAGAGAAAGATCTCCCGAGCAAAAATGGAAGCCAGTTCCTAAGAAGTGAGAAACTTCTTAAGTGGGATACAATGGGACATTTTTGAGAACCGGTCAACCACCATAAGGATAACTGTGTTGCCCTGGGAGTTGGGTAACTCTACAATGAAATCCATAGACAATATGGGTCCAGGGCCTCTCTCCATTGGGCATGGGTTATAGGAGGCCCACTGGAAGGTGCCGTGGAGTCTTACTCTGAGCACATACGGAACAGGTAGCTACGAAGTTGGTTTCAACAGCACGTAGACTAGGCCACCAGAATTGATGGAAATGGGCCAAAAGAGTTGATTCTTCCCAGAGTGGCCAGCAGCCATGAGAGAATGGTAAGTCTGGAGCAGTACGGAGACTCTCTGGGAGAAAGTATCGGTCACATGGTTTCTCTGGTGGAGCATGGTGTGGTTCAGTGGCTTATCACCTTGCATTGGTGCTCACAATCAGCCCCCATTTACAACAAGATGGATTCATTAATGCTTATGGAAAGAATTTATCACTCTATCTTTGACAAATTTCATGATAAATGGGACACATGGGGGTTTAAAGGCAAATCAACTTTGCACTACATGTGCACTGCAAGTGCACTTGAAAGTGAACTTGTAAGAGCAGTCATTGTAGATATGAGGGGGACATGCAAGGAAAATAAAATGCATCATTTTTGCTTGTACATGATTGGATTTCAGATCTTCCCCTCAGATTTTCAGCGACTGCACTTCCAAGTGCATTTTCAAGTGCACTTGCAGTGGATTTGCCTTTAGTAAATCAACCCCATGGTCTACTCTCTAACTAATGCACTGATCTATGTAGCTTTATCATTGTTATCCCTATACTACCCACCCCTAGTACTCTAATTCATATGAATAATCAAATTTTTGATTACGCTTAGCTTGGACCCATGTTGTATTGTTTTTAATTGTAGACTTACTAAAGTGCAATTTTAATCTTCCTTTCTCCATCCTACTTGCATATGTTCCCCGTTTTGTATTTAATTTCCTGTACGCATATTTCAATAAAAATGTTTGTAGACCGAATTGGGAAAATACAAAAATATATCATATTTAGGTGAAAAAATACCAGATCCAGTTGTACACTTAAGTTGGCCAAATACTAGTAAAGTCATTTGTTTTATGAACATTTGTTCATTTTCATTATTAGTGGAACCAAATCTAAATGTATTTTCCACCGCAATGGCTAAAAAATTTGAAGGAGCAAAATCCAATTTTTTTTTTTAATGAATGAGTGAATGAAATTGTAACAGTGATTTTGTGGTTTTCCTTTGGGAAAGTCTATTCACTCCAAAAACAAATGTTAAAAACAAATGTTATTGAATGTATTGATAGGAAATGTCATATAAATTTTCATACAAATTGTGTACAAACATTTGTTAAAAAATCTGTTAGTGTCTGGTCAGCTGTAGATCAAATAAAATAAAATGGAAAAACCATTGATACATCTATGGCATGCATTTCTATTCCATGGACTATCCAAATTACATAAAACAGAAATTTTAATCTGTATACAGGAATTTTAACTTTAAAGCCAAAACAGAGAGTAAAACCACATGAAAACAAGTCTGTGACTGAATATACCTGTGCACAACAAAATACAGTATATTTCTGCTGTAGTTACATCAACAAAAATAAACAAAAAAAAAAAAAATCACTGATTGCACAAATGTAAAGTTACATATAAAAGTTATCAAATACAATTGTTCATAAAATTTATGTAAAACATAAAGTCCACACCCAGTGTCCACAATTATTCCAAAGGGCTGCTAATGCCCCCCCAGGCACACTTTAGGTACACCATTGTACACCATCAGGCAAACTATAAAGGCACTAGCTGCAAGTCCTGCTCCTATGTGCATTTCGCCTGCAGTGGGACATCCTCAAGATGTATCTAATTCTTTTTTTATTGATGTTAACACAGCAGAAATATATTTTGTTGTGCACAGGTATATTCAGTCACAGACTGGTTTTCACATGGTTTTGTGCACACTTTTGGCTTTAAATTCACATTACATAGTCATATTTAGTGATGGACGAACTTCCGACGGGACGTTTCGCGAACGCGAAACGCGAACGGACACAAACGTTCGCGAAAACGACCGTTCGCCGCGGGCTCCATTGACTTCAATGGGAGGCGAATTTCGCAAACCTTTAGGTCGAATTTGCGGCCACGGGGTAATTATTAGGGGGTAGCACGTAGTCCCACCACCTGGACAATAGCATAATACATGTATGAGGTGAATTTGGGATCGATAACTACAAGCATTTTTTTTTTATTTGGGAAATTGTTCTGACAATTCAGGACTATGGAGCTAATGAAGGCAATGGAGGAGAGGGAAGGTCAGGGACCAGGGTAGGCAAACAAGAGGGTGCAGGAGATACAGAGCACTGACAGCAGCACCGTAATACAGAGCACTGACATCAGCACCGTGACATACAGCGCTGACAGCAGCTCCGTGACATACAGCGCTGACAGCAGCTCCGTGACATACAGCGCTGACAGCAGCTCCGTGACATACAGCGCTGACAGCAGCTCCGTGACATACAGCGCTGACAGCAGCTCCGTGACATACAGCGCTGACAGCAGCACCGTGACATACAGCGCTGACAGCAGCTCCGTGACATACAGCGCTGACAGCAGCTCCGTGACATACAGCGCTGACAGCAGCTCCGTGACATACAGCACTGACAGCAGCTCCGTGACATACAGCGCTGACAGCAGCTCCGTGACATACAGCGCTGACAGCAGCACCGTGACATACAGCGCTGACAGCAGCTCCGTGACATACAGCGCTGACAGCAGCTCCGTGACATACAGCGCTGACAGCAGCTCCGTGACATACAGCGCTGACAGCAGCTCCGTGACATACAGCGCTGACAGCAGCTCCGTGACATACAGCGCTGACAGCAGCACCGTGACATACAGCGCTGACAGCAGCTCCGTGACATACAGCGCTGACAGCAGCTCCGTGACATACAGCGCTGACAGCAGCTCCGTGACATACAGCACTGACAGCAGCTCCGTGACATACAGCGCTGACAGCAGCTCCGTGACATACAGCGCTGACAGCAGCACCGTGACATACAGCGCTGACAGCAGCTCCGTGACATACAGCGCTGACAGCAGCTCCGTGACATACAGCGCTGACAGCAGCTCCGTGACATACAGCGCTGACAGCAGCTCCGTGACATACAGCGCTGACAGCAGCTCCGTGACATACAGCGCTGACAGCAGCTCCGTGACATACAGCGCTGACAGCAGCTCCGTGACATACAGCGCTGACAGCAGCTCCGTGACATACAGCGCTGACAGCAGCTCCGTGACATACAGCGCTGACAGCAGCTCCGTGACATACAGCGCTGACAGCAGCTCCGTGACATACAGCGCTGACAGCAGCTCCGTGACATACAGCGCTGACAGCAGCACCGTAAGCAGCCCCAGGAGGAAGTCAGCACAGCACAGGGATGGTGTGATCCCCTCATAATAAGAACCCCCAGGAGGAAGTCAGCACAGCACAGGGATGGTGGGAGCCCCTCATAATAAGAACACCCAGGAGGAAGTCAGCACAGCACAGGGATGGTGGGAACCCCTCATAATAAGCAGCCCCAGTAGAAATATGACACCGCTCAACCTCTTCAAAGAGGAGGGTAGGGGCATATAGTACGGTGTGCTTTTTTGGGTCAGGGAAGTGAGCCAAATGAATTAAGAAGGTCTGTGTGCTTGATTCCAAAAATTGTTTATAGACATATACATGGTCTACTGATCACATGTGTTGAATTCCTCCGAGATCCATGCCTCATTCATTTTTAGAAATGTGAGGTAGTTAACACTGTGGTGAGCTAGGCGAGTACGCTTATCGGTCACAATCCCCCCTGCTGCGCTGAACGTCCTTTCGGACAGGACACTGGATGAGGGGCAAGCCAACAGTTCGATTGCAAATTGGGCAAGCTCTGGCCAGAGGTCAAGCCTGCCCACCCAGTAGTCTAGGGGTTCATCACTCCTCAGAGCGTCCACATCGGCCGTTAACCCAATGTAGTCGGACACCTGACGGTCTAGGCGTTCCCTGATGCTGGATCCGGATGACACCTGTCGATGGGTCGGCTGAAAGAATGACCTCATATCCGAAGTCACCAACACATCTTCAAACCGGCCTCTTCTTGCAGGCGCTGTTGGATTGGTACCCGCAAATCCTTCTCTGGGAGTGGGAATTGCTCCTCTGCCAGCGCACGCAAAAGCAGAATGCAGCATTTCTCGAAGCAAGGCCTGGAAGTGCTGCATTCTGACAGCCCTCTGCGACGGCGGTAACATTTCCGCCATTTTGTGTTTGTACCGGGGGTCTAAGTACGTTGCCACCCAGTACTGGTCCTTGACCCTCATGCTTTTTATACGGGGGTCCCTATTAAAACACTGGAGCATGAAGGCCCCCATTTGCACTAAAGTGGAAGCGGTGTGGTGGCCTGGCTCCTGCTCATCATCCAGGATAATGTCGTCCTCTTCATTCTCCTCTCCCCATCCTCGCACAACAGGGATCCCAGAAAGGTTTAAAGCATGCTCTTCTTGCTCCTGCTCATCCGCCCCGGCACCATCCTCCTCTGACTCCTCATCAGACTCCTGTTGTTGACTTGTCTCAGATAGAGTAGCCCCCCCTGGGAATTCATCCAGCATTGCGACTTCCTCATCTTCCCGCTCCTGCTCCTCCACAGCCTGATCAATGACACGACGCAATGCACGCTCCAGAAAGAAGGCATAAGGTACCATGTCACTGATGGCGCCATGGCTGCGACTGACCAGTTTGGTGATCTCCTCAAATGGCCGCAGAAGTCTGCATGTGTCGCGCATGAGCAGCCACTGGCGCGGTGAAAAAAAACCCAGCTCCCCAGAACCGTTTCTTTCGCAGAGTTCATACAGGTAGACGTTAACTGCACGTTTCTGCTGGAGCAGCCTATCAAGCATATAGAAGGTTGAGTTCCATCGCGTCGGGCAATCGCAAATAAGACGTCTGACCGGCAGATGGTGTCGCCGCTGAATGTCAGCAAGGCGAGCCATGGCCGTGTAAGATCTTCTGAAATGGGCCGAGATTTTCCTTGCCTGCCGCAAGATGTCCTGGACCCCAGGGTATTTGACAAGGAATCGCTGCACGACCAAGTTTAAGACGTGTGCCATGCACGGCACGTGCGTGATTTTGCCCTGTTTCAATGCGCTAAGCAGATTGGCACCGTTGTCACACACCACTTTACCAACTGTCAAATTGAGCGGTGTTAGCCACTCATCTGCCTGTGAACGCAAAGCTGAAAGGAGTGCCGGGCCAGTGTGGCTCTTTGCTTCCAGGCACAACAGACGCAGCACGGCATGGCAACGTCTCACCTGGCATGTGGAATAGGTTCTGGGGAGCTTGGGCGGTGCAGTGGAAGAGACGCTAGCAGCGGAAAAGGAGGAGGCAGCTGAGGAGGAGAGGGAGGAGGATGGAGTAGGAGGAGGAGAAGAAGAGTCAGGCCTGCATGCAATCCGTGGCGGTAAAACCAAATCTACACGGGTGCCACGGGTTACATGCTTGACGGCCGTCAGAAGGTTCACCCAGTGGGCAGTAAAACTGATATACCTTCCCTGCCCGTGTTTGCTAGACCACGTGTCTGTGGTCAGATGTATCTTGGCACCGACACTGTGTGCCAGAGATACATTCACTTGCCGCTGAACATGGCCATATAGCTCTGGGATGCCCTTCTCTGAGAAATACTTCCTTCCTGGGACCTTCCATTGTGGTGTTCCAATGGCCACAAATTTGCGAAAGGCCTCCGAGTCCACCAGTTTATATGGCAGTAGTTGGCGGGCTATGAGTTCTGACAAGCCAGCCGCCAACCGTTGGGCAAGAGGGTTATCCGGCGTCATCATTTTTTTACGCTCAAACATTAGGCCCACGGAAGCCTGCCTTTTTGCAGAAAAATGTGAGCTTGGCGTGATGGAAGGTGGAGTGGAGGACAATTGTGAGGAGAGAGGAGAAGGAGAAGTAGAAGACGAGGCTGGACGGTGAGAGCCTGCAGTGTGGCTTTGTGTGTTCCGTTGCTCCCACTGGGCTCGGTGATGGCTGCTCATGTGCCTTCTTAAGGCGGTCGTCCCTAGGTGAGTATTGGGCTTACCGCGACTAACGCGTTGACTGCAAAGATTGCAGATGGCAACGCTATTGTCAGCAGCGGACACGTTAAAAAAAGCCCACACTGCGGAGCCATGTGCCGGTGTCCTGGGAGCGCCAGATGTGACCGTACATGGTCGATGACTCGCTCCTGATACATTTGCAGTCTGCTTTGTCCCTGCTGTGCAATGTAAGTCATTGCTGCTTCTCCTCCCTATCTGCTGGTCCATATCTCCCTCTGAACTCCCCTCCTCTTCCTCTCTTGTGGGCACCCACGTGACATCACTAGACACGTCATCATCAACGTCACCTTCCCCACCGCTATAAGTAGAGTAGGCAGCAACACCGGGGACCAACCTCCTCCTTGGGCTGATCTGGGTACTGGCGTCAGACTGCTGAGTAGCGCTTGTTGCTACCTCCTCTTCCTGATCCAATACCAAGAGTGGCTGCGCATCAGAAATGTCCTCTTGATATGGATCGGAAAATAATTCCAGTGACTCAAGCGGAAGGTATGTGGTGGTGGTGGTGGTGGTCGTGTTGTTGGTGGTAGTGTCTTTGGGGGTGCACATAGCAGAGAGTGAAGAAGAGGGTGCAGATCGAGAGGATGAGGAGGGTGCAGAAGAGTAAGGCTGAGCGAGCCACTCAACCAAGTCTGGTGCATCCTTTAAAGTAATTGAACGCACCTTCTGCAACTTCCCACTTTGGCTCAAGCCTGTTGCTCCTGCCCTACCCCTACCACCCCTGCGGAAGGGCCTGCCTCTTCCTCTGCATGTCATTTTTTAAATGACCCTGTGACAAAACTCTTAGTCCCTATACCGCTGAAGGACTGCTGCAGTATAGGTGAGCGGTCAGCAGTGGTGCACGTCAACCCTATCTATTGTGGACCTATAGCGGTCCTTACAGAACAGCAGACTGTACCGCACTCAAGCCTATGTACCGTAGCACCCTATACCAAGTTACCAGTCCTTATAAGAACTTTTGTGGACCAAGCAGGTTGTGTATTAGTGTTTAGCAGACTGTACGTCAGTCCCTATACCGCTGAAGGACTGCTGCAGTATAGGGCAGCGGTCAGCAGTGGTGCACGTCAACCCTATCTATTGTGGACCGATAGCGGTCCTTACAGAACAGCAGACTGTACCGCACTCAAGCCTATGTACCGTAGCACCCTATACCAAGTTACCAGTCCTTATAAGAACTTTTGTGGACCAAGCAGGTTGTGTATTAGTGTTTAGCAGACTGTACGTCAGTCCCTATACCGCTGAAGGACTGCTGCAGTATAGGGCAGCGGTCAGCAGTGGTGCACGTCAACCCTATCTATTGTGGACCGATAGCGGTCCTTACAGAACAGCAGACTGTACCGCACTCAAGCCTATGTACCGTAGCACCCTATACCAAGTTACCAGTCCTTATAAGAACTTTTGTGGAACAAGCAGGTTGTGTGTTAGTGATTAGCAGACTGTACGTCAGTCCCTATACCAATGAAGGACTGCTGCAGTATAGGGCAGCGGTCAGCAGTAGTGCACGGCAACCCTATGTATTGTGGACCGATAGCGGTCCTTACAGAACAGCAGACTGTACCGCACTCAAGCCTATGTACCGTAGCACCCTATACCAAGTTACCAGTCCTTATAAGAACTTTTGTGGACCAAGCAGGTTGTGTATTAGTGTTTAGCAGACTGTACGTCAGTCCCTATACCGCTGAAGGACTGCTGCAGTATAGGGCAGCGGTCAGCAGTGGTGCACGTCAACCCTATCTATTGTGGACCGATAGCGGTCCTTACAGAACAGCAGACTGTACCGCACTCAAGCCTATGTACCGTAGCACCCTATACCAAGTTACCAGTCCTTATAAGAACTTTTGTGGACCAAGCAGGTTGTGTATTAGTGTTTAGCAGACTGTACGTCAGTCCCTATACCGCTGAAGGACTGCTGCAGTATAGGGCAGCGGTCAGCAGTGGTGCACGTCAACCCTATCTATTGTGGACCGATAGCGGTCCTTACAGAACAGCAGACTGTACCGCACTCAAGCCTATGTACCGTAGCACCCTATACCAAGTTACCAGTCCTTATAAGAACTTTTGTGGAACAAGCAGGTTGTGTGTTAGTGATTAGCAGACTGTACGTCAGTCCCTATACCAATGAAGGACTGCTGCAGTATAGGGCAGCGGTCAGCAGTAGTGCACGGCAACCCTATGTATTGTGGACCGATAGCGGTCCTTACAGAACAGCAGACTGTACCGCACTCAAGCCTATGTACCGTAGCACCCTATACCAAGTTACCAGTCCTTATAAGAACTTTTGTGGACCAAGCAGGTTGTGTATTAGTGTTTAGCAGACTGTACGTCAGTCCCTATACCGCTGAAGGACTGCTGCAGTATAGGGCAGCGGTCAGCAGTGGTGCACGTCAACCCTATGTATTGTGGACCGATAGCGGTCCTTACAGAACAGCAGACTGTAACGCACTCAGGCCTATGTACCGTAGCACCCTATACCAAGTTACCAGTCCTTATAAGAACTTTTGTGGACCAAGCAGGTTGTGTGTTAGTGATTAGCAGACTGTACGTCAGTCCCTATACCAATGAAGGACTGCTGCAGTATAGGGCAGCGGTCAGCAGTAGTGCACGGCAACCCTATGTATTGTGGACCGATAGCGGTCCTTACAGAACAGCAGACTGTAACGCACTCAGGCCTATGTACCGTAGCACCCTATACCAAGTTACCAGTCCTTATAAAAACTTTTGTGGACCAAGCAGGTTGTGTGTTAGTGTTTAGCAGACTGTGCGTCAGTCCCTATACCGCTGAAGGACTGCTGCAGTATAGGGCAGCGGTCAGCAGTGGTGCACGTCAACCCTATCTATTGTGGACCGATAGCGGTCCTTACAGAACAGCAGACTGTACCGCACTCAAGCCTATGTACCGTAGCACCCTATACCAAGTTACCAGTCCTTATAAGAACTTTTGTGGACCAAGCAGGTTGTGTATTAGTGTTTAGCAGACTGTACGTCAGTCCCTATACCGCTGAAGGACTGCTGCAGTATAGGGCAGCGGTCAGCAGTGGTGCACGTCAACCCTATGTATTGTGGACCGATAGCGGTCCTTACAGAACAGCAGACTGTAACGCACTCAGGCCTATGTACCGTAGCACCCTATACCAAGTTACCAGTCCTTATAAGAACTTTTGTGGACCAAGCAGGTTGTGTGTTAGTGATTAGCAGACTGTACGTCAGTCCCTATACCAATGAAGGACTGCTGCAGTATAGGGCAGCGGTCAGCAGTAGTGCACGGCAACCCTATGTATTGTGGACCGATAGCGGTCCTTACAGAACAGCAGACTGTACTGCACTCAGGCCTATGTACCGTAGCACCCTATACCAAGTTACCAGTCCTTATAAAAACTTTTGTGGACCAAGCAGGTTGTGTGTTAGTGTTTAGCAGACTGTGCGTCAGTCCCTATACCGCTGAAGGACTGCTGCAGTATAGGGCAGCGGTCAGCAGTAGTGCACGGCAACCCTATGTATTGTGGACCGATAGCGGTCCTTACAGAACAGCAGACTGTAACGCACTCAGGCCTATGTACCGTAGCACCCTATACCAAGTTACCAGTCCTTATAAGAACTTTTGTGGACCAAGCAGGTTGTGTGTTAGTGATTAGCAGACTGTACGTCAGTCCCTATACCAATGAAGGACTGCTGCAGTATAGGGCAGCGGTCAGCAGTAGTGCACGGCAACCCTATGTATTGTGGACCGATAGCGGTCCTTACAGAACAGCAGACTGTACCGCACCCAAGCCTATGTACCGTAGCACCCTAGACAGACCAAGTTACCAGTCCTGATAAAGAGCTTTGTGGAACAAGTGAGTTGTGAATGATTAGCAGACTGCAGCAGAAGGGCAGCAGTCAAGTATAATATTCTTTCTATATTTGGAAGAAAGAATATTATACGTGTACAAGCCTATTACCGTACCACTGATACCAGTCCTGAAAAGAACCTTTGTGGAACTAATAGTAACAGCAAGTCTTTAAAATTATCCTCACTGCCTGACACACTGCTTCCTGCCTGTCCCTATACAAATTGGCAAAAAAGAGTAGGCTGGAACGATTAGCTGGAACAGCTCTTTTGTGGACCTGATAGTAACAGCTAATGATGATGATGATGATGATGATGAAGAAAGACTAATCTGGCTGAGCTGTCCCTAAAATAGCAGCATACAGCGCTCTGTCCCTTTATCTAAACTGACAAAAGAAACTCAGGCTGCTGACCTAACACCTATACCAGTCCTGAAAAGAACTTTTGTGTACCAAATAGCTAGCGTTTTCTCTGTCCCTACTCCACACAGGATCCTTTCCCTACAGTGACAGAAGAAAGAATGTAAAATGGCCACCGGATCGGGTGTATTTATAGGTTAGGGGGAATGTCCAAGTGTCCATGAGCTGTCATGTCTCAATTGGTTGTCCTGTAACACATGATAAACGTGTCACGAAAGGTTAAAGTTCTTGTATACATTAAACACGTAAGTCCGCCGGGGCGAACGACGGAAAAAGGCGTTCGAACCCGCGGACGGCGAAAGTCGGAAATTCGCCGCGAAACGACCGCCGGGCGAACCGTTCGGCCATCACTAGTCATATTGTCCAACAAAGGGAGGAATAGAATACCCCCCAGAAAGGAACAAGGGACTATTGTTGGTACTACAGACAAAGTGAACTCCACAATGTGATTGTATAAAATTATATCTTTATTACAATAACAGCAATACAATAAATACGTGAATGTGTTAAAAACATGAGGGCAGCTAATACAGTATAAAATTAACGCAGTAATTGTGATGGAGCATGACCTTAAACATAAACTACAGAAACATCCAATGCATTTTGAGACTAGAGATTTTATGTTCTCTTTCGGGAATGCTCATGTATAGACACAAGGACTGTGTTGGGTATGGGCATGTACTTAGCAGCAAATTATAAAAACAAAGCGGAGGTACATGACTGCTGCCCAGAAGGACCACAAGGGGTGAGGTGGGCCCAACTGGCCAGGCCAGCACGCTGCTGGGGCTACTGTAAACTGCAGATCATTGGCCCTAAGTAACACCAATGGACTGGCAACCAAGTTGAGTGTGGAAGTGGTCAGGGGATTACTGGCGTATAGGTATGCAAACCCAGCATATACTGGAATGGCTGATGGCCAAATGTTCACAGTGGCAACGTACTGGCAATGAACCAGTAGAAAGTTGCAAACCGCTGACCAAACACATTAGGTGTACCCAACAAACAGCATGTACATACAGGAGTAGAATAGGTTTAAATATTGTACTTTGACAATTTACTAATACTTTCATTACTGGTGAAACCAAGTATGCTATTTTCCTCACGTTGTTTTAAAATTATCTACTCCAGCACATCTTCTACATCCCAAAGGAATTAAAGTTTTAAGATTCACAGTTCCTATGACAACATAATGGTTTATCAATACATAGGACACTGTGCAGGGTGCCCTCCTCAAGGTATAATGAAAAATCTTCTACTTTGAGAAAGGGATCCTCTGTGGTACCACATTGGTATTCAGTTTGATGATCATAATGTATAACAAGTCTAATTCCTTTGTCTTAAGAAAATAGTGCTAGCGAAGATTATTTTCCATATGGATAATGATTCCAATCAATATGTTCAGTTCTGGATTTCTTTCACTGGTGCCTGTAGGCACAAAGCTCTTCCTCCAAGGGACAGTACTAAAAAAGATGTGTTATGGCAGTGTCCTTAAGTTGAGATACTTAAAAATTCTGCCATTAAGCAGAGCAAGACCTGCAGTCAGCGTCACATATGCTGAGCATTATATAACTACCTGCACTTACTGTAGTTCAGAGCTGTGATCACACCATATGGCAGAGGGAAGGCTTCCAGCACCAACTTCTTTGTGGCTCTGAGATGTCCTTAAATTCTGAGCGCCACAAAGGAAATGGATTTTAAAAGCACTGAAAAGGTGTGTTACATTAGACGAAGTTTGCTATTCAATGAGCCACCATGTTTTTTAACTGGCTTGCGATATTGAAAGAATATGTAAATAACCTTATACAATGACAATTTTTTGTGATAATGCAAAAACAGTTATGGGCAGTATCTATACAGAAAATCTTCTCTTTTTTTTTTTTTACCTTTGAACCTTTAGGCATGATTCTACTGTGCCTATTGCCTAATGGTAAATCTGCCACTGTATATGTCACTAGAAAACCCATCAGAATGAATGTGGTTCTTGGTCCAATAGGTGTGTGCAACTGATAAAACTTTAAACATCCCATTCCTACCTTCCTCTTTTATAGGATTATGTTTATTACTAAAATAAAGGTGTTCTTCAAAAATGTTGTGCGTGCTTTGTATTACCTTTTTAATTAGTGGTATTATTTTTTGGTTTCATTTTAAGCTAGGTCCTTTTGTGTTACTTTGCAAAATGTTCTTATAGAAGATGCTGTTTTCACTTAAACCTTCTACTTTCAAAGTCTTTTTATATGTTAAATCTGCTTTAAATCCAGCATAGTATAGATGTAATTTAGCTTCCTTTCATCTTCACATACACCCTGATCTTGGCAATTATCTACCGGTATATCCTTTTCTGCTCACGACACAAAACTCTGCCTACAGACCATTACCAAACTTTGCAGTTAATAGGTTTTTTACTCATGCTATATAATAGTTAGGGGGAAAATCACATTTTGCTTTCCTAGGTTAATCACTTTGTTTCCCCCTGTGTTTTTGCATTAATCATAACTAGTAAAAACATGAGAATTATTATTTTTCCAAATAATTTTGATTATATGTACAGTACATTAGTTAGCAACTGTAAAAAAAATGTCTGCCATAATTTTTAATAAGTATATTCCAAATTTCCTGCTAACAAGCCTCAGACGCTAAATCATCTGCCTGTTATAAAAAGGAAATCTGGGAGGGCTATAGTAATAAGTCAAAAGTAGAAAAGAGCTTTCTAGAATCAGGCAATAAACTCTTGGTAGAGTGCATGAAAAACATGCATAAAATCAGCCCACTTGAATTATACCTAAAGTAGATATAATGAATGCACCAATTATATTTTTTTCAGAAACCAAATTAATACGGATTTATCACTCCTTCAATTTTGAGCTTTTTCTCCATAGAGAAAATTCACCCAGCTGAAACGAATCTCTTATAGTACACTATGATGTGCATAAAATAGGCCATAATAAAAATAATAATAATAAAAATAATAATAATATAAAAACCCTCCCAGACAGAGAGGGAATAGTCAGTGTAAGGGCATGTGAAGAACAGCCAATATCCAGCAACAGCAGCAAAACTGTTTCAATTTTCTGGATTGTTAATTTAAATTCACATGCACTTGCCATTTAAAATTAAAGTTTTTTTTCCCTTCATTTTATTGCTCTAGCCTAAATTAAAAAGAAGACTAGGCAAATGTAAAATCTTGAGTGTAATATATATATATGTATATATGTATATATGTATATATATATATATATATATATATATATATATATATATATATATATATATATATATATATATATAACAAAACTGTAATTAGGCTATCCTTATATGAAATGCCCAATAACTCTTCTACAACCGTTGATAGCAGTGCGTGTACATTTCTTCTGTTTGAATGGGTCACAAAACAAATTTTATTGAAGCGGAGTTCCACCCATTTAAAAGTCAGCAGCTACAAAAACTGTAGCTGCTGACTTTTAATAAACAGACACTCACCCATCCCACGGTCCACTGACACGCTGGGCATGCACTGCACATAAGCGAGCCGCACTGCATGTTGTAAATGGCCGGGCAATCTTCTGGGACCTGTGACTTGTCCCAGAAGCTTGCAGGGAGGGAGGAGGGGTGAAATTCCAGTCGGCACCAGGAGAGGAAGTGGGAGCAGGGTATCTGTGAAAACTAGGTACCCGTTCCCTCCCCCCAAAAAAATGACATGCCAAGTGGTATGTCAGGGGTCACAAGTACTTAACCAGTTGCCGACCGCCGCACGCCGATGTACGTCGGTACAATGGCACGGGCAGGCATAAGGACATACATGTACGTCCCTTGCCTCCCGCGGGTCGGGGGCCCGATCGGGCCCCCGCCCGGTGCCTGCGGCGGTCGGTATTCGTGCGGGAGCGATCCCGGACGAGGGGACGGCCATTCATTCATGGCCACCCCCTCGCGATCGCTCCCGACGAATAGAAATCCCCGGTGACATCACTTCCTCTCCTGTAATGTAAACACAGGAGAGGAAGTGATGTATTCTCTCCTCCGTGTCGGTATTTTTCGTTCCGACACGGAGGAGAGCGGATCAGTAAGTTGCACCAACACTCACACACACAGTAGAACATGCCAGGCACACTCACACCCCCCCGATCACCCCCCCAATTACCCCTGCCCCCCAGTCACAATGACACCAATGTCATTTTTTTTTTTTTTTTTTTTTTTTTTGCATTGGTGTCATTTGTGACTGTAATAACTGTTAGGGCAGTTAGAGTTAGCCCCCTTTAGTTCTAATGTACCCCCCTAACCCCCCCAATAAAGGTTTAACCCCGTGATCACCCCCCGTCGCCAGTGTCACTAAGGCTGGGTTCACATTGCAGCGGTTTATGAGAACGAATGTGATTCGCACCGCACTGCAGTGCAAATCACATCCGATCTCTGTGCGATTCGAGTTCAGCCATTCGCCGCACCCGCCGCACCCGCCACACCCGCCGCACCCGCCGCAAATTCGCACGGGACCCTTTTTTTGGCCCGCAGCAGAATCGGATCGCATGGGTGTTCACACCATGCGATCCGAGTTTGCAGATCGCACTGCGATATGCGAACTGATCTGGGGGTGTCAGTAACATTTCACTGACACTCCCAGCAGTTCGCATAGGGCAGTGTGAACTGCCGCCGGGAGGCATGCGATGCGGGAACCCGCCGCGGATTCGCGGCGTTTCCGCATCGCTCCAGTGTGAACCCAGCCTAATAAGCGATCATTTTTCTGATCGCCGTATTAGTGTCACAGGTGACGCTAGTTAGGCAGGTAGGTATTTAGGTTCGCCGCAGCTTTTTATAGCGCCAGGGACCCCCATATACTACCGCATAAAGCCCCCTGATTGCCCCCTAGTTAACCCTTTCACCAGTGATCACCATATAACTGTTACAGGTGACGCTGGTTGGTTAGTTATTTTTTTATAGTTTCAGGGCACCCGCCATTTATTACCTAATAAAGGTTTAACCCCCTGATCACCCGGCGGGTGTCATTTGTGACTAATAACTGTTAGGGCAGTTAGGGTTAGCCCCCTTTAGTTCTAAGGTACCCCCCTAACCCCCCCAATAAAGGTTTAACCCCGTGATCACCCCCCGTCGCCAGTGTCACTAAGGCTGGGTTCACATTGCAGCGGTTTATGAGAACGGATGTGATTCGCACCGCACTGCAGTGCAAATCACATCCAATCTCTGTGCGATTCGAGTTCAGCCATTCGCCGCACCCGCCGCAAATTCGCACGGGACCCTTTTTTTGGCCCGCAGCAGAATCGGATCGCATGGGTGTTCACACCATGCGATCCGAGTTTGCAGATCGCACTGCGATATGCGAACTGATCTGGGGGTGTCAGTAACATTTCACTGACACTCCCAGCAGTTCGCATAGGGCAGTGTGAACTGCCGCCGGGAGGCATGCGATGCGGGAACCCGCCGCGCATTCGTGGCGTTCCCGCATCGCTCCAGTGTGAACCCAGCCTAATAAGCGATCGTTTTTCTGATCGCTGTATTAGTGTCACAGGTGACGCTAGTTAGGCAGGTAGGTATTTAGGTTCGCTGCAGCTTTTTATAGCGCCAGGGACCCCCATATACTACCGCATAAAGCCCCCTAATTGCCCCCTAGTTAACCCTTTCACCAGTGATCACCATATAACTGTTACAGGTGACGCTGGTTGGTTAGTTATTTTTTTATAGTTTCAGGGCACCCGCCATTTATTACCTAGTCTCACTAGTGTACCCCTAAATTTAGGGGTGTCTACTTTCCAAAATGGGGTCATTTGGGGGGGTTTGTGCCATCTTGGCATTTTATGGCCTTCAAAACTGTAACGCCCTTAGAAAGCCTGAAGGCGGTGCTTGGTTTTCGGGGCCCCGTACGCGGCTAGGCTCCCAAAAAGTCCCACATATGTGGTATCCCCATACTCAGGAGAAGCAGCAGAATTTATTTTGGGGTGTCATTTCACATATGCCCATGGCATGCGTGAGCAATATATCATTTAGTGACAACTTTGTGAAAAAAAAAAAAAAAAAAAAAAAGTTTGTAATTTTCCCGCAACTTGTGGCAAAATATAAAATATTCCATGGACTCAACATGCCTCTCAGCAAATAGCTTGGGGTGTCTACTTTCTAAAATGGGGTCATTTGTGGGGGTTTTGTGCCATCTTGGCATTTTATGGCCTTCAAAACTGTAATAGGTAGTGAGGAGTGAAATCAAAAAATTACGCCCTTAGAAAGCCTGAAGGCGGTGCTTGGTTTTCGGGGCCCCGTACGCGGCTAGGCTCCCAAAAAGTCCCACATATGTGGTATCCCCGTACTCAGGAGAAGCAGCAGAATTTATTTTGGGGTGTCATTTCACATATGCCCATGGCATGCATGAGCAATATATCATTTAGTGACAACTTTGTTAAAAAAAAAAAAAAAAAAAAAAGTTTGTAATTTTCCCGCAACTTGTGGCAAAATATAAAATATTCCATGAACTCAACATGCCTCTCAGCAAATAGCTTGGGGTGTCTACTTTCTAAAATGGGGTCATTTGTGGGGGTTTTGTGCCATCTTGGCATTTTATGGCCTTCAAAACTGTAATAGGTAGTGAGAAGTGAACTCAAAAATTTACGCCCTTAGAAAGCCTGAAGGCGGTGCTTGGTTTTCGGGGCCCCGTACGCGGCTAGGCTCCCAAAAAGTCCCACATATGTGGTATCCCCATACTCAGGAGAAGCAGCAGAATTTATTTTGGGGTGTCATTTCACATACGCCCATAGCATGTGTGAGCAATATATCATTTAGTGACAACTTTGTGTAAAAAAAAAAAAAAAAATTTTTTTTTGTCATTATTCAATCGCTTGAGGCAAAAAAATAAAATATTCAATGGGCTCAACATGCCTCTTATCAATTTCCTTAGGGGGTCTACTTTCCAAAATGGGGTCATTTGGGGGGGTTTTGTACTGCCCTGCCATTTTAGCACCTCAAGAAATGAGATAGGCAGTCGTAAACTAAAAGCTGCGTAAATTCCAGAAAACGTACCTTAGTTTGTAGATGTGACAACTTTTGCGCAAACCAATAAATATACAATTATTGACTTTTTTTTTACCAAAGACATGTGGCTGAATACATTTTGGCCTAAATGTATGACTAAAATTGAGTTTATTGGATTTTTCTAATAACAAAAAGTAGAAAATATCATTTTTTTTCAAAATTTGCGGTCTTTTTACGTTTATATCGCAAAAAATAAAAATCGCAGAGGCAATCAAATACCATCAAAAGAAAGCTCTATTTGTGGGAAGAAAAGGACGCAAATTTTGTTTGGGTACAACATTGCATGACCGCGCAATTACCAGTTAAAGCAGCGCAGTGCCAAAGTGTAAAAAGACCTCTGGTCATTTACCAGCAAAATGGTCCGGTCTGAAAGTGGTTAAAGCAGAAGTTGCATTTTTGGGTAGAACTCCGCTTTAGGTTATTAATCTATTTCTTGTAATGGTTCAATGTGTTTCATTGATTTAAAATGGAAAATGCCACATATTGCCACTAGATGGCACTAAATATCATAGGAAATTCCTATGAAACTTACGGCCATCTAGTGGCCAAATGTAGCATTTTCTGTTTTAAATCAATGAAAAAAATTCCACCAGGACCGGAAATAGCCAAGTAACTTTTTTTGGTGTTTTTTTTTTTGCCCTATTCGCACTGAATAAATGTACATGCACTTTCACCAGGTGCTGTGCACTTTTTTTTTTTTTTTTTATAAATTTAGCCCTAGGAGTGTAGAGTTCATGCAGTACTCAATAAAAGTGAAGTGAGAACTTTGGAGTTAATTTACTAAAGCAAATAGACTGTGCACTTTCCAAAGTGCAGTTGTACTCTGCAAGAGCAGTTGCTCCAGAGCTTAGTAAATGAGAGGAAACTCTGCTAACTTCCATCATCCAATCATGTTTTTTTTTCCTTGCATGTGAATGGGCATTCTTTGCAAAGTGAAGCTTTACCTAATTTACAGGCATACTCCACTTTTAAGTACACAATGGGGTTTATTTACTAAAGCTGTAAAGTGCAAAATCAGGCTCACTTCTGCATAGAAACCAATGAGCTTGTAACCCCAGCTTATTCAATTAAGCTTTAATAATAAAACCTGGAAGTTGATTGATTTTTATGCAGAAGTGAGCCTGATTTTTCACTTTAGTAAATAAACCCCATTGTGTACTTAGCCACTAGAGATCCGCACTATAGCCGAATGACGGCTACAGCGCGGACCTGCTTTCCCGGGACTATGTCTATTGACGTCGTCCTGTGTACGAGCGGCCTGCGCGCCCTGTGATCAGCGAGTCTATGAGACTTGCCTGATCACGGATCGGAGCAAGGGGTCGATCCCAACCCCTTACCACGTGATCAGCTGTCAGCCAATGACAGCTGATCATGTGACACAACAGAGCCGGTAATCGGCTATTTTTCCTCCTCGCACAGTCAGAAAAAAAAAAGCCGATCACCGGCAGCCGTGAGAGGGACTTCAGTCCCGATCACGGCCAGCTCATCAGTGCCCACCTGCCCCCTGCCAGTGCCACCTAGATATTAAAAAAGTGCCACCCATCAGTGCCACCCATCAGTGCCCACAGTGCCACATATCAGCACCCACAGTGGCACCTATCAGTGCCCACAATCTGCCTCAACAACAGTGTTGCACCTCAGTGCCACATATCCGTGCACATCAGTGTCATCTACCAGTGCCCATCAGTGCCACCCATCAGTGCCCAGCAGTGCCACCTATCAGAGCCACCTATCAGTGCCACCTATCAGTGCCCATCAGTCCCATCTATCAGTGGTACCTATCAGTGCCCCTTAGTGCCACCCATCCGTGCCACCCATCTGTGCCACCCATCAGTGCCACCTATCAGTGCCATCCTATCTGTGCCCATCTTTGCCCATCAGTGCCACCTTATCTGTGCCCATCAGTACTGCCTTATCTGTGCCTATCGGTGCCACCTTATCTGTGCCTATAAGTGCCGCCTTAACTGTGCCTATCAGTGCCCACCAGTGCAGCCTATCAGTGCCCACCAGTGCAGCCTATCAGTGCCCACCAGTGCCGCCTCATCAGCGCATTTCAATGAAGGAGAAAAATGGCCTGTTTGCAAACTATAAAACATGATTTTTTTTTTTTTTTTTGCATCTATTTTTGTTTGATTAGCAAAAAATAAAACTCCCAGCTGTAATTAAATACCACCAAAAGAAAGCTCTATTTGTGGGAAAAAAATTATAAAAATTTAATTTGGGTACAGTGTTATATGGCTGCGCAATTGTCATTCAAAGTGCATCAGCGCCGAAAGATGAAAATTGGTCTGGGCAGGAGGGGGGGGGTTAAGTGCCCAGTAAGCAAGTGGTTATAAAAGTGGGGTATGCCTGTACTAAGCTCTGGAACAACTGCACTTTGCAAAGTGCACAGTTTATTTGCCTTTAGTAAACAACCCCTATGTATGTTTTTGAGTGAAAATTCATGCCCTGACACCATAATAAACTATAAAGGTGCACACCACCATATAAGATCTTTAACCCTTTTGCTGCCACTAATGTAAGGCTTAAGTCAGCCACAGCATGGGCCTTTAAATCCACTCTCAGGCAGCTATTGCAGCTTGGATTGTGTTTTCACTTCTTCAGCTGACTATAGGCTTTTTTCTGGAAGTATTTCAGGTGACTGTAAAGCCACGCAATCAGTACCGTATACACTGGGATGTATCAAAATCCCCCATCCACCACCACCATGTATCCCCAGCATCGATGCACCTCCTGCAGGCCCAGGATCTTCATGGAAAGAGTTGGCAGGTGACATGGAAGGAGATCAGTGAATAATAATTACTTGATTGTCTCTCTGGTGCATGCAATGAGCATCCTCCAGTGCAAAATGTAAATTCCCTTGCAAAATGGCCTATTTGCCTTTAGCAAATTAACCATACAGCTCTGATAAATTACCTATGAGTTTACCATCAAAATATTAAATTGGTGTTCCACACAAAAAAAATGATTACAATTCCTAAAAAAAAACGAAAAAAAACATTTGGACATTTTTTTTATCTCGCCTCTGCTTGTTGCTAGGGGGTCCCTCATAGTCTGCCTCCTTCAGTGCCTGTGCTGGTAACATCACTTTCTCTCGGCGCAGGAAGGGCTCAGCTCTCCCTCTTGTCAGTCGTCTGGGACAAGTGACAGGTCCCAGATGACTGCGAGGCCAATCACACCGCCAAGTGGAGGGGGGACGAACGGGGCTTCGTTCCCTTGCATTGCTAAACCCTGGGACAGGTAAGTGTCCGAATTATTAAAAGTCAGTAGCTGCAGTATTTGTAGCTGCTGACTTTTAATTTTTTTTTTTAAGGGGAACTCCTCTTTAAGAACCAGCATTAACCACTTGCTTACTGGGCACTTAAACCCCCCTCAGTCCCAGACCAATTTTCAGCTTTCAGCGCTGATGCATTTTGAATGACAATTGTGCGGGCATACAACACTGTACCCAAATGAAATTGTTTATCATTTTTTTCCCACAAATAGAGCTTTCTTTTGGTGGTATTTAATTACAGCTCGAAATTTTATTTTTGGCTAAACAAACAAAAAAAGATGCAAAAAAAATAAAAAATCATGTTTAATAGTTTGTTATAAAATTTTGCAAACGGGTCATTTTTCTCCTTCATTGAAGTGCGCTGATGAGGCGGCACTGATAGGCTGCATTGGTGGGCACTGATGGGCTGCATTGGTGGGCACTGATAGGCTGCATTGGTGGGCACTGATAGGCTGCACTGGTGGGCACTGATAGGCATAGTTAAGGCGGCACTAATAGGCACAGATAAGGTGGCACCAATGAGCACAGATAAGGCGGCACTGATGGGCAAAGATGGGCACAGATAAGATGGCACGGATGGGGGGCACAGATGGGTGGCACGGATGGGTGGCACGGATGGGCACTGATAGGTACCACTGATAGATGGGACTGATGGGCACTGATAGGTGGCACTGATAGGTGGCTCTGATAGATGGCACTGCTGGGCACTGATGGGTGGCACTGCTGGGCACTGGTAGATGACACTGATGGGCACGGATATGTGGCACTGGGGTGCAGCACCTTTGTTGAGGCAGATTGTGGGTACTGCTGGGTGGCACTGTGGGCACTGCTGGGTGGCACTGCTGGGTGGCACTGTGGGCACTGCTGGGTGGCACTGTGGGCACTGCTGGGTGGCACTATGGGCACTGCTGGGTGGCACTGACGGGGGCACTTACTTTTTATTAATGTGGCACTGGCAGGGGGCAGGTGGGCACTGGCAGGGGGCAGGTGGGCACTAGCAGGGCTGGCCATGATCGGGACTGATGTCCCGATCACAGCCGCCGGTGATCTGCTTTTTATTTCTCCTCGCGCTGACAGCGCGAGGAGGAATAATAGCCGATTACCGGCTCCGTTATATCACATGATCAGCTGTCATTGGCTGACAGCTGATCACGTGATAAGGGGTCGGGATCGACCCCTTGCACGGATTGGTGATCAGGCGAGTCTCATAGACTCGCCGATCACAGGGCGCGCCGCGCGCGCCCCTCAGGGGGCGCACAGGCCGCTCGTGCACGGGACTACGTCAATAGATGTAGTCCCGGAAAAGGCGATCCGCGCTGTAGCCATCATTCGGCTATAGCGCGGGTCTCAAGTGGTTAAAGAACATTCTTAACCGGTTCCCAACCAGCGCACGCCAATGTACGTCGCCAGAATGGCATGGGCAGGCATGTTGGAGTACAGGAAAGTCCAATCTCTAATGCCGCCCTGCCATCGTGAGCACGCCGCCGGCGACACGCTCGCATGCTGGTCGGGACCCCGGTAAATCCGGTCGCGGGTCCCTCGGACTCGATCGCCACGGGCATACCCATGATCATCTCAGGGGGTGGCTGAACGGAGAGATGCAGTTGTAAACAGCATCTCACCGTTCTGCCTAGCAACTAGTGACGCTGATCTCTACTCCATGTGATTGGAGCAGAGATCAGTGTTCACTTAATGAAAGCCCAGCCCCCAACAGTTAGTAACACACCCCTAGGAACACTTAACCCCCATACTACCACCCACTGGTTAACCCCTTAACTGCCAGTGTCATTTACACAGGAATCACTGCATTTATATAGCAGTGATTGCTGTATAAATGACAATGGTTCCAAAAATGTGTCAAAAATGTCCGATGTGTCCGCCATAATGTCGCAGTCACAATAAAAATCACTGATCGCCGCCATTACTAGTAAAAAAAATTATTAATAAAAATGCCATAAAACTATCCCCTATTTTGTAAACGCTATAACTTTTGTGCAAACCAATCAATAATAGCTCATTGCGATTTTTTTTACCAAAAATATGTAGAAGAATATGTATCAGCCTAAACTGATGGAAATTTTTTTTTTATATATATATATTTTTGGGGGATATTTATTATAAAAAAAGTAAAAAATAATGCGTTTTTTTCAAAATTGTCTCTCTATTTTTGTTTATAGCGCAAAAAATAAAAACCGCAGGGTTGATCAAATACCACCAAAAGAAAGCTCTATTTGTGGGAAAAAAGGGCCTCAATTTTGTTTGGGAGCTACGTCGCATGACCGCGCAATTGTCAGTTAAAGCGACACAGTGCCGAATCGCAAAAAGTGCTCTGGACAGGAAGGGGGTAAAATCCTCCGGGGCTGAAGTGGTTAACAAGGGAAAAAGAGGGAAAAAGTAAAATTAGAAAAGAAACCTGTTGATATACACCAAGGGACAAAAGACATTGGAATGAGGATAGAAAGGAAATGGGGGAGAGGTTATCCCCAAGTAATGCAAAGACATACTAAAGCCCAATCAAATCATGAGAAAGGATCCATATTCAGTTTGGTCCCAAGGGTCCCATATCTTGTTGAACCGAGAGATAACAACGTCAACCAGGACTGTCATGTACTCCATTCTCCGAATCTCTCAAACGGCGTGTAGATGCTTAGTCTGAGAAGGGGGTGTGGAGGTCAACCAATGCATTGGGATGGTTCTCCTGGCAGCTAGTAAGATGTACAAGGCCAGTTTATTAGAGAGTTTCTCAATACCAGGAAAGGGGAGACCCAATAGGTAATGTATCCGGTCAAATGGGAGCGGAACTTCAGGCAGCCACTGGAAAAGAGACATTACCATATTCCAAAAAGACACTATAAGTTCACATTGTCAGAATATATCATAGTGAGAGCCCAATATTTTACCACAAAGCACAAAGCAGAAAGTGAGGGGTTATGTTGGTGTAGGATCTTGGGTGTTCTATACCAGGACATAAGAATTTTTTAAAGCTACCTCTCTGCACCACACACCCAGAGATTTTTGATGTAGAGGACCAAATTTTGTCCCAACAATGGAGGGGGATAAGGCGATGGAGGATAAGTTACCACTTACACATGTATATATGAAAGTCATTAGTGAGTGGGGGGACCTCATGGAGAATTTTATGAATTGAAGATATTAAATGTAGTTAATGTGGACTCTGAGCGCATATATACTTAAAGGTAGTGGGTTTGGGCAGTGTCAGGAATGGGGAATGTGTAGAGAGATAATGTTTAATCTGGAGATAGGAAAAGAATATATGTTTGGGGATATGGTATTTAGCTTGGAGATCTTCAAAAGTAAGGAGTCTGCATGTAGAACAGGAACGCCAAATCTTCAAAGTGAAAAGCATGGGTGCTAGGCATAACTCTTGCAGACTAGAGTCTAAATGTAAAGAGGGAGACCAGATTAGAGAGCAGGGATAAGCAGGATAGAGGAAGCCCATCTCGATCTCAGACCATCTGTTAGGAGCCGTCTGGGATGACCAGGATGCAACAGAATGAAGGTAAAGGCCCTAATAATACTTAAGAACATCTGGAGCACCCAGACTCCCTCAGTTTCTAGGGGAAAAAAACACAGAGCTGGCAATCAATGAGTCTTACCACTTCAGATAAAGTCAAGAAACCAACGTTTGAGCAACTTAAGCTGGGATATGGGCACAGGTACCGGCAGTATTTAAAATAAAAATAAAAAAATAAAAAAGAGTGTAGTTAGCCAAGTACAGGGAAGAGTAATGCCGCGTACACACGATCAAACAAGCGGGTGGAAAAGTCCGGCAAACTCAAGTCCGCCGGACAATCCCCCCGTGTGTAGCCTCCGGCATACTTTTTTGACCCGAAAGTACGGCGAACTTAGAATGTAGTTTAACACTCCAATCTTCCCTCCGGACTCGCATTTCGGCGGACAATCCGGCCGTGTGTGTGCCAGTCCACCGTACTTTTGAAATGAACGGACTTTTCCCACCCGGAGAAAAGTCCGCTCATTTTGAGCGGGTCTCCAGGTAGGCGGGGCCCGCGAAGGAGACGTCGCTGGCCCCACCGCCTGGTATGGACTTAAAGGGGAACCCCAATGCCGAAAAAAATCGGCGTAGGGGTCCCCCCAAAGTCCACAACAGACCCTTGTCCGAGCACGCTACCCGGCCGGCCAGGAAAGGAGGGGCGAGCGAGCGCCCCCTCCTGAGCCGTACCAGGCCGCGTGCCCTCAACATGGGGGGTGCCTTGGGGCAGGGGGGCCGCACGGCCCCCCCACCCCAAAGCACCTTGTCCCCATGTTGATGAGGACAAGGGCCTCTTCCCGACAACCCTGGCCATTGGTTGTCGGGGTCTGCGGGCGGGGGGCTTATCGGAATCCGGGAGCCCCCTTTAATAAGGGGGCCCCCGGATACCGGCCCCCCACCCTATGTGAATGAGTATGGCGGCGGCGGCGGCGACAGAAGACCGAAGAGGGGGACAAGACCCCCGAAGTCGGAAGAAGAGGCCGCGGCGACGAAGAAGAATGCCGGGCTCCTCCGCTAGTAAAAGAGCTACAAGAAGATAGCGGAGGAGTCCGGCGAGAAGACCCCCGAAGACGGAAGACCCCCGGAGCTGTGCAATAAATTATTTTATCTTGTGTGTTGTGTTTTTTTTTGTACTTTATTTTACAGGTGAATGGGTAGGGTACATTGTACCCCATACTCATTCACATAGGGTGGGGGGGCCGGTATCCAGGGGCCCCCTTATTAAAGGGGGCTCCCGGATTCCGATAAGCCCCCCGCCCGCAGACCCCGACAACCAACGACAGCCAGGGTTGTCGGGAAGAGGCCCTTGTCCTCATCAACATGGGGACAAGGTGCTTTGGGGTGGGGGGGGGGGGCGCGTGGCCCCCCTTCCCCAAGGCACCCCCCATGTTGAGGGCATGCGGCCTGGTACAGCTCAGGTGGGGGGGGGGGGGCGCTCGCTCGCCCCTCCTTTCCTGGCCGGCCGGGTAGCGTGCTCGAACAAGGGTCTGTTGTGCACTTTGGGGGACCCCCACGCCGATTTTTTTCATCCTTTTTTTCATCCTTTTTCCTTTTTTTCATCCTTTTTCATTTTTCATCTTTAAGTCCATACCAGGCGGCGGGGCCAGCGACGTCTCCTTCGCGGGCCCCGCCTACCTGGAGACGCGCTCGAAATGAGCGGACTTTCATCCGCGTGTGTGGGCGAGTCCGTTCATTTCAAAAGTAGGGTGGATAGTACGGCGGACTTAGTACGCCGTATTAGTCTGCTGAAAAAGTGCCGTGTGTGGGCAAGTAGCCCGTTCGGAAAGTCCGACGGGACAGTCTGGCGGAAAGTCCGCCAGACTAAGTACGTCGGACAGACGGCTACGTGTGTACGCGGCTTAAGAGGTTGTAATTTGCACACCCAAGTATTTTAGTGGGTGGGGGCACCAGCGATATGGAAATGTCTGCCGCAATGTGGCTAGCACATCAAGAGGAATATGGAATATTCGGTGCGCTCTCTGGTTACAAAATAAACACCTCCAAGACGAAAGCCTTACCTGGCTTTCGTCTTGGAGGTGTTTATTTTGTAACCAGAGATCGCACCGAATTTGGTCAATAGAGCATGCAGAGATGGTAGAGAAATATAGGGGTTTGTCAGGTCAGTAGAATTTCATCAGCAAATAAAGACAGTTTGTATTACCTCTGATACATAGGGACCACTCAGATAGATGGATAGCAGTTGCTAAGGGTTCTAAGCATAGGATAAAAAGTAAAGGTAACAGTGGACACCTCTGCTCTGTGCCGTTGGACATCTGGAAGGTCTGCGAGAGAAATGAAGACAACTGAACCTGGGACCTGGGGTTGGAATAAAGAGCTTGGAGGATAGCAATAAAAGGGCCTTGAAAACCATACTGAGATAATACTGCAAACATATAAGGCCAACTCAACCGATCACATGCATTCTGAGCATCTAGACTCAGAATCAGTGCTGGGCGGTATGCCTAGTATTGTCCTAGCTGGGACAAAGCCAACTTGATCTTTGTCGATAAGTTTAAGGAACAATTGGGATAAGTGATTGGACAAGATCTTTATAAAGATCTTGTAGTCCGAGTTAAGGAGTGCAATCAGTCTATAGTTGTCAGGGAAAGATGGTTTCTTACCTAGCTTCAGAATAACAGATATAAAAGAATGTGTAAAGGAAGATTGAGGATATCAGGTGAAGGGCCAGGATGTGGAGACTTTTATAGTATGAATAAGGAAGCCCTTCGGGGCCAGGGGATGTATGTGTAGGTAGATGTTTAACAGTAGCAGTGAGTTCTTCTAGAGCAGGGGTGCCCAACCAGTGGCCTGGGGGCCACATATGGCTGCAGAGCAGAGCCACATAAGCCAGTGCTTCCTGTATGGTGCCCGCTCCTGTCACATGCGGAGTGATACCAAATGCACTCCGCTTGGGACAGTAACAGCCAGCGATACCACAATGGAAGACGGTTATTAAAGGTTACTACTAAATTTACAGTATATATGGATATATCTGTTTTGCAGTGGCTACTGGGCTGCTTTCACACTGATCTGCAGGTGCAGTGCATCTGCGGGTTACCTGCAATGAGCCATAGACTTCTGTTATTACCTGCGGGTTTGTTGCGCCTTCAGAAAGTGTGGCACACCTGCAGAATATAATAGAAGTTTATCGTAACATGCAACTAACCCGCAGAAAATCTACAGGTTCACTGCGCTGCACCTGCACTTTGGGCAAATCGCAGCGCATCAGTGTGAAAGCAGCCTTAGGCCCATTTCACATGATTGGTCAGACACAATTGGACTTACTATTCACCTTTAGCAGCAGATGTAAATTGACTTGTGTCTGTTTACACCCGCCTACATAAAAAAAAAACAGAAAGGGATCTGCCCCTTCCATCTGGGCGAATCAGATTGGATCAGAGGGCCCATAGAGTAGAGTGGGCTGGGTCTGTGGACACGGACCTGTCATCCTCCCGCTCCACTCATTAAGTGGCCCTCGCTCTTCAAAATGTTGGGCACCCCTGTTCTAGAGTAATGGAAGTGTTTAGTTTCTGAAGATCTGCAGAGGACAATTTAGGCAAATGTATATCAGCAAGGAACCAGTCAAAGGCTTCTTTATTAAAGGGAGGGTGGAAGGCAGGGATCAAGCAATTGTAAAGTTTGCTATAGAACTCACCAAATACCTGGACCATAGACTGGGAACAATGTGTATACGTACCATCAGGTTGCAGCAGAAAAATTGAGGAAGGAATGGAAAGGGCAGGGTTGAGTCTCTTTTATGGGGTTTGTTGGAAAATTCATACAATGTTTTTTTTGCCGAGATTAAGGATTTAGTAATACTTGACATAGCAAGAGATTTAAGTTGGTAACATAAAGCAGTCACTGTGCGCAGACAGGCCATTATAGGAGATTGCACAAGAACTCATTCAGCAGATCTCAGTTTAGCTAGCAAGAAAATTTGAGCGGCTGCATCTCCTTTTAGGTGAGAGCCCTCCGAGATGCATTGCCCTCTGAAATAGGCCTTGTGAGCCTCCCAGAAAGTGGACGCACTTTCTTATGCCGCATATACACGATCAGAATTCCGGCCAGAAAAAGACTGATGAGAGCTTTTCATCGGAAAATGTGACCGTGTGTATGCTCCATCGGAATTTAGCTGTCTGAATTTCCACCAGCCAAAAATTGATAACATGTTCTCAGTTTTCCCAACGGAAAAACGTTTGATTGTGTGTATGCAATTCCGATACGCCAAAAATCACGCATGCTCAGATTCAACTACGAGATGGAAGCTATTGGCTACTGGCTATTGAACTTCCTTTTTCTAGTCCCGTCGTACGTGTTGTACGTCACCGCGTTCTAAACGATCGGAATTTGGTGTGACCGTGTGTAGGCAAGACAGCTGGAGCGGAATTCCTTCGGGAAAACCCATCATATTTTTTTCCAACGAGAATTCCGATTTTGTGTATGCGGCATTAGGAAAGGCAGTAGTCAGGGAAAGATCCAGGAAGACGGAGGCATGGTCACACCAGGTTATTTAGCCAAGCTCAGATGCCACTACATTGGTCAGGAGAGGGGCAGAAACAAAAAAATTGTCTAACCTAGAAAACATTTTATGAGGTGGGGAGTAAAATGAAAAGTGCCTACCAGTAGGGTATTTAATTCTCCAGGAGTCAAAGTGGTAATGTTATCGTAACAGTGCACGAAAGGAGGCAGTTAGGGATTGAGCCGAGGAGGACAGGCTAGATTGGAATAGGGACCTTCTATAACACGTAGGAGAAAAAAACAACATTAAAGTCACCACTTGCAATTGTAAAAGGTTGAGCGAAACGCTGTAAAATTTCAAAAGCCCCAGTGAGAAATGTTATCTGACCTGTGTTAGGTGTATGAATATTCAGCAGCGTGAAAGAGCTGGACAGACATTCACAGGTCAGGATCACATACCGACCATGGGGGTCTAGATGAGATGACTTAATCTGAAGAGGGCAGTAGCGCTTACTCAGTATTGCTACCCCAGCCTTGCCAGATGAGTCAGATGCCACATATGAAAGAGGAAAATGCTTTGATGCAAATTTAAATGAGGTTGGGAATGTGTCTCCTGAACAAAAATCACATCTGCCCTAGAGGCCTTAAACTCCTTAAGTGCTAACCAATGTTTCTTAATGGAATTTAAACCTTTAACATCTAGCAAAAAAGGCATATGGAAGCAAATCAAAAAGGGGGTGTACCTCAATGGTGTACGTGAGCGGTTAAAAATATAGAACACAATTTGATGAAACCAATAGTAATGTACAAGTAGGAAAAGGTCACTAAAGCAGTCAGCATCACAGAAACTAAGGGCCATATTGTCCAAAAAAAAAAAAAAACGCATCACAGAAACTAAGGGCCATATTGTCCAAAAAAAAAAAACCACATCAATAGAGACTCAGGAAACCAAGACCACAGCCTTGGGAATTGGAGTGAGACATGGAGATTCCAGATAATGACAGGACGGAAATCTAAGCCCCGCCCTCCAGTCCAGTGAAAGCAAATAAATGTCCCCATAATAACTTTTAAACTGAAATAGCAACAATATTTTTCACCTCACTGAGAGGGAGGGAGGGAGGGAAGGAAACCCCTCTCCTAAACTGGAAACAGAGGAGGTGAAGCAACCCCATAAGGATGGTATGGTACCGAAACCATGCCGAAGATCCTAGAGGGCGGCCAAGGAGAGTTCAGGTCAGTTGTTCGATGAGACAGGAGCCTTGAGTGGTGGAGGAGGACCTTCTCCCTCTTCCTTTAGCAGGGGTCCAGATCCTTGCTGGGGAAGCAGGGGCCCGAGGTGTAGAGGGTGGTGGTAGCAAATCCTCAGCAGGGAGTGGTGGTAAGCCCAGATTCTCGACAAAGGCATCTCCTTCCTGCAGGTTATGAAGGACATTTTGGATGCCATCCTTCACAACGCTCAAATGGAATGGAAAGCTCCAGTAATAGGGGATTTTATGGAATTAGAAATGGGAGGTGATAGGCCAGGGTGATAGGAGAGAGGTTGATGAAAATCTCAATCCTATCTCCTTTGATATATAAGATCAAATCTGTGTGGCCAGAGTTAGGGCCTCTTTACTGTTGTAGTAGTGGAACCGAACCAAGAACCAAAGTTAAATACCTATGTTTTCAGTCCAAATGCCAGTCTATGTCAGCAATGTCAGGCACGAGTATATTAACCGCTTACTGACCATCCGCCGTAGTTATACTATGACAGAATGGCACAGACAGGCGAATCGCCCTCATGTTATGTCAAGTGTACGGCCGGCGTGACAATCAGATTTGTTTAGGAACTGATCATCCCCCAGGCTCAGGCCAATGAAATCTGGCCTGAACCTGGTGATAGTTCCTGGCGAATGAGATCCTTCCCCTGTGTGTAAGTGTAAACACTGTCAGGGGAAGTGATGTCATCTCTCCTCGTGTCAGTCTTTTCATTCCAGACCAAGAGGCGAGAGCATCAAACAGTGAGTTGCACCAACACTAAAATGACACCAGATCACATAGGTACACAATTCACCCCCCAATCAACTCCCGATCACCCCCTAAGTTAACCCCTTCACCAGCTTTCACTATGTCAGCCAGTACAGTGTTCAGATTTTTTGTTGGATCGCTGTACTGGTGTCATTAGTGACACTAATCAGTGTTAGGGTAATTAGTATTAGGCTCAGATAGGTTTCGAGACCCCCCCCTAACCCACTCAATAACGGTTTAACCCCTTGATTACCCCCTGTCACCTGTGAACACAGTATAAGTGTCACGGGTGACGCAGTTTAGCTAGTTTATTTTTTATAGCGTCAGGGCACCCACCGTATTTCACTCAATAAAGATTTAACCCCCTGATCACCCAGTGGGTGATCAAAGTTAGGTTTTAGCATCAGATAGGGTCTGTGTCACTCCAGGCAGCGTCAGATCAGTGCCAGTGCCGCTATCACCCACGCACACACCATATGCCTCCCTTAGTAGTATAGTGACTGAATGGATCGATATCTGATCTGATCAGATCTATATTAGTGTCCCCAACAGTTTAGGGTTTCCAAAAATGCTGGATCAGCTCAGATACCTGCTAGCACCTGCGTTTAGCCCCTCCGCCCAACCCACCCAAGTGCAGTATCAATCGATCACTGTCACTTATAAAACACTACACACATAACTGCAGTGTTCGCAGAGTCAGGCCTGATCCCTGCAAACTCTAATGCTGCGTACACACGATCGCACAACAAAATCAATGTTTTTTTTCTGATGGATGTTGGCTCAAACTTGTCTTGCATACACATGGTCACACAAAGCTGGTCGGAAATTCTGAACATCAAGAATGCGGTGATGTACAACATATATGACGAGCCGAGAAAAATTAAGTTCAATAGCCAGTGCTGGTCTTCTGCTTAATTCCGAGCATGCGTGGAACTTTGTGCATTGGAATTGTGTACACATGATCAGAATTTCTGAACGTGGAGCCTACACACGGTCGGAATTTACAACAAAAGGATCCCATCGAACATTTTCCGTAGGAAATCCGAACGTGTGTACGTTACAGTTTTTTTGGTAGCATTTGAATCAGTCGCTAACAGTCAGGAACTTTTTTTACCTGTGTGTCTCACTACTGTACCAGTAAATTTAGATACCAAAATGTCAAATCGAAGGTACAGTAGCAAAGAGGCCTACACATTTCTGAGCATGACAGATAGTGAAGAGGAAGTCACTCATCTGTCAGATTCAGGCTCAGAATACAAACCTGTAGCCAGCAGCAGCACCCTGACAGATAGCTCTGACGATGGAGTTTTGGTCCCTGCCAAGGTCAGTCGTACAAGGCCCTGATTCTCTTTGTTGAGGTGCAAGATCTGCAGGTCTCTCGTATGGAGCAGAGAGCCAGTAATAGCGCCGCTATTCTTCTGGTGAACTGGCAAGCACCAGCGGTCTAGTAGATCCTGGTCATACATCCAGCACTGCAGTAACACTTGGTGATGTGGCGAGTCCCATAAGTGCAGTTTAAGCTAGCGAGGTGGCAAGCACGAGTTGTGTCCCACTGCCACCAAGATGAAGACAAAGACAAGCCTATCAAGTCCATAGTGCCCTTCCTGCTGCATTTGCCAATCCTGATTGGGAACCCACCACTTCTGCCGCACCTGTACTTCTCCCATTCACTGGCCAACCAGGAAGTCAGGTGGAAACAGTTGATTTACCGACACTTGATTTTTATTCGCTGTTTTTCACCGAAGATCTCTATAGATCTATTGTGGACCAAAACAATTTATATGCTGATCAATTCATTGCTGCTAATTCCCAGCAGACCCTTGCCAGAGATTGGAGACCAATTACAGTCTCTGAATTTAAGACCTCCCTGGGCCTATCCCTCCTCATGGGCATAATTAAAAAGAGTGAGTTGCGGTCATATTGGTCCACTGACCCAATAAACCATATGCCTGTGTTCTCTGCCTCCATGACCAGGACACGATATGGGCAGATCTTGCGATTCATGCATTTCAACAATAATGAACTCTGTCGTCCTCAGAGTGACCTTGAATTTGATCTGCTCTACAAAATTCGGCCCCTCGTAAACCACTTGAACCAATGTTTTGCAGGCTTGTTTACTCCCCATCAAGTTGCCTGCGTTGATGAGTCCCTGATTACCCTTTCTGGCCACTTGTCATTCAAACAGTATCTTCCCAGCAAGCGTGCCAGATATGGGGTTAAGATGTATAAGCTCTGTGACAGGGCCACAGGCTAGACATATAGTTTTATGGTTTACGAGGGAAGCAATAGTTACATAGAGCCGGAGAACTGCCCTGACTACATAGGGAGCACTGGTAAGATTGTGTGGGACTTGGTGTCACACTTGTATGTGGACAATTAATACACAAGCATGCCATTTTTAGTCACTTGTTTGATCATAAAATTGGAGCATGTGGCACTGTGCGATCTAATCGCCGGGCCTTACCCCAGCGGCTTGTAGATTCCTGTCTTAGGCTGGGGGAGAGAGCCTGCTTGAGATGTAATAATTTACTCACTGTGAAGTGGAGGGATAATAAGAATGTTTTCATTCTGTCCTCCCTTCACACAGACACGACTGTCCAAATTTCTATGGCGACTGGAGTTGTGGAGAAACCTCTCTGTGTCCACGAATATAACCTTAATATGGGAGGGGTGGACCTCATCGACCAGTTGTTGGCGCCGTACCTAATTGCCCGTAAGGCCAGACGTTGATACAAAAAATAGTCTTTGTGCTATACAAAGCTTCAGGATGAACTGGATCCTTCCTTAAATTGCAGAAAGAGATCTTCAGAGCCCTTCTGTTTCCAGAGAGTGCTCTGGCCCAACTTCCCAATGCAAATGCAGTAAGCTGGCTGCATGAGAGGCATTTTTCGCATGTCCTCTCTGGTACCCCTACCCAAAGAAACCCCCAAAGAAGATGTCCTGTCTGTAGAAAGTGCGGATTTAGGCATGATACCCTCTTTTATTGTCCCTCCTGCCCTGACCAACCTGGTCTTTGCATTGGTGACTGTTTCGAATGCTATCACACACTGGTTGAGTATTAGTGTAGGGTGCACCACACAGTCATAGGCACACATACACATGGTCTCTGGGTCTCAAAAGATGGTCTTGGGGTCTCAAAAGATGTGATGGACATCACATTTTGAGGGACTGTAATCTGCAATGTTCAGTTTATAGTATATTTTACAGTTTTTATAAAAGTGAAAAGTGGAAAAAAAAACACACACAATAACAGAAAAAAAATAAAAAATAAAAAAGCCAAAAATAGTTGTGGTTGTATTTTTCTTCTCTCTCTCTCTATTTTTCTCTCTCTTATGTTCACTCTCTACTGTTTGCACTCTACTGTCCGCTCTACTGTTCGCCCACTATTGTTCTATATCTATTGTTCTCTCTGTTTTTTACTATGTTTTATTGTATTTGCTTTGCAAGGTATGGTATGGTAATGTTTGCGCAGGAAGTGCAAAGGCATGGCTTAAATAGGAAGATCATGGGAGAAGAAAGGCAAAATAGATAGATTAATGTGAAGGTGAAAGCATCTCAAGCTCCATCTGCTGGTTCAAAAAGAGAGAATTACAAAACTACAAAAATACACTATGATCAAACATATTTTTCTACCCAATTAAACCCTTCAATACACCAAGCAACTATTTCCTATACCGATGAGTCCATCACTTCTAAAATGGACTCTGAATTCTTTATAGCCACTTCTGATTATGCCTTTTCAGCCCAAACACCCAAAAGAAGCAGATCTACTATATTCTCAACACAACCCATACATTTTCAAAAACAACCACAATGGTTAAATGGGAAACAGAGTTGGGTAGAAAATACCAAATATTGGCAATAATCTCTACCTATGAGGCATCTCACTATCTCACTGCACTAACAATTAGGAAGCATTACAAAAGATAATGCACAGATGGTATCTTACTACTCTTACCACAAAATTTCCAATATATATATATATATATATATATATATATATATATATATATATATATATATATATATATATATGCACACACACACATAAATATGAGAGGGAGACATGGTTACTGTCTTGGTGGGTCTGATCGAGGAAGGAGGAATTAAAAATTCTTCACTCCCCGATTCACCACCTCTGAGCTGGTGAATCGGGAAGTGTGAATTCTGACACACAGATTCCCAGTGCAAGTGCTATGATCACAGATTCATAATCTGCCCATTTCTGTGTCAGTCAGTGACAGCTTCTCAGTGTGTTGCAATAATCTGGGGAGAACATGCTCTGTTTCATAAACCGTTTATGATCTGAGATCAGGTGCGATCCTCGGGATCACTGCTGTTCACAGTTTCATAAACGGACACCGTAATGGCTTAAAATATGTACAAAACCACTTTAGATTCCCAAAAAATAACCCTGGCATTCTGCACTATTAGCACACATAGCCTAAATATCAGTGCTGGCTGAACTGACCTTTTATAGTTTCTATTCGGAAATTTCAGGTGAAGATTAAAATCCTTTTCTTTGCACACTAAATTTCCCATTTTAAAAATGAATGAAGTTAAATACACAAATATGGCATATACTGTATGTAGGAGACAGGATCTAAATGAGTAGCCTTATTTCACTGAGCGTTACTTTATTAGTATTACAAATTTTGGCTTTCAGTTTGGCACAAGGTAGCTCATTTAGAACAAGAGCGCCATTGTTTTGACAGAAAGGGTCTGGCATGTGAATGACGTTTGGGCTAGGTGTGAAATGTAAAGGTACAAAATTAACTGCTAAGCTAATTACTGTTCTAATTCTGCATAAACAAGCATTTTGAAAATCATTAGAAGTTCAGGGAAATAATGTTAGTGATTAAACAAGGTGGCTTGCATCAGTGAGCACAACTAAGCTCATTTAATTACATTTGAAAGCTGGGGAAAGAAGCTAATTAAAATTAGCACAGGCTTACTGACTGACCAGTGCTCAATTGGTTTCCCTGATACTGGGAGGTGTGGAAGTTATGTCTGCATTGTGTGGTTGATACTTTTAATAGAAATCATATGAAACTATTCTAACATATATTCACAGGTGCTAAAAACTTGTCGAGTATAAAGAGGAGATGAACTCTGGAAGCTGTGGCAAGCAGAGGGCACAGGACTAGTCACCATTATTGCCTGCGGCCCCCTTGTAGCTGATCCTTTCCTCATTACTGATTAAGTTGCTTTTACATGGGCAGCTAGGGGTTGGTAAAAACAAGTACTCGAGCTGTGTTTTTTATCATCTACAAGTGGATATGTTGCTGCTTGAAGTAATACACATTGCAGCAAATTTAACATTACATGCAGGGAAAATTTGTTTTGTTTTGTTCCGTTTCGATTCGTTTTTTACATAAATTTGTTTAGTTAAATTTATTTCCTTTTTGTTTTCGGAATTTATTTAATTTATTCGAAAATCAAATCGATTAAAATTTTTTAAATTAGATTAGAATAGCATTTGAATTTGAAATCAAATTCTATTTGAATCGCATTCAAATTGAATTCTGTTCAAAATCAAATTTATTCTATTCGAAATTCAAATTTTGGAAGATGGATATATTCTTTCTATTCAATTCTATTCTGTTGTTTTTCTATTCAATTATTTTATTTTCTATTTGTTTCTTATTATTTTATTCTATTTGAAATTCGAATTTTGGAAAATGGTTATATTCTTTCTATTCTATTCTCTACTATTGTTTATTCTATTATTTTCTATTCAATTGTTTTATTTTCTATTCTTTTCTATTATATTGTTTTTGATGATCATTTACAATCACTTTAATGTAATTTTGCCTAATGAGTATTCCATGAACTTAATGAAAACAAAATTAAAATTAAATAAAACAAAATTTAAATTAAAACTTATGTAGACACTTGTTTTAACACATGTTGCAATGCACTATACAATTTGTGTCATATCGTGCATCAACATGAATTTACAGTACATATTAAAATGCATTTTGATGTGCTTCTATTGATTTCAGTGGTAAGTTAAAAGGTAAAAATTCAGATTTGTAGAAGTGTGAATGGGCCCAGAAGATGTGCTTACATTTATTCCTCTGCCAATGCACAAGGTTTGAAAAGCTAAGAACATGGAGTACCACTTTGGTAAGCCCCTTGGCCCAAAAACAGAATATAAAGACGTGACATGATAGAAATTAGAAAAGGGCTCACACACTTTTGATCAACATTTAAATGATGTTGAATCTGCCCTACCCCCTATGGAAGCTAGTATAGGAATACTGCATGAGACAGATAAAGCCAGCATTCTTTGATTCAAGCTTTATGGTCTCACATTGATAACCAAGATGAAAACAAAATGTGTCTAGAGGCATCAGGCCGGGACGATTACAGCCTTTGGTGCAAGGGATTTTCAACATCCTGCTGGGCACACTCATGCTTCTGCAATATAAACTTAATGAACCTGGGATGTCTGGTATAGGATCCACTTCTTCGAACAGGAAGAAATTATGGTATGAGCAAAAAAAAAAAAGGACTCTGAAATTCCACGAGACTTAAATCACCCATTACCCTGACCTCTTTTAGGTGACGCTTGCCAGACTAAGAACCCTTCACCCTTTAACTTGCAACTTGCAAGAAGTGGGTGTTACATACCATTGGGAATTTCCCTTTCACTTTATAGCAAGATGAGGATAGCACCCTAGCTTTGAGATACTCCAAACAAGATTTACCCCTTCCCGTAAGCCCACTTTTTACATATGGGCTACTCCGTTATGGGATCTCTGTGATTCCCTTGCTCTCAATGGCCTTTGACCTGTAATGAAAATCTTCTGCTTCTTGGGCACTTTTGGGGCATTCTGCATACCACCCCTTTCCAGTTGCCGAAAAAGATCACTTCTCATCCTCATTGGCCTCCTGGCATGTGGCACTCTGTGGCAGATAACTAGCTAACTGTTCTTTGTTTTGCATGGCCATCTGAGACACTGGGGTTGATCTGAAGAGTGCAAAATCTGGTGCAGCTGTGCATATAAACCAATCAGCTTCTAACTTCAGCTTGTTTAATTGAGCTTTGACAAAAATACCTGGAAGCTGATTGGTTTCTATGCAGAGCTGCAGCAGTAATTTGACCCCACTGTTCTTTATGTTGTTCATTGATTCTGTTATTTTGTAAACTTATTTCTGCACCACCTCTTCTAACAGACATTTCTCCCTTTTTTTGTATTAGATCATTTAATCCCCTCATCATCGCTAAAGACAGTCATATGTGCTTGACCTTTTACCCCCAGCAGACCCAAAGGCCTATTGTGATATTTGTGATATAGATTTTTGGCAGAGGATGTATTTTATCTACCTCTTTCAATTTGACACATTGCAATGGTTGACTTTATTGGTCAGCCATAATCACTCTAGAGTATTTTCTCTTTCTCTCTGCCCTCTGCTTCTTGTCAGGTCTAGGCTCAGCCCTTCCTTCTCAAAGCTGGCCGCTCAGCTGTCAGCTAATTGCCAGCTCCTATCTCTCAGTAGTGACTCACCTGTTGATATCCTGCTTGTCAGTATTGCCTACTTAAGCCATCCAGTCCAGATGATGTCTGCCTTTGCCTTAATCACATCTATAGAAACGCTCTCCTGTGTTCCGGTTAAAGACTTGCTTGGCTGACATTCCTTCTGGCTCCAGATCCTGCTTGCTGTTCTATTATGCTCATTTCTGTCTCCCTGAGGTTTTGGCGTGTCTGACTATCCGTTCTGGTTCCTGAACTCTGGCTATGTTTTGACTACGTTTTTATTATTATTAAACAAGTGTGATTTAACTGTACTTCAGTCTCAGTCTGATTCATGGTTTCTGACACTTCTATTCCCACTTCTTATTCATTACTTCTCTACCCTTCCAAGCTTTATCTCCTGAGCTCACCCAATGCAAACTTGCTACATTAAAACCTGGTTTACCAGTAACAACCAAACCTAAAATCAAAAGGCCCAGCAATAGGACTCATCTTCTTCCTCCCCTTTTTCGTCCTCCAAGTAATAAATGATGCAGAGGGCTGCTACTTAATTCTTAAATATAAGATATATTATAAGACCCTTACACTACCGAACATTTATCTCCCTAATCATTTCTCCCATCCACCATAAAAAATCGAACACATGCTTCGCAAGTTACAGCTCACAGACCTTTTTCATATCCTCCACCCTGTCAATAGATATTAGAATTACTTTTTCTCTTTGCACTCAACCTAAGGTAAAACAGACATCATAACAAGCAATCCAACAATTTTCAATTTTAGATGATCCTTCAAGTGAGGAAAGGCAGGCAATAATATACAAAGTAGAAAAGAAGAAGGCTGGACATACACGGAGCAAATTTCTTTCCTGTAACCATGGGTGCGAGAAGACCGCTAACGGTAATCGCAGGTCCAACCTGCAATGCTGGTTGTACCCAAGCTGATCGATCAATCAACTTAGTACATTCAGCCTGCCCGTACACAATTCAAACCATATATGGCCTGCCTAAGGGGATGAGAAGGAAAACTTAGTCTCCACCAACCTCATAAATGCAGAAGGAGGCCATTAGAAGAGTCATTGGATAAATGCTAATTAGGGAATGCTGTGAGCAAGGGGTGAATGTCTTAATAGGCTTATCAGAGGTAAATATTGAATGTACATCACTGTACATGGTTACCCATAGAATTTGTGAAGAAAAAGGGAAGCAAAGAAAAAGAGGGGAAAATGAGTTAGGAGTAGAAAAAGAAAAAAGGACAAAGTGCCCAAGTTCACAGACTCCCAGCGGGAACCAAAGAAGACCACCTCTTGCTAATCTTATTTTGAAAATGTGCTGGGTGAGCACCAAAAGGACAGTTCTGGGGGTAAAGGGAGTCAAGGATCCAAAGAGAGTGTATAAGAGTGTGAACAGCTCACCAATAGGGGGGCAAGAAGTGGACAACTCCAATATTTATACTTTAAGGTGCCCAAGTCCCACCTACATTGCCAACACCAATTGATTGCAGTGGGGTATATTAACCAGAAAAATTATGGGGTCAAGTACCAATGAAAAATAATTTTATACTGATTTTCCTTGTATAGGGTACATGTTGCGATTTTTAGAAGCTTGGTGAGAATCTATTCCCATTTTCTCTATAAAGTCAATAAGTGCTTAAATTGAGGTTGGGGAGGGAGGGAGATGAGGATAGTGGTCAATTTGTACAGCATCTGGTAAGACCGATCTTGGCTTGAGCAAATGCTTTGGAGGCCAGAGGAGAGATTTGGAATCTAAAAGACTGCAGATATCTCCATATAGAGGGCCTGTCACGGCCCCTGCTATCACAAGGGATGTTGTTCATCCCTTGTGATAGCCAGTTATAAAAAAAAGTAAAAAAAGTGAAGGTACAGTGTTAAAAAATACATTATATTTACATTAATACATTAAATACTCATGTGCAAATGCAAACGCGCATGTAGGTACTGCATGCATATGTAAATGGTGATCAGACCACACATGTAAGGTATTTCTGCGAACGTCAGAGCAAGAGCAATAATTCTAGTACCAGACCTCCTGTGTAATGCTAAGCTGTTAATCTTTAAAGTGTTTAAAAGTGTCGCCTGTGGAGATTTTTAGGTGACATGTTAGGTATCTATTTATCAAGCATGACATCATTTTTTATATCATATATGGGAAAATTGCGCTTAGTGATCTAATTGTAATTGATAATATGTGACAGAACAGCAGCACTCATAAATATGTACACACCATAAAAGCAAATAAAAAAAATGTTGCACTGTCAAAATAGTGATATATAATAGTCTTTCCTCAATGTATTATCAGAAGATATAAACCGTTAAAGTCCTTCACATAATCCAAAACACATTATATGTTTAAAGTGATGAAAGTGTCCAAACACCAGTCAATCCTTAGGTGAAAAAGGGTGGTGTCCTTCCAGATAATAAGACCTTTCAAGGCCTATACATTCATTAGTGAGTATTCACCCCTCACTTCAGGTATAAGCCAGCTCAACTGCTCAACCTGTTAAGGGATGCCAGTGGTGCATATAAATCGATCTCATAGGAGCCTCAGACCCGACCATGCAGTAAACCAGAAGGAAGAAGAAACAAACTCAGTCAGACACTCTCCATGAGGGCTAATACGTCACCACTATTCCTTGCCTTCAATAGAACATCTTCTGTGCGGCAGTAGGGGACAACAGTGCTTACATGACTTCCTTAAATAGAGAAAACACGTTCACCACTAGAGGGCAGCCTAACCATATTAATGGTATACAAACCATCCTGGCATGCACCACCATGTTGTTGTAAGACAACATGGTGGAGCGTGCCAGAATGGTTTGTATACATCTCTGAGTAGGGGCCCGTGGTAGTGTGAACAGAAGATGCAGAAGTGCAGAGTGGCACAAGTGCCTGTAAGTCTTGCGAGTAGCAGAGCTTTGTATTCATGCCAGGCAGAGGAGTTGTCATTAGTCTTCAGAGAAGCTGGCAGGCTGGTAGTATTTGGTGGATGGCAGACTGAAGCAGGCTAGCACTGGCGACAGCAGCAGATAAGGCATGCACTGGAAACAGACTGTAGGACATCAGGCACAGCAGGATGTGTCGGGAAAGAAATTCTGGTAAGCCAGGTCATACACTGGCAAGATGGATCAGGTACAGAGGAGCAGGCAGGAGCATGGTCTGGGTACAAGTCGGGTTAGGAGCCAATCAGTGGAAGAGAAGCCAAAGGAGCAGACAGAAGCAGAGGTCAAGGATCAGCCAGGGTCGATGCAGGTGGAAATCAGAGAGTGGTCAGGCAAGCCGGGTCAGCAACTGGGATCAGGATACAGAATCACAGATCACAGGATACACAGGAGGCGGAAAGGCAAAGCAGAACTGAACCAGAGCATTGACACAGTTTATATAGTCCATTTGGCGCTACATATGTCAACTGTGCACGTTAGCACACTGATGTGCACGTGTATGCATACTCCTGCGAGTGCCGATCTACAGTACATGCATGCACATACGTTTTAGCCCAATGCCTACGTGTATGAGAGGGAACATGAATTAGCCTGTGAAGAGGCACAGAAGTCCACCAGGTTGTCTACTGACATGCCCTTCTTGACAAATACACAGCACTTTGTATTGCACAAAAAGGGTACAGCTTACCAACATCAAAATCATCCCAACAATAAAGTATGGTGAAGGGAACATAGTAGTTTGGGCTTGCCTCACTGCCTTAGGGCCTGGACCACTTACCATCATTGAGGGGAAAATTAATTCCCAAGATTACTAAAATATTCTAAAGAATAATGTCAGTGTGACTGGCGCTGGAGCCCAGGAACCCTGAAAAATAATTCCGGGAGACATGTTGCCTGTCACAGCGGTGTACGATGACCGCTGCAACAGCTTTGATCTAAGGTAAGTATTCCATAATGAGCTAGTATGCATACTAGCTCATTATGAAATACTTACCTTGGATATCCTTACATTTGCAGAAATCATAGTAACAAAAATACCCAGCACCTTTGCCAGACATGAGCAACATGCAGCAATGTTTGGCTAACAGGCCACTGTCTGTCGGCCTGACATTGGTCAATTTTGGGCCATAATACTTGTAATAGTGTCACAGGAAATGGATGCTAAAGTAAACCCAGAGACTGTTACTACTAAATTCTCTTTATGGCACTGCTAATTTCATGGATTTTCTGTTCACATCTTCAAGACTACTTACTTAAGACAAGCATGCAACTAGCTCTTCTTTGACATGACACAAATAGTATTGAAACTAAAGACAGCCTGGCATCCATTATTTCGAGAAGGTGAACAGCTTTTGCGCCCTACATACTTCTACAGATGTAGGCACCAGTTAACTAGATACCAATATTTTTGAACTTTCAATTGAAATTACCTAAGAAAAGGCTTTTTTTTGCCTTAAGACACTTTTGGGTGAGAGCCTGGAGGAGAAGGTTGATAGTAAGATCAGCTCCAAGCTTTAAAATGTAGATATTGAGAAAACCTCTCTTTATTTTTTACCTCTTCTGGACACTTCTGGCAAAAATTCACTATGAGAACCCTAAAGCCTAGTACACACCATTATTTTTTCTTCCGTTCGACCCAGAGGGCTCAGGAGGAATGACGACTGGCAGACCTTCTTTCGTCATGCCCCTTTGACAGAAGCCAGCCGAATTGCTGCTATATACACAGGACTAATGTTGACCGGTTTCTATTGACCCTGCTGATGCTGCCCAATATTTGGCACCTTTAGGGTAATATGGTACACAAGATATTGAGAAGAGTCAAAAGACTCTTCATAGTTTAGCAAACATGCAACCACCTCTTCTTTCTGCTTTTTGTCAGTGCAAAATTAATGACACTGCCACACCCCATACCATGCATTATCACCATGTATAAATGTGAATATGGCCAAAAACTGTACATATATAAATTAAGTTGTGGTACTATCCACTAAGCATGTAACCCCCCCCCATAATGTACAGATGGATGTGAGATGCCCTGGGCAGTGTTGCCTAAGCTAGTCCAGTAATTGTAAAAAAAATATATATAACTTTATGGTTTCCAATAGGGCTTACAGCATGGAAATGTATAGAAATGTAGGGTAACTGTATTTTTTAGATATCAGTGATCCTTTTAAGTTCTGGCACTGTGTACCATTATCTTATATCAAGCTTTACACAAGCACATATGAGAAAAATATGAAATGTAGTTAACAAATCTCATTTAAAGCATTTTATTTTTATGACCCGAATACCCACTGTTCACCTAAAATTAAATACACAACACAAGGAGATATTGATTACCTCTAATTTTATATTTTGTTTTGAAAATTATCTACTTCTGCTTGAGATAATGACTTAGGAATGACAAAAAAAAAATACGACCAATGTAAAAATATAATTTGCATATGCATGAATAACCACAGAAAGTACTAATTGTACAATTATAAAAAATAAACAGCATATGGCATTTTATTTGTAACGGCAGATCAAAATAACATTAACATTTCTAGCCAACATGGAAAGCTCAAATTGTACAAATAAATCAGATTTTGTTTTATTATCGTGTTGCTATATTTATCAATGCTTAACACTTTCTTTTAATCCAATAGTAATATAAATAAAAGTGTATATACAAGTCAGTTACAAAGGTAAAAAAAATTGTTTTTCTCACTTTCCATTTTCTACATTACCAATGAAGACACAAATCAAACTCCCTATACCATTTTCCATGACTTACCATATTTTAAAGAATCCATGCATATTAAATAATGTTTAAGTGTTAGATAATTATCAGGCTTACTAAAGCTGCATTTCCTGTTGCATGCACTTACAAGTACTGGATTGTTTCATAAAAGTGCACAAACTATGAATTGTGTCTATCGTTTTAGTAAGTACTTTAGTAAAAAGTGATATAAGAAATGAACAAGTGAGAACGGGTTAGGCTTTTCCAATATATCAAATTATTTCTGACAGAGGTATTTTAATGGTATCTTGATATAGCAGGATATAAAACCTTGAATTGTATGTTTGTCTACATTTTCATCTGCATCACACTCCTACTCTAAACTTCTTATGGATAAAACGAAATTGTCACAAATGTTACAGTACACCTAAAAGCTTCTCAATGACAGTCCAAAATCAAGTTATTATGTAATACACAAGCCTCATAAAGCAAAAAAAAATCAGTTTTTACCTTCCCAGGCTGAGACAAATGCTTCTTCATTTGTCTTTTACATGCTAACTCTTCCAGAAACTGCAGCTCCCAGAGAGTTTCAGCAACAGAGGCAGTGCTGCCAATGCAGAACGCAGTGGGCAGAACTAGGTGTGGCCAGTATGGATCGGCGAAAGGTTTTTGCCCAAGCATGAATTTGGGCTGAACTTTAATTGTTCGGTCATTCTACCGATCTGACAACAATGCATTGCAGAGCTGAACAGTGCATTGCAAGCCCTGATTGGCTGAAACAGTGAAAGCTTCAGCCAATCAGGGCACAGAACACTGCCAGCTTCATGATTGGACCCTGTCATCAAAACTTTATCCAATCATGGCTCACTCCCGCCCCACATTATAAAAGTATTCTTTCAATGGCAGCCATTTTCAGTGTGATTTCAGCATGGAGAGAGATAAAACAGGGCTCTGTTCAGTGCTATCAGTTAGTTGGCATGCTATACTGTGCTATTTTGCTTCAATTGTCAGTGTTCAATATTGGTTTAGTGTCAATCTATGGATGGTGTGAGTGTAGTGAAGAGGACCATCATTCAGCTTTGCATAGTGTGCAGCTAGAGTATGGACAGCTCAGATAGTTTAACTGTAGTGTAGTGAGACCGTATAATTCATACATACATTAGTGTAGAGTAGGCACAGCTCATATGGTTTCAGTGTAGTGAGACCATGTCAGTAATCTTGGCATTAGTGGATAGATAGAGTAGGGACAGTCCAAATAGCATTAGTGTAGTGACAGTTTAACACTGTATTTGATTGCGCTACTGCCAGTTTAACGCCATTTACTTCTGTGTGCGTTACTACAGGTTTAACACCATTTACTTTTCTGTGCGTTAATGCCATATCATTTTGCATGTGTTACTGGCAGTTTAACGCCATATCGCTTTGTGTGCGTAACTGCCAGTTTAATGCCATGTCTTTTTACATGTGTTACTGCCAGTTTAACGCCATATAATTCTGTGTGCGTTACTGCCAGTTTAATGTCATATAGTTCTGTGTGCATTACTGACAGTTTAACGCTGTATCATTTTGTGGGTTACTGCCAGTTTAACGCTGTACAGTTTTGTACGTTACTGCCAATTTAATGCCAAATAGATTTGTAAGCTACTGACAGTTTAACGCCATTTACTTTTTTGTACATTACTGCCAGTTTAACGCCATATAGTTGTGCGTGCGTTACTGACAGTTTAACACCATATAGTTATGTGTGCATTACTGACAGTTTAACGCCATATCGTTTTGTGTGCATTACTGACAGTTTAACGCCATATAGTTTTGCGTGTGTTACTGCCAGTTTAACACCATATAGTTTTGTGTGTTACTGCCAGTTCAGCGCCATATAGTTTTGCATGTGTTACTGACAGTTTAATGCCATATAGCTGTGTGCGTTACTGCCAGTTTAACACCATTTACTTCAGTGTGCGTTTCTGCCAATTTAATGCCATATAGTTTTGCGTGTGTTACTGCTAGCTTAACACCATATAGTTCTGTGTGTATTACTGACAGTTTATCGCCATATAGATTTGTGCACGTTACTGTCAGTTTAACGTCATATTGTTTGTGTGCGTTACTGCCAGTTTAACCCCATATCGTTTTGTGTGTGTTACTGCCAGTTTAACGCCATATAGTTTTGCATGTGTTACTGCCAGTTTAACGCCATATAGTTTTGTGTGTTACTGCCAGTTTAACATCATTTGCTTCTGTGTGCGTTACTGCCAGTTTAACACCATATTGTTTTGTGTGTGATACTGCCAGTTTAACGCCATATCGTTTTGTGTGCGTTACTGCCAGTTTAAGGCCATATAGTTCTGTGTGTCACTGTACATTTGGCGCATTATATTGCAGTATATTATAGTGTATCCGTGGAGTGTGTCTGTGTAGTATGAGTACTCAATTTAAAGTGCACCAAACACCTCTTTACACTGATTAAAGTGCATCTATGTAAAGATATCAACTTCTTCTATACATTTGCTTATAAGCATCGCCCCTCCCTCCCAATAATGTCTAGGGGGACAACAAGGAGAGGCAGACAGTCCCTTGGAAATCTAAGTGGGCCAGCAACAAATGTGTCCACAGGCAAAAGTGGATGTGGTGGTCAGTCCTAAGGCAGGGCATAATTTCCTATGTTTAGTGAGTTTGCCGTGCTATTCAGCCACAGCATGTGGAGGAGGTGGCGGACTGGCTTACTAAACCTTCCTCATCCTCCTCATCCTCTGTCACGAAAGCAGAGACAAGTGTGCAGTCCCTTGTAGTTGCCAGAGTGGATAAACCTGCCTCCTTGTCCACATCTATTCCAGCCATAGCCCCAACATCAGCCAATGAGGAGTCAGCTGAGTTATTTGACCACAGAGTCAGCCACTTGTTACTTTATGATGCCCAGCCATTAATGAATTCAGATGTTGATTCTGAGGTTGAGGGTGACAGGAACATGAGCCTAAAGAGAGGGAGGAACACTGGTACATGACAAATTGTTATTCATGTTCCCAAAGCCGCAGCATATTGTCAAGTTGTCTCCAGTGGTAATGATGAAGATAGAGGAGAGGGAGGAGATGATGATGATGATGAGGTCACTGATGCAAGTTGGGAGTAGGGATGAGCTTCGAGTTCGAGTCGAACTCATGTTCTACTCGAACATTGCCTGTTCGCCTGTTCAGCGAACAGTGAACAATTTGGGCTGTTCGCAGCAAATTCGAAAAGCCAGAACACCCTATACAAGTCTATGGGAGAAATCTAATGTGCTAATTTTAAAGGGTAATATGCAGGTTACTGTCCTAAAAAGTGTTTGGGGACCCGGGTCCTGCCCCAGGGGACATGGATCAATGCAAAAAAAGTTTTAAAAACGGCAGTTTTTTCAGGAGCAGTGATTTTAATAATGATTAAAGTGAAACAATAAAAGTGTAATATTCCTTTAAATTTCGTAGCTGGGGGTATCTATAGTATGCCTGTGAAGGGGCGCATGTTTCTGGTGCTTAGAACTGTCCCTGCACAAAGTGTCATTTGTGCAGGAAAAAAAGTCTTTTAAAATCACTTGCGGCTATATTGTCGGGTCCCGTAATACAGAGAACACTCAATGAGTGATCTCTGTATTAGCCGACAATTCATTCATTCATTGATAAAAAAAAAAAAGCGTGGGGGTTCCCCTAAATTCAATTACCAGGCCCTTCAGGTCTGACATGGATATTAAGGGGAACCCCGTGTCAAATTTTTAAAAAAAATTGACGTGGGGGTCCCCCTAAATATCCATAACCAGACCCTTCAGGTCTGATATGGATATTAAGGGGAACCCCGCATCAAATTTAAAAAAAAATTGACGTGGGGGTCCCCCTAAAAATCCATATCAGACCCTTTATCCGAGCACGCAACCTGGCAAGCCTCAGGAAAAGAGGGGGGACGAGAGAGCGCCCCCCCCTCCCTCCTGAACCGTACCAGGCCACATACCCTCAACATTGGGAGGATGCTTTGGGGGTCTGTGACCCCTCAAAGCACCTTGTCCCCATGTTGATGAGGACAAGGGCCTCATCCTCACAACCCTGGCCGTTGGTTGTGAGGGTTTGCGGGTGGGGGGCTTATCAGAATCTGGAAGCCCCATTTAACAAGGGGACCCCCAGATCCCGCCCCCCCCTGTTTGAAATGGTAAGGGGGTACAAAAGTACCCCTACCATTTCACAAAGAAAGTGTCAAAATGGTTAAATAAGACAAACACACTTTTGAAAAATTCCTTTATTAAAAATATAAAAAAAAAAAAAAAACATTCCAGCGGTGCTAATCCACTCTTGCTATCCAGCGACGGGTCTCCGGGGTCCAGCGATGGATGATCATATCCAGCGACGGGGGATCTCTCAGTCCAGCGCTGTCCATACATCCTTCTTCTGTCTCCACTCCGGAGACACTGCAGAGATCCCAGCGCTGACGTTTCTTATATTAGGAGGGCGGGGCCACCCATCACCTGACCCCGCCCCTCTGATGCTGGAGAGGGAAGCCAGGGGTTCCCCAGTGACGTGTGGGTGACCCCGCCCCCTCTGATGTAACGGAAACCTGCGTTACATCAGAGGGGGCGGGGTCACCCACACGTCACTGGGGAACCCCTAGCTCCCTTCACCAGCGTCAGAGGGGGCGGAGTCAGGTGATGGGTGGCCCCGCCCTCCTAATATAAGAAACGTCAGCGCTGGGCTGTCTGCAGTGTCTCCGGAGTGGAGACAGAAGAAGGATGTATGGACAGCGCTGGACTGAGAGATCCCCCGTCGCTGGATATGATCATCCATCGCTGGACCCCGGAGACCCGTATGGCCAGGGTATGTGGCCTGGTACGGTTCAGGAGGGAGGGGGGGGCCCTCTTTTCCTGCAGCCTGCCAGGTTGCGTGCTCGGATAAAGGGTCTGATATGGATTTTTAGGGGGACCCCCACGTCAATTTTTTTTAAATTTGATGCGGGGTTCCCCTTAATATCCATATCAGACCTGAAGGGTCTGGTTATGGATATTTAGGGGGACCCCCAGGTAAAAAAAAATTTAAAATTTGACACGGGGTTCCCCTTAATATCCATGTCAGACCTGAAGGGCCTGGTAATTGAATTTAGGGGAACCCCCACGCTTTTTTTTTTTTTTATCAATGAATGAATGAATTGTCGGCTAATACAGAGAACACTCATTGAGTGTTCTCTGTATTACGGGACCCGACAATAGCCGCAAGTGATTTTAAAATACTTTTTTTCCTGCACAAATGACACTTTGTGCAGGGACAGTTCTAAGCACCAGAAACATGCGCCCCTTCACAGGCATACTATAGATACCCCCCAGCTACGAAATTTAAAGGAATATTACACTTTTATTGTTTCACTTTAATCATTATTAAAATCACTGCTCCTGAAAAAACTGCAGTTTTTAAAACTTTTTTTTGCATTGATCTATGTCCCCTGGGGCAGGACCCGGGTCCCCAAACACTTTTTAGGACAGTAACCTGCATATTACCCTTTAAAATGAGCACTTTAGATTGTGAACGTTCGAGTCCCATAGACTTTAATAGGGTTCTAAAGTTCACACGAAGTTTAGGTCTGTTCGCAGGTTCTGGTGCGAACCGAACAGGGGGGTGTTCGGCTCATCCCTACTTGGGAGCCAGTTAGAGCAGAGGCAGAAACTGAAGGTGAGGCACAACCCCAAGGAGGCCGACATCAAGAAAGAGTAGAGAGAAGCCACCCTATTCCATCACATTCTGCAGCTGTTATCTCCTGGCCCACTCCCCAAAGCTCAGCTGTTTGGGCCTTTTTCAGCACATCTGCAGCAGATCACACTGGTACTATCTGCAACCTGTGTGTCAGGCACATTAAACAAAAACACCAACCATTTGGGTACCACATGCCTAACAAGGGGACTCTTTTGTCCAACCACTCCTTTGGCAAGAGCACCTAAAAGCCACACAAAAGGGGCACAAATCTGTCCCTCCTCCTCCTCCTTACCCACTTCAGTCTGCCCCGAGTCATTACCTTTCAGCAGCCTCCACTGACAGGGATGATGGTATAGTACAGAGTGTCCCAGGTCCTAGCAGCACATCTTCCAGCAGCACACCACCAGCTGTAGAGTGTAGCTGGCAAATTTCTCTGCCCATCTGCTGCAGCAGAAAAAAAATACAGTCCCTGCCATCCACATGCCCAGCGTCTAAATGCAAGCTTGTCAAAGGTGTTAGCTCTACAACTTTTGCCTTTCAGTCTGGTAAATTCTGCCCCCTTCCGTGAATTTGCACAATGTGCTGTACCACAATGGCAGATTCCCGGCGCTACTACATTTCACGTAAGGCCGTTCCATCTCTCTACCATCACGTGGAAGGGAATGCTCTGGCATCGTTGGGCAAGGCAGTCAGACTTAAATTCCACCTTACTGCTGACGTGGTCCAGCAAGCATGGGCAGGGACAATATATTTCATTCACAGCACACGGGGTAACACTGCTTGCAACTCAAAAGGATGCAGGACACGGCTAGGTGCTGCAGCTTGTTGTTCCCCCACCTCTCCATACAGCTGGTGGTGATGATGCCAGACCTGTGAGCTCTACCCCCTCCTCCGCCACCTCCATGCCCTTCTCTGCAGAATTGTCCCAGAGTCAGGCTAATGGGTGCCATGCAGTGCTTTAGCTGGTGTGTTTAGGGGACGAGAACCACACCAGAGCAGAGATTCTTGCAGCTCTGCAGGGACACGCCCAGAGATAGTTCACACCACACCAGCTGGAGCCAGGAATGCAGGAATGGTGGTGAAGATAATGGCTCAAATCTCCTGTCTGCCCTTAGACAGGGAAAGTTGACACATGTGCTATGTCTGGCACATCAATTTGGTTGTGCAGCATTTCCTAAGTATGTACCCAGGGTTGTAAAATGTACTAAAACAGGCCAGAAGAGTCTGTGCCCATTTCAGGCAGTCATACACTACCAGTGCTCGGCTGGCTGAAATTCAGCAGGAATTCCACCTGCCTGGAAACTGTCTGATTTGTGACATGTCCACCAGGTGGAACTCAACTTTGGGAATGCTGCAGCGGCTATAAATGCAGCAGAGGGCCGTTAACCAGTACCTGTGCCAGTGCAGCACAACGACAGGTTCAGGCTGCCTCTGCTTTTTTTCCCCACACCAATGGCTGATCATTAAGGATACATGCACTGCACAGTCACCATTTGAGGAGGCCACAAGGATGGTGAACAGTGACAGTGCATGCATCAGTGACACAATCCCTGTTGTGTTCCTGCTGGAGCAGACTCTGTGTGGCATTATGGACAGGGCACTAGAGGCAGAGCAGCAGGAGGAAGAGGAGGACTTTTATTCCTCTTAAGGCCCACTTTATCCAGACACCATCATTCCTATGTCACAGAACACACAGGAGCAGAGAGGGGAGGAGGATGAGGAGGAGGATTCTGGCCCTTTCATAAGCTATCTGTAAGCAATGGCTTTCCAACCCCAAGACCCTTGGGAGTAGTACGTGACTTCGAGGAGGAAGTTCCAGATGCTGTCATCCTGAGTGACTCTGAGGAGTCTGCTTCTCAAGCCTCTGTAAATTTGAGGCACATGAGCAACCTCATGCTTCAAAGCCTGTGAAAGGACCTAGGAATATGTGGCATAAAGGAGAAGGATGATTACTGGTTGGCAACCCTCCTTGACCACTGTTATAAGGGGAATATCTCAGAACTCATCCCGTCCTCACAGAGACTGCAGAAGATAAAATCTCTTGAGGGCACATTAAAGAGGATTTTAGTGAACGTTTTTCCTGACTCCAGTAGGATACAGTGTGGTGGAAAACATAGTTTTGAGTCTTCTGTTGGTCAAGAGAGGAACGTTGGAGAAGGCGTCCACCTAAGTGAGCCATTTCAGAATTTTTTTTTAGTCCTCACCGCCCAGGACTGTCAGCTTCCACATCCCATTGGCAGCATCTGCATCACATGGTGGCTGATTACCTCGGGCCAAAATAGAGATGAGGAGCTTTCCAGCTGACAATCCACTGACTTACTGGGTCATGAGAATAGACAACTGTCCAGAACTTGTCCAGTATGCTATTGAGTTGTTGGGCTGCCCTGCATCAAGCGTGCTTTCAGAACAGGCATTCAGTGCTGCAGGAGGTTTCGTTACTGATTATAGAACGCATCTGTCCACAGACTCTGAGAACCATTTGACTTTTATAAAAATGAATCAGTTCTGGATTACCAGCTATGAAGGCCCTGATGCCGATGTCACTGATTAAGTCTTTTCGGGATGTGTAATCTCTTCAGGACTTCTAGGCTGCCTAGCTTTGAGGGTGTTCAATCATTTCATCTGGAAGAATATTTTTGGTATAGGTTTCATGGGCACCATTAACACCCAAAGACCAATTTTTGCTTTCATCAAGAGTACCTCTCTAGGGTTACAGTGGGGAGGCCCCACCAACACCCAAAGACCAATTTTTCAGCACCTGTTTCACAGGTGCATAACATTGCAATTTTTTGCAGCAAGGCCAAATCTTGGTTTCATCACGTTACAGTGGGAAGGCGCCCCCGGCACCCAAAGACCAATTTTTATGCACCCGTTACTTCTATCCAAAGTCAAAGTGACAGCAGAATGTATCCAAAAAATCTCTAATCTTGTTCCCACATTGTGGCCTCATCATGCACCCTAGCTCCCCAGCTGTTGCTGAGCAAAATAAAGGCAACTTGCAGGGAACATGTAATTTTTTTGGCTTTATAAATGCAACTATTGCTGCAGTAGATTCTAGACATGGTAAAAATCTGCCACAGGTAGACTAAGGGAATGCCCCAGGCACTATATTGGAAGGAATTTTTCATTTTTAGTCTTTCACATTAAAAATAAAACAATCACTGCTCATTTAAAAATTAAGTTTTTCACAAACTTTTTTTTATTGATCCATGTCCCACAGGGCAGGACTTGGACCCCTATAACCACTGTATGCCCAATTACTTGCATATAAGCCTTCAAAATGGGGACTTTTGATTTTTGACGTTCGGGTCCCATTGACTTTAATGGGGTTCATTATTTGGGTCCGAAATTTGGCGGTGTTCGAAAGTTCTGGTGCAAACTAAACAGGGGTCCGTTCGGCTCATCCCTAGTGGCTAGGTGCTGATTCACAAGCTACAGGTATGTGGATCAGAAGTAAGGCCTCATGCACAGGGCATTAAAAAAAAAAAGAGCTGCAAAGCCAGTACCGACGCCAGAAAAAAACACATAAAAATATGCTTTTAGAAGCGTTTTACATTGGCGTTAATGCGCGTTTAGCACTCTTCTATTTTCCACTCCCAAATCACATAACTACAGCTTAAAAATGCGTGACACAGCTTAACGCTGTCTACAGAGTTAACACACGTTTAGCCGCGTTTAGCCGCGTTTAGCCGCGTTTAGCCACATCAGGCGTTTTTACAGCTGTAAAGCTGGTCTTCTTTACGCGCTGGCCCTGGTGTTTTTTTGCAGCTTGAAAACGCCTATGCCACTAAAAGCTCCTAAAAGCCTATGTGTGCATGGACACATAGAACAACATGGAGAGGCGTTTTTAAGCTGTAGGAAAAATGCCTTGTGTACATGATGCTTTACAATTACACATCAATTGCAACATTTTTTATTTAGGTTGACTCCACTGGTTAATTCAACAGGTACAGCAGAGAAAACTGTAGTTGCACATGCACGTATAATTAACTGCTGCAGTGCATACTTTTTAAGTGCAGACCAACGTTAAAATTTTAGATTCCATAGCTGTGTATGCACTAAAGCCAAAGTCTAGGCAAGTAGTAGCCTCAGTAGCCAGGTCAATTTGTGTATTTTTTTTACCAAGCACAAACAATTGTTCTAAGGTCTTCTTTTTTATTTATTTTTTAAAAAAGCACAATTGAATTCTACTCGTTGAATAGTAAGTTATTATCTTCTACAACAACTAAGTTTGGAGAAGATAGCTTGTTATAAATTCTATCATGAGATAAGCAAGTAATGCTGGTGTCAGACCTTTAAAAAGCAGGGCCAGAGCCAGATCATTTACAAGGCAAGGAAGGAGCCTAGGGATTTTATTAGGTCTAGATGGGCTTAGCTACAACCTTTACTCGCCTGTAGTAAACCGGAGGTAAAGCTTAACTGGCCAAAGCTGTGCATCTGCCTGTTACTTCACAATGGAAGATGATCTCGGTCTGAAGAGGTGAGGGATGCAAATAAAAACAATGCAGTTTTTCTGAGCTCATGTCAGTCAAATGGATGTTAGTTAAAGGGGTCAAAGCTGCTACCTGGCCTAGAGTTCCATTCCACCTCAATCTGTATAAGAGCTTTGCAAATGCCTGAAATCAAATAGTGAAGGTATTGAAACGAAGTAAATAATTCTGAAAATATGTGTTGTGTATTGAACATTTCTATTGCTGCATATAATTACAATTTTATATTTCAACATCATTGATTTGCTAAAATAAAACACATGATTTTTAAGTGGCTTTAATTTAACCAGAATAATATCTTATTTGTGAAACTGCAATAAGAAGTTTGGTTGAGATTACTTCCAAAATGTCACAGAAAGCATTTCTGGAATGATTCATGAGGTTTGACCCAGGGCACTAGTGAACAGCATTTTTAAAAGCTGTTGTGTAATACCATTTGTTCTAATTTGAGGGACCTTTTCATACACATTCATGTTGGTCAGCTTCCATGGCCCTGTTTCAACAGCTAATATTTACCAGATAGGATGGATTTTTTTTTTAAAATGGCCACAAACTAGAATAACATTCCAAACAAAATCTGTTATAATGTATTATCTATGCTTCCCCTCTCTCTAACTAGCTGGCATGTGGACTTTCACACCCACATTAAACAGAACGTAAACCAGAAAATGGAACAGAATGAGCAAAAACAATAATGTGCTCATTTCATGCAAAATGGCCAACAATACTTCAAACAAATTAGGGATATTTTGTTGAATTTAAAAGCAACAGACTACAAAAGAGAGTTACAGGTGGCTCGAACAATGGGCAAAGCTGGTATTTACAAGACAGCAGGAATCACCATAATGACAGTTTGTCCCATAAAAAGGACGACTGTGTTCATGTAAGTTGTTAGCTTCAACCCATTCATCTAAAATCATGCATTCTCATTTCTTCAAGAGTAAGTTCAGGTCTTTACTGAAAAAACTGTTATTTCAAAATCCTTTTTATGCGAATGCTATAAAACTGGAGATATCATGGTTTCTTACAAATGTTTGGGTTAAAAATGTCAGTACCACAATTCTATGTTTACTTTTTGTAGATTTAAAGTGATTGTGAACCAGATAAATCTAAATAAAAGTGAACAGTCTACCGCAACATCAAATTGTCCCCAGTCTGGCCAGGAAAGGAGCAGCCAGTAATCTGAAATCCTCTCCACTTTCCTGCAGTGCGAAAAACCGACACATAAAAAAAGAATTCACGTCACCACACTCCGTTTCCTGTGACTGACAGACTACGTAGCAGTCCCATGCACAAGCATGAGAGAAGGGGGAGAGTATACCCCAGTTGTGCACACAGTACTTCAACACAGATTGCTCCCCCTACCTTCTTCCGGCTCACTTTGGATTGATTGTTTGGTGCCTGAGCATAGTGGGACTAGATGAAGTCAGGTGGTGCCTTCCTGGATCTCTTATTGGTCAGTACTCATTAGATACTCATTAGGAGGCATGGTCAGCTAAGCCAGTGGTCATCAATCCTGTCCTCAGGGCCCACTAACAGGCCAGGTTTGCAAGATAACTGAAATACATCACAGGTGATATAATTTGCTGCTCATTGATTGCAGTATTCTAGTCTGCATCTCCCCAAGGTAATACATAAAACCTGGCCTGTTAGTAGGCCCTGAGGACAGTGTTGATGACCACTGAGCTAAGCCACACTAGTGTGATTGCCAAGGGGGAGTGTACAGATGGGAGGAGAGTAATGTGATGCCACGACTCTGCATCCTAAGCTCTGCCCCATAGAAATCCCCATGGATCAGAAGTTATCCAGAGGGCTGTGACAGGCACAGGAGTGAGAAAATTCAAGTACAACTAATGCAATTTGGATTTTTCAATGAAAAACCAATAATACAATGCATGTCTTTTATATTTATTGAAGATGAGGCTTACAACCACTTTAATGGGGCATCACACTCTGTGTCAGCAAATATCAAGAAAAAAGGCTGATACCAGTTTGTATTGGCCAGAAATCACTGATATTCAATACAAGGTCCCCAAGCTAGAAAAATATATACAGAGATTTATAACTCATAATCAATATAAATCAGAAAGGAGTTTAACATTAACATTTAAAAAAAAAATATATATATATTCTACAAGTCTTTAGATATTGGGATTGCATTCATTATCTTTAGGCTTTTTTTTTTATATTTCCTCCATACTTTGTTTCCTAGGGGGGTGACAACACTAACTGTACTATATCTTTGCAAGAGTAGTGTTGTCACTCCTAGACATGAAGTGTTTTAGGAGGCAATCCAACTCCCTCTCTTCTTGCTGCCATAATGTAGAGGGAAGCTGTTCCATAGTTTACAAAAACACAGAAAGTTATGAGCTTCCTGTATTTCTGAGAGGATCAACAGCATTTTTAAAGATACAAAGCACATTGAAATGTGCATGTATTAGCGAGATGACTTGATGTTTTTTCACCACTACATACACCATAATATTTAAGGTGCTACATTGACCCTAGACAATGGAGACTAGAGAATTTTCACTTTTAAAATAAAGTTTAATAACGTTAAAGTTTGCTTATCTTCATGAATGAGGTGAAACAAAGTGAAAATTCACTTTTCAAACTATACCCAGTCATGTGCAAGGAAAATGAAAAAAAAAAAATGTATTTTTGCTTACACAGGGTTGAATGAATAAAGTCAGTTAAACTTTACCTCATTCACTATGCTAAGTAAAAGGTCACTTTGCAAAAAGAAACTTTTCTTGGCAAAGAGAAAATTAACTTAAAGTGTTTGTAAAGTCACTAAAGTGACTTTACATGTATCTCATGCATATATGCTGCCATTAATTAAAGTGTAAGGCCTCATGTACACTGCTGCTGTTAAACGGATGTTTAGGAGCAGTTGGACATTTTTTTTTAGCTGTCCCTGGACTCTCCTCTATGTTATCTTATCAGCACATGTACACAGGGGTGTTTATAGGCGTTTCTAGGCAGTTGCATTTAGAAGCATCTTTTGGAACGCAAAAAAATGGGTTCAGACAGATGTTCAGAGGCATTTGAAATGCCAAATGCCATTAACGGCTTGTAAACGCTGCTAAACGCTGTAACTGATCTTTGCAGAGAAGTGGGAGGGGGGAAATATTCTGCTCTGCTGGTCGGCAGATGCCACAGGATAATCTACGCCCCGCCTGTTTCTCTCATAGAGCTAGGCTGGCCACCTCAGGGGAATCATGTGATCCCACAGCTACACTTTCATTAATGGCAGCATATCTGCATGGGATTCTTTTCCTATGTGCTGCATTATGCAGCTGAATAGAGGTGGGAGGGGCGGGGAGGAAAGCAATCTCATGATGACAGGCAGGGTGTCATGAAAATCGCATGAAGAGACTGACCTCCAGGTCTTCTGGTTTATGATCGTCGCGGGTACGCACGATCGTACGAACGCCCATACGTTCGTACACAGGTGCGCGTGCGCGGGCATGTGCGCGGTCGCGTGCGTGCGTCCGTGTTGGCGCCAAACGGCCTATTTAAACTAGCCTCTTGATAATAGGCTCTGCTGTCTGCTTTACAGCGTTATACCTATGAGACCTGATCCGTAGCATTCGTTCCTGTTTGACCCGGCCTGCCTGTGACCCATCTGCTATCTGCCTGCACCCGACCCCGGCTTGTTGTGACGATTCTCCTGCCTGTTCCCTTGTACTTCGCTTCCAGTCTGATATCTGACCCGGCTTGCTTTGACCATCCGTCTGCTAAAGGTGAACCTGCTTACATTGAACTGTGTCATCTGCTGCAAGTAACCTGCTTGTATTAAACTGTTCACCTGCTGCAAGTACCTGCTTATATTGAACTGTGTCATCTGCTACAAGTAACCTGCTTGTATTGAACTGTTCACCTGCTGCAAGTACCTGTTTATATTGCACTGTTCACCTGCTTCAAGTCACTTGGCTTATTGAACTGTTCACCTGCTGCAAGTGCCTGCTCATATTGAACTGTTCATCTGCTGCAAGTACCTGTGTATATTGCACTGTTCATCTGCTACAAGTTGCCTACTTCCCTACACTGCTTTTCATCTGCTGCAAGTTACCTGTTCCATTGAACCGTGTTATCTGCTATAAATTGCCTGCTGATCCATTCGCTGTGATTACCTGCTCCACTGAACTTCACCTACCCATCCTACTCATCTGTTGATCCTGCCAGGCACCTGCACCCCTTCTTACTCCTGTGTTCCCTGTTACATTGCCAGGAAACCGGTAGTGGGAGTTGTAAGGGAGGCCTCTTTCCGCAATCCGGGCTCGCTACTAGAAGGTACGTGACACAGGGAGGGGGGAGAGACTGTCAGAGGAGAGAGCAGGGCTGCGGATAACGAGGCATGTAAACTGACCACGGTAGTCTGGGCTCAGCAGCCATGATCATCGTGGTCAGCAAAGGCAGGGGGACTCAGGAACTGGCAGGATCAACCAGGTTTATTACCAGTTAGGAAGAGAAGAATTGCACAACACAAACATTGTGCTGTTATTCATGCCTTAAAGGAACAGGACCTTCATTTTTTTTTTAGGTTTACATTGAGGTCAAATTCTGCTGATTTCAGTCTTCTATCCAAACAAAATACTGTTTGTTTATTTGCTCGTTTGTTTTTTTGTTCATGATTAGTATCCTTTGCAAAGGGAATTTTAATTTAGGCAGATCATGCACGGTTCAAATCGTGGCTGGTTCCTGCTGAACCTGCCAAAATTTGTACCGTGTAAGGGCAGGCTGAATGTATCAAGTGGATCAATCGATCAACTTGGGTACAACCAGCATGCTGGGTTTTACCTGCAATTATCACTAGTGGCTGTTATAGCTGCTAGCAATAAGCACTGTCTTCTCCCAGCCAGGAGAAGACAATGGTCCAGCAGGAGGGATTCCCGCATCAATACTGCCCGTGGTGGCAGTAAAGAAATTTGCTCCATGTATGGCTAGCATTTTTCCTCCTTGTTCCCTAAGATAAGTGAAAATGTACTCTGAAAGTGAACATGCTCTACTCCTTTAGTAAATCAGCCCATATATGTCTACTAGAATCCCCATCTACTTAATTATTTAATAAAACATTATAGCACTTTTTTATTGGCAGTCCCCGCATTTTATCCAACTGAAAGGGGGCATTAATCATTTCCTGAAGTATTTAGTGAACTGTAACCCTTAGAATCTGGAAAACAGCTGGGACCTCATGCTTTTTAAATCCTGAAAATACCCAGGGGCTAGTGAAGGATTGAGAAGACTGCATGTGACCCAAAAAAAACAGTGTGGCATGCATGCTATTGAGAATGCTGCTCTTTATGAAATCCAAGAACTAGACAGGTATATGTGGAGTAGACCTTCTTAGCAATGAGGAGAAAGTGCAAGTGAATAGTCATGAGAAGGAAGTTCAATTATTGTAGATATCCTTAAGAAGCATCATAAGTGGAAAAAACAGATACCCAAAATGTGATTAGAAAGAAAAATATATAAAGGAAAAAGATTCTGCATGTTAATATTTGCATGCACTAGGGACTTAGTGCTGTCAGATTATATATTTCCTTGTCTAGGTGTAAGGGACTTGACATTTATTAGTAGAGGGGTGTACACAACCCCCGACTCTTTTTCTATTATCATACACATACCACTGTTTAAGAGTACTGTCCATTCTACCCTCCAGAATTTATCTACAATGATGGGAATACTCATTAGGCACTATATGCAGAAGTAAAATAAGTAATTTATCATCATACTTGCTTTACTCAAGAATAACTGCACACCATCAATTTTCAAGACACAAGTATGCCTTCATCTATTTATATGAAACAGTTTGTCTCGATTTATCTGGAGTTCATTTGCAAGTCAATTGTTGATGTGATGCAAAGAAATACTTAATTCTGACAGCATGTACAAGAGCACATACATTCTCAGTAACTAAACTGTTGGCGTTTCTACTAGCAGTGAAGCTTCTAGAGATGATCTTTTTGGCAACCAAATAAATACTTATAACATAATAAGAAGTAGCTCCCTGAGGGCCTTAAATGTATGAGAGTGTCACAGGATCAAATTGTTGTAAATTGTACTCAAGAACTGGATGTAAATATATGACACATTATAAAAGATATCTGAGACATCTATCTTTTGATTAGAGACAAGCAATCCGGTTCATCTAAATCGATATTTGACCCAGATGAAGCACATTTGTTTGCTAAATGTTTCCAAATGCCCAACTGTGTCAAAAAGTTTTGTACTTTTAATTTAAAATTGTGTAGTTCTTTAGCATTAGGTAGGCTTGCAATGGCCCTTTGAACAATTTTTATGTATTTATATATTTGTCATTCGTCTCAATGACAGGTTGTCATTGAGAGTGACCACAGGAACCCTCCTCCACCATCTATTTAAAAAAAGATTTTTAAGAATTTCCAGTATCCTTGAGTGGTGTAAAGAGTGTCTCTGCTTCTACTAGAGACAACTAAAAGTGAAAAACTCAAAGGATCCTTAAACAAAGGTCAATTGAAAAGATGAGTTTTGTCAATTGCAGTTTTGCTGATGGCCACTCATGCAGCAAACTTTGGCCAATTCATGAATGAATCAGCTGAAATTTGATGTGTGTATGGCCAGCTAAGCAGTGGCAAGTGTATCAACATCGGAGACGTCAATCCTAAAGTTTTAGTATAATACCTGAACTCCAAAGCGTATCTGATATTGTAATTTAGATTGCTTAATTGAATTGGCTTCACAGCTATAATAAGATAATAATGAATGTAACATTATGGCCCCTTTCACATTTGTGCGAATTGTCCTGTGACTTGATAACCATTCCATATATGTGCGACTTCATAGTAGTCCCTGCACTACTCTGGTCCAACTTTCATTCAAGTTGAAGTTCATAGACATCAAGTTTACAGAGGTATTCCCAGAAATTGCAGGCAATATTGCCAACCACAAAATTGAGGGAAAATCTCAGTAGAATTGTGCAACTTTTCAGTGTGGAAGCGGCCTCGGTGTATGTGAATGTATATGTGTGTACTGTTTGGTTCCTTTTAGTTCATTCTTATTAGTAAATATTATTGGTCTCTGCTACTGTTTAGTGAATATTTAACGGTTTCCATTAAACCTAATAAGGGACTGTTCTTTTAATTCAGACAAGTTAAATCTCTGAGTCAAAATAAAGATAATGATGATCCATTAAGACACAATATTTATAACATCTTCAGATGTTATAAGAGAGATGATGTGATATGGAGAGTTTTATGTGTTATAATTTTTATTAATAGGGCAGGTGAGGCCTATAGAAAATCCAGAGTTATTAAAGTTAAGGATGGCCAAGGAATACTTGATGCCACTGTTTCTACTTGAGACATGTCTCACAGCATTGGAAAACAAGCCAAATCACACCCTGTAACTAGCAGGGAAATGATACATATGAATAGGACAATTTATAGCAGATAAACTAGGTTCAAATTTTTTGCTATCCGTTGGAGAGAACCTAACTAATGTTGGTAGAGGGGATCCTGCATAAGATATTTGCCTACTGTTACAACAAACAATTTCTAGCTAGATCTCTTTATTCTTGTTATGCATATAGTGGCTTTGTACATATTTGATTTTTTTTTTTTTAAACAGAATTTTCAATATTATGTATCCTATTTTGTTAAAAAAAAATTCACACACACACACAGATATATATATATATATATATATATATATATATATATATATATATATATATATATATATATATATATATATATATATATATATACATGTATATACAAATAAATCCTGGAGCTTACAATCTAGGGTCCCTAACTCATATACACATAAATATAAAATATTACTTATGAAAATGCTGTATTTTATGGTTAGTCAGCAGGTAGAACTCTAGACCAGTTTCTCCTTACCATCTCTTCTCCTCACTTTGTACAGCTCCATTCAAGGTTTTAATCAGAGACAGAATCTAAAAGAAGACAACTTGTGCTGTATTGTCTCTTAAAAAAAGTTTATTGTTAATTGTTAATTTGGCATTTTTTAAATGTATATGATTGTATATAAATTATATTAGAAAAAAAAACAGATATAAAACGGATATAAACCTCATAAACATTAAATTATAACAGATGTGGGGATATAGCAAAGGATATTAACCTACCTTAACCAGCAGTTTCTTACCCTGGTTCAAGGGATTATTGACTTAAAGTATAACTTTAGTCAAAAAATTAAGTCCTGATAGATCACCTCGCTGGCCCCTTTTTGTAGGTATAGCAAACACTAAAAATAAGTCCCTATACTGTTTGAAGACCTGTAAGGCACTGTCTCATCCTGCTTTGCACATGCTCAGTTGCTCACTATTCTTGGAACTGTGCCTAAAATCAGAGCCCTTAGAGGCTGATCAGCTGTCAGCTTTAAGATTTACTGTTGCTGAAGGGGGAAGAAAGCAATGGGAATGCCACTGTTTGTGTTAGAGAACACACAGAGAGTAGGGTGGGAGAAAAGAAAAGCAGGAGAGGTGACAAGACAAACTTTGCTGCCAAGGAGTTACAAAAAAGTTACAATTACAAGGATAATGTCTTATTTTATCTCCCTTATTCTCACTCCTTTTTGCCTCATTGGCAGCCTGTGAACTTCAGCACTGTGAAGCTTCTGCCAACCTTCCTCTCTAGCTAAGCCAATATATACTGTACAAGCAAGGCTGGAAATGTGCATATATTAATTTCAGATAGGGATGTATACTTTTTGAGACCAAGTAAAAGTGGAGCATTTCTAACAGTGGTGACCACTCCATTAGGGGTGCTGCCCCTAAACTATGCGCCGGGTCCCTAATTGAGTTCAAAAAGGGTGGGCTCATGCACACCACCCAGTAGTGTCACAATAATAATATTTGCTATTGTCTTCCTGCTTCTCCTTCTGGCCAATCAGGTCTTAAGACCCGCTTGCTGATTGGCCGGGAGGAGAAGCAACTGTATTGGCTTGGAGTAGAAGCAGGGGGAGCCGCCGAGGAGGAGATGTAGGGGGGAGCCATAGCTGCCCGTGACCTGGATGGGGTAGTGCAGGGCTAGTGGACAGACAGGCGAGTGACAGGGTATTTTGTACACCAATTGGCCCAGTGACAGGGTTGAGGTGGGGGGGTTTTGATCAATCAACCGACCGACCAAACGGTGGGGTCGGGTGGTTTGTTTGCCGTCTGTGCAAAAAAATTGTAGCACCAGCCACCACTGGTTTCAAATAAGGAAATGACTGCCCTGGGCTTCAACAAAATAGCAACCTCTAACAAAAAGAAAAGGAGAAATGCAGGAGGCAATTTATATCAAACATTCATTTTGGTGGAATAATTATTAATGTGGAATGTATGTTCTTCTGTTAAAGAACATTCATTTTTATTGAACTGTTATGGGTATGGTTCTGCTTTAACTCAGGAGCTTCTTTAAGGATTTGCAGGCTCCTGAAAAGGATTGCAAACTATTATTTTATTAGGATAAACTCTGCACCCAAGTTTATCTGTTTATGCCAGGTAGTCTTCTGTGCAACTACTGCTTTTGATGAAGAAAAACGACACTACTATTTAACTACAGTCAGATTCTTAGTATTTCTAACTGTACCTAATACCCACTAGCTGCAGCTTTTTCGACCTATAAAAAAGACCATAAACATAACAATTGTTATTTATTATGGTTGCTGCAAAATCTTATATTTCAAAACAGGAGGTGGCAAATCCATCCAAACTTGAGCAATTCAACGCAGTGGCAAATCCAGCCAAATTTCAACAACTCTATATTTTATTTTTTTGTGCCTAACAATCATGTTTGAAGGAATAACTATTAGACTGGATCTATGACTGATCATTTATTCAATCACATACATGTCCAGGAGAATGCTGTGGTTGCTGTAAATAAAAAAAATGAAAAGTATAGGGTTTGTTTTTTCTGTATCATACTTACCTAGGTGGACGCAGCATCTGTACGATGCTGTATATGTCCCCTGCTGCCTATAACACTAAAAACTGAGCGATCAAACACTTCCGATCGCTCGGTTCGCAGGGCTCCCTGAGCAGAGAGCTGGTGACTGTCAGTTTCCAACTCTCTGCTCCCTCACGCTCGCTGAGCTGTGGAGGGGGCGGGAGCTGCTGGTTCAGGCTCTCAGTGGCTTGCTGAGAGGCTAAGCTGGGTGTCGGTCCAAGCATGTGGGTGGATCCCAATTTCATTGTTCCGAACTTTGGCTGTACTTCTGCTGTAATGTTCATTAACTCTGTGCATGCCCAAAGTCCTTACTAAAACATCCAAAAATAGCAATACACACTCATTTCCATCTCAAAAGTCAGAACTTGCAACAAATGTGTTCCACCCTGTTTGACTGTTGTGGAAGGGGAAGCATACAATTGTTTTTATTGGAAAAAATAACTAGTATGATAAAAAGGGAAAAAAAATCTAGCAGATTGCCAATGAAAACATGGTAAAACAAATAGTAGGCAATGGTTTTAGAATGGTAGATTGGCGGATTGCCAACCCTAGCAAAGCTCCAACAGATTGCAAGAGCAATTTGGGCAAAATGCCGGCAGAACGATGTTTTTCAAATTTTGTAGAAATAGTTAATATTTACATTGTAGTTTTTAACCAGTTGCCGACCGCCGCACGCCGATGTACGTCGGTACAATGGCACGGGCAGGCATAAGGACATACATGTACGTCCCTTGCCTCCCGCGGGTCGGGGGCCCGATCGGGCCCCCGCCCGGTGCCTGCGGCGGTCGGTATTCGTTCGGGAGCGATCCCGGACGAGGGGACGGCCATTCATTCATGGCCACCCCCTCGCGATCGCTCCCGACGAATAGAAATCCCCGGTGACATCACTTCCTCTCCTGTAATGTAAACACAGGAGAGGAAGTGATGTATTCTCTCCTCCGTGTCGGTATTTTTCGTTCCGACACGGAGGAGAGCGGATCAGTAAGTTGCACAAACACTCACACACACAGTAGAACATGCCAGGCACACTCACACCCCCCCTTTACCCCCCGATCACCCCCCCAATTACCCCTGCCCCCCAGTCACAGTGACACCAATGTCATTTTTTTTTTTTTTTTTTTGCATTGGTGTCATTTGTGACTGTAATAACTGTTAGGGCAGTTAGAGTTAGCCCCCTTTAGTTCTAATGTACCCCCCTAACCCCCCCAATAAAGGTTTAACCCCGTGATCACCCCCCGTCGCCAGTGTCACTAAGGCTGGGTTCACATTGCAGCGGTTTATGAGAACGAATGTGATTCGCACCGCACTGCAGTGCAAATCACATCCGATCTCTGTGCGATTCGAGTTCAGCCATTCGCCGCACCCGCCGCACCCGCCACACCCGCCGCACCCGCCGCAAATTCGCACGGGACCCTTTTTTTGGCCCGCAGCAGAATCGGATCGCATGGGTGTTCACACCATGCGATCCGAGTTTGCAGATCGCACTGCGATATGCGAACTGATCTGGGGGTGTCAGTAACATTTCACTGACACTCCCAGCAGTTCGCATAGGGCAGTGTGAACTGCCGCCGGGAGGCATGCGATGCGGGAACCCGCCGCGGATTCGCGGCGTTTCCGCATCGCTCCAGTGTGAACCCAGCCTAATAAGCGATCATTTTTCTGATCGCCGTATTAGTGTCACAGGTGACGCTAGTTAGGCAGGTAGGTATTTAGGTTCGCCGCAGCTTTTTATAGCGCCAGGGACCCCCATATACTACCGCATAAAGCCCCTTGATTGCCCCCTAGTTAACCCTTTCACCAGTGATCACCATATAACTGTTACAGGTGACGCTGGTTGGTTAGTTATTTTTTTATAGTTTCAGGGCACCCGCCATTTATTACCTAATAAAGGTTTAACCCCCTGATCACCCGGCGGGTGTCATTTGTGACTAATAACTGTTAGGGCAGTTAGGGTTAGCCCCCTTTAGTTCTAAGGTACCCCCCTAACCCCCCCAATAAAGGTTTAACCCCGTGATCACCCCCCGTCGCCAGTGTCACTAAGGCTGGGTTCACATTGCAGCGGTTTATGAGAACGGATGTGATTCGCACCGCACTGCAGTGCAAATCACATCCGATCTCTGTGCGATTCGAGTTCAGCCATTCGCCGCACCCGCCGCACCCGCCACACCCGCCGCACCCGCCGCAAATTCGCACGGGACCCTTTTTTTGGCCCGCAGCAGAATCGGATCGCATGGGTGTTCACACCATGCGATCCGAGTTTGCAGATCGCACTGCGATATGCGAACTGATCTGGGGGTGTCAGTAACATTTCACTGACACTCCCAGCAGTTCGCATAGGGCAGTGTGAACTGCCGCCGGGAGGCATGCGATGCGGGAACCCGCCGCGCATTCGTGGCGTTCCCGCATCGCTCCAGTGTGAACCCAGCCTAATAAGCGATCGTTTTTCTGATCGCTGTATTAGTGTCACAGGTGACGCTAGTTAGGCAGGTAGGTATTTAGGTTCGCTGCAGCTTTTTATAGCGCCAGGGACCCCCATATACTACCGCATAAAGCCCCCTAATTGCCCCCTAGTTAACCCTTTCACCAGTGATCACCATATAACTGTTACAGGTGACGCTGGTTGGTTAGTTATTTTTTTATAGTTTCAGGGCACCCGCCATTTATTACCTAGTCTCACTAGTGTACCCCTAAATTTAGGGGTGTCTACTTTCCAAAATGGGGTCATTTGGGGGGGGTTTGTGCCATCTTGGCATTTTATGGCCTTCAAAACTGTAACGCCCTTAGAAAGCCTGAAGGCGGTGCTTGGTTTTCGGGGCCCCGTACGCGGCTAGGCTCCCAAAAAGTCCCACATATGTGGTATCCCCATACTCAGGAGAAGCAGCAGAATTTATTTTGGGGTGTCATTTCACATATGCCCATGGCATGCGTGAGCAATATATCATTTAGTGACAACTTTGTGAAAAAAAAAAAAAAAAAAAAAAGTTTGTAATTTTCCCGCAACTTGTGGCAAAATATAAAATATTCCATGGACTCAACATGCCTCTCAGCAAATAGCTTGGGGTGTCTACTTTCTAAAATGGGGTCATTTGTGGGGGTTTTGTGCCATCTTGGCATTTTATGGCCTTCAAAACTGTAATAGGTAGTGAGGAGTGAAATCAAAAAATTACGCCCTTAGAAAGCCTGAAGGCGGTGCTTGGTTTTCGGGGCCCCGTACGCGGCTAGGCTCTCAAAAAGTCCCACATATGTGGTATCCCCGTACTCAGGAGAAGCAGCAGAATTTATTTTGGGGTGTCATTTCACATATGCCCATGGCATGCATGAGCAATATATCATTTAGTGACAACTTTGTTAAAAAAAAAATAAAAAAAAAAAAGTTTGTAATTTTCCCGCAACTTGTGGCAAAATATAAAATATTCCATGAACTCAACATGCCTCTCAGCAAATAGCTTGGGGTGTCTACTTTCTAAAATGGGGTCATTTGTGGGGGTTTTGTGCCATCTTGGCATTTTATGGCCTTCAAAACTGTAATAGGTAGTGAGAAGTGAACTCAAAAATTTACGCCCTTAGAAAGCCTGAAGGCGGTGCTTGGTTTTCGGGGCCCCGTACGCGGCTAGGCTCCCAAAAAGTCCCACATATGTGGTATCCCCATACTCAGGAGAAGCAGCAGAATTTATTTTGGGGTGTCATTTCACATACGCCCATAGCATGTGTGAGCAATATATCATTTAGTGACAACTTTGTGTAAAAAAAAAAAAAAAATTTTTTTTTTGTCATTATTCAATCGCTTGAGGCAAAAAAATAAAATATTCAATGGGCTCAACATGCCTCTTATCAATTTCCTTAGGGGGTCTACTTTCCAAAATGGGGTCATTTGGGGGGGTTTTGTACTGCCCTGCCATTTTAGCACCTCAAGAAATGAGATAGGCAGTCGTAAACTAAAAGCTGCGTAAATTCCAGAAAACGTACCTTAGTTTGTAGATGTGACAACTTTTGCGCAAACCAATAAATATACAATTATTGACTTTTTTTTTACCAAAGACATGTGGCTGAATACATTTTGGCCTAAATGTATGACTAAAATTGAGTTTATTGGATTTTTCTAATAACAAAAAGTAGAAAATATCATTTTTTTTCAAAATTTGCGGTCTTTTTACGTTTATATCGCAAAAAATAAAAATCGCAGAGGCAATCAAATACCATCAAAAGAAAGCTCTATTTGTGGGAAGAAAAGGACGCAAATTTTGTTTGGGTACAACATTGCATGACCGCGCAATTACCAGTTAAAGCAGCGCAGTGCCAAAGTGTAAAAAGACCTCTGGTCATTTACCAGCAAAATGGTCCGGTCTGAAAGTGGTTAATGAACATTTATTTGACAAAATTTTAAAGAAGCACAAATGATACAATTTAGTTAAATGCAAAGAAGGGACATTTCTATGCAACCCAAATATGATTAACAATTGCAGTTTTTCACTGAATTCAAAGATAAGTTGTGAACATTATTCAATACCATTGACATTTGTATACAGCCTTTCAGATTCACAATGCTGACTGTAAGGTTTGGTTCAAACCATAACTCACAAATGAAAAGTGTTTAGGCATCACTTTTATATGTGCCTTATTTAACAATTTTAACAAGAGCTTCAATTCACATAGCATTTACCACGCTTAAAGTGGTTGTAAAGGTCAAATGTTTTGTACCTTCATGCATTCTGTGCATGAAGGTACACAACCTTCAGTATGCAGCTCCCCAGCAGCCCCCCTAATACTTACTGGAGCCTATACCTGATCCAGCAATGTGCGCGAGAGTGGCTGCTCTCCCAGGTCTCTGCCACTTCATTGGCTGAGACACAGCAGTGGGAGCCACTGCCTTCCACTGCTGTCAATCACAGCCAGTAAGCCAATGAGGAGAGAGTGGGGCTTGCTATGTGGGCATTTGGAGAAGAGGAGGAGCCATGAGTGTCAGCGGGTGACCCGAGAAGGGGAGGATCAGGGCGCTCTGTGCATAACCATTACAAAGAGCAGATAAGTATAAGATTTTTTTTTAAATAAATTACTTTTATTAGCAATTTAAGTCATAAATTAAATCTGCCTTTTTATGGATATCAAATGATTTAGTTCTAATTTAAGGTGAAAGTCAATGTAACATTACTGTAGGAAATAAAAATCATACTATTATATGTGCAAGAGGTGTGAGGTGATTGTGGTGTGAGATTTTAAAAAGATCTTCGCTGAAACCTTACTATGCCCATGATATCTTTAGCTAACTTTCTTTACCCCACCTTTGAGCCTGACACCACTCTTTTACCCTCCCCTAGGGGGGTCCCTTCACTCGCCTCCCATTTTCCTCTTCCCTTCCTTACTCCTTATCCAACCCCCCTTACCTTCTCTTGCTCCTTTCTACCCCTCCTACATGCTTGCCCCTTGGTCCCTCACTTCTTTCTTGTCTCTATCCTCCCCATTCTACCATTGCAGCCCTACCCTAACTAGAGTTTCTAGCTTGGCATTCTCCTTCATTCACCCCATTACCCTCCCTGACCTGCAGTCCCCCAGTACTCTTGAGCTCTTTGATGATGTCTCCCATCGGGGTGCCAAACAGCTACCTATGTTACTTACTTGGTCATGACTAATAGCCTTACATAAAGCTCATGCTCCCTTGTTATTCTCCCCCCTCCTTTTTATTATTTTTTCCAGACCATTCATATACTGTTCCTGCCTAGAATTTCAACTTATATATGTATAGCAATATGGAGGATTATCCTCCCCTTGATAATTGCTATGTACCTTTGTTTTGACCCAACATGGTCTTTTCCATGCTTTAGCTCCTGTTACATTGTCTTTATTATATGACTGTAATTACGTGAACCTTACACTCTCAATTGTACCTTTTGTACTTAAACACTTGTTATCTTCAATAAAATATTTGAACAAGAGATTTTAAAAAGATAAAGCCATATGCTCTTTGGCTGTGACAAAATCCAGCTATAGAGAATGAGGGGATATTGAAGGGAAAAGAATATACCTGCTAGAGTGTTTGATCATTTTAACAACACTGAATTCATCTAGTACTCTAGTGAATAGTGCTAAAAAATGGTAATTTCTCAGAAGTATTACTTCTTCACTTACATGTGCAGATGAGGGCAATGTTGGACTCTACAACACTGGAAAGACAGGCAATCCCAGGCTTGTAAAAAAGCTAACTAGTATATTTAGATTGTAGTGGATAGTCACTGGTAGGTATGAGCCTGATGTTCAATTAGAACCCGTTAGCCAAATTTAGAACATTATGGGAAGTTTGGGAGTCTGGTATGGATTTTAAGGGGAACCTCGTGCCAATTAAAAAAAATGGCGTTGGGGTCCCCCAAAATCCATGCCAGACTCTTCAGGTCTGGGAAAAGGGGAATAAGGTCTGTAATGACCACTCTACCACTCTTCAGGTCTGGTATGGATTTTAAGGGGAACCCCATGCCAAAATAAAAGAAAATGGCCTGACAAGGGGGCCCCCAGATTCCGGCCCCCCTCCTATGTGAATGGGTATCGGGTACATTGTACTCCTACACATTCACCAAAAAAGTGTCAAAGAAGTAAAAATTACAGGAGACAGTTTTGAACAATTCCTTTATTTAAAAAAAAAGTGTCCCGCGATGTCCATTCATCTTCAATCACAGCGCTGATAACCCGAGAAAAAAAAAGGAAAAACCCTGCAATGTCACATGATATCAAAAGGGTACAGTTTTTTTTTTTATTCGGGTTGTTGGCACTGTGATTGAAGATGGATTGACATCATGGGACACTTTTTTTTTTAACAAAGGAATTGTCCAAATCTGTCTCCTGTAATTTTTACTTTTTTGACACTTTTTTTGGTGAATGAGTAGGGGTACAATGTACCCGATACCCATTCACATGGGGGGCGGGATCCTCCCTGTTAAAGGGGGCTTCCAGATTCCAAGAAGCCCCCCGCCCACAGATACCCACAACCGCTGGGTAAGGGTTAAGGGTTGTGGGAAAGAGGCCCATGTCCCCATCAACATGGGAACAAGGTGTTTTGGGGGTACTCCAAAGCACCCTTCCCATGTTGAGGGCATGTGGTCTGGTACAGTTCAGGAGGGGGGCACTCTCTCATTCCCCCCTTTCCCTGCGGCCTTCCAGGTCAGATAAGGGTCTGGTGTGGATTTTGGGGGGTCCCCACGCCATTTTTAAAAAAAAATTGGCACAGGGTTCCCCTTAAAATCCATACCAGACCTGAAGGGCCTGGTATAGAATTTGGGGGGACCCCCATGTAATTTTTTTTATTTTGGCACGGAGTTCCCCTTAATATCCATACCAGACCCAAAGGGTCTGGTAATGGACTGGGGGAACCAATTCAGTTTTTTTCAATGATTTTTATCTATATTGCTGGGATCCGACAATACATTACAGCCGCAAACCGTTTTAAATAATTTTTTTTCCTTTAGAAATGTAATTTTTCTGTGGTACTGTTATACAGTTATGGACAGATGCGCTACTTTACAGGCAGACTAATGCCCCATACACGCGAGCGGATTTTCCATCGGAAAAAACTTGGATGGTTTTACAGACGGAATTCTGCTCAAGCTTGGCTTGCATACATGTGGTTTCACCAAAGTTCTCTGAACTTTCGACCGTCAAGAACGCGGTGACGTTCCATACTACAACGAGCCAAGCAAATGAAGTTCAATGCTTCAAGCATGCATCAAATTGTTTCCGAGCATGCGTAGGAATTTTGTGCGTCGGAATTTGTACAGAAGATCGGAATTTCCGATCAAAACTTTTTCCGACTGAAAAATAGAGAACCTGCTCTCAATCTTTTGCTGGTGGGAATTCCACCAGCAAAAGTCTGATGAAGCATACACATGGTTGGAATTTATGACCAAAAGCTCACATCGGACTTCTGCTGGGGGAGTTTCTGATCGTGTGTACGGGGCATTAGGAGGCCCCCCAGGCACGATCTTTAAAGGAATATTTCATTTTATTGTTTCACATTAAGCCTTAATAAAATCATTGCTCCTGAAAAAACTGCAGTTTTTAAAATTTCTTTTTGCATTTATACATGTTCCTTTGGGAAGGACCCGGGTCCCCAAACACTTTTTATGGCAATAACTTGCATATAAGCCTTTAAAATTAGCACCAAATTTTTCATGTTCCAGTCCCATAGGCTTCAACAGTGTTCACACAAATTCTCTGCCTTTTCGCATTTTCTGATGCAAACCGAACCGGGGGTGGGGTTGTTTGGCTCATCACTAGTCACTGGGTAGTTCTGTAATGTTAAAGGTATTATGTTGCTTCTTAGAACTTAGAAAGTAGCTTAGAACAGAGGAAGCAACTTGGATGAGTGATGAATTGTCTACAATAGGTATTAGAAAACATTTTTGCCTGAACCAGGATTTTTATTGAACTTTGGCTGTTCCGGCATTCAGATGGATGCTTGTCTGCCCAACTCTGTGTTCAGCGGGAGCCAAGCATTATATAATAAGTGGTATTTGCAACTCTTCTATAGTTAACAGCTTCCCTTTATCACTGGTTCTTAGGAAAGGGGCAGTTGCCTGCACCCACCACATCCCTAGGAACTATTATGTCATGGAAAATTGCCTTACATAACCAAGATTTCCCAGCTACATCAGCACAAGGGGGGAAGAAATGACATTGTTGCCCAAATATGGACAATAACCATTAACATAGGGGCCTGGTGGGTGGTATCTGGGGGCTCCCTTATTATTAAAGGGGGCTTCCAGATTCTGATGAGTCCCACTCCTCAGACCCCCAAACCCACCAGCCAGGGTTGTGATAAAAAGGCCCTTGTCCACAACAACACAGTTTGGATTTGCCATCTAAACTTCTTTTAAGATAGCTAAACAACGTTTGAACCAAACCCAGGGCAGTTGCAGAACAAATCAAGGTAAATGTGCCTAATGGCTACAACCCCTGGAAAAAGTATGGAATCAACACTCTTGAATGTTGATTCAATTGTTTAATTGTGTGAAAAATAACTAATCACAGACATGCCTCAAAACAATTTTCATTTAACATTTCAACCTTCTAGCTTTAAGAAACAGTTCAAAAATAAAAAATAAAGAAAACTGTAGTCAGTTGCAACTGTTTTTGCAGATGAAGCAGAAAAAATATGGAATCACTAATTCTGAGGAAAATATTATAGACTCGCCACATATTTTGCAGTTCTAAAACAAACATCTGCATCAGATTACATCCTGAAAAATGATGTCATCATCACCAAGCATCCAAAATCAAAATACCATATTTATTGGCATATAACACATAGTTTGTTCCCTGAAAATAGGGGGAAAATCGCAGGTGCATGTTATACGCCGACAGCATACCTCGAAGGGGAAGGAAATCACTGAGCCATCATCTCCTCTACACTCGGCTCTCCGCTTGGCTCTCACTAGGCTCTAACTCGTCTTGCACATCACACACACAGTCCCGCCACCGGCATTGAACCAGTGTTCTGTCTATCACAAGAGCTGGTCCAATACCGATGGTGGAGGCGGGACTGCATATGTGACTGCCGACTGAGAGAGGAAACAGATGATGGCTCTGTGATTTCATAAGATGGTGAGCTGCATTGATGGGGGAGATGGGCACAGAACAGGCTGCAGATGGGCACAGAACAGGCTGCAGATGGTCACAGAATGGGCTGCACTGAAGCTGCAGATGGGCACAGAAGAGGCTTCTCTGAAGTTGCAGATGGGCACAGAACAGGCTGCAGATGGGCACAGAACAGGCTGCAGATGGGTACAGAGCAGGCTGCACTGAAGCTGCAGATGGACACAGAATAGACTGCATATGGGCACAGAACAGGCTGCACTGAAGCTGCAGATGGGCACAGATTAGGCTGCATTTAGTTTGCAGATGGGCACTACTCAAGCTGCATTGTGCATTGTGCATTTATTGAAGATTTAATGACGTTTCCTCTGTACCTTTACCTGACATGCAACCCTGTATCATCAATTATTGGGGACATTTGCATGTTTTCTTCAGGCAGTCATCTTCATACATTTAATTGGAACAGCACCAAACTGAAGTTCCAGCATCCTCACCCTGCCCAATGCAGATTGGTGATTCAACACTGAATATCACTTTCATCCAGTCATCCACAGTCCATGATTGCTTTTCTTTATCCCACTGTACCCTTGTTTTTTTCTGTTTAAATGGAAAGGTTGTTAAAGGGAAGCATACTGGTAGACCAAGGAGGACATCAAAGCATCAAGTTAGAAAACTTAAAGCAATATGCCTTATAAACAGAAAATGCCCAACAAAACAAATGAAGAACAAATGACCAGAAACTGGAGTCAATGTCTGTGACCGAACTGTAATGTTGCATACACACGACCGTTTTTTCCGTCGGAATAAACTCTGGCGGTATTTCCGACTGTGTGCCAATGGCGTTCCGCCAAAGTTCTGCTGAAATGGTCTTGCCTACACACAATTACACCAAAGCCTGATTGTCTAGAACACAGTGATGTACAACATGTATGATGGGACTAGAAAAAGGAAGTTCAATAGCCAGTAGCCAATAGCTGCTGTCTCGTACTTGCTTCAGAGCATGCGTCGTTTTTGGTCCGTTGGAACAGCATACAGACGAACAGTTTTCCTGATAGGAAATTATTCCTAAACATGTTCTGTTTCTAGGTCCATCTGAATTAAAAAAAAAGTCCAATGAGGCCCACACATGATTGGAATATCCGATGAAAAGATTCTGTCTGACTTTTCTGCTGGAAAGTCCGACCGTGTGTACATGGCATTAGACATTGCCTAAAGGAAATGGAATTTACATAAAGAAAATCCAAACGAAAAAAATCATTAACACCTAAACAGGAAAAAAACAAGGTTACAGTGGGCCAAAGAAAACTAATCATGGACTGTGGATGACTGAATGAAAGTGATATTTAGTGATGAATCAGCAATCTGCATTGGACAGGGTGATGATGCTGGAACATTTGTTTGGTGATGTTCCTAAGAAATGAATGAAGATGACTGCCTGAAGAAAACATACTTATTTCCACAATCATTGATGATACGGGGTTGCATGTCAGGTAAAGGTACGGGGAAATGACAGGCATTAAAATTATACAGGGTTGCATGTCAGGTAAAGGTACGGGGAAATGACAGGCATTAAAAGGCATTAAATGCACAAGTTTATATTGCGATTTTGGACACTTTTCTTATTCTATCAATTGAAAGGATGTTTGGTGATGATGACATCATTTTTTCAGGATGTGATCTGATGCAGATGTGCGTTTTAGAACTGCAATGTACATGGTGATTCCCTAATATTTTCCTCAGAATTGAGTGATTTCATATATTTTCTTCTGCTTGATCTGCAAAAACAGTTGCAGCTGACTACAGTTTTCTTTCTTTATTAATATTTTTAACTGTTTCTTAAGGTTTCTTAACCAGAAGGTTGGAATCTTAAATGAAATGGAGGTCACCTCAGAAAGGTTGGGAGAGATATCAGATTTCCATTTTCTAAGAATAGTTGAGCAGGCTGCAAGCAGAATGTGTGTGATCACAATTCTATCCAAGCTTGGGTATAGATCTATACCGAAATTGAGAAGTGTCAGGCTTGGATGGGGGGTTTATAGTATGCCTGTTACTGAGGCTACAAGTTTGAAAACATGTTTCCAAAAGCTCGTTAAACTGGGACATTCCCATAGAGTGTGCAGCAGGTGCCCTATTTGGTCGCAGTTCTGCCAACACTTGGGCGATAATGAATTTGAGAATTAGCCGGTATGGTGTGTAGTACCATCTGTGTGTGATTTTGAGTGTCATTTCCCAATGCATAGTGCAATGTGATGCTTGGTGAATTGCCCAAAAGGCTTTTTTGCCATTGTAAGGGAGAGATTGTGGAATGGAAGCCTTTTTCCCATTTGGTCATTGTAGTGTTTTTTTGAAAAATATGTTTGTTTTGGAAGTTATTGAAAAAAATGGAAATTTCTCTATCGGTTTTTGTAAAGTATAGAAATTCCATACCGTGGGATGTATGTTAAATTTAGGAATGTAAGTTTTGGTCAGGAAGTGAACAATGCGAGCACATGTGAAGTAATGCTATCTTGGGAGTTCATATTTTGTTATTATTGTTTCCACCATTTTGGGTCTAGGACCTTGCATTAAATCTTTACTAGACTGTATGCCATGTTGTGATAGAAATCTGAGAGGTATTGTGGGACTTAGAGCTTCTAGGAGGTGTAGAGGGTGGTCAATTACATGTCTGTTTGTGTGTCCTATTGCTGGTGCAGGTATCTCCAAGCTAGGATGGATGCTTGAGTGGTCGCAGTCAGTAATGAGATATCCCAGGGTTTCCATAAGTCACATTCTAGAAGGGTTTATTAGGTTGGAGGTAGGGGCCAGTGCTGTTTCTATTTATGTCCAAAGTGGAATGTCTTTGTCTCTGAACCAAAACTTAAAGGGGTTGTAAAGGTTTTTTTTTTTTTTAAATAACAAACATTTTATACTTACCTCCTCTGTGCAAGGGTTTTGCACAGAGTGGCACCGATCCACCTCTTCTGGCGTCTCACAGCGACGCTCCTCCCTGCATCAAGTGCCCCCTCAGAGACCGGCATTCCAAGGTAACACCCATGCATGACCAATCCTGTGTCCTGCTGCTGTGTCCATTGACACAGACAGCAGGACTCAGCCCCGCTCCCGGCTCCCATGTCACTGGATTTGATTGACATCAGCGGGAGCCAATGGTTGCGCTGCTATCAATCTATCCAATGAGGACCTGAGACAGCGGCTGGAGCTACTGTGCTCGTGATGGAATGATCGGGTTCAGGTAAGTAAAAGGGGGGCTCTGGGGGGCTGCTGCACTACAGAATGTTTTTCACCTTAATGCATAGAATGTATTAAGGTAAAAAAACCTTTAGGGTTTACAATTCCTTTAAGTTGATCCATATGGACCAACCATCCAAAAGTAATCTCAGATTTCTACCACTCCTGCTCCACTGATCTGTGTTTGATCAAGTTAGATTGTTAACATTTTGCTCTCTTGTTATCCCATAGAAATTTTTGAAGGAGACTCAACATTTGGTTTGGTATGTGAATGGGTAGGGCCCAAAATAGAATAGAATTTTGGGGAGTATGGTCATCTTGAAGGCTGCCAGTCTCCCTACGCAAGATAGTTCCTGCTGTGAGATGTGTCATAGGTCTTTACCTTGACTATAAGTGGGTTTAGATTGGCTGCAACTAGGGAGGATATAGCATGTGTCAAGGTAATGCCCAGGTATGGCATTCCTTGTGAACTCCACTTGAAGGGAATTTTTGTTTAGGTCTCGTTTGGTCATGATGCTTAGGCCAAGATCTAAGATTAGGGATTTTGTATAATTTACCTTGTAGTATGCTATAGTGCTAAATTGTGACAATATTTGGTGGGCATGTGGGAGTGAGTTTATTGGGTCCGTCATAATTAGGATCACATCATCTGCAAAGAGATCCTGGGAGTACCTGTCCCAGCCCATCTGAGTACCCGAGTAAGGTTGACCCCCCACCCTTTCAACCTCTGCAGCAATGCTGACAGCACTCATACATCTATTACCCAAAGACAACCTCTGGATAGGATGCTGAGCACGTGCACTCAACTTCTTTGGTCAACCATGGTGAGGCCTGTCCTGAGTGGAATCTGTCCTGTTAAACCACTGTATGGTCTTGGCTACCGTGCTGGAGCTCAGTTTCAGGGTCTTGGCAATCTTCTTATAGCCTAGGCCATCTTTATGTAAAGCAACAATTCATTTTTTAGATCCTCAGAGTTCTTTGCCATGAGGTGCCATGTTGAACTCCCAGTGACCAGTATGAGAGAGTGCGAGTGATAACACCAAATTTAACACACCTGCTCCCCATTCACACCTGAGACCTTGCAACACTAATGAGTCACATGCCACCGGGGAGGGAAAATGGCTAATTGGGACCAATTCACTTAGGGGTGTACTCACTTTTGTTGCCGGTGGTTTAGACATTAACCTCTAGAGATCCACGCTATAGCCGAATGATGGCTACAGCACGGACCTGCTTTGCCGGGACTACGTCTATTGACGTCGTCCCATGCACGAGCGGCATGCACGCCCCCTGAGGGGCGCGCGTGGCGCGCTCTGTGATCAGCGAGTCTATGAGACTCGCCTGATCACGGATCGGAGCAAGGGTTCGACCCGACCCCTTACCACGTGATCAGCTGTCAGCCAATGACATCTGATCATGTGACACAACAGAGCCGGTAATCGGCTATTTTTCCTCCTTGCGCTGACAGCGCAAGGAGAGAAAAAAAGCTGATCACCAGCGGCCGTTATCGGGACATCAGTCCCGATCACGGCCAGCGTATCAGTGCCCACCTGCCCCCTGACAGTGCCACCTATATAATAAAAAAGTGCCCCCCATCAGTACCACCCATCAGTGCCCATAGTGCCACCCATCAGTACCCACAGTGCCACCCATCAGTACCCACAGTGCCACCCATCAGTGCCCACAGTGCCACCTATCGGTGCCCACAGTGCCACCTATCAGTGCCCCCAGTGCCACCTATCAGTGCCCACAATCTGCCTCAACAACAGTGCTGCACCCCAGTGCCACATATCCGTGCCCATCAGTGCCATCTACCAGTGCCCATCAGTGCCCATCAGTCCCATCTATCAGTGGTACCTATCAGTGCCCCTTAGTGCCACCCATCCATGCCACCCATCAGTGCCACCCATCAGTGCCATCTTATCTGTGCCCATCTTTGCCCATCAGTGCCGCCTTATCTGTGCCCATCAGTACTGCCTTATCTGTGCCTATCGGTGCCACCTTATCTGTGCCTATTAGTGCTTCCTTAACTGTGCCTATCAGTGCCCACCAGTGCAGCCTATCAGTGCCCACCAGTGCCGCCTCATCAGCGCATTTCAATGAAGGAGAAAAATTACCTGTTTGCAAAATTTTATAACAAACTATGAAACATGATCTTTTTTTGCATCTTTTTTTGCTTGTTTAGCAAAAAATAAAACTCCCAGCTGTAACTAAATACCACCAAAAGAAAGCTCTATTTGTGGGAAAAAAATGATAAAAATTTCATTTGGGTACAGTGTTGTATGACCGCGCAATTGTCATTCAAAGTGCATCAGCGCTGAAAGCTGAAAATTGGTCTGGGCAGGAGGGGGTTTAAGTGCCCAGTAAGCAAGTGGTTAAAGTGGTTATAAACCCTTACAGTCCACTTTGACCAACATGTAAGCCTAGATTAAGGCTTACCTGTAGGTCCAATAAATATCTCCTAAACCTACACGGTTTAGGAGATATTTGCAAAAAGACAGGCACCGCTGTCTATGGCGCATGCGCCGTAGACAGCGCTGCACAGGCGCACTGAGCATGCCGCTGCTAAAGGTGATATCCCGTGAAAATGGCTTATGCCGCATACACACGATCAAACTATACGGTGGAAAAGTCTGGCAGGCTCGAACTTGAGACAATCCGCTCGTGTGTGGACTTAGCAAGTAGTTTTGACTCAAAAACTGTCCGCCGGACTCGCAGTTCGGTGGACAATATGGTTGTGTGTGTGCTAGTCCGCCCTACTTTTGAAATGAACGGACTTTCCCGCCTATGGCAGTGAAATTGACACGTCGCTGGCCCCGTCACCTGGTATGGACTTAAAGGGGAAGCCCTATGCCGAAAAAACGGCATGGGTTCCCCCTTTAGGTCCATATCAGACCCTTATTCGAGCCTTCTTCCAGCTATTTTACAAGCTGTGGCCCGGTCTTCTATCGCTGCCGCCTTCTCTTCTTCTTGTTCTTCTTGTTCTTCTTCCTTGAGATGTTGACTCGACGTGCTCTCTGGCCGCAATGACATGGACACGGCGTGCGGCGACTTATATAGGGACATGGCCGGGTGATGTCCCCGCCCATTATGATGTCACAGTCCCAGAGGATGCTGGGACTGTGACATCATAATGGGCATGGACATCACCCAGTGACCCCGCCCATTGTCCCTATATAAGTCACCGCGCAACACGTCCCTGTCATTACGGCCAGAGACAGCGACGAGTCAATATCTCAAGAAGAGAAGAACAGAAGAACAGAAGGCGGAGAAGACAGCAGCGACAGAAGACAGGGCCACCGCCAGTAAAAGAGCTGGAAGAAGGAGCGGAGGCCCGGCAAGAAGAACTGAAGAGGGGGACAAGACCCCCGAAGTTGGAAGAAGACCCCCGGTTGGCGGCGGCGAAGAAGAAGGCCGGGCTCCTCCGCTAGTAAAAGAGCTAGCAGAAGATAGCAGAGGAGTCCAGCGGGAAGACCCCCCAAGATGGAAGAAGACCTCCGGAGCTGTGCAATAAATAATTTTTAACCCTTGTGTGTTGTGTTTTATTAAAAAAAAAATTTCACAGGTGAATGGGTAGGGGTACATTGTACCCATACTCATTCACATAGGGTGAGGGGCTGGTATCCGGGGGCCCCCTTATTAAAGGGGGCTCCCGGATTCTGATAAGCCCCCTGCCTGCAGACCCCAACGGCCAGGGTTGTCGTGCGGCCCCCCTTCCCCAAAGCAACCCCCATGTTGAGAGCACGCAGCCTGGTACGGCTCAGGAGGGGGGGCACTCGCTTGTCCCCATCCCTTTCCTGACCAGCTGGGTTGCGTGCTCGGATAAGGGTCTTATATGGACCTTGTTTTTTCGGCGTAGGGCTTCCCCTTTAAGTCCATACCAGGTGACGGGGCCAGCCACATGTCAATCTCGACACCTTCAGCGGCGACATTGACTTCCTCCACTAGTCTCGGCTACCTGGAGCCGCGTTCAAAATGAATGGACTTTCCTCCATGTGTGGGCAAGTCCGTTCATTTCAAATGTACAGCAGACTATATCCGCCGGACCTAGTCCCCCGGAAAAGTCCCGTGTGTGGGCAGGTCCGCTCATTCGGAAATTTGGCAGACTTTCTGGCGGTTTGTCCGCCAGACTAAGTCCGCCGGATAGTCTGATCGTGTGTACGCGGCATTAGAGTTGAACCATTTTGTTATCCACAACTTTTAGGAAGAAGGCAGTCTGGTTTCTATGTTTGTAGGTAAAATAGGTAAGACTTATTTATGGACTGAAATACTCTTTATATGGAGAAAACACAGGTCAATGCTTTATTTGGTGATAGGTCAAAAAAGCCAACATAATTGTTCACCTGATCTCTGAAATGTATAAACTTTAAAGCAAAAAAAAAGCATTACTTTAAGTGAAACCTCATAATATATTCTTGGAGATCATAGTTGCTTTTTAGGACATAAAAAACACACTTCTAAATATGTTAATTCAAATCTGTGTAATGTTTTTAGGTGTATATAAATAGAAATAACTTACCTGGATCACCTCAGTGCACATTACCAAAAACAAATTAACGGTAATTTGGCTCAAGCTGTGTAATTTATCAAAATTTGCTAACACTTATTTTTCAGGAATCATCTAATTATCAAATTCCATAATTAATTTATAAAGCAAATCATATTACCCATTTACTATATTTAATACAGCCCTGTATGTTCAAACAGCTGTGGATCACAGCTTTAATATTCAAGAGGGCTATCTAATCCTTCAAAGATAATGTATACTGTGTTACATTACAACTAATAATTATCTGGGAGATACAGACAAAGAGATCTATTATGTTATTATTATTTTTTTTGGTACAAATAAATAAATACAAGAATAAAATGACAATGACAACATCCTGGCAAATGTATTCATTATTTGACAACTGTTAATTCTGGGCAGTCTAAATTTTGCTTACATAGTGTTTTTGGATTTCCTGTCTCAGCCTGGGTTCACACTGATGCGAATTTACAGCGGGTTTGATGCATTTAGGAACACAAAGATTCGCAGGTCATGCAAAAAGCATAGTATTCCATGGCTTTGGTTCACATCTCTGCGTTGCGAATTTGGTGCGAGGAAAAAAAAGGGTCCTGTGTGTATAGACTGCGAGCGTGTTGCAAATTCCTATGGTGCAGTGCAAATTTTATCTTCATAGGCTTCGATTGAACTTGCAGTAAACTCGCAGCACACAGTTCACATCTCTGTGAATTGTTCACTGTCTGCCTTCTGAAATTTGCGGTAAAAGCCCGGTAAATTTGCACCTGTCCACCTCAAAACGCAAGGCAAATTTGCACCTCAAAAAAAGGATCAAATTCGCAGTACATCTCATCATAGTAGTGTGAACTTAGGCTAAAGGTTTTTTGTTTTTCTTTAGGGTTGGTTGTCATCAGGGGTCAAGTCCTGAGGAAAAAAGTGTGGGAACTCCCACCCAAGATCCACTCCCCCACCAAAAAAATAAATAAAAAAATGATATGCACAAACGCTTCAAAAGTGGTATTTTTCATCCAATTTTTGTATTGTGTGTATAAAGCTTAACTGCTAGTACATAAAAAAAAACAACAATCCTCAATAAACATAAATACGGTAATTCTCTGAATAATCAGCATTCATTCAATTGTGCTTCCATGTAAATGTGAACATCATGTTCTGATCTTTATTGGGGAATGTTATTTTGTATATAGAGTGTTTATGTGGTGAGTTTACACTTTTCATTGAATAGAGTTTGGATAACACAGGGTTAAATGGAAAGGTCATAAATGAACTGCACATTATCTGAACAGAATGCTTGGTGAGATAGTGATGTGTTTCTGCTTAGGAGATGTATGTAAGCTTGGGGGGCTGCAAACTCTGCAGGGCTCCAACACACGCTCGCTGCTATTCCAACCCTTCACATATTTCCACATAAACTTCCCTCCTGGCATTAAACTTTGCCAGGTATTGTGCTCAGCTTACCACCCCAAACTGATGTTCCTCCCTCAGTTCACCTCTCTCCCTACATGTCCTGTGAGCAGAATAACTGATCTACCAGTCAGCTAGCTGTGATTGACAGGTAGATCGAAGCGGAAGCTGTCATGGGGCCCCTACTGGCAATGCCTGAATGGTCAGGTGTGCGGCCCTTACTATTGCGAGCTGTGTCGGCAGCTGCTGGTGTAGCACCTGCCACACAGCTCGCATACTTCAAAGTTTTGCAGGAAATGGCTGCTAATGGGAACTGAGTTCCTGTTGTGGAAAAAGTACAGGGACTCCCTTCCCATGCGTTCCCACAGGACTTGAGCCCTGGTTGTCATTATTCATTGCTATCTGAATGTACAGCTGTTTAACAAGACAGGTTCCACTCAGAACTGAGTCATGGTCGACCAAATAAGTTGAGTGGACGTACCCAGTGTCATATGCAGAGGTTGTCTTTGGGAGATAGACTCATGAGTGCTGCTAGCATTGCTGCAGAAGTTGAAGAGGTGGGGGGGGGGGGGGGGGGGGGGTCAGCCTGTCAGTGCTCAGACCATATGCCGCACACTGCATCACATTGGTCTGCATGGCTGTCATCCCAGAAGGAAGCTTCTACTAAAGATGATGCACAAGAAAGCCTGCAAACAGTTTACTAAAGACAAGCAGACTAAGGACATGGATTACTGGAACCATGACCTGTGGTCTGATGAGACCAAGATAAACTTATTTGGTTCCAATGATGTCAAACGTGTGTGGCGGCAACCAGGTGAGGAGTACAAAGACAAGTGTGTCTTGCCTACAGACAAGCATGGTGGTGGGAGAGTCATGGTCTAGCACTGCATGAGTGCTGATGGCAATGGGAAGCTACAGTTCACTGAGGGAACCATGAATGCCAACATGTACTGTGACATTCTGAAGCACAGCATGAGCCCCTTCCTTCAGAGACTGGGCCGCAGAGAAATATTCCAACATGATAACGACACCAAACACACCTCCAAGACGACCACTGCCTTGCTAATTAAAAGGTAAAGGTGTTTGACTGGCCAAGCATGTCTCCAGACCTAAACCCTATTGAGCATCTGTGGGGCATCCTCAAGCGGAAGATGGAGGAGCGCAAGGTCTCTAACATCCCCCAGCTCCATGATGTCATCATGGAGGAGTGGAAGAGGACTCCAGTGGCAACCTGAGAAGCTTTGGTGAACTCCATGCCCAAGAGGGTTAAGGCAGTGCTGGAAGATAATGGCGGCCACACAAAATATTGACACTGTGCATTTTCACTTAGGGGTGTACTCACTTTTGTTGCCAGCGGTTTAGACATTAATGGCTGTGTGTTGAGTTATTTTGAGGGGACAGCAATTTCACACACAAGCTGTACACTCACTACTTTACATTGTAGCAACGTGTCATTTCTTTAGTGTTGTCACATGAAAAGATATAATAAAATATTTACAAAAATGTGAGGGTTGTACTACTCACTGTTATGAGATACTGTATATATATATATATATATATATATATATATATATATATATATATATATATATATATATATATATACACATATATATATATATATATATGTATATATATATATATATATATATATATATATATATAGATATATATATAGATATATATATATATATATATATACACTGTATATTAGTGAATACTAATAATCTCAGATTAGAATTTTTTTTTTCATTCTTAGTTATACTGCACTTGAAAAACTACTTGCTATTATTGATTTGAGAAAAAAAAAATGCTTTTTGGTGCGAAATATGAAATTCAACCCCAATGTCATTTTACTTTGACACATTTAAAAGATACCACAAGGTGTCAGCATTGTTGGGAAACAGCAAAGTGAGCAATATAAATACAGTGATTGATATATTATATATATATAGTATTTATTATTTATATTAATTGTGGGATGATCTCTGAAAAGGTTTATATGTGGCAGACATTATCTGGTAAAACTCTACTGGAGTATAATCTCGTAATCAAGCAATCTTTTCAAAACCTTATATTTATCAGTATAGCTAGTTTCTCTTCTTCAATGTAAACGTAAAGTGAACCTGTCGTACTAAAAATGATTCAGCATATGAAAACACTTGAAAAATGCAGGTGCATTTCTTCTATGTCCAAACATCCCCAAGGCTAGGGTGACCAGATGTCCCCGGTTTCAGGGGACAGTCCCCGGATTGAGGACACTGTCCCCGGACCAAGTCTGTCCCCAGTTTTGTCCCCAGATTTGACTTCAACAGGAGCTGGGGCAATTTTCAAAAGACAGTCAGTGCAGAATTAAAAAAATAAATCTGAATTACACACCCCCGCTCCTACTAGCTTAGGGGGATGTATTTTTTCCATTATCTGTGTCCCTTTATGATGATGATGTGTTAGTCAGAGTGGATGGACTATTTCTTCATATTTAGGGACATGCCCATTCATCTCCGCTCACATGTTATTCTGCCTTGGCTCAAATCCCAGCCAGCCACCTGCCTGCTTATCTCCTTGCCTTCCCCGGCAGAGTCATTTTCCTCCACACCCCACCCAGTAGTAGCTGGGGGCCAGAGAGTGAGACCTGAGAGGCTGTGAGGCAGGTGGCGGAGGCGGCGACGGGTAGATAGAAGCAGCTGAGCTCAGCTGATGATATACAGCAGCAGGAATAGAGGGGAAGCAGATCCAATTATGGGGCTGCCAGTGCCTTCAAGGCTTCAACACAGGTGTGCTTTGGGGGTGTCTGTGAATAGACTACATTGCACTGTGTCTGTCTCTCTGGCATAATGGATGGTATCAGAACTCACAGGCAGCAGGCACTTATTGGTCATCAGCACCCAGCAGCCATGTTATGTGACACACTGTGACAGAGCCAGCCAGAGCCGTGATAGAGTGCCTGCTGCCTGTGAGTTATCATAATGCTGATGATCTTAACCAGTTTCAGATTGCCTGATAGCAGATTTACTGCTACAGGGGGGGTCGCACTGCGCAGGATCACTTATATACATGATTCTGCATTTCTGGGTGTCAGAGCCAATCAGCGGATCCAACGGACTCGCCTAGTGGTCTGCCTATGTAAACAAGGCAATTAGACATTCGGTCAGTGTGGAAGACATTGATCCTGTGTTCCTGCAAAGCAGGTACAGGGATCTGTGTCTTCCCTTAGTAATAGCACCTCCCACACAGTGAGAAAACACTTGTTAGGCACACATTTAACCCATTGATTGCCCTATATGTTATCTCTCCTTCCCAGCCAGTGTCATTAGTACACTGACAGTACATATTTTTAGCACCGATCACTGTATTAATGTCACTGGTTCCCACAAAGTGTCAAAAGTGTCACTTAGAGTCTGATTTGTCCACCGCAATATCACAGTCCCGCTATGAGTCGCTGAGTGCTGCCATTACTAGTAAAAAAAAAAAAGTCCCTGGATTTCATTTTAAAAATCTGGTCACCTTACCCAAGGCAGTGTATGTTTTATGCAAAACACTGGATTTAAGCCTTTGTTAAAAAGGATGCAGTCATTTGCACCCACAAAATATCCCCTAATTACTGTAGTATGAGTGAGAATCTCACAGATACATATAAACCTAAAGGATCTGGTAACCACTTGAGATCCGCGCTATAGTCAATTGACGGCTACAGCGCGGATCTCCTTTTCCGGGACTACGTCTATTGACGTCGTCCCGTGTACGAGCGCCCTGCGCGCCCCCTGAGGGGTGCGCGCGGCGCGCTCTGTGATCGGCGAGTCCACGAGACTCGCCTGATCACCGATCCGTGCAAGGGGTCGATCCCGACCCCTTATCACGTGATCAGCTGTCAGCCAATGACAGCTGATCATGTGATATAACGAAGCCGGTAATCGGCTATTATTCCTCCTCGCGCTGACAGCGCGAGGAGAAAAAAAAAAGCCGATCACCGGCGGCTGTGATCGGGACATCAGTCCCAATCACGGCCAGCCCTGCTAGCGACCATCTGCCCCCTGACAGTGCCCACCTGCCCCCTGCAGTGCCCCACTTAATAAAAGTAAGTGCCCCCGTCAGTGCCACCCAGCAGTGCCCATAGTGCCACCCAGCAGTGCCCACAGTGCCACCCAGCAGTGCCCACAGTGCCACCCAGCAGTGCCACCCACAGTGCCACCCAGCAGTGCCACCCAGCAGTGCCCACAATCTGCCTCAAAGGTGCTGCACCCCAGTGCCGCCCATCAGTGCCCAGCAGTGCCGCCCATCAGTGCCCAGCAGTGCCGCCCATCAGTGCCCAGCAGTGCCACCTATCAGAGCCATCTATCAGAGCCACCTATCAGTGCCCATCAGTCCTATCTATCAGTGGTGCCCATCCGTACCCATCCGTGCCACCCATCCGTGCCACCCATCCGTGCCATCTTATCCGTGCCCAATCTTTGCCCATCAGTGCCGCCTTATTTGTGCCCATCGGTGCCGCCTTATCTGTGCCTATTAGTGCCGCCTTAACTATGCCTATCAGTGCCCACCAGTGCAGCCCATCAGTGCCCACCAGTGCAGCCCATCAGTGCCCACCAATGCAGCCCATCAGTGCCCACCAGTGCAGCCTATCAGTGCCGCCTAATCAGCGCACTTCAATGAAGGAGAAAAATGACCCGTTTGCAAAATTTTATAACAAACTATTAAAACATGATTTTTTTTTTTTTTTTTGCATCTTTTTTTGTTTGTTTAGCAAAAAATAAAACTCCGAGCTGTAACTAAATACCACCAAAAGAAAGCTCTATTTGTGGGAAAAAAATTATAAAAATTTCATTTGGGTACAGTGTTGTATGCCCGGCCAATTGTCATTCAAAGTGCATCAGCGCTGAAAGCTGAAAATTGGTCTGGGACTGAGGGGGGTTTAAGTGCCCAGTAAGCAAGTGGTTAATAAACAAAAAATGAAAATAGACAAGGGGCTAACACTTTGTCTAAACCTAGCTTGAAAAATAACTTCATTAAAATAGTTATTATAAATTTGTTGGGTATAGGATATATGTAATGTACAGGTAAGAAATATACCTTTCCCTTTGCACAACAGCCCCTATAAACATTTTACCCACTGTGAGACACTTTGAAAACTGTAATGAGGGCTGTTGGCTTTAAAATGGAGGTAATTGTTTGCTGTATCTCTCTACTGACTTGTGCATTATATTCTCCGGATCCATGCACTCATGCCTTACCAACCACAACCCCTGTGCTCAGTATATTGTGCGCTACTGACCCCAATGCTCTGTGAATAATGCACTTTCACACTTTGTGCATTAAGAATAGGGATGGACCAAAGTTCAGTTCACACCAGAACTTTTTTTTTTTTTTCCACAAAATTGTCATATTATCAGTTTATTTCTCACAAACAGCATATGCATACCACAAATTAAGCCCCAAAACACATTCTGCTATTACTCCCGAGTACGGCGATACCAGATGTGTGAGACTTTTACACAGCATGGCCACATACAGAGGCCCAACATGCAGGGAGCGCTATCAGGAGTTCTGGAGCTCCCAGGACAATTCTGACATTTCTCTCCTACATGTAAAAATCATCATTTATTTGCTAGAAAATTACATAGAATCCCAAAACAGTATATATGTTTTTTTTTAGCAAACACCCTGGAGAATACAATGGTGGTCGTTGCAACTTTTTATCTCGCACGGTATTTGTGCAGCAATTTTTCGAATGCTTTTTTTTGGAAAAAAAACCAGTTTTGTGCTTAAAAAAAAAAAAACACAGTAAAGTTAGCCCAATTTTTGCATAATGTGAAAGATGAAGTTACGCTGAGTAAATAGATACCTAACATGTCACCCTTCAAAATTGCACACGCTCGTGGAAACGTCGCTACTTAAAAACCCCCATAGGCGACAGTTTAAATTGTTTTTACTGGTTATATGTTTTGAGTTACGGAGGAGGTCTAGGGCTAGAATTATTGCTCTCGCTCTAGCGTTCGCAGCGATACCTCACATGTGTGGTTTGAACACCGTTTTCATATGTTGGCGGGACTTACGTATGCGTTCGCTTCTGCATGCGAGCACATGGGGACAGGGGCGCTTTTTTATTTGTTCATTTTACTTTATTTATTTTAGTTTGACATTTTTTTCCCCAAAAATACATTTTTTGATCACTTTTATTCCTATTACAAGGAATGTAAACATCCCTTGTAATAGGAATATGGCATGACAGGTCCTCTTTACAGTGAGATATGGGGTCAATAAGACCCCGCATCTCACCTCTAAGCTGGGAAGCCTGAAATAAAAAAAAAAGATTCTGGCTTGGATTGTATTGGCGAGTCGGTAGAAGCACCGGAGGGCGGCGGGAGGGGGGGTGTCTATGGCTGGGTATTGCAGGGTATCTCCGATTATGGCTGGGTATCTCCGAGTATGGCTGGGTATCTCCGAGTATGGCTGGGTATCTCCGGGTATGGCAATTTATGGCAGGGTATTGCAGAGTATTGGCAGGGTATTGCAGAGTATTGGCTGGAATTGTACTGCAGAGTATTGGCGGGTACTGCAGAGTATTGGCGGGTGTTGCAGAGTATTTGCGGGTTTTGCAGAGTATTTGTGGGTGTTTCAGAGTATTTGCGGGTTTTGCAGATTATTGGCTGGTGTTTCAGAGTATTTGTGGGTATTGCAGAGTATTTATGGGTATTGCAGATTAATGGCAGGGAATTGCAGAGTAATGGCAGGGAATTCCAGAGTAATGGCAGGGTATTGCAGAGTAATGGCAGGGAATTGCAGAGTAATGGCAGGGAATTGAGGGGTTAAATTTCGGTGAGCAGCGATGTGGGCACTGCAGATGTAGCCCACAGCGCTGCTAACACCGATCTCTTCCCCCTCCGCTGTACCGATCGGTACAGAGAGGGGGAGGGAGGAACCGGCGTCATAACATGATGCCGGTCTGTTTACAAATGTTTCACTCCGGCATCCTATGGACGCGGTGGAATTAAGCAACCGCCCTGTAGCCATTGTACACACGGTCGGAGAATCCGTCGGAATGTGTCCTATCAGACCGTGTTGTCGGATAATCCGACTGTGTGTGGTATGCATCGGACTGATTCCGTCGGAATATCCATCGGACCCAATTTTCCAACTTGTTGGAAATATTTTCCGACAAACTGGTCCGATCGGACATACTCCGATCATGTGTAGAGAATTCAAAGTGCCACGCATGCTCAGATCAAATTCCTACACCAAAGCTATTGGCTACTAGCCTGAACGTAGTCCCGTCGTAACGAAATAACGTCATCACGTTCTGAACGATCGGATTTTCCGACAACTTGGTCCGACCGTGTGTATGCAACAGTTTCGGACACAATCCGTCGGACAAAATCCAACGGATTTGGTTGTCAGAATGTCCGGCCGTGTGTACAGGGGCTTAGACTAAGTGCAATAAGGTGAGTTAATGACTTATTAAGCAGTTCATAAGTTTAGAAACATGCCAATAAAATCGGGGTTGGAGCAAATATTAAAAATAGGTGTAGTGCTACCTCCACAGGGGCTGCTGGAAGATGCTTGAAGTTGCTTGTCCCCTGTGGTTGCCCTGACACCTCTGAAACTGTGGGTTCCAATACACTTCAAAGCAGAAGGTAAAAATGCAAAATTTGTAAAACTTGTAAGTTAATATTTTACTTAAAGTTTAGCTCAAAAAGACTAATAGTATAATTGGAAGGCATAACCCTAATTGTGTGATATAGCAGCAAACACTAACACAGGATAAATAGTATAATAATAATATCAATATGATATAAATGTCAAATAGGTTCTGAACATAAATTATGACCCCAGTCCTTGGACGGAGAAATGATCCACAACAGGAACTGCAGATAGAGTCCTTTATGAGAAGAGTCTTTAAAGTGGTGTTCCACACAAATTCCTAAATTTTTTAAAAAATTTTTTTAACTCACCTCTAAATGCCTGTTGCTAGGGGGTCCCTCGTAGTCTGCCTCCTTCAGTGCCTGGGCTGGTGACATCACTTACCCTCAGCACAGGAAGGGCTCAGCTCTGTCCCCTCCCTCCTGTCAGTCATCTGGGACACGTGACAGGTCCCAGATGACTGCGTGGCCAATCATGGCATGCGGTTCCACTCGTGCATGCGCAGTGGGTGCCCGGCTGTGAAGCCACAGCTGGGTGCCCACAGTTGCAATGCTGGCGCTGCTGAGCTGAGGGGGGGGGGGCGAGCGGAGCTTCATTCCCCTGCATCTCTGGACCCTGGGACAGGTAAGTGTCCAATTATTAAAAGTCAGCAACTGCAGTATTTGTAGCTGCTGACTTTAATTTTTTTTTTTTTTTTATGGGGAACTCCTCTTTAAGATGCAGGTATCTGCAATCTTCTGCTAGGAATAATGGGGCCCAGATACACTACTGTACAGTGGCAAGCCAATAAAGCTGAATGGGATAGGTATTATATTACTCACAGTAGAGGTCTCCCAGTTAATATGGTGTTAAAGTGTCTGCATGCAGTCTCCGGTTGGGGTGTCAGAGATAAGTTGGGCATCGAACTGCTCATCAATCCTGCAGATACATGGTATCCTGGAGACAGGATGTCCCTGCACAGACTCTTGAGTGTCCACAGTCAGGTGAAGAGTGCCACCCGGCAAACTGTAGGTTCAGCAACAGCTGCATGGAGGTGGACAGTGCCAGTAAAATGTGCAGCCAATGCAATCCCGCAGTGGTGGTCTGTGCCTCAGTGATAAAGCTTCCTTAGTGAGAGTGCCAGAGCCCCGACTTGGTAGCAATGTCTGCCATCCACACAAGGGGGAGTAACAGCCTCTCTGACGCTCTGCTCTGAGTCCCGTGTCCCAAGAGAGGGAGTTCATCCAGCACAGTTCAACTTATCTGCTCTCCCAGAATTCTTCTGTTCCTCAGGATGCTGGAACATCACCACTCACACACAAAAAATAATAAAAATGCTATAAATCTATCCCATAGTTTGTAGATGCTATAGCTTTCGTGCAAACCAATCAGTATACACTTATTGCTATTTTTATTTTACCCAAAATATGTAGCAGAATACATATTGACCTAAACTGAGGAAAAAATTTGATTTTTAAATTTTTTTTTTTCCGAAAATTGTCGCCTTTTTTTGTTTATAGCACAAAAAATAAAAACCACATAAGTGATCAAATACCACTAAAAGAAAGCTCTATTTGTAGTGAAAAAAAAAGATATCAATTTAGTTTGGGTACAAAGTCGCACATCGTGCAATTGTCAGTTAAAGCGACGCAGTGCCATAACGCAAAAAATTGCCTGGTCATTAAGGGGGCAAATCTGTCTGGTCCTTAAGTGATTAAAGGATTCGTGTATTTTCAAAGTTGCATGAAAAGACTGTGTCCCTGATGTATGTTTTTTTTTTTTGTATTGGTACCACATGGAAGCACCCAACTTTCCATGTCTTTTTGACAAACGTTTGCTTATTAGCCCTAAAACTTATTAGACTTTAAGGCTGGATTTACAACTATGCATTTTTAGTGCTTTTTGCATTTTGAAGATTTGTACTTTCCATAGGAAACAATGTTAAATGGACTGTAGTGCAAATCTGCAAAATGCAAAAAGCACTAAAAATGCATAGGTGTGAATCCAGCCTAAAGTGGTATTAAACCCCAAAGCAAAAATGTGTCATATTGCAGCCTAATAAATCTTGGATGTGGGGGTTGCATTTGCTTTAATTTTTTAGGCTTTATTTTTTTTCCTTCATTTTTCCCTAGTGATTTGGACAGTGTTTCTGTTTTTTCAACTTCCTTTAAAAGATCTATCAGGAAGTGTTTTACTGGCCAGATCACCAGGTGAAAGTAGAAGAGAAAAAAAAAAAAGGAAAATGAAAAAAAAAAAAGGAATACAAATTCAGCCCCTGCATCTAAGGATTCAGGATTTAGATGCTAAAATAAAATACAGTATGTAAAATGTTAAAACATTTTTTAAGTTTCCTATCACTTTAACAACAATAATATTAAAAAAGAATCCTTGACAAAATGAACCTGACCAGATATGTCCATCAGGTATGTGTGATGCCCTTTATAAAGTTCTGCATACACTTTCATCCTGTGTGTATTTTAACCACTTGAGTCTCAGAAGGTTTTACCCCCTTAATAACCAGGCCATTTTTTGCGGTATGCCACTGTGTTACTTTAACTGACAATTGCGTGGTCATGTGATGCTGAACTCAAATAAAATGTATGTAGTTTTCCCCCACAAATAGAGGTTTCTTTTGGTGATATTTGATCACTGGTCTTGATCTACGGTTTTATTTTTGTGCTATAAACAAAAAAAAATTAAATTTAAAAAAAGAAACCTACATTTTTTACTTTCTGCTATAAAACATGTCCAATAACAAAATTTAGGCCAATATGTATTCTGCTACATATTTTTTGTTAAAAAAATCACAATAAGCGTATATTGATTGGTTTGCGCAAAAGTTATAGCGTCTACGTACTATGGGATATTTTTATGGCATTTTATTTATTTATTTATTTTACTAGTAATTGCAGTGATCAGCAATTTTTATCAGGACTGCGACATTGCGGTGAATAAATGGGCGACCTAGCTGACACATTTGACACTTTTTTGGGAACCAGTGACATTATTACAGTGATCAGTGCTGTCCCTAGTTGGTGCTTGCTAACTGTGTGGGGAATGGTCTGACTGGATGAAGACAGAGATCCGTGTTCCTGCTTAGCAGGAACACAAGATCTCTATCTTCTTCCCTGTCAGAACGCTGAATAGGCAGATCACTGTTCTGCCTCTCTGGGGAGTGATCAGGGTGGCCGGCGGACATCGGGTCAATCAGCGCTCACGCCCGTCCCCAGTGTCTGCACTAAATGACATGCAGGTACGTAGTTTCATGCAATAGAGCCAACCTGCCGCAGTATATCTGCAGTAGGTGGTTGGCAAGTGGTTAATGATTGGCAAGTCAGCCTGACAAGTTGCGTCCCGTTCTGTTCTATGGAACTGTTCTAATAGGAGCGACTCAAGTCGCTCCGACTTAGAAAAAGGTTCCTGTACTACTTTTGGGGTGACTTCAAGCGACTTGCATTGACTTCTATACAGAAGTAATTTTGCAAGCCGCCACTGAAGTTGGGTGCAGGTCGCCTGAGGCAGTCGCGCTGCAAGTCGTGCTGCCGCAGTGTGAACCGACTCTTAGGTTATTGTTGGAATATTAGCCAAATGAAAAGGGCAGTCAGATATTTTTTTATGAGGAACCTTAAAATCAAATTTTACACCAGGGTCCTATTCTTTGCAAACTGATTGAAGTACTGTATTTGCACTAAATATACATTACCTGTATCCCAAATGACTTGTCAAATGCAATTGCCTCTTGTGCAAGTATTTATGCAATGAGGCTGTGTTGGGTTCCTTGTGCTGTGGTGCCCTTTGGCATCTGAGTGGTTTTCTGTGGTTGCAGTCACATCCATGCCTTCAGGAAAGGTATATTTATATTATCAGATTACAATTCCCTGGAAACACACTGTTATTTGAGATAGATATTTTAGAGACAATAACAGAAATACAGGTGTATATTCTTTATTTTTATATGTTCAGCCTGAATATACAGTATTTTGTATATTTCCCAGTGGCAAGCCAACATTTTCTGTTGATAAGTAAAGCTTCAAATTAAAACGATTCAGTTTGATTTCTGTATGTTATAAATGTAGGCATTTAGCTCTAGTGAGTAAATTATTCTGGAGATATTTAACAATCTTGTGCGTAATTAATATTTTGATGAAAGTTTGGAGTATATGCTGACAGATATTTATCATAATGGCTTGTCTGCTGTCATAATTCAGGTTTTAAAAATGTTCTTCGTACACAGTTCAGATGATCTAAAATAAGCAATTGTTAATGTTGTGACTTAAACACTGTGTCAGAAAGGCAGTTTTTTTGACTTATGGGCAAATTGCTTTTATAATTCTATCAGCAATCCTTGCACAGTAAAGTTTTGCTGGAGAGTAAAATCTTTGTTTTAATGCCAAGAAGAAGGATGATATTAAAATAAACTGTTCCAGCAAACCTCTGCAGGTTGTGGAGAGGTCACTTTACCCAGTCAGAGGTTTGGGTACCCTGTAAAGAAGAGCTCTGCTGAGCACTATTATGCCCTGTACACACGGTTTAACTTTCTGACAGAAAAGTTTCGATCGGATTATGTTGTCGGAAAATCCGATCAAGTGTGGGTTCTATCAGACTTTTTCCGTTGGAAAAAGTTTGAGAGCTGGATCTAAAATTTTCCGACAACAAAATCCGATCAGACTTTTTCCAATCGTTTGTAGAGAATTCTGACGGACAAAGTGCCATGCATGCTCAGATTAAATTACGAGACCAAAGCTATTGGCTACTAGCCTCTATGTAGTCCTGTCGTAAGCAACGAACGTCACCTTGCTCCGAACAATCGGATTTTCTGACAACTTTGTCTGACCGTGTGTATGCAACACAAGTTTCGGATAAAATCCGTCGGGAAAAATCTGACAGATTTTGTGGCCGGAATGTCCAACCGTGTGTACAAGGTATTAGTATCTAAACTGGGATACATGTAATGTAACCCCTTAACAATTGTAGAAAATAACCATTTCCTTAGAAAAAAGGGACCCCCTCCAGTCAGATGTAAATGAAAGAATTGAAAAAATTAGGACCTGTGTGTGGGTACACCTCTTCAACATGTCGTAGCTGAACAAGTCTTCAGTGACGCTAGACTGCGATACTCCATACCAGTATCCTGATCAACATTATACCAGTGTCCTGATTGTTGCCATACTAGAGTTCTGATCCCCCCTTCACTAGTGTCATGATCATCGCTATAACCAATTCCAGTGTCCTGATCACCACCATACCCCATACCAATGTCTCGATCACTGCCATACCAGTGTCCTGATCACTGTTATACCAGAGTCTTTATTACCTTTACACTAGAGTCATGATCATCACCATACCATAGCAGTGCCCTGATCACTGCCATACCAGCATCCTGATCACTGCCATACCAGTGTCCTGATCAGAGCTCTACCAGTGCTCTAACCACCACCACCATACCAGTGTTCTAATTACCACCACCATACCAGTGTCCTGATCACTGACATACCAATGTCCTGTTTACTACCATACCAGCATCCTGATCACTGACATACCAGTGACCTGATCAGTACCATACTAGTGTCAACAGAGCTAATGTCCCCAAATGTTTTCACTGTTCTGGTGCCCCATGGCCTCCAGAAATGTAATAGGGATTCAGGAAATTAGATGTGTCATTTATGCCCTAGAAAACCTGAAGTTGCTCCTTGGATTTTGCATCTCTCTATGGGACTGGGCTGTGAAAAAGTGGTATTTCCATACTTGAGAGGATTAGCAAAATCTGTTTTGGGCTGTAATTATAAGTATGCCCATGCAGTGTTTGAGAAATAACTTGTTCAATTGACAACCTTGTGAATAAAATGTTACATTCATCACTTTCCAACAAATGCTGGCAAAAAACTTAAAAAAACTTAAAAAAAATCACCATGCCTCTTACTATATACATTGGGCTGTCTACTTTATTGACCTTCTATGAGGAGGTGTGCTGCCATCTAGATGAAGGAAGGCCCCCCAGACGTAGTGTATCTGGATTTTGCAAAGGCATTTGATACAGTTCCCCATCATACTTGATGTGATTGTAGCTGTATTAGTGCAATTGTGACAGAGCAAATTAAGTACTGTCCATGATACTTTTTTTTATTTGCACTAACATACAATTTTTCAGAACAAGCTTTCAGGGTATGTCCCCTTCAAGGTCCAAGCAGTACTGATTTACAAACTTTTAAGCAGAATGTTTAAAAAAAAACACTTCTCTGAGGGAAAGGAGAGAGAGAAAAACAAACAAATACAAATCAATGGTAATAAAGATAGCAGCAGAATTAGTGAGATAAGACAGAGGAAGAGCTATAGAATGGGGGGGGGGGGGTGCTAGTCCCAGAGGGGGTCGTAAAACTTTAGTATAATGGGTAAGGAAACCAATATCTAAATTCAGGCCATTCTTTTTTGTGTCAAAAAGAAAAGAATTATCATTCTTAGTTCAAACGTTTTCCTTTCCTGGATAGTTCTGAAATTCCCTTTAAGAACTAAAACATTGAGGTCTTCTACAGTGTGGTCCGGTTGTGAGAGGTGATGTCCCATAGGTGTGCATAAACTGTCTTCTTTATGTTCCTTGATGGTATGTCTGTGCAAATTCATCCTCGCTTGCAACTTCTGTCCTGTTTCACAGCATAACATAAGATCCTTTGATGCACCTTTTGCATTGGATGAGGTACACAACATTACTGGAGGTACAGTTGTAAGATCCCATTATATTGAAGGTCCCATTTGTGTGTGTGACACTTTTGGATAGATTGATCTGGTTGCATAGGATGCAGCGTTTTTATTGCAGGGTTTGCTTCCATTATTTGTGACTTCGTAATCAGAGTGAAGTTTCCTGCTGATTAGTTTGTGTCTGAGGTTGGGTGGTTGTCTGAAAGCCAATAATGGGGGTTGTTGGAATATTCCTTTCAGAGTTTCATCCTGTTATAATGGCTTGTAAATCTTTGATTATCTTTTTGATCCCTTCTAGTGCTGGGTTGTATGTGGTGACTAGAGGTACTTGGTTGTTTGTTTTTTTCTCTGTGTATTGGAGATTTTATCTTTGGGTTTTCAAGGCTGTATTTCTGCTGTTGTTGATGGTTTTGTCTTTGTAACCTTTCTATGGAAAGTGTCTGACAGTGTTCTGAACAAATTTGGTGGTATCTGATGGCCTGGCTGTGTATGATGGCCTGGCTGTGTATGATGGCCCGTTTAGTGTGTTGAGGGGAAAACTGGAACTGTGAAGATAGCTGCATCGGTCAGTCGGTTTTCTGTATATCGACGCGTGAAGCTTGCCATCCCTGATGTATACTGTAGTGTCTAGGAAGTTGACGCGTGTTTGAATAATCCATTTTTAGTTTGATAAATGGGTGAAAGTGTTGATCAATGAGAAGAATTGGTTTAGATTTTCTTCACTTTCAGTACATATCATGAAGATATCATCAATATAGCATCATATGACTTGGGGGACAAATTCCTGAACATCATACAACAAAAGCCATACAGATATTATCGCTATATTGCAAGGCCAATTGCTAAAGGCAGATAGTAGACTTCTCCTTGAAAGTAGCACAAAGTAGTTTCAGTAGCGAGCAAAGTCCCTTAGTAGTAGTAGAAGCAGCAGGGCAAAGCTGCTCAGGCACAGGTCTTTTACAGCGGACTGTTTGTAAGTCAAAAAGTAGTAGAAATTAACAAAGTCCTATGCAGTAGCAAACAGTTGGACAAACTCTTTAGAACACAGTGTTCACTTTGTTCAGACCCTCAGCGGAATATTTTGCACACCAGAAAGGGTTAAAAGCACAAGTCTATAGATCCTTTAGGCTGTCTTTACTCACAAAATATCCAGGGACAGTTGGTAGCCTCCTTCCAACTTCCAAGCGACACTCTATACCAGTGATAGTAGACAAGATCTTGAATAGACAGCCCCTTCAGCTAGCTCTCTGCAGAACTAGGGTCACTCTCACTAACTTCAGGCCCTCAAGACTCCCACCTGAAGCCACATGGCAGCATAGTCTCTTGATTCAGGCCCTCCGGTCTCCCACCTGAGGCCAAGTGCCAGATGAGGCCAACAGCCTCTCCCCTATCTGGTGCAATCCTCTTCTAGGAAAGACCAAGAGCCCATGTGCTGCTAGAATATAAATACAGGCACCCTTGTCATTGACCAGGGCTGTATGAATATCCATGCTCCCATCTGCATGGTTTCTGCCTATTATCCATAGCTTTCTTTAATTGTTTGGATACAGAGAAACTCAAGACAATATGAAAGCACCAGAGCACACTGAGTAGGCTACACTAGCCGATTACAGCTATCTGTTAAGCAGACAGCAATAAATGTACCCACCTGTTACCCTGTGATGCACAGTAATCAAAAATGATTCTATACTAATCCTAGCACCTACCTTGGAGGGTGCTACATTTCATTATTGTTGTGGGTAGTATTCTAATACCTGAGTCGTGACAGAACAGAGAACTTGTCATATCAAGTGGCTCGTCCACGGGTAAGTACTACATATAATTTCAGACACTTCACTAAGCTATAATATATGCTTTTTTCAAAATTACTGATATTTTCAGCTCTCATTGGATCTTTTTGATGTTAATAACAGTTGCTATGGAAAATAACAATCAGTATACAGTAGCCTAGTAAAATTACACCTACTATCTTTTTCACTAATGGTTTCCAAGAAAAACAGGCAAATGGAAATTGCATATATAGCGCTACCCCCGGAGAAGACACTGAATTGTTTTGTGATTTATCTGCACACCTTGCTCACCCAACACTTACTGTTAATCCTTGAGGTATTTCAAAAAATTTATGAGACTAAGCATAGCCAAAACGAAGAGAAAATTAGCAAGTGTACTTATACAAACAATCTTGAAGACAATAACATTACTCAGAAGGATATGGTTAAATACCAGCAGTGTTCTTACTAAAGCAGGATATACAGTATGTGTAATGAAACTTGGCCAGTTCAGTGGGAACTGGACAAATTTCTATGTGCGTGTATCCCATTCTGATCAACAGTTTCTGTCCAAAGGTCCTGCTGAAAAGCCAGTATTTGATTTGCAGCCAATGGTTACAGCACTAACAAATTGATGCACAATGAGCTCAAAGGTTAGAAATTAAAGAGTATATTTTTATTCACAAATAAACATTCAGAGTTTTCTCTTTTTAATGATGCAACGAATTTGCATGTGTTTTACATAATTACTTGTGTCTTAAATAACACAATGCAGTCAATCAGGATCTTCTAATATTCTGCAATCTTCAAGGAACCTCTTTTTGCCAGAGGCTTTTGCTGTTTTTAAGCTCTTAATAGCATCTCCAACATGATCCCTAGTGTGATTAGTTCAATACCTGTTTGCCTGAAGAATTTTGAAAACTTTTATCTCTTTGAAGAATTTTTCACCACTGTCAGATGAGTAGATACTTATTAGCTGAAGAAATAGACTACATTTCACATTACCGAGGGGGCATTCCATCAATCTTTTCTGAAAGGAAACAACATATTTTCCATTTTAATGTTGTCAAATATTGGAAACAAATAAAAAGTTTTAAAGTCAAGAATCATATATTTCAATCAAACTTTTTCTCTTATAACAAGATCATTGAATTGTGTCAGATGAAAAGGAACATCTACAGTAGGTATTACTAATTATTGACACATATATTAAAAAAGCCCAACATTAAAGGGCACATCATTATTTTGTTAAATGTATATCCTAGTTCTGATTAGTAAAAAAAAAGGTACAGTTAGGGGCTGTTCACACCAACCTGCATGTGTTAAGCTCTATTTATGCTTTTTGTAGGGGCAGGGCAATGTATTGTTACAATGCAAAAAATCATTCAAGTTTATGTAATGAAGGCATAGTGACGCTCTATGATGTGCTGATGTGCAGTACTGTGCATTGTGCTGTGTAAAAATGTTCACAGAGAGCACAACAATGCACATGTATTTTGTGAACAGGCTATGTGCTCAATGCAGACCAAAGCCACCCAACATACCTGCTGTGAACGTTCTTAGATGCTACAGTTTCTTTCTTCATCTTCAAGAAATCCATCTTCAGAAATACAATGTAGCCATTACTTGTTGCAAAGAGGCCTTCCCACAACAGATGTTTGTACAGGCAGCATCCTGTTATAAACAGGTACATGAATTTGCACCACCGTGTCCACACCTATCCCTTGTGATTTACAGCAGGCAATGGGCAGATATATAACCAATAGATAGTTTGCTACTGGTTATAACATCTGCATACAGCCTGATTTCAATCAGGAGAGAGTACACCCAATGGGCAACTAGCGTCTCAGCTTCTCCATCAGGCTCTGCCCACTGTCAGTGTCACTGGTTGCTAGAAGGCTGCTGGCTGTGAAGTCAAGAGCATCCTTAACAACCAATGACAGGTGGGGAGGGAGTAGTGGTGATAAACATGGTGCCTGCTACACATTGTATAAAAATGGGCAGTCTGCCTGTCTCTGTGTGCCAACTTACATTTGGCCTTAACCACTTCCAGTTTTGCTATCTACAAACTGGAGGTATTTTTTATTTTTATTTGGTGCAGTATTAGTGCCACTTTGTAAAAAATGCTACACGTTTCAACAAAGCTCCTGAAACCGGTGGCAACAATCTGGGAAATTACCTTTCAAAGGGTCATACCACTTGAAAAGTGGAGCAAACAATTTCTTGAAATACTCTGATTATGATCAATGTAATGGCATTAATAGAGGTTTACTGGTATTTGTGTATCAATGCTTCTACCAACAGTGTTAGTGTACACCTCTCACATTTTTGTAAAAATTTTATTATGTCTTTTTATGTGACAAAACTGAAGAAATTACACTTTGCTACAATGTAAAGTAGTGAGTGTACAGCTTGTATAACAGTGGAAATTTGATGTTCCCTCAAAATAACTCAACACACAGCCATTAATTTCTAAACAGCTGGCAACAAAAGTGAGTACACCCCTAAGTGAAAATGTCCAAAATGGGGCCCAAAGTGTCAATATTTTCTGTGGACACCTTTATTTTCCAGCCCTGTCTTAACCCCCTTGGGCATGGAGTTCCCCAGAGATTCACAGATTGCCACTGGAGTCCTCTTCCACTCCTCCATGATGACAGCAGGGAGCTAGTGGATGCTAGAGACCTTTTGCTCCTCCACCTTGCAGTTGAGGATGTCCCACAGATGCTCAATAGTGTTTAGATCTGGAGACAAGCTTGACAGTCCATCACCTTTACCCTCAGCTTCTTTAGCAAGTCAGTGGTCATCTTGAAGGTGTGTTTGGGGTCGTTATCATGTTAAAATATTGCCCTGGGGTCCAGACTCTGAAGGCAGGGGATTATACTCTGCTTCAGTATGTCACAGTACATGTTGCCATTCATGGTTCCCTCAATGAACTGTAGCTCCCCAGTGCCGGCAGCACTTATGCAGCCCCAGAACATAACATTCCCACCACCATGCTTGACCGTAGGCAAGACACACTTGTCTTTGTACTCCTCATTAGGGATGAGCCAAACACCCCCCGATTCGGTTCACACCAGGAACTTTGAATAGACCTAAAATTTGTATGAACTTTAGAACCCTATTGAAGTCTATGGGACTCGAACGTTCAAAATCAAAAGTGCTAATTTTAAACGCTAATATGCAAGATATGCAACAGACAACACCAGCAATAAGGGGTATCTTCAGATGTATACTGTGCTGGAGGCACAAAACACCCAATTTAAGTCCTGCAGATGCCTGTATTAGAGAACACCAGCAATAAAGGTTAAATACAGGTGTATATTGTGCTGGAGGCACACAACACTCACTAACTCCTGCAGATGCCTTTATTATAGAACACCAGCAATAAAGGGTAGATACAGGTGTATACTGTGCTGGAGGCACACAGCACCCACTAACTCCTGCAGATGCCTTAATTAGAGAAAAACAGCAATAAAGGGTAGATACAGGTGTATACTGTGCTGGAGGCACACAACACCACTTTAACTTTAAGATGCCTGAGAAAAGAACACACTGTCCCTGCCTATCTAGCTCTTTCCCTGCACGCCGGAACACACTACACAAGGCCACCGCGCTGGCAGCCTTATATAGTGTGGGGTGTGTACTAAACCCCCTGAGCTATAATTGGCCACAGGCATCCTGCCTGTGGCCAATTATGGCTCTCCTTGCTGCCGGCACTGTGATTGGCCAAGCATGCGGGGTCACAGTGCATGCTTGGCCAATCATGAGCCAGCAATGCACTGTGATGGCGTAGTGCATTGTGGACCTTTCGTGCCACACGAATTTGGTGCGAACGGTCCACAAAGTTCTGAATTCGCCAAACAGACAGAAGGCCTATTTTCAAGTTGAACATGTGTTCGAGTCGAACACCAAGCTCATCCCTACTCCTCACCTGGTTGCCGCCACACATGCTTGACACCATCTGACCCAAATACGTTTATCTTGGTCTCGTCAGACCAATGGACATTCTGCTTGTCTTCAGCAAACTGTTTGCAGGCTTTCTCCTGCATCATGTTTAGAAGAGGTTTCCTTTTGGGACAACAGCCATGCACACCAATTTGATGCAGTGCACGGCGTATGGTCTGAGCACTGACAGGCTGACCCACCACCCCTTCAACCTCTGCAGCAATGCTGGCAGCACTCATACGTCTATTTCCCAAAGACAACCTCTAGATATGACGCTAAGCACGTGCACTCAACTTCTTTTGTCAACCATGGCGAGGCTATATTCTAAGTGGAACCTGTCCTGTTAAACCTCTGTATGGTCTTGGCCACCGTGTTGCAGTTCAGTTTCAGGGTCTTGGCAATCTTCTTATAGCCTAGTCCATCTTTATGTAGAGCAACAATTCTTTTTTTCAGATCCTCAGAGAGTTCTTTGCCATGAGGTGCCATGTTGAACTTCCAGGGACCAGTATGAGAGAGTGAGAGCGATAGCATCAAATTTAACACACCTTTTCCTTATTCACACCTGAGACCTTGTAACACTGAGTCACATGACACTGGAAAGAGAAAATGGCTACTTGGGCCAAATTTGGACATTTTCACTTAGGGGTGTACTCACTTTTGCTGCCAGCGGTTTAGACATTAATGGCTGTGAGTTGAGTTATTTTGAGGGGACAGCAAATTTACACTGTTATACAAGCTGTACACTCACTACTTTACATTGTAGCAACATGTCATTGCTTCAGTGTTGTCACATGAAAAGATAATAAATATTTACAAAAATATGAAAGGTGTACTCACTTTTGTGAGACACTGTGTGTGTGCTACATGAACCCATTAAAAACAATGAATGTAAGGTTTACTGTAGTAAGATCGGAGAAAGATGGGTCGCTATAGGTAACATAGTTGCACATAATAATTATAAATAGCTGTACTGTATTAAACAAATCAATAAGCAGTAACTTCTATTTTCAAACCTACATTGAAAAATCAAAAGAAACAATTGCAGTAGCAATGCACATAGCACAATATTAAAGGGTTCCTGTATAGCAGTTATTATCATACTCATGTTTAAAAAAATAAAAGAGATAAAATTTGAATTTACTCCTTAAACACAATCAGGTATTCATTCTCGTAAAATTTTTAACTGGTCCATTGACTTTAAGTTAGATTTAGGTCCCTTAAATAGCTACGATCTAAATTACCATCAAGATTACCCCCAATATAATCCATCACTGAACTATATCTGTACTCCAGTTTTGATAAATAAACCTAATTTTTAATATGATTCAATTCTTTATATTAGCTTGCTGGGCTACAGATGTCTCTTCTCCCACTGCAGGTGTTACGTTACAGTCATATAGCTGGCATGAAAAAGGTCCTTTTCCATAGCATATATAATAGTTTACTCTTTAAATGCAAAGGTCATTTGCAACTATCTAAACAATAGCCTCTTAGATGTGCAAAACTGCAAACTCATTTTATTAAAAAAATATACTTATAAAAAATATACTTTTCCCCCTCCTTTCAGAAGATAGATAAATGTGTTATCCATGGGGGCTTTATGACCAGAGTCGGCCTGACTGTCATTCCATGGGTAGTTCTTGTCAGTCCAACTAAACTCTGTCATCCTTCAACCCAGTTTAAATTAACAGGTAATTTGTAGATGTCACTTCAGGTTAGGCCACTCATTTTGTTTCTACTCTACCAATGCAAAACATTGGACTAATTTTTCTTGTCTTCTCTTAATAGGATTTTCATTTATAAATAGATTTATGTTCTGAAAATAAATTACTGTAACTGATGCACAGGAATGGGAGCAGAATGGACTTTCATGGAATTTTAAGTGTCTCTGCATCATTGAGATTAATAGGAACACTTCAAAGTCTAAATTCTAGTTAAAAAAAAAACAAGAGCGTTGAGTTAATATTTAATTGAAATAACAGATCTGGTTGAAAACATAATTTTTAATATCTGAATTAATTTGCAAAACAAAACCATTAATTTACAAATGATCACATTTACAGTGTTAAAATTTAACAATGTACTATTACAACAAAGTTTTGCAATCAACGCTGACGTAAAAATTAATTCTGCCAAATTTCATTAGGCTATCAAAAGTTATGGATACGTATTGATGCAATAAGTCATGCTTTATGCTGGAGGAAGTAAAGAAAAATTGTTTAGAGTTTTTAAAAAGTATTATGGGATATAAAAAAAGATCTAAAAATACTTTAGAAATTATGTAATTTGTACCTTGGTATAGGTCCTCTGGATTACTGATGGACATGATCACGATCTGACATTTAAAAATTGAAATTGTTTTTTCAAACTTTCTGGGAAGGAAAAGAAGCAAAATCTCCCCAGTGGTACACAGTCAGCAAAAATAATTTGACAGGGGTTTTTAACTCATCCCTACTCTATCCCTACTCTATCAAAAGCTAAAAAAAATAGGTTATACATACAGTGCCTTGCGAAAGTATTCGGCCCCCTTGAACTTTTCAACCTTTTGCCACATTTCAGGCTTCAAATATAAAGATATAAAATTTAAATTTTTTGTGAAGAATCACCAACAAGTGGGACACAATTGTGAAGTGGAATGAAATCTATTGGATATTTTAAACTTTTTTAGCAAATAAAAAACTGAAAAGTGGTGGGTGCAAAATTATTCTTCCCCTTTACTTTCAGTGCAGCAAACTCTCTCCAGAAGTTCAGCGAGGATCTCTGAATGATCCAATGTTGTCCTAAACGACTGATGGTGATAAATAGAATCCACCTGTGGGTAATCAAGTCTCTGTATAAATGCACCTGCTCTGTGATAGTCTCAGGGTTCTGTTGAAAGCGCAGAGAGCATCATGAAGACCAAGGAATACACCAGGCAGGTCCGTAATACTGTTGTGGAGAAGTTTAAAGCCGGATTTGGATACAAAAAGATTTCCCAAGCTTTAAACATCCCAAGGAGCACTGTGCAAGCGATCATTTTGAAATGGAAGGAGTATCAGACCACTGCAAATCTACCAAGACCTGGCTGTCCCTCTAAACTTTCAGCTCAGACAAGGAGAAGACTGATCAGAGATTCAGCCAAGAGGCCCATGATCACTCTGGATGAACTGCAGAGAACTACAGCTGAGGTGGGAGAGTCTGTCCATAGGACAACAATCAGTGGTACACTGCACAAATCTGGCCTTTATGGAAGAGTGGCAAGAAGAAAGCCATTTCTCAAAGATATCCATAAAAAGTCTCGTCTAAAGTTTGTCACAAGCCACCTGGGAGACACACCAAACATGTGGAAGAAGGTGCTCTGGTCAGATGAAACCAAAATCAAACTTTTTGCCTACAATGCAAAACGATATGTTTGGCGTAAAAGCAACACAGCTCATCACCCTCAATACACCATCCCCACTGTCAAACATGGTGGTGGCAGCATCATGATTTGGGCCTGCTTTTCTTCAGCAGGGACAGGGAAGATGGTTAAAATTGAGGGGAAGATGGATGCAGCCAAATACAGGACCATTCTGGATGAAAACCTGTTGGAGTCTGCAAAAGACCTGAAACTGGGACGGAGATTTATCTTCCAACAAGACAATGATCCCAAACATACAGCAAAATCTACAAAGGAATGGTTCACAAATAAACGTATCCAGATGTTAGAATGGCCAAGTCAAAGTCCAGACCTGAATCCAATCGAGAATCTGTGGAAAGAGCTGAAAACTGCTGTTCACAAACGCTCTCCATCCAACCTCACTGAGCTCGAGCTGTTTTGCAAGGAAGAATGGGCAAGAATTTCAGTCTCTCGTTGAGCAAAACTGATAGAGACATACCCCAAGCGACTTGCAGCTGTAATCGCAGCAAAAGGTGGCTCTACAAAGTATTAACGCAAGGGGGCCGAATAATTTTGCACGCCCCACTTTTCATTTTTTTATTAGTTAAAAAAGTTTCAAAAATCCAATAGATTTCGTTCCACTTCACAATTGTGTCCCACTTGTTGGTGATTCTTCACAAAAAATAAAAATTTCATATCTTTATGTTTGAAGCCTGAAATGTGGCAAAAGGTTGAAAAGTTCAAGGGGGCCGAATACTTTCGCAAGGCACTGTACATTTGTATACATAAGGCCTTAACCACTTAATAACCGCCCTATAGCCGAATGACGGCTACAGGGCGGTTTCTTAACTCTGGGAGGCCGTCATATGACGTCCTCCCAGAATGCCGCTCTCACGCGCCCCCTGGGGCGCGCACTCGAGAGCATCCGTGACCGCCGAGTCCACAGGACCCGGCGCATCACGGATCACGGTAAATGGCCGCTCTGCAGTGCCCACATCGCTGCTCACCGAAAATTAACCCCTCAATTCCCTGCAAATACTCTGCAATACCCTGCCATTACTCTGCATTACTCTGCATTACTCTGCAATACTCTGCAATACTCTGCAATACTCTGCAATACACTGCAATGCACTGCATTACTCTGCAATACTCTGCAATACCCTGCAATACTCTGCAATACCCTGTAATACTCTGCATTACTCTGCATTACTCTGCAATACCTTGCAATACCCTGCAATACTCTGCAATACCCTGCAATACTCTGCAACACTCTGCAATACTCTGCAACACTCTGCAATACCCTGCAATGCTCTGCAACGCCCGCCAATACCCTGCAACACTCTGCAATGCTCTGCAACACTCTGCAATGCTCTGCAACACCCACCAATACCCTGCAACACTCTGCAACACCCGCCAATACCGTGCAACACTCTGCAATGCTCTGCAACACCCTCCAATATCCTGCAATGCTCTGCAACGCAATACTCTGCATGCCATACTCTGAGATACCCAGCCATACCCAGCCATAGTCGGTGATACCCTGCAATACCCAGCCATAGACACCCCCTCCCGCCGCCCTTCGTTGCTTCTACCGACTCGCCAATACGATCAAATCCAGAATCTTTTTCTTTTTTTTCAGGCTTCCCAGCTTAGAGGTGAGATGCGGGGTCTTATTGACCCCATATCTCACTGTAAAGAAGACCTGTCATGCCATATTCCTATTACAAGGGATGTTTACATTTCTTGTAATAGGACTAAAAGTGATCAAAACAATTATTTTTGGGGAAAAAAATGTCAAACTAAAATAAATAAACTAAAATTAACAATAATTTTTTTTTTTTTTAAAGCGCCCCTGTCCCCATGTGCTCGCATGCAGAAGCGAACGCATACGTAAGTCCTGCCCACATATGAAAACGGTGTTCAAACCACACATGTGAGGTATCGCTGCGAACGTTAGAGCGAGAGCAATAATTCTAGCCCTAGACATCCTCTGTAACTCAAAACATATAACCAGTAAAAAAAAAATGAAATCGTCGCCTATGGGGATTTTTAAGTAGCGACGTTTGGCGCCATTCCACGAGCCTGTGAAATTTTGAAGAGTGACATGTTAGGTATCGATTTACTCGGTGTAACTTCATCTTTCACATTATGCAAAAATTGGGATAACTTTACTGTGGTTTTTTTTTAAGCACAAAACTGTTTTTTTTTCCAAAAAAAAGCATTCGAAAAATTGCTGCGCAAATACCGTGTGAGATAAAAAGTTGCAACGACCACCATTGTATTCTCCAGGGTGTTTGCTAAAAAAACATATATAATGTTTTGGGATTCGATGTAATTTTCTAGCAAATAAATGATGATTTTTACATGTAGGAGAGAAATGTCAGAATTGTCCTGGGTGCTCCAGAACGCCTGATGGCGCTCCATGCATGTTGGGCCTCTGTATGTGGCCACACTGTGTAAAAGTCTCACACATGTGGTATCACCGTACTTGGGAGTAATAGCAGAATGTGTTTTGGGGTGTAATTTGGGGTATGCATATGCTGTGTGAGAAATAAACTGATAATATGACAATTTTGTGAAAAAAAAAAAAAAAGTAAAAAAAATCTTGATTTTGCAAAGAATTGTGGGAAAAAATGACAACTTCAAAAAAACTCATCATGCCTCTTACTAAATACCTTGGAATGTCTTCTTTCCAAAAAGGGGTCATTTGGGAGGTATTCAGGGCTCCAGTCCTGCGGGAACGCATGGGAACAGAGTTCCTGTACTTTTTTCACAACATGAACTCAGTTCCCATTAGCGTCCTGCAAGACTTTGAAGTGTGCGGGCTGCGTGACAGGTGCTACTAACAGTTAAGCTTCATACACACAATACGAAAATTGGATGAAAAATACCACTTTTGAAGTGTTCGTGTAAATATGAGCGTATCATTTTTTTAATTTTTTTTTGGTGGGGGAGTGGATCTTGGGTGGGAGTTCCCACACTTTTTTCCCCAGGACTTGACCCCTGGAGGTATTTGTACTTTTCTGGCATGTTAGGGTCTCAAGAATTGAAATAGGCCGTCAGTACTTCAGGTGTGATCAATTTTCAGATATTGGCACCACAGCTTGTGGACTCTATAACTTTCACAAAGACCAAATAATATCCACCAATTTGTACTTATTTTTACCAAAGATATGTAGTGGTATAAATTTTGGCCAAAATTTACGAAGAAAAAAATACTAATCTGCTAAATTTTATAACAGAAACGAAGAAAAATTAATTTTTTTACAGAATTTTCTGTATTTTTTCTTTTATAGCACAAAAAATAAAAAACCCAGCGGTGATTAAATACCACCAAAAGAAAGCTCAATTTGTGTGAAAAAAAGGACAAAAATTTCATATAGGTCCAGTGTTGCATGACTGAGTAATTGTGAAATAAAAAGGTTATGGCGCTAAACCCTATTAGTGATGAGATGAGTTAACTTATCAAATCCTAGTGTTTAACCACTTGCCGACCGCCGCACGACGATATACGTCGGCAGAATGGCACGGGCAGGCATATTGGCGTATATATAAGTCCATGCCTGCCCGCGGGTGGGGGGCCCGATCGGGCCCCCCCCCGGTGCCTGCGGCGGTCGGCATTCGTTCGGGAGAGATCAGGGATGAGGGGACGGCCATTCATTCATGGCCACCCCCTCGCGATCGCTCCCGACGAATGAAAATCCTCGGTGACATCACTTCCTCTCCTGTATTGTAAACACAGGCAGAGGAAATGATGTAATCTCTCCTCGTGTCGGTCTTTTTCGTTCCGGCACGGAGGAGAGAAGATCGGTGAGTTGCACCTAACACTACACTAACAGTAGAACACGCCAGGCACACTTTTCACCCCCCTGATCACCCCCCAATCACCCCCCCAATCACCCCTGCCCCCCCAGTCACAGTGACACCAAGTGCATTTTTTATTATTTTTTTTTTTTTTTTTTTTTTTTTTTTGCATTGGTGTCATTTGTGACTGTAATAACTGTTAGGGCAGTTAGGGTTAGCCCCCTTTAGCTCTAGGGTGCCCCCCTAACCCCCCCAATAAAGGTTTAACCCCGTGATCACCCCCCGTCGCCAGTGTCACTAATAAGCGATTTTTTTCTGATCGCTGTATTAGTGTCACAGGTGACGCTAGTTAGGCAGGTAAGTATTTAGGTTCGCCGCAGCTTTTTATAGCGTCAGGGACCCCCATATACTACCGCATAGCCCCCTGATTGCCCCCCAGTTAACCCTTTCACCAGTGATCACCATATAACTGTTACAGGTGACGCTGGTTGGTTAGTTATTTTTTTTTTGTTTCAGGGCACCCGCCATTTATTACCTAATAAAGGTTTAACCCCCTGATCACCCGGCGGGTGATATAAGTTTGAGGGTCAGATAAGGCCTGCGTCGCCCCAGCGTCAGGTTAGTGCCAGTACCGCTAACACCCACGCACAAAGCATACACCTCCCTTTAGTAATATAGTATCTGATCAGATCTATATTAGCGTTGCCTTCATTTTAGGTTTCCCAAAACGCATTGTTAGCGGGATCAGCCCAGATACCCGCTAGCACCTGCGTTTAGCCCCTCCGCCAAGCCCAGCCCAGCCCACCCAAGTGCAGTATCGATCGATCACTGTCACTTACAAAACACAACACACATAACTGCAGCGTTCGCAGAGTCAGGCTTGATCCCTGCGATCGCTAACAGTTTTTTTTGTAGCGTTTTGAAACAGTCGCTGACAGGCTAGGTGCTTTTTTACCTGTGAGTCTCACTAGTGTACCCCTAAATTTAGAGCCCAAAATGGCAAGGCGAAGGTACACTAGTGAAGAGGCCTACACGTTTCTGAGCATGACAGATAGTGAAGAGGACGTCACTCATCTGTCAGATTCAGGCTCAGAATACGATCCTGTAGAGGACAGCGGCTCCATGACAGATAGCTCTGACGACGGAGATGAGGCCGCTGCTAAGAACAGGTGTGCCCAATCCCGTATGTATTCTGTTGTTGAGGTGCAGGAACCGCAGGTCACTCGTATGGAGCAGAGACGTACTAGAGCCGCTCAACCTTCTGGTGAACTGGCAAGCACCAGCGGCCTAGTACACCCTGGACGTACATCCAGCACTGCAGTAACACGTGGTGACGTGGCGAGTCCCATAAGTGCAGTTCAAGCTGGCGAGGTGGCAAGCACAAGTAGTGTCCCGCTGCCACCAAGAAGAAGACAAAGACAGGCCCGTCGTACCCATAGTGCCCTTCCTGCAGAATTCGCCAATCCTATTTGGGTGCCCACATCTTCTGCAGAACCCGTACTTCCCCCATTCACTGGCCAACCTGGCATTAACGTGGAAACAGTTGATTTTACGACACTTGACTTTTACTCACTGTTTTTCACCGAAGATCTCTATAGATCTATTGTGGACCAAACCAATTTGTACGCTGCTCAACACATCGCCACTATTCCCCAGTCCGCCCTTGCCAGACAATGGAAACCAGTTACGGTTTCCGAATTTAAAACCTTTCTGGGCCTCTCCCTCAACATGGGCATAACCAAAAAGAGTGAATTGCGGTCATATTGGTCCACTGACCCAATTCACCATATGCGCGTGTTCTCTGCTTCCATGTCCAGGGCACGATACGAGATGATTTTGCGGTTCATGCACTTCAGCGACAATGAACTCTGTCGTCCTCGTGGAGACCCTGAATACGATCGGCTCTACAAAATTCGGCCCCTCATAAACCACTTCAACCAACGTTTTGCAGACATGTTTACTCCCCATCAAGTTGTCTGCGTTGATGAGTCCCTGATTAAGTTTTCTGGTCGCTTGTCATTCAAACAATACGTCCCCAACAAGCGTTCCAGATACGGGGTCAAGATGTATAAGCTCTGTGACAGGGCCACAGGCTATACACGTAGTTTCATGGTTTATGAGGGTAAAGATAGTCACGTAGAGCCGGAGAACTGCCCTGATTACATAGGAAGCGCTGGCAAGATAGTGTGGGACATGGTGTCACCCTTATTCGGAAAGGGGTACCACTTGTACGTGGACAATTATTACACAAGCGTGCCACTGTTTAGTCACTTGTTTGATCAGCAGATTGGAGCATGTGGCACCGTGCGACCTAATCGCCGGGGCTTTCCCCAGCGGCTTGTAGAGTCCCCTCTTAGGCTGGGGGAGAGAGCCTGCTTGCGCAGTAATAATTTGCTCGCTATGAAGTGGAGGGATAATAAGAATGTTTTCGTTCTTACCTCCCTTCATGCAGACACGACGGTCCAAATTTCTACGGCGACTGGTATTGTGGAGAAACCCCTCTGTGTCCACAAATATAACCTTAACATGGGAGGGGTGGACCTCAATGACCAGTTGTTGGCGCCGTATCTAGTTGCCCGTAAGGCCAGACGCTGGTACAAAAAAGTGTCTGTTTATTTATTCCAATTGGCTATACTGAATGCTTATGTACTACACAAAGCTTCAGGACGGACTGGATCCTTCCTCAAATTCCAGGAGGATATCGTCAGAGCCCTTCTGTATCCAGACGGTGCTCCACCTCACCTTCCCCTACCAGATGCAGTAAGCCGGCTGCATGAGAGGCATTATATTTATGTCCTCCCGAGTACCCCTACCCAACGAGCCCCCCAAAGAAAATGTCGTGTCTGCAGTAAGCGCGGATTTAGGCGTGACACCCGTTATTGTTGTCCCCGCTGTCCTGACCAGCCTGGTCTTTGCATTGGTGAATGTTTTGAACGCTACCATGAACTAGTTGAGTTTTAGAGTAGGGTACAGCATTGCACAGGCTAGGCACACGTTCACAGGGTCTCCCAAGATGCCATCGCATTTTGAGAGACCCAAACCGCTGGAACCGTTACAACAGAAGTGTTAAAGTTACATAAAAAAGTGTTTAAAAAAAAAAAAAAAAAAAAGTAAAAAAAACAAAAAACCAAAAAAAATATAAAATAAAAAAACCAAAAATAGTTGTCGTTTTATTGTTCTCTCTCTCTCTATTCTCTCTCTATTGTTCTGCTCCTTTGTACTGTATTCTATTCTGCAATGTTTTATTGTTAACCATTTTTTGTTTTCAGGTACGCCATTCAGCTGTAGCGTGGATTTATTTATCTTGACAGCAACAGCGTTTGCTCCCACGATACGTAAAGCCACGACTCCAGCGCTGTCGGAGGTGATTTCACCACCACAGTTAAAAAAAGAGCATATATGCCGAAGCATGGGGGCATAAGGGGTGGAGGAGCGATCTGCTCCTACCTTTTGCGGGAGGATGCCCCCATGCTTCGGCATATATATATTTTAGGCACAGATTGTGTTAAATGTGTTATTTTTTGCGATTTTTTTTGTATTTGCTTTGCAGGTATGGTAAGTCCTACTGTTATACTGTAATGTTACTTTGTTTTATTGTTAACCATCATTTGCTTAGCAGGTACGCCATTCTGCTGCAGAGCGGATTTATTTATCTTGACAGCAACAGCGTTTGCTCCCATGATACATAAAGCCGCGACTCTAGCACTGTCGGGGGTGATTTCACCACCACAGTTAAAAAAGAGCATATATGCCGAAGCATGGGGGCATAAGGGGTGGAGGAGCGATCTGCTCCTACCTTTTGCGGGAGGATGCCCCCATGCTTCGGCATATATAAATGGTGCATGTATGCCCACCATTAGAAAGTGGGTGGATGAAGGGTGGTATCTAATGGTGGGCATACCCACCGATCAATATTTTTTTTTCGTTCAGCCCACAGGCTGCATGAAAAAAAAATTACAATATATGCCCAACCAGTTCCAGCAACATACTGGTATGTTGCGGGACTTTGAGTGCTTATACCAGAATGATGCCTGCAGGTTTAGGTATCATCTTGGTATCATTCTTTTCAGCCAGCGGTCGGCTTTTATGTAAAAGTAATCCTAGCGGCTAATTAGCCTCTAGACTACTTTTACAAGCAGTGGGAGGGAATGTCCCCCCCCCCCGCACCATCTTCCATGGTTTTCTCAGGCTCTCCTGTCCCAACAGGGAACCTGAGAATGCAGCCGGTGGTTCCGCCAGCTGACCATAGAGCTGATCAGAGACCAGAATGGCTCCAATCATCTCTATGGCCTAAGACACCGGAAGCTACAAACATTTCATGACTTAGATTTTGCGGGATGTAAACAGCGCCATTGGGAAATTGGGAAAGCATTTTATCACACCGATCTTGGTGTGGTCAGATGCTTTGAGGACAGAGGAGAGATCTAGGGTCTGATAGACCCTAATTTTTAAAAAAAAGAGTACCTGTCACTATCTATTGCAATCATAGGGGATATTTACATTCCCTGAGATAACAATAAAAATCATAAAAAAATATATATAAATGAAAGGAACAGTTTAAAAATAAAATAAAAAAGCAAAATAAATAATAAAAAAAAAATTAATAAAAAAAAACACCCCTGTACCCCCCTGCTAAGGCGCAACGTGGAACGCAAGCGTTGGTCTGGTGGCATATGTAAACAGCAATTGCACCATGCATGTGAGGTATCACCACGAAGGTCAGATCGAGGGTACTAATTTTAGCAGTAGACCTCCTCCGTAAATCTAAAGTGGTCACCTGTAAAGGCATTTAAAGGCTTTTAAAAATGTACGTAGTTTGTCGCCGCTGCACGTTTCTGCGCAATTTTAAAGCATGTCATGTTTGGTATCCATGTACTCGGCCTAAGATCATATTTTTTATTTCATCAAACATTTGGGCAATATAGTGATTTTTAGTGCATTAAAATAAAAAAAAGTGTGTTTTTTCCCCCAAAAATGCGTTTGAAAAATCGCTGCGCAAATACCGTGTGAAAAAAAAAAATGAAAAACCCACCATTTTAATCGGTAGGGCTTTTGCTTTAAAAAAACACTTCATGTTTGGGGGTTCAAAGTAATTTTCTTGCAAAAAAAAATATTTTTTCATGTAAACAAAAAGTGTCAGAAAGGGCTTTTTCTTCAAGTGGTTAGAAGAGTGGGTGATGTGTGACATAAGCTTCTAAATGTTGTGCATAAAATGCCAGGACAGTTCAAAACCCCCCCAAATGACCCCATTTTAGAAAGTAGACACCCCAAGCTATTTGCTGAGAGGCATGTCGAGTCCATGGAATATTTTATATTTTGACAAAAGTTGTGGAAAAAATACATTATTATTATTTTTTATTTTTTTTTTGCACAAAGTTGTCATTAAATGATATATTGCTCAAACATGCCATGGTTATATGTAAAATTACACCCCAAAATACATTCTGTTGCTTCTCCTGAGTACGGGGATACCACAAGTGTGAGACCTTTTGGGAGCCTAACCGCGTACGGTACCCCAAAATCCAAGCACCACCTTCAGGATTTCTAAGGGTGTAAATTTTAGATTTCATTCCTCACTGCCTATCACAGTTTCGGAGGCCATGGAATGCCCAGATAGCACAAAATCCCCCCAAGTGACCCCATTTTGGAAAGGAGACACCCCAAGCTATTTGCCGAGAGGTATGGTTAGTATTTTGCAGACCTTCATTTTTGTCACAAAGTTTTGAAAATTGAAAAAAAGAAAAAAAATATACATTATTTTTTTTTTCTTCATTTTCAAAAACAAATGAGAGCTGCAAAATACTCACCATGCCTCTCGGCAAATAGCTTGGGGTGTCTACTTTCCAAAATGGGGTCATTTTGGGGGGTTTTGTGCTATTTTGGCATTTTATGGCCTTCAAAACTGTGATAGGTAGTGAGGTGTAAAATCAAAAATTTACCCCCTTAGAAATCCTGAAGGCGGTTCTTGGTTTTCGGGGCCCCGTACGCGACTAGGCTCCCAAAAAGTCCCACATATGTGGTATCCCCGTACTCAGGAGAAGCAGCAGAATTTATTTTGGGGTGTCATTTCACATATGTCCCTGGCATGTGTGAGCAATATATCATTTAGTGACAACTTTGTGAAAAAAAAATAAAAAAAAATAAAAGTTTGTAATTTTCCCGCAACTTGTGGCAAAATATAAAATATTCCATGGACTCAACATGCCTCTCAGCAAATAGCTTGGGGTGTCTACTTTCTAAAATGGGGTCATTTGTGGGGGTTTTGTGCCATCTTGGCATTTTATGGCCTTCAAAACTGTAATAGGTAGTGAGAAGTGAAATCAAAGATTTACGCCCTTAGAAAGCCTGAAGGCGGTTCTTGGCTTTCGGGGCCCCGTACGCACCTAGGCTCCCAAAAAATCCCACACATGTGGTATCCCTGTACTCAGGAGAAGCAGCAGAATTTATTTTGGGGTGTCATTTTACATATGCCCATGGCATGCGTGACTAATATATCATTTAGTGACAACTTTGTGAAAAAAAAAATAAAAAAAAAAAAGTTTGTAATTTTCCCGCAACTTGCGGCAAAATATAAAATATTCCATGGACTCAACATGCCTCTCAGCAAATAGCTTGGGGTGTCTACTTTCTAAAATGGGGTCATTTGTGGGGGTTTTGTGCCATCTTGGCATTTTATGGCCTTCAAAACTGTAATAGGTAGTGAGGCGTGAAATCAAAGATTTACGCCCTTAGAAAGCCTGAAGGCGGTTCTTGGCTTTTGGGGCCCCGTACGCAGCTAGGCTCCCAAAAAGTCCCACATATGTGGTATCCCCGTACTCAGGAGAAGCAGCAGAATTTATTTTGGGGTGTAATTTCACATATGCCCATGGCATGCGTGAGCAATATATCATTTAGTGACAACTTTGTGAAAAAAAAAAATAAAAAAAAAAAAGTTTGTAACTTTCCCGCAACTTGCGGCAAAATATAAAATATTCCATGGACTCAACATGCCTCTCAGCAAATAGCTTGGGGTGTCTACTTTCTAAAATGGGGTCATTTGTGGGGGTTTTGTGCCATCTTGGCATTTTATGGCCTTCAAAACTGTAATAGGTAGTGAGGCGTGAAATTAAAAATGTATGCCCTTAGAAAGCCTGAAGGCGGTGCTTGGTTTTCGGGGCCCCGTACGCGGCTAGGCTCCCAAAAAGTCCCACATATGTGGTATCCCCGTACTCAGGAGAAGCAGCAGAATTTATTTTGGGGTGTAATTTCACATATGCCCATAGCATGTGTGAGCAATATATCATTTAGTGACAACTTTGTGAAAAATTTATAAAGTTTGTCATTTTCCCGCAACTTGTGGCAAAATATAAAATATTCCATGGACTCAACATGCCTCTCAGCAAATAGCTTGGGGTGTCTACTTTCTAAAATGGGGTCATTTGTGGGGGTTTTGTGCCATCTTGGCATTTTATGGCCTTCAAAACTGTGATAGGTAGTGAGGAGTAAAATGACATATGTATGCCCTTAGAAATCCTGAAGGCGGTGCTTGGCTTTCGGGGCCCCGTACGCGGCTAGGCTTCCAAAAAGTCGACCACATGTGGTATCCCCGTACTCAGGAGAAGCAGCAGAATGTATTTTGGGGTACAATTCCACATATAACCATGGCATGTGTGAGCAATATATCATTTAGTGACAACTTTGTGTAAAAAAAAAAAAAAATTATTTTTTTTGTCATTATTCAATCGCTTGCGGCAAAAAAATAAAATATTCAATGGGCTCAACATGGGGTCATTTGGGGGGGTTTTGTACTGCCCTGCCATTTTAGCACCTCAAGAAATGAGATAGGCAGTCATAAAATAAAAGCTGCGTAAATTCCAGAAAACGTACCTTAGTTTGTAGATGTGACAACTTTTGCGCAAACCAATAAATATACAATTATTGACTTTTTTTTTACCAAAGACATGTGGCTGAATACATTTTGGCCTAAATGTATGACTAAAATTGAGTTTATTGGATTTTTCTAATAACAAAAAGTAGAAAATATCATTTTTTTTCAAAATTTGCGGTCTTTTTACGTTTATATCGCAAAAAATAAAAATCGCAGAATCAGTCAAATACCTTTAAAAGAAAGCTCTATTTGTGGGAAGAAAAGGACGCAAATTTCGTTTGGGTACAACATTGCATGACCGCGCAATTACCAGTTAAAGCAGCGCAGTGCCAAAGTGTAAAAAGACCTCTGGTCATTTACCAGCAAAATGGTCCGGTCTTAAAGTGGTTAATATTTATATAAAAAGAGAAAGAAAAAGAAAAAAACTGTTGGTGATACCGTGAAAAGATATCCTAAAGCAATTTTATCCAAAACAAATTGTGTGTGATTAATGTGGAGTCAGCATTCATGTTCCATTATAATTAAAACCAAAAATGGGTATTAAATTATCCTATGCGTATCAACCTACTAAAAAACATGTAAACCTTCATTAAATGTGCAAAATAGTGGAAATAATGTTAATATTCGACAATATGTTAGTGTAAAACAGATTGTGCAAACATGTGCAAAAAAATGTGCAAAAAAGCAACTAAAGGTCAGAACAACCAAGGATCAGAAATAATTTAACCATAAAATCGCATGAAGGCGCTAAATGTGCGAATAGACAAAATTTTCAACCAATAATCGCATGAAGACGCATCTGTGTCCAATATAAGTCCAAAATTAATATTTGGCTTGATAGTACTGCCTCTTCAGACTATTGTTGTAATTGTTACAAAAAGTCAATGGGGGGTATTTGATTCACTCGTGCAAATAGTGCGGGCTTTCAATTAGAGAACTTCATCCCCGGTGCGCCACTCTGTGCTATAGTATGTGAATGCTCTCACCAGAGTTAATGCCCCTGTGGGGCTGGATGGACCTTCACAATGTAAGCCACTGTGTCGCACTCTGGCTGCTGCTGGTGCACTGGGTGAAGCTTCGTTGTTCCGTCCGTATGGTATCCAACGTTAATTATATAAGGGAAGACATATCCATAGTGTAATACGTTCTTAACCAAATCGTTCGTTTATTAATATTAAAATCTACTCACATTTTACATTAAAAGCATGTGCATATAGAAAAAACTCCGCCGTTCGTCTCAAACGAGTGCACACAACGTGGCCACGCCCTACGCGTTTCGTCACTACGACGTCCTCTGGAGCGGCCATATTGGTGCACCTTATTGCTTAAATAGGGTGCAGTGCTCCACTACGCCTGCGCTGAAATAACAGCGCCATTTTGGGTGTGGGATGCCCTTACTCTGCTGGGGATGAATACCATTACTCCCCCTAGCGCCCTTAGGGAAGACAGATATAATTAGCCTTGGAGCACTGCAGCCTACCCATAAACCATACTCAGTTTAGATGACATTCTTTAGTCTTTTCCCATTTAACCGGACGTTTATAATTAAGAGAATAAAAATAAAAATGACACTAAAAATACAGTAAATAAATGTATGTATAGGAATACATACATAAAATTCACATATATAAGATTCATACATATATAAAAATTCTTACATAAAAATTCATACATAAAAAAAGGGGGTATACATTAATACTGAAAAAACGCATGAATTTATAAAGATTATAAAAATTATAAAAATTATTTAAGGGGTTTTTAATATGTTTAGAAAAGTTTTTTTGTGCATACTAATATGTGAATATAAATGAAGAAATTATTCCAGAGGAAAGTTTTCCAAGAGGAAAGTTTTTTTGGGAAGGAATTAAATAAAATAAAATTCTTAAAAAGATATAGATATATATGGAGGTGCTAAGAAGGTCTGTTTAACATCGTCCTATAGGTGATTGTAATATTTGTGACTGTGTGTTTGATTCCTACAGGGGAACTTTTAGATAATTTAGATAAGTCTTGTTGTAATTCCGACACATCTAATGTGTTTTGAATGAATAACATTCGACCTGAACCCGAAGGTGTGGGCCCTGAGGTGTTAATGTTGGGATAGATAGGCTACTTATATATGTGGTTAGGTCTTGTCGAGATCCTGTAATGTTATGTATGTGTATGGGTAACATTCGGCTACGGAATGTTCGTCCAGCATTATCTAATGCTGAGGCAAACAGTTGACTATTAAAAGTTAGTTAAGAAGCAATTGAGGTCTAATTCTATGTTCATTCCCCTTGGCTGGAGGGTATCTAAATTAAAAATCCATTTCGTTTCATTCCTGGATATTTTGATCGTTTTGTCTTCCCCTCTCCAGTGGCCTCTTATTTTGTCTATTCCGTAGAAAATCATTTGTCCAGGGTCCCGATTGTGGAAATCCCTAAAGTGTTTGGAAACACTGTGTTTCTGGAAGCCTTTTTTGATATTTGCAATATGTTCCCTTATCCTGACTTTTAACTCCCTGGTAGTCCTTCCCACATATTGCTTATGGCAAGGACATTCAATGACGTAAGTGACGTGGGAGCTGTTACAAGTAATCAATTCTTTGATTTTATATTCTTTTCCATTAGAGGTGGAATTAATAGTAGTATTCTTTTTTTCGGTCTTTTTACTATTTCTGCATGGGAGGCAGTTTCCGCACTTATAGAATCCTTTTAGGGTCTCAGAGATTCTTATTTGTTTTGGTGGGTCCACCACATTTTTTACTAGTTTGTTTCGGAGTGTTGGAGCCCTCCTGTAGATGAACCGTGGTTTGTTTGGCAACATGGCCTGGAGTGAGCTGTCTGCTTGTAAAATCGGCCAGTGTTTTTTGATGATACGCTCTACATCTTTATGTTGTCTGTTATACCCTGTAAGGAACGCGATGTCATGGAGGTTTTGTTTTGGTTTTACTTTCTTGCCTTCAATTAATTTTTTCCTATCCATATGTTTTACTTCATTTTTTAATTTACGGAGATTTTCTTCTTTATATCCTTTCTTCCTAAACCTTTCGATGACGATTTCCGCCTGCTTGTCAAAGTCGTCAATTTTGCTACAGTTCCTGTATAGCCGTAGAAGCTGGCCTTTGGGTATGTTCCCTAGCCACCTAGAATGGTGGCAGCTATTTGTGGGGATGTACCCATTGCGATCTGTGGTCTTGAAGAAGGTGCGGGTGCCAAGATTTCCTTCATGTTTGTAAATTTGGAGGTCCAGATAATCTACAGTCTGGGTGTTAAACTTTCCTGTGAATTTGATGTGATATATATTGTCATTGATTTCTCCAAAAAAGTCTTGCAGTTGTTCTACCGTGCCTCCCCATACCAATACAATATCGTCTATATATCGACGGTAAAATTTTAAATTTTGCCTATGCACTCCATAGATTTGTTCTTCCTCCCATCGGTTCAAAAACAAGTTCGCCACACTTGGAGCGTACTTTGCCCCCATTGCCACGCCTTTCGTCTGTGTATAGAAAGTTCCATTGTACCAGAAATAGTTCGAAGTCATTGCCATCCTTAGGCCTTCAATGATGTATTTTATTTGTTCCTGTTTTAAATCCGATAGTCGTTGTAATGCCCACTCGACACTGCTGATGCCATCCTCTTGTTTTATATTTGTATATAGCGATTCCACGTCTATCGTCACCAATATGTCACTTTCACTAATGGGGATTCCATTCAAGTCCTCTAGTAATTGCTTACTGTCCCTTAAGTATGACCTTCCTTTTGTCACCAGGGGCTGTAGGAAACCATCCACATATGCCCCTAACCTGGAAAACAAAGAATCGATTCCACTTATTATGGGTCTCCCAGGTGGGTGAGTTTGATTTTTGTGGATCTTAGGGACGTAATAAATAACTGGGGTCTTTGCCGCCTTTGGAAATAGGTATTTCACCTCTTTTTTATTCAAAATGCCTTGATCTTTGCCTTTTTTGATATATTTCTTAAGTTTAGTTTCATATTCTGATTTCGGGTTTTTCTTCAACTTCTTGTATGTGTCAGGTATATTCAACAAGTTCTCCATTTCTTTCTCATAGTCTTGTCTATCCAAAATGACAAGGCCGCCTCCCTTGTCTGCGGGTCTGATGATAATCCCCTTTCTCTTTTCTATTGATTTAATGGTGTCCCATATTCCTTTTCCTTTGGTTTTTCTCACCTCTATATTCCTTAGGTCATGTTCGACCATCTTTTTGAAGACCTTAATGTTTTCATCCTGCTGGACTTTGGGATTGAAGGTTGAGTTGTTTCTTAATTGCGAGTGCTGGTAAAATGTGTTAGTATCTTCCTTCGTATGTGGATTCCTGGTTGCAAAGAATTTTTTGATGTTAAGTTTCCTCACAAATCTTTGGAGGTCTATATATGTTTCAAATTTATCTAGTCCCTTATCTGGGGCAAACTTTAAGCCCATGTCCAGCACCCTGAGTTCTTCCTCCGTAAAAACCGCCTTACTTAAATTATAAATGCCCTCCCCTATTGTTCCCTTCTTCTTTTTCTGGAGGCCTCCTCTCTTTCCTCGTATGCGTTTTCTGCTCTTCTGTCTTGTATCCAGTGTGTTTCTTCCCCTCTTTGATTCCGATGATGGCCGTTTCCCCCATAGTTCCTCCTCGTATTGTCTTCTCTGGTCCATTTCGGGTTCCATCCACCATTTCTTCTGGGGGGCCCGTACTGTTGATTCCTTATTGGATATCGAAATGGTCTCCAATCTCTCTGGGGACCATGTCTCGTATCTCTCGGGCCTGGTGGTCTGTGTTCCTGTCCCCTGGGAAAAAAATCTCTTTCAAATCTCCGGTTTCTAAATGGGGTGTATTGGGGGTATTCCCTTAGAGGAGAGTATCTGTTGTGATGTCTCGGAATGTTGGGTGTATAGGGAGTATGATTCCCCCTATATCTGTCTTGCTCATATTCCCCTACTGTCCTCCCTTCGGGTCTCCTATACCCTGGTGTGTGTGGAATGTCATTTCTTACTGTTCCATCTTGTGTGTGTGTGGGTTGGTTCCACTCCTGTTCTGTGTCTTGGGTTGGGTTTTCCCTGGATTCTTCCATTATGGATAGTTATTTATTCATGACTGAGTAATTGTCATTCAAAATGTGAGAGCACCGAAAGCTGAAAATTGGTCTGGTTATTAAGGGTGTTTAAGTGCCCAGTGGTCAAGTGGTTAAACTTCATACAGGCACATAATCCACTTGTCAGAAAGCAGAACAGCGCAGATAAAACCAAAAATAAATACATCAATAGAAAAAATCACTATAAAGAAATAGAAATACAGAATAAAAATGAGAATCAAGAGTCCATATGTGTAGAGTGTTCTAATCCAGCGAGTATCAAGGTGACAGATGTGATCCCCTCCACCGTCAACAGAAATGGACTCTCACCTTACGCGTTGGACCCCTGAATAATCAGACAGGTCAGAAACAGCATTTTCCATCAAGGGTTAAACAGAGGACTCCACATTCATATATAGGCTCTCCAGAGTTTTATTCATATCCCATATCCCGAGTAGGTAATAATGATTCCATTTGTCATAAAAGAGATGGAATAACAACATCTAGTGCTCTCAGTATGAACTTGATTTATTTAAAATGATTAAAAATACACTCACGTTATAAAGCACTGTACCCCAGTGCTAGGTGACAGGCGATAAACATAGAGCAGCCTCCAGTCTGCAATCATGCACGGATCAGCGTTCGGATGAGCGGGAGATGTCGCGACTTGGAGTCACGTGGATTCCATACGTGTTGCGTCCCCAACGATAGGCGGGACTTCTTCAGCGGTGACATAAACATAATCCACTTGCTCATGGCTTCAGTTTTTTTAACCATGTTTATGTAACAGAAGAGCTCAATATTAACTGAAAAAGCTGTGCTTAGTGTTCTTAATAAATAGAACTAGTTCCCCCACAGGCGGGGTTTTTGGGCAGCAAGAGACAGTAATAGAAGCCAATAGAAGTAGTATAAAAGGTATTTTAATAATAATAATTGGTAAAAACAAACATGAGCTTCACCTGAACACTTGGATAACAGACAAAATCATGTATATAAAGTACATATAATGTCACATGGAAGTAAAATAACAGACACAACTATGTTACACTGTATGAGTAGATAACAGTGAGAGCATAAAGCTAACGCGTTTCGACCCCAGAGGGGGTCTTCTTCAGAGATGGTGGTCTGTTAAAAGAAAAACAAGATTACACTGAATAAATAAATCCGGTGTTATGCATATTAGGGATTACCTAATATCAATTTAAAAATGGTTTACCCAATAATGTACTTCCAGGTAGGTAAGATGGATTGTAGTGCTTCAAAAGAAAGGTTCTCCCATAAGGCAATATCTCAATTTCCTTTACACATCTTGAATGGTGTTTGGTCCGTATGTATTGCCAAGATGCCAGACGGAAGAAGAGGCAGTGTCATACACCCACTGACGTGACTCACGGGAGGTCACACTATTGCCTTGCCCCCCAGAGGGGGAACTCCGGGGGGGTAGGTACGAGTGAGGGTACACCGAAGATAGGCGGGTCACACCTGCAGCAAAATCCCAACAGTGGCAAAAAATTAATTAATTAAATAATTGAAAGCAAGGATTATTTAATGTTGGAGACATGAAGTGCATACGTACTATGGGGATAATAGTATCATATCCCCGTTATGTATGCCAAGGGTTGTGCACATGTGCACATATACATATACACATTTGCACCCCCAATTGCCTAAATGTCCACATAACATGCTTTCTAAAACCGGGGCCATTATTGACATCCAACTATTTGCACGCAGGCTCTTACTAAAAAGCCTGCATACAAAAAGCACTACTGACATCGATATTACCGACTGGTCAAGGTTTAGTATGAGGGAATTTAAGGCCCTACGGGACTTAACACTCCTATACGAAGAAAACAACACAGTGGACCTTATAGACCAAATAGACTTGGAAGCGCTACTCGAAAAGGCTGATGAATCCACACATAAAATTCAGCATAATTTCAAGAAACCCTCAGGGAAATTTCCTCCCTTGAGTTTAAACTCAAATATTGACATATTTGTTAAATTAGTAGCTAGGGACATTTGTAAATTGGCATATAGGAAATCGGATCCTGATAATCTAAATAAAGAGGAAGCTAAAGCCCTTGATATGCTGACAAAAAATGCCAACATTACAATAAAACCCTCCGATAAGGGGGGGAACGTAGTCCTAATGGATAATTCGGACTACGTACGGATGTGTCAAGATATCTTAGACAATAAAGAATGGTACAAGGTCATTCCAAATAAACTAATACAGACCTACTATGATAAATTCTATGATTTCATTGACACAGCTCTTACTAAGGGAGGCATTACAAGGGAACAACATGCCTTTGTCAGAACGAAACATCCTAGGGTACCTACCTTTTACAGCTTACCCAAGATCCACAAATGTCAATCACGACCACCCGGTCGGCCGATTGTCTCGGGGAGAGGTGGAATAGCTGAAAATCTCAGCAAAGTCATCGACTCATATTTGCAACCATTTGTCACATGTATGCCTTCGTATGTGAAGGATACGACACATCTGTTACAGACAATCGAAAATTATACCCTAACTGACAAGTCTATTTTGGTGGCCATTGATGTGGAGGCTCTATATAGCTCCATCCCACATAACTGTGGGGTTGAAGTGATACGGAACCTACTCCAAACCAGCGGTAAATATGCATGTGAGGTGAATGAATTCATCGTAAATGGTTTGAATTACATCTTACATCATAACTTTTTTCTATTCGACAATTCCCACTACCTCCAGGTGCAGGGCGTGGCCATGGGTACATGTTGTGCCCCGGCTTACGCCAACCTGTACCTGGGGGAGTGGGAAAAATCCCTCCTGGGTGATGAGGGCCTCGTCGGGTACACGCGTCACATTGCCATGTGGCGCCGGTACATCGATGATGTCCTCATCATCTGGGAGGGATCAGAGACGGCTTTATTGGAATTTGAATCTTGTATCAATACAAACAAGTACAATTTAAAATTTACCATGATGCATGACACCCAGAGCATTACGTTCTTGGATGTCATCATAGGCCGCACCCCAGAAAATTCTATTTACACTCCACTATACCGGAAGAGTACAGTGGGCAATACGGTGCTACATGCCGACAGCTTCCATCCCATCGCCTTGAAACAGTCCATACCATATGGGCAGTACCTGCGTCTTCGCAGGAATTGCTCCAATGATAGCCTCTTCAGAGAAGAAGCTTATAAACTTCAGATTCGATTCTTAGCACGCGGGTACAGCCGCTCATGTTTGCGAAGGGCGTTTAATAAGGTGGTAACCCTACCTCGTAAGGATCTTCTGTTTTCCAAAAAGGCACGCGATGACCCTATGGGCAATCTACCTAGGATCACGATGCGCTTTACCAAACAACACAACATTATCTACAACATTATTCAAAAATATTGGCCCATCCTAACCGATGATCCCAAAATTGGACGTCTTGTTGCTACACGTCCCTCTATTTCTTTCAAGAGGGCCACATCACTGCACGACAGATTAGTGCAAAGTGAGTATATGAGTGCGGCAAAGAGATCCAAACACTGTTCAGTTTTTGGCTCTTTTCCTTGCAACCATTGCTCATGCTGTAAGTACATTAGACGGGAGAAGATCTTTTGCCTACCAAATGGTGGCATCTTTCGACCCATTCATTTTGTAAACTGCCAAACACGTGGAATAGTATATCTTATGGAATGCGAATGTGGGGCATACTATGTGGGTAAAACCAAGCAGGAATTCCACCGTCGCGTATCCAAACACGTGTACAGTATGGAAATTGGCAATTATTATTTGCCAGTTGGTCGACATGTTGTAACAGTACATAACTATAAGATGCCGAAATTCACATTTGTGGCCTTAGATCGTATACACATACCGGCCCGGGGTGGGGATTGGAACAAGGTCTTATTGCAACGGGAACAGAGGTGGATACACAATTTGGACGCCACCTCTGCCCCGGGCTTAAACGAATCGATCTCTTTTGCCCCCTTCCTCAAAGGCTTTTCCTCCGGAAGAACACAATAAAGCCTCCCTTGCTTTATAGTGGGGGCCTTACCTTTCCCCTACCCGGGCCTCTCCTTTCTTCCTTTTTCCCTTTATCATTACATCTCAGGCTCTTTTTCTGTATCCATCAACAGAGTATTCGGGATTGTTTTGTATATGCAATGTATCCTTATACCAATAATTACCCAGAAAAACCATGTGTTTAACTGTCATGCGTTTCAATTAATGTACATTTTACTATAGTTTGCATATTTGCTCCGTTCAGGCTCTTGATAGAGACTTATATTTACATGACAATAGATGCCATTAAACTTTGAAGAGTATTATGGAATTATACAACCTGATTGGTGAATTCCACTTGGCTTTTTGTGATGGTATGCCCCGACCTGCCACCTACCTCTCTTTTTCCCCCACCCTTGGATCTCCTTCCCCTTCACGAGCACAACCTCCTTTTAATTTCAATTTTTTTTTTTTTCCCTAGAAGATCCTGGGTGGGTACTTAGGGGGTATCTGGCTAGTCTCGGCTTTTTGACATCGCTTAATATTAATTTTTATTATAACAACTTTTTGTCTTCCGGTGAGAATATGTCTCTCTTCCCTCGAAATCTCTAATGGTCCTTTGCCGAGTTGCGGAGGGAGGGAGGGGCTAATGTGTCTGCCCCCTGCTCTGACTCCCCGGCAAGGGCAGGAGGGGTTTTTGCCTGTATATTACGGACAGGCCTCTCCATTGGTTCCCCCTCCCCCCTTGTGGAGGGATGGTGGACGTGCATTCCCTTGCCTCCTCGGACACTTCCGGGCGCGTATCTCGGGCGCGTCCGCTCGTTTGGGCGAACGTGCGTGATATACACTTCGCGCGCGTCCGTTCGATCGAACGGACGTGCGCGACGTTGTGACGCCACGTTTTTGCGACGGAAGTGACGAAATTTCGGGGCCGGTTTCCGGCCTTCCAGGACGCCGGGGCGGCCACACGAGGCTGATCCTACTCAGGCAGCCAACACGTTTGGATACGCCGACTGATTGGTGGGCGTTTGCACCTGCAGCCAATCTCCAGGCTTTATATACGAACCTTCATTCATAGGAGGTGTATATTCATCCAGGAGGAAAGAAACCTGTATCCGTGGTTAGGTGAGCACTTATTTTCCCTTTGTACTTGACCTATACTTGGTGATATACTGCACCAAAACAAGCCCTTTTTTTTGGCTGTTCAATATGAGGACTGATCCAAACTAATTTACAGATCGGACTTATACGAAATACGTTGTAGGGGCTGCGCCAGTTACCACTTGTGTTTTGACGCCTAAGTCGCCGTCCCTCATCTTTACCTTCTGGAACAGTCTTCCATTAGGTCCTACAATTCAGGTAATAACCTCACCACCCGCCTGGCTATTCCAATGACGCTAATACACCGGTGCGGTATTTTCCCACACACCACATTCACACACTTTTTTTTTTTATATGTATATATTACTATGCACTTGACACTCTTATTGATTATGTCCCTCACCACTGTCACCTAGTTTAGCGCATCTTGTTTTTGCACACTCTCACATGCGGTGTCTTTTTGTTTGTTTGTTGTATGACCCACATATACTATTACTTACTTATGTTTTCACTTTCTCACCATTCCTTTGCGCACTTTTTTATCTCTCTATTTAAGCGCATACTCATACCGCTTCCACACATTCCACTTCCCATCATATTATGGATACACACCTGCACACTCACTCACTCCAGGCCATCTTTTCCCTTTTCCCTTGTTCCCCTCTTTCTTAGGCTTCTTGGACTCCCAGGCGTGGTTTCTCTTTTCCCCCCCTCCTTTTTCTCTCTATGTCTGGGTTTTAGAAAGCATGTTATGTGGACATTTAGGCAATTGGGGGTGCAAATGTGTATATGTATATGTGCACATGTGCACAACCCTTGGCATACATAACGGGGATATGATACTATTATCCCCATAGTACGTATGCACTTCATGTCTCCAACATTAAATAATCCTTGCTTTCAATTATTTAATTAATTAATTTTTTGCCACTGTTGGGATTTTGCTGCAGGTGTGACCCGCCTATCTTCGGTGTACCCTCACTCGTACCTACCCCCCCGGAGTTCCCCCTCTGGGGGGCAAGGCAATAGTGTGACCTCCCGTGAGTCACGTCAGTGGGTGTATGACACTGCCTCTTCTTCCGTCTGGCATCTTGGCAATACATACGGACCAAACACCATTCAAGATGTGTAAAGGAAATTGAGATATTGCCTTATGGGAGAACCTTTCTTTTGAAGCACTACAATCCATCTTACCTACCTGGAAGTACATTATTGGGTAAACTATTTTTAAATTGATATTAGGTAATCCCTAATATGCATAACACCGGATTTATTTATTCAGTGTAATCTTGTTTTTCTTTTAACAGACCACCATCTCTGAAGAAGACCCCCTCTGGGGTCGAAACGCGTTAGCTTTATGCTCTCACTGTTATCTACTCATACAGTGTAACATAGTTGTGTCTGTTATTTTACTTCCATGTGACATTATATGTACTTTATATACATGATTTTGTCTGTTATCCAAGTGTTCAGGTGAAGCTCATGTTTGTTTTTACCAATTATTATTATTAAAATACCTTTTATACTACTTCTATTGGCTTCTATTACTGTCTCTTGCTGCCCAAAAACCCCGCCTGTGGGGGAACTAGTTCTATTTGTATCTACTTGGGGTGAGCAGCACCCTCCTAGCTTCTTATAGCACTGTGTTCTTATTTGATTGTTAGTGTTCTTAATAAATGCCTCAATAATTCTTCACAGCTGCACTTAAAACACCAAATATAACTGAACAAACGATGATATCACAATATTGTCGTGCTGTGCCTTTAAAGTAAAAAATCAGCACAATGATGATAATACCCACAGCTTAAGTGATACATATATTGTGTGTAATGAAATAAAAGAACAACAAAATAAAAATAAAAATAAAAACGTGAATCGGAATCTCCTGGTGAGTTCCACCAACTCTACCACACACACCCTCTTACCAACTGCAAAGACCCCAAATTATAGATAGTCTTAATGCGTTCACATCCATATAGGTTCTGTTGTTACAAGTTGTCTTTAGAGCTTGGGAACTGCAGGCCACAGCAGCAGGGACTGTGGTAGCAAGGTGTCTTTAAGGACCTGGGAACACCAGGGCGCACCAAAAGGGACTCTGTACAACACCTCTCTTTTATTACTCACATTTGTATGGCAAGAGTAATAAAAAAACATCTCATAATGTAGAACTGTAGACTTTAATGATCCATGTAATATATATCAATTCACATTAAAATGTATGTATTAGGCATAACACAATATCCACCACCACCGCTAGTCCAGCACAGGCTCTGTCTTGATGAATTTTTTCTAATGGAATGTTTTCAAGGGGTCGACTAGCCGCAATGGTGCATATCATGCACTCAAAAAAGTAAAAAAAGGGATTTACATCACTTAAGATACAATGAACAAGTAGGTAGCCCTATGTATGGGTGGAATTTCTGGAACCAAACAGTCAATATGTAAAAAGGGTGTAACTGGAGCTCAAGGAAGGAGTTCAAGTCATATAGAAACTCACTGCAGCATATACAAAATCGAAATTGTATTCAACAATTCAATTAGTTATCAAAAAGAAGAACAAAACCTTCACCATACCATCAATAATTGTATTGCATAGTGGTGGATATCATGCTACGCTCACCCTAGCCTCTCCAACCTAATGATCTAGGAAAACCATATGCTTATATATTGATAATGATGGAGAAATATTTCTAAACACACCCACTACAGACTCATTACTGTCTCTTATATATATATAGTGAGAGAGTCTGTTAATCAAAATTCCAGTACTGTGAAGCTCCTTACAGTTATCACAGAAGTTTTTTACCAGATTGTTTAGAATTCTTCTTTCTCCATGCACCCATTTTGATTGCAATCATATCCTGCAAATGCTCATGTGTACAATGTGTATTAAATGCTGGAACCGAAAGTTATTCTTTTTTGTCTGGATGGAGGACTGAGGTTGATTTACTAAAGGGAAATATGCAGTTTGCAAAGGAATTTGACCCAGAGCTTAGTGAATGTGGTGAAGTTTCACTTTGCAAAGAATACCCAATCATATGCACATCAAATCAAAACAGTATTTGTACATAAATTGTAATTAGTACACAATTTGTACTTAAGTTGTATATAATTGGATGATGGAAGTCAGCAGAGCGTTGATTCACTAAGCTATGGGGAAAATTTCCTTAGGGCCCATTCAAACCAGATGAGGTGAGACTGCTTTGGGCGGTATTCCAGAACAGTACTACCACATGACAAGGCAAAATGCCTTGTCACCTTATCTGCCTGGTTCACACCACTGCATTGCGGTGCAGTACTTTTTTCCAATGCAGCGCAGTGTGAGGCAATCAATCACTCCATAGAACACTGCCAGCGATTGAACTACAGTACCTCACAAAAGTGAATACACCCCTCACATTTTTGTAAATATTTTATTATACCTTTTCAGGTGACAATACTGAAGAAATTACACTTTGCGGCAGTGTAAAGTAGTGAGTGCGCAGCTTGTGTAACAGTGTAAATTTGCTGTCCCCTCAAAATAACTCAACACACAGACATTAACCTCCCTGCCGGTATGATTACGGTAGTTCTGGTTTTAGGTGCTGAAAGCGGTACAATTATTTTGCATGGAAATTTGACGTTTTATATATTGTAGTCCTGTAATTCTTAGGAATAACTCTCTTAAATCTGTTCAAACCAGAGTCTAGCAGACATCCCGGGTATGATAAAGTTTATAATATAATAAATAATAATAAAAATTATTCAATAATGTAATCAAAACCAAAAACACTGAAATTTGCTCATTTGCAGAATTGTCGCTGTCATTAGATTTAGTGTTTGATAACGAATTTCCCCACAAATCGCTATCGCTCAATTCTGCAAGTGATTATAATTTATTATCGCTGTTTTCTAGTTGGTCTAAAATCACTTTTGACATAAAGGGACACTTTTTGGTTGCTATGGGCAATCTCCAAATTCCAGGCAGAAAAAACAGTATTTATAATATAAAACTACATGAAGGGCACTGCACAGACCACTAGGGACAAAGCGGTGTGTAATTTTTTTTATACAGTACTGTAATCTGTAAGATTACAGTACTGTGTGTGTTTTGTGTATTTTAACTTTTTTGAATTTGGCGCCGATCTCCTCTCGTGCGCCGTAATGTCACAGGGAACGGAGCTCGGCGCCACTCGGGCACTGTGTGAATGGAGCGGAGGACAGCTCGATCCCACAGCGCGGAGGACATCGCTGGATCCAGGGGACAAGGTAAGTAACTTCTACCTGTATCCAGCGATGCGAGTCCGAGTCTGGCTCGGGGTTACTGCTTATGATAGTAAAATCCTAACTCGGGATTATCACCAGGGAGGTTAATGTCTAAATCGCTGGCAACAAAAGTGAGTACAACCCTAAGTGAAAATGTCCAAATTGGGCCCAAAGTTTCAATATTTTGTGTGGCCACCATTATTTTCCAGCACTGCCTTAACCCTTTTGGGCATGGAATTCACCAGAGCTCCACAGAATGCCACTGGAGTCCTCTTCCACTCCTCCATGATGACATCACAGAGCTGGTGGATGTTAGAGACCTTGTACTCCTCCACATCCCATTTGAGGATGCCCCACAGATGCTTAATAGGGTTTAGGTCTGGAGACATGTTTGGCCAGTCCATCACCTTTACCCTCAGCTTATTTAGAAAGGCAGTGATCATCTTGAAGGTGTCTTTGGGGTTGTTACCATGTTGGAACACTGCCCTAAGGCTCAGTCTTCCGAAGGGAGGGGATCCTGCTTCTGCTTCAGTATGTCAAAGTACATGTTGGCATTCATGGTTCCCTCAAAGAACTGTAGCTCCCCAGTGCCAGCAATACTCATGCAGCCCCAGACCATGACACTCCCATCACCATGCTTGACTATAGGCAAGTCACACTTGTCTTTGTACTATTCACCTGGTTGCTGCCACACATGCTTCACACCATCTGAACCAAATAAGTTTATTTTGGTCTCATCAGACCACAGGACATGGTTCCAGTAATCCATGTTCTTAGTCTGCTTGTCTTCAGCAAACTGTTTGCGGGCTTTCTTGTGCATCATCTTCTGGGACGACAGCCATGCAGACCAATTTGATGCAGTGTGCCGCGTATGGTTTGAGCACTGACAGGCTGACCCCCCACCCCTTCAACCTCTGCAGCAATACTGGCAGCATTCATACATCTCTTTCCCAAAGACAACCTCTGGATATGATGATGAGCATGTGTGCTCAACTTCTTTGGTCGACCATGGCAAGGTCTGCTCTGAGTGGAACCTGTCCTGTTAAACCACTGTATGGTCTTGGCCATCGTGCTGCAGCTCAGTTTCAGGGTCTTGGCAATCTTCTTATAGCCTAGGCCAACTTTATGTAGATCAACAATTTTTTTTTCAGATCCTCTGAGATTTCCTTGCCATGAGGTGCCATGTTGAACTTCCAGTGACCAGTATGAGAGAGAGAGAGGGATAACACCAAATTTAACACACCTTGTAACACTAACGAGTCACATGACACCCAGGAGGGAAAGTGGCTAATTTGGCCACATTTTGACATTTTCACTTAGGGGTGTACTCGCTTTTGTTGCCAGAAGTTTAGACATTAATGGCTGTGTGTTAAGTTATTTTGAGGGAACATTTACAAAAATGTAAGGGGTATACTCACTTTTGTGAGATACTGTATATGAAATGTCTGTGTGACATCTCATAAAAGTTTGTTTAAAAACAAAATAGGGATCAGTGCAACGTGCTGAAATTAGTGCATGGGCACTGTGATGAGCTGGCAAGAGCATACCACACAGCAGCCACAGCATTGTAACTATGGCTGGTGTGAACATGCTCTTACAAAGTGCTACGTCCTTTGCAAAGTGAACAGCCTATTTGCATTTAGTAATTAAAGCCCAATGAGTTAAAAAAATCCAGCTTGGCCTGAGCAACTTTATTAAAGTACAAGTTCTTGGGAAACAGCTTCTCTTACATAGTAAGGTAAGTGCCTCAATTCCTGACACACTGGTTTCACATCACACATTTAATTTTGTGTACAAAGTTATTTGCGCAGTCCAGTGGACTTTCAATAAGTGGTAAAAGTTTTGACACTGGTAGCTTAGAGGCACCTGAAGCTGCTCTGGTAAGAGCATCTATTAATTGCAGCAGTAGTGCAGCAAAAAGATCCCTGCCTAAAAGCAATGCCTTTCTTTACAATGCAGAATTCAGCATGCAAAGCATCTTTAAAGTTACTGGTAGGCAACCAAGCACAGGAATAGGGTCTAAGATCAGTAACCGGTTTTAGAGTAGGTATAGTAAATGGTTTGATTGCAAAGTACCTCTAGTAGATTTCCACAGTGTGGAGACAGCAGATACTACATCAAGCTTCAGGATTATGAAGTAGTCCATCATTTAAAGACTGAAATTATGTGGGACTCACAAACACTATTAATAAATATTCAAAAATATCCCTTATTATAAAAAAAAATTAAAAATAAAGACAAAATCAATACATGCCTCTGCATTGCATACTGGAAAAATACATATCTATCTTGAAAAAATACAGAACACACCGAGCTGACCTCTAAAGTTCTTATCTTTAATCAATTTTCTCCCTGGATTACTGTCCATATTTAAACATATATGTCCTATGGGCCATCAGCAGAATTCATAATGATAAACTTTTCCACCATGATTATCACATCATATCTATAATTGATCTGTTATCATATGCTTGACTATATATAATACAGTATTATCTCTTCACAAGTTAAAAGAGGTGCTAGTGGATTGTATGATAACACATAATAACAAATCCATTTATATCATTATTTTTACAGCTGAAATTGAGGTAAGTTCTTGCACTACATATTTATTGATAGATCTAAAGGAGTTTGAACAACTAGATCATTATATGTGGCCAGCTGTAAGCTTTGACTCCTAGTACTACTTTGTGCTGTAGTAGAAATATTACCTTTACATGTAAAATTATATGCAATATACCAGTATATATTGACATCATAGGGCAAGTGTATTTACTCATTGTTAAAGTATTAGAAGATACACATGATCATCTAAATGCTAAAAAGTATCATATGGTAGAGGATTTTTATATAACAAGCAAACAGTTTCACAAGAGAATCTAAAATATCCCACAATAATGAGTTTGTTCTGTCACCTAATACCTTTGAGCAACATGCTACTTTCCAACTGGCAGCTGATGAGTTAGAACTCGATGGATGTTTCAAACATATAAATGGAAGTTAATAGATTCCAACTGCTAATTATTGCAGTTAGGGAGGATTGTCTGATATCATATGTGGAAATCAAGCCCTGTGAGATTTGGGTTACATGAAAAAATGCCAAAAGGACGAGAAGAAAAAGTAAAGTAATTTTTTTTTTTACTAGAAAAGCTTTACATATGTAGCACGCCATGTGTTTTCAATTCCAAATCAATTTCCGTGTATTATTTATCTTGTTGACAAAAATAATATTTTTAGCAATTCTTCAAATGCCACATATAGTTATCAGTTGTCTCTGTATTTTCAGGGTCAGGTACAGGATTAAATAACTGCCCCCTGAATTTATCCCTATTTTTCTGTATTTATACATAAAAGACAATGGAAACCCCAGTTTTATAATCATGTGTCTGTTACTGAAGAAACTTTAAAGATTTCACTGAGAAAAAAAAATACATTTGAACCCAAATACTTTATGCCATGGAAGCTATGACTTGCTGTACAGTCTGCATCATACAATGTTCTGTAAAATGCTGGCCATACACTACCCTTTTGTACAGTCCAAAACTGAGATATGAGCTGTACTTTCAGTACGTAAAAAATACATGAGAATAAAAAAAGGATCCAGTGAAATTCTTAATCCCAAATCACCAAAGTTACCATTAATTTGTTAATTTATGGTGGATTTAATGTATAAAATTCTAAAATTTGAAGGATCTGCTTAAGCTGTACATGTAAGCATATTCTTGGACAATCACACACTGGCATATCATGCAAAAATGGATGACTGATCAGTAAATCAATTTAAGAGTTCTGCCCTGTTTGCTGATACAGCATAGACTGCTAATTTATTCCCTATTTATTCAAACATTTGGATCCTCAAAGCAACTTTAGGCAGACATGCAGAGAAATAAATAATAGACAGCACTCCAAGCAGCTAATTCGATGGACCACTTGGTCTTTTTTCTGCCATCACTCTTCTATGTTTTTAAAAATCTCTTGCCTCTTCAACTCCAAATGGGAGTCCAAAGGGAGTCAAACCATGCTTCACAAACTTAGTAGGAAAGCATGAAGCTGCACACCGATGTTGACAGATCATTGCCAACTTTATTAAAGACAGACAAAGCACACTGCAGTCTGACCTGGAACTGCCCATCTCTACTGTTTACGTTGTGATTAAGCCTGTTATAAGTGTAATGTTGGGGGGGAGGGTCCTAGGTCTGAGTTGCAGTGTGCTTTGTCCAACCTAAATAAAGTCGGATGTGATCTGTCATCATGTTATCATCAGTGTTGGACTTCTTGCTTCCCTTAAAGCAACTGTTATGTTGCCTCTTTAGCTAACTGATATTGCTCAGGTAATCCTCTGAAAAAAAAACCAATTGAAATAAGATTGACCCAAAGTCTTTATAGATTTATTGATGCTCAATGGTTAACCTTGTGGCTAAAGTTGATTTAAATGCAAAATATTTACATTTGATTTGAGTGTTCCTTTATTATAGTCTTTAACAACCCTTAAGTGATCAGCCCACATAAAACTTGTATTTCATCTTTTAATGGAGGCTGGTGGATTGAACTATTAATTGGAATCATATACAGTATCTCTTGCAACTCCAGTAACCATATATTCTCATTATGGTTCCTAGCCCTTCTCAAAGCTAAATTATGGGTTTTCTGAAGACTGAACCTGCTAGGATTCATTTACCGTATATACTCGAGTATAGGCCGACCCGAATATAAGCCGAGGCCCCGAATTTACCCCCAAAAAAACTGGCAAACTTATTGACTCGTGTATAAGCCGAGGGTGAGACATGCCTGTCCATCCCTGTGTGTCCGTCCATCCCTGTGTGTCCGTCCATCCCTGTGTGTCCGTCCATCCATGTGTGTCCGTCCATCCATCCCTGTGTGTGTGTGTGTCCATCCATCCATCCATCCCTGTGTGTGTGTGTCTCCATCCATCCATCCATCCATCCATCCCTGTGTGTGTGTGTCTCCATCCATCCATCCATCCCTGTGTGTGTGTGTATCCATCCATGTGTGTGTGTGTGTGTGTGTGTGTGTGTGTGTGTGTGTGTGTGTGTGTGTGTGTGTGTGTGTCCAGCCTACCTGTGTCCCGAGCCTTTGTCCCGAGCCTCCGTCCCGTGCCTTGCCTCCTTGCCTCCGTGCCTTGCCTCCGTGCCTTGCCGCCGTGCCTTGTCGCCGTGCCTTGCCGCCGTGCCTTGCCGCCGTCCCGTCCCGTCCCGTCCCGTGCCGTGCCTTGCCTTGCCTCCGTCCCGTGCCCTCTTCGTCGGCGCCTCGGCGGCCATTGTAAAATTCAAAAGCTGCGCCGCCGCCTTCGCCTGTGATAGGCGGAACACTGAATTTCCCAGCAGCCTGTGTTCCGCCTATCACGTACATCGTATCATCCTCGTCCGTAGTACGAGGATGATACGATGTCCGTGATAGGCGGAACACAGGCTGCTGGGAAATTCAGTGTTCCGCCTATCACAGGCGAAGGCGGAGCTTTTGAATTATAGAATGGCCGCTGTCTGTCTGCTCGACACGCTGATCGAGCGGGCAGACAGCGATGACTCGAGTATAAGCCGAGGGGGGCACTTTCAGCCTCAAAAAAGAGGCTGAAAATCTCGGCTTATACTCGAGTATATACGGTATATAAGGGATGAACCTCAGTTTACACACTTATGCACCAGTAAGCAGCTCTAGGCATTCCTATGGAAAAATAGGTTGCTGATCAGATATAGGTCTGTGTGGACAACTGTGTGGACAACTGTGTATGAATGGCAACACTTTTCACCCATAGAGAAGAATGGAGCCCACCATTCAAATAGGAAAGCTGATATAGCTGTTGCAAACAATCCCTAAAATGAGGGAGCCTCAGTTTGCACACTTTGCCCACCATTTTGTATTTTTTTTTCTTCAATACTTTTTTTAGAGTTTTTCAGAACATTAACATTCCAACATTTAGATATACACAATGGTATATTAAGATATGTTAGCATGCGACTGTATAAGTATAACAGTAAAGTTAGGTAAAGCAGAAGTATTCAAGTAAAACAAGTTAGTTGACATAAATCTTTGTATTGTTTGGTCCATATCTTCCAGTTGCTATCAAATTTCTTACATGTTAGAGAGTTAACAGCCAGAAGGCATTTGAAGGTGTGGTTTCTGTTGACTATTTTTATCATGTCAGATGGATTGATAGATATTGTATCTTTGCAATTGTGGAGTATTAGAGTACAGGTTGCCAGAATGATGTGGGTGATGACTGGTCTGTATTCGGGAGGGAATGTTTCTATTCCTATATGAAGAATTGCTAGTGTTGGGTTTGGGGGTGTTAAGATCCCTGTGATTAATTATAACATCTGGAACATTTTGTTCCAAAGGGGTGTTATGCTCGAGCATTCCCATCTTGTGTGTAACAGATTTCCTGTTTCAATGTTTTTATTGATTATTATTGATAAAACAAAAATTGCATGTTACATACACATAGTAAAACATAAATCTGAATATCATTGTAATCATGAAATACAGAATTTGAAAATAAAGCAACAATATGAATTGATATTTGGCATAAGGTAAAAATGCATAGATCAATAAAATAAAAATTAAACAAAAAAAACACACTTGTAAATATCTATCATATAGATGAAATTACTTCAAGCTGGATAAAATTGATTTAAACATCACATGCATATATATTTGGAGTCATATGAGGCTGGGTTCACACTGCTGCAGGTGGGAGATCCGGATGTGATTTGCACCGCACTGCAGTGCAAATCACATCCGATCTCTGTAGCGATGTGAGTTCAGCCATACAGATAGTATGGCTGAACTCGCATCGCACCCGCCGCAAACTTGCACGGGACCCTTTTTTGGTCCGCAGCAGAATCGGATCGCATGGGTGTTCACACCATGCGATCTGATTCCTGTCCGAGTGTGCAGATCGCACTGCGATATGCGGACGGATCTGGGGGTGTCATTAACATTTCATTGACACTCCCAGCAGTCCGCATAGGGCAGTGTGAACTGCCAGCGGGAGGCATGCGATGCGGGAAAACGCCGCGGATTCGCGGCGTTCCCGCATCGCTATGGTGTGAACCCAGCCTTAGTCGCATACCTACATCTCATAAGAAACCAAAAAAAGGTGTAACAAACTAGAGTAACAATGAATCTGTAAATTCTATATTATCTCACGCACCCCTAATGGGATCAAACTGTACGTGAAAATAATTTGAGTCCTAACATCAGACTATATATAAGGTAGTGGTCTGTATGGCTTTAATCTGAGCTACAACCAACATGGTTGTTTACCTTATAAGGGATTAGTATCCAGAATTGAGTACAAGCTGCTATATAAAAGCAGTGAAATTTAATTTATTATATTATATTAAGTTGGGGTCCCCAGGTCAAGCTAAACAGGGACAGATATTATGGTGTTATATGTAGTCGAGCACTTAAAATGTGACCAACATGACCACGTTTTATGAAATTTAATATGGGTATCTTTTGCTTGAGAGATCAAGCCCTCCATTTCAGCTATTTTCTCTATTCTGCTGATCCATTCAGAAATACTGGGGGGAGAGGAAGAACGCCAATGAATGGGGACGCAAAGCTTTGCTGCATTTATAAGATGTAATGTAAGGTATCTTTTATAAGTCGATTGCGGAATACATGTATGATGCAGGAGGTATTGAGCTGGTGTGTAGTCTGGGGTATAGGTTGTGATTTTAGTGATGAGCTTATGGACTTCCTTCCAATAAGGTTGGATTAAAGGACAATCCCACCATATGTGGAGAAGAGAACCGTGCGCTAGATTAAATCTCCAACATGTGGGAGGGATAGTAGAATGGAATTTGTGAATTCAGTCAGGCGTTCTATACCATCTAGAGTATAATTTGTATCCATTTTCTTGAGCGGTAACATTTAGGGAGCCTGAATGTATGTGTGTAGATATGTTTTGCCAGTCCTCGTGTGTTAAATCCAAGGACAGTTCTCTTACCCATTTCTTACATGTGGTGTCATTTGAGAAAGAAGCATCTGGGAACATTAAAGAATAGGTAAATGAAATGAGGTGTCTTTGAGGGTCTATTTTGGAGCATAGGTTTTCGAGCGGCATATGGTCTCTATACCACAGAGATTGGGAGTTAGAGCTTTGCAAAAAATGTCTTATTTGAAGGTATTTAAAGAAAGGAATCTTCATTCCAGGGAAACGAGCTAAAATTTATTGAAAAGATAATATCTGACCATTGTCATAGAAGGATTTAGCTCTCATGGGTTCCACTGCATCGGCATTAGGTGAAATGCCAGGAGGGAAGTCCGGATTCTGGTCAATTGGGGTTAGTGGGCCCGAAACTGAGGCAATGTGTAGCTTCTTGCGAACCGAATTGAAGATTTGTAACGTGGGAGCTATTAGAGGATGTGATCTGAACTCATGTGTTAATTTTTGTGGATTGATCCATGGTAAATAAAACATTGGTAAATGGAGGACAGCTTCTTCGATACCTATCCAGGCCTTTGTCTTGTGATGTAAATGCCAATCTAATATTCTAGTCAGATGACAAGCCCGGTAATACTTTTGAAGACCTATTCCCCCCTTCAATTTTGGGGACACTAGCTTACCCCATTTGACCCGTGATGATTTCTCTGCCCAGATACTTTTTAAACATAATCTTTTGTATGTGGAGAAGAAAGCTGGCGGTAGTTTTATAGGAACTGTTTGGAGTAAATATAAGAGTCTAGGGAGTACATTCATTTTTATAATCGCTGCCCTACCAAACCAGGAAAAATTGCCTTTTTTCCAGTCTTGAAGGTTCTTCTGTATGGTGTTTAAAATGGGGGCGAAATTTTTATTGTAAAGATCAGGTAGTTTTGATGGTAATTGTATCCCTAGGTAGGTTATGGCTGATACATCCCAGCCAAATGGGAAATTGGACTGACATTGCGATACAATGGAATCTGACAGAGAAATGTTGAGTGCTTTCGATTTGGATAAATTTATTTGGAGGTTGGAGATTTTTTTGAAAAGTTCAAAATCCTTCAATAAGTTCAGAATTGTTATGATGGGATCAGTGAGAAAAAGAAGAATATTATAGGCGTAAGCCGCTAATTTGTAATGAGTATTTGCTATTTCAACTCCTTTAATATCTCTGTTGGCTCTAATTTTGCTTAGAATGGGTTCCATGGTTAGTATAAATATAATGGGGGATAAGGGACAACCCTGTCTAGTTCCATTCGACCCAGAGAAAGCGTCCGACAGAAGACCATTAACTCTGATTTTTGCTGTTGGGGACGAATATAAGGTTAAGATATAGTTCATCATGCGTTCCTTGAAACCTATTTTGCGTAAGACTTCCGTCATATAGTCCCAGGCCACTCTGTCGAACGCTTTCTCCACATCGAGGGAAAGGAAAAATGCAGGGGTGTTGGAAGATGTCAACCAATGATGAATATTGAGTGCCTTCAAGGTATTGTCCCTAGCTTCTCTGCCTAGGACAAATCCCACTTGGTCCAGAGAAATCAAAGAGGACAGTAGAGGAAGTATACGATTAGCTAAAATTTTTGCATAAAGTTTCACATCGACATTTATTAAAGAAATGGGCCTGTAGTTAGAAACTATAGATGAATCTTTATTTGGTTTTGGTATCATAACTATATGGGCTTCTAAAAGATCTTTATTTTTATCTGAGAGGGTATCTAGGGAATTAAAGGTCTCTAAGAACCTTGGTATGAGAACTTCAGTGACTGTTTTATAGTAATTAACCGGAAGGCCATCTGGGCCAGGGCTTTTGTTTGGCTTCATAATTTTGAGGGCTTCCAGCATTTCTTCCCTGGTAAGAGGTTTATCTAAATCATCTGCCTCCTTTTCAGTGATAGGGTGTGGACCATATTGTGTAAGGAAATCTTGTATTAATCTTATCCTATCCTTGTTTGAGCCTGTCTGCGAATGGGATTGTATGTTGTAAAGTTTAGAAAAATTTTTTTAAATTGATTTGCAATTCCACTGGATGATTCCATTTTATTCCCTTTGGGCTCCGTTATGTAATGAATGGTAGTATCTGCTTTTTTAGATTGCAGGGCTTTAGCTAGAAATTTGCTGGATTTATTCCCAAACTCATAGAAGGCTTTTTGTGATAGGGCATATTTGCGACATATGGATTTCTCTAGTTCTTCTAGAAGTTCTTCCCTAGTTTTTAATAACTCTTGAAAAGTTTGATCAGCCAATGATTGTTTATGCTGTCTTTCCAGGGAATGAATTTTATCCGATAAATTGGGTATCAGAGGTTGTCTAGCTTTTTGACATTGAGCGTTTATGGAAATTAGTTCTCCCCGTATGACACACTTATGTGCCGCCCAAAAGTAATTTCGGAGGAATCATTCTCCTGAAAATACTGCAACAAGCGATCATTTATACGCTTTACATTTACTGGATCCGTTAAAATAGAGCTATTCATTCGCCAGATTGATTGTCTAGTGTTGGATGTAACAAATGTGATTGTGACAGAAATAGGGTGATGATCTGAAATTACCATTGGGTCAATTGTAGCTTGATGAAGTAGATCCAAATCCGGTTGTGATAAGAAGAAGTAGTCTATTCTTGTGTATCTAGGATGCAGAAGGGAATAGAAAGTGAAATCTTTAGAGTTTGGGTTCAATGTGCGCCAAGTATCGTGTAACTGCAGGTTAGATAGCTGTGTTTTTATTGCCCGAAGAGCCCTATGCGTGATAGAGGAGGCACCTGAGGACATATCAAGTGAGGGGTTCAAGGCCAAATTGAAATCACCCCTGACGATGAGCATGCCTGCGTGAAATGTACTAAGGTTTTGTAAGGCTTCACAGAAATAAGGAACGTGTTGTTTGTTAGGGGCGTACAAATTAGCCAAAGTAACGAGTTTGTTATGCAATTTGCCTTTTAAAAAAATATCTTGCATTAGTATCAATCAAAGTATCTTGGATCTGCAATGGGCATTTTTTAGATATCAGAATAGATACTCCCTTTGATTTGGAGTCTGGATTAGTGGCATGAAATACTGTTGGATACTCTGGATTGAAAAGTTTGGGGATATTATCTGATCTAAAATGTGTTCTTGGAGGTATACAATATCCGCTTTAGCTTTTCTTAGTAACATAAACAACAGATCTTTTTTCTGGAGTGTTAAGACCCTTTATGTTTAAAGAATATAGCTTGACCTGGGGAGGAGGGCAGTGCCTTCCTGCAAGAGACATTTTATGTTTTGATTAGTAGCTTTCTTTTTGGATTAACTTTGGCAATAGGGGAAAGGGGGAAGGGGAATAGACCAGGTTATGTGATAAGGCTAAGATGGTGTAATGTGGGGAAAGGTCTGAAGCAATTACCTTGCAGGTTATGGGATCTACCCAAGACCTGCGTAAAATTAATCGGAGAAGTACAGAGCAAGGCCAGAGAAAGCCTACAAAACACAGGCCAAATCTGGTCCAAGCTACTGTGTGGGGGTTGGATAAAACCTCACAGAGAACAGGAGAATGAGTGACATGGTAATCCGCTGTTATCAATGCCAAATGCCTATAAAGGTGTAAATATGAGAAACTAAGGAAAATTTGTGTTGATACCGGTCATGTATTTGGCAAGGATGTGGAAGTACGAAATATCTAATTATGATAATAGACCCAAGCAACTACATGAGTAATGCAAATCAGGACATGGTGCATGCGAGTAGAGACTTGTTTTGTGGAATCTGCAAATAAAATACTGAGATGTTCTCACATAAAAAAAAATAAAAAAAATAAGTAAATAAATAATTTGTAAATGTATAAAGCATAGCAGTATCACGCCTATATAAACGTATACTTCTTTGTAAAGAACTGAATCCTATTATATATAGAACAACTAACAGGAAATATTAGTGGGTGTATGGAATAGACGGTGTAAAATTAGAAATATTTGCCACACCAGAATGTCCTTACCAATATACCATTAATAAGGTGTCTTTGGTGTATTTTAACCTTAATATTAAAGATTATCTTAACCTAAGAAGACAAGTATGGAACAGGAAAAAAAATAAAAAAAAAATAAAAAAAATAATAAAAAATAAAATAAAAATAATGTGATAAAATAATTCTAGTGCAGTCTGAGTATTTTGGGCTTTCTTGAATCAAACTAGTATCTCCCAACTACTTGTGCAGTGTCTAATTGTATTGGTACTATACCTATATATAAACCCATTCACGTTCCTTAGTATATCCACAACCGTGGAAGAAATATAACAATCTCTCACTGCCACATTCCAGTGGGTGTGAGGATAGGTGGGGATAGTTTAATGTAGAATCCTGGGATGGACTTATCAAGTGCTGGAAGTAAAATAGCCATACCTAAGCACTAACTAGGACAACAGCACAAGTAATAATGCAAAACTAACAATTATAAAATGTGAAGAGTCTCACTTAATGTCTTGACCGTAGTGTAATTCAATAAAGCTTTCTAGTATTTCATCCATGAGAACGAGACAAAACCATTATGATGATTCCACTAAAGTGGTAAACTATAACACTAATATTGAAATTAAAATTAAAATTAAAGGCCAATTTTACCTATGATGGCTTAAAAAATGCAAAAAAAAAAATTAATAGTGCTTCTGATTTTCCTTGGGCCTTGTTGGACCACCTTTATGCCTTACATCTCATTTAAACAGTGCCTGCTTGACTGTTTCTAGGTATCATACAGAGCATGATACTAGTTCATTGGTCTCCTCAGATCAGGATAACTGAAAACAAATCCTAATAACCGTAGTCCTACGGGTGTGATGAGAGGGGAGGGGGGTTCTGCATTGGAAAACCTTATATAGGACTAATCAACTGCTGGAAATTTGAACGAAACAGACTGAGCAGTAACTAATATCAAAGCACTATAAATGAGGATGAGGATGTTTAAAAACTGTGCAGTAGTACTTTCCTATGTACTCTTCTAGTGGGAACATGAGATTTGAATTGTGTAAGAGAATTTATCATATCCAATCTATAACAGTAACTTAACCCCAGAATTTATATGATGTTGACAATCTCTAATCAGTTTAACCAAAGCAGATGAGTAAAGTCGGTGTGTAAAGAGGCTAGAAAAGGCATCTTGTACTATGCAATAAACCCATTGAACTAGGAGATTATAAACAACCATGGATTAAACCAGTATACTCTCTAAGCTTGATTGTTAGCGCTGGTAAACATGGTTGCACTGTGACCCGTGGTCCCTTCTGGCCCTTCTAGGTCGCTGGGATTCAGGTGAGCTTGTACCGTTGTGCTGTCTTCTGGTGGACACTGATGACCTGTCGTCTGATGGAGATCTGTGACGACGGTGTCGGGTCTCTTGTGCCTCCATACGCTCTTCGTGTTGTTGTTCTTTTTTAGTCGCAGATTGTCGGAATGCAGCGTACCAATTTGGGACTTCTGCTGGAGGAATGCCCATGGTGTTGCAAAAGGATGGTAGGTCCTCTGGCACTCTCAGCAGAGCCGTGCGACCTTGAAATGTAGCTGAGAGCCCAAAGGGGAATTTCCAACTGTACAGAATATTTTTGGCACGCAGTGTGTCTAATAGGGGTTTTAGGTCTCTTCGGTTCTTCAGAGTAATGCCAGAAAGGTCTTGGTATATATGAATCTCCGCTCCCTCAAACATAATGTGAATCCTGTTTCGCTTTGTGAATAATGTCTTCTTTAAATTTATAATCAACCAAACAGCACACCACATCCCTGGGGGGATCATTCTCTCTGCCTTTAGGTTTGAGGGCGCTGTGAATTCTTTCCATTGCTATATTTGTGTGCACTGGTCTTTCTAGCAGGTCATTGAATATAGTAGTAATGGAGTAGAGTTATTTTTTTTTAGCACTCTCTTTAAGATGCGGATTTGGTGAGTGTTCAGTGTGAACAGTTACAAGTGTGTACGGTTTGGAGTTTATGTCTCCTGTTACGATGATATATCTGCCCCACTCATCTATGAATGATTATTTAAGTTGGAAAGACAGTGAGTTCCTTAAGGCTAGCAGTACCCCTCCTTTCTTATGGCCTGTGTACATGCCATAAACACATGGGTTATTCTCTGTGTGAACAATTTGGGGTTTTGTTCTTCTGCAAGTGGGTTTCCTGTATACAGAGGGTGTCCACCCTGTGTCTACAGGCCTCTTTCCAAATGGAAAATCTTTTAACCGTATGATTCAGTCATTTTTGATGTTGTATGGTTTGATGGGTGGTATTGTGGTGTAAGTACTTACTGTGACCATGGGGTCTGTTCATGGGATCTTCTGCATCTTGTTGCAAGGTTAAGATGGACTTGTCTTCCTCAGTATAGTAAATGTTCCATGTGATGAATATTGCTGTGTGTAACAAACAAATAACAGAAAAAACAGTAAAAGTAAAAAGTAATAGTACCTTAACTGTAGAATCAGAAAAAAGGATCTTAAAATGGATCCGCGTACATATGTGTGTCTGCTGAATGTGGTAGAGGGGTAAAAATAAGACTAAACTGAAGACTCCTGTATCCGGAGAGAATTGTAGGTAACATTGTGTGTCGGTTAAGAGCTTCCACTGGTATGTTTTTTGTTGGAGCACTCATGTGATACCACTTGCCATTCATTTTGGATCTGTTATGGCTGTGGTGCAGAGGTGGAATGTGTGGCCTGCTCGGGAAATATCCTCCATTGACATAGGGCTCTAATTCCTTCTTCCATTGTTGTGATAGACTTTGTGATTTATGTGCAATAAAGAGCTTTGCAGGGTGTCTCCATTTGTGTGGGATTTTGTGTTTTCTTAAGGCCTTCATAATGGTCGCTAGATTGCGGTGTCTTTGCAGTGTGTGCCTGAAGAGGTCTGGAAGTGGTTGTACTTCAGTGAACTGTGGAGGGACATTGTTAGGTCTGCGCAATGCTTGCAGGATATGTTCCTTCACATGGTAGAAGTAGACTCTCAATAGTATCCCTCTTGGAGTTGGATGGATCTTGTAAGTATTGGGTAATGCCAGCTCAAAAGCCACCGGATTTATCTCTCTTTTGATTTCAAAGGGACCGATGAATTTGGGTCCGAGCTTGCGGGAGGGGCATGAGAGCTTGAGGTTTACTGAAGAAAGCCATACCTTGTCCCCAATCTTAAAGACAGAATTCCTTCTTCTCCATAGTTTGCCCAGAAAGGGGACTGATTGATTGCTGCATGCAAAGAATTATTGTATGCAAACTCAGCACAGGGAAGAAGGGAGATCCAGTCATCCTGCGAGCAAGTACAGAAACACCGAAGGTACTGTTCTAAGGTCTGGTTAGTCCTCTCTGTTTGACCATTGCTCTGAGGGTGATAAGCTGAGGAAAGACACACTTCTATTGATAGAGATTTGCAGAGATCCCTCCAGAACCTGGAGGTGAACTGTACCCCTCTATCGGAGACAATACTATCTGGTAATCCATGTAATCTGACAATATCTTTAATGAACATGTTTGCTGTGTCTGAGGCAGAGGGTGTGCCAATCATCGGAAGGAAGTGTGCCATTTTGGAAAGGCGGTCTACCACCACCATGATGGTGGTGCATCCCCCAGAGGGGGGCAGGTCTACTATAAAGTCCATGGATATTTCTTTCCAAGGTTGTTCAGGAATGGGTAATGGCCTCAAAAGTCCCCATGGCTTGGCAGTGCAACCCTTGCTGCGCTGGCATATGGTGCAAGAGTTCACATACTTTCTGCAGTCCTGTCTTAGGCTGGCCCACCAAAATGAGCACTGAACGAGTTCAGTGGTTATTCGTATCCCAAAATGCCCAGCAAGTTTATGGTCATGTGACATTTTTAGAACCTGGAGTCTGACTGGCTGGAGAACAAAAATTTTATCCTGGTGCCACAAAAATCCATCTTGATTTCTCAGTGAGGACACGTCTGATCCAGAGCACTGGGTTGAGGCTTGCTTGATTAAGGTCTTTAAGTCAGGTTGGATAAGCAAAAACTTCTGGGTAGATAGGATCGTACTTGGCTCTGTCATTTCAGGGGTGTCCGGAAACATTCAGGAGAATGCATCTGCCTTCCCATTCTTGGAACCTGGCCTATATGTAATATGGAAATTGAACCTGGAGAAGAACAGAGCCCAGCGGGCTTGCCGAGGTCTTAAACGCTTGGCTGTCCTGAGGTACTCCAGGTTCTTATGGTCTGTAAAAATCATAATGGGATGAGCGGCGCCCTCCAATAAGTACCTCCATTCTTCTAGGGCAGATTTAATGGCCAGAAGTTCTCTATCTCCCACGTCATAATTTCTCTCTGGTGGGCTCATCTTTCGAGAGAAAAAGGCTACGGGGTGAAGAAGAGCTTTAGGTCCCTGCCGTTGGGACAGGATTGCCCCAGTAGCTACTTCAGAGGCGTCCACTTCCAATACGTAAGGCAGGGTCGGATCTGGGTGCCGTAGGATTGGGGCGGAAGTGAACAGATTCTATAATTTGTCAAAGGCTGTCTGGGCTTCTGGAGACCACTGGAACCGGACCTTCTGGTGGGTCAGCTGAGTGATGGGTGCTATGGTGGTGGAGAAATCCTTCACAAACCTCCTGTAGAAGTTGGAGAACCCCACGAAGCGCTGAACACCTTTCTTGTCTGAAGGAGCTGGCCAGTCTAGTATTGCTTTCACCTTCTTTGGGTCCATTGAAATTCCTTCTGTGGAGATAATGAGACCCAGGAATTGAATAGATGTTTTTTCAAAATCACATTTGTCTGCCTTAATATATAGTCCATGTTTTCTCAAGGTTGAGAGCACCTTTTTTACATGGATTCAACGAAGCTCCAAAGAGGCAGAAAAAATGAGGATATCATCGAGGTATACGATTACAAAGTAATCCAGGAATTCCGAAAAATTTTGTTCACTAGATGCTGGAACGTGGCTGGGGCATTGCATAACCCGAACGGCATCACAAGGTATTCAAAGTGGCCGAACCGTGTCCGAAATGCTGTTTTCCACTCATCACCCTGGCGTATGCGGACAAGGTTATAAGCGCCCCTCAAATCCAATTTAGTGAAAATCCGGGCGGTTCGGAACCTTTTAAAAAGTTCAGGAATGAGAGGGAGTGGGTATCTGTTCTTTACAGTGATCTTATTGATTTCTCTGTAATCTACACACGGCCGCAATGTACCATCCTTCTTCTCCACGAAGAATATACCTGCCCAGCAGGAGAAGAAGAGGGTCGGATAAACCCCTTTTCAAGGTTCTTGTGAATATATATTCATAGGGTCTCCAGCTCGTTTTCAGATAGGGGGAAGATTCGTCCAAACGGGATCACGGCCCCCGGGAGGAGTTCAATTGGGCAGTCATAAGGCCGACGAGGTGGAAGGACATCTGCCTTTTTCTTGTCGAAAATGTCTATAAACTCATGATAAGCTGGAGGAACATACTGGAGATTACTGAGAGCAGGTTGCACTGCCAGACAGCTAACAGGCTTACTGGAGCTGGGAGTAAAGCAATGCTGCAGGCAATATGCTGAAGAAAGAGAGATTTCCTTCTTGGCCCAATTGATCTGTGGGTTATGTGCCTGCAGCCATGGAATTCCCAAGATGATGGGAAACATGGGGGAACATAGGACATCAAATCGGACAAATTCTTGATGGCCGGTATCTGTGGTAGTGAAGATGGGCATGGTTTCCTGGGTGACAACTCCAGAACTGGGTAGGGAACCATCAGCCAAAAGAACCTCAAGTCTTTGCTTTTTTTCATAGAGAGGCACACCAAGTTTCTTAGCCAGAGATAAGTCCATAAAACAGCTACATGCCCCAGAATCAATGATTGCTTGTAGCCGAATCTTCCTTTCTGCCACTTGTAAGGAGATGGGAAGAACAAGGTAAGAATGGCAGGATCCTGAGACTTGGAGATATGTGGAAGTTGGTGGGTAGACCTAACTGGGTCTTATTGGGCAGCTGCGCAAAAAATGTCCGGCCCCTCCGCAGTACAGGCAGAGATTGGCCTGCTGGCGGTGTTGTCTCTCCTCAAGAGTAAGGGAGGAACGGGCCAGGCCAACTTGCTTTGGTTCCCTTTCAGAAATTGCAGGGCAAACAGATGTGGGTGCTACAGCAGGAGAAAACTTGGGTAGCATCTGTGTAGGCTGGAAGGATTGAGCACGTTCAGACCGCTGCTCCCGCAGGCGCCTATCAAGCTGAATGGCTAGGTGAATAAGTCCATCAAGAGAGTCAGGAATAGCAACTCGAGCCAGTTCATCCTTAAGGATCTCAGACAGTCCTTGGCGGTACTGGAACCTGAGTGCTGCCTCATTCCAGTTAGTGTCAGTGAACCATCTGCAGAAATCCGCGGTATAATCTTCCACTGGGCGTTTTCCTTGCCGTAGAGCAACTAAGGCAGATTCAGCGGAGGCCGCACGCTGGGGGTCATCGTACAACAGAGTCATGGCCTCAAAGAACGTGTCCATAGTATTCAAAGCAGAATTTCTTTGTTCCAGCAGGTTATGAGCCCAGGCTTGGGGTCCCTCAGATAATAAAGAAATGACAAATCCTACTTTCACAAACTCAGAAGCAAAAGTTCTAGGTTGGAGGGCCAGGTACAGTAGGCAGGCATTCTTGAAGGCCCTGAACTTTTTCCGGTCACCGGAGAATCGTTTGGGTGTAGGTATCCGTGGTTCAGGAGGAGGCAAGGAAACTGGAACCGTATTAGAGGAGGAAGAACTAGAGTCCACCAAGGCTGGAGCAACAGGCAAATGCTGCAGCCGATCCTCCAACTGGAAGTAGCCGTCCTGGAGCTTCTGTACAGCTTGTGTAAGGGTGGTGACTTGTTGACACATCATTTTGAGCGGGGAAGCACCTCCATCGGCCTTGGTCATGGCTGGTTTGTACTGTCACGTACCTGGTTGGAGGCCAAAATGCCGAGAGGGCTCCCCTTGCGGCTGAGTGCAGTACACCCCTGAAGTTGGGTACAGAGGGTGTAGTGCCCAGAGAAGCACAGGTTGCCAGATGGATTCCGGAGATAAGAGCTGGTGGGCACCTGAAGGACACCAGGTAATGCAGGAAGCACAGCAGAGTTAAAGTCTATAAGAATCCTCGGTATTACTTGGCAAGGTGTGCATAAGGAGCAGTAGTGGAAGCCAGGCCAGGGGTCAAACACAGTAGATCCAGCAGGAGGATGAGGCAGGTTGCAGAAACGGGGACCAATCAAAGGTCTGGTATCAGGAAGCAGGCAGGAATAGGTAACTGTAACGAAGTCCGTGATACTAGCCGGGATCAGGTATAGGAGAAGACAGCAAGTCGGTAAAGCAAGCCAGAGGGTCAAAACCAGAAGAGCAGATCAGACAGGTCAGGAACAAGCCGGGTCACAACAGGAATCCAAATAGTACTTTCACAGAGGTTCAGGAACACAGGAAGACTGACAATCCAGCAACTGCAGACACCAGCAGACTTCCTTATATAGGCCCATGTGACCTGCTGGTAGAGATACTGGGTCCTAAAGTCCTTCTCCTGCCAGAGATTCTGGGTCCTAGAGCCCTTCTCCTGCTGTTGGCTCCCTGACAACTGACACTATAGCCAGTTCTCCTACGGCCATTTCCCTGACAAACAGACTCTGGGACACCCCTAAGCTTAATGTTGTTCCTTTGGACCTATCCTCTAGGTCTGCAACCTTATCTTTCAACCACGTTATATCCTCTCCCTGGGCTATGTGTGCATCAACCAGTGTGTTGTATGAGGATGTGTAGTCATCCATCTTTTGTTCAACCCAATATACTCTGATCCCAATAGCTTGGACCTCCTTATGGCATTGGATAATCCCCTTCACCATATCAGCTTGTAGTGAGGATCTGAGGGACAACAACATTTCTTTGAGTATGGTGTCTGATATGGGTCTGCTGTTGGGAAGTCCTGCTATGGGGTCAGTCAGGCAAGAGGACTGTGTGGCATGGTTTCCCTGCACCCCGCTTACCTCCATTTCAGGGTCACCATGCGGCCTGACAGGGGAGTTCATCCTCGGTTTAGATTTTGTCGGGCTTCTGGTAGAAGGGCTAGATGTAGATATAGGGGATAGACAGATAGAGGAGAACCCACTGTGTAGGTGAGCTTGTGCAGGCACTTTTTGGGACCTTTCGGGGCCGTTATTATATATCCCCTGTCCTCCGACCATTGTGTGCGGGCGCCACCGCCATTTTGTTGTACCCCTGGGGATTTCACTGTAAAGAAGCTGGGCATCTTGTGTGGTTGTGGAGGGTTCTTTCGGCGTCTCGGCATCACTGGGCTTTCGGCAGACTTCTTAAGAATAAATAGGTTTACCAATCAGGTGTAGGTAAAGTGTGGACAACTGTCTATGACTGACAACACTTTTCATCCACAGAGAGGAATGGAGCCCATCATTCAAACAGCAAAGCTGAGCTAACTGCTGTGAGCAATCCCTAAAAAGGATGACCCTCATTTTGCACATTTAGCCCACCACTCTGTACTTTCTGAGCATTTACTTGGACTTTATGGCACCAGTTAACAGCCCTGGACATTCTTACGAATAAATAGTGCTGCTGGTCAAGTAAAGGGACAGCATTGACATCTGTCTATGACTGACAACATCTTTCATCTACAGAGAGGAATGAAGCCCACCATTCATACAGCAAAGTGGATCTAGCTGCTGTGAACAATCCCTAAATGGGAATTACCAACTATGTATTTGTCCTAATTTATTTTCAGCGTATTTATTATCACTGTTCTGCTGGGTGTACAAATAACAGAAAAGGTAGAAGCTTTTTTATTGTATTTGATTTGCTATTATTATCTTTGTGTGATGCTGTTCTTCAGCTGTTGGACCTTTGCATTTAACCTTTATGGAGTTGCCAGAGAAGAGCCCAGGAACAGACCACAAAGTGCTGCATTAGTACGGAGATTAACCACGACTTCCACAGCATAAATATTTTTGAAAGAGCGAAATGAAATCACAGCATCGTTCCCTACAGTTAATGTTGCTTTATTTCTGTTACTTCAGCACTCTTTATGAGAATGTGTATACAGTATTTCAGTCTGTCCTACAGCCACATTATCTATTAACTTGTATTTACTGTTCATGTTTAACTGCTACAGATTTTTTTCTCCCTGTAAAGTTAATATATAAGCACTGTTTCAGCACTTTCACCTATCCCTCACACATCTCTCTCCTATTTAAAGCAATCAAGCTGCCTATAATATTGCAAAATGAGTTAAATATTTGATTAAACTTTGCTTCATCCAGAGGTACATGCTGCACCATAATATGTCAGTGTTAGTTTACCGGGAAATGCACATAGTTACTCATCAGCATACAGTAATAAACTCCTTTTTTACTCTTTTTTTTTTATTACCATCCAGGTTCATACATGGATGGTACTATTTAGTAACTAGCTAATATAAACCTAGACAAGATAAAAACCCACTGACATAAACTCATAGGCCACTTTTTCTGTCCTGAATCATAACCACGGATTTTTGCAGTCAAATTGTGCCATCAAAATCCATGCAGTAGGAGGAAGATATAGGAATAAAATCCAGTAAGGCTAGGTAATAAGGAACACGAGCCAAAGTGGTAAATTAGGACTAAACCCAATCACCAAAACCTCATACTGTATATGCTTTAAAGAAGAATTTTGGATGTGGATATTTTTACATAGTTACATTGGTCCAGTCTGTTTTATCTCCTAGTTTCTGGTCCTGGCCTCTGAAGTCCCTCTGTCTCCACTGTAAAAGGAGCCTCAAACCCCCCAAAATACATCCAGCAGTCCCTTCTGCCCGTGACAGTATAAACCTGCAGGTTATTAGGAATTATAGTACAGCTGCTTGCTCTGTGGGTGATGACCTTTTCTAATTGGTCTGGACTTATTACTTATGCTCTTCCCTCATTGCATCATTATTGTGGTAGACTCAATTAAATGTTGTGTCTCTCAGTTGCTTATTATAAACGAAGATTATGAAAATCATAACACAGAGTAACCTAGAATAAAATACACATTTGAAATTCTTTGCCCTGATATGTTAAGTTAAATAGCTTTAACATTTGTTTCAACAGTGTGATTATTTTTCTACTAAGCATTTATAGGAACAAAAAAATAAGGCACAGCGTAAGTTGATAGACAGTCATAGTTATCAAAATTATAGCTTACATCTTTCGAAACGGACACATAGTCAAATCTGACAAGATATGAAATTCCAATGCGAAAAGAGCATTTATAGCAATAAACAAGCATTGAAATGCTTTCTTTTGACACAGAGGCGATGGTGTACATCCACATGCATGTGATACCCATTTATAGATAGGCCGAACTTCAAGATACAACATCAAGTATACAAATAAAATGTTAAAAAGTTATTATGGAGATGCCTAAAACTCAGGCTGTATTGGCAGGGTCTTATTTTAACCTTAAATGACCTATCACCCTACCCCTGAACCCACTTTGTATATCCTAGGGTATGTTGATTCTGATATGTTGGACTCGGTTATAGGATCCCCCTTCATTGCACAAAAGCTGATTTCTGCAGGATGGGTATCCACCATTCCGCCATCTGTAGATGAATTGAAATCTGAAATGAACAAGCATATTCTGTTTCAAAAAAATACATACCTCCTTTACAATGCCCTACGCAAGTTTGATGTGATTTTATCCAGTTGGATAGATGTGATTTGCTCCTAATTCATTTCTGATGAGAATGCTACCTTTACTGTTACTTGTGTTAAGCCCCGTACACACGAGCGGACTTATGTCCGACAGACTTCCAAAGGAGTTCCGTCGGAGTTCTGCTGGAATTCCGACGGAGTTCTGACAGACTTTTCGGCCGAACGGACTTGGCCACACACAATCACACTAAACTCCGACGGATTCGAACGTGATGACGTATGACCCGACTCGAATAAGGAAGTTCATAGCCAGTAGCCAATAGCTGCCCTAGCGTCGGTTTTAGTCCGTCGGAGTAGCATACACACGAGCGGAGTTTTCGAAGGGGACCGGGTCCGGCGGAGTTCCTTCGGGAAAATTTGAAGCATGTTCCATATTCTAAAGTCCTTCGGACTTTGGCGAGTCAAAAGTCCGTTGCAGCCCACACACGATCGGATAGTCTGACGGACTCAGTCCTTCGGACTTTGGATGTTGAAAAGTCCGCTCGTGTGTACGCGGCATTACTGTTACTTGTGGGATAATTGTCAACCTACTCTGTATTGTAGAGGTGTCATATCTACTTATCATTGATAATCTGTGTTTTTAGTGCTGTACCTTGGCCTTTATGTGCCTTTCCTTTCCTTTTTATCTCAGTATGTTGTTGTAAATTTAAAAAAAGTATATATTTAAACTAAAATAAAATTTGATAAAAAAAGTAAAGAGATCTCACAAAAAAAACTGTTCTCATTTAGATCATTTGTAAAAAAAAAAAAAGCTTTAATTAAGTTGACCTATAGGAATGTGATGCTGCAGGTTTCTCTGGGGAGCTAACCTTATGAACTGCATGGGCTGAATAAACTGTGTTGTACCTTCTTTACAGACGTTTACATGGCAGGAGTCTGTCAGCATGCCTGGATGCTCAAAACATGCCTTGGTTGATTGATGGTTATATGTCTTCAATAGTGAGTTTTCAGAAATGGGACAAACGAGGCAAAGTTTTAAACTTCCCTGTTGTAACTAACTGTCTGTTTATTAACCCTCTATTATTTGTTAGGAATTGTACTGGACTTATTTCTATTGTTACAGTGTGATTCATGTATTACTCTGCTGGAGCTTGTATTGCTGTTGTGCATACTGCTGTACTAGGACTTATGGTACTTCTTAGTGTGCTACTTGGGCTTGTTTTTTTCCACTATTGTTTATTTGGGACTTGTGGTTCCACTCATATGCTTTACTTAGCTGTAACTGTCCATCAACAACTGCACCTAGTTAGTCTACCTATGCTGGAGCTTTACTATTAGTGGGGAGTAGCTCCTTTGATCCATTGCCAGACTTTATAGTAGATGTTAGATGTTCCACATCTTTCTGTTAAAGCAGGTGAGAAAGTCTGTGAAATGAGTGAAAGACACGCTCTCACCCCAGGGCTGGAACTCTCAACTATCCTAAGAACAATTGGTCTGTTATTCTATGAAGTATTTATTTGGCAACACTATGGGGTGTCTGCGGAAAATCTCAATATAATTGTGTAAAATTACTTGTAATTCCCTCTAGTAGGGGCATAACACTTATGCTTAGTACTCCTGCATTTTTTAAATACAATGAGGCTGTTTTATTGAGAATTTTGTGACAATAAAAATAAGCTTTTACATAAACATTCAGGTATATGCTGTATTTAGTATGGTTATGAGTAGCACCTAAAAGCACTTAAAAGACTTTAAAATAGGAAATGTGAATTGTTCATGATGTTGTACTACCTGGGCTTCAGCCTTCTTGCTAACTAATCACTGGCATTATATAACAAAGTTGCATTCCCAAAAGCATATAATGTGACCTTTATATGATAGATTATATGATATAAAGGATTACCTTACCAAAACTCAGAACTAAGTTTAGGGAAACCATGGGGAAATTTTAGGTTGACCACTGTGTTTTGTTCTCTTTTGCTAGCATCATGTTTTACTTGATCAAATATGCTATAGACTTCTTTGTGCTCATAACAATGACCAACAAAAATTGGGCTTAACCACTTAAGCCCCAGACCATTTGGCTTGCCAAAGACCAGAGCACTTTTTGCGATTCGGCACTGCGTCGTTTTAGCTGGCAATTGCGCGGTCGTGTGACGTGGCTTCCAAACAAAATTGACATCCTTTTTTCCCACAAATAGAGCTTTCTTTTAGCCCTTGTACACACGGTCAGACATTCTGACGGAAAATGTCCGATCGGACCGTGTTGTCAGATAATCCGACTGTGTGTGGGCTCCATCGGACTGTTTCCGTTGGACTATCTGACGGACAAAGTTTTAGAGCTGGGCTATAAAACTTTCAGACAACATGATCCGATCGGATTTTGTCCGATTGTGTGTAGAGAATTCTGATCAGACAAAGTGACACGCATGCTCAGATCAAATTCCTAGATCAAACCTATTGGCTACTAGCATGAACGTAGTCCCATCGTAACAAAATAACGTTGTCACGTTACGTACGATCAGATTTTCCGACAACTTTATCTGCAACACAAGTTTCGGATAAAATCCGTCAGACAAAATCCGATGGGTTTTGTTGTCGGAATGTCTGCCCATGTGTACAAGGGCTTAGTGGTATTTGATCACCTCTACTGTTTTTATTTTTTGCTCTATAAACAAAAAAATAGCGACAATTTTGAAAAAAAATGCATTATTTTTAAATTTTTGCTATAATATATATCCCCAAAAAATATACAAAAAAAAATTTTTTTCCCTCAGTTTAGGCCGATACGTACTCTTCTCCATATTTTTGGCAAAGAAAATCGCAATAAGCGTTTATTGATTGGTTTGCACAAAAGTTGCACAAAAGTCTACAAAATAGGGGATAGTTTTATGAGATATTTATTCATTTTTTTTTTTACTAGTAATGGCGGCGATCAGCGATTTTTATCATGACTGTGACATTATGATGGACAGATTTTTGGAGCGATTTTGGGACCGTTCACATTTATACAGCAATCAGTGCAATTAAAAATGACAGTGAATGGGTTAACCCCTAGGTGGCGCTGTATGGGGTTAAGTGTGTCCTAGGGAGTGATTCTAACTCTGGGGGGAGGGGCTGTGTGTTACATGACACTGATCACCGCTCCCGATTACAGGGAGCTGTGATCAGTGACAGTGTCAGTAGGCAGAATGGGGAAATGCTTGTTTACATTAGAATTTCCCCATGGCAGGGAGTTTGTGGCGGGCACGCATGTGCCCGCAAGCTGCTTCTGGAAGGGCAACATACAGGTACGGGATTCTGCCTGTACGTGCCCTTCTGCCGCAGTATATATGCGTGAATCGGTCGGGAAGAAGTTTTAATGTCGATAATATTTTCGGAAAGGGAAGCATGATTAAATAGTAAGAAAAGTGATAGACCTCTTCATACAACAGTATGAGCACTAAAACACCTGTTAAGCAGTTAATAGAAGTGTGGAGATTTTTTAAGCTTGAATTTCAAAGCAAACATACATGGACAAATATGTGATAAGGAAGGGAAAATAAGACAAAGGTTTGCATATATTTTTAACCAGGGATTAAGAATAAGAGATCACCCACCAAGACCATGAATAAGTGGCAATCAGGACCCCACCGATTACATGAATCCTACTTATTTCATCAAGGTTGGGTTTTGATTACCACTGATTTATGTGCTTTGCAATATCAGGGAAAAGTGCAACTGAGAGGGGGTTTAATGAAGACTGCAGTCAGCAAGACATTTCTTAAATTGCTGCTCAATGGAAATTTTAGGTATATGAAAAACTATAATGTTTAAACTTTTAAAGGAAAACAAAATGTTTAAAAGGGGTGACATTAAGGCTTCAGATATTGTCAATAACCTTATGAAAAACATGCAACATGCAAACTAATAAAGTGGTTGTGCTTTACAAACATAAAGGGAAAAATGGCAAGCAAAGTCCAAAGACATTAAAGTCAGGAAAGATCACACATGCAACTATTAATTTCTGCTTCACAAATAACAGCATCTTGAAACAAGATATCCTTATTTGCACCTTTGCAAGACTTAAACATCACAGAAAACAAGAGATAAACCTGTTGGTTAGCCCTTACAGGAAGCGTTACAATTAAAATGTGATATTTTTATTTAACCTCCTCACGCCCACCCCCCACCATCATATGACGTGATGGACTTTGAGCAGGTATAGCTGAATGATGCCTGTAGCTACAGACATCATTCAGATATTGCCATTTTCAGCCGGCTATTCCCTACACCATCAGAATGATCATTGCAGCTGTTCCACTGCTTGATTGCTCTTACAGGAGGCAAGAGTGGACGCCCCCACCCTCCCGCTGCTCGATCAGGGAGTCGGACAGAGGATCCGCCAGCCCCGGATGTTGATCATAGAGATTTCTGATGGACCAAATGGTCACTGGAGTCTCTATGATCGTCAGAGGCCGGGTGCGATAGTATGATGCCCTCTGCATTCAAAAAAACCGCGCTGCTTCGGCTAAAAAAGTGGTGATTGGTTTAATTTTTCTTTTTTTTAGGCTTCCCAGCCTAGAGGTGAGATGTGGGGTCTTATTGACCCCTTATCTCACTATAAAGAATACCTGTCATGTCATATTCTTATTACAAGGGATGTTTACATTCCTTGTAATAGGAATAAAAGTGACCAAAAAAATGTTTTTCTTCAAAAAAGTAAAAAAAAAAAAAAAAGAAAGTATAATTAACAATACATTTTTTTTAAAGCACCCCTGTCCCTGTATGCTCATCACGCAGAAGCAAACGCATACATAAGTCCCGCCCACAAATGAAACGGTGTTCAAACCATACATGTGAGGTATCAACATGAACATTGGAGCGAGAGCAATAATTTTTTTCCTAGACCTCCTCTGTAACTCAAAACATGTAACCAGTAAAAAAAATTCAAGTGTCGCCTATGGGGATTTTTAAATACCGAACTTTGGTATCATTCCACGAGCGTGTGCAATTTTGAAGCATGACATGTTAGGCATCTATTTACTCAGCGTAACTTCATCTTTCACAATATGTAAAAACATTGGGCTAACTTTACTGTTTGAATTTCAACTCCAAAACTGTACAGTTGTCACAGGAATAAAGGGTCAATTTTCCAAGGTGGAATTTATCCCTGTCTTAAGCCCCATACACACTATCAGATTTTCTGCTGATTTTTTCCTTCAAATTTACCAAGACCATATAATATGTGGTCAAACTGTAGGAGCTTCAATGTGTATGCAATCAGACAGGCCCTTGCACTACATGGTTTTGGTAAATCTGAAGACAAAAATCAGCAGAAAATCTGATAGTGTGTATGGGACTTAAGAGAGTAATTCCTCTCACTTTGAAGAGATTTGATCTCACTTCCGCATTTCAAAGACAGTGAAATTAAATCTCCCCAAAAGGATTCATAGACCACAAAAAAGAACTGTCAGGTGTTTTAGCTTTCCACTACTCTGTTTAATATAACACAATATCTTTACATACACCTTAATTTAGTATTTAAAAGAAAAGTATGTTTTTTCTTTTTTTTATTAAAGATTCATACTTACCTATTCTTTGTGGATGCAGCATCAGACCGATGCTGCAGCTGTCCTCCGTCATCTCTGCACTAAGAACAGAGCCACCAAACATCGCCAATGGCTCGGTTTTCACAGATTCCCAAGAGGAGAGTTGCTGACTCTCAGTCAGCGTCTCTCCTCTCTGCTCCTCTACGCGCACTGGAGCCCTAAGCTGTGGAGGGGCGGGGAGAGGCCATAGCAGCGGCTCGTTGAGACGCTGATACTGCCATCAAGGCAGCTGGCGGATCCTGACTTGGATGATGGGATGACGTGCTGCCTCGACTGATGGCAGCGATGTCAGCAGAGAGCGGACTTCAGACCGATCGCCACTGAAACGGGTCACAGGAGTGCAAAACAAATTGCACTCCTGTGACCTAACGGAGAGGTTTTAGCTATCCACTACTCTATTTAACATAACACACTCTCTTTATATACATTTTAATTTGGTATTTAAAAGAAAAGTATGTGTTTTTTTAAAATTAAACATTCATACTTACCTATGTGGATGCAGCATCAGACTGATGCTACGACTGTCCCCCTCTGTCTCTGCACTGAGAACCGAGCCACCATACATCGCCAATGGCTCTGTTTTCACAGATCCCCAAGAGGAGAGCTGCTGACTGTCAATTCAATGCCTGCAATTCAAGTCTATTCACAAAGTGTTTTTGGATACTATATTAACTATTGTGATTATATTAAAATTGGCATTAGGCACAATATCTGCAATAAAATTGTAATCTTACTTTAGTTTAACACCAGATGTATAAAACATTAATTTGTTAAAAAAGGTGTATCACATATTAAGAAACCAAGTGAGCCATTATTCCTTATTGACTAAACTATACATTTACAGCCAACATAAAATCTCTTTGAAAATGAAAGAGTATCATTTCAAAAGCATTGTTCAATTTAGTTGTGCATGTAGCTTTGAAGTCTGTCTTTTCTTTTAAAAGTTTTCATATCATTATCACTTTAATATGAAGAATTATAATCATTCACTAGCAAAGTTTTTGATATGCATTAATATAAAAAGCAATATGTTACAGTGTCATAAATTAAACAGAGGTCATCACTATATCCTTTTAATACTCTAGATTATTTTATATTAAACAGATACACTGTAGGCTAAAATCAGCCATCCTATTCTTTTTGGAAATACACAAAAAAATGTAGTTATCCTGAGCATTTCCTTTGCTTTATTAGAAGAATAAGATTTTTTGGTGTGCATTTCATTTTACTATTTTAAAAGCATGTGTTGTTTTTTTGCATGTTTAAACTGGTTCCCGACCGGCTCACACAGATATACTGCTGCACAATGGATCTTTGGGCAAAATTCCGTATAGGTACATCCTTCCCCTTAGTGGCCGCTGGAGGCAAGCGCAGCCACTGTACGGTGGGGGACTCGATGCGCGTGGCTGGTGGGCATTATTGCCACCAGCAGCAACATGGGGATTTGTGTGTGTAAACATACAAATCCCTGTGCTATCAGGGCAGAGGAGACATGTCGTTTGTTCCTACTAAGTAGGAACAACAATATGTTTCCTCACCTAGTAAGTCACATCCCCATACATTTAGAACATGCTGAGGGAACACACATTTAACCCCTTGATCACCCCTAGTGTTAACTCCTTCCCTGCCAGTGACATTTACACAGTAATCAGTGCATTTTTATAGCACTGATCGCTGTATAAATTTCAATGATCCCAAAAATGTGTTAAAAGTGTCCACCACAATGTTGCAATACTGCTAAAAATTGCAGATCAACACCATTATTAGTAAAAAAATAAAAATGTCATAAAAATGCCATAAATCTGTACCACAGTTTGTAGACGCTATAACTTTTGCACAAACCAATCAATATACACTTATTGCATTTTTTTACCAAAAATATGTAAAATATGAAAAAAATTTATTAATTTGGGGGATCTTTAGTGTAGCAAAAAGTAAAAATTATTGTTTTGTTTTTTTCAAAATTGTCTCTTTTTTGTTTATAGCTAAAAAAATAAAAACCACAGAGAGGATCAAATACCACCAAAAAGGAAGCTCTATTTGTGGGACAAAAAGAATGCAAATTTTGCTTGGGTACAGCATTGCATGTCCACACAATTGTCAGTTAAATTAAGTCAGTGCCAAATTGTAAAATGTGCCCTGGTCAGAAAGGGGTTAAAATCTTCCAGGGCTGAAGTGGTTAAAGTAAACCCAACATGGTCCAAAATGATTTCAGGATAACAACGGTGCTAAAATTCCAGCACTTTGAGGTGTCTCTAAGTACCTGTGTTAGCTTTTAAATGGATCCCTGTAATTCTATGGATCCTAGGCTCAAGTTGTTAACTGGACCCTGATTTCTGTCCAGAATACTTAGTTACATAGCTAGTAAGGTTCAATAAAGACACCAGTCCATTCAGTTCAACCTGTGTGGGTGTGGCTGTCTGGGTGTGGCTGTGTGTGAGTTTATGTCAATAATAAATTCAATATCCCTGTATGTTGTGAATGTTAACATGCTCATCAAACAGTTTTGTTAAAACTATTGCCACTCCCTGATGCTACCACTGCTTGTAGAAGGGAGTTCCACATCCTTACCACTCTGAAGGTAAAGAACCCTCTATGCAGTTTAAGGTTAAAACACTTTTTACCTTTTTAACCACTTCAGCCCTGGAAAAATTTACCCCCTTCCTGACCAGAGCACTTTTTGCGATTCGGCACTGCATCGCTTTAACTGACAATTCCGTGGTCGTGCGACATGGCTCCCAAACAAAATTGACATCCTTTTTTCCCACAAATAGAGCTTTCTTTTGGTGGTATTTGATAACCCCTGTGGTTTATTTTTTGCTCTGTAAATAAAAAAGAGTGACAATTTTTAAAAAAATGCATTATTTTTTACATTTTGCTATAATAAATATCCCCCAAAAAATATAAAAAACAGTTTAGGCCGATACGTATTCTTCTACATATTTTTGGTAAAAAAAAATCACAATAAACATTTATTGATTGGTTTGCGCAAAAGTTTTTCGTGTTTACAAAATAGGGGATAGTTTTTTTTACTAGTAATGGCGACATTCAGCGATTTTTATTGTGAAATGCGACATCATGGCAGACACATCGGACATTTTTGACACATTTTTGGGACCATTGTCATTTATACAGCAATCAGTGCTATACAAATGCACTGATTTCTGTGTAAATGACACTGGCAGTGAAGGGTTTAACCACTAGGGGGCAGTGTAGGGGTTAAGTGTGTCCTAGGGTGTGTTTCTAACTGTGGGGGGCATGGCTACATGTGACATGTCACTGATCTCTGCTCCCGATGACGGAGCAGAGATCAGTGACACTGTCACTAGGCAGAACGGGGAGATGCTTGTTTACATTAGCACCTCCCCGCTCTTCCTCCCCGTGTCTCAATCGCGGGTATCCTTGTGGCGATCGAGTCCATGGGGCCCGCGACCAGACTCATGGAGCTTGCCACAGGAGCGCACCTCTTAAAGGGCAATGTACAGGTACATGATTCTGCGTGTACTTCTGCCGACGTATATCGGCGTGAGGCGGTCGGCAAGCTCCCTACCACTGAAAAGTTTTTTTTTCCTATGCTAGAGTCACCATTAAGGTATTTGTATGTCAGTATCATATCTCCTCTCAAGTGTCACTTCTCCAGAGAGAATAAGTTTAACGCTTACATAACTGAGGTCCTCCAGACCCTTTATTAGCTTTGTTGCCATTTTCTGGACTCTCTCAAGTTTCAGCACATCCTTGCTAAGGACTGGTGACCAGAACTGCACATCATACTCAAGATGCAGCCAGACCAGAGCCTTGTAAAGTGGCAGAATTATTGTTTTATCTCTTTAGTAAATACCCTTTTTTATCCATCCTGGATTCCCCCTATTGGGTATCTTGCAATCATATTTTTAGCATCCAAATACTTCTCTTTAGATTTTTCAACATTAAACCTCATTTGCCCTGTAGTTGCCTATCCTATTATTGTATTGAGGTCATCCTATAAGGTTTTAACATCTTTCTGTGAAGTTATTGCCCTGCTTAACTTTGCACCATCAGCAAACACTGAGATTGAGCTATTTATACCAACCTCTATATAATTTATGAATAAATTAAACAGAATTATTCCAAGGATTATTTCAAGGATTATTCCAAGGAGTGCCCACTATTTATTACCATCTTTTGAGTGTGCCCTTGTAACCAGTTACATACCCTAATCCAGGTACATAACCTATGGTCCATGCAGACAAGCCTCAATTTGTAAAGTAAATGCTTATGGGAAACAGTATTGAATGCTTTTGCAAAATCCATATACACGACATCCACAGGTTTTCCTTTATCTAGATGGCAGCTCACTTCCCCATAGAATGTTAACAGATCTGGCAAGAACGATCCTTCATAAATCCATGCTGATTACTACCAATGATACTATTTTCACCAGCTAATTCTTGGATATAGTCCCTTATCATTACTCCAATAATTTACAAACAATTGATTTTAGATGGACTGGCCTGTAGTTACCATATATATATATCTATATCTCGGCCCTTTTTAAAATATTTGTACCACCTTGGCTATTCTCCAACCAACTGAGTTCTTTAAAGACTCTTGGGTGTAAGCTGGTCCTGGTGATTTACAGTAGTTGTGTTAGGTTTTTAAAGTCAATTTCTAACACTGGATTATGTTAGCCACAGGTCTACATTCTGTGATGTGTTATTAACAATGCAGTCTCGGGTACTATACCCCTTCTTTTCCTTTGCGAAAACTGAGGATAAAAATGCTTTTAGTACATATGCATTCTCCTTGTCTTTTGTAACCAACTTCCCCTGATCATCCCTTATGGGGCTTACAGTATATGCTCTGACCTCACCTTCTTACTGTTAATATATTTAAAACATTTCTTGGGATTTCTTTACTCTCCTTGGCTATGTGACTTTCACAGTCCATTTTAGTTGCCCTGATTGGGTTCTTACACTTCTTATTGCATTTCTTGTAGTGTTGGAATGCTGATAATGACTTATCAGTCTTATATTTTTGAATGTCTTTTTTTCTCTTTTATATGCATTTTTACATTATAGTTTGTGACCTAGATTTAATCTTCACTCTTTTATATTTATTGCCCATTGGAATGCACTGGCCAATACCTTTTTTTAATATGTTCTTAAAACATTTAAGTGTCAAACGGTTTAAGCTTCTATTGCCTAATTACATGTTAGCATTTGATAATTGAAGGATAGGGGTGGGTCTTATCATCAGATGGGGTAGGATTTGAATCCAATCACTAAAAATGTTAACATATTAACCACTTCCTGTCCACCATGTAGCAGTTTTACTTTGCCGGATCACATATATATATATATATATATATATATATATATATATATATATATATATATATATATATATATATATATATAGTATTTCACAAAAGTGATTACATCCCTCACATTTTTGTAAATATTCTATTATATCTTTTCATGTGATAACACTGAAGAAATGAAACTCTGCTACAATGTAAAATAGTGAGTGTACATCTTGCATAACAGTGTAAATTTGCTGTCTCCTCAAAATAACTCAACACTTAGCCATTAATGTCTAAACCGCTGGCAACAAAAGTGAGTAAATCCCTACGTGAAAATGTCCAAATTTGGCCCAAAGTGTGAATATTTTGTGTGGTCACCATTATTTTCCAGCACTGCCTTAACCCTCTTGAGCATGGAGTTCACCAGCCTTAACAGGTTGCCATGGGAGTCCTCTTCCCCTCTTCCATGAAATCACAGAGCTGGTGGATGTTAGGGACCTTGCAATCCCCCACCTTCCATTTGAGGATGCCCCACAGATGCTCAACAAGGTTTAGGTCTGGAGATATTCTTGGCCAGTCCATCACCTTTACCCTCAGCTTCTTTAGCAAGGCAGTGATCATCTTGGAGGTGTGTTTGGGGTCCTTATCATGTTGGAACACTATCCTGTGGCTCAGTCTCTGGAGGGAGGGAATCATGCTCTGCTTCAATATGTCACAGTACATGTTGGCATTCATGGTTCCCTCAATGAACTGTAGCTCCCCAATGCCGTACTCATGCAGCCCCAGACCATGACACTCCCACCACCATGCTTGACTGTAGGCAAGACACACTTGCCTTTGTACTCTTCACCTAGTTGCTGCCACACCTTCTTGACACCATCTGAGCCAAATAAGTTTACCTTGGTCTCATTAGACCACAGGACATGGTTCCAGTAATCAATGTCCTTAGTCTGCTTGTCTTCAGCAAAACTGTTTGCAGGGTTTCTGGCATAATCTTTAGGAGGCTTCCTCCTGGGATGACAGCCATGCAGACCAATTTGATGCAGAGTGTGGCATATGATCTGAGCACTGACAGGCTCACCTCCACCCCTTCAACCTCTGCAGCAATGCTGGCAGCACTCATATGTCTATTTCCCAAAGACATCCTGAGCACCTGCCTTCAACCTCTTTGGTCGACCATGATGAGGCCTGTTCTGAGTGGTACCTGTTCTGATAAACCACTGTATGGTCTTGGCCACCCTGCTGCATCTCAGTTTCAAGGTCTTGGCAATCTTCTTATAGCCTAGGCCATCTTTATGTAGAGCAACAATTCTTTTTTTCAGATCCTCAGAGAGTTCTTTTCCATGAGGTGCCATGTTGAACTTCCATTGACCAGTATGAGAGAGTGAGTGTGATAACACCATATTTATCACACCTGATCCCCATTCACACCTGAGATCTTGTAACACTAATGAGTCACATGACACCGGGGAGGGAAATAGCGGATTGGGCCCAATTTGGATGTTTTCACTTAGGGGTGTACTCGCTTTTGTTGCCAGCGGTTTAAATATTAATGGCTGTATGTTGAATTATTTTGAGGGGACAGCAAATTTACGTTATACAAGCTGTACACTCACTCATCTTTACATTGTAGAAAAGTGTAATTTCTTCAGTGTTTTCACATGAAAAGATATAATAATATGTTTTTCAAAAATGTGAGGGGTGTACTCAATTTTGTGATATATTGTACATCTGCGGTTTGCATCTACTGAGAGCTTGCAGTACATTTCCAGGATTCATGAAGATAGTAAGCCTTTGTAGGTTCTCCTCCAGTAAAAAGGAACAATTTATAATGCAGTTCAGAGCATTTACACTGGTCACCTAAGTCACAACAGCCAACTAGATGAAATGCATAATATAGCCTCCTTTATATATAAAGGTGGGCTCACAGCAGCCATATTATCAGTGTGTGCTGGAATTGTTATGGAAAGCTAATAATACTGTTTTTTCACGTTTTTTTCTTTTTTACTTTTTAAAATTTTTGTCATTGGTACATGTCGTCCATGGTAGCGCACAATTTTCACTGCCATTTGTTGCACAGTTCCTTGCTTATTGGGTCTATAAATTGCCAGAATTGAATAGAAAGATTCACCCCTCTCCCACAGACATGGCTGTTAAGTTAGTAGGCTTTGAGTAAACATTTTTGGACTGCGAACCAAACCCAGGCAGATTTTCTCATCCCTACTGAAAATTGGGTGTGCCACCCTACTCCACCTACAGGCTGCCACTGGATGGTAGACTAGAAGGGATGAAGAGGTCAGATGAGAGCTGATTTGAAAAACAACCAAAAACACTTTAGTGCTAAACCCAGGGATATTCTGCCATTGCACTTCTTGCTAAAATGCCCATCAATAGTGCAGCCCTCCTCTGACCGCAAAATCCTTAGAACCAACTGCAAAAACACAAAGGAGGGTGCAACCACCTTGTGCATTACCATAGATCATTTTTATTTAATCCACATAGACAAATGGATACTCACATGCAAGTAAAATCAGCAAGCAACTCAGATTTGCTCCAGCTGGAATGCAATACAGTTCGTCCTGGAAACAAATGATTGGACAACTGACGCGTTTCGGGGGCTAATACCCCCTTCCTCAGAGCTCAGTTTGCTGATTTGGAGGATATTTTCAGATCAGTTGAGGGAAAAATATAGCAGCACTGTGTACAAAGAGCAGGAAGGAAAAGAATTAGCAGTTTTTATTGGCCCAAGGAATTGAGTTTCAACATACAGTACGTGCGTCAAACACATACAGATGCTCAGACACACAAAAATAGCAGTAATAAAAAGAAAACAATGGATCTGTAATAGGATTTGCTATTAAAATTATATATAGAAAGACTGCACTGCTTATAAAATCCTACTTTTCTGAAAGGTAAATCTAAAGAGACCACCTAATATTGTTTGCCTGTCATAAAAATATATATTCCAATAATGTACTATGTGGCCCACTTATGAATCGATATAAGATGTATGAAATTTAGGGAGCTTAGCTGACCTTTCTATGAACCACCTGCTAGTGTTTATGAAATCTGAGTTAACACATGATTCTCAAAGTGAACTAATAATCTTTGAAATGCTGACAAAAAGGAATCTACTGTGAACTATGTGCTGGAAATAAACAGCCTGCCGTCTGTCTAAGACAGTATAATTGAAATACGCAGACAGAAATATATTACCATCTAAGAGACAGACCAGTATGTAATTAACTCATATTTACCTTAAGTGCAACGTATAATATAACCATATCTCTATAACAAAACAGTATTATAATTACATCTCTTATAAATAGATGAGGATATTCAAACGAATAAAAGAAACATGCATTTCATCCAGACAGATCATACTTTGAAAAATAAAACCCCACTTAAGCTTTTTATTTAATTTTTTTGGAGGCTGGGTTTTATCTTCCACCAAGGTTTTGTATCTGCCTGTGTCCCCATTGAGGTGATGAAGCATCAATCCCAACCTAAATGTAACAGACAGGCATCTCCTTCAAAAGACAGATACATAATGATGTGCTGAAATCTAAATAGGGAGGCTGGGGAAACATATCCACTGCATTGTGCATTATCAATGAGCCTGTATTATGACAGTCTAGGCATTCACGCAGTATAAAAATCAACATGACACCATTTTGGTTGAACTATAGTAGCTTACAACACAAAAACAATTCCTGCCCTTTCTCCCCATCATTACTGTGACTTTTACTCCATCCAAGTCCCAGTGGGCATCATTATCTGCTGCCTATGGTGCCCAATACTTTTTAGTTAAGGATACAGCAATGGTAGCCAGGGCCGCAAAAGGGGAAGCTGCCCTGGGCCCTGTCATTGTTGTGAGGCCCAAAACAGCTGCCTCATACTTGCCAACTATCCAGGTTTAAATTCCCTTGTCCCTTGAAGTTTTATTCCTGTGCTGTGTCCTAATATCTGTGTGAAGTGCTGGTACTAATGCTGCCCAGCTCTGCCCTATTGTTGTGTGCAAGTGACTCACCTGCATACCCTGTGTTTACATGTAAATAACCAGCATTCATATGTAAATAGCGGCGACAATACTAACTAAATAGCTGCGGCTGGCGGCATTGATATGTAAATAAAGGTGGCATTCGTATGTATATCATGCTCCCCTGCTGTGAGGAGGTGATGTGCTGTAACCTCTAGCAACTAATCAGTGAGCCGTAACATGTGCTGTAACCTCTAGCAACTAGTAGTAAGCAGTAATGATATGCTGTAACTGCTGGCAACCAATCGCAATTGCTGCCTGATCTGAAACAGAAAACTGATTTTAGGTCTAGCTGCTATTTATTGTATGTCTCAGAGTAGGTGGAGAGAGAAATTGCATGGGGGGGGGCCCAAGAAAAATCTTGCCCAGGGCCCAATCTATATTAAAGATGGCCCTTATGGTAGCCATAAGATAAATAAATGGCTGGTTCACAGATGATTACCTACTTCTCACAGTGAGGTTCATTTACCAAAACTGGAGAGTCCAAATTTTGGTGCAACTCTGCACAGAAACCAATCGGAATTCTAGGTATTTTGTCAAAGCCGAATTGAATAAGCCGTAGTTAGACGATGATTGGCAGATTTTGCACACTCCTATTTTAGTAAATCAACCTCAGTCAGTCTTATCACACCAGAAAGCAAGTATGTCCTTATTTTTTACATCTTTACCATCAGTAATTAATTGGGTAGGAAAGAATTACATGTGTAATCATCTGCTTTTTGCCAACTAAATGCTTAGCTATCAAAGTTGCCGGTAGGGCAGTCACTACTGTACCAATCAGTCTATTCTATGACGTTGAAAAATCTTATGCAGTGGGAGGGCGCATGCATGGCATGAAGCTGGACGAAAGTCGGTAGTCAGAGCTCCGTGGGCAGCAGTGACTTCCAGCAACTCCCCAGGGCAAAGCCTCAGAATTTACTTAATTTCACTATGCACCCCTGTGGGAAGGTTTAGTGTATGCCGACACCAAAGAGACAGAGGAGGAAACCAGCTCAGAGAGCACACTTTGCAACTTACTAAAGCGGACCTGGATGACAGCCTGGTCGCTATGTATGAGAAAATGGCCAACAAATTCCAAACGGAATTGAATAAGTCCACTGCGGTGCTTTCTCAAAAGCTTTCAGCTCTCTTTCAGCTCTGGGAAATAGAACAGACATGCTTGAAGCTGCTTCTGGCCTACTCTGACTTCAGGAAAGATCATAAGTTGCTATCAGAGACAGTGGGGCAGCTTCAGACTCACCCTTAAGACCTGGAAACAGGAACAAGCAAAATAACATTTGCATTCGCTGGGTTCCAGAATCAAACACCGACCTGCCTGCTGTGGTGCAAAACATTTTCTATTCACTGCTCCCTGATACCCCACTTGCATCATTCATGTGCAAAAGGATCCTTAGAGCCCTGTGACCAAAACTCCCTCCTGAGAAATGTTGTCCTGTGTCTTAAGGACTTTCTGGTTAAGGAAGATATCCTTCATGCTTCCCGCACTAATCAACACATCCAGTTGGATGGTTCCCCTATTCAACTATATCCAGACATCTCCCCAGCTACCTTGGAGAAGCATTGCAAGATGAAGACAGTGACATCGGTCCTTCAGGATGCTATGATCTGCTATTGGTGGGGCTTTCCCTTCAAGCTGCAATTCCCATAAAATGGCACTACATACACTGCCTTTAATATCCTTAAAGGGTAGGAGCTGCTGGTGAAATTGGGCCTATTGGAGGTAGACTCAGTCCCCAGATTGCCCTCCACCCCTTTGTCTATCTTCCATCTGGGCTACTCCTTCACCAAGACGGGATCGCCGCAGACAACGCCTGGATGCCAGAGGCGTGGTGACCTAGATGCATCTTTTCAGCAATATCCTTGGGATTAGGGATGAGCTGAACTCCCCCCCCCCCCCCCCCCCTCCCCGGTTCGGTTTGCACCAGAACTTGCGAACAGACAAAGAATTTGTGCAAACATGCAAATACCATTCAAGACTATGGGTCACGAATGTGAAAAATCAAAAGTGCTAATTTTAAAAGCTTATATGCAAGTTATTGCTACAAAAAGTGTTTGGGGACCCAGATACTGCCCTAGAGGACATGTATCAATGCAAAAAATCATTTTTAAAACATCCGTTATTTCAGGGGCAGTGATTTTAAGAATGCTTAAAGTGAAACAATAAAAATTAAATATTCATTTAAACATCGTGCCTGGGGGCCCCCTTGATCTGCCTGTAAAGTAGCGCATTTTCCCCATGTTTAGAAAAGTACTGCAGCTAAAGGAAAAAATTTAATTTAAAATTGCTTTTGGGCTGTATTGCCAGATCCCAGCAATATACCTAAAAAATTATTTAAAAATGGCATGGGGGCCCCCCTCAAATCCATACCAGACCCAAAGGGCCTGGTATGGACGGGGGGAACCCCATGCCATTTTTTTCTTAATTATGCCATAGGGTTCCCCTTAACCACTTTAATATACTATATTATATATTGTACACTGCACTATATACCCTGCACTGTATTGGGCCTTAGGTGTTGGTGGTGGCAGGAATGGTCTCTGCTGTTAAATATTATTTCAAAAAATGTATTTACATGCCTCTGTTAAACAGGGGCAGAAACATTGGTCCTTAGGTGTTGGTGGTGTCAGAACACTGTAATATTATTTCAGAGGCTGTTTGCCCTCTTTTAGTGGCCTGTGAGCGCCTGCCTCTCCTTGGAGGCCTTCTGCGCATGAGTATTTTTTTTTAACACAGCACTACATTGTATTCCCAATATATATATAATTGTGCTACCAAATAGAAACAATGTATAAAGCAGCCAGCATCAGCAATGATACAATTGCATAGAAAACAAAAAATACGGCGCTGAAAGTGAAAAAAATCACCTACTTGTGAAAAAGGTGAAAAAAAATTTGCACAGTGGCATAGCATAAGCCAAGCATAATAAAAATAACACAAATGAAATATGTATAGATAAACAATACAGAAATCCATGTGAACAATGTGTAAAGATCCCCACAATATATGTGGATGAATAGTAAAGAGATCCACGTGAACCGTACCACGTAGATCAAACAAATAATGTGAAAAACACAAAACAAACAATAGTCCTATGACACATAAGAAAATAATCGTCCCCTTAAGCAACAACTAGTTCCTCTTCAGTAAGGAGTGATCCAAATTGACAGAAGTGCCCGACTTCATGTAAAATGGAACACTGAAGATACCTTCATAGCGACACCCTTCCAAAGCTCCTCATGCAGGTAATACAGCGTACAGGATAAACAGAGATAAGTAATGGGTACTCTTACCTTAAGGTGTGGACCCACACACCTTAGTGGTGAGTTAGTCATGCGTCAAGCTGTAATGAACAGCAATCCTCTCAAAGGGATGGTGTGAACCTCCATTCTGCCACGCCATCTTCTGTACTCTGTATAAATGGGGTGTCCAATGTAGGATATCCTCAGCATAAACTCCAACGTAGGAAGTACTCACATCATAGTAGGTGTATCAAAAATAAGAAAGGGGAAAAGAAAAAAGGCCTCCTCATAGAGTAGATTAAATCCAGTAAAAAAATACGTTTATTAAAAAATATATAAAATTAGAAATACATGCATGTACAAGCCCACAGTGAAGAAGGGTACAAAAAAGAAAAACAACAACAAAGCTATCACCTGGATGCGTGGAAAATATCCCCAGCAGGCTAAGTACCCAACATGTTTCGCAATAACTTGCTTCAACTGGGGCAAGGTTGAAGCAAGGTAGGAAGTGTTCTCCTTCTCCAAAGGATGAGAAGCCATAGGGCTTTTTCTGGTAGGAGAAATTCAGGCAAAAAGGGAAGGCCCATTATGCAATTTCTTTTTGTGTTAGGACCTGGAGCAATGCTTTCAATGCTCGCCTTTTTTGAACCGTGTATGGGGAGAGATCCCCAAAAATCAGGATTTGGTGGCCCTGAATTGATAGCTTATCTAAATTCCATGATGCTTTTATCACCCCCTCTTTGACTGCGTAAAAGTGGGGTTTGATGATTAAGTTTCTGGGAAGATCATCTTTACGTACAGGTTGTAGTGCTCTGTGTGCTCTGTCCAGTTCTAACCTGTGTTCTGGAATTTCTGGTATTAGGTCCCTAAGAAGGGAGAGAATTTCTTTCACCATTTCTGGAAGATCCTTGATTCTAAAATTGTATTGTCTTGACCTATTTTCTAGGTCATCAATTTTGCATAGGGCCATCTCCAGCTGGTCCTGAAGGTCTTGGATTCTGGTAGTGTTTTGATTAATTCTACCAGCAGCCTGGTCAGGTTTCTTTTCTATCATTTCAATTCGGACCCCTATTTGCTGCAAATCATCATGTATAGATGAGGTGATCTGGGCTGCTGTTTGAGCCAAGCCCCTGGTTAGCATGTTAAAGAAAGCAGACATCACTGCAGGCAAGTCTGAAGGGGAGTGAGGGGAGAAGTGAGGCCCGATTATGCAGTTGTCTGGTGTAGCTAATAAGTCACTCATGGGTGTCAGGTGAAAGCCTCCTAGGGATCTGCCTATCTGCCTTGGTGGATGAGGGGGATAGTGAGGCCATTTGGGGGTTACTCACTGTGTTTTTCCCCTGTGTGGCAGAGGGTCCAGGATCAATGTCCTGGTTTGCTATGGATTTTTCCAACTCCGGGTCCTTGCCTCCTGGAGTCGCGGCTGCCATTTTGGAAGGGCCGGGCTGCTGGCGGGAGAGGTTCCTCCACTCAGAGCCCACAGACATCAGGCGATTCCCTGGGCTGTCCCAGATCTATCAGCTGTGAAACCAGCTCGTTTTGCAGGCTCTGACGGCAGTGACTGGGGTCAGTCTGGAACGGCACGGAGCTCTGTGGCTATGCGGCCATCTTGGTGAGCTTCACGCATGCGCCTTTTCTCTTTTATTCAATCTCAGCCAGAGGTTGAACTGTTTGGACTAAGGGTTGTGTTTAACCATCCTAGCTATACCTTGATGATGTGCAACTTTTAATCCACCACACTACAGGGCTTTACCCAGCTTTAGAAGAGTTCTATAACATTTGCAGAGTAATGGACTTTGAAGTCCTACTGAATGATTTTTCTAGGTCAGGGGTTTCTTTCACCGACCTATACTCTATATACTGGGCACTATAATCCGGTCTTGTTGCATAGAATGTACTCTTCAGTGCCGAACTCTTGTTCTAGAGGATGCTCAGACAGAGGTACACATCGCCATATTTTTTGGAGTTGTCAGACTAAAACCCATCTGTCAACAAGCTTCCTCTACGGTGGCCAGCATTACGTATTCTCTTATAGCTCTCACGTTTTCCATGTGTTTGTTTCTTTCTGATTTACCTCCATGGAGGTCTCACCTCCATGCCAAAGATAAGTGCATACCCTGTTTAGTGCTATCCATTGGCTATAGCCCTCAACTGGAGATCTCCCTCAGTCCCCTGGTCTAAGGTTATGCATCGCATGGAAGCGATTTGATTAATGGAAAAGATTCATCCTACAATTATTGATACTATGCATATATTCCACAACAAATGGTCAAATTGGTCTACCTATCATTAATCACATATTTCTTTAAACAATAAGTTAAACTTGGTTCACTTTGATATGGGTACCTAGATAGAAATATGTACCAGCATTTGATTCACTGCCAGCACATGTTTCATCCAGTATACAGCGCTACTATGTGTTTTTCTTTTCTTTGTGAATACTGTTTACTTCGGTTTCTTAGGTTTTTATTTTTATTTAGTTTTTTCTCATAAGTCTATGTGTCTTGGATCTGCAGTAATATTTACTGTCTGTTTTACCTCTCAGTGTGATCAGCTTAAAAGACTGACCGCCTCTTACCTGGCTGCTTAAGTAATCTTCCCTCAAGCATGGCTCCACCCCAGCCTCTAATTAGGAACACTATATTAACCTGTGCATTGCAAGCAAGCCTCGCTGATAAATATTGTGTGTTTGGCTTCCGAGTGCTCATTGCTGTGTGTCCTATGTCAGATCCTATTTACAGAGCTTAGCTTGTTCTTGACTGTCCTCGCCTACTTCATATTCTGACTTTGGCATGTTCTTTGACTATCCCTATCTGCTTGTTGCCCTGACCTTTTGATTTATCTCCTGACTATCCTTGTTTTCCCGGTCTGCTGCTTTCTTTCTATCCTCCAGTAGTCTATTGTGAGCTTGAGCTGGGAGATCCTGGGGGCTGCGGCCTGGAGCTGGCGAAGTGCAGTGAAGTCCACCCCCCGTCAGGGGCTTTGGTGAACACCCACTGGCTCTTAGATTCCACGCCCTGGGTAATCTCATGCTCTAGCTGCCAGTGTGATCCGTGTTGGTGCTCTGGAGTACCTGCTTACCTGAACCACCCAGAGCTCCATCCACAGCAGTCAGCCATAGGGTCCACTACCTCATCGGTGCACTCCTGACCCAACAGGGTGCATGTGTCACCTGGCCTTAAGTGATCTGACACTTTTTATGCTTTTTAGTTTTCATGATATCATGTATGAGGCATATATTGCTTTGTTTTATAAGTTCATACCTAACACTGTATTGATTACCTTCATGTTTAAGACTCTTTTTTTTGAACCCCTAATAAAAGCATTTGTAATAAAAAAAATCTTATGCAGTGTTCTTATTGTCAACTGATAAATTGCAGCAGTGGCTGACAAAGAAGCTTCTGGAAATTTATGGACCCTCCTAGCTTTCCAACTGGTAATTTTCCATATAGCTACACCCGAATACTTACTGACCCACCAATGGTGTTTGAAAGACAGATATCCCCTCCATTAATCTGCTTTTTGTAGATTTTGTTGGCTTAGTGTTCAGAGGAAAGAAGGTTAGTGGTACAGGATATGAAGAATCTTTAGCCCCTCTCTGGGTGGCTTAACTCCATAAAAATGCATATAAAAGCAAAGGAGAAGTCCTTAAAAAAATACAGGTTTGCGGAATCATCGTCAGCATTCCAACTTTACAAAGAATGCAACAAGAAATGTAAGGGTGCAATCAGGGTGGCTAAGATAGAACATGAAAGGCACATAGCGGAGAAGAGTAATAAAAATACAAGAAATTTGTTGAGTATATAAATAGTAAAAGAGGGAGGTTGGATCATATTGGCTCCATAAAGAAAGAAGAAAAAGAGAGATGGCGAAGGTATTGAATTAATTCTTCTCCTCAGTCTTCACGAGGAAAACGGGGGGATTCAGTAACCAATGTTTATCCATGCCAAAGGATAAACATGCAATGTTTATCATCATGACACATTACAGGAAGCACTCTCATAACTAACAGAGAATAGAATTAGGAATTTTTAGTTTAGTTTTGAAAAACGTAACATTAATAAGTCACCAGATGGTTTGAACCTGAGGGTCTTTAAGGAACTCAGTCAAGTAATTGCCAGACCATTGTTCCTTATTTTTAAGAACAGTCTACTGACTGGTATTGTACCAGAAGATTGGAGAAAAGCTAATGTAGCACCAATATTTAAAAAAAGGACCAAGATATATCCCTGGAAATTAGACCAGTTAGCCTAACGTCAATAGCTTTCAAGCTCTTGTAAACTATTGGAGGGGATGATAAGGGAATATATACAAGATTTTTTTAATGAGAACTGTATTATTAGTGGTAATCAGCATGGATTCATGAAGCATCGTTCTTGCCAAACCAATATATTAACCTTCTATGAGGAGATGAGCTGCCATCTAGATAACGGATGCGTATAGACCTGGTGTATCTGGATTTTGCAAAGGCATTTGATACAGTTCCCCATAAACGTTTACTGTACAAACTAAGGTTTGTCAGCATGAATCAAAGGGTGAGTACCTGGATTGAAAACAGTCCTCTGGAAGGATGTGCTAGAACTGGAGAGAGTTCAGAGAAGGGCAAAAAAGTTAATTAAGGGACTGGAGAATCTCAGCTACGGGGAAAGCCTGCAAGCACTGAACTTATTCTCTCTGGAGAAGAGACACTTGAGAGGAGATATGATTTCAGTGTACAAATACCGTATTGGTGACCCCACAATAGGGATAAAATTCTTCTACAAAAAGTAATACAAAAAGACACGCAGCCATTCACTAAAATAAAAAGGAAAGCGGTTTAACCTTAAACTGCGTAGAGGGTTCTTTACTGTAAGAGTGGTAAGGATGTGGAATTCTCTTCCACAGGCAGTGATTTCAGCAGGGAGCATAGATCATTTCAAAAAATATTAGATAGGCACCTGAGCGACCATAACATACAGGGATATACAATGTAATACTGACATAAAACACACACACAGGTTGGACTTGATGGACTTGTGTATTTTTTCAACCTCACCAACTATGTAACTATGTAAGATTAGCAATCTATACTTATGGACCTTTAAAACAAGACAATGAGTCTGTAGTTGTGGATTGAGTGTAATCGACAATGGACTGAGCAGAATTCTTCAGAAGGTGCTCCCTATTAAAAGCCTTCCAGTATTCCCAGGAACTAGCATAGGTCAGCTTACAATTCTTGGGACTTGGCCTTGGAACTGTGTCCTCCCCGGGCAGCAGGCGTGGGAAGCAAAATATATATTTTCCTAGCAAGAGCCCAGGAGGCAAAGACAATGATTCCTCGCATGACATCATACCTACACCATCTCCAGACAAAGACAGGGAGGAGAGGACCCTTCTGGAAAGTTTTCACAAATATTTATCCCCTTCCCCAACTCACCTTACTGGTATAAACCTCTTATTGGCAAGGGTGAAATAAATATTTATAACCCACAACATTGTATCTTCTCAATCTATTCATTGGAGAACACTTCCCAGTGGCAGGCAGAAGCAAGCAATGTTCTGGGCTTAAAGAAAACCCATCAAACCCAGATAGCAATAACAAACAGTAGGCACTGCAAAAAAATTATTTCTGATCTATGGACCAGAAGAAAAAAGGATTGTGACTTGTCCTATGTTGTGACAACTGATTTCTGGTAAGAAAATTGAACATTTTTAAATAAAGACTATTGATTTTCTAAAGTCAGGTGGAGTGGGAACAGAAAATGTGTTTTGTTTTATTGCACTTAGAAAAGCTTCAAATTTAGTTAGATTGGTGTTGCAGGATGCTGAGGGCCAATAAGCTTGCATTGACATTAAAAAAATAACATGTCTACAATCTGCAGCTTAGTATCAAGGGTTGCCCCACACATCTTTTGACGATAATGATGATTATGATGATAATTATGACAAAGACCTGTGTTAACTGGAGAACAAGGTTCTTGTGACATAAGAAATTGTGGTGAGCGTGGAAAGCCTCATGCTTCTTTGCTTGCACATGAAAAGTGTATTATCAATATTAGAGAAAGAAATGGCTACTGGGCAACCACACTTTAAGACCCTTCCTACAACTGCAGCATGGAGGAACCTTGGATGAGTACAGAGAAGGAAGTAAGATATCATGAAGATACACTTAAGCCATTTAAGTTACTCTTCATAGTATTTCCATTAAAGCGGGAGTCCGCCGGGAGTCCGCCGTTTTTTTTTTAAAAGCCAGCAGCTACAAATACTTCAGCTGCTGACTTTTAAAATAATGACACTTACCCGCCCAGTGCGCCCGCGATGTCGGCACCCGAAGTCGATCTCTCGATCGTCTCTTGGGTGCTGCCACAGCCATCTTGGGTATGGGAATCAGGAAGTGGAGCCTTGCGGCTTCATTTCCTGGTTCCCTACTGTGCATATGCGAGTCGCGCTGCGCAATAAGGATGGTCCCCGCTGTCTCTGGGATCCTTGTGTTTCCCATCAGACAGCGGGGGACATTCAGAAAGGGGCGTAGATTCTGCGGAAAGGGGCATACCTTCTGCAGATATATATGCCGGAAGTGGGTGCAGATACCTGTACTGTACAGGTATCTGCACCCCCCTCCCCCCTGAAAGGTGCCAATTGTGGCGCTGGAGGGGGGGTTCCAATGAGCGGAAGCTCCACTTTAGGGTGGACCTCCGCTTTAACTCCTTCCCCAGCTGCTGCATAAAAGGTTATGTAGGGAGGTGATGGGAGTGGCAGAGGAGCTGAGCCAGTGCAAAAAGTAAGTAGACCCTTTTCTTGGAGAAGAGGGCTATGCTGTGCAAGGATGGAGTAGGTTATGACAAGACATTGACCCTTATTAGAATGTTAAATCTCTAGAAAGTTCAAAGGCATGTGACATGTCAATAAAAAATTGTTTTTGGAAAGGAAAACACAAGTAAGCATTTAAAATACTTGTTTTTTTTTGTGTGCTTTTACCTGCAGTGTTTTAGGTTGGTGACAATTTATCTTTATAGACATAATAAAGGCAATAAATACACTCTGTTATTAAAAGCAAGGGAGAATCTGAACTTGAGCCTAGAATATAAATTCAAAAATAAAATAAAAAGTAGAGAAAGTGTTACTGTGTGACTATAATTTAAAGAAAGGCTGTACTCTTAACTGTGATAAGGGCTGAAATCTCACACAATTTTTGGATTTGTGCTAGGGATAAAACACGAGAAGTAAACTTATTGCCGGGACTCTTTGAGGGCTTTTAGAGAAATAGGCAGAAAGCTTCTGTACTGGAATAGAAGTCTGCTAACAGTTTGTGCAGGAAATATGGTTTTTAGCAAACACAGCAAGAAAATACTTTTGTTGGAAAAAAAATAACAAAAGTGGAGTAAGGTTGGCACATATATTGATGTGAGTTAAATGAAAGTGCAGGAAGATGGAGAAGATTGTATGATACCTTTTATTAGAGCAACATATAATTGAAATTACATTTGAACACTTGGAGGGAATTGCAAGCTTTCAGAACTACTTAGGTCTCTTCTTCAAGTGTGATGACATAAATAGTTTTGAAATCTTGTATGTGCGCGTTTTTTTTTATACCTGAGCTAGTAAAGAGCACACTTTCTATCATGTTTGTTATTGAACTAAAATACTTAAAAAGCAGAGGTATCAAAAGAGATGAAGTGAATAATCATACATAACAAAAGAAAATGTAAACGTATGTTTTTGTGTAAATGATATCCTTTTGTTTAGGATAGAAATTTGATGATTTATAATTTTATTTGCCTACTGTGTCCCATTGGAGAGATTTACAGTACCTTCACAACAAGAAGCAAAAGGAAACCCTATCAAAAGTTAGAGAAGCCTTCTCTTAGGGACAATTTAGAGCTGTGTATTGTAGCATCCTGTCCTTCATTAACCACATGCCGACCACCGCACGCTGATTTACGCCAGCAGAATGGCATGGGCAAGCAAAAGGGCGTACCCATACATCCCTTTAAAATCCCCACCTAGCGTGTGCACACCCACTGGAAAGTGCCCGTAGGTTCCGCAAACTCAATGTTCACCAGCAGCCCACAATTTCTGTGAGGAGAGGCAGAATGGGGAGATGTAAACAAAGCATGTCTCTGTTCTGCCTAGCAACATGACAGAGATCTACTGCTCCCTGTCATCGGGAGCAGTGATCTCTGTCATGTTGTAGTGAGCCCATCCCTCCTACAGTTAGAACACATCAAGGTAACACACTTAACCCCATTGATCGCCCCCTAGTGTTTAACCCCTTCCCCACCAGGGACATTTATACAGTTATTAGTGGCTATTTTTAGCTCTGATCGCTGTAGAAATGACAATGGTCCCAAAATGTCAAACGTGTCCGATCTGTCTGCCGCAATGTAGCAGTCACAATAAAAATCTCAGATTGTCACCATTACTAGTAAAAAAAGTAATAATAAAATGCCATAAATCTATCCCATATTTTATAGACGCTACAACTTTTGTGCAAACCAATCAATATAAACTTATTGCGATTTTTGTTTTACCAAAAATATGTAGAAGAATACATATTGTTCTAAACTGTGGAAGCAATTCCTTTTTTTATATATTTTTGGGGGATATTTATTATAGCAAAAAGTAAAAAATATTGTTTTTTTTCAAAATTGTCACACTTTTTTTGTTTATGGCGCAAAAAAAATCGCAGAGATGATCAAATACCCCCAAAAGAAAGCTCTATTTGTGGGGAAAAAAAGGACATCAATTTTGTTTGGATACAACGTCGCATGACTGCGCAATTGTCAGCTAAAGCAACGCAGTGTTGAATCACAAAAAATGCTCTGGTCAGGAAGGGGGTAAATCCTTCCGGGACTAAATTGACTAAGAATCACATCCTGACCACCAACTACAGTAGCGCAACACACATGCTGCTGTCTTAAAAACATTCAAGTAATTTTTTTCATATATTAAAGTGGTTAAAGGCAATAAGTTATTTTTTTTATCTTATGTTATTCTTCTTCTGTGCAGCAGCACCCTCAGCCACCCCCAATACTTACCCGAGCCCCTTCTCGATCCAGTAATGTTGCATGAGACACTTGGCTGCCAGGGACTCTCCCTCTTCATTGGCTGAGACAGCAGCAAAGCATCATTGTCTCCTGCTACTGTCAATCAAAGTCAGTGAGCCAATGAGGAGAGAGAGTGGGCATGGCCGAGGCATGGCTCCATGTCTGAATGCTTGCTGTGGGGGCACTCAATGGGAGGGAGGGGCCAGGAGTGCCAAAGAGGGACCCGAGAAGAGGAGAATCTGTGCTTCTCTGTGCAAATTTGCTGCACAGAGCAGGTAAGTATGACATGTTTGTTATTTTTAATAAAATAAATTAGACTTTAGTATCACTTTAAGGTATGCTGGCAGCACATTCACAATGTAATTGATATACATTTGTAAAGTTTTTTTTTTTTTTTTGAAGGATTACTTATGGGGATTTTAGGATCATAGCAATGCCTCTGGTTACATCTTGGTAATGGGTGGCTATTGGGTGAGTTTGGTAAATGAATAGGTCCAGAATATTATTTAAAAACAGAAATTCTTTGTTCCGAGCCTCTTCTTCCCACTGCTACTCCCACTCCAAGTGCTTGGGGCAAATGGGCTGTCCACGCTTACAGACTGAATGCAGAAAAGGAGTCTGCGGAACACTATAGAAATCTCTATGACTCAGCAGGGTGGTGGAGTGGGGAGTGATAAAATCATGCTTGTGCATTTTATGCACAAATAAACATGGATACTAATGATCTTTGTGCTGTGCGGCGCCTTTCTTTTTTGCTCACAACTATTTTTCAAAGGCTAAGTTCACCTTTTGGAACATGCCACATGTTCCACCTATACGTAGGTGTGACAGCAGGTGGAGCTCTTCTCCATGCAACCTCTGCCACAATTTAAAAACAATGCGGCTATTGGGAATTTATCACCTCTTACCCATGCTCTGGCAATTATAAATATTAAGCTGGAGATCTATCCCCTGACGTACAGAACTGTAGTAGCCCACATATTTTTCCCCGCCAGACTTACGATTACTACAGGGTGGAAATCTCTGGTGGCTCCTAATTTATCTACTGGTAATTGGTTGAACACCCAATGTCATTCTGAAAGGAGACTCAGCTGAACACAGAGCGCATGATCACAGTCAGCGAGATCACAGGAGGACATCCATAAACGCCCTTCCGGCAAAGTATGTCCAAGCTGTAGCCATCTCTCGGCTATAACGCAGGCAGAAAGGTGGTGAATGAGGGAGTTGAGGGAGGAACCAGAGAAGGCAAAATAGAAGCATATTATACTTCAGTATCTCAGCATCAGCAAGGTGTGTGTGTGTGTGATGTTTATAAACTTATAACAGTTCAGGTTGAAGGCTAAATTCACTGGCGTAAAAGTTTTATGGATACAAAAGTTCCTGCACAAATGATACAGTACTTGCTTTTAGATCCATTTTAAATAGATAAAATTGTCCTGTTGTTGTTTTCAATACCAGAATGCATCATATGAAGGTTAATTGTGTGTAATGGATCTGAAAACAATGCTTGTTTATGCAACAAAAGGGAACAACAGAGAATGCATCTAAGTGCAGTAAAAAAAAATGCATATTTTTTTATATAAGCAATGATTGGTAACTCATACAAGGAGTAAAGTGCCTGTCATATAAACTTAATCCACTTGGGGGGGGGGGGGGTGGGGGCTGTCATTCAGAGCACAACAGGAGAGGTAATCCAGGCCAGAAGCTGTGTGCTTACACTAGTCAGGAAATACTCAGTGAGCCATGTGAGTCAGTCAGGCAGCTAGAGGAAAGTCCTGTGTAATGTTAGCCACTGGTAGGCATGAAGGAGATATGGCTACATGTTTTCGAGGCCGATCCACCACTTTCTAAAGCCTATCTCATTGTTAAAGGAGTGGCGGGACCATGAGGCACAGCATGTCTGATAAGTGACCAAAATAATGCTCAAATCATAAAATTAAAAGCTAAACTAAGACTGCTTAGTGCAAAAGAACATGCAAAATAATGTATAAGAGATACATAAATGGGTGACCCCGCACCCCTCTGACAACACGGGGAAAGTCAGGGGGAAGTCCCCATGTGTCAAAAGGGATGGGGGTCACCGGATGACCCCGCCCTCCATTATATAAGAACTGTCACCTCAACAGAAGCATCACACAGCAGAAGACTCCCACTGAGGCACATCGTGCAGAGGACGAAGCGGAGAAGAAGATGCCAGATGAGAAGACCGGAGGAAGAAGCAGAGGAAGATAGAGGAAGAAGAAGATGGAGGACGAAGAACACCAAAGGAAGACCAGAAGAAAGAAGATGGAAGAAGCGGGGAAAGAAGAAGAAATTAATAAAGGAATTGTCAAAAACCATCTCTTGTCTTTTTTAACATGTTTGACGCTTTTTTTTGTGAAATGGTACGGGTACAGTTGTACCCCATTATTTGTATGTTTGAGCAAATGTTTTGTCTGTTCGCATGCTCTGGTGCATGCTGCCCATTGGGAAAGTAAAGGGGCATGCTTGAAAGTCCTGCCTACAACTGTGGTTATTAAGCCTAAAGCCGCGTACACACGGGCGGACTGTCTGTCCAACTTAGTCCGCCGAAACACATTTCAGCGGACAGTCCGCTCGTGTGTGGGCTTCAGCGGACTTTTTCAGCGTGCAGTCTGGCGGACTAAGTATTTCGGAATTTCCGTAATATTGTCCGTCCAACTTTGGTTTCAGCGGACAGTCCGCTCGTGAGTAGGCTAGTTGGACGGACTAAGTATGGCGCATGCTCAGAAAGGATTTACACGGCGGAAGGTTGCATTGCTGTGTATTGGACGTCCTATTTCTAGTCCCGTCGTACGTGCTGTACACGTCATCGCGCAAGCTTTCAACGGACTGTTTGTTCATCGTGTGTGGTCAAGTCCGTTCATTCGAAAGTAGGACGGACTGTCTGTCGGATTGTCTGACGAACTAAGTTGGCCATACAGTCCGCCCGTGTGTACGCGGCTTAACATTAGCCTGTTCTGCAAAGTTAAGCAAATTGGAGATGAAACCCTTTTTAAAAACATCATGGTGCCATAGAACCATGAATTGTGGTGCATGTGAATATACACATCTCAGCAGATGCATGAGGGTGTCATTAGCATTTAATGGCACTGCTGTGTATCCGCTAAAGGACAGCACTTTTCTGTGGTGTCAGGAAAGCAATTTTGCATGCATTCCTGACACACACAAATGGGAAAGTGGGCTAAATTTCTCAGTTACATTGGTGGTCAGTGTAAATCTTCTCATTACTTTGGGGCTTGGTGTACAATCCTTTCATTCACACTAGTGGCCAGTGTCAACCAATCAGTGAGCAGTAATGATGTGTACTAACCTCTTGCAACCAACCATTGAGGGTTAAGGATATGCAATAAACTATCAAACTAAAAAAATTTGATTTAAAGGCCAGAAAATGTTATGCGATAACTCACATTTATATCCCATAAAACACTGGTTACCTGGTGTAGTTAGTGTCACTCTAGTCAATAAACTGCATACATATAAAAAAGTTGTCCCCAATATAGCAGTGGAAAACTAGAAGACCAAATGAGCAACACAGCATACAGTGTGGAGATAGTAGAAAATATTATTTATTACAAAAAATGCAATTAACTGTTCCATTGAAGGTAATAAATAAAGCACAGAAACGAGACGTGCATCCAGTGGCTACTGCGTTGAAAAGTCAATGAAAATGGCAACACACTCCACAATGCACATAGACAAGAAACAAAAAACAACACATAAAACATATAAACTATCACCTGAATGCCAGATAATCTATGCACAACTGTTCATGCCATGACAATCCATCGTATGTTGCAATAAAGGTAAATATATGGCATGGACACCTGTTCTGAGGTCCCTGGGGGTTCGAGCCTGCTAGAAGATGATTAGGAATAGGGAGGGAGGGATGGGGAGAAAAGAGCTATGTGCATATTCGCTATTAATGGAAAATTGTCCACAAAGTAATAGTGTGAATGTACAGCTTGTACAAGGGATAATGTTCATCAACAGGTGAGATGTACACTTCCATTAATCATAAGCTCCTATATGCCGATGGTATACAACGAGAATCCCATTCCAGGCTCTATGGAGGGCTGTGCGGTGTCCCGCATGTGAGTAATTAAGACAATGGAGCTGGGGGAGAGAGAGAGAGAGAAAAGGGAGACCATGGGCTCTTAGAGCAGTTAAGGTTGTCATTGCATATCCACACATCCAACAAATGGCAAGACAAGACCTGCAGCTCATATTCAGTATTGGATGATAGGGGTAGTTAGCCTTGTCACTCCACCATACTGTACATGATATATTGGTCACTATTGAGTGGAAAACACCGGCTATACAATACCCTCCTGGGACAATTCCCTCCTCAATTTGATGGCCTCAAATGATAGCCTCCTTCACAGTTTCCACAAGTCCTCCAGCTGTCATAAGGTATAGGCCCTAAATCACGCATGTATCCTCTTGTCCTCAATCTCGTAACACACTCAGTGCTGCTCGACACTGCTCCAGCCTCCCTGGCTCGCAGGAAGCTCCCTTCCGGGGCATGGTAAAAAAAAGATGCTGGTGATGTCAACGCGTTTTGCAAATGGAACACTTCCTTATCATGGCGACGTTGCCACGGCAGGTATTTGCCCCTAATCTATTAGTTAAAGGAACATTTTGATTTCTATTTCTTTGCCATGTATTAATTTTGGCCATTTGATGGCATTCTTTCCATAATAGGTAAGGGGGTAAACATAACTTTATGTTTTATAAACATATATAGAGGAGATGTATGGCACTTTTAAACAGGGATGAGATTTTGACATTAAAGTGGAAGGTGAATATTCAAATCAAACAATCGAAATTTAAAATATCAATTGTTTATCCTGCATAACACCAAAGACATTAAACAGGACAGACAAAAAACAAGAAACAATAAAGAAAAAAGAAAAAGTCACACATACAGATAATATCTGAACATTACTGATAGAGATTTGTCAAGAGCAGAGCTCCAGAGAGCTCTGCTCTGCCATCACTTGCTACAACTATGTAGCATCTGGTGGACCAACACCATGTGTTTATCTCACACATGTGTTCCCTATCCTGATTTTTAAGGAGCGTTTTGTTTTCCCTATGTACATTTTTCTGCATGGGCATGTTATCATGTATATTACCCTAGTGGTTGAACAGTTGATAAGGTCCCTTATCTGGAATTCTTTTTCACCCAATGCATCTAAAAATAAGTCTGATCTTTCCAGGTGTGGGCACACCTGACATCATCCACATGGGAACATACCTAAGCTTCTTGGGAAATTTTGAAAACGTTGCTTCCCCTTCTTTCCTAAACTCTGATATTTATTAGTAGGTCTCCCAAGTTTTTGGCTCTCTTGGCCACCATCTTGGGAGATGGACCAACTATTTAGACCGGTCCCTAGGTTCTGGTCAGGATACCCCAATGTTTTTGGAGTATGTCTCGAACACTGTCCCATTGAGTGCCAAACTGAGTAATCACGCGTATGGGGCCCTGTATCTCCTGTCCTGATTTTCTGGCTATTGCAGCTCCAGATTGCATTTCAAAAGGGTCCACCCGGTTGCACTTTGCCACTTTGCTTTTTACCTTTCTAAGTTGGCTATGTGCATAGCCTCTTTCCGTAAACCTTCGATAGAGATCTTTACTCTCCCTCCTGTACTCATTGGGTTCAGTACAGTTACGCTTGATGCAGAGGAATTGGCCAACTGACATGCTGTCTTTGAGCCACCTAGGGTGATGACTATCTGCTTGAAGGAGGGTATTTGCAGATCTATCCTTTCTGAAGGTACATGTGGATATCGAATGACCTGTCACTGTAATCCATAAATCAAGGAAAGAGATCCTTTTATGGTCATACGTACATGTTAGATCAACATTTTGGCTGTTCATATTTAATTGTTCTATAAATTCAAGCAACTCAGGAAGGCTAAAGCCCCATACACACCATCAGTTTTCTGTTGAGTTTTTCCTTCAGGTTTACCAAATCCATGTAGTACAAGGGCCTGCCTGATTGCATACACATTGAAACTCCTAAGGTTTGACCTCATATTATATGGTTTTGGTAAATCTGAAGGAAAAACTCAGCAGAAAAACTGATAGTGTGTATGGGGCTTAACACTCAATATCAAAAGGACATCATCGATGTATCTTAACCAGGTGTGGACGTGGTCAAGATACATCTGATTTACAAAAAACAGTTCCTCCTCCCACAGCCCAGATGCAAGCATGCATAAGCTGGGGTCCAAGATGCCCCCAAAGAGGTCCTCTTGTTTTGTTGGTAAAATTTTGACAAAAACTGAAGACAGTTGTTTTCTAATGCAAACTCCAGGAGTTCAATTATGAACTCCTTCTGGTGTCCACACCCTTGGTAATGTCAATGCAGGAACTCTTCCACTGCTCTTAAACCACAAGAATGTGGTATCGAGGTGTAGAGAGACTCTGCATCCACACCTACCAACCAAGATTCTTTTGGGACTTGTAAAGCTTTAGTCTTAGCTAGAACACCTCTAGAGTCTAGCACATATGATTTCAATCCCACGACCACATCTTTTAATAAGGTGTCCAGATATTTGCCAATCCTATCTAGGGGGCCCTTGATGGCGGATACTCCCTCCCTATTCCTAATCATCGTCCAGCAGGCTCAAGCCCCCAGGGACCTCTGCACGGGTTTCTATGCCATATATTTACCTTTAATTCAACATGCGATTGAATGTTGTGGAATGAAAAGCTGTGCATAGATTATCTGGTGTCTGGACGATAGTTTATATTTTTTATGTGTTTCTGTTTTTTGTTTGTTGTCTATGTGCATTGTGGTGTTGGTGGTATGGTGTGTGTCACCATATCTATTGACTATTCAGCGCAGTAGCCACTGGATGCATGTCCTGTTTCTGTGCTTTATTTATCACTTCCAATGGAGGAGTCAATTGAATTTTTGATCATTTAATAAATAATCTTTTATACTATCTCACACTGTATGTTGTGTTACTCATTTGGTCTTCTGGTTTTCCACTGCTATAGTGGGTACAATTATTTTTCATATTTAAGTAACCGCTATCAGCCAATTAGCAGTAATAATGTGCAATAACCCCTAGCAACCAATTGGTGAGTGGTAAGGATGTTCAGTAACATATAGCAACCAATCAGTGAGCAGTATTGATGTACAGTAATCTCTAGCAACCAATCAACAAGCAGAAGTCATGTGCTGTAACCTCTAGCAAATAATAAATGAGCCATAATGTGTGCTGTAACCTCTAGCAGTAAGTCAGTGAGTGGTAATGATGCATTGTAACCTCTGGCAACCAATTGCAATCGTTGCCTGATCTGATTTATTAAGCTGATTTTGAGTCTAGCTGCTATTTTTGTATGTCTCAGAGCAGGAGGAGAGAACAAATGTTTGCCAAGGGTCTAATCAATATTAAAGAGATTCATTCATTCTTTTGAGGAGCTGCACTGAGTGTTGGAAGCTAGCTGAGTTAGCCCCTGATATGCCAGACATGGATTTTATGAACTATTTGCCAAGGATCCATTTTAGAGGACTTACTGTTTGACAGCTTGTGAATGTCCTCATTGAAAACAATACAGCTGCATTCAGATCCATAAATAAAAAATGCTCATTTTTTATGGCCGTGTGAATGTAGCCTACGTGTTCTGTTCTCGCTACACGTTTGCTCCTGGCATTTATGTAGCTCAAAATACAGCTTACACCTTGAATCTTAAAATAACCAGGCTGTCTGTAACTTTGAATCTTTATTACAATGAACATGTGGTGGCCATATAAGAATAGGATGTACAAGCATGGTGAAACTGGAAATAAACAGATAAATGAACATATACAGTGAGGCAAAAAGGTATTTAGTCAGTAACGACTTGTGCAAGTTCTCCCACTTAAAAAGATGAGAGAGGCCTGTAATTGTCATCATAGGTATACCTCAACTATGAGAGACAAAATGTGGAACCAAATCCAATCACATTGTCTGATTTTTGAAAGAATTTATTTGAAAATGATGGTGGAAAATAAGTATTTTGTCAATATCAAAAGTTCATCTCAATACTTTGTTATATATATATATCCTTTGTTGGCAATAACAGAGGTCAAACGTTTTCTGTAAGTCTTCACAAGGTTGTCACACACTGCTGCTGGTATGTTGGCCCATTCCTCTATGCAGATCTCCTCTAGAGCAGTGATGTTTTGGGGCTGTCCCTGGGCAACACGGACTTTCAACTCCCTCCAAAGGTTTTCTATGGGGTTGAGATCTGGAGACTGGCCTGGCCACTCCAGGACCTTGAAATGCTTCTTACGAGACCCAGCCATGTTTCATCTTCAATGCCCTTGCTGATGGGAGGAGGTTTGCACTCAAAATCTCACGATACATGGCCCCATTCATTCTTTCATGTACATGGATCAGTCGTCCAGTTCCCTTTGCAGAGAAACAGCCCCAAAGCATGATGTTGTCACCCCCATGCTTCATAGTAGGTATGGTGTTCTTTGGTTGCAATTCAGCATTCTCTCTCCTCCAAACACGACGAGTTGTGTTTCTACCAAACAGTTCCACTTTGGTTTCATCTGGCCATATGAGATTCTCCCAATCCTCTTCTGGATCTTCTAAATGCTCTCTAGCAAACCTCAGATGGGCCCGGACATGTACTGGCTTAAGCAGGGGGACACGTCTGGCACTGCAAGATCTGAGTCCCTGGCGTTGTAGTGTGTTACTGATGATAGCCTTTGTTACCTTGGTCCCAGCTCTCTGCAGGTCATTCACTAGTTCCCCCGATGTGATTCTGGGATTTTTGCTCACTGTTCTTGTGATCATTTTGACCCCACGGGGTGATATCTTGCGTGGAGCCCCAGATCAAGGGAGATTATCAGTAGTCTTGTATGTCCTCAATTTTCTAATTATTGCTCCCACAGTTGATTTCTTAACACCAAGCTGCTTCCCTATTGCAGATTCAGTCTTCCCAGCCTGGTACAGGTCTACAATTTTGTTTCTGGTGTCCTTTGACAGCTCTTTGGTCTTCACCATAGTGGAGTTTGGAGTGTGACTGTTTGAGGTTGTGGACAGGTGTCTTTTATACTGATAACAACTTCAAACTGGTGCCATTAATACAGGTAATGAGTGGAGGACAGAGGAGCCTCTTAAAGAAGAAGATACAGGTCTGTGAGAGCCAGAAATCTTGCTTGTTTGTAGGTGACCAAATACTTATTTTCCACCATCATTTGCAAATAAATTCTTTCAAAAATCAGACAATGTGATTGTCTGGATTTGTTTCCACATTTTGTCTCTCATAGTTGAGGTATACCAGTGATGACAATTAAAGGCCTCTGTCAGGGAAGGTTCCATTCACTGGTGTCACTGCCTGATATTTGGCGTGCAGTACTGTGGTCCACCAGCAGGTGTCTCCTGGCAGTCTGGAACTGCCAGGGGAGCTTTTCCCTGTTGATAGTAGTATGTCATCTTTGGACCGCAGTACTGGCGTCCACTGGGTCCTGGCAGTGTGGAGCAGTCAGCACCTCTTGCAATCAGGTGTTACTTGAGACCAATTACAGGCATATAAATACCCAGCAAACACTCACATGTTTGCTTTGGTATTGTCCTTGCGCCCTGACCTGCTGCTGTGTGATCTGATCCTGATTTCTGAACCTGTTCCTGTGCCCTGAACTTGTGACCCGTGTTTCTGATCCTATTTCCCTGTCCCACCTGTTTCTGTCATCCCTGTGTTGCAGTCTGATCCATCCATCCTCTCCCTGTCCTGTGTTCCTTCCCCCAATCTGCTGATCTCCCCATGTATGACCTTGGCCTGGCTTGCATCTCTGACTCTGGAACCGCCCTTTTGTTTATCTGCTGATCCTCTGTGCATGACCCTGGCCTGGCTTCATTTATGATCCTGGTATTTCCCATTTTGTACATATCTGTCTGTTGTTATTTGGGGGTCTCTGTCTGTTGCTTGGTTTATTGCACTGTGTGGTTGTATTTATATTATTCACTTCCCTTAATACATTTTCATATTTCACTTATACACGTTTGGGTTTCCTCTGTTGCAGTCCACACAGTTCTGGTCTTATCTGATACGTGACAGAATACAAAGGTCATCCCTGACCAGAAGTGGCTACACAGAGGAACCCTCTTGGTTCAGGTGGCTTACAGAAATTAATTTAGAGGTGATTCATTATTATGCTCTGCTGGTGTCTGAGAGTAGTGAATATCTCCGCCAGACACTGAAAGAGTGGACCAGTGATCAGCTGTTGGAAACCATTCGTTTAGGGTTGATCAGGGCTGTATGCTGTTTGGGGATGTTCAGCCATTAATTCAAATCTGCACAGAGCTGCCCCTGCCCTGAATCCCAGAGGACCATGATGGTTTTTCTCCCTCTTTCAGTATTAATCAAGTCACATCACTGATATGGCTTCTGGAAGATGATTCCCCTTACTTTTTTGAGCATTACACAGCCTGTTTCCAAAAGATGATAATAGAATGTGTTGATTCTGTACAATCCCTTGTCAGACAGGCAGTATGTAACCCGCAGTTTGTGCAACCACTACTTTTAGCATGGTCTGGTATTTTGCAATCAGCCACAGCCAGTGAACAACAAACCATCTCTGCTACCAAACACCTGCCTGCCCAAAAGTCTCTTCCTCCATCACCTATGGCAACCTCAGTTTCAGCCCAATATACTCTACTCCCCACCAAATATCAATACCCTGTTTCTTCCTGCAGCACATATCCTGCCTTTAATCCACCTGCCTCTTTCCTGTTACCTACTACCTCTCAAGAACTTCCCCCAGCCACTGTTACCTCTTCCATGCCATATTCCAACCCTTCTCTCCAGTCTGCTTCATCCCCTACCTATAGATCTGCAGCTATCTACAGGACTTCAGTAGCTAAATATAAAAAGGGATGGAAGTTCTTTCCTACCCATTTGATCCTGCCAATAACACAACCTTCCTCCACACCAACCAACCTGCTCCAGTCTGCTTGCATGCCAGCTGAACCTGATAACCCACCTGATTCTGCCAAACATCTGCCTGCTATCCAGCCAGTGTCTCCACCTGAAGTTCCTGTCATCCCTGGGCTGCAGTCTGATCCGTCCATCCTCTCCCTGTCCTGTGTTCCTTCTCCCATCTGCTAATCTCCCCATGTATAACTTGGCCTGGCTTGCATCTCTGAGTCTGGAGCTGCCCTTTTGTTTATCTGCTGATCCTCTGTGCATGACCCTGGCCTGACTTTGTTTATGATCCCGGTATTTCCCATTTTGTACATATCTGTCTGTTGTTATTTGGGGGTCTCTGTCTGTTGCTTGGTTTATTGCACTGTGTGGTTGTATTTATATTATTCACTTCCCTTAATAAATCTTCATATTTCACTTATACACGTTTGGGTTTCCTCTGTTGCAGTCCACACAGTTCTGGTCTTATTTGATACGTGACAGCTTCTCTCATGTTTTTAAGTGGGACAACTTGCAATTGGTGGCTGACTACTTTTTTTGCCCCACTGTAATAATTACATGAACATAAATAAATGTCCACTGTGCACAGGTAAACAATCTTTTAGCATACCAGTGATGCTGCCTTAGAAGGATCAGGATTTTCCTTGGAAACACGTGGTGCAGACTTAGCTGGCTCCCATGTGGTCTGTCCCAATGGAGAAGATGAAAGAGAGTTGTAGTAGGAAGTGGAGCTAGTTCCCAGTGATATATCAGGAAATATGTAATAACCATAGAACACTGCCCATCAATAGTCTTTTGCTAGAGTGGCATCTAGTGGACAATGTTGGTATTGTAAGTTCAGTAGATATTATTTTTCCTTATAGGCCAAAGGCATGACACTACGTGTAGGCAGATGATTACGTTATATACAGTTTTGAAATACATATTTTTGAACTGTCTTACCTGAGAATTGAATCATATATAATTTTCAACATTTAGACACCAGTGCATACACTACATAATGTCTTCATCATTTACTTCACTTTTTTCAACTGCAGTCAAAGGCCATGATTGGATATTAAAGGAAAAGCAACCCACCAATGAGCTAATCTCTCCTTAAGCTTTATTAATTAGACTCACAACATTGTGTTAAAGCCATTTCAGCTTATAGACACCCCCACCCACCATCCAACTGCATACAGTCTTAAAGTTAAAGTACAGAAGATTGTAAGAGTTCAGTGCATAGACAGATTGAGGTATTATTTGAAAATATGTTGTATGTTTAAATATTTTAAATAAATAGACAACAGGATTAAATGAGGTCTTTTATATCTGCCTACACCTCCACTAAGTATATATTGAATTTAACGTGTTACCCAGGATTTGTCTTTAATTTATTCCCATATCTCTTGATCCTTACTTGTTACGTTAAAATGTAATTAAAAAATCATTAATCATAATTTGCAGCTTAAAATAGCTGCTTTGAAAAACATGAATATAGAGAGAATACTGTAAATTTAGGAACAGATTAACTCTGAAAATGGATTTTTCAAATTTGTTGATAAAACAAATTTCCTTCTTTGTCTTTGTTCTTTGGCTGCAATGAAAGAGGAGCCAATTGCGTAGCAGATTGAAATGAACTGTATAGAGCTAATTAGTTCTTTGATTGGCCAGACTTACAAGACTTCTTTGCTGACTTTTGTGATACACTCTGGTGTGGCAGATGGCACAATGCTTTGCTTAAAATGAACAGTTGCATTTACGCCATTGGAACAGCTTCAGCATCTCATCTTGATTCATAAACTACCCACAAGCATATTAATAAATGATTTAATTAATAAATCATTTTCATAAATATCAAACCCTTCCCTCTTCCATCTGTTATGGAAAAGCAATATACAACACACTCATTTGTATTAGAATATCGCATGTTGTTCTTGTGGAAAAATGCTGTTTTTAATTTTAATTTTTTAAATTATAAACATTTGTTAAAATACCATCTAGCTAATTAAATGATATTATTATTATTATGATTATTATTATTATCATCATCATCATTTTTTTAAACTTTTAAATCTTAACTAGATCTGATGTTTATAAAAATTATATAGTATATAGCCCTCGTGAATCTATTGTCCAATATATACCATATTGACAGCGCTAAAACAACAAAACAATCATTCTTAAGAGGGTAGAAGCCCCATGGTTTACAACAAAAACCACAGTAATGTCCTTAAAAAGTCCCACACATCTGAGGATGGGATTTTAGTTGAAACACCAAAATGATGGAAAACAGAAAGAAAAGTCCATCTCCAAGAAAAGACCACCAGTGCAGAAAGAGCTTGTTAGCCGGTGACACCCCTTATGGTAAAGCACTCACCAGAACCCAATGGGTTAACAGGCACCTCTTTATAAATAGTCTTTCACTGGTATTCCTCTGTACCCAATTCCTGTGTCCTCATAGATTTTTCGGATTTAATACTTCACTCCCAGCAGCAAGTTCACATATAGAAAACAGCAAAAAGAGGTTCCATAGTGCAAACTGCTTTATTCTTTAAAAAATTTGTGCGCATATACACCATACGTACATAATCAATAAAAATTCATTCACAGAGATGTAACCACTAGAACAACCGGATTTGTCTCACCGCGGCTCCGGGCGTCTTAGATCGAATGCAGGCTCGGCTTCCACGGCGGGTCCCGGGCAATCGTACAAATCGACCGCTCTGTAGTTACGAATAGCTGCTTGGTCACGCCCATACGCGTTTCGTCATCACGTCTTCATCTGTGGGCGTGATGACGAAACGCGTATGGGCGTGACCAAGCAGCTATTCGTAACTACAGAGCGGTCGATTTGTACGATTGCCCGGGACCCGCCGTGGAAGCCGAGCCTGCATTCGATCTAAGACGCCCGGAGCCGCGGTGAGACAAATCCGGTTGTTCTAGTGGTTACATCTCTGTGAATGAATTTTTATTGATTATGTACGTATGGTGTATATGCGCACAAATTTTTTAAAGAATAAAGCAGTTTGCACTATGGAACCTCTTTTTGCTGTTTTCTATATGTGAACTTGCTGCTGGGAGTGAAGTATTAAATCCGAAAAATCTATGAGGACACAGGAATTGGGTACAGAGGAATACCAGTGAAAGACTATTTATAAAGAGGTGCCTGTTAACCCATTGGGTTCTGGTGAGTGCTTTACCATAAGGGGTGTCACCGGCTAACAAGCTCTTTCTGCACTGGTGGTCTTTTCTTGGAGATGGACTTTTCTTTCTGTTTTCCATCATTTTGGTGTTTCAACTAAAATCCCATCCTCAGATGTGTGGGACTTTTTAAGGACATTACTGTGGTTTTTGTTGTAAACCATGGGGCTTCTACCCTCTTAAGAATGATTGTTTTGTTGTTTTAGCGCTGTCAATATGGTATATATTGGACAATAGATTCACGAGGGCTATATACTATATAATTTTTATGATTTATCTTTTGTATGATAGCAGCTTGCAAATTATATCATCTTTTGTTTCTGTGTGCGCTGGGATCGGTGGGGAATATTCTTAGCAATTTTTGTTTAGATTGTTTGCCAGTGATATCAGTACTAGATCTGATGTTTAACAAAGAATTAACAACGTTAAAGGAGATTTCTGTCAGCTCTCAGCTCAGTAACATTGAGGCCACACATTCCATTATAGAAAAAAAATAGCAAGTGCCTTGTCCTACTGTCTTTATTATTGCTTTGCATATTAAATAAGGCGCAATGAAAATAATTGTCATTTAGGTCTGTCTTATCCCTAACAGCACAAATTATTGAATAGCCATGCTGCAAAACCAGATTTTACCAAAAGATGGTGCTGCAAGTGAACTCTCTTATTTCATCTCTGGTTAAACCCTTCAACTGTCAAAAAAACAATTAAGATCAAAATTGTAATTGAAATTACATTAAATTAACATATTTTAATCTCAATTAAAAAGTTTTCAAGATTGCATGGAGATTGATCTAAATCCACTTGAACAACTTGATCATTATAAAACACACATTCTAGATTCTACAGAATACAACTTATGCTATCATAGCCTTACTTTAGTTGATTCCTCCTATCGGTATTTATATATCTTTTGAATAGGTTTCTCAATCAGATAGGTCTCTGTTGTCATTCCAAGATTCCTCATAAAATAAACACTGTTCACTATGTTATGTCTCATCCAGAATCATAATAAAGCAAATAGCAATACAGACAACTCACTTGTATGTAACTGCATTTTGCTATATTTGCATGAGCTTTATAATACTATATGTAGCACTAGCTCCTGACGAGCAGGCACTATGGTTTTTGAAAAGTTAAGTTGCCTGAAGCCACAGTTGGGTTTCGGGACTATTTCTGGTTTCAGTACCAGCCCAGCTGGGTTGCACTGGGTTCTCCTTGACCGCAGGTGTCGCTGTCACCGCCTGCAAGAGTAGAAATACAGTCCAGCTGGGGGCATTGAATGCCACTTATCTCTCAGAACCAGCCCAGTGGGAGTGTTTTCCTGCTGTGCATTCTGGGAGGTGGTATTTAAGGTACCGCTGCCACGTTGGCAGAGGGATTTTTTTTTCTGTTTGGTTCTGGTGGACCTTCTGACCCAGCCCCATGGCCCTCCTTGCCTGGGGTGCATAACTATGCATCCTGAGGCTGGCTCGAGGTGACGCAACTGCAGGGACAGGCCCGAGCGAATTTCGGGGCCTACTGATCCAAGGGTGGTCCAGTGCCGTCTCATCTGAAGGGAGAGGCCCAGCAACTGAAGAACCCCAGGGGAGGACTCTTTCAGGAGAAGAGTGCGCGCAAGGCTGTTTTCTCTGCAGGAGCCTGGAGGCTTAGTTGAAGGACGCAACCTGGATCAACAATCATATGGTATCGCTGGATCGGCTGAGAGAAACTGATAAAATAATATAAAGAGATGACTTCACTCTAAAGAAGCAGCTGTCGCAGGTGATTGTGCACATGCATCCCCTATCCTCTAAGGACAGCAAGCAACCTTTCTGGATTTTCAGCAAATTCCAAGTACTGTTTTCTCAGGGAACTTTAAAAAAAAAAAAAACATCTTGCTTTGATAAAAACTGTTTTGAATTTATTTTAATGAACAATACAGACTGAACTGAAAAGGACACACCAGTATCTATTAAAGCGCTAGTATCTTGTGTTGTTTTTTATCATAGGCTGAGAGAAACTGGTACCGTATGTCAGTTCTTTAAATTTATTCACATCCCTCAGTAATGCTCAAGGGTATCTCACATGTCTGTGGCAGAGACTTTGTCGAGCACCCCACTGGCTGCTAGGCCTAGTGAGAGAGGTCTATCCGGGGGTTGTTAAATCCAGTTTTTATTCTCTGGATGTTCTCTAAAGACTTCCGTCTTGCAATCTAAGTGCCTGAACTCACTTCTAACCCCCTACCCTTGATTGAGAGACTTTGTTTTGTTCTAAATAAGTAACCAAAAAAGAGGATTCAGTGTCAGTCTCCACATTCTTTGGGCCATCTACCACGGGAACCCCAAGACGGAGAAGCAAACAAGTGAGGTAACGGTAAGCCCAAATAAAACCAACAGCTCCTTCGGGGGGTCAGTGCTACATATATATATATATATATATATATATATATATATATATATATATACATCATAATTTGATGTACTGTTATGTCCACTATGTTTGAAAACAATACAGTGTCGTCTGAAATATACTTTCAAAATGTATATTTATAAACCTCATATTTGCAACTTTGCCATTGTGTTATATTTCTGCTATAGAAAATTATGGATACCAATTTCTCTCAATGTAATTGGCAAATTAAAATGTAATGTAATTATGACTGCATTTTTAATATAAGGTTTTAAGCTCTTTGTTGAAAGGAAAAAAAAATCTCTGACATGTTTATTGTAATGCTATAGCTGTCTACAACAGTACCAGATTAGCCATTTTGATTAACAGTTGCTTTAGGGTGATTAATAGTAATGCACAAAGTATCTTCAGTGAGGGAATATTTTGAGATAATCCAATGTTTTCCTTGATCCAATGTTTTCCTTGTAATTTTCTGATGTGACCCCCTACATTTAACATGCTTACTCTTCCAAAATGTTGTTGCTGTGTATAGAGATTTCCAATTTGGCCATTACAGGGGGTCTTTCAGCAGTTTATTACAATCATTCTTCCTTTTAGAAACTGTTACTGCTGAGAGAAGATAATAGCCATAAAGAAATGTATTGCCTTCAATGAGTCAGATGACTTATAGACTTTATAAGAACTAGCAGAAAAGCACATTCACAGAATGGTAAAGCAGAACATCAAACCAGTGTATGTAACAGCAAAAACAAGTATGGTTGAGCAGAGAAAAAATACAGACCACAATCTGTAAGGTTTTGTATTCAGCCATACAAATATATCACAAACCCTTCATATATGAAAACTAAAAGGTTCAGCCTATTCAAAAGTGAAGCATTGTTGTCACATCTCAGATACTCATAACAGTGAGAACTCCTGACACGATTCTTATCTCTGTTCCTGTTCACTGGTTTGTTTTGGGTACTTTTTTTCAACTTTGCATGTTCCAGCATCTCCTGTAGCAATCTTCATAGCATGAAATGTTATCAACATGGAGAAAACAAATCCCTCATAATGATCATAGAATTTGTGCCGAACAAAGACCTCAGATGCACAGTACCAAAAAATACAATTTTTAGGGGTTTAACTCTCTAATAAATTTTGAATTAGAAATGTTTTGGGTGAACTGATACTTTAAATATTGGAGCATTGGATAATGAAAGTGGTCATATAACCAGTTCCAATAGCAAATGTAGTTATTGCAAAATAGATTTTCCATCCCATATATTTCAAGGTCAGCTTAAATTAAAACTCACGTTTTTTTTATTTTATTGTTTATTTTGTAAAGAGTGGAGAGGGATTAGAACACCTGTTTTTATTGATGTCTGTGCCCCCATTAAGGATATTTACCCATTCTATTTGTCTGGTTACTGTTATCGTCAAAGTGAAAGTAAAAGAAAAACCCACATTTTTGGATGTCCTCAAAACTGTCATAGAGGGGAAATTTTCAAATGGGGACACTAGTTCTGGGCACCTGGTGGTCCAAATGGATTACCTTAATATGCAGGTATTTCCTCTTACTTTCTGTTTTGGCTGTGGGACAGGAAGTGATGGTAAATCTCCCCAATGGGGCACAGATGGCAAAAAAAAGATAGGCACTATAACCTTCCTTTACTCTATCCAAAATGAAAAAAACATTTTGCTTACAGTTCTGCTAAAACATCAACTGCCCACACACGTCAACTTTGCTTTGTGTTATAATTTCAGGATAAAATAAAGAAAAGAGCTTAGTCTGGTTAATACATATACCTATGTGTAAGAACTTTGATAAAGGCCATGTATCATATACCTGGTAATGACTGGAATGTTGTGGAGGCCTCTCATGCACCTCCTGTCAAACATTCCTGAAGGTGGCAACAAAGAGTATGAGAGCATGGAGTCGGAGTGGCATGAGTGTCAGAGTAGCTGGTTGGCGAAAGTCTGATTTTTAGATGAATGAAGCTGGGAGTCGCAGTCCTGAAGATAGGATGCTGAAGCAGCTTGGCACCAGAGCAGGAGATGGTAGCAGAGCTGGTATGCAGACAACGAGCAGCGACAGCACAAGTCCAGGAAGCAGGCCAAGGTTTGTAACAGCCAGGCAGCGCAGTACAGAATCAGCAGGCAAAGACAAGTCCAGTAAACAGCCCAAGGTCAGGATGATCAGGTGAACAGGGTTAAGGCAGGAGCAAAGGTGAAGTCCAGGGGAAAGCTGGGTCATACACAGGTAAGCAGGTTCAGTGGATAAGGCCTCGGGGATACAGGTACAAGCTGAACACCATTCAGCAACTGCTGATAGTGATCTATCAATTTAAATAGGCCACTAGGCGCCAAGTGCATATGCCAATTGATATGCTCTCATGCACGTGTACAAACACGAGCACGACAACATGGAACAGTGTGTCTAAAATTCCCTCTTCGCTTAGAAATATGAGCATGTGTGCAATACACATGTGCACAAACATAAGCATAAACACGCACTGGTTGTCTGATGCTGGGAATCTGGTTTACCTTACACCATGCCTAAAGAGAATTTGTAGCATAAACCGTAGGATATCAGAGCAATCACTCAGTGTCAAGAATATGTTTTGCTTGGTGGAGATTTTTTTTATCACATTGGAACCTCTTCTATTCTTCACTGTTTGAGAACAAGTCATCTCTTGTAATGGGGCGTTATGAGCATTTTGCCCAATATGTACTAAGTGTCGCTCTTCCAAAAGTTAGCTTATTTGGGACTGAACCATTAGTGTTTTCTTAGGTATTGCCCAACTTGTGTAATGTATAATCAAAGATTAAAGTGATGCCGTGTACACACGACCAGACTTTCCGGCAGACTAGGTCCAACGGTCTTCCCGACGGACTTTCAGAATGAACGGACTTCCCCACACATGAACGGACTAAGTCTGTTAATTTTGAACGTGATGATGTAAGACAGGACTAAAAAAGGAAGTTCAATAGCCAGTAGCCAATAGCTTCCCTTGCGTCCTATTTTGTCCATCGGACCAGCATACAGACGGTTTTCCCAATAGGAATTAAGTCCGTCGGACGGGTTTGAAACATGTTCTATTTCTAGGTCCGTCTGATTTTTTATGTGAAAATTAGGATTAGCCCACACACGATCGAATTGTCCGACGGACTGATTCCGTCTGACCTAGTCTGCCAAAAAGTCTGGTTGTGCGTATGCGGCATGACACACATTCCTTCCTACAATAGTCTTGAGTGCTTTTCTTTTTGAAAAAGAGAATATTGTCTAAGTGGCTCTAGGTGAGTCAGCACAGGAGACACTAGTAAAGGGTGCTGTCACACAATAGAGCATTTTTGGTTAGAAAAGCATAAGTAGACGTCATTTGCTCCTGTGTTGACAAGTTGAGGTGAGAGGGAAGGCATGCAACATCTTCAGATTATTTTCTCCAGTGCAGAGAAGCTGTACTTGTCTTTCACCCCTTCTTGTTACTGTGAGTGTAGTTAACATCTATTCAGTTTGTGCTTCATCTTCTTCTTCCGACAATTATTATACTAAAATAGAATTTGTCCACCTGACATCTTGACATCTGCCTAACCCCTTAAGTAGGCACCCTTTGAGTAAGGATGCCTGCATTTACTTGGTACTTGTAAATTCCATACAATCAGCATTTATCTCATAGGGAGAAGTGATATAATGTAAGAAACTGTGACTGCAAAAGAAGACAGTGTAATTAGCCCATATCATTGAGCAAAATGTGTGTTTAACAAGTGAAAGACTTGGTACCATGGCAGTAAAAACAATAAATAGCTATGTACAGTAGGTGCCACCGATATTGTATTTCCAACGCGATGGGATCTCACTGGAAATCACCACTGAGAGCTGTGCTTCTCGCACTTGCCACCCCCACGAGATGCCGCGCATCCATAGGAATGTATTGGGGGCAGCGAGAGGGAGGAGCGACATAGCTCGGTGATGGCTCCCAGCGATGGGGCTCGCGGGTGTCAATCTCACCGCTAACAGTGGTGAGATTGACACAATATCGGCAGCACCCACTGTATGGGTGACGCGTAAAGATGTGGACACTTTAAAAGAGCAATATGACCTAATCAGAGCTCAGGACAACATTATATTGGCCCTAAATTCTGTACATTTGCTACCTCAGCTGTCTATATTCTTTGTAGGCACGAATCAGGGTTTAACAGTAGGGTTTCAATTAATATTGTCTGAGTTAAGAGGAATTAGTTGCACAATAAATAATCATATTAATAATTACAGCATGCACAGCCCTGGTATCCTACAGATACCAGCAATTGAAGAAGGTACCAAGATAATATAAATTAAAGTTACATCATCAGTGCCTGCTTAATAGGCAAAGCAGGAAGACGTTGAACCCAGATGCAGGGAGCTCGGACCTCACATCACTGGAAGAGAGCATATCCTAGAGGTAAGTTTTTAATAATGTGCAATTATGCTGTGAATACTGGTACATTATGACAAATACATGTCATCCACTACCATGGTTCAGAGCTCCAGGTATGAACCAGCTTTGTATGCTTTGATTGGACTAGGTGGGGAGAAGGGATAATGACATCATGTCCACCTTGTTCATTGTATTCACTATAAAAGATACAAGGCGGTCTGATAACTGCCGCACAGTATACAGGCTTTACTCACAGACCCGGGAGGGATATCCTGTTTGCGAACTCTGTCCATAACACAGAGTAGTCCAACAGCCAGTCCTGGAGGGCTCCAAAAGCAAGCAGGCATGGAGAAACCTGTCTGACCAGGCTTCAGCCTATTTACCCCTTATTCCCTCTCCACCTACTGGAAATGCATCCCCAGGGATTGGTCAGGGGGTAGTATATATTCAGGCTAGGGATCTGAATTTCCCACCACAAGCTCTGCAAATTTCTTAACAAAGCCAGGGGGAAACAATCGGTCCCACATCCTGTGAAGCCTCTACAGACTAAAGCAAACAATCCAGTTCCTCTGGCTACAAAGTGAGCCAAAGCAAAATTTTCCTAGCAACCTAACTAGGAGTGTGCTGCACATCTTTGTAGCCAAGTCTCTTACATTACAAAGCTAGGAACAAGGGCAGTAGTATTTACGTTTATCAATCCATTAAATAACTCAGTAACTAGTAGTAGTATCCTTGCATGACCATAATCACAACAGTAACTCAAATAGAAAGCAATTGTGCTGCAAAATTGAAAATGACTTGCTAAGCTATTGCTAGACTTGCCAGGCTTCACAAGTTTGTTGCACAATTGCTGTAAGTCTGTATTGCATGACTCCAGATCTAATTTATATGCAAACATTCTGCAAGTCTGCTGCAAGTACTGGATCTGTTATGTTGTGCAAAAGTCATCCCACCAGAGGTGTCACTGTGTCTGAATTATCATGCTGTAGACTTGCAGAGCTCTTGCTGTAGACTCACCATTCCAACTTTGCTCTTGCTAGACACTTGCCATGCAAATTTTCTACATATTGGAAAAGAGTCAACTCAAACTTGTGCTTCAACTGCTCTGCAAGTGTACAACTTGCCAGTGAAAATGTGCAACAAGTTAACAGACTTACAATTCAACATTACCACAAATGTGTGGCAAGTTATCCTTGCCATCTGGGAAATAGAACTAGTATTACTATCATAAATGACAAAATCAGGCTCCAAGACTATATACTTGTCCTAATTTTTTTTCATTGTTATTTCCATACATGTCCTTAAATCAACATTTAAACAAAATGGAAATGGAAACAGAAATATGCAAGTGGACCTTATTTAAGTTAGGTGTATATATGATACGTAATATACGTAAGAGTAACCATTACAAGCATTCTTTAACTCTTACAAAAATCACAGTACTCCAGCTGACAATGTCTTCAATTGGTTTTCTCTCCAGAAGGATGGGTCCATGGGTCCATCTTTGTTCAGGCATCATTCGAATCAGCATTTTTAGATTATAAACTAAGATGCTGTCTCAGGGATAATGCAGTCAATTAAAGCCTGATGCCTCTGCAACTCTTGGCTGTGTTCACAAATATCTGAAACAGATGAGCCCCCTGCTGTTGCCTTTAACCCTGTAAATGGTTACAAAGTTACAGTGTTGCAGCTTGGTATCCAGCAGCTGGTGGGTGACATCTTCTCAACCCTGGGACAAAGGGACATGACTGCAGCTCAAAGTCTATTTTTTAAAGATAAAAGATATAGCTTGTTTAAGAGGAAAAACAAAACAAACAGTTGCTGTGGATTAGAACATGTCAAAAAATATATTCATGTACTCTTGCAAAGATTTTGAAGGCCCACTTTAATTATTTATTTAAGTGGACTTCTTTAAAATTGGCATCTCTACAAATGTGCCACATTTTGTACTCCATCTAAAAATATATTCTTTATTTCTATAGTGTAATAATGATTCTTGGAAGGAAACAGCATCTTTTACATAATACATTGCAGATGCCATCTGCAGGTAAATTATAACTTCATTTTTAGAATTTAAACTGCCATAACGCAATGAATAAATCAGCTATATTTAAATATGAACTCAAATAGGATAAGGGTTTAATTGGATTGCATTAGAATTTGATTTTCAATGAAAAAAAAAAATCAGATTTAATATGTGTGCTTATTTTCTCCTGATACTGTGTGACACAGGATGCAGTCTTTATGTATTTAGCCACTATTTAAAATCACATTTTGTGTAAACTTTTTTAAGAAGATGACAAGAATAAATCAGTTTCTCCCCCATGACATTTTTAAAAACTTGAATTATGGTTTATGTAAACAAGTTCAGATTCAATTGAAAAAGATTGATCTGCAGAGCCTTGCTATCTCAAGTTTAGCACTTTTTCATTGCTGTATAATTACTGTTGGAGGAAGAAATTCAGGAGGGTAAAGTTATTGGTCATGGAATTTTCAGTGGCATGTCAAAACCTAAGACACAACAAAAAATTAATCAAACAGTGTTATGAATCAGGGAGATGTATTTAGGTGCATTTATGTATCATTTTGTCTATTTCTCCCAATCATTCAGAAGGCACTTTATATATGAAATGCAAATATGTAATTTTTTTTTATCCTAAAATCCAGGAAGGATACCAACAGAAAAAAAGAAATATCTGCTGTCACCAGAAAGGAATTGAAGGAGAAGAAAATAATGTCTTGAGGTATATTTTATACATTTGCAACATGCTGCAATTTTATTTGAAGTTTGTCACTTTACTTCTTTTTAAGCACTGGAAAGTATTGGCAACTATATTCTTTACATATGTGTTGGTGTGTTCCCTTCATTATGGTGCTTATGGGCAGTTTTTAATAGACAACCCTTTGACATGTCCTACCTCTGATCATAAGCATTGCCTTCTAAAGAGTATAGTAGGTTTGCCAGGGAACATGCAATGCCATTGAGGGGAGTAACGGAATATCATTTTTATACTATTCTCTTTCAAGGCATTCTTTTGTATATGAGCCTGGATCCTATTTTCTTATGAGTAATTTGAATGGGGATGCACATCTTGCATCTAGAAAAGATCCACCAGTGCTCGTAATGACATAGCTGCAGCTGTAGCACACATTCAGATTCTTTCAAGAACTGGGAAAAGCAGAAGCCTTGGCATGGCCTTGCAACGATTTTTCAAGCCACAGAAGACAAACCTGGCTAATGACGCCAGGACCAGGACAAAAGATGGGCAGGAGGGGAAGTTACCCAGGGCTCAGGGTTTTCAAAATGGAGGAGGGCACTAGATGTCTACCAGCTCTTCACATGGAGGAGAAACTGTAAACAGAATATTCTGACTAGTGCACTACCCAGACCTCTGCTGCTGCTACAACCTGCACAAAAATAGAACTGAGTGGTGGTTAGGTGTCTATTTTGTGCCCCCTCTCTGCATCAGCAGGTGTAGCCAGCCGGGGACTCTGTTCAGGCATTTTTTAAGAACATTCAGTAGTTTTAAGTAACAACAGAGGTTTGCTCTGATCCTTTTGCTGTTACATAAACACTGCATTAGACATCCCAGAGCAGCCTCCCTTTCATGATGATGCCTTTTTATGGGAAATGCGTTGGGTCCTGCTGCAGTGTTTGGATTTGTATATGTTGCTTATGTAACTGCTATGTAAGTGCAATACTTTCTTCTATTAAACTTGGAGGCTTCTCCTCTGCTTTATCTCTTGATCTTGCTGAGAGTGGTTTTAAAAGTGAATTGTGCAGTTCTAAATACCTTGATGGTGGTACAAGTCTTGGAGCCAATCATGGGTTGCTAAAATCTCTATATTCCCTCGCTCTAATCCCTCCCGCAAAACTATTTTGTTCACCCAGCAGGGGGGCATGGGGAGCCAACCCTGTCGGGAGAGCACACAATGATTGTTGCTAGTGGCTATAGTCGCTGCCAATGAAAAATCTGACATGCTGTTTGTATCGAAGTGAATTGATTAACTTGGGTATAACCAGCCTGCCCATACATGGTTCAAATCTCGTCCGCTTTAGGAGGGACCAGCCGAGATTTGAGCCGTCTATACCCAGCTTAAGGCTCGTTATAAATCTGTTTTGGAGATTTACCGCAGGCTACTTATTATTAACCGCTTGCTGACCGTATACTGTATATATATGGCAGAAAATCAGCTCCTCTGCACAGGATCACATACCTGTACGTGATCCTGCACTCCAGGGTCCGGGGTGCGCATGTACTTGGACAAAACAGGTCCACTGGGACCCATCTTTTATTGCTGAAAGAGACAGAAAGGCAGTTTGCCTATGTAAACAAGGCAGATCGCCATTCTGTAAGAAGGGAAGCTATTAATCATGTGTTTCTGCTAGGCAGGAACACGGATCTCTGCCTTCTCACAGTACAAACACTCCCCACACAGTTAGCAAGCACTCCTTGAGAACACATTTAACCCTGTGATTGCCCCTGATGTTATCCCCTTCCCTGCCAGTGTTATTAGTACAGTGACAGTGCATATTTTTAGCGCTGATAACTGTATTAGTGTCACTGGTCCACAAAAAGTGTTACTTTGTGTTTAATTTGTCCACCTTAATGTCACAGTCCCACTGATCAATGCCATTACTAGTAAAAAAAAATCCATAAATCTATCCCATAATTTGTAGACGCTATAACTTTTGCGCAAATCAATCAATATACGCTTATCAGGATTTTTTGTTACCAAAAACATGTAGCAGAATATGTATTTTCCTAAACTTATGAAGAAATTAGATGTTTTATAGCACAAAGTAAAAAATATGTTTAGAGCAAAAAATAAAAACCGCAGAGGTGATCAAATACAACCAAAGGAAAGCCCTATTTGTAGGGGAAACAAAAGGACAGAAACTTTTGCATGACTGTGCAATTGTCAGTTAAAGTAATGCAGTGCCGTTTCGCAAAAAAATGTCCAGGTCATGAAGAGGGGTAAATCTTTTGGAGGGCAAGTGGTTTATTACACTAATACTATCTGCAATTACCCTTGTTTTTCCTTCTGGATAAATGCAAGTATTTGCAATGGCACACAGAAAGCAATAGCTTTCTGTGTGTCATGTTCACACCAGAATGTAGTTCTTTGTGCCAGAGCTGTGCAATATGATGCAACATGTATGCAGCTTGTCACTGCACATCAAGTGCAGCAGGCCACACTGCTGTCCAATTTAAAAAAGGAAGATGTGGGATGTGATGAAACACACATTACACTTTTCCATGCCCCATGGCACTATGGCTAAAAACTCTATGTAGGTAGCAGTGCTTTGTGGTGTGGGGTAGTGTGAATGAGCCCTTATTCTTTATTCTCACTCACAAATCTCTGTAATGGCGAAATCCCATAGGACGTAACGCGTACGGGAGGAGGCGCCATGTCACGTGACATCACCTGAGCCGAGTGGAGCCGAACGGATGGATCGAATACTCCATGTTTATCATATACATTGGAGTTTTATGCACATTTTATGCATGACACAAGAGGAGGATCTTTTAAGTTTTATTCAAATAAAACGTGTGTTATTTCTATTATACGGAGAGCACGTTTCATCTTTCATATGCACCTGGTTATACCTGTGATCGTTGGGAACGGTGGAGACCTGGACGCCATCTGCTATCCCCTATCCCCATACAGAGGGAATCAGTCTGTTTGACCTTCCAGTTAGCTTAGGGGTCTATCCTTTGAGGTGAACAAAAAATCTGTGTGTTGGTGGAGGGCTCATTCACGTAGATGAACATTTTAACTGTTATTTTCACTCAAGGGATTCTCCTTCCCATCTGAGGATTTTTTTGCTTGGGCTTTGGACTATATTATCTTTTATCTTTGAAGCTTATGGTTCTGTTGTTTATTTGTGCTACACTATTTATGTGTCTATATTGATGCGTGGGCCTATTTGAAATGACCCTTGGTGTTCAGCTTGCAGATCATTTGCTGTTATCAAGTATTTAGGTTGCACTGACTGTCTTTTCTATACATTATGAAGTTGGCACAGTTCAAAAGATCTTTTGTGAACCTCTGTTATTTCCTGGAACAAGGGGTTTCTCTCAGGCATACATTTGTGCTTGGGGATAACATGGGACCAATGTTGGCAGGTAAAATAAGCTTTACAGTGGGACTGAATACTGGTTAGACCAAGCTGGACCTCCTCCACAGTTTCTAAGGGGTGAAGTCTGAATTTTCTTCTCTGTCAACTAAAGGAAAGGAATTGTAGAGTGCTCTAGAGTGGAAAATACTTATTTGATTCCCTGCAGATTTTGTAAGTTTCCTCACTTACAAAGAAATTAAGGGTCTGTTATTTTTTATCATAGGTGTATTTTATATGATAGAGACAGAATATCAACCAAAAATCCAGAAAAAAAGCATGATAGAAATGTTATAAATTGAGTTGCAGTTCAGTGAGTAAAATAAGTATTTGATCCCCAAGCAAAACATGACTTGGTACTTGGTGGAGAAACCCTTGTTGGCAAGCACAGAGGTAAGACGTTTCTTGTAGTAGGTTACCAGATTTGCACACATCTCAGGAGGGATTTTGGTCTACTCTTCTTTACAGATCGCCTCTAAATCCTTAAGGTTTCTTGGCTGTCGCTTGGGAACTCGAAGCCCAACATGCAGGGAACACCATCGGGTGTTCTAGGAACATAAATCACACCCATCCCATGAATAAGTCATTTTATGAATAAGTCATTTTATGACTAAACATGTAGGGCGTGACTACTTGGCGATCATTTGAGTAAGGCACGGGGCGCTGACCATCACACACCGATAGGTTCATAGTGGGAGCAGGGACGAGGAGTGGTGAGATACTATCTTGCAATCTCATATGCCCTGGATCTGCCACGGCCATCCATTATCCAGTGATAGATGCACGGAGTGTTGTGGAGTTTAAACCTTATGGCGTGTTTTTTGAGTTCATACATGTGAGTGTAATGCAGTGAGTTTTGTGTGAATAAAAGTTTGTGACTTTATTACATTAAGCATCCTCTTTCATTTGAATGTGGAGCTCAAAGGAATGTGCACCTGTCTTTAACTGGAGTTTAGAGATCTCTATTTCACCCCCATGAAAAGAGGGTCAAAGCGCTTTCAGCCAAACACGAAAGTGTAAAGTATATGCAGCTAGTGAGTGTGAGAACATAAGGGGATTGGACTCACAAACACTGCGGTATGGTGGAGGAGTGTTTCTGGAAGAAATTTTTTCTTTATTATCACCATTTGTGATTCACTGGTCACCATCTAATTTGTTCATTGGTGTGAATTTTTTCAACTATTTATTTTTCCACTGATATGAACTTTCCCAATTAGGAGGCGGACATTTTTTGTCACTTAATTTGGACATATACTTTGTATTCATTTACCAAGTCATTGTTATTTTGATGTTCACTAATTTTCACAGGGTGTTTACACATATAGATAGATTTGTTTGATTCAGTGTGATTCACTGTATAAATTTGCTAATTCATTGAGTACATTATTGTTTACACTGCCTGATCAACAGTGTATACTTACAAGCGCTGCTTGTTCCATATTGTTTGTAAGGAATATTGTGCACATATTTGTTTATTTAGAGTGGCAGCTGGAGATTATAGATTCACTTGATGTTGAAATCAAGCGCAGTGGTGATACACAGGTGTGAGGGTGTTAGTTTGTGTACTATTGATTTATAATCCAAGTAGCACCATCTAGGAGCATAAATTACACATATAATTTCCTAACAACCTATAATTTTTGAAGGCCCTTTATTTACTAACACATAGCGTGTACATATCAAGAATTACACTCCAAAATAAACTATATTGAGGAAAGGGTAAAAAAAAAAAAGTATTACCTGTGTCTTCGGCCTGCTTCAGATGGTGGAATATTGTCCAGGAAGTGGCGCTCATGAAGTCGGTCTTCTGGGGGGGGGGGGTCTTTGTTGGTAGATGAGGGATGTGACAACTTCTTCAATGAATTTTAGGGGCTTTGGATGTGGACTTGGTGTAGATAATGTATGCGTTATAAATAGCCAAATGGATGATATATATTGCAACTTTCTTGTACCAGAAATGGGACCTCCTTATTGACAAATAGGGCTAAAGTATTTGGTCATTGAAGCCCACCCCCCCCCCCCCCCAATGTATAGATTGTAATTGTGTACACATGTTGGTTTTTTTTAATGGGACCTCGTCTTCTTTGAACCTCAAGTAGTGCCATCATGGATGGTGGACATCATGTGCATATTTCAGTCTAGCTGGTAAGTGTGCTGGGAAATCTTTGTTTGTGATGTGCGTTGCCCTTCCATGTGCACCTTACTACACTAGTTAAAGATTGGATTGTTTGCCATTTGTTTGTACAGTTTATTGAATTTGATGCAGGAGTCATTGGATGCCTTCAGTTGCCACTAGGCTCCTACTGGGTGTCCCATGAATCCTTGTGCCTTCAAGGAGGGGTGGGCTCCCTCCAGGCAAGCCTTCCCTTATTTTACCCACTGGCATATATGCTCCAAATTGGAGACCCTCAGAACTATGGAGTTGGGACCACAGTATACAGAGGATCCTTGATGTAGGCACTACGGCTTACACATATTTTTGCAAATGTGTGCAAACTAAACCCTCTTTTGTTAACATGAATTGTTATACGGGGACAATTTGGTTGTTTTGCAGGCTAGCTGGTAAATGTGCTGGGAAATATTTGTTTGTTTGTGATGTGTATTGCCCTTTCATGTTCACCTTCCTACAGAGGCTAGTTATATATTGGGCTAGTTGCTACTTGTTTGTACAGATGGTTGAACTTGATGTGGGCATGCACTGGGTGTTCTGTGCGTCCCTGGGTGAACCCCCCCCCCCCCCCCCCAGGCAAGCCTGCCCTTAATCAATTCACTGCTATATGTGCTCCAACTTGGAGACTCCCAAAAAGGCTGTAAAGTCATCTATAAAGCCCTCCAACCCTCTTCTTCCTTGGCCTAATAATGGTGGCTTCTGGCTACATAGGCACACATGCAGAAACCAAAGTTTTCTCCAAGCTTGGCAGTGGATCTTTTTGTTGTTTGTGCTGCTGACAGTACCCTTGTGCTCAGCAGCTTCTGTCTGTAAATGTCCTAACTCTATCATTTTGAGAGTCTCCAAGTTGGAGCATATAAAACAGTGGATAAATTAATGGCTGGTTTGCTTGGAGGGAGCCTACCCTCTTTAAAGGCACAAGGACATACAGGACATCCATCAAGAGCACAGTGGTAGCTGAAGGCACCTAGTGCGTTCACACATCAAATTCAATTAACTGTACCTACAAGAGACAACCACTCCAATCTATAACTAGCTTTTGCAGTAAGGTGCACATGGAAAGGCAATACAAATCACAAACCAAACAAAGATTTCCCAGCACACTAGCCTGTGGTTTGGGACTTATGTCTGAGTCTGGATGTAGCTGACTGCATCCAGGTTTGGACATCTGTCCCAAACCACAGCTAATCTCTCTGTGTGCGACTACATGCGATCATCAGAGGGCACTGTCCGCCCACCATTAGTTTAAATGGGCTGAGCGTTGCTGATCACATAACCCAGTCATTCCAGCATTAAGAATCTGCAGATTCTTGCTGCAGGAATCCAGCAGCCACAACAAACCGGCCATGTGAAAGTGTGGAAGGGGCTTTAGAGTATTGTTGTGATCTCTGGGAATGGTCTTTGAGAAAGAATAAGTTCAAATTAAAAGCAGCTTAAGAGTTCAGGGATAGCTTCATTTAAAGATATGCTACTGCTTGTGGGTCTATCTAAATCAGGGGTCTCAAACTGGTGGCCCTCCAGCTGTTGCAAAACTATAAGTTCCATCATGCCTCTGCCTGTGGGAGTCATGCTTGTAACTGTCAGCCTTGCAATGCCTCATGGGACTTGTAGTTTAGCAACAGCTGGAGGGCCGCCAGTTTGAGACCCCTGATCTAAATAGTCTAATGTCCATAGTCTAGGTACATGTGCATTTTTAAGGGGAAATGAACTCTGGAAGCTGTTCCCAAAAAAGGTAGGTACGGGGAAAACAAATAGTCATTAGTACTGCCTGTGGTCTACCTGTTGCTGATATTTCCCCACTGCTAAACTACCAAGCTTTGTTCTACACTGGGTTTCAGTGTGGAGGCAGCCATCTTGGTAGAGGTTGGGTCATGTTTTCTTATATCAGAGCCTCCAGTCAGATGAATGGTAAGCAGAAAAATACTAACATCACCAGATCTTATGTTAAGTACCTCTTACTAGCAGTGCCTTAGATAAAACACTTTATAAATACAGTAGGTATGAGGATCAGAGCCACCTTGGGTAATATGCAGAACTTTCTAATATATGGCTGAAAATGTACGCTCAAATCTATAATGCGCTGCATACATTTTGTTCACAGTCAGATGAGTTAATGAGAGCCAATAATCTGAAACAATAGACAATCTAGCCCCCCTCACTATAAAAAGGCAGGCTCCCAGCAGCCACATTATCAGTCTATATGGGAACTCAATATGAAAAACTGATAAATCTGTGTAAAGAGAGCATATAAACAGATATAATGATATATAGTGCTCTATATTGCTACACTATGCTATAGAGAACTATCAAGGGCATAGATTAATGGCTAGATAGGGGGTCCAAACCTCCTCAGAGTGCCTGTGGCGCAGCACAACAGCTAGTGTTGATAGCCGCACCAGGTACCCAAAGCTGGAGCCACTCCTGCAGCTTGTCAGTTCAGAATGAGGGTGCCTGCTCCTCCCGCCTCCTGTCACAAGACTCAAATGAGGGAGGACCTCTCATACTCCTGAACTACGGCAGATCTGTACATGGGAGGATAGCTGTACTAGGGGTGGAAAGATGTATTGGGGGGAAGTAATGTACTGAGGGGGCAGAGAGCTACTGGGATGGAAAAAGCTGTAATGGGAAGGGGGGGCGAGCTTTATTGGGAAGGGGGAGAGATGTTGGAGCACTACTGAGGGGGGAGAGAGCTATAATGAAGAGTTGTACTGGAGGGGAGGGGGGCAGTAATTGGGGGAGCTGTAAGGAAGGCAGAGTTTTGCTGTGGGAAGAAATCTGTACTAGCAGGAGGAGGGAGATCTGTACTGGGTAGAATTTTGGCTTGGGGAGGGAGGTCATTTTTTTTGTAATCTCCCTACTGACCTTTGCATTACACTATACTGACCGATGCACTTTTTTACGTACTCCTAACCCCTGTAGTCTATACCTTATGAACTCTTGATCCTATACTTTGTACATTATGCTAAGTACTCCCAGGACGATGCTAAGTGAGGCCCAGTCATCACTAGGGATGGATGGGCGAATGGTTCGGCCTGAGCATAAGTTCAGGCCGAACTTTGGTTGTTCAGACGTTCGGCGAACAATGAGCATTATGCAGTGTTCACGGCAATTTCGAAAACCACGGGACACGAACATGAAAAATCAAAAGTGTTCATTTTAAAGGCTTATATGCAAGTTATTGTCAGAAAAAGTGTTTGGGGACCTGGGTCCTGCCCCAAGGGATATGTATCAATGCAAAAAAAAGTTTTAAAAACTGCCGTTTTTTTCAAAAGCAGTGATTTTAATATTGATTAAAGTGAAACAATAAAAATTAAATATTCCTTTAAATATCATGCTTAGGGGGTGTCTATAGCATGCCTGTAAAGTGGCACAGTTTTCCCATGTTTAGAACAGTACCACAGCAAAATTACATTTCTTAAGGAAAAAAGTAATTTAAAACTGTAATGAATTGTTTGGTCTCAGCAATATAGATAAAATTCATTGAAAAAATGGCATGGGTCCCCCCCAGTCCATTACCAGGCCCTTTGGGTCTGGTATGCATATTAAGGGGAACCTGAACTTGTTTGCGTGTTCATCCAAATTTTTTGCCTGTTCGCATGTTCTGGTGCGAATCAAACCGTGGTGAGGGGGGGTGGGGTGTGTTTGGCTCATCCTTAGTCATCACTAGTGATGAGGCTAACACCCCCAGATCAGTTCACACCAGAACAGGTGAAACAGGAAAAAAGTTTGAGCGAACATGTGAACCCTATTAAAGTCTATGGGACACGAACATGAACATGAAAAATCAAAAGTGCTCATTCTAAAGGCTTACATGCAAGTTATTGCCGTAAAAAGTGTAGTGTTTTTAAAACAACAATTTTTTCAGGAATAGTGATTTTATTAATACTTAAAGTGATCCAATAAAAATTAAATAGTCCTTTAAATATTGTGCCTGGGGGTCCCCTTAGCCTGCCTGTAAATTGGTGCATCTGTGTGATGCGTAGAACAGTGTCGTAGCAAAATTACATTTCTAAAGTGTCTAGCCTGCTTAGTGCATCAATGTGATAGCTAACAAACTCATTGACTATTTATACACTAATTGTGATTTAAAAAGCCACAAATGTGATAAATTAACCTTTAATTGTCATTTTAACCTGTGTGTGCCACCTTCTGTGACAGTACCATGGCCAAACATTCCAGGGTATGTAAACTTTTTATCAGGGCCGTTTGGGTGATTTCTGTTCTCATTATGATTTTAAAAGAATCCAAAAAACTAAGTGATAATAAATGGCTTCATGTGATTGCTATCATTAAATAAAAAACATTTTTTTGACATGATCAGTCATATTTTCAATATTAATGCCAACATTTCACAATTTTGGCCAGGGTATGCAAACTTTTGAGCATGACTGTATACTACACGGTATATATATATATATATATATATATATATATATATATATATATATATATATATATATATTAATGCATTGCCTGCACTGTATATATATTCTACACTGACTACACATTATATATATACTAAACTGCCTGCACGCCACTAACCTACCTAATCTAGTCAAGTTCTTAATATCTCTTATAATCCACACTATACACGGCTGCCGTGCAAGAAGCCTTATTTAGTGTGTGCCGTGGACTTAGCCCCCGAGTCATGATTGGCCAAAGGCCAATATACACTCAAGTTTTAAGCCCCTCCCCCCAGGAGAAAAAATATTTATTTACAACCCTCAATACTATACACCACTAAACTGTGGAAAGCACTGTGCTCTGCCTCTCATGGTTCTTTTTGACAGTTGTCTTATTAACCAGTTGCCGAGCGCCGCACGACGATGTACGTCGACAGAATGGCACGGGCAGGCATATGGGCATACCTGTACGTCCCCCCCCCCGGGTTCCAGCGGCGGTCGGAATCCGTTCAGGAGCGATCCGGGATGAGGGGGCGGCCATTCATTCATGGCCACCCCCTCGCGATCGCTCCTGACGAATGGAAGTGCAGCATGACATCACTTCCTCTCCTGTAATGTAAACACAGGCAGAGGAAGTGATGTAATCTCTCCTCCGTGTCGGTATTTTTCGTTCCGGCACCGAGGAGAGAGGATCGGTGAGTTGCACCAACACTACACTACACAGTAGAACCAATTGCATTTTTTTTTCTTTTTTTTTTTTGCATTGGTGTCATTTGTGACTGTAATAACTGTTAGGGCAGTTAGGGTTAGCCCCCTTTAGTTCTAAGGTACCCCCTAACCCCCCCAATAAAGCTTTAACCCCGTGATCACCCCCCGTCGCCAGTGTCACTAAGGCTGGGTTCACATTGCAGCGGTTTATGAGAACGGATGTGATTCGCACCGCACTGCAGTGCAAATCACATTCGATCTCTGTGCGATTCGAGTTCAGCCATACAGATAGTATGGCTGAATTTGCGTCGCACCCGCCGCACCTGCCACAAACTCGCACGGGACACTTTTTTTGGTCCGCAGCAGAATCGGATCGCATAGGTGTTCACACCATGCGATCCGATTCCTGTCCGAGTTTGCAGATCGCACTGCGATATGCGAACTGATCTGGGGGTGTCATTAACATTTCACTGACACTCCCAGCAGTTTGCATAGGGCAGTGTGATGCGGGAACCCGCCGCAGATTCGTGGCGTTCCCGCATCGCTCCAGTGTGAACCCAGCCTAATAAGCAATCGTTTTTCTGATCGCTGTATTAGTGTCACAGGTGACGCTAGTTAGGCAGGTAGGTATTTAGGTTCGCCGCAGCTTTTTATAGCGCCAGGGACCCCCATATACTAGCGCATAAAGCCCCCTGATTGCCCCCTAGTTAACCCTTTCACCAGTGATCACCATATAACTGTTACAGGTGACGCTGGTTGGTTAGTTATTTTTTATAGTTTCAGGGCACCCGCCATTTATTACCTAATAAAGGTTTAACCCCCTGATCACCCGGCGGGTGATATAAGTTTGAGGGTCAGATAAGGTCTGCGTCGCCCCAGGCAGCGTCAGGTTAGTGCTAGTACCGCTAACACCCACGCACAAAGCATACACCTCCCTTAGTAATACAGTATCTAATCAGATCTATATTAGCGTCACCAGCAGTTTAGGTTTCCCAAAACGCATTGTTAGCGGGATCAGCCCAGTTACCTGCTAGCACCTGCGTTTAGCCCCTCCGCCAAGCCCAGACCAGCCCACCCAAGTGCAGTATCGATCGATCACTGTGACTTACAAAACACAACACACATAACTGCAGCATTCGCAGAGTTAGGACTGATCCCTGCGATCGCTAACAGTTTTTTTGTAGCGTTTTGATACAGTCACTGACAGCCTAGGTGCTTTTTTACCTGTGAATCTCACTAGTGTACCCCTAAATTTAGGGGTGTCTACTTTCCAAAATGGGGTCATTTGGGGGGGGGGGGGGTTTGTGCCATCTTGGCATTTTATGGCCTTCAAAACTGCGATAGGTAGTGAGGAGTAAAATCAAAAATTTACACCCTTAGAAATCCTGAAGGCAGTGCTTGGTTTTCGGGGCCCCGTACGCGGCTAGGCTCCCAAAAAGTCCCACACATGTGGTATCCCCGTACTCAGGAGAAGCAGCAACATTTATTTTGGGGTGTCATTTCACATATGCCCATAGCATGTGTGAGCAATATATCATTTAGTGACAACTTTGTGAAGAAAAAAAAAGTTTGTAATTTTCCCGCAACTTGTGGCAAAATATAAAATATTCCATGGACTCAACATGCCTCTCAGCAAATAGCTTGAGGTGTCTACTTTCTAAAATGGGGTCATTTGTGGGGGTTTTGTGCCATCTTGGCATTTTATGGCCTTCAAAACTGTAATAGGTAGTGAGGAGTGAAGTCAAAAATTTACGCCCTTAGAAAGCCTGAAGGCAGTGCTTGGTTTCGGGGCCCCGTACGCGGCTAGGCTCCCAAAAAGTCCCACATATGTGGTATCCCCGTACTCAGGAGAAGCAGCAGAATTTATTTTGCGGTGTCATTTCACATATGCCCATAGCATGTGTGAGCAATATATCATTTAGTGACAACTTTGTGAGAAAAATAAAAATAAATAAAAGTTTGTAATTTTCCCGCAACTTGTGGCAAAATATAAAATATTCCATGGACTCAACATGCCTCTCAGCAAATAGCTTGGGGTGTCTACTTTCTAAAATGGGGTCATTTGTGGGTGTTTTGTGCCATCTTGGCATTTTATGGCCTTCAAAACTGTGATAGGTAGTGAGGAGTGAAATTACAAATGTATGCCCTTAGAAATCCTGAAGGCGGTGCTTGGTTTTCGGGGCCCCGTACGCGGCTAGGCTTCCAAAAAGTCGACCACATGTGGTATCCCCGTACTCAGGAGAAGCAGCAGAATGTATTTTGGGGTACAATTCCACATATAACCATGGCATGTGTGAGCAATATATCATTTAGTGACAACTTTGTGTAAAAAAAAAAAATTATTATTTTTGTCATTATTCAATCGCTTGAGGCAAAAAAATAAAATATTCAATGGGCTCAACATGCCTCTTATCAATTTCCTTAGGGTGTCTACTTTCCAAAATGGGGTCATTTGGGGGGGTTTTGTACTGCCTTGCCATTTTAGCACCTCAAGAAATGAGATAGGCAGTCATAAACTAAAAGCTGCGTAAATTCCAGAAAACGTACCTTAGTTTGTAGATGTGACAACTTTTGCGCAAACCAATAAATATACAGTTATTGACTTTTTTTTTACCAAAGACATGTGGCTGAATACATTTTGGCCTAAATGTATGACTAAAATTGAATTTATTGGATTTTTCTAATAACAAAAAGTAGAAAATATCATTTTTTTTCAAAATTTGCGGTCTTTTTACGTTTATATCGCAAAAAATAAAAATCGCAGAGTCAGTCAAATACCTTTAAAAGAAAGCTCTATTTGTGGGAAAAAAAGGACGCAAATTTTGTTTGGGTACAACATTGCATGACCGCGCAATTACCAGTTAAAGCAGCGCAGTGCCAAATTGTAAAAAGACCTCTGGTCATTGACCAGCAAAATGGTCCGGTCTGAAAGTGGTTAATTGCACAAAGGAACAGACTGAAAATCAAGCTTCGCCCCACATTCATTTCAATGAGGCTCAAAGAAAGTTTGGATTTTTCCCTGAACAAATCATTTATTCCTGGAAATTAACTAAAATCTTCACTCTGAATTAATTTCGTTTTAATTCTAAGGTGGCAGGAATAACTTACCTAGAAGCCTTCTGAAAAGTTCCAAGTTGAACTACATAAAACACATCCAATTGGCCAGGGAACACCTTAAAACCATTCAGTAAAGTGCTATATTTTAACCCTTTAAGTGGTTGTAAACCCTTACAACACGCTTTTTACTACAGGTAAGCCTATAATAAGGCTTACCTGTAGCCAACCTGGATATCTCCTAAACCTGAAAGGTTTAGGAGATATCCCCTGTATTTGCATGTGCCAAATGTTCACTGAAGCAAGTTGAAGCAATGGCATGTAGGTGTGCCATTACCGGCGGTTCCCGCGTGCATGCACCGGAGTGACGTCCTCACGGCTCCAGCCAATCACAGTGCCGGAGCCTGCGATACCTGGAAGTAACTACGGGAGCGATGTTGGCTCCCAGATCAATATCAGGTAAGTAATTCATAACGGGCTAGTATGCTATGCATACTAGCTCATAATGCCTTTGTCTTGAAGGTTTTTTTTTTTTTTGTCCTAAGGTTTACAACCACTTTCAGGAAAGTGAAGCTTATACTGGTTCCAAGAAAACAACTTATAGAATACTTATACTTTTTTTTTTTTTTTCAAAATACTTATACTTTATAGGTTTGTTCGTCTAATCACACTCCTTTGTCAGCCGTTTATTACTTATGGAGACAAATCTGTCCATTGTACCATACAAAGGCATGTGTATGTTACATTACAATATAATAATATATGTTTTTTTAATATATACCAAGTAGCCAATATGTTATGCCCTGGGGAAACTTTCATCAGCATTGCAGCTCGATTAAGCATGCATATTAAGATAAAGTGATTTTCTAGAGATGACACAGAGTGCTTGTGGCTGAAAAAATGAATATGACATGTTCCATAGCAATGTACAGCAAGATCTACCAATATCCCACATGCATCTATTACTTTCCAGGTCAAGATATACCCCTGAAACAACTCATTATGGTTCCTTAGGGGGTGCTGAAAAAGGCATCCATAAATTAAGCCTAGGAAAATGGTATTTGAGAAATTCCATTAACAAACACACATAAAACAAAATAAAATAATCTGATGCATTTAATTACAAGCCCCACCTGATCATTTAAATTTGTTTGTCTAAAAATAAGAATGTGTGGATCAGAAAAACCTTCACTTTGCAGTTAACAAGATCTTACCATTTACTTTCTACCAGTTCTTCCTCTCTCACTTCTGAGCTGTAATTAACTCACCTTTCACAAGTTATAATGCAGATAAATCTTTGGCAAATAGATGCAAAGGCATCGTAAAAATCAGGGTATAGTTGTAATTTGTTTTCTGCCAGTGCACAAACTTTTTTTTTCCACTTCCTAATAATTTGTGTGCCTCAGTGACTGTAATGTTTGTTATTAGGATGTGTCCACATTTGAACCCAATTTTTTAAGCTCCATGCATAATTTTCATTTCATTGCCATCTTAAACAACACATCCTATTTTTACGGTTCACTTTAAATTTTCTGTGATATTTAACTAGCAATAGCTGAAGCGATCAGCTTGATGTGTCAAACAAGTAGAAAAAAAAAATCATCTATATTTTCTTAATTCCAGAGTATATTACGGTTAATGAAGACAACGTTTGTGATGATCTAAAACATGTATACACATAGGTATTGCCACATTTATCAGACACAAGAGCTAATTAGCTCATATACAGCTTGATGTCTTTCAGCCTCTGCATTCCAATTCCCAATATTAACACATAGGTGGTCAAGTTGACCACAGAAAAGTCTGCATGAGTATGAATGCATTAAATAATTTAATGGAGGAAGAGTTTATTAAACTGCCACATTCTAATCAGCATGCGGACCTGCATTCATTAATCTTCCACTGGTCCGTGGTGTGTCTCCGCAGCCAACACAGATAGCGTTAATGTTAATAGGAGCTTGTAACAAACAGGGACAGTTAATCATGGAAAATGTACTATTAACCACATGATCATGCATACTGCAATCTGATTACAATAATGCTTAACCCCTTGGCTACTATTGCCTTTTAATGGAATTCCTAGGGAATTCGTTAAAAAAATGAACATATAGCATTTTAATCACTGTTCAATTTATCATAATAACAGTAACTACTTACATTTTTATTTTGAGTATGTAAAATTCTAACATATTGCGTTATATTTATTTTTATCCCCAACTTAAGGATGCAGATAATTTGGAAGCATGTTGAATATATTTTATTATTTTGGTGCACAGCTTGTGCTTTTAAACCCAATATATTTATGTGTCAGCTTGTGTGTAGGTGTGCATATATGTAGACTTACATGCTTGCACACACTTCCCATATTGTTAAGCTGTGCTTGCAATGACTGGAAAAGATCATAATCATAATTATTAGGGATGTGCTTATATTATTGTTAAGACAGATAAGAACATGCATAGGATCATGGTAATAGCAAGTCAATCACTGCTGTGTTGATACTACTAGCGTAATAATACAATTTGCACTGTTTATGGGTTGTGTATGTTCATTAATATTTAACCACTTCAGATCCGCGCTATTGCCAAATGACGGCATTAGCGCGGACCTACATTTCCGGGACTACGTCTATTGACGTAGTCCTGGTTACGAGCGGCCTGCGCGCCCCCTGAGGGGCGCGCGCGGCGCGCTCTGTGATCGGCGAGTCCGTGAGACTCGCCTGATCACCGATCCGTGTAAGGGTTCGATCCCGACCCCTTATCACGTGATCAGCTGTCAGCCAATGACAGCTGATCATGTGATAGAACGGAGCCGGTAATCGGCTATTATTCCTCCTCGCGCTGACAGCGCGAGGAGAGAAAAAAAAAGCCGATCACCGGCGGCCGTGATCGGGACATCAGTCCCGATCACGGCCATCAATACAAGGGACCACCTGCCACCTGCCTGTGCCCACCTGCCTCCCGCAGTGCCATCCTGAAGTAAAATAAAAGAAAAAGTAAGTGCCCCCCGTCAGTGCCCCCTGTCAGTGCCCATAGTGCCCACAGTGCCACCCACAGTGCCACCCACAGTGCCACCCCACAGTGCCACCCACAGTGCCACCCAATCTGCCTCAAAGGTGCTGCACCCCAGTGCCGCCCATCAGTGCCCAGCAGTGCCGCCCATCAGTGCCCAGCAGTGCCGCCCATCAGTGCCCAGCAGTGCCACCTATCAGAGCCACCTATCAGTACCACCTATCAGTGCCCATCAGTCCCATCTATCTGTGGTACCTATCAGTGCCCATCCGTGCCACCCATCCGTGCCACTTATCCGTGCCACCCATCCGTGCCATCTTATCTGTGCCCATCTTTGCCCATCAGTGCCGCCTTATCTGTGCCCATCGGTGCCGCCTTATCTGTGCCTATTAGTGCCGCCTTAAATATGCCTATCAGTGCCCACCAGTTCAGCCTATCAGTGCCCACCAATGCAGCCCATCAGTGCCCACCAATGCAGCCCATCAGTGCCCACCAATGCAGCCTATCAGTGCCGCCTAATCAGCGCACTTCAATGAAGGAGAAAAATGACCAGTTTGCAAAATTTTATAACAAACTATTAAAACATGATTTTTTTTTTTTGCATCTTTTTTTGTTTGTTTAGCAAAAAATAAAACTCCGAGCTGTAACTAAATACCACCAAAAGAAAGCTCTATTTGTGGGAAAAAAATGATAAAAATTTCATTTGGGTACAGTGTTGTATACCCGCGCAATTGTCACTCAAAGTGCATCAGCGCTGAAAGCTGAAAATTGGTCTGGGACTGAGGGGGGTTTAAGTGCCCAGTAAGCAAGTGGTTAAAAACTGAATGATTAAATCATCATTCAATAAAAAGACCCTTTAATAAAAAGTACAACACTTAATTTTTTGGAAAATATTAATGTGCACAGATTTATGAGATACCTGTACAAAATGGGATGAATGAAAATAACTGAAGCAGTTGCATCTACAACAAAATGTAAAGAAATATCCCAAGAGTCCCAGGCTATCACTATCAACTCCTCTTTCTACTGCAATCTATTTTTCCTGACAGACTCCATAGCAGCCTACATGTGGGTTAACCCCGCCTACTCTCCAATGCTATAGGACCCCATTCCCATAAGTTTCAGCTCACAGTCAGGGACTGCGTTCATTTTTTTGTCCTCCTTGTTGGACCTACAGTGTATGCACTTATGTTCTTCACATGACGCCTAGTCCGGATGAGTGGGTCGGATTTGGGCATACCAATCAAGTGGTGTGAAAGCCCAGGGTCTAGCCAAGGGCGGGCGAGGGGCTTCGGGCATGAATGTCCCAGTGGTGGGGGCAACCTGTGTATGCCCAGGAGGGGACGTCCAGCATGGTGCAGCTGGCTGGCAAGGTCTGGAGTCTTCAGCAAATTCCCTCCATGGCAGCGATTTATGTTTTATTTGTGTTGTGGCGTCCACCTTCCACTCCTTTCTTCTTCCCTCTAGTTTTGGCCTCTCATGGCCCCTGGATCGCTTCTGTATTCCAGGACGATGCATCTCTTCCAGGTCGAGTCTGTGACGAGCGTCTGTGCATGCGCATAGCCATGGGTGAAACTGAGGCTTGGATTGCGCAAACGCAGCTCAGTGATGGACTCAACGGCCCTGCAGGTGCCTGACAGCCAGTCTCATAGGCGTGAGGGGGTTGTGGCAGGGACATTACCAGGACAGGGGATGTTTTAAAAGGCTGTCAGCCCCTGTTTCTGTGGGATTTCTTGTGGACAGTGTGTGGCAGCTTCCCGAAGCCTTGGATGTCCGGTGGTGGCTCTTAAAGGGGAAGTACCATTCTTTTTCATTGTTACAATGTCGCCTTTTGCACCTTGTCTTAAGCTAAGTAAAGAAAATTCTTTAAGCATTTGGGGAAGGAGCGCTCTAATTTTCCATTCCTATCAGAGCTGAAAGACATCATTGTGGCGGAGTGGGGCAAAGTGGACAGGAAGACGTCTCTGTCAAGAAAATCCTAAAGACTACCCCTTTAAGGCTGAGGATGTAAAGCACTTGGAAAATGCTCCTTTTTTGGATGCAGCACTAATACGACTGGCTAAAAACTTTACTCTCCCCCTGGAGGACGCAGTGTCCTTCAAGGATGGGCTAGAGAGGAGAGTTGATCAAACCCCAAGAGAATCTATGGGTTTGCTGGTATGGCCTGCAAGCCCTCCTTGGCCCTTGCGGCCATGTCCAAGGCAGTGGAAACCTGGAGAGAAAATGTGGATTCAGTGTTCAGGGGTGTCTCAGAAGAACTGGTCTTGTGGCTTTTCTGGGGGAGGCTTCAATCGATCTCATCCATCTGTTGGCCAAGACTATGCTATCCTTGGTCATGGATAAGCAGACCTTATGGTTGCTCCCTTGGCTTCCTGACACGGCATCCAAATAAGCCTGGTGTAGGATCCCCTTTGAGGGGCCCTTGTTATTCAGCAACAAGCTGGATAATGACATAGCCCGGGCCATGGGTGGGAAGTCAGGTTTTTTGCCCCAGAATAGGTGCCTGTGGAGAAGACACATCACAGAGCGTACTAGGGAAGCACTCTCCTACAGGCTGGACCAAGACTTCAGAAGAAACTGGAGAAGGGGACAGACGTCCTTCTAAAAGCCTGCCAAGAGCCAGGCGTCCAGTGGATGCAAACCTTCTAAATTGTTTTGAGATTGGGCTAGTCCCGGTGGGTCAGGTGGGGGCATGTTTGCTTCTCTTGTGGCACATCTGGGCGGCCTCAATCTTGGACTACAGGATCATTAAAATGGTCTCCTCAGGCCACACATTATTATTATTATACAGGATTTATATAGCGCCAACAGTTTATGCAGCGCTTTACATTGTATAAGGGGGGACAATACAATTACAGTACAATAAAAAAGGTACAGGAGGGCCCTGCCTCCTGTGCCTTTTACATGGTCTTTCACCAGTACTCCTCCCCTCAGGTTTATCCTTAGACTGCTACCGTGGTCAGAAGAAAATAAGCAGGTACTGCTATCCTACGTGGACTCGCTGAATGGAGCTGTGGTGCCTGTCCCAAAAGGTAAAGAGTTCCAGGGGGTCTACTCTCCTCTCTTCCTGGGGTTAAAGAAAAATGGCTCATGGCACCCCGTGATAGACTTAACCTACTTGAACAAGTTTATAGAGTATGAGAGGTTCAAAGTTGAGACCCTGTCTATAGTTCAACAAGCTGTGCAGTCGGGCAACTGGCTAGTCTCAATAGATCTAAAAGACTCCTACTTCCACGTGCCTGTGGCGGAAGAGTTCCACAAATACCTCCGGTTTGCAGTCAGGCAGAGACATCTGCAGTTTACCTGCCTCCCTTTCGGACTCTCAACCTCACCTCAAACCTTCTCAAAAGTTCTTCTTTCCATGGTAGCCCTCCTCAGAGCAAGATGAATTTGGCTATACCATTATGACCATTATCAATGATCTTCTGTTGCTAGCCCAATACAGGTAGCAGCTGCTGTTTCCTAGAGCTCAAGTTATCACCGCACTGCTCGAGTTTGGTTATTTACTAAACTTAGAGAAAAACCAATTGGACTGGTATACAGTGACTGGTATAACTAGGGGCCCAGTTTAACACTGTCGAAAGTACTATCTCTCTGCCAGTGGAGAAGATCCTGGTCATATGAGAAAGGGTGCCACAGAGCCTAACTTCCTCATGCCTGAGGGCCTCACAGTACCTCAAAATCATTGGCACGATGGTCACTATGACCCCTGTGGTCAAATGGTCTCTTTGGAGGTTACACCCTTTTCAGACAGGGTTTCACCAGCAATGGGACTCAGGGTGCAGCAACTAACTAATTTGCATAACAATAGTTATTAGGAATAGCCTCTTCTGGTGGTTACAATGCAGGAACCTGCTCACATGCCACTCCATCGCCCCCGTCTCATGGGTCACAGTCAAAATTGACACCAGAGGTGCTGGATGGGGAGCTCATTGCTGGTCAGAGCTGGCACAAGGCAGATGAGATGCCCATCTCCACAACCCAGGCTCAAATATCCTGGAACTACAGGCAGCCTGGTGCGCCATTCAGGCCTTCAGTCATCTCCTGAAAAGGGGAGTCATCTTTATTGAGAATGAACAGCAACACAGCAGTCTCATATGTGAAGAGACAAGGGGGGGCTCAGAGTTCCACCTTGCTCCAAGAAGTTGAGCCTATCATGTCATGGTCCCAGAAGAATCTAGTCAATATCTCAGCAGCTTTTGTTCCCGGAGCCCAGAATGTCCATGTGGATTTCCTGTCCTGTGTGCAACTGGACAACAACGAATGGTCTGTTCACACTCACACTCCACTCTTCACACATTCAGGTGTATCCTGTCCCTGGGGGTCGATCTTGAAGTGGACCTGTTCCCACCCCCCTGCAACTTCAAGATCGAGAAGTATTACACCAGGGGCTGCTACAGTCAGGCCTTCGGAGCTGAGGCCCTGATGGATCAGTGGAGCTTCAGCAGGGCATATGCATTTGCCCTGTTCCCAGACATTCTCAGATTTCTGCAGAGACTCTGCGTGGAAGTCGTTAAGATTGTGGTAGTAGCGCCTTACTGGCTGAACAGGCAGTGGTTTCCCCTCCTGACCCAGCTTAGCTTTCGGGACCCGGTACCTCTTCCCCTCAGGCCAGACCTTCTATCCTAGGGGACAGTCCTGCATCCTTGCCCAGTGCTGCTGAGATTGGTGGTCTGATTCTTGAGAAGGGTAGGCTGGAAGCTCTTGGCTGTGTGTCAGGTGTCATCTCCACTCTCAAGAGTTCAAGAAAGGCACATCACAAACAAAGTCTATGGAAGAATGTGGGCCAAGTTTGTAGAACTCTCATCCTCTGTGGGAAGATCATACAGAGATCCGGGAATACAAGACATCCCAAAATTCTTACAATCAGGTGTAGATCTGGTCCTGTTGGTCAGCTCCCTCAGGGTCCAAGTCTCGGCCCTGTCAGCCTTCTCAGGAGTGTCATGGTCCATTCACCCTCTGGTCCAGCAGTTCTTCATAGGTTCAGCAAGACTCAGGCACCAAAGGAGGCCGAGATTCCCCAAGTGGGACCTTCCTCTTCTTCTTGACTCACTCTCAGGACTCAATACCACGGGAACGGACTTGGATCCTATTAAAGATCTCTCCGCAAGGGCCACCTTCCTTGTAGCCATCATGTCGGCCAGGAGGGTCTCAGAGATCGGGCTCATAAATAACCATTCTTGACTTTCTTTCTTGACCGGATGGTGCTCATACCCATGTTCGATTCAAATTCTAAAGTCACATCGGTCTTAAATGAAAATCAAGAGATTGTCCTGCCCACATTCAGAGCTCTAGGGGCTACGGAGGCTCACCCCGCTGGATGTAGGGGAAACAGTATATGGAGGGAATACCTGCAAGTTACCTCCTCCTTTAGAGTCTCAGATCACCTGTTCATCCTATACTCCGGGAGTAACAAGGGGAAATGTGCTTTGACCAGGAAGATTGTGGCCTGGATTGTCCAAACCATCCAGCAGGCATATAGGGGTAGGGTCTTGACTTCTCCAGAGGCGACAGTGATGACACATTCAACCAGGGGAATGGAGACTTCCTGAGTGGCGGCTCGATACGTGGCTCCAGATGTCATCTTCAGGCCAGCCTCGTGGGCCTCCATCAATACTTTCATGTCACATTTTTGCAAAGAACCTGCATCTTTATCTTCTGTAAACTTTGGTTTAAGAGTCTTCATGGTTGATGAGGCAAATTAACGTTTTATTTTCTGATCAGGGTGTGGTGTGGTTAGTTATTTTCCACATGTAGGCTGCCATGGAGTCTGTCAGGAAATTTCCAATCAAATACTTACCGTAATTTTCCTTTCATGATGGACTCCATGGCAGACAGAGTTCCCACTCATCGGTCAAGAGTTGGCCAGTTACGGAACGTGGTCCCTGGCTGTGAGCTCAAACTTATGGAAATGGGGTCCTATGGCAATGGAGAGGAGGCAGGCTTAACCCACACGTAGGCTGCCATGGAGTCCATGAGGAAAGGAACATTACAATAAGTATTTGATAGGAAATTTTCTGTTATTTTTGCTTTTAAAAAAAGGGGGAACAGGAATGTTGCCTGTGCATGGGGCTGAACAAAGGCCGAATAGGCATACATCAGTTGAATGAATGAGATGAATGAAATTATAAAACTGGACTAAAAAAACAAACCTTACAATATTTTAGGTCCAGGTGAGCAGGTCAATGGGTCCTGCCAGGGAAAAATAACACAAAAAAATTTGCTTTTGGTTGCATTTTTTCCCCAATAGTTTCTTATTAGAATTGTTCAAAGTATTACAAAGTAAATAAATACAGAAGTGTTTGAAAGGCATCATATCAAATCCAGGTTTACAGATGTAGGTATTAGCCAATAGATAATATAATATGAACTGCCTATGAAGCATAACCAAACAGTAAGGGGTCTCTCAACCAAGGGGAGGGGGGGGGGGGAGAAATGGGGTGGCAGTAGGAGTAGGGAAACATAAAGGGAACCAAGTTGTACAAAATTGTGCAAATGTCTCATTGGTAATCGACAGTAGCCTTTCTATCTCACATTGGCGATTAAGTGTGGAGACAGTATCTAAAATTGATGAAGGTTGGTTTGAGTTCCAAAGTTTAGTGACTGTGAGCTTTGAGCTAAAAATAAATGTATGAGTACTACTCTAATTTTGGGGGGAAATGAGTGTATCCCTATATAGAGGAGTGCTAATGCAGGATCTGGGGAGATCACTGATCTGACAATGTCAGAGACTACTTGGAAGATTCTGTTCCAGAAGGATCGTAGGGACTTGCATTGCCATAGGATGGCAAGGGAACCAATTTCTCCACAATCGTGCCAGCAAAGGGCTGATTTCGAAGGGTAGAATTTGGAGAGCTTGTATGCCGTGAGATAACGATGGTGGATTGTTTTTATAGCGCTCCCAATGGTTAACAAAGTGGGAAGAGGAATATATGATAGTAAAAGCCTTCCGCCAAGCTTCAGTAAATGTAGAGCCCAGATTGTGTTCCCGTTTGATGATAGTAGTAGTCTTGGTAAAGCAATCATTAGAACTATATAAGGCGTAAAATAGTGAGATGCCCCTATTGAAGCAAGGCAGATCGTGGAGAAATCAGTAAAGTGGAGTAGGTAATGAAGTGGGTACTTTAGTAAAAATGAACAAACCTATAAATAAGTAAATGGTAATTATAATTATTATCATTATACAAGATTTATATAGCACCAACAGTTTGCACAGCGCTTTACAACATAAGGGCAGACAGTACAGTTACAATACAATTCAATACAGGAGGAATCAGGGGGCCCTGCTCATTTACAAGCTTACAATTTACAAGGGAGTGTCAAGTAATGATTTTATATTCTCAAATGCCTAAAGAGAACTCTTATTATAAAGGTCAGAAAGCTCATTAATGCCTTTGGCTTTCCATACAGATAGGTTAATGTGCGGGATTTTAGTTGCATTTTGCAAAGGCGTTTAGGTATGTTTAAACATATTTAGACTTGTTAGCCTTTACAAGCATTTACCGTATATACTCGAGTATAAGCCGAGATTTTCAGCCTCTTTTTTGAGGCTGAAAGTGCCCCCCTCGGCTTATACTCGAGTCATCGCTGTCTGCCCGCTCGATCAGCGTGTCGAGCAGACAGACAGCGGCCATTCTATAATTCAAAAGCCGCGCCTCCGGCTCCGCCTTCGCCTGTGATAGGCGGAACACTGAATTTCCCAGCAGCCTGTGTTCCGCCTATCACGGACATCGTATCATCCTCGTACTACGGACGAGGATGATACGATGTCCGTGATAGGCGGAACACAGGCTGCTGGGAAATTCAGTGTTCCGCCTATCACAGGTGAAGGCGGCGGCGCAGCTTTTGAATTTTACAATGGCCGCCGAGGCGCCGACGAAGAGGGCACGGGACGGAGGCAAGGCACGGCACGGCACGGGACGGGACGGGACGGGACGGAGGCAAGGCAAGGCACGACACGGGACGGAGGCAAGGCACGGCACGGGACGGAGGCAAGGAGGCAAGGCACGGGACGGAGGCTCGGGACAAAGGCTCGGGACACAGGTAGGCTGGACACACACACACACACACACACACACACACACACACACACACACACATGGATGGAGACACACACACAGGGATGGATGGATACACACACACACAGGGATGGATGGATGGATGGAGACACACACACACAGGGATGGATGGATGGAGACACACACACACAGGGATGGATGGATGGATGGATGGAGACACACACACACAGGGATGGATGGATGGATGGACACACACACACACAGGGATGGATGGACGGACACACAGGGATGGACGGACACACAGGGATGGACGGACACACAGGGATGGACGGACACACACACAGGGATGGACAGGCATGTCTCACCCTCGGCTTATACACGAGTCAATAAGTTTGCCAGTTTTTTTGGGGGTAAATTGGGAGCCTCGGCTTATATTCGGGTCGGCCTATACTCGAGTATATACGGTAATCGCAAAGTCTCTGTTCATTTTTCACTCCCCAATGTTCTCAAAACATTGGAAAAAGATCATGTATTACAGTTTAGGTGCTTTTTTCGTTTTAGGGGAGAGAGAGAGCAGAGAGTGTTTTGTAGGGATCTAGCTATCTGTATTTCCAGGATCCTGTTATGAACAAAATTGATGAAGCAATTCTGCTGTGGAGGGAGAGGATATAGAGAGAATTGGATGAGAAGAGCAGCCGTTGTTGGTACTGTACTCATCCCTTAATGTCTCGGTGGTTATCCCTGGGATATTTCTCCAACATGTTTGTGGAGCTTTGGAATTATCCTGAAAATCTCCACAACTTTACAAGGATGTCTGTGGCCACCTGTAAAAAGAGCTGCTGGTCTGGAGAGGCTTTGGCTATGAATGACTCACATAGACACCCAGATCAGGAATAGCATGTCACCTGAGGAAAATCTTCAAATCACTTTCAGCTAATATCACCCTTTTTTAATGTACAGTGCATCCGCAAAGTATTCACAGCGCTTCACTTTTTCCACATTTGGTTATGTTACAGCCTTATTTCAAAATGTATTAAATTCATTATTTTCCTCAATATTCTACAAACAATACCCCATAATGACAAACTGAAAGAAGTTTGATTAAAATCATTCCAAATTTATTAAAAAATAAACAAAAAAAAACTCACACGTATTCACAGCCTTTGCTCAATACTTTGTTGAAGCACCTTTGGCACCAACTACAGCCTCAAGTCTTTTTGAGTATAGTTTGGGCAGTTTCTCTCATTCTTTTTTGCAGGACCTCTCAAGCTTCATCAGGTTGGATGGGGCTTTTCGGTGAACAAACATTTTCAGATCTCTCCAGAGACGTTCAATCGGGTTCAAGTCTGGGCTCTGGCTGGGCCACTCAAGGACATTTACAGAGTTGTCCTGTAGCCACTCCTTTGTTATTTTGTCCTGTGTGTTTAGGGTCGTTGTCCTGTTGGAAGATAAACCTTCACCCCAGTTGGAGGTCCAGAGTGCTCTGGAGCAGGTTTTCGTCAAGGATATCTCTGCACATTGCTGAATTCACCTTTCCCTCAAGCCTGACTAATCTCCCAGTTCCTGACACTGAAAAACATTCCCACAGCATCCATGCTTCACTGTAGGGTTGTATGGCCAAGTAATGAGTGGTTCCTGGTTTCCTCCAGACATGACACTATGCATACTCTGTTATAATACATGTACGTGGATACCAGCTTCTTTAATACTATTTCATTTTTTACAGTAGAACTGTACAGACATCATCTTCAAATTTGGATATTGTTGGGTCCCTAGTCTACAGTTGGGGGTGGTGGGATTGTAAGTAACCATCTCCCACATACATACATTGGTGTGTATTTCTGTGGGCATACAGTATACAATAATACAAATTTCTCACAAGCATACATTGGTACGTATCTGCATATGTGTGGTCATGCAGTATACAAAGATACAAAAATACTGTGTATTCTTGGGGTCGAGTTGCATCAAAGTGGCACCAGAGTAGTACAGGGACTTTGAAGTCGGTACAACTTGAAGTCGCACAGATGTGAACGGTGCTCATTGGAAGTCATGGAGAACAAATTGTCATGCAACTTTACAATCCCAAGTCGCATGATAGGTCACACTAAGGAAGCCATGCATTAGTTTTATTTTTGGCCTTTTTTAGCTCAATATGGGCCCTGTTTTGCATCAGCTGTCAACATTTGTAAACCCAACTATTTATAATCTACTATTTTTCTGAAATTCCTTCATCCTATTGCCTCTGGTCCGCTGACTGTATGTAGTTCTATGGCTGCAAACGTCATACCCAGCAGAGTGTAGTTAATGATGCTCTTCTCCAGAGAACAACAGGCCAGTAGAAGGAGCTGTGAGCTCTGAGCATGTAGCCTTTCATTCCACAGAGGCAGTCCTGACCCCTTCCTCCAACCCCCTGCTGGTGACATAATTTCCTCTTCCGGTTCAAGCTGGACAGCATGGAGCGGACTACTTCCTGGTTTTCCTGAATGTACAGCTATTCAGCACAACATCTCACCAGAACCTCTCCCAGCTACCTGGATCGTGTGAAGAGCCTGTGGGACGCAGTAGAACTGCCAGGACTACACACTCATGACAAGCATTACTTCCACTTATATCTTGTAAGTGTTTTTGATCTTGTGCAATAAATAATACTGTTTTAAAACTACACTTGGAGGTGCCCCCGTTTCTTTTATCGGGATGATTTGGAGGCCACTATGCTCATTGTGTCCTTCAATGCTTCAGATATTTTTCTGTACCCCTCCCCAGATCTGTGCTTCAATATAATCCTGTTACGGATGTCTACAGACAATTTCTTGGACTTCATAGCTTGGTTTGTGCTCTGACATGCATTGTTAACTGTGGGACCTTATATAGACAGGTGTGTGCATTTCCAAATCATGTCCAATCAGCTGACTTTACCACAGGTGGAAACCAATCAAGTTGTAGAAACATCTCAAGGATGATCAGTGGAAACAGGGTGCACCTGAACTAAATTTTGATTGTCATGGCAAAAGCTTTGAGTAGTTATGTACATGTTTTTTTTCTTCATTTTTTTTTTTTTATAAATTTGCAAAGATTTCAAAAAAACTTCTTTCATGTTGTCATTATGGGGTATTGTTTGTAGTATTTTCAGGAAATTTTGAATTTAATCAATTTTCGGAATAAGGCTGTAACATAACAAAATGTGCAAAAAGTGAAGCGCTGTGAATTTCCACATGCATTGTATGCGTGAATATAAAAGTATTTATTATTTTAAATGTTTTGTTTTAACCACTTGCCGACCGCCGCACGACGATGTACGTCGACAGAATGGCATGGGCAGGCATAAGGGCTTACATGTACGTCCTTGCCTGCCCGTGGGTCGGTGCCTGCGGCGGTCGGTATTCGTTCGGGAGCGATCCCGGACGAGGGGACGGCCATTCATTCATGGCCACCCCCTCGCGATCGCTCCCGACGAATGAAAATGTCCGGAGACATCACTTCCTCTCCTGTAATGTCAACACAGGAGAGGAAGTGATGTATTCTCTCCTCCGTGTCGGTATTTTTCATTCCGGCACCGAGGAGAGAGCATCGGTGAGTTGCACAAGCACTACACTACACAGTAGAACATGCAAGGCACACTCACACCCCCCCTTTACCCCCCGATCACCCCCCAATTACCCCTGCCCCCCCAGTCACAGTGACACCAATTGCTTTTTTTTTTTTTTTTTTTTGCATTGGTGTCATTTGTGACTGTAATAGCTGTTAGGGCAGTTAGGGTTAGCCCCCTTTAGTTATAATGTGCCCCCCTAACCCCCCCAATAAAGGTTTAACCCCGTAATCACCCCCCGTCGCCAGTGTCACTAAGGCTGGGTTCACATTGCAGCGGTTTATGAGAACGAATGTGATTCGCACCGCACTGCAGTGCAAATCACATCCGATCTCTGTGCGATTCGAGTTCAGCCATACAGATAGTATGGCTGAATTTGTGTCGCACCCGCCGCACCCGCCGCAAATTCGCACGGGACCCTTTTTTTGGCCCGCAGCAGAATCGGATGGCATGGGTGTTCACACCATGCGATCCGAGTTTGCAGATCGCACTGCGATATGCGAACTGATCTGGGGGTGTCATTAACATTTCACTGACACTCCCAGCAGTTCGCATAGGGCAGTGTGAACTGCCGCCGGGAGGCATGCGATGCGGGAACCCGCCACGGATTCGTGGCGTTCCCGCATCGCTCCAGTGTGAACCCAGCCTAATAAGCGATCATTTTTCTGATCGCTGTATTAGTGTCACAGGTGACGCTAGTTAGGCAGGTAGGTATTTAGGTTCGCCGCAGCTTTTTATAGCGCCAGGGACCCCCATATACTACCGCATAAAGCCCCCTGATTTCCCCCTAGTTAACCCTTTCACCAGTGATCACCATATAACTGTTACAGGTGACGCTGGTTGGTTAGTTATTTTTTTATAGTTTCAGGGCACCCGCCATTTATTACCTAATAAAGATTTAACCCCCTGATCACCCGGCGGGTGTCATTTGTGACTGTAATAACTGTTAGGGCAGTTAGGGTTAGCCCCCTTTAGTTCTAAGGTACCCCCCTAACCCCCCCCAATAAAGGTTTAACCCCGTGATCACCCCCCGTCGCCAGTGTCACTAAGGCTGGGTTCACATTGCAGCGGTTTATGAGAACGGATGTGATTCGCACCGCACTGCAGTGCAAATCACATCCGATCTCTGTGCGATTCGAGTTCAGCCATACAGATAGTATGGCTGAATTCGTGTCGCACCCGCCGCACCCGCCGCACCCGCCGCAAACTCGCACGGGACCCTTTTTTTGGTCCGCAGCAGAATCGGATCGCATGGGTGTTCACACCATGCGATCCGAGTTTGCAGAACGCACTGCGATATGCGAACTGATCTGGGGGTGTCATTAACATTTCACTGACACTCCCAGCAGTTCGCATAGGGCAGTGTGAACTGCCGCCGGGAGGCATGTGATGCGGGAACCCGCCGCGCATTCGTGGCGTTCCCACATCGCTCCAGTGTGAACCCAGCCTAATAAGCGATCGTTTTTCTGATCGCTGTATTAGTGTCACAGGTGACGCTAGTTAGGCAGGTAGGTATTTAGGTTCGCCACAGCTTTTTATAGCGCCAGGGACCCCCATATACTACCGCATAAAGCCCCCTGATTGCCCCCTAGTTAACCCTTTCACCAGTGATCACCATATAACTGTTACAGGTGACGCTGGTTGGTTAGTTATTTTTTTTAATAGTTTCAGGGCACCCGCCATTTATTACCTAGTCTCACTAGTGTACCCCTAAATTTAGGGGTGTCTACTTTCCAAAATGGGGTCATTTGGGGGGGGTTTGTGCCATCTTGGCATTTTATGGCTTTCAAAACTGTAACGCCCTTAGAAATCCTGAAGGCAGTGCTTGGTTTTCGGGGCCCCGTACGCGGCTAGGCTCCCAAAAAGTCCCACATATGTGGTATCCCCGTACTCAGGAGAAGCAGCAGAATTTATTTTGGGGTGTCATTTCACATATGTCCATGGCATGCGTGAGCAATATATCATTTAGTGACAACTTTGTGAAAAAAAAAAAAAAAAAAGTTTGTAATTTTCCCGCAACTTGTGGCAAAATATAAAATATTCCATGGACTCAACATGCCTCTCAGCAAATAGCTTGGGGTGTCTACTTTCTAAAATGGGGTCATTTGTGGGGGTTTTGTGCCATCTTGGCATTTTATGGCCTTCAAAACTGTAATAGGTAGTGAGGAGTGAAGTCAAATATTTACGCCCTTAGAAAACCTGAAGGCGGTTCTTGGTTTTCGGGGCCCCGTACACGGCTAGGCTCCCAAAAAGTCCCACATATGTGGTATCCCCGTACTCAGGAGAAGCAGCAGAATTTATTTTGGGGTGTCATTTCACATATGCCCATGGCATGCGTGAGCAATATATCATTTAGTGACAACTTTGTGAAAAAAAAAAAAAAAAAAAGTTTGTAATTTTCCCGCAACTTGTGGCAAAATATAAAATATTCCATGGACTCAACATGCCTCTCAGCAAATAGCTTGGGGTGTCTACTTTCTAAAATGGGGTAATTTGTGGGGGTTTTGTGCCATCTTGGCATTTTATGGCCTTCAAAACTGTAATAGGTAGTGAGGAGTGAAGTCAAATATTTACGCCCTTAGAAAACCTGAAGGCGGTTCTTGGTTTTCGGGGCCCCGTACGCGGCTAGGCTCCCAAAAAGTCCCACATATGTGGTATCCCCGTACTCAGGAGAAGCAGCAGAATTTATTTTGGGGTGTCATTTCACATATGCCCATAGCATGTGTGAGCAATATATCATTTAGTGACAACTTTGTGAAAGAAAAATAAAAAAAAATTAAAGTTTGTAATTTTCCCGCAACTTGTGGCAAAATATAAAATATTCCATGGACTCAAAATGCCTCTCAGCAAATAGCTTGGGGTGTCTACTTTCTAAAATGGGGTCATTTGTGGGGGTTTTGTGCCATCTTGGCATTTTATGGCCTTCAAAACTGTAATAGGTAGTGAGAAGTGAAATCAAACATTTACGCCCTTAGAAAGCCTGAAGGCGGTGCTTGGTTTTCGGGGCCCCGTACGCGGCTAGGCTCCCAAAAAGTCCCACATATGTGGTATCCCCGTACTCAGGAGAAGCAGCAGAATTTATTTTGGGGTGTCATTTCACATATGCCCATAGCATGTGTGAGCAATATATCATTTAGTGACAACTTTGTGTAAAAAAAAAAAATATATATTTTTTGTCATTATTCAATCGCTTGAGGCAAAAAAATAAAATATTCAATGGGCTCAACATGCCACTTATCAATTTCCTTAGGGTGTCTACTTTCCAAAATGGGGTCATTTGGGGGGGTTTTGTACTGCCCTGCCATTTTAGCACCTCAAGAAATGAGATAGGCAGTCGTAAACTAAAAGCTGCGTAAATTCCAGAAAACGTACCTTAGTTTGTAGATGTGACAACTTTTGCGCAAACCAATAAATATACAATTATTGACTTTTTTTTTACCAAAGACATGTGGCTGAATACATTTTGGCCTAAATGTATGACTAAAATTGAGTTTATTGGATTTTTCTAATAACAAAAAGTAGAAAATATCATTTTTTTTCAAAATTTGCGGTCTTTTTACGTTTATATCGCAAAAAATAAAAATCGCAGAGGCAATCAAATACCATCAAAAGAAAGCTCTATTTGTGGGAAGAAAAGGACGCAAATTTTGTTTGGGTACAACATTGCATGACCGCGCAATTACCAGTTAAAGCAGCGCAGTGCCAAATTGTAAAAAGACCTCTGGTCATTTACCAGCAAAATGGTCCGGTCTGAAGGTGGTTAAATATATATTTATTGAGAAAAAGGTTTTTGTACAACAGACAGATTTGTACATTTCGATACAAATAATCAAAATTGACAATGTAACAGTAACAAAGAAAACCGCCGCAGGCGGGGTATAAAACGTTAACAGTTTAATACAGCATGTCAAAAGGGTAAGGGGGAAAGGACACACCACGAATCTGCCAAGTAGGATATGTAAATAGACCAAAAGATGTATTGATATTTGCGGGAGGGACGTGGAGTATGAATCCCCAGTTCAAACCAGAGAAAAACATTTCCGAGAATAAAAGGCCATAAATTAAGGTGTCGTCTCAGGGTTGAACGTGGAATTGTCCCACCTGTCCCATATTTTAGAAAACTTAGGTAGAGAGTCTTGTACCAGTGCAGTCATACGTTCCATCCTGCGTATGTACGCAATGGCAGAAATTAGCTGCGGCTGAGACGGAGGGGAGGGGGACAGCCAAAGAGCCGGGATCACTCTCTTGGCAGCTAGGAGAATATAGGCTGTCAGCTTCTTGGCGGGCTTGGAGAGCTCCGCGATAGGTAGGCCTAACAAATAGTGTTTAGGGTCTAACGGGATATCTACCTCTAAAACAGATTGTAGTAGAGTTTGGACCATAGACCAAAAAGGTATAATCAAAGGGCAGCTCCAAAAAATATGGTAATGGGTGCCCTCATCTCTGAGGCATCTCCAACACAGTTTAGATATGGAATGATCATATTTATGCAACATTTCAGGGGTCTTATACCAAAACATTAGTATCTTATAGGCCGTCTCTCTCTGCTCCACACATCTGGAGACTTTGGAAGTAGAAGTCCAAATGTCCTGCCATTGAGAAATGGTTAAGGGGGGACGGTAAAATTGTAGCCCATCTCCTCATGTAGAGATGTGTTTCCGTGGTGGGTGAGGTTGAATTGTGGAGGATACTATATATAGAGGATATAAGTCCTTTCTGGCAAGGACCTTGGGAGCACAAAGTTTCAAAGGTGTTAGGATTAGCCAAAGTCAGGGCAGGAGATCTGGAGTGAAAATAATGTTTAAATTGAATGTATGAAAAAAAAAGTCGCTCTGGAATGTCATATTTATCCTGAAGCTCAGGAAAGGATAGGAGTTTATGAGATACCGGATGTACCAGGTGGCGAAGTTGGAAAACGCCAGACCTATACCAAGGAAACATATTCTTCACCGAGAGGCTGTCAGGCATATCTGGATTAAAAATGACATTCAGCAGGGGTGAGCATGGAGAAGAGAGAGAGAACCGCTTGTGACATTGTTTCCATATGGAGAGAGTAAAAAGCATCGGTCCAAGGCATATGTGCCTAATCTGAGCCATAGAGGAGGTCAGATCAGACCACAGCATGGAGCAGGGATGGACAGGAGTGACCACATCCATTTCTAGCTCTGACCATCTACTGGTAGCAAAATACGATGACCAGGAGACAGCCGCCTGAAGGTGTGCTGCATAGTAGTACTTCACTATATCGGGGGCTCCCAGTCCTCCATGGGACCGTGGGGCAAAAACCACTGTTTGGGCTATCCTATGCAATTTGTTCCCCCATATAAATTTAGCAAAGGCTCTCTGAATATTCCTAAGCTGAGGCATAGAGATAGCAACTGGTAATGTTTCAAAAAGATATAAAAACTTAGGGAGTATGGCCATTTTCAATACGTTAATCCTGCCCAGAAGAGATAGGGGACACGACGACCAACTTCTGAGCAGTCCGTGCGTTTCCACTATTAAAGATATATAGTTAGCTTCATAAAGGGAGCTGTACTTGGCGGTCAGGTTAATGCCGAGGTATTTGAGGGAAATGGGGCACCAACGATAGGGGTATGTGGATTCCAAGGAAGCTTGAAGTGTGGGGGGGATATGAATAGGGAGCGCTTCGGTTTTAGTCGTATTAACCCTATAACCCGAGAGTCTACCAAATGAATCTAAAAGAGCGTGAAGTTTGGGAAGAGAGGTTAGAGGCTTCGTCAGGGTGAGGAGTATGTCGTCTGCAAAAAGAGACAGCTTGTATTCTTTCAGTCTGAGGGAAATTCCACTTATGTCTGAATCCTCCCGTATAGCTGCAGCCAAGGGTTCTAGACATAGTATAAACAACAAGGGGGATAGGGGGCATCCCTGTCTGGTACCATTACTATGTGTGAAGAGCGGGGATCTGTAAGACGCCAATTGGACTTGGGATGTAGGGAATGAGTATAAGGCTTGCAGGGCTGACAGGAAAGAACCAGAAAGGCCAAAACGCTGTAGTGTAGCAAACATGTATGGCCATCCCAGCCTGTCAAAGGCTTTTTGTGCGTCTAAACTCAAAACGATAGCCGGGCGAGTCGTTTTATCGAGTAAATCTATGAGGTCGATGGTACGCCTGGTGTTATCCCCAGCCCGTCTGCCCAGTACAAATCCCACCTGGTCGTTGTGAACCAGAGCAGGGATCAATAGGGAAAGCCTATTGGCCAAGATTTTGGTGAAAATTTTATAGTCGGAGTTAAGTAAGGCTATGGGTCTGTAATTATCTGGTAGGGTAAGGGATTTACCCGGTTTCGGGATAACTGTGATGTGTGCATGTAGAAACTGAGAATGCGGTATAATGCCCTTCTGTAGGGAGGTAAAGAGATTAAGCAGGTGAGGGCTCAGCGTCGGGAGAAAAGTCTTATAATAAACATAAGGAAGCCCGTCGGGGCCCGGGGACTTATGGGACGGGAGGTCTTTTACAACCGCAGCCAATTCCTCTGGCGTAACAGGGGTATTCAGGGTATCTACTTGTGGGGAAGACAGCACTGGTAATTTCAAGGAAGCGCAGAAATCATCAAAGCTATCTTGGGAAAACACATGGTTAGGGTCTGAAGCTAGGCAGTTATATAATTTTTTGTAAAAGGCACCAAATACTTTAGACATCGTCAAGGGGCAGTAAGTCGGAGTGCCGTCCGACTGTAGCAGGAGATTAGGATAGGAGTGAAATGGACGGGGCTTTAGCTTGTTCACCAACATCCTATGAGGCTTGTTGGCAAATTCATAGAACCTCTGTTTAGCCCAAAGCAGATCTTTAGAGCACTTGTGCATATCTAAGGATTGTAACCGTTCGCGGATAGAGGTCATTTTAAATGTTTTAAATAATTTTATCTCTTATTTTTCTATTATTTTGTTATTAATTTTTCTCTTGCTACTTCCATCTGCTCCCCCTGCTGTAGTAAATTGTATCATGCTTTGCTGGTGTTTTTCGGCTTCCTCTGGATCAATTGTGGGTATAGAATTGTGTATATGGGATTGAATTACTTTTTTTTTTCATTGGTTGAACTAGATGGACTAATTACGTAAATATACTTTATACAATTTTTACTCACATTTTTTCATGTTTTTCACCTTTCTTATATGTATTTAATTTTTTTATATTGTATATAATATATATTTTATGTTAATATTTTATATTCCAGGCTTATGGTAACAGGAGAAATGTTTGTATCCTTATATCATTACTTCCTTATGGATGTGTCCATGGTGGCAAAAGTGACCCCATGAAACTTAGGAGGCAATTTGGGTGGTGCTGCGTGACGTCCTCATGCCTCAGCCAAGGGAAGAAATGTGGGAAGAGATTGCAGAAGAATTTTGAGAGCAGACACAGTCCACCAAATGCATCGGAGCGCTTGACAGCAAACATCTCAGGGTGAAAAGGACGCCGAAGTCCGGATCTCTTTATTTCAGTTATAAAAAGTATTTTCCATCATCTTATTGGCATCGGCTGATGCAAAACTTTGGTATTTTGGTTCATATTTGTTGATGTCATGGCCTACGGCAGCCAAGGTGATGCAAAAATCTTACAAAAGTCTGCCATGGGGCGTCACCTATATGAAGGTCATTGTGGTGGATGAGCCTTTCAAACTGTCTGAGAATTAAATGTGCCCATAAAGTGAACTGAACCACAACCAAGAGACATCAAGATGTTGAGTTCAAATTTGGTGCCTGCACAGTAAAGTGGTATGTATTCCTGTTGTGCATGCAGTTGGATGTCGAAAATGCTATTAAAGTGCCTGCTGCGTACTCCATGATTTATTTTGTGATAAGCAGAGAGGCACCTGTTAACCAACGCCACCAACTCCTGCTTAGCATGTCCAGTTTATGGACTTACATTGCACTGCACAGGTCATGAGCATCAGACGTCAATTTGCAGATTTCTTTGTGTCCCCAGAGGAAGAACTGTCCTGGCAGGATCAATACGTATTGGTCACTTGATATCAGTATGCTTTACATTTTCTCAAAGAAAAAAAGTCTGTGTGTATTTGAATACATTTTTTCAAACTTATGTTTTTGTTTCATTTTATTTTATCTCTTAGCATAGTTTTGTCTTTTTTGTCTTTATCTTCTGTGGGAGGTAAAGCATACATTCCGCTGGGGGATATATGCATGTGAACAGCACAACTGAAAACTCATCCACTGGGTCTACCACCTGCTCCCTCTCTGTTTGACAACCAGTTAGATGTGGCCCTGAAAATACTTGAAAAATTTAAATATTAACCACTTCCTGACCGCACATATACTGCAGCAGGGAGGCTCTATTGCGCAAAACGATGTACATGTACGTTGTTTTGTGAGTGAAATACTGTGGGCGCCCGCACCTGTAATTGCGGTACAGAGAGGCAGGGGACAACACTGAGATCTGCTGTTCCTAGTAATCCGGAACAGTGATCTCTGTGTTGTCCCAGTGAGCCCACCCCCCACACAGTTAGAACACATGCTGAGGGAACACATTTAACCCTTTGATCACCCCCTAGTTTTAACTCCTTCCCTACCAGTGTCATTTATACATTGATCCGTGATTTTTTTTTTTTTTTTTAGCACTGATCACTGTATTGGTGTCACTGGTCTCAAAAAAGTGTAATTTAGTGTCAGATTTGTCTGCCGCAATGTCGCAGTACTGCTAAAAATAGCAGGTTTCCAGTAAAAACAATCAAAAAAATGTAAAGTCTCTAAATCCATCCTCTATTTTGTAGATGCTATAACTTTTGTGCAATCCAATTAATATACGCTTATTGGGATTTGTTTTTACCAAAAATATGTAGAATACATATTGGCCTAAATTAATAAAGACATTTTTATATTTTTTTAAATTTTTTTGGGATATGTAATGTATTTTTTTTTAATTGTCTGCCATTTTTTTGTGTATAGCCCAAAAAATAAAAAACGCAAAAGAAAGCTCTATTTGTGGGAAGAAAAGGACATCGATTTTGTTTAGGTAAAATGTCTCACGACCGCACCTGTAAAACGTCTCAGGCCATATTGCGTCCAGGATTTTCCTAGATTCTCATTATTATTCAATATCATATTCCTGCAGTGTCCAGTAAAACCCATTAATGCTTGTAAATGGCAGATGTGCCTAAATGTGCCTAATTGCCCATAAGCACATTTACATGCATTTAGGCACGTCAAAGCGTTTTTATCTCTGATTTGCTCATGTCCTCTAAATGCCTGCAAACATTTTTTTGTGTATAGCCCAAAAAATAAAAAACGCAAAAGAAAGCTCTATTTGTGGGAAGAAAAGGACATCGATTTTGTTTAGGTAAAATGTCTCACGACCGCACCTGTAAAACGTCTCAGGCCATATTGCGTCCAGGATTTTCCTAGATTCTCATTATTATTCAATATCATATTCCTGCAGTGTCCAGTAAAACCCATTAATGCTTGTAAATGGCAGATGTGCCTAAATGTGCCTAATTGCCCATAAGCACATTTACATGCATTTAGGCACGTCAAAGCGTTTTTATCTCTGATTTGCTCATGTCCTCTAAATGCCTGCAAACAATTATGTTTGCATGGGCACATAGGGTAACATAGAAGGGTGTTTTTGGAGGCAGAAAAAAAATCCCCTAAGGCTCCATTCACACCTAGGCATTCGGAATAGCCACAATTCCACCTGTGATTCCGGAATCATGGGCAAAAAGTGGGATGTGATTGTGATGCCACTACTCACGCAAAAAAGAGCAGTAGCTTCCTTTGGACGACAGCGTAATGCATTGCGATTTTGCTGCGATTGCGGCACAATTTATCGCCTGCCAATCGTGGCAAAATCGTATGGCGATTTTGGTGCCATTAGTAAGTAATGGGAACACAATCGCATCCTGCATTTTCCAAGCATCTAGGTGTAAATGGGGCCTAAAAGTTGCTTTTTTAATGCTGAGTGTGCATGATGCCTTAGAGTGCTCTAAACAGAAGCTAGACAATTATTGAGTCAGGAATTCCATCTCTTTTTAAGTTCACCTGTACTTAGGCACTGCAATGTTTTACCTAAGATTTACTGTACAAGGTCCATAAAGACATGGATGAATTTTGGTTGTGGGAACTTGACTAGCCTGCACAGAGTCCTGACCTCAACCCGATCACCTTTTGGAGGAATTAGAGCGGAGACTGCAAGCCAGGTGTCGGCGGTATTGCTCAAGCTTTGCCACCGCGGCTTTCTGAGCTTTCATTGGGGACATGTCTATGCAGGATAAGGGGTCCCTCACAGGTGTCCCAGGTGCTTCCTGGGTGTCACAGGATCGAAGGATTAGCTGCAGGAGTAATAGATGGAGCTCTGTGGAAGTGTGTCCTACTCCATGTCTCGTCAGGCCACGCCCCACATTTTTATATATATATATATATATATATATATATATATATATATATATATATATATATATATATATATATATATATATATATATATAAAGATTTTATATACTGTATGGAAAGTAAATGAGCAGAAAATAAATACAAACCAGATCAATATTTGGTGTGATCACCCTTTGCCTTTAAAACAACATCCATTATTCGAGGTACATTTGCACACAGTTTTTGAAGGAACTCGGAAAATAGGTTGCTCCAAACATCTTCGTGAACCAGATGTTGAAGGTACAACAGATATTTTGTGGATGTAGTCAGCCTCGTATCCTTCTGTCTCTTCATGTAATCTTTTTCCTAGGTTTGGGTTACTGCATGATAGATCTTCATGCATTATTGCACTGTATCACTCTGTCTCACAGTCCCTGGTGTATCTTTATTCCTCACCCAAACTTGCTCCTTCTCTATAATCACTCTATCATGGACATACACAGGTCCATCTTAATAACAACATGGGTCCCTGGGCAAAGTAATGCACAGGGGCGTGGCTTGGAGCCAGGACGAAATGGCCGCTTGCTAGTGAAGCTCCGTCCGCGGGAGTCCTTTCATCAGCCCTCAGTACAGGAGCAACATCAGCGTATCGATGGGGAAATCACGGGGACAGCGCTCGCAGTCCCGCTCGCGCTCCCCGAGGAGTTCCGAAGCTCAGATGGGGCGCGGAATACCGGAGCTATTCCGTCCCCGCTCACGCGAGGCCGAGGCTTCATCTCGGGCCTACCCGGAGGCCGCATCTCCTTCCAGGAGTTCAACGCCGGCGGAGCTTTCCCCGCGAATGGAGGGATCGCCAAGCCCACATAGCAGACAGACTCTCACTGTAGCAGACCTCCGGGATGTGGCCACAGATACTAAAAATTCCCTCTCAGCAGCTATAGGGGAGCTCCGCAGGGATATCCAGGCCATGCACACCAGAATGTCTGGTGTGGAGGAAGCAACAGCCCGCCATGACTCCGCCATTAGACAGCTGCAGCACACCTCCTCCTCCTACAACGCGCAACTGAGAGATGTCAACAGGTACATGGAGGACCTCGACAACAGGGGACGCCGCCATAACTTGAGGGTAAGAGGCATCCCCGAGACTGTTGAACCCACACACCTGACCCAGGCCACTACACAGATCTTTAATGATGTCCTTGGCAGACCCCCGGACACTTCCCTGGAATTTGAACGACTACACAGAGCCTTGAAACCCAGGGGCAGAGATACAGACCCCCCCAGAGACGTTGTCTGCTGTTTAGTTAACTTTAAAACCAAAGAAGAAATTCTGAGGAAGGCCAGAGACAGACGGCAGTTGCTGTTCCAGGGAACAGAAGTGAAGATTTTCCAAGATCTGTCTCCCGTGACACTACAAAACAGGAGAGATCTGCGCCCCCTTTTGGAGGTTCTGCGCCGCAAAGGCATTCCCTACAAATGGAGATTCCCTTTTGGACTTTCAGCATCTGTTTCAGGTCGCACTGCCATTTTGAGAGTACCAGAAGAATTGAGCAGGTTCTGCGATGCACTTCAGTTGCCCCCGGTGGAGTTGCCTGATTGGTACAAAGCTTTTCGGTCCACCCATCTCCGCAGATCTGACTCGATGGACACTATCCCTGAGAGAGATGATTTCCATATCAGAAGGCGCAGATCATCGTCACCGAACCCGCTTCAGCAGAGAGAACGTGGAGACAGGGCCTATAATAGCCCTACTTCATCACCGGCTCACAGGCGAGCACGACCAGATGGCCCTTAAACTCAGCGCCATTTTCATACTTCCAGTTTGCAGGTTCACGCACCTTTGTTTGCCCTGCTTGAGACTCTCACTTGGCCCCGTCGCTTTTTAGTGGATCTCCCCTCACCCCCTCCCGAATTGGAGGGCTGGGGAGACACTGACACTGGTTTACTCAATCGTATGCCCCCATCTTTTTTCCCTTTTTTTTGTTTCTATTTTTTTTTACCTTTCTCAGTGAGGTGTCCTTCCCCCCCCCCCCCCCTTGAACCCACGTTTCCCACAGGACTTCAGCTGCTTGCCCGTTTTTACCCAGCCAGACCTGTTGCCATGTTCAGTTGACGGTTGTTGAGCAAGTTATTCAGGTTGGGGAGTTCGCTGATCGCTTACGTCCGCATACGTCAAGGCTGGATATATCTAGCCAAGGGACCCCCCCTTTTTTTTTTTTTTTTGCCACCTCTATCTCCCGCTCACACAGCGGGACCACTCGCAAGACTGTACCGCTATCTCCCGCCAACTTGTAGAGGACATCTCCTGCGAATCTGCCTGCGATTTGATATCAAGGAACATTACTTCTTGTATGAGATAGGCAGCGGAGTCCTTCATGCCTACTTTAAACTGCCATGATGACTATGTGGGGGGTGGGGGGGGGGGCGGGAAACTAGACCGCTATGTGTCAGGTTAAGTATAAGATAGCCCATAGAGATGTCAGGACGAGGGGGATCGCTAGATGCAGGTTAGCTATTGTATTTTGCATATCCCTCACGGCCTTATTTCTCCATATGGAGCAATGTTCCAAGGAGTTGTACTGTTATTGGACCCTCTAGTGCTGTTTTGTTTTATTTTCCTTCTGTTTCACTGTTATGTTTATCACAGGCTATGTAGTCATGGTGGTGTAACCTATCATCTTACCCCCTCTTGCTTAGTATAACAGGCTCCTGCTAAACCCACAGACGCCTTCCAAGGACTCCCGCTGGACTGAACCTGAAAGGACTTCTTCTCGGACGACCTTCCACGCACTCGCACAACGGACGGACTCTCCGACTGTTGACCCATTCCGGACTTACCACACTAGGTCAGGGTAAGGTAGCTGTGCTACACAACCCTCCGGCTCTCTTTCTTCTTTGTTCCCTTTTTCTCCTTCTTTCTCTCCTATTTTTCCTACCTTTATCCTCCCCTCTACCCCCCTTCCCACTCTCTCTCCTATACCCCTTTGCTTCTTCCCCCCCACATATTTCTCTCCGGCCTCCCCCAAGCCGCACGCCACCCCACAAGGGGAGGTTCTCCTTACTAGCGCTGGGCTTACACCTAACTATCCGCACATCATCCCGCCTGATTTTGAGGAGCCCGAACTGCTGATCACAGGGCCCAGCCACATTTTCACAAGCGATTCCGCACAATTTATTTTACGCAAATATGTCTAACCCGACTCCTACCCTGGGCCCCTCTACTCTAAAAATTTGGTCTCAAAATGTGAAGGGCCTCAACATCCCCGAAAAACGTAGCCAGGTCCTAAACCTTTTATCCAAGCAGAAAGTAGACATAGCATTCCTACAGGAAACACACTTCCGTACTGGACAGGTCCCTAACTTTCTTAACCGAAAAATTCCTACGGCTTACCACTCTACGAACCCCTCTGCAAAAACTAAGGGTGTCTCAATCCTCATTGCTAAGAATATCCCATGGCAGTTGGAGGATTCACTTATAGACCCAGATGGCAGATATGTCTTTTTGAAGGGAACCATATATAACAAACCAGTCACATTAGCGAGCATATACAGCCCTAATACGGCGCAGGTTAGTTTTTTCCGAAAGGTCGTGGATCTTCTTACGAACTTCCACGCGGGAATGACAATTCTGGGCGGTGACTTTAATGTGATACTCCAACCCCTCCTAGACTCCTCGTCGGGTACGTCCTCCCTTCCCTACAGCTCTCTCAAGCAGATCAGGACCTTACTACAAGCTCTCACATTACACGATGGTTGGCGCACTCTACACCCAACCACAAAAGATTACACCTTTTTTTCCGCACCACACAATCGGTACTCCAGGTTAGATTACCTATTCATTTCTCAAAGAGACCTCCCTCTGCTCCAATTGGCGGGGATCGAACCACTCCTTTTTGCAGACCACCACCCGATCTCCATGCTCCTTACATTCCCGATTCAAAATAGGGCCACGAAAATCTGGCGCTTGAACGCCTCTCTCCTTTCCTCTGAGACAGATCTGAATGCTATTACCTCCAGCCTAACTCATTATTTCCAAGAAAATACAATCCCCGGGATCTCCCCTATAACGATCTGGGAAGCCCATAAGTGCACCATAAGAGGGAAGTTTATAGAACTTGCTGCATTGCGGAAAAAAGCAAACCAAGCCCATATCTCTGAATTAGTCCACAAAATCCAACAGCTCAAACGAGCCCACAAACACTCGTTAGCTCAGGCCACACTTCAAGACTTGACTGACACGAGAAAGCTCTTACAGGAAGCGTTGAACCGTAAAACCCACCGTAAGTTTATTCTCAACCAGAAACTGTTCTATGAACAGGGCAATAAAAATGGCAGACTCCTGGCCCAAGCCATTCGCACTAAACGCATGTCCACTACTGTTCACACCATTAAGGATCCAGGGGGCACTGCACACACATCATCGGAGAGTATAGCGTCTCAATTCGAATCTTACTACAAAAGCCTTTACAACTTACACAACCCAACGATTACTCCTTCGACCCAACAACATAGGGAAATGCTCCTTACGAACTTCTTGGAGAAATACAGCCCTGGAAAGATTTCTAGTGAACTAGCCTCTGAGTTGGATAATCCCATCTCAGATTTGGAGCTCAAGCAGGCCATCAAGCAATTAAAACCTGGCAAAAGCCCGGGGCCGGACGGTCTGTCTGCCCCCTATTATAAAGCTTTTACTGAGATCCTCACTACGCCCTTTCTGCGGGCCTTTAATTCCCTTAGTAACTCAGAAACCCCATTCCATCGGCTTCTAGAAGCTCACATCACGGTCATCCCCAAACCAGGGAAGGACACTTCCTCAGTCACCAGTTATAGACCCATTTCTCTACTCAATTCAGACGTCAAGCTCTTTGCCAAAATACTAGCCAACCGCCTACTCCCGATCCTCCCCTCTCTTATTGGCAAATATCAGGTGGGCTTTGTCCCTGGCAGGGAAGCCAGGGATAATACTACCAAGGCCATTAATCTACACCACTGGCTTACGTCCCGTAATGAAAAGGGTTTTTTCCTGTCACTGGATGCGGAGAAGGCATTTGACAGGTTGGCCTGGGATTACTTAGCTTCGGTACTCCGACACTTAGGTCTACCCAACAGACTGATGACCTTGATCCTGTCCCTTTATACCACCCCCACTGCATCCATAAGGGTCAATGGCCACCTGTCAAATGCCTTCGCCATCCGAAATGGAACGAGACAGGGATGCCCTCTGTCCCCTATTCTATTTATCTTGACGCTTGAACCTCTCCTTCGGCGCTTACATTCTAATGAAGATATTAGGGGAATTCAGGTAGCAGGACACACTCATAAGTTAGCGGCATTCGCGGACGACATCCTTTTGTTCCTAAGCGAGCCGCTAACGTCTATCCCCAATCTGCTCAAGGACTTTGAAACCTTTGGCAAACTATCCAACTTGAAAATCAATTTTTCAAAGTCCAACGCTTTAAACATCACTTTACCTACCGAACTAGTATCCCAATGTCAAACAGCGTTCCCTTTCTCCTGGAAACAGGACGCTATCACATATTTAGGAATTCAACTCCCCAAGCATCTGTCCAACTTATACTCTAAAAATTTCCTCCCGCTGTCACGCTCCATTACTGAAGATCTACGACGATGGGACAAACCCCACTTCTCTTGGTTTGGCAGAGCAGCCATTCTCAAGATGAATGTGCTCCCCAGAGTCCTATATCTTCTACAGACAATTCCCATTCAACTCCCTGCCTCCTTTTTCGTGCTCCTCAAACGTGCGTTCACACAATTTTTATGGAAACATAAACGCCCAAGAATCAGCTATAATCAACTTACAAGCCCTAAAACCGCAGGAGGTATAGGTCTTACGGATCTCAAATTGTATTCCCTTGCCTGCCAAATGGTCAGAATCTTTGACTGGTCAGCTCATGGGTCAGATAAGGACTGGGTCTCCATAGAAAACGCTTTCTCGAACATTCCTGTCAAGCACACGCCCTGGATCCCCACTTCCTCTGTACCTAAGGCCCTAAAAGGCCATCCGCTAGTGCACGCTACCTTGATTAACTTTAAGGAAGCATGCAAAAAATGTAATGTCTCATCCAATCCGGGACCCCTCATGCCTATTCGGCTTAACCCCGCGTTCCCCCCAGGCATGTCTGTAACCTTTCTTAAAAATAACTGGCCACATGCAGAACTGTTGGCGCATCAGTTTTATCAAAATGGGGAGATCCTGGATTACTCTACACTTCCGACAGATAGGGATATTCCCCCCGTACCCAAATGGTCTTACTTTCAAATAAGCCATTTTCTTAAAAAGGTTCACAGAGAGGCTGATCTCTCTAGACAACTGACACCTTTTGAGACTCTCTGTTCTCAAGCCTCGCCCAAGCGCCACCTAATTTCAGAGGTCCACTTGCTCTTCTCTCAGCCCAAATCTTCGAAACATTGGAAAGCATGCTTAGCCTGGGAAAGGGATCTGCACATGGAGTTCTCAGAAGAGGATTGGGAAAAAATCTATATCATCACGCACAAAGGTTCCCTGAACGTACATACCCAAGAGAACAATTTTAAACTTATTTCTAGATGGTATCGAACACCGGCTTTAATCAACAAATTTAACCCAGAGATCCCTAACAAATGCTGGAGGTGCTCTGGTACTGATGGATCCCTACTGCACATATGGTGGTCGTGTCCCCGTATCCAGAATTTCTGGACCCAGGTGCATGGAATAGCTAGCTCCATCACTGACAGCCCTATTGATTTTACAGCAGCTCACATGCTCCTACACCACACTTCAATCCCAAACCGTTCCTATATGCACTCACTAGGCTTGCATTTACTCAACGCTGCCAAGCTGTGCATCCCTATCCATTGGGGATCTCCCACTGTTCCCTCCACCTCTGACTGGTTAAAAAGGGTGGCTAAGATAGCTGAGATGGAGGAACTCATTTACATTGCCAAAGACTCACCGCACAAATTCGCACAGATCTGGGATAAATGGATAACTTTTCAAAGCTGTCACCCCTTGAGCTTCGGGGCTAACCAGACTAGTCCTTCACTTAGCGGGCGATTGCTTGTCTAAATTGAGTAACCCCATCTGCTTCGACTCACACCGATCGCGCGGTCTCGGGATGTGTAGGCCAGCTCGCTTTATCGTCTTTTCCCCTCATTCTGCACATGGACACAGGGGGGAGCCCGGAGAGAAATCCCTCCTCCCCAACCGGGGCTCCCACTCCCTATCCCTCCATCCCCTTCTTTGTTGATCTCCCTTTCATACCTGTTCTTTCCTTCTTTCTTTTGACTTTACTACCCCCCTGTATGGGGATTAGACCTTTGATGCAGACACCCATCCATGAGAACGGTTGACGACTTCCCACTGACTATGTGACCCCTCCCCGGCCCCCTGCGCCTCTCTTCTGGCTGAAGTTTTACCAACTTCTCACCACTTCCCTCCACTATACCTTGGGGAAACGGACCGAATGCCACGGGAGACTGAACATCCCCGTGTCGAGCAATATTGTCACTGAACTGCTACCCCTTACCGCTTACTGTGCTTGCATTCGTGGTGAGGAAAAGGAAAGGAGTAGAGACGTAAGGGACATAACATTGTGTTTAGTTTGAATAGGAGATGCTGGGAAGGACTCACCTTCGCTCTCCACTATGAAACCATGCCCTGTTTGACTGTTCACATGTTTTATCTATGCCACTGTTATTGTCTGTGATACCAACTTGTACTTTTCTTATTTTGTACATCAAGTCTTGCTTGTTATACCTTTTTCTTTGAAAATAAATAAATATTTTATGGAAAAAAAAAAAAAAAAGTAATGCACTAGGGCCCCTACCAGGGAGATAGTGACCTGTGGCATGCTATGCATGTAGTGGCAAGAAATGGGTGTGGATAAATGATGCTACATATTGGGCGTGGCTTTTGAGTCAGATTAGAAACAAAAAATACACACAACCAGGGAATTATCCCAAATTAAATTGACCCCTATACACCATGTGTTGCCTTATCTACACCATGCCCACCCCCCCCCCCCTATACACTTACCCTCTGTATGCACTGACTCTTTTTCCTTGTACACACTGCTCCCACTCCTTTTTTAAATGATCCCCCTCCCTGTACACACTGCCACCCCTGTCATAAATGCCTCTCCTGGCAGGTTAGGGTAGTATAGGTGGTATAGTGGAAAGTTTGGGTAGTATAGGTTGGTATGGTGGCAGATTTGGATAGTATAGGTCAGTGATGGCGAACCTTGGCACCCCAGATGTTTTGGAACTACATTTCCCATGATGCTCAGCCACTCTGCAGTGTAGTTGAGCATCATGGGAAATGTAGTTCCAAAACATCTGGGGTGCCAAGGTTCGCCATCACTGGTATAGGTGGTATAGTGCCAGAATTCGGTAGCATAGGGCAGTAGGGCAGTGTAGTGGTAGATGTGGGTAGTATAGGGAGGTATAGTGGTAGATATGGGTAGTATAGGGCAGTATAGAGGTAGATGTGGGTAGCATAGTGAGGTATAGTGGCAGATGTGGGTAGTATAGGGCAGTATAGAGGTAGATGTGGGTAGTATAGGGAGGTATAGTGGTTGATGTGGGTAGTATAGGGCAGTATAGTGGTACTGTAGATGTGGGTAGTATAGTTGGTATAGTGGTAGATGTGGGTAGTATAGGGAGGTATAGTGGCATATTTGGGTAGTATAGGACAGTGTAGTGGTAGATGTGGGTAGTATAGGGCACTACAGTGGTAGATGTGAATAGTATAGATGGTATAGTGGTAGATGTGGGTAGTACAGGGCAGTATAGTGGTAGATGTGGGTAGTATAGGGAGGTATAGCGGCAGATGTGGGTAGTATAGGGAGGTATAGTGGTAGTATAGGGAGGTATAGTGGCAGATGTGGGTAGTATAGGGAGGTATAGTGGCAGATGTGGGTAGTATAGTGGTAGATGTGGGCAGTATAGGGAGGTATAGTGGCAGATGAGGGTAGTGTAGGGCAGTATATTGGTAGATGTGAGTAGTATAGGTGGTATAGTGGTAGGTTTGGATAGTATATGGTGAAACAGTGGCAGGTTAGGGCTGTATGCAGTTACAATGTGCTCAGTCAGTCACTTACAGCATTCGGGATACAAACACATCCATGCTGCTGGGGTCTCTCCTCCTCAGCTTGAGTGAATGAGTCTTTGGGAGGAATGGAGGAGGCAGCCACACCCCAGACTCCGCCCACCAACTCTGGCTGCCTCAGGAGATAGTGAAGATCCCCGAGAGACAGCCTAACTTGAATAAATGGCAGGGGAGTGTTACAGGCAGCCTCCCCGCACCGCTGGCACTCCTGCTGACCTGATTGACTTAACAAAGCAGAACAGTACATCTTTACAAGGGGACAGGTAAAGTGCAGGGGCCCCTCATGCAGCTTGGGCCCCTGGACAGTGCCCAGGGGTGCCCGCTCATTAAGACAGCCCTGGACATACATTATGGTAATCTACTTTTGTCTTTTTACAGTCACATATTAATTTTTATAGACCTCTTGGAGTCACTCCAACGACATCAGCGCGAGCAGCCTCTGGAGAGCTACGGGCCTTCTCTGCCCTGGGATTCCTACCTCCACAGTTCCCAGGACAGACATCCGTGATAGCTCCTGTCTGTCCAGCACTATATATGGATAGTTTGAGCCCACATGGATGTAGGGGAATGATGACCTCTCATCCTGACCTCCTTTTTTTTTGCTCCATTAGACTTACATATAATTTTTTCTACAGATTGTATAATGCTGTGTGTTTTTTGATCATGTTATACCACTGTAATTGATTGGCCTATGGTCACTATATCAGTTATTATATGCTGTACACACTGATTCAATAAACAACAATTTGTATACACATCGGTTTGTTTTTATGGGCCTCATCTAAAGTCCGAAAACCCTGTTTTTTTTCCTATTGCAAATAGTAGGGATGGGGGCAACCCTCCCCTTCCTGGGTGCCTCATTTAAAGTCCCCAAATTTTCCCTTCATTTTCAGATGTTGAAGGTACAACAGATATTCTGTGGATGTAGTCAGCCTTGTATCCTTCTGTTTCTTCATGTAATCCCAGACACACTCGATAAAGTTGAGATCAGGACTCTGAAATGTGGGGCCAATGACGCGCCTTCCTAATGGTTTGGAGTGATGGATAAGTATCTGCCTGTATTTGTCAGCATTGAGGACACCATTACTTCTGACCAAATCTCCAACTCAATTTGCAGAAATGCAACTCCAAACTTGCTTTACTGTTGCCTGCAGGCACTCATTATTGTACCACGCTCCAGTTCTTAGGCAAATAAACTGCCTCCTGCTACAGTCAAATATTTCAAATTTTGACTTATTAGTCCACAGCACCTACTGCCATTTTTTGCACCCCAATTCTTATGTTTTAATGCATAGTCACTTAGCCTTGTTTCCAAGTAGGAGGTATGGCTTTTTGCGCAAAATTCTTCCATGAAGATCACTTTGGGCCAGACTGCTCTGGACTAGGGTGCCCACATGTCCCGGATTGCCCGAAATTGTCCCTTAATTTTTTTTTTTTTCCCGTGTCCCGGGCACCTTCATTCTGGGACAATACAGTGTCCCAGACTCCCGAAATGATAAAAAAAACACACCGCCAGTCAGCCACCCTGATAAACATTTGCTGATTTGCCGAACTGTCTGGTTGCTAGGGCCACCTCGCGTCTAGCAACCAGTGACGTCGGCTGACACGTGGGCTCCCTATGGCTGAGCAGGATCCAGCCTGTGCCAGTGCCAGTCCCAGGCCGCCGCTGACCCTGAATGACAGTTTGGAAATGTAGTCACCCTACTCCAGACAGTAGATGGGTGCACATGGGTCCCACTTTTTTTTTCCAGTTATGTGCTGATGGCACTTCTGGATATCTTCCGACATGGAATGGAAGTAAGCATGATATGTCTTTCATCTGCTGCATTAAGTTTCCTTGGCCGACCACTGCTTCTACAGTCCTCAACATTGTCTGTTTCTTTGTGCTTCTTTAAAAGAGCTTGAACACCACATCTTGAAACCCGAGTCTGCTTTGATTTTTTTGCCTTGGAGAGACCTTGCTAGTGCATTATAATTACCTTGTGTCTTGTTGATGTGCTCAGTCTTGCCATGGTGTATGACCTGTGACCTGAAACTGTCTTCCACAACCTCACCTTAGTAGCAGAGTTTGGCTGGTCCTCACCCAGTTTTAAACTACCCACATAGTTTTTTTGTTTCAGTTAATGGATGTGTTTCAATCTACGTATGAAATTGATGATCATTAGCACAATCTTGGTATAACTAGTTAATTATACACGTGACTCTAATCCTACAAAATCCCTGACTTTTTGCAAGTGTATAAAATTTTCAATTCTAAAAACTGATACTGGTTTGAAGCCAAATGGTAGTCACACCAAATATTGATTTGATTTGGATTTTTCTTCTGTTTGCTCACTTTTTTGTCATTTATAATTTGATAAAAAAGAAGCAATTGAAATATATATAAACATTCTTACTTTACAACATTTCTTTATCTCCAAAAAAAACGTTTTGCACAGTAATGTATATATATATATATATATATACAGTATATACAAAGCCGTTTTTCTTAAACATAAAGGTGTTTATTTTTCTTTCAAAACAAACAAAATAGCATTTTCAGCAGCAACACAGTGCTGACTTATTTTACAGAAAACATAACACAAAAGTCTGCTTATCTTCAGCACAAATATAAGCAACATAAAGTTCATATTCAGGTTTTACCCCAGGGTTAGCAGCGTCTAGCTTCAGATTTTTGCAAGTTTTCAGCACACCGCCAGGTTTCTTCTCATTTTCTACTCCACCCACTAGCACAGGGAGCTCCCTGCCTTATGTGTTGTTTCCTGGAGGCGGCTTAACCCTGTATTGACCAGAGGCCCCATAGTGAGAAGTGAAAGTCCTTTTCCCAACAGAATGTCACTCCAGACCTCCAAAACCCCCGGTCCAAAATAAGCCACTTCTAATACCATTACTTGACTATCCTGGAATTCTTCACCCATCACGGGTAATACCCCTGAGTACATAAAACTTTTCCCTTAAAGACACCATAACAAAAAATCTTGGTGACACGTAGCAACCATCCAGGACCCATCTTTGGTGTTCTGTACAATATATATATTAAAAGGCCAGTATGGATGACTGAATTTATGGGAAGAGGGGGGTAGCAGCCCACTCACTTGTGTTTGTTGTCAGTTCCAGTGCGCAATACTACACGTCACTAGTCCGACTCTATGCGTTTGACTGCAAGTGTGTTGCAGCTTCTCCGTTCCTGGTCTTCGTCTGTGTTTTTTTCGAGCTCGCTGTTGCAGGTAGGATTCAAACCTTTTTTGTATCATACGCAAAGTTACAATTCGTTATGTTACCTATCCTGCATCCCTTTTGTAGTTACATAGGTTGAAAAAAGACACCATCTAGTTTAACCATAAAAATAATTAAATAAATAAAAAAATAATATCACACAATCCCATATACACAATCCTATACCCACAGTTGATCCAGAGGAAGGCAAAACCCCCCAGCAAAGCATGATCCAATTTGCTATAGCAGGGGAAAAATTCCTTCCTGATCCCCCGAGTGGCAATCATATTTACCCTGTACATTTAGGAAAGAATCCAGGCCTTTCTCAAAGAAAGCTACTGAGCTGGCCTGAACCACCGATGGAGGGAATCTATTCCACTTTTTCACAACTCCATATTTGGAGATGAAATCTCTTTTCCTCTAGGTGTAAAGAGTGCCCCCTTGTCCTCTATGTTGATCGTAAAGTGAATAACTCAACACCAAGTTCACTATATGGACCCCTTATGTATTTGGTTCGTCGGGCGGCGTGAGATGGATTTATATCGTGGAACATTTTTTTTTTTTTAATACAGGACTTCTCCCAAAGTGTCTGCTGTCATTTTGACTATTTTTGACACTTTTTTTGTGAATTGGTAGGGGTACAATGTACCTGTTATCAATTCACATGGGGGGGGGGGGGGTGGGATCTGGAGGTTTCCTTGATTCAGATAAGCCCCCTGTCCACAGACCCCCACAACTTCTGAACAAGGGTTGTAGGGATGAGGCCTTTGTCCCCATCACCATGGGGACAAAGCAACCATTTATTTTCTTTCTTTTTGGGAGCAGGCTAAGGACTATATTGTAGAAACAATCCAGCAGCTATACAGCCACCTTAATAGTTTGCTTTCTTTAGAAAGCAGCCACAATCTCAGTAGTAGGGATGAGCTTCGAGTTCGAGTCAAACTCATGTTCTACTCGAACATTGCCTGTTCGCCTGTTCAGCGAACAGTGAACAATTTGGGCTGTTCGCAGCAAATTCGAAAAGCCGGAACACCCTGTACAAGTCTATGGGAGAAATCTAAAGTGCTCATTTTAAAGGGTAATATGCAGGTTACTGTCCTAAAAAGTGTTTGGGGACCCGGGTCCTGCCCCAGGGGACATGGATCAATGCAAAAAAAAGTTTTAAAAACGGCCGTTTTTTCAGGAGCAGTGATTTTAATAATGATTAAAGTGAAACAATAAAAGCGTAATATTCCTTTAAATTTCGTAGCTGGGGGGTATCTATAGTATGCCTGTGAAGGGGCGCATGTTTCTGGTGCTTAGAACTGTCCCTGCACAAAGTGTCATTTGTGCAGGAAAATTGATTTTTAGGGGGACCCCACGTCAATTTTTTTTTTTATTTGACACGGGGTTCCCCTTAATATCCATGTCAGACCTGAAGGGCCTGGTAATTGAATTTAGGGGAACCCCCACGCTTGTTTTTTTTTTTTTTTTTTTTTTTTAATCAATGAATGAATGAATTGTCGGCTAATACAGAGAACACTCATTGAGTGTTCTCTGTATTACGGAGACCCGACAATTTAGCCGCAAGTGATTTTAAAAGACTTTTTTTCCTGCACAAATGACACTTTGTGCAGGGACAGTTCTAAGCACCAGAAACATGCGCCCCTTCACAGGCATACTATAGATACCCCCCAGCTACGAAATTTAAAGGAATATTACACTTTTATTGTTTCACTTTAATCATTATTAAAATCACTGCTCCTGAAAAAACGGCAGTTTTTAAAACTTTTTTTTGCATTGATCCATGTCCCCTGGGGCAGGACCTGGGTCCCCAAACACTTTTTAGGACAGTAACCTGCATATTACCCTTTAAAATGAGCACTTTAGATTGTGAACGTTCGAGTCCCATAGACTTTAATAGGGTTCTAAAGTTCACACAAAGTTTAGGTCTGTTCGCAGGTTCTGGTGCGAACCGAACAGGGGGGTGTTCGGCTCATCCCTACTCAGTAGCAAAGGATATTCCCTGCTTACATGATGTAGAGAAGGGCCATTGCTTTTTACATAGAACCAGTGGTCTCTCTGCAAAGGTTTCACATATCCCCCAGTTTTGCAATTGCACACTTCCTGCTGATTGGAGATACTGACAGGCTTTTCTACTCTGTAAAACTCAAACTGGACAGTTGTTTTCATTAAACTGGCAGGCTAACTGAAAAAGAAAAAAATAACTGATTCCTCCATCGATCTGCAAAATGAGGTGGATGGAGGAATACATCCCTATAGGGCATTGCATTGTGACAGCAGCACCCACATGAAATATGGCTCTAGAATTTTCTCTCTCACTCATTTCATGGTGATACCTCACATGTGGTTCAACTTATGTTTACATTCATATTAGTGGCATAGGCTGCATATTTGCATTAGGTTGTGTCCAGGCTGACAGTGCGTTTACATTTTTGTGTTATTGTTTGTATTTATCAGATCAGATGACAAGTCCTATTTATGCCTTTATGAAGACATTAGGAGACCATCAGAACTCTAATACTTCCCCTCCTGTCAACTGCAGCTATCAGATCATGCTTGATTACCTGTTACCCCAGCTACAGTAGCCAGGGAATGACAGCTCTGAAGCTGGAAATTATGTAATATATGTTGCTTTAGGGCTCATTAGTTGCAGGGGATTGCCCCCATCTCTCACTAGTACAACCATTTACCACTGTACACAGTGGGTGCCAGAAGCTAGGGAAGGGTTGGTTTCACCTTCAGAGTCTCATAAAAAGTGATCCTGCAGGTTTAGAGCCACCTGGATCGCTTTCACCTCAAAGCTCCTTGTGAGGCTCAAAATAACCATACCAAGTTCTCAGCTGCAACAGCGGCAATGAGCTTATTTTTAACTTATTGAACTTCATAATATTTATAAAGTACCTTGGTATCCAGGGGGTTAACCTCAAAGTTTAATTAGGCTTTAAAAGAGAATGAGGGTTTTGGAAAGAAACAAGCACACATACAGCACTGACATCATTCTCTGCCCCTCCAATGCTCACTGGAGTGCTAGGCTGTGGAGGGGTGGGAGCAGCTAAATCAGGCTCTCAGCACTCTGAGAGGTTGAGACAACTGCCAGGCAGGCATCTGGGTGGATCCTGACATTAAAGTCAGGATCCCTCCAGAGTCTGGACTGGCAAATTGATGTCAGCTGACAATGGGCTTTAGCCCGCTGTTGGCTGAATATGGGTCACAGGAGTGCAGAATAAAGTGTACTCCTGTGACCAACAGGAGAAGTTGGGCCAAAAAAGCTAAGGATTTGAGTATGCAAAGATTTTTTTAATCAATAAATTATAACCATGCATGATGGAATATACACAACTAAATACAAAATGTAACCTCTGCAAATAATTGTTAACAATATAATAAAAAATATCAAATATGACAAAATCTAAGCATATGATTAGGTGAAAGCAGTGAAATAATTCTGTTTGCCAAAAAGTCAGAAGTTAAAGGATATATTTAGCCATCCATGCTGTGCAGCTGGAAAAAAATGCCATATACTTCAGAAAATACTTCAGAAGCTGCCAAACACAACATGATGCACCTAGCCAGAGTCACATCCTGTCAAAGATAACAAGTATTCAAGCACTGATTTAAATGCATACATACACAAACTCTTGGCAAACAGACTAAAGTGTTAAAGATAAGATAAGAGCTTTTTGGATTTATAGGTTAGCTTATAGTTAGGTTTATTTAATTTAGTATTCCTTGTACCTGTGTTTTTTTTTCCTTTCTGTTCCCTCTTTTCATGTTTGATCGTCATTTATGTACTATTGCTTTTTTTTCCTTCTGATTTATTTTCTCTTTCTGTTAAAAAAAGGTAGTGTCCATGTACACATAGGCTTTTGCCAGAGTTTAGAAACTTCTGTGGTTAGGGGAGTTTTAACCTCCCTTTCTTGAACGCGGAAGAATCGCATTCAGAATGGGAACTTTCGCCGGAAAACGCAAACCACTGCAAAATCACGCTGCGATTTTTCCAGGTTTTGTGTTTTTTCATGCTGTGTGTACATGAAGCCTTAATTAGACCCCGCCTCTCCACACAGGCTACCGCAGAACCCCTCACCCTCAAATATGTCTCTTATCATCCTCCTTAAAGGGATCGCAAACCCAAATAATGGGGACACATACCCGCTGGCCTGGACACATCCCCGGCATCCTGTACATTGCATATGGACGCCTAAATATTCAAGAAAAGTCATACTTAGGGTTTATCATCTACTGAATGCTGGTATGTGATAAGGATTTTCCCTTGTCATGGTCAGGGGTCAGGCTGTGAGACCTGTAGCTATAGCAGTAGAGAGGCTCCCACAGACCAGCAGGATAAGAACACAAGCAGGACACCTGGTGGATGACACAGGCTCACCTGAGCCACTAGGTCTAAGCACTAAATGATTTTTCACCAGTGCTCATAGTGGAGATGGGTTTTGCTGCATGATAGTGCCAAGTCATGGTCCTCAGGATCAACCCACCAGGAGGTGAGCAGATGTAGCAGGTAAGGATCAAGCAGAAATGTAATCAGTCAACAAGCCAAAGGTTGACAAAAAATGGTTGAGGGATCAAACGGAAGCATACTTAAGGAACAAACCAAAGGTCAGTAACGAGTGGCAGTGAAGATACAGATGGCAGCAGGAGGGAAAGAAGCAAGATACTGGCTGGAGAAGAGCACAATAATCTGGCAAACAGGAAGTGCTGAAACATGGCTTTAGGATGGGTTCACACTTAAATCAGATGCAGCTCACAGCAGGAGTCCAGTGTGTTCCTGTTTTCCATTACAGAGTAGAGGCAGGCCTGAATTTTTCCCTTGAATTCGGACCTAAAACTGAGCCAAAGACATACAGGACCCCTGTGCAATCTGCCCCGAATCCGCCCCTGGAGGTGTGTGAACCGGCTTCATTGAGAGCCAGCCATAGTCTCCTGTCATGCGAATTGGATGCAGGGAAACCCACATTCAATTTGCATAAGTGTGAACCCAGCCTAAATCAGGAGGTTCATGGGAGTAGCAAAAAGTTCAAGGCTCATCAGAAACAAGGTACAAGGTAAGATTGTTTAAAGCAAGGGTCTCCAAACTATGGCCCTCCAGTTGTTCAGGAACTACAATTCCCATCATGCCTAGCCATGTCTGTGAATGTCAGAGTTTTACAATGCCTCAAGGGACATGTAGTTCCGCAACAGCTGGAGGGCCAGAGATTGGAGATCTCTGGTTTAAAGGATCAGAGAGAGAGCTGTCTAGCATCTCAGGTAGCACAGCAAGAAACGCTACAGCAATACACCACAGGAGTTACAGGTTCAGAGCCAGACTCTGACACCTTGCTTTGCAGAGATCTCCTTTGACTTTCTGATGTGTTTCTGGGAAGGGCAAAAAAACCTCCCTAACAGGCCTAATTTTAAGTATGGCATGGGCTTTACTGCTATATGTAACAAAAAAAAGTTTTGTTTTTACATTCAGTAAGGTTATTTATATTCATATACTATAAATATATCAAAGTGTGAGACTAAATCCATTCTGCAGCCATAATGACGATGGCGTGAACAAAGTACAAAAAAGCAGATAGTCCTCTGGAAGCTAACGTCCTCTGCATGTTGGACTCTCCCCCTTCAGCAGCATAGACATCTTTCTCTTTCTTCCCTCAGTCTTTCTACCATTGTCCTTAGGGATGGGGCTGCAGATGAGTTTCTAAAAAAATGAACCTACATACATAACAAAATATTGTAATTGTAGAAACCAATATATATATAGTATGTATCTACCCTAAGTATGTGTTAAAGCGGTCCTCCACCCTGAAGTGGAAGTTCCGCTCATCTGATCCCTCCCCCCCTCCGGTGCCACAATCGGCACCTTTCAGGGGGGTGCAGCTACCTGGATAATCCAGGTATCTGCATCCATTTCCGGCACAAGACCACCGCAGACCGCCGCAGATGCCCCGCCCCCCGTTGTGTTCTGGGAAACACACAGTTCCCAGGACACAGCGGGGACCAGCAGAGACGAGCAGCGCGACTGGCGCATGCGCAGTAGGGAACCGGGCAGTGAAGCCGCAATGCTTCACTTTCAGATTCCCTGACAGAGGATGGCGGTGGGGGCTGCAGAGAGACGAGTGATTGCTCGTCATCTGCCGCCGACAATGCTGGACCCTGGGACAGGTAAGTGTCAATTTATTAAAAGTCAGCAGCTGCAATATTTGTAGCTGATGGCTTTTAATCTTTTTTTTAAAGGTGCAGAACCACTTTAATTGTTCACAATAAGTTGATCATAGCTAAATGTACTTCCTGTACTAATAGGCCGTGTCTCAGTATAACTAAGACCTGACTCAGAATGGTTGGCTTTCGAAATTGAAGGATGAACAATAGACCTAATTAATAAGTTTGAAGTCATCTCATGTGTTACATCGATGCCTGTGACTGGGATATTATGTTCAGGCCCCAGGTGCCAACAATAGCACTAATTAAAGACTTATAATACCAATGTTATTATATTTTAACATCCATGGTGTGATATCATTCTATGCAGAATAGAATCTTTATAAGGGCTAACAATTTAGAAATATTGTTGAATATATCATCATTCATATTTCTATTATTTGCAGTTTAACCTCTTACTATATTTGCACAGCTTAACAGATACTGTATGTGTAAAAATATAATAAACATAGTCAATAAACTTGTGAATAGAGATGCACATTATGTAAATAAATCATGTTCTATAACTAAAATTAAAACTTAAAGTAAAGACGAAATATGGCTAGACCCAAACTTCTTACAGTATATTTATTAAACTGCCTGAAAAAGAAGCTGTCTAGGTTTCCCCATAACAACCAATCATATTCCAACCTGCACTGGAAAACAAAAAAGGGAAGAATAGAAAGAATCTGGCTAGTACTTTGGAAAAGCATTGAAGTGAAGAGAAACGTTTTTGAAGGCAGATCAAGTGTCTTTATTATCACACAAGATGTTTTTACTCTGCAAAGCCCATGGAGAAAATTGGACTATGCAAGCATCTAGCATTTTTGGAAACTCCAGTTTAAAGGATGTTTCCATGACAAAGAGAATTGCTACCAGGACCAAATAGCTGCAAAACAATCTCCTAAATATTGCTAAGGCCAAAAGGTAGAAAATATTATGAAGAATCGAACAAGAACACAATCATCAAGAATTAGATGAAGTAACTATTACAACGCAAGCAGATGAAAGACAAATACAAGACATTGTGCCTTGCAAAATATGTATTTTCTTTGTTGGTACAATTTAATTGCATCTACCATTACCAGGCAGGGAATGTGCTGCTGCAGCAGCCTGTTTATTTTCAAGTCCTTGGTATGTTTCCCTGTCACCCCTCCTGTGTGGTGCTAAATAGTACTTTCCATACCTTGACGCTCCCTGCTTCCTTGTACTGTTCAGTATATTTTCACTTTCTGTCGCATTACCTTCTTACACTTTTAGGCAAGGTTTCCACTAGTGTGACTGTTCATGGGATTTGGTACTGAAAAGTCACATGACAAGTCCTATCCTATGATTACCAATGATTACCACGTTCATATCTGTGTGACTTCAAGACGCAGCGAATTCAAAGTAGTCCATGCGCTACTTTGGTCCCACTTTGATACGACTTGAGATCCATGGACCTCAAGAATACACAGGCATTGCTTCAAGTCGCGTGACTTTGGGGACGCAATAGTGGAAACCTAGCCTAAAAAACTGGGAAAACATCCTTTGTATTACACATATCTATAGTAAAACTATGTTTGATTCAACGTCTATGCCTTATTTAAAAAGAGTTAAAATATAGCACATAGCATGGCTCAGCCCCACCCCTCAGCCCCTTCTTACAAGTATTGATTGCCAAGTCTTCTGTGAAAAGAGAGAGGGGAGAAGAGCTGATGTGGTAAGTGTATTAGGGAAGTTGGGGGGAGAAACTCTTGAAAGGTTTCAGAGAATGCGTTAAAGTAAAAAAAAAAATAATTTTGCCTTTATAACTACTTTAAACCCAAAACAAAAATGTAATACATTTGCAGCTTACCAATCATTAGATGTGGTGGTTGCATTGGTTTTCTTTTTTTAGACCTTTTCCCTCTATTTTCAATTGATGATCTGGCCAGTAATATACCTCCCATATTCGAGCACCTGCACCCTATGGGAGCATCAGAGACCTTTGGACAGCAGCATTATAAGTTTCTGGGGAGGGTAGACGCAACTAGCAGGTTTAGATACACTGACAAATTGAAGCCAAACTCCAGCTAACACTTTTTTAAGCAGTTATAGCTACAGTTGTGTTCCTTTTTGGATAAAGGCTATACACAAATAAATAAAAGCTGAACAATGTAGGCACCCCTGTCAGTGGTAAATGGTTTGCCGCAACCATGTAATTGCTACATTTGCAGGACAGCTTGTTCTATTGAAAAACAACAGACTTACTGGCAGGACCACCAGGTGAAAATAAAGGAAAGAGTGCCTAAAAAAATATAAAAAACTAAGGCAGCCATCACGTCTAAGAAATGGTAAGCTACAATATAAGAAATGTTTGCTTTTGGTTTTATATCATTTTAAAGTGGTGGCAAAGGCTTCTTTTTGATTTATACCTACAGGTAAGCCTATAATAAAGCCCCGTACACACGAGAGGACTTATGTCCGACAGACTTCCGAAGGAGTTTCGTCGGAGTTCTGCTGGAATTCCGACGGAGTTCTGACAGACTTTTCGGCCGAGCGGACTTGGCCACACACGATCACACTAAACTCCGACGGATTCGAACGTGATGACGTACGACTCGGCTCGAATAAGGAAGTTCATAGCCAGTAGCCAATAGCTGCCCTAGCGTCGGTTTTAGTCCGTCGGAGTAGCATACACACGAGCGGATTTTTCGAAGGGGACCGGGTCCGGCGGAGTTCCTTCGGAAAAATTTGAAGCATGTTCCATATTCTAAAGTCCTTCGGACTTTGGCGAGTCAAAAGTCCGTTGCAGCCCACACACGATCGGATAGTCTGACGGACTCAGTCCTTCGGACTTTGGATGTTGAAAAGTCCGCTCGTGTGTACGCGGCATAAGGCTTACCTGTAGGTCCAGTAAGTACCTCCGAAACGTGCAATGTTTAATAGATATTTACTTTAGCAGTGCCGGTGATGTCACCGGCACATGCGCCTGCGCTCTCAATGGATGACCTGCCATCCATAGAGTGCATGGTTGTGACTCCTGTGTGATGCATAGTAGCACATTAGGACATTCATTTTCAGAGAGAAGCTTTTTTTTTGGGGGGTGGGTTCACGCTTTATTATCGCTTTAGGCTGTCTGTGGATTCTGCCAATTCAGTAAGTGGCCATAATGGCCACACATACTGGAGTCTGATGGCGCGTACACACGACCGTTTTTTCCACCAGAATGAACTCTTGACGGTTTTTCTGATGGAGTTCCGCTGAAATGGACTTGCCTACACATGATCACACCAAAGTCTGATCGTTTAGAACGCGGTGACGTACAACACGTACGACGGGACTAGAAAAAGGATAGCCAGTAGCTAAAGCGGCGCTTGCGTTGTTTTTGGTCTGTCGGAACAGCATACAGACTAACGGTTTTCCCGATATAAATTGATTCTGTTGGAAATATTTAAAACATGTTCTATTTCTAGGTCCGTCAGAATTTTCGAAAAAAAAAAAAGTCCGCTGAGGCCCACACACGATCGGAATATCCGATGAAATGATTCTGTTGGACTTTTGCTGCTGGAAAGTCCGACCATGTGTACATGGCATAAGGGGAAATGTTATTGTATATAACAACATTTGAAACAGAACAGGAAGATGATTCTACACACTCTGCACTATCTGCTGTGAAGTTTTACATGTGCCTTAGTAAATGTATGTCTGCACTCTGATCACACACTGCATTACCGACTCAAGATCTGCTTATAAATTACACTGTACCTGAAGCAACTCAGGATCAGATTACAATCTGCTGTATTACTCTTGATGTGTCTGATCTTACCTATTAGAAGCAAAAATTTCTACAGTTTTAAAAGCTGTGCATGCATTGGAGTTGTCTGTGTACTATAAGGCCTCATGCCCACGGACGTTTTTATAGACACTTTTTTGAGAGTTTTTTGCAGCTTAAAAATGCCTCTCCGTGTTAGCCTATGACCTCATGCCCACCATTGCATTTTTGAGCTGTAAGTGTCATAGGCGTTTTTAAGCTTAAAAAAAAAAAAAAACAGGACCAGTGTTCTGAGGCTCCAACGCTAGAGCTGTAAAAATGCCAGACGCCGTTAAAAGGTGTTAAATGTGATTTAACAGGGCTTAACACTGTATACACAGCGTTATGCACCGTCCCGCATTTCTTTATCTCTATTCAAAATCAGTGGTTGCTTATGGGAGCCCATTTATTTGAATAGAAGCCTCACCAGAAGTCGGATCAAGATGATCTGACTTGCGGTGTCACTTGTGTGCTGAAAATCTTGAAGGGGAACTCCAACAAAATTTTGCGTGGGGTACCACTCAAGATCCATACCAGACCCTTATCCGAGCATGAGCCCTGGCACGCCCCCCCACCCCTCCTTGACCATACCAGGCCACGTGCCCTCAACATGGGGGTGGGTGCTTTGGGGCAGAGAGGGCCCCTGCGCCCCCCTACCCCAAAGCACCTTGTCCCCATGTTGATGTCTTCCCGACAACCCTTGCCCGGTGGTTGTTGGGGTCTGAGGGTGGAGACTTATAGTGATCTGGAAGCCCTATTTAACAAGGGGACCCCCAAATCACAGCCCTCCACCCTAGGTGAATTAGTATGGGGTACATCCCATTCACCCAAATAAAAAAGTGTCAAAAATAAACACTAGACAGGTTTTTAAAGTATTTTATTAAAGCAGCTCCGATTCTTCTCCTCTCTCCGCTATCTTCTGCTCTTTTGCTGTTTTTTTTCCCTCTTCAGGTCTTCTCCGCTATCTTCTGAACTTTTGCTGGGTCTTTTACCCTCTCTGGGTATTCTCCGATATCTTCTGCTCTTTTTCTCCCATAGGGAACCATTGATTTTGAATAGAGACAGAGAAACGTGGCTGAAAGTTAGCGTGGCTAAACGCCAATGCAAAACGCACAAAAAAATTGCGTTTTTAACGCCCCTTTTTCCTGGTGTCGGTACTAGCATTGCAGCTTGTTTTTTAAAACGTCCGTGGGCATGAGGCCTAAAGCTACACTGCCCACATTTGAACAACATGATTCAGCAAGGGTCTGTGCATACCTCCCAACTTTTTGAGATGGGAATGAGGGACACCTATCAGCAAAAGTATGCAGGCATAGGACACATCCCTTGTCATGCCCCTTTAAAGAATTGTACAAAAAAACAAGATAGGTTAAACCCACAAGTGTATTTTTTACCACTACTATTCCTTTATATTAGCTTTTGGAAATTACAAATGCAGCCATTTAGAAATCAGATGAAAGGTTTAGCACTTGAAAATACTTTTTGATAGATAAAAAGTGCATTTTATATACAACTATATAGATCAGACCAAAATGAGGGACAAACGAGGAGGAATGAGAGACATAGGGACATTGTTCCAAATCAGGGACAGTCCCTCGAAATCAGGGGCAATTGGGAGCTATGGTCTGTGTATCAATTTGAGATAAATCATTAGATCTGAGAAAAATCCTTTTTTGATTAAACAGTGAGCCACCATCACCAACATAAGATGAAGCTGCATTGTATCAAGTAGAGACATCTGCTAGACTGAAATGCAAAGTAAGGCCTTTCTTGAAGCTGCAAGTGAATATGGAACAAACAAGGCAGAAGCAAATCACTCTGCTGCCCTAAAAATCCACAATGTATTTGTCATTAGGTTCCTGCACTTCAGAAGCACAAGTAAAAAAAGCGTAACTCCCCTGCTGCTCAGCCTTTCCCTTGGCATTAGAATTTCCATCCTCCATTTTATGGATGGTAGGCAGCCTTTTTTGTTTTTGAATATAAGCCACTATACAGTATATCCAGTGATTGTGCTATTTCAAGTCCAATGTGAGTCCTGCTAAAGTCCAATCAATTTGACTTCTTATGCCAGTCAAAACACAAGGGCCGCCACATGTCAGACTGGAGTCAATGCAACTCTAATGCCAGGTACACACGACCGGTTTTTCCATCAGAATAAACTCTGACGGTTTTTCCGACCGGGTTCCGACAGAGTTTGCTGAAACAGACCTGCCTACACACAATCACACCAAAGTCTGATCATTTAGAATGGGGTGATGTACAACACATATGACAGGACTAGAAAAAGGAAGTTCAATAGCCAGTAGCCAATAGCTGCCCTTGCATTGTTTTTGGTCCGTCGGAACAGCATACAGACAAGCGGTTTTCCCGATAGGAATTGATTCTGTTGGAAAGATTTAAAACATGTTCTATTTCTAGGCCCCTCAGAATTTTCCAAAAAATAAAAAAAGTCCGCTGAAGCCCAAACGCGATTGGAATATCCGATGAAATTATTCTGTCTGACTTTTTCTAGTGGAAAGTCCAACCGTGTGCATGCGGCATTAGAGTGCCTGCGAAAACCGGTTAACTACAAAATAAATAAAACAAAGAGCGCACAGACCCTAGTGCAGTTAACCTTTTTTAATAGCAAGCGCAAAAGTAAAAACTTAATTCATTGTACTCACAAAGGGGGAACTTGTGAGGAACTTTTATGTCTGTGTGGTTTTTGCTTTTATTTTTTTAATTTTTGAGTATGGGGTTGGTGACCTATAGGCATGTGAATATCCAGGTTGCATTGTCATACCTGATTGTGTTTACTTTACCAGGGCAAGGAGAGTCACAAGCACAACATCCAGTCTATGACAGCCAAGAGCCCAATCCAGACTACCTTTGACCATTTTCCATTGTCCAATTCATTAAAATGATATCTCAAAACTTATCAAAAAGTGTGTTAGGAGCACAGAACACTTTACCTCATGTTATGGATAAGAGCGGGGAGAATGTGGTCTATACAAATTTCTGTCCTAGAGTGACAATCAAAAGAAAAAAAAAGATTCAACTACTACATTCAGAAATGGCAAGCAGCAATATATACATTTTTTGTTCTTGGGTTTATAAGTATTTTAACTTTGTTAAATACACCTAAACCCAAGAACAATTCTAAACTTTTCTAGAAAAGCTAAAACTGTTGCTGTAAGTACAGTACTTTGCTCATTTCTAAAGCTCCCTGTACTATCTTACTGACTAAGACCGTATATTTAATTGCATTTTAATGTGTCAAGTGACCACCAAGAAATTATATCCACCATACTTATGGATGACAATTTCTTACATTTGACTTTTACATTAATTTTAAGCCAATAATAACAATAAATTAGATTTTTTTCTATAGAATTTCATTTGCAGGTGTGCATTCACATTACAAACCAAACGCCTGCAGAGTCTGAACAGTCCTAGCCAGCAGTGAAAACATTATGCAGGATATTTCAGTCATTGCGTGTTATCTTCATTGTGATACTGCTGTATATAATTACACATCTTCAATGGCTTTTTTGTCTTTAATACAAACACAGACAATAATTTTGGCAGCAGAATAAGTGGATTTGATTCCATGTGTGCCCTCTTTTTTTGTAATTTGTGCCAGTTGTCTCCGGGATAGCGCTCTATTTTATTATCAAAGAGTGACAACAAAGAGCTCACCAGGTGTACCTCCTAATCCCCTGATGGCCTAAATCCTCAGAGTTCTTTTTAGAATGTGTATAAATATTGTTTTTGTAAATCATAAAGTTTAACTGTTTAATGATGAGCTAAGTTGATTGACTGTCCTAACTCCAGAAGATATATCCTTCCTGGAAATAAAATACAATATTTCAAAGAATGCTGAACTTAAAGCTGAACTCTTGGATAAGCAGATATTGTGTATACAGTACAAGAAGCAAAGAAGCATGTGTATTAATACTTGAATCTTGGTGTGCTTGGTCATGCCATCATGGCGCCATGCTGTCAAGTCATGCCATCACAAATAATCCCTGTTATGCATCTAACATGTATGTATGTGGGTTGAGAATGCATATAATTTAGTTAGCCAGCAGCAAGCCCAGGCTGGGGAAAAGGTTAACTGTTTTTAGCTTAGTTCAGAGGCTTTAGGTCCTAGCCAGCCCAACTGTGCTATATAAAATGGGATAGCTAGGGTCCAGAGAGCGGGAACATTGGTACGGAAGGTGCAGGAGTTACAGCTTCATCTGTGAGTGCAATTGTGGTACAGCTGAAGAAGCCAGGAATTACGGAGGACATCAAAGCCACAGACAATGCTATTATGGACTTTCACATCTTGGTGGTTTGCCTGAGACACTAGTACATTATTCTAGTTATGTTTAGGGAAAGGGCATTGTTTATATTGAACTGTTATGTTGTATCTCTCCAGGAAAATTATTCAAATGGGTACATGATGGTCCTGGCGTATCAAAAGAACTTGGGTTTGTAAATGCACCATGGGGTATGAAGTAACACAGCTACAAAAGGGTTAAGTGGGTAAGATACAGAGAAGAGGAGTGTAATTGCTATGGCTAACCAAGTGGAGAAACAAGCTACAAGCAACCAGTTGTTAAGCCTGATACCTGGTAAGGTGACAGGTCCTCTGGTAGAGAGGGGGGTCGATGTTCTGGCTCCCTCCCTAGCAGTCAGTGTCCAATAGCAGCTGGATCCAAACTCGCATTATGGAGAAGTGAAATAATGCATGAGGTGTGTGCTAGGTGCTTGACAGGGCCTCAATCTGTTACTGGGAGTGATGTAACAGAGGTACGCTGGACTGGTGGAGTGGGCGCAGGCTCAGCAAGTCCCTCCTAATGCAAACCTACAAGTTACAGTGTGTAATGAAGTCTCCGCCTGGTCATCGATGAAAAACATTCCCCCACCTGCACATGCCCAGAAGATTCCACCCATGGATTATTCTCACATTTTCAGCATTCTGTGTAAAAGCATCCTATAACAAAGGCCAGTCACTGCTGCTCTCCCTCCTTGCCAGGACCGCCATTGGGGGGTACAGCCCATACACTTGTAAAGGGTCTCAGCATCTGGACGGTCCAGGCTGACTGGCAGGGATGTGAGAAGGCAGGAGCGGGTGCAGAGGAGCTCCGTGGATGCTCCTGTATGTGTATGAGTCAGCAGGCTACTGCTCTATCATGAGCAGACATCCAGCTCTTTGCTGCCACCTCTGGCCATTTCCTGCATGTGCACCCCTGTGCATGTGGAAACAAGAGCTAGGACTAGGACCACCTTAAAAGTAAGGGCTGTTGTGCAAGGGGGTGAGGGTGGTTGTGTGTGTGACTGTGTACATGCCTGTGTGTACATGCCTGTGAGTGTGTACATGTCTTGTGTGTATACATTAGGGCTGCAACTATGTGGTGTATAATTTAGTTAATATGTAAAGTTAAAAAAAAAGGCAATTTATTCTTAAATATCTCTATATGCAGTGGTAAAAATAAATAACCAACTGTATCGTTAGGGAATAAAATCTTTAATCTACTCTGAGAATAACGAACAGAAGAGATATAGTGTATATACTATTAGAGATTGAATCTAAAAAATATCATCAGACTCAAAGATCAAATTTTTTTATTTAAAAGAAAAAAAAAATTAAAGACTGTTTTTCAGATTTTCAAAAAGAACTGTAATAAATTATATGTTGGCCATACAAAAACAATGTCTTCCTTCAAGAAAAAAGTTAATTTTAAGAACGTTTGTTTTGATTTTCTAACTGTTAGTGGGGTCCAATCGACATTCGTTTTCAATCACAGTGATGGGAAAATCTAAAAAATAATAGAAAACTTTTTGGTCAAAGGAATTTTCAATGTATGTGGTTTTCATTCAGAAATGACATTTGTTTTAAAACAGAATGTTAAAAGCAAGTGAAAATTTCAAACAACACTCTTTCATTCAGCGAATGTACAAAGATTTTTCGTATCAATATTCTCATCTGAAAATTTATCTGTGTGGTCAGCATAAGGCTCGGTACACACCTATGCATTTTGCTTTTGATATGTTTCTGCAGTGCTTTTTGCTGTGCATTTTGATTTTTTATACACGTGATTTTGCTGCGATTTCGTTTTTGGATTTTTTATGTCTTTTTTTGGTCAATTTGTTCTTGGGCAAAAAAAAAAAAACACACACACACAAATTGCTGCAAAAACGCATTACATGCTTTTCTGTAGCTTCTCCATTTGAAGTATATTGATTCAAAAAAGCACAGATTTTGCACTGAAAAAAGTTCTGATCCTTTCCAAATACGCAGCAGCTGAAAAAAGCATAGATATGAACGTTAAATAAACTGTAGTGCATTTCTGCAAAAAGCAGCAAAAAAACACATAGGTGTGAACCAGGCCTAAGACGTTTAGTAACATAATGGGGTTAAAAAAAAAATGGGCCATTTATAGTACAAAAAGAGCAAATAATAGCTACTGTAAGGGGTTATTTTTTTTTTTTCCTGTGCAACAGTGAAAGTAATATTTACAGTAGCGATTATTTGCTCTTTTTGTAATCTAAAGGGCTAAATGTGTTTTGCCATTTAACTATTCCTGGAACCGCAGTTTGGTTTTGGGTTCAGTTACAGTCTGGCTGGATTGCATGGTGTCCTGCCTGACCATGGGTGGTGCTGTCATCTCTGGCAGAGTTTAGAACACAGTCTAATTGGGTGCATTAAGTGTTTATTCTCCCTTGGAACCAGCCCAGCGGGAGTGTTCTCTTGCTGTGCATGGTGGGAGAGGGTACTTAAGGTGCAGTCTTCCCTTTTCCTATCGGTAGATGCGGAAAAAGCCTTTGATAGGCTAGAATGGGAATATATGCTGCAGACATTATATAAATTTGGCTTAGGCCCAAGAATGTTAAGATGGATAGAGGCTTTATACTCTAACCCCACAGCTCAGATTCAGGTGAATGGGACTCTATCAAATACCTTTGGACTTTATAACGGTACACGTCAAGGATGCCCATTGTCCCCCTTACTTTTCGTATTCTCTCTGGAACCTCTCTTGGCATCTATAAGAGCGAATCATGAAATCGAGGGAATAAAGGTTTCAGGGAATGAGCATAAGATATCTGCATTCGCAGATGATATTATGCTTTATATAACGAATCCTAAACAGTCCCTCCCTAGGATCCTGCAGGAGTTGGAGGCCTATGGGAGAGTTTCGAATTTTAAGATAAATAGGGAGAAAACTGAGATACTAAATGTCTATACCTCCCCAAAGGAGAGAAGGGAACTGAGAGCTCTATTCCCCTTTGTGTGGAAAGAGAGGGGCCTGAAGTATTTGGGAGTATATTTATCAATATCAGTTACAGACTTATATCAAGACAACTATCTCCCTCTCCTAAATAGAATTAAACAAGACCTTAAAGGATACCCCGCACATAGACTGTCATGGTTCGGTAGGATAAGTGTAATTAAAATGATGACCCTACCAAAGGCATTATATATTTTCCAGAGTCTCCCGATAAAGGTCCCAGGGGCCTACTTTAAAATGATTAAATCCCTGATCCAGAAATTCATATGGAATAAAAGAGGAAGTCGCGTTCCCTATAAGATAATGAATAGACCTAAGGATAAGGGAGGGATATCCCTTCCAGATTTTCAAAAATACCATTCGGCAGTGGTAATGAGGAGAATTCTAGACTGGGTTTACAACGCCCCATATAAAAAATGGGTACTACTGGAAGATAATATGAGTAAAGTTGCCCTGAGCCAGACCATCTGGATTCCAATGAAGTTTAGGGGTCTCCCTAGAGAAATATCCCCGATTACAATGGAAACACTAAGAACATGGGATGGGGTACTTAAAGGTACAATAGGACAAAATAATAGCCCCTTAATGCCCCTGTCAGGAAATAACTACTTCCCCCCCAGGGAAAGAAAATAAAATGTTCTTGAAGTGGACACATAGCGATAGATTGAGATTAAGGGATGTGATAAAAGCAAATAGTTTATGCTCACTAGCGGAGCTACGAGAGAAATATGGCAGAACACCATGGGATGGATGGAGATATAGACAACTCCAACACTTTGTAGAGTCCCTCCCTAAACCTCTCCGCTCAGGCAACAGTTTAAATCCCTGGGAGAAACTGATTGACCGAGGAGGAATGGGCAGACAGGGGATCTCTAAAATATACAGGACCCTAATAACTTCGATGGAGGATGAGGCGATGCCCTCCTTGGGGAGATGGGAAGGTGAACTGAATCAATCAATTTCAGAAAAACTGAAAGGGAAAGTTATAGACTACACCCATTCCACTTCAATGGATACAAAGATACAAGAAATGAACTATAAATTATTGGTTAGGTGGTATTATGTTCCATCTAAAATGCATAAAATTAATCAAGATTTATCACCCCTATGTTGGAGAGAATGCGGGAAGGAGGGAACTCATGCCCATATATGGTGGCAATGTAGCGCAATTCAGTTATATTGGGAAAAAGTGGTGGGCCTAATTAAAGAGATTGATGGGACGGAAATAGAACTGGACACCTGGAAATGTTTGTTTCATGCGACTGAGGACCCTAGGGAAAAATATAGAATAGCATTAACTCCATTTCTGCTGAATGCAGCGAAAGCAATGATCCCGAGATATTGGAAAGTAAAGGAAATACCAGGGATAGGAGACTGGTTCAGGGAAATAGACAGAATGAGGATTATGGAAGAATTAATATGCCTTCAAAGGGGAGTAGGAATGAGATTCCAGGATACTTGGAGGAACTGGATGGAATTCAGAAAGTCTTCAACGTATCTTGGAACTATGGGGGATGGAGTGGGAGTCTAGGGGCGCGAAGTTGGAGGCTGTACTCCATAGACCATGGGAGTGTCTCTTCCCCCCCTTTATTTTATTTTTATTTTATTTTTATTTTTTTTCTTATTTACTTATTCATTTATTTATTTATTTATTTAACATTTTTTTTTTTTTTTTTGGGAGGGGATGGGGAGAGGGGATGGGGGGACCCTCCCCCTTTTTTTTTATTAATGGTAGAAGAAAGTGGGGATTGAGGGAGAGAAACCCCCACCTTATATATATCACAAATTTGAATTAAGAAAAGGAACCACGGGAGAGAGCAATAGTAAGGGTAAGATAAGATCACAAGAGGATAATTTTGAACACTGAGGTGTGGAGGGTTGGCTTCCCCCCCTCCTCTCCCCCCCCCCCTTTTTTTTTATTTTTTATTAATTAACATCTTCTTATAAATATACATATATATATATATATATATATATATATATATATATATATATATATATATATATATCTGATATATTAAGGATCGATCCGGTCAGGTACCCAATATGTATTTTCTTTTTGTTTTTATATGAATGTTGTAAACACTGAAATATTATGAATCCTAAACAAAGCGATTTGAAATAGTATGTATAAGAAATATTTTTTACTGTTTTTTGTAAATGTGGAAAACGAAATAAAAAGTATTTAAACACTTAAGGTGCTGATGTCTCGTGCTTCAGGGGTTCCGATCCAGAAGATCTTTCTGTCTGTTTGGTCCTGGTCCTCCTGACCAACCCCCAGGGCTCTTATGGCCTGGGGTGTGGATCCACCTGACTCTAAGTCTCGGGGCTGGCTAGCCCGAGGCAAAGTAACTGAAGGAAGGATTCGAAGGTGGTCCGGTGCCGTCTCGGTTAGTGGAAAGGCCCAGAAACTATAGAAGCATCCAGGGGAGGACTCTTCGGGGGAAGACCACAAAAGGGTTGGCTTCTCGGAAAGAGCCTGGAGGCTAAGTTGAAAGACTCTAAGCGAATCTGATCTCATACTGTATCACCAGAACAGCTGCAAGATACTTGTGCTGTACGAGGGTTCTCTAAGCTGCTATATCCTTTCAGTTATTCAAGTGTTCTTCATAAAGTCTGTGGCAGAGACTTTACATTGTTGATTTAATCACCCTGTTGGCTGCTAGGCCTGGTGAGAGAAGGACTATCCGATAAGGGTGAGCATCCAGCTATGAATGGCTATTCTCTGGATTTCCTAATGCAAGAAACTTATTCCTACTTTGACTACTTGAGTACTAAGAGTACCTGGACTTTCCTACCTAAACCCTCTAACCCTACGTTAAGAGACGGTGTTTTGGTTTATCCTTTTTGCAAATAAAAATCCCTTAAGTGGATCTGGCGTCAGTCTCTGCAATTCTTGGGCCATCTACCTCGGGAAACCCCTAGACATACACGAGGTGAAGAAGGTAACGGTAAGCCCAATTAAATCAGCCGCTCCTTCAGTGCTACATTTTTTTTAACCTCATTATGTTACTGACCGATTAATCGACTATGATAATAGTAATTGATTAATTTCATAATTGATTAGTTGTCGATTAGTCGGTTTGTTGTTTCAGCTATACATGTCTGTTTGTGTACATGCCTATGTGTGTACGTAAATGTCATATATACACATGTGAATGGTGCTGGGAGCATGCAGGAGTGAGGAATTCAGGAACCGGAACGGATAGTCAGACAAGCCAATACATCAGGGAGCCAAAGATGAGCATAGTAGAACAACAAGCAGGATCTGTAGCCAGAAGGAATGTCAGCCAAGCAAGTCTTTAACAGGAACACAGGAGAGCATTTCTAGAGATGTGACAAAGGCGAAGGCAGAGATCATCTGGGATAGACAGCTTAAGTAGGCAGGACTGACGAGCAGGATGTCATCAACAGGTGAGTCACTGTGGAGAGATAGAAGCTGGCAATTAGCCAACAGCTCAGAGAAGGGAGGACTGAGCCCAGCCCTGACACTGCCACAATTCAAAGAGATTGCAGCTTTGTGGGGCTCCGCCCACATAGCCAAATAGTCGATTCACAGATCCCTGTGAACCAATGATCTACAAGTACCGACATGCTTTTCAGCTGTCAGCTTGTAGTTCTCAATGAACTACCACGGCACTGTTGAGCACTCTGGTAGTTAATTGATACATCCTGTCAGTGTAAAGCCCCATACACACTATCAGATTTTCTGTTGATTTTTGTCTTCAGATTTACCAAAACCATGTAGTGCAAGGGCCTGCCTGAAAGTAAATGCACATTTTTTTACCCGTAATAAAATGTGCAGTTATTTATTTATTTATTTATTTATTTTAAGGTAAACTTACAGTATCCTTTAGTAAGCTGGTAAAGAACGGGTGAGTATGATGGTTGTGGTTGTGGTTGTGGATGGTTTACTGAAAAAGCAGGGTTAACCTGACAAAGGAATCAATTGATTCAACTGTATAGTTGAAAAGAGTTTCTGAGAGAAATGTGTAGGTTTCCATTGCTGACATCTGTAAATGTTTGTGGCCTGGCTATAACACTGACACTCTTTTTTCAATATCAACAAGAAGATATGTATACCGGTCAAAACGGCTCATTACAGGCTCCACTATGACATCTTATGCCGCGTACACATGACCGGACTTTCTGGCAGACTAGGTCCAATGGAATCTGTCCGTCAGACAATTGATCGTGTGTCCGCTAATCTGATAGTTTTTTATAAAAACATCAGGCGGACCTAGAAATAGAACATGTTTCAAATCTGTCCGACGGACTCAATCCCTATCGGGAAAACCGTTCGTCTGTATGCTGGTCCGATGGACCAAATACCACGCAAGGGATGCTATTGGCTGCTGGCTATTCCTTTTCTAGTCCCATCGTACGTCATCATGTTCAAAACAAACGGACTTTCAGACGGACTTAGGCCGCGTACACACGGGCGGACTGTTCGCCCAACTTTGTTCGTCAAACAATCCGACAAACAGTCCGCTCAAAATTTGCATGAACGGACTTGACCACACACGATGAACGAACAGTCCGCTGAAAGCGTGCACGATGACGTGAACGGCACGTACGACGGGACGAGAAATACGACGTCCAATACACTGCAATGCAACCTTCGCCGTGTAAATCCTTTCTGAGCATGCGCGAAACTTAGTTTGTCGAACAAGCCTACACACGAGCGGACTGTCCGCTGAAACCAAGTTTCAGCGGACTGTCTTACGGAAATGCTGAAAAACTTTGTTCGTCAGACTGTCCGCTGAAACTGTCCGCTGAAGCCCACACACGAGCGGACTGTCCGCTGAAACACTGTTCAGCGGACAAAGTTGGGCGAACAGTCCGCCCGTGTGTACGCGGCCTTAGTCTGTTCGTGTGTGGGCCAATCCGTTTGTTTGGAAGGTCAGTCGGAAACTCTGCCGAAAGTCAGTCCGGAAGACAGTCGGACCTAGTCTGACGGAAATTTCGGTCAGACAGTCGGAAAGTCCGGTCGTGTGTACGCGGCATAAGGGTTCTGGTTTGGATTGTTGCACTTCAGAAAATCAGTCAGAAGAGGAAATTGATCACTGCGTTCTGAGCTGAAGCAACATTTGTTGTTTATTTATTAGCAGCAAGGGTCACCTCAGACCTACTTAACTACTTTTAAGCTATGGCTATGGACATTTACATATTTTAACAAGCAGTTGCAATGTTTAAAACAAGAATTCACTAGTTCATGTGGCTGCAGACACTGTGGTGAAATTGTGACAGAGAAATATAAACCTTAGCGCCTTTGGATAAAAGAACTGTTCAACAAACTCCAGCTGCAGTAAAAAACTTGTTAATAAGCAAATGACGAATAAGCAAAGTAGGAATGTAAAAACAGTTTGCTGCATTTGGGGTTAATAAAATTCATGTAAAACATGCAGGACACACAAAGAAAATGCAGAACACGCAAAAAAATTGCAGAACACACAAAGGGTTAATAAAGTCCCATTAGATGATGAAATAAAGTGCTCCTGTGCAATGGTGTTCAGACTGGGTGCCCCACATAGATGTACACTCACCCTGGATGTTGACCAACTATCGCTAGTATGGTCTATGGCATGTGGGGATACCCCTAGGGAGCCTGTTGAAATGAAATCTCTTGCAAGAGTGCACCTCATAAATATAGATGGAAATGACAAAGAAAACCTTCATTGTGCAATGCCGTAAAACCCGATTTATTGAATACACAAATTAAAATAGTTCCACTCACATTTTAAAGTGCCTTATAGTCCTGGCACCCGGCATGTGTAGCAGGTGATTGCTAAGGGTAATCAGCCCTGATAAGGAAAGCTGGCGTTTGCGGCGTTCTGTGCGCTTCCCGAGTTTTGTATGGGCGGAAGAGACGCGATGACACGGTGTAACCTTCAATGTTTCGGCTTATCACAAAGCCATCATCAGGAAGTGGTCGATCACTTCCCGATGATGGCTTTGTGATAAGCCAAAACTTTGAAGGTTACACCGCCGGGTGCCAGGACTATAGGCCACTTTTAAATGTGAGTGGAACTATTTTCATTTATGTATTCAATAAACCTGGTTTTACGACATTGCGCTTGAAGGTTTTCTTTTGTCATTTCCGTCTATATTTATGAGGTGCACTCTTGAAAAAGACGTTCTTTCAACAGGCTCCCTAGGGGTATCCCCACATGCCTATTAGACCATACAAGTGACAGTTGTCCAACATCCAGGGTGAGTGTACATCTATGTGGGGCACCCAGTCTGAACACCATTGCACAGGAGATGTCAATTTAAGCACAAGCACTTTATTTCATCACCTAATGGGACTTTATTAACCTTTTGTGTGTTCTGCAATTTTTTTGCGTGTTCTGCATTTTCTTTGCGTGTTCTGCATGTTTTACATGAATTTTATCAACCCTAAGCACAGCAAACAGTTTTTACTGTGAATAAATTAATTATTAAAATTCACAGGAAAAACTCTGAAGTCATCCAAATCTTTCTTTCAGAAACTCAACTTGCCCAGTTTACCCTTCCTGGCATTGACTTAAAGGAGAAGTCCAGCCTGAGCTTTTTAGGCTGGACTTCCGCTAAGGGCCATAGGAGTGCAATTCGTTTTGCACTCCTGTGACCCGTTTTCAGTGGATATCGGTCTGAGGTCCGCTATCTGCTGACATCACTGCCATGAGTCGAGGTAGCGCGCCATCCCAACTTCCAAGTCTGGATCTGCCAGCTGCCTTTATTAATGGCAGTCTCAGCAACGCGAGTTTCACAAGTGATAGCTTGCTTGTTGTTTGTGAACAAGCAAGCTATTGCTTGTGAAACATGTCAACTGCTTATCCTGTGTTTGTCTGATACACTTGTGACTATAAAGGTACATTAAGCAAGTTTTTGGGAAATTCAGAGTGCAACCATTTCTTCATTTTATTCACATTGGACGGTGGTGAGCCGGGGTCTGCATCTGTCATCCATTTGCACCTGAAGATTTGCCTGGAGCAGTGTGTTCTTCTTCTGTTACCTTCTTCCCATACTACATCCTAGTGCAATGTCTTCCCCAGGTAAGCCATGCACATGCACCCAGCCATCCATATGGAGTAAAAGAAAACATGATGTGTCAGACCAAGCCACCTACTTCCATTGCTCTGTGGTCCAGTTATTATGCTCACATGCCCATTTTATAGGTGATTTTGATTGTGGACATGGGTCAGCATGGGCACACTGACTAGTCTGAGGTTGCACTGCTCCATACGTAACAAATTGTAATTCTCATTTGTTCTAGTTTCAACACATCAGCTTCATAGACAACAATTTTACTTGCTGCCTAATACATCCCACAAACTTTCAGATGCCAGTGTAACAAAATAATAAATGTTATTAATTTTACCTGTCAGTGATCTTAAAGTTATGTCTGATCGATGTATATGATGGAAATGGCCCATCATACAATGCTGGGTTACTGACTTCAGATGAATCCATCAGAGGCTCTCCTCTGTAATAAATTTGAAAATTCCAGCTAGTAACCCATATCTTTATAAGCAGCTAAAAGGACAATGATTCATGTGTGGAAAACATTTGCAGAATTTTGGAATAGAGCCTATCAAACTAGATGCTTACTGCACTCCAAGAAGACAAAATTGAAAAGATTCAATGAATCTAAATTAGATATTTGTACCCTCCTTTTTCAACCATAGATCATTACTCATTTAGGATGAGCATACTGATTAAAGTTATACTTTTGTTTTGTACAGCAACCCCCCAGCTTGGGCCCTCCTTTGTGATCCCTGTATTGTCAGTCTCTTCCTCCTCCTTCAATACCCCTAGCTTAATTTTTTTTTCTCTCTTTTCTATCTCCTTCCTCCTCACCCTAATTAAAAAAAAACTTTCATACAACATTTTTATCTTTTGCCACCCTTCCTTTCCCTGTAAATTATAATTCCCCTAATATCTTTGCAAGACTTCGAGAAGGGGTGACATAGGTACCCATGTGTTCACACACTTATATGTTTTTACGCCTGATTTTGTACTTTCCAGCTTTAGTAAATAAACCCCATTGTGTACTTATAAGTGGGGTATGCCTGTATGTCCTACATCCATATAATAGATCACTGTACTTTTGAACAAATAGGGCAACTATAAAGTGGTTATCCCTAAAGATCTGTTACCTTTTTGTTTCACAGCAGAAGAAAAACTGCACTTTATACAACATATTTGCCTAATAGGAAACATGCTTGTTACAATGTTTCTTTTTGTTGGTGTTAACCATTTTCTGTTCTTATATATTCTGTAATGTTATGACAAACTGATGCTGGAACACTTTCACTAGGTTGCCAGCAGTAGGAGAGGATACAAGTCAAGATGGATACTCTGATTTAGACACTGGGAGAACCAACAGTAAGAAAAATATAGAAACATCGCAAGCTGATATAGAAAGGTGACCAAAATTGTATACTTGGTGTTAAAGTACCTCCACTACACTGACATGTTTTGTCCCTTCTTCATGTTGGAAGAAAGAGGCTTTAGGATAGTTAAATAAACTGAGGACTGTGAAATGGTATGCAAACCTTTTCTATACTGTCAGGGGACTGGGGCATAGTAAGCCTCAGACTTAAGCGGGGTACACACTATATGAAAATCGGGTGAACACTCGTCCGATTTTCCTTGTTTAACAGCAATTTGGAACAGATGAACAAAAATTATTCATACAAAAAATTTTCGTATGACAAAGGCTTTTTTTTTTGTTTATTGTTTCTGATCATGTGCAGTTTTTCTTTTCTGATTTTTCTTGTATGAAAATCGCGTGAAAAAAGTACACAATAAACAAAAATCATCTTGTTCTGTTCCCGTCCGAGAAAAGTTTGGAGTTTGTCCCTTCTGGAATTTTCGTACAAAAAAAAGTCAGAATTGGCTGCCGAAAGTTGTGTACACATTATGCGAAAATGGTATGAAAATGCTTTGGATGAAAATGTTCGCCTGAATTTATTATAGTGCGTACAAGCCTTTACTATGTCTATTGTATCCATCTTGGGTTGTATCCCCTCCTATAGCTGGCAATCTGGTAAGAATGTCCTAGCATCTGTTGTTGTGACCTGGTGTACCTCTGGATAATTAGTTTTTTTGATGTTCAGGTAACTTAATTGTAAATGCAATCTTATAATATAATTTAATTCATGATTCCTCTTGTATTGAATTGTATTGTAACTTTACTGTTTGCCCTCATGGTGTAAAGCACTGCACAAACGTCAAATGTTCCCAAAGATCCAGAGAGAAAGAAGTCTCTCTTTCAAGCGCTAGACTGACTTTTGTCGCAAAAAGTGATGATGGTGGTCCCCATAGAAGTGCAGGGGTTGGGGTTTTATTCAAACATTTTCACGGTGCCAAAATCAAATAGAGATGTCAGACCCATTCTAGATCTCAAAGATCTAAAGTGGTTCCTGAAAATCCGTTCTTTTTGCATGGAATCAATCCAATCAATAGTCTCCCTCCTACAAGGAGGAGAACTTCTGGCATCAATCGACATCAAGGATGCATACCTGCATTTACCTATTTTCCCTGCTCACCAGAGATATCTGCGTTTCGAAGTAGAAAAACTTAATTTTCAGTTTGTAGCCTTGCCTTTTGGTCTAGCTACTGCACCTCAGGTGTTTACAAAGTAGACATGTGCAGAGTAAAATATTTCGTTTCGGAATTTCGTTTTCGTCTGAAAACTTAATTTATTTAGTTACTCCCGAAATTCGTTTTTATTTATTTCGTTTTTCGTTCAAAAATTGCATTAGTCCGAAAATCCACATGAATTACGGTCGAATCTGTCTTTGAAGGCTTATGGTATCTGTCGAATGTATAAAGAAGATTCGACGGAGCTAGTATATAGCATACTTTAGAACCCTATTAAAGTCTATGGGACTCCAACGTTCAAAATCTAAAGTGCTAATTTTAAAGGCTAATTTGCAAGGTACTGTCCTAAAAAGTGTTTGGGGACCCGGGTCCTGCCCCAGGGGACATGTATCAATGCAAAAAAAAAGTTTTAAAACGGCCGTTTTTTCGGGAGCAGTGATTTTAATAATGATTAAAGTGAAACAATAAAAGTGTAATATTCCTTTAAATTTCGTAGGGGGGGTTGTCTATAGTATGCCTGTGAAGGGGCGCATGTTTCCCGTGCTTAGAACTGTCCCTGCACAAAGTGTCATTTATGCAGGAAAAAAAGTCCTTTAAAATCACTCGCAGCCATTATGAATTGTCGGCTCCCGTAATACAGAGAACACTCATTGAAAGTCATTGATAAAAAAAAAAAAAAAAAATGTAAAAAAAAGCGTGGGGGTCCCCCAAATTCAATTACCAGGCCCTTCAGGTCTGGTATGGATATTAAGGGGAACCCTGCCTCACATTTAAGAAAAAATTTGACGTGGGGTTCCCCCTAAATATCCATAACCAGACCCTTCAGGTCTGGTATGGATATTAAGGGGAACCCCGCGTCAAATTTAAAAAAAAATTGACGTGGGGTTCCCCCTAAAAATCCATACCAGACCCTTTATCCGAGCACGCAACCTGGCAGGCCGCAGGAAAAGAGGGGGGGACGAGAGAGCGGCCCCCCTCCCTCCTGAACCGTACCAGGCCACATGCCCTCAACATTGGGAGGATGCTTTGGGGGTCTGTGACCCCTCAAAGCACCTTGTCCCCATGTTGATGAGGACAAGGGCCTCATCCCCACAACCCTGGTCGGTGGTTGTGGAGGTCTGCGGGCGGGGGGCTTATCAGAATCTGGAAGCCCCCTTTAACAAGGGGACCCCCAGATCCCGCCCCCCCCTGTTTGAAATGGTAAGGGGGTACAAAAGTACCCCTACCATTTCACAAAGAAAGTGTAAAAAATGGTTAAATAAAACAAACACACTTTTGAAAAATTCCTTTATTAAAAATAAAAAAATAAAAAAAAGATTCCAGCGGCGGTAATCCACTCTTGCTATCCAGCGACGGACGGTCATCTCTCCAGCGATGTCTCATCTCATCCAGCGCAGCGATCCATCCTTCTTCTGTCTCCGTGGAGGAGACACTGCAAGGATTCCGGCGGCTGACGTTTCTTATATACGGAGGGCGGGGCCACCCGTCACCTGACCCCGCCCCCCTCTGACGCAAGGGGAAACCCGGGGTTCCCCGTGACGTATGGGTGACCCCACCCCCCTCTGATGTAACGGAAACCTGCCTGTGTTACATCAGAGGGGTGCGGGGTCACCCATACGTCACAGGGAACCCCGGGTTTCCCCTTGCGTCAGAGGGGGGGCGGGGTCAGGTGACGGGTGGCCCCGCCCTCCGTATATAAGAAACGTCAGCCGCCGGAATGCCTGCAGTGTCTCCTACACAGAGACAGAAGAAGGATGGAGGATTCGCTGCGCTGGATGAGATGAGCCATCGCTGGAGAGATGACCGTCCGTCGCTGGATAGCAAGAGTGGATTACCGCCGCTGGAATCTTTTTTTTTATTTTTTTATTTTTAATAAAGGAATTTTTCAAAAGTGTGTTTGTTTTATTTAACCATTTTTTACACTTTCTTTGTTAAATGGTAGGGGTACCTTTGTACCCCCTTACCATTTCAAACAGGGGGGGGGGGATCTGGGGGTCCCCTTGTTAAAGGGGGCTTCCAGATTCTGATAAGCCCCCCGCCCGCAGACCTCCACAACCACCGGCCAGGGTTGTGGGGATGAGGCCCTTGTCCTCATCAACATGGGGACAAGGTGCTTTGAGGGGTCACAGACCCCCAAAGCATCCTCCCAATGTTGAGGGCATGTGGCCTGGTACGGTTCAGGAGGGAGGGGGGGCCCAGGGGACATGTATCAATGCAAAAAAAAGTTTTAAAAACGGCCGTTTTTTCGGGAGCAGTGATTTTAATAATGATTAAAGTGAAACAATAAAAGTGTAATATTCCTTTAAATTTCGTAGGGGGGGGGGGTTGTCTATAGTATGCCTGTGAAGGGGCGCATGTTTCCCGTGCTTAGAACTGTCCCTGCACAAAGTGTAATTTATGCAGGAAAAAAAGTCCTTTAAAATCACTCGCAACTATTATGAATTGTCGGCTCCTGTAATACAGAGAACACTCATTGAAAGTCATTGATAAAAAAATAAAAAAAAAATAAAAAAAAAAGCGTGGGGGTCCCCCAAATTCAATTACCAGGCCCTTCAGGTCTGGTATGGATATTAAGGGGAACCCTGCCTCAAATTTAAGAAAAAATTTGATGTGGGGTTCCCCCTAAATATCCATAACCAGACCCTTCAGGTCTGGTATGGATATTAAGGGGAACCCCGCGTCAAATTTAAAAAAAAATTGACGTGGGGTTCCCCCTAAAAATCCATACCAGACCCTTTATCCGAGCACGCAACCTGGCAGGCCGCAGGAAAAGAGGGGGGACGAGAGAGCGGCCCCCCCTCCCTCCTGAACCGTACCAGGCCACATGCCCTCAACATTGGGAGGATGCTTTGGGGGTCTGTGACCCCTCAAAGCACCTTGTCCCCATGTTGATGAGGACAAGGGCCTCATCCCCACAACCCTGGCCGGTGGTTGTGGAGGTCTGCGGGCGGGGGGCTTATCAGAATCTGGAAGCCCCCTTTAACAAGGGGGCCCCCAGATCCCGCCCCCCCCCCCCCTGTTTGAAATGGTAAGGGGGTACAAAAGTACCCCTACCATTTCACAAAGAAAGTGTAAAAAATGGTTAAATAAAACAAACACACTTTTGAAAAATTCCTTTATTAAAAATAAAAAAATAAAAAAAAGATTCCAGCGGCGGTAATCCACTCTTGCTATCCAGCGACGGACGGTCATCTCTCCAGCGATGGCTCATCTCATCCAGCGCAGCGATTCCTCCATCCTTCTTCTGTCTCTGTGTAGGAGACACTGCAGGCATTCCGGCGGCTGACGTTTCTTATATACGGAGGGCGGGGCCACCCGTCACCTGACCCCGCCCCCCCTCTGACGCAAGGGGAAACCCGGGGTTCCCTGTGACGTATGGGTGACCCCGCACCCCTCTGATGTAACACAGGCAGGTTTCCGTTACATCAGAGGGGGGCGGGGTCACCCATACGTCACGGGGAACCCCGGGTTTCCCCTTGCGTCAGAGGAGGGCGGGGTCAGGTGACGGGTGGCCCCGCCCTCCGTATATAAGAAACGTCAGCCGCCGGAATCCTTGCAGTGTCTCCTCCACAGAGACAGAAGAAGGATGGATCGCTGCGCTGGATGAGATGAGACATCGCTGGAGAGATGACCGTCCGTCGCTGGATAGCAAGAGTGGATTACCGCCGCTGGAATCTTTTTTTTATTTTTTTATTTTTAATAAAGGAATTTTTCAAAAGTGTGTTTGTTTTATTTAACCATTTTTTACACTTTCTTTGTGAAATGGTAGGGGTACTTTTGTACCCCCTTACCATTTCAAACAGGGGGGGGCGGGATCTGGGGGCCCCCTTGTTAAAGGGGGCTTCCAGATTCTGATAAGACCCCCGCCCGCAGACCTCCACAACCACCGACCAGGGTTGTGGGGATGAGGCCCTTGTCCTCATCAACATGGGGACAAGGTGCTTTGAGGGGTCACAGACCCCCAAAGCATCCTCCCAATGTTGAGGGCATGTGGCCTGGTACGGTTCAGGAGGGAGGGGGGCCGCTCTCTCGTCCCCCCCTCTTTTCCTGCGGCCTGCCAGGTTGCGTGCTCGGATAAAGGGTCTGGTATGGATTTTTAGGGGGAACCCCACATCAATTTTTTTTTTTAATTTGACGCGGGGTTCCCCTTAATATCCATACCAGACCTGAAGGGTCTGGTTATGGATATTTAGGGGGAACCCCACATCAAATTTTTTCTTAAATTTGAGGCAGGGTTCCCCTTAATATCCATACCAGACCTGAAGGGCCTGGTAATTGAATTTGGGGGACCCCCACGCTTTTTTATTTATTTATTTATTTATTTTTTTATCAATGACTTTCAATGAGTGTTCTCTGTATTACAGGAGCCGACAATTCATAATAGCTGCGAGTGATTTTAAAGGACTTTTTTTCCTGCATAAATGACACTTTGTGCAGGGACAGTTCTAAGCACGGGAAACATGCGCCCCTTCACAGGCATACTATAGACAACCCCCCCCTACGAAATTTAAAGGAATATTACACTTTTATTGTTTCACTTTAATCATTATTAAAATCACTGCTCCCGAAAAAACGGCCTTTTTTAAAACTTTTTTTTGCATTGATACATGTCCCCTGGGGCAGGACCCGGGTCCCCAAACACTTTTTAGGACAGTAACTTGCAGAATCTTTTCTCTCTGTCAAATCTTTTTTCTCTGTCGAATATTTTCTCTATATAATCTTGGACTACTAGAGGTAAGGTTAGGCACATTCGACCACAGGTTCTATAGACAGATTGTTATCGTCAGAGTCATGTCGAATCTCCTATTCTATATCGAACTGTTGTAACAATGAGAACGAAAATAAAGCATTTATTTATGTCGGATCTTTCGTTTTTCGGATTTTGTGCTTTCGTTATCGTTTGTCAAAACGAAAACGAAAATAGCTGAAATTCGGACGAAAATGCATTCGGACGAAAACGAATGCACATGTCTATTACAAAGCTTCTGGCCCTTCCTCTGGCCAGATTAAGGGCTCAAGGTACAACAATAATAGCATACCTAGATGACCTGCTCTTGATAGACCTGTCGGTAGCCCACTGGGACAAAAGCATGGTCACCACAGTCAACTGCCTGGAATACCTAGGTTGGGTCCTCAACCTAGAGAAATCTTCTTTAAAGCCAGTAAGAATATTAGAGTACTTGGGTCTTGTTATAGATACAGAAAAAATATATGTGTAGCACTATGGCAAAGACAGAAAAATGTGTCACCATATAAATCTTAAAGCAAGGAAAAGCGTATTCTCTAATAGTGAGAAAGCCTGAACCACATTTAAGCAGTTGGATAAACCTTTGAAATGCAAATATAAGTGAAACAGGTGAATAAAAATGATAAATAATGATCGTTATAGATACAGTCCAGAAGAAGGTGTTTTTACCCCAGGCAAAGATCAGCGCCATAAAGGAGCTGGTTCAGGTGGTCAGGGCAAAGGGTCCTTCTATTCGCCTTTGTATGAGATTGTTGGGGAAGATGGTGGCTTTATTCAAAGCAGTTCCCTATTCTCAGTTTTATTCGAGACTGCTGAAAAACAGTATCCTGTCTGCCTGGAACAAGAAGATCCAAGCTCTAGATTTTCCAATACGTTTGTCGCCAAAAGTACGCCAGAGCCTCAGTTGGTGGAGGATATCCGAGGACTGTCTAAGTCTATCCAAGAACTAATGGTCCAGAACCAAAAGGACCTTACCCACCTACAATCTAGAGATTCAGGCAGCACACCTAGCCCTAAAGGCCTGAACATTCAGGTTGCGGAATTTAGTTCTGTCAGTATTACAGAAACAGCCTTTTGAGCCGATAAGACATATTCCCTTGGTCCTTCTGACAAGGAAGCTAGTTTTCCTGGTAGCCATTTCTTCTACAAGAAGAGTATCAGAATTGGTGGCTCTTTCTTGTAAAAAGCCATATTTAATCATTCACAAGGATAGAATAGTATTGCATCCTCATCCTAGCTTTCTGCCAAAGGTGGTTTCAGGTTTTCATCTACACCATGATATTGTTCTACCTTAATTTTTTCCAAAAACCTGTTCTATGGAAGAAAAGTCATTACATTCTCTGGATGTAGTAAGAGCAGTTAAAATCTATTTGAAGGGGACTGCTCAGATTCAGAAAACAGATGTTTTGTTTGTGTTGCCTGAAGGTCATAGCAAGGGATAGGCAGAGTTGAAATCTACTATTGCCAAATAGATTCGGCAAGTAATTATTCAAGTTTATGGTTTGAAGAGGAAAGTGCCACCTTTTCAAATCAAAGCGCACTCCACCAGAGCTATTCGTTCTTCATGGGCAGTGCATCACCAAGCCTCCATGGCTCAAATCTGCAAGGCTGCAACTTGGTCTTCAGTCCATACATTCACCAGATTCTATCAGGTGGATGTAAGAAGGCATGAGGATATCGCCTTTGGGCGCAGTGTGTTGCAGGCAGCAGTATATGTCCTCAGGTCTGATTGCACCCTACTTTTGTTTGTGTTTTCCTCCCCTCAGATAGAATTGCTCTGGGACATCCCATACAGTAATTACTGTGGCTCTGTGTCCTGTGATGTATGATAAAGAAAATAGGATTTTTATAACAGCGTACCTGTAAAATCCTTTTCTTGGAGAGTACATGGGACACAGAGGTCCACCCCTTCTTTTTGATTACACGTGTATTGCTTTGCTAGAAAACGGAGGTACTCGCGGTAAAGGGGAGGGGTTATATGGGGAATTGAAATTCCTGTCTAGAGTGTGCCAGTGCCCATCACCTGAAGGTGTCATATAACCCATACAGTAATTACTGTGGCTCTGTGTCCCGTTATGTACTCCAAGAAAAGGATTTTACAGGTAAGCTGTTATATTAAATCCTATTATTATTATTATTAATAATAAAATTATTTTATTTGTACCATACAGTGCGCTCTCTTTCTACTTCCATTTTTGTATGTACTGTATATATCATCTATGGATATACACAGAGCTTGCAACAATATTCAGAGCTGCCTTAATACCTGTAAAGTGCAGTGCAGTTCAAGGTTTTCTTAAAGTACTAGCCAGTGGCATACTTAGGATTTCGTACATCTAAATGTGATAAATTTTTTTAACACACCCACAAGAAACTGAAGCAATAAGGTAGCGTGTACACCATGCTTCACTTAAATGTGGGTGTTGCCAAATTGCACTAAAAGTGGGAGGGGCTGATATGACCCACTACAATATGACACCATTACTATTCTAGTATGTTTGGGAAACAGTTAAGGTTGTTTCTCTGTATTAGCTTTTTATTTCTAGATGGAGTTTTTTAACTCTGTATTGTTGTTTTTTTCTATTAAACTCAGTATATATATATATATATATATATATATATATATATATATATATAGTTATAGTTATAGTTATATTTCTTAAAAAAATTAAAAGTGGGAGGGGCTTAAAGGGCATGGTTAAATAAAAACTGAGCCTGCCCCCTATACACAGCACACATATGCCATGGTCCTTTTACCCACAGAGTATGCTTTAATTACTTACAGACATGTAAAAACCTCAGCACACATTTTTTTTTAACAAAACCATTCCATGACATATGCTTTTCTGCAAGCCACCTACTTTAACAGAGACCTTTTTGGAGCAAAACACTTATGCGTCACACACGGTTGGATTTTCCGACGTTAAATGTTCGATGGGAGCCTTTTTTCGGAAATTCCGACCGTGTGTAGGCTCCATCGGACAGTTTCCATCGGAGTTTCCTTCGCACAAAATTTGAAATCTGGTTCTCAAATTTTCCGACAACAAAATCCGTTCACGTAAATTCCAATTGTGTGTACACAATTCCAATGCACAAAGTGCATGCTCAAAATAAATTACGAGATGGAAGTGATCGATCTGGTAAAACTAGCATCCTTAATGGAGATAGCACATTCGTCACTCTGCAATTTTTTAAATAGTTTAATGCAGCACATTCTCTTCTTCTTTAGAATGCTAGAAGAATGTAGTTTAACCACTTCCCACCCGGCCAATGCATATATACGGCCGGGTGGGAGCCGTCTACTCCTGATAGAACGTTCAGGAACGTCATTCAGGAGTAGCGGGATCGCGCGCGCGCGTGCCCGCGCAGCGGCGCGATCCCGATGTGCTCGTGTCACCCAGACACGGCACATCTCAGATCGGCAGGAGGGCTCTGTGATTGGCCCTCCTGATCACATGACGGCCATGTCCAATCACGGCTGTCATGTGATGTAAACAAACAGCCGGTTGCTAGGCAATCGGCTCTCCTCTCCTCACACGCTGAGGAGAGGAGAGCAGAACGCTGCAGCCGGCTGATGATCAGTGAGTATGGGCTGCTTTTTACAGCTTTTTACTCACTGATCATCAGTGTAGTGTAAACACACAACACACCACACAGTACAAACACAGTCCCCACATATGTCCCCAAAACACACATGTCCCCAAAACATACATGTCCCCAAATAATAAAAACACATGTCCCTAATAATAAAAACATGTCCCCCACATATGTCCCACTAAAATCACATGTCCCAATGATTATCTGCACACATATGTACGTGATCACCTGCACACATATGTACATGATCATTTGCGTACATATGTCCGTGATCACACAAACCAATTATTATACACTTAACGGAATTTTTTTTACCAAAAACATGTAGCAGAATACATTTTGGCTTAAATTTATGACAAAATTTGATTTTATTGGATTTCTTTTCAAATAGAAAAAAGAAAATATTGTTTTTTTTCCAAATTTCCGCTATTTTTGCGCTTATATCGCAAAAAAAAAAAAACGGAGTCGTGAATAAATAACACCAAAATAAAGCTCTATTTGTGCGAACAAAATGATAACAATTTAATTTGGGTACAGTGTAGCATGACCGCGCAATTGTCACTGAAAGCGCTAGAGCGCTGAAAGCTGAAAATTGGGCTGGGAAGGAAGGGGGTGAAAGTGCCCTGTATTGTAGTGGTTAATATAAAAAAAAAATTCACCAGATCTCCATAATAATTTTTATAATTTTTTTTTTTATCAAGATCTGCATTTTTTTTCTAGTGCTCTCCATAATGTTATTTCTCATTTTGTGTGTCAAGTTACCACAACACCATTATTATCTTGTATTTTTTAACCTCAAAGAGGTTGTTGGTGTTGGTGTCCCTTCTTAATTTGACCTTGCATTTTTGAAATGTACCTGCCTACTCACAAACAAACTGTCATTTTTTAAGTAAAACACATAGCCAAGTATTTCTGAAAAATAAATAGCCATTTATTCTTGGTCATAACAAAATAAAGAGGAAGGCAATGCTGGAGAAATTGGTGAAATTTGCGAAGCCTTTGCAAGACACAACACAAGACAAACCCTAATATCAGGCAAAACTCTCCTAATCTTGACCCAATATAGACCTCAATCTATAAGCAGTATATGCCACTGATGCACCAAGTTAAAAGTGTACCTTCGCTATAATGATCGCCAATTCCTTTACTCTGTCCTCCGCTCACAGATCGTACTTACGGCACACGCATGTTTCGCTTTATATACACTGCGCATGCGTGAAACTCCGCCCGCCCCTGACATATTTTCTAGTATATTCCTGCCCCTTCTCTTTCAGTGCAGTGGGAGAGCACATTGTGGAGAGACAACAGATGCATGCAGAGGAAAGCAGCAACAACGAAAGGCCAGAGCCACAAATGTCCAGATCCCAGAGGAGATTTAAGGCCTCAAATATATCCTTTATAGAGATGGTGGAAATCTTGCCGAGGGCCGACTATGATGAGAAGCATGGACCTTACCCAAACCCAAATGTGAGAAAGGCCAAGGTCATGACTAAAGTTGTGAAGAGTTTGCACAGGTATTTTGGGGTAGGACGATCCAAGGATCAACTGAGGAAACGATGGTCAGACCTCAAATTGAAGGAGCACGATCAGTACAGAAAGATCAGGAAACCGCTTCTAAAAGTAAGTACTTGTTGTGTGTTCCTGTTATTATTATTACTTGAATGCTGCTCCATGTGCTTTTCTTTACTGTTGTAGAATTTAAAATGGCAACTTTTATGTTCATGGGCACAGTAATCGGTCGTAGGAAACATCGTTCTTTTGCCCACTTATAAGATGTTTTTGGCAGATTCAGGTTAACTACATTTGTTTAGGTCTATTTGTATTAAAATAAGTTTGTTGTCTTATTCATCTACATGTGTGATACTTTAACAAAAAAGGGAAGTATTCCAGCTTTAGAAAGGAAATAAAATGTTCTTCAGCTTGGAACTCTGCCAAAACAGACAATTGTACAACACTTCCAAGCAATGTTTCATATTCCTATTTCTGCCCTCAAATATCTGTGTGCTAAATATACCGATTTTTTATTCTAATAGGGGACCCCCACCTCCCAAAAAAGTTGGAATCTCCACACCACAAGCAGAGGATGAGGGGGGAGACGTTTATGAATTGTCACCACAACAGGTGAGTGTCCTGCATATTTATAATACATTGTGTTTTTTTTCTTTTAGGTGATGTGGATGTTGTGGAAGAAGAAGCTCATTTCACAAGTGAAAGTCCCCAGATCCTCATCGGGGAGAGAATGGGGTGAAATTTAGAAAATATAAAGGAAAACATCAATGATGTTCAACAAAAAATGAAGAACATCAATGTCCGGCTTTGTGGTGTAATATCTAGACATGTGCAGAGTAAAATATTTCGTTTCGGAATTTCGTTTTCGTCTGAAAACTTAATTTATTTAGTTACTCCCGAAATTCGTTTTTATTTATTTCATTTTTCGTTCAAAAATTGCATTCGTCCGAAAATCCACATGAATCACGGTCGAATCTGTCTTTGAAGGCTTATGGTGTCTGTCGAATGTATAAAGAAGATTCGACGGAGCTAGTATATAGCATACTTTAGAACCCTATTAAAGTCTATGGGACTCCAACGTTCAAAATCTAAAGTGCTCATTTTAAAGGTTAATTTGCAAGTTACTGTCCTAAAAAGTGTTTGGGGACCTGGGTCCTGCCCCAGGGGACATGGATCAATGCAAAAAAAAGTTTTAAAAAAGGCCGTTTTTTCGGGAGCAGTGATTTTAATAATGATTAAAGTGAAACAATAAAAGTGTAATATTCCTTTAAATTTCGTAGGGGGGGGTTGTCTATAGTATGCCTGTGAAGGGGCGCATGTTTCCCGTGCTTAGAATTGTCCCTGCACAAAGTGTCATTTATGCAGGAAAAAAAGTCCTTTAAAATCACTCGCAGCTATAATGAATTGTCGGCTCCCGTAATACAGAGAACACTCATTGAAAGTCATTGATAAAAAAATAAATAAATAAATAAAAAAAAAAGCGTGGGGGTCCCCCAAATTCAATTACCAGGCCCTTCAGGTCTGGTATGGATATTAAGGGGAACCCTGCCTCAAATTTAAGAAAAAATTTGACGTGGGGTTCCCCCTAAATATCCATAACCAGACCCTTCAGGTCTGGTATGGATATTAAGGGGAACCCCGCGTCAAATTTAAAAAAAATTGACGTGGGGTTCCCCCTAAAAATCCATACCAGACCCTTTATCCGAGCACGCAACCTGGCAGGCCGCAGGAAAAGAGGGGGGGACAAGAGAGCGGCCCCCCCTCCCTCCTGAACCGTACCAGGCCACATGCCCTCAACATTGGGAGGATGCTTTGGGGGTCTGTGACCCCTCAAAGCACCTTGTCCCCATGTTGATGAGGACAAGGGCCTCATCCCCACAACCCTGGCCGGTGGTTGTGGAGGTCTGCGGGCGGGGGGCTTATCAGAATCTGGAAGCCCCCTTTAACAAGGGGACCCCCAGATCCCGGCCCCCCCCCTGTTTGAAATGGTAAGGGGGTACAAAAGTACCCCTACCATTTCACAAAGAAAGTGTAAAAAATGTTTAAATAAAACAAACACACTTTTGAAAAATTCCTTTATTAAAAATAAAAAAATAAAAAAAAGATTCCAGCGGCGGTAATCCACTCTTGCTATCCATCGACGGACGGTCATCTCTCCAGCGATGTCTAATATCATCCAGCGCAGCGCAGCATCCTTCTTCTGTCTCCGTGGAGGAGACACTACAGACATTCCGGCGGCTGACGTTTGTTATATACGGAGGGCGGGGCCACCCGTCACCTGACCCCGCCCCCCTCTGACGCAAGGGGAAACCCGGGGTTCCCCGTGACGTAGGGGTGACCCCGCCCCCCTCTGATGTAACGGAAACCTGCCTGTGTTACATCAGAGGGGTGCGGGTCACCCCTACGTCACGGGGAACCCCGGGTTTCCCCTTGCGTCAGAGGGGGGCGGGGTCAGGTGACGGGTGGCCCCGCCCTCCGTATATAACAAACGTCAGCCGCCGGAATGCCTGTAGTGTCTCCTCCACGGAGACAGAAGAAGGATGCTGCGCTGCGCTGGATGATATTAGACATCGCTGGAGAGATGACCGTCCGTCGATGGATAGCAAGAGTGGATTACCGCCGCTGGAATCTTTTTTTTATTTTTTTATTTTTAATAAAGGAATTTTTCAAAAGTGTGTTTGTTTTATTTAAACATTTTTTACACTTTCTTTGTGAAATGGTAGGGGTACTTTTGTACCCCCTTACCATTTCAAACAGGGGGGGGGCCGGGATCTGGGGGTCCCCTTGTTAAAGGGGGCTTCCAGATTCTGATAAGCCCCCCGCCCGCAGACCTCCACAACCACCGGCCAGGGTTGTGGGGATGAGGCCCTTGTCCTCATCAACATGGGGACAAGGTGCTTTGAGGGGTCACAGACCCCCAAAGCATCCTCCCAATGTTGAGGGCATGTGGCCTGGTACGGTTCAGGAGGGAGGGGGGGCCGCTCTCTCGTCCCCCCCTCTTTTCCTGCGGCCTGCCAGGTTGCGTGCTCGGATAAAGGGTCTGGTATGGATTTTTAGGGGGAACCCCACGTCAATTTTTTTTTAAATTTGACGCGGGGTTCCCCTTAATATCCATACCAGACCTGAAGGGTCTGGTTATGGATATTTAGGGGGAACCCCACGTCAAATTTTTTCTTAAATTTGAGGCAGGGTTCCCCTTAATATCCATACCAGACCTGAAGGGCCTGGTAATTGAATTTGGGGGACCCCCACGCTTTTTTTTTAATTTATTTATTTATTTTTTTATCAATGACTTTCAATGAGTGTTCTCTGTATTACGGGAGCCGACAATTCATTATAGCTGCGAGTGATTTTAAAGGACTTTTTTTCCTGCATAAATGACACTTTGTGCAGGGACAATTCTAAGCACGGGAAACATGCGCCCCTTCACAGGCATACTATAGACAACCCCCCCCTACGAAATTTAAAGGAATATTACACTTTTATTGTTTCACTTTAATCATTATTAAAATCACTGCTCCCGAAAAAACGGCCGTTTTTAAAACTTTTTTTTGCATTGATACATGTCCCCTGGGGCAGGACCCGGGTCCCCAAACACTTTTTAGGACAGTATCTTGCAGAATCTTTTCTCTCTGTCAAATCTTTTTTCTCTGTCGAATATTTTCTCTATATAATCTTGGACTAATAGAGGTAAGGTTAGGCACATTCGAACACAGGTTCTATAGACACGTTGTCAGAGTCACGTCGAATCTCCTATTCTATATCGAACTGTTGTAACAATGAAAACGAAAATAAAGCATTTATTTATGTCGGATCTTTCGTTTTTCGGATTTTGTGCTTTCGTTATCGTTTGGCAAAACGAAAACGAAAATAGCTGAAATTCGGACGAAAATGCATTCGGACGAAAACGAATGCACATGTCTAGTAATATCTGAATAATGCCTGAGGCCACAGACATCATTCAGATATCAGCATTTTCAGCCGGCGATTCCCTGCACCATAAGAATGATCATAGCGGCTGTTCCACTGCTTGATCGTTCTTACGGGCGGCGGGAGGGGATGCCCCCTTCTGCTGCCCTCCAGTGCTTGTACCGACTCACCGCTCCCATCGGCGAGTTGGTCACAGCTTCCGCCAGCCCCCGGATGATACCATAGAGATTTCCGGTGGACCAGATCATCCCCAGAGTCTCTATGATAATTTGGAGGCCGAGCGCGATGTTATGACGTCACGCCCGGCCTCTGCATTCAAATCAACGGTGCCGTTTTGGCTGGGAAGCCAGGATCGTTTTTTTTATTTTTTTTTATTTTAGGCTTTCCAGCCTAGAGGTGAGATATGGGGTCTTATTGACCCCACATCTCACTGTAAATAGGTCCGATTGTGCCATATTCCTATTACAAGGGATGTTTACATTCCTTGTAATAGGAATAAAAGTAATAAATTTTTTTTTTAAGTGTCAAACTAAAAAAAATAAAAATAAAATTAACAATAAAACATTTTTTTTAAAGCGCCCCTGTCCCCGTGAGCTTGTACGCAGAAGCGAACGCATACATAAGTCCCGCCCACATATGAAAACAGTGGTCAAACCACACATGCGTGGTATCACCGCGAACATTAGAGCAAGAGCCCTAGACCTCCTCTGTAACCCAAAACATGTAACCAGTAAAAAAATTTAAAGCGTCGCCTATGGGGATTTTTAAATACCAACATTTGGCGCCATTCCACGAGCGCATGCAATTTTTAAGCGTGACATGTTGGGTATCCATTTACTCGGCGTATCTTTCTCTTTCACATTATGCAAAAAAATTGGGCTAACTTTACTGGGTTTTTTTTTCTGAAAAAAACATGTTTGAAAAATTGCTGCGCAAATACCGTGCGAGATAAAAATTTGCCCCGGCATTGTATTCTCTAGGGTCTTTGCTAAAAAACATATATAATGTTTGGGGGTTCTATGTAATTTTCTAGCAAAAAAAAATATGAATTTTACATGTAGGAGAGAAATGTCAGAATTGGCCTGGATGCGAAGTGGTTAAAGACCATCTGACATAGGTTCAAAGACCAGAAAGTGCATTTATTGGTAGCTGGTTACTATGGTGGAAAATGTCCGCAAATGTTTGTTTGCCAATAACGAAATCTGGGAACGGATTAGGTTTACCCTAAATCCATGTTTGACCCAAACCCAAACCTCTTCCATTCTGGTTAATGGGATCAAGGTCCTTCTGTCTGCTGTTAATTATCAGAGCCCCTCTGTAGGAAAAATTAATCCTAACAATGATCCAGCTAAGTTTTTTCCAAAAATTAGGATTGTGCTATTTGTCTGGCACCTTACACTTAGGCAAACATTTTGCACAGATACAAGAAAACTAACACTATTATTTTGGATAGATCAATTCAAAAATGATTTGTTTTTTTGAATGTCAATGTTCAAATGTTATCTATATGATGTTATGTTTCTATATACTGACCATTAGATGCATTGTTCTGGTACTCCCCTCAGTCAAGTAAACAAAATAACAGTTGACAGCATTTCAGTGACTTTAAATATTACAAGCATAGAGTGGTTATTTTTGCAAAACTTTCTTATGGAACAGTAAAATAATCATCAAGTTTCAATTAAGTTTACAATACACAACATATTAACAATTCTCTAATTAAAATTTCTATGCACAGGGTTGCCATTTTTGTCCTCCGGGGCTGCATGAGTGCTGCCGGCACTGGAGAGCTACAGTTCATTGAGGGAACCGTGAATGCCAACATGTGCTGTGACATACCGAAGCAGAGCTTGAGCCCCTGCATTCGGAGACTGGGCCGCATGGTAGTATTCCAAAATGATAACAACCCCAAACACACCTCCAAGAGGACCACTGACTTGCTAAAGAAGCTGAGGGTAAAGGGGATGGGCTGGCCAAGCATGTCTCCAGACCTAAACTCTATTGAGCATCTGTGAGGCATCCTCAAATGGCAGGTGGAGGAGCACAAGGTCTCTAACATGCACCAGCTCTGTGATGTCGTTATGGGGCAGTGAAAGATGATTCTGGTGGCAACCTGTGAAGCTCTGGTGAACTCCATGCCCAAGGTTAAGACAGGGCTGGAAAATAATGGTGGCCACACAAGATATTGACACTTTGGGCCCAATTTGGACATTTTCACTTAGGGGTGCACTCACTTTTGTTGCCAGTTGTTTAGACATTAATGGCTGTGTGTTGAGTTACTTTGAGGGGACAGAATGTACACTGTTATACAAGCTGCACACTCACTACTTTACATTATAGCAAAGTGTGATTTCTTCACATGAAAAGATATCATAAAATATTTACAAAAATGTGAGGGGTGTACTCACTTTTGTGAGATACTGTATATATATATATATATATATATATATATATATATATATATATATACAGTATATATATATATATATACACTGTGTTCTTTCTCTGCTGTACTAAAATCCCCAACAGTGACTGAACTTGGAAACTTGCCAGGGTAACTCAAATAAAATCATAACATCCCACCAATCTCACAGAGGATTTTGGTTTTAATTAATTTATCTCACCCCGGAGGCTTGCGTATGCTGGGTAGAGAAAAGAAAATAGAAATTGTGTGTGCCATGGGTGGTTTTGGGAGTTGTTGAAAATAAAAATAAAGTGGAATAAATAAACATAATAAGCATGATAATAACACTGCCAATCACAGAATTAATGTTCAAAGAGTAATACAATCTGCTGATTTTCTTTTTCATCAGATTATTTTTTCTATATATCATCTCGATACAAGTTGTTTGTGTATGTAGAACTTGACTGTTAAGGCTTCATACAATGTAAATAATTCCTGGTATATTTGAAGCATCTTAAGAATTTAAAGTATTTATTTTCAAAAAGTTTCATTCTCTACATTCCATCCCACATTGTAATCCAGTTCACAACATAACCATAGTCATCGGTAAAAGCTACACCTGGCTAACTGTCTTCTATTTGACTAAACCTTTTACCCATTTGATCTGTACAAAAAGGAACACATAACTGTAGCGCAAAGAGATTCAAGTGTAAAATGATAGATTTTCCATATTATTGAATACAGGTGCTTTTCTGTGCAGAGTCAATATGTCAAGGCAACACTAGATAAAGTTATTCGCACGTACAGAGAAAAAGAAAGAAAAAGAAAAAATGGGAAGCATCCACGATGAAAAATATATTTAATGAGTAAGTACAGCATACAATTCCTCCTTTCAAAAATGTCAGTTCACATTGAACCTCCATTTTAGATATCGTATAATTACTTTGTCAACATAAGGTAAAGTACTGATGGATGATGCATCAGTTCTTGAAACCTAACTTTCTGTGAGTTACTTAGGGTAAAACTAAGTGCTTTTACATTGAAGCCTTGGCGATGATAGTGGTTTTATATTTATCACGCTGTCATTTGAGTTGACTGTACCAGCCTCTTCAGAGCAGAAATAAGGACACTAATGGAGGTGTGTCCTTAGTACTCAGAAGGGTCACACATTCATTCTTCTAACATGTTCACCGCACAAATAGCTTTAAGCCAGAAAACAGCTTTGCCCATTTTAAGTAGTAATCTGTTACTGGCCCCCTTCTAGAGCCTTTATATTTTTATATCTTACTTGTTGATTGTTCACATTGACCTGCGTGACACTGAATATGTAGCTTCCCCTTGGTGTTCCCCTTTCATACAATACAATGTTACTATTTTTTAACTTTCCCAATAGTAAGTACAATTCTACATGGACCTTCAAAAGTCCTGCAACTGATTGCAATTCTTTATTTATAAGAAATTCTGTCAAGAATCAATAATAGTCCTGGGTCTCCAGTTCCTTCTTTAATAATACTTTGATATGATTTGTCACAAGCTAGCCTAGAGTATCCACTACATTTTATTACTTAGCTTGCAGCACAAGTCTCATCTTTGAGTCATGAGATCCGCCATGGGAAGACCTTTAAAAAAGCTATATTCTTTACTGTTTGGTTATTACAGAAAGTCTATATTACTCAATAATATCTTTTATAAGGTGTGCTGTCACATCTACACATAGATGTTTAACCCTGATGTAAGTAGAGAACATCCGAGGGCTGGAGGCCATTTTACTGCCATGGACATTGCTTTTCTTGATTGGATGGCAAACGAATCAACAGTAAGAAAAAAGTTAAAATTCTTTCTACAATCTTTCGCTTTCAGTGATTCTGAATTAAGCCCATAGCAACACAGGTTCAATTTACTGATCACAGTCGGGCTGCAGTGTAAAACCATGCCATTTCACAGTATAAAATCATTCACGGTATTATTAAATGAATAAATACAACTCAGCCATAAAATAGGCAATAAACACTAATGATATAATAATATCACACATGCCATTATCTTTACACCCATAACAGGTATTTAAAAATCACAGAAGTGCTTTGTTTAAGATACAAATCCTATAATAACTAGATATTTATTTTCAAGGGACATTTAAAGGGGGATTAAAAGAAAAAAAATGTTTAAAACTTTATCTATAGAAAATATATTTTCATAATTTCCTAGATTTAAAATCAGCTTAGGTTTTTTTCTTATGATACATTGAGACAGAATGATGTAAATTAGTTTCCTGTCTCAATTTATTATTCTATACTGGAAGTGGTTTAAACTGTTTTAGTTTTTTTTTATCAGAACCCTATAGCTCAAGCCTCTTAGGTGTCAGTTTGTAATTTTGAAGAAGATAATTGTATGTCTAATAACCTGGGAGCACCAACAACTGTTTGAGGGTTCCCATAAGGTCTCTAGCCTGCAGTTTGCACACTACTATAGAATACATAGGATTTCTATATATGCAGCATTCTACAGAGATGCAAAGTTGTGGAGTAGCTCATACATAGGGGAAGAGGGAAATTTTAATTCAGGACATTCTAGAAAAATTCACAAATTCAGATTAAAGAGGACCTGTATTGTGTATGCATTGCCCAATAAAAAGGCAAACAGATAGCAAAGGGCTAAGAAGCATTTCCTGTAGGCCTCCCATAGCTGTTCTTTTCCCCATTACTGACTTACCATGCCTTGTTGCACACTGCTTGAAAGCAGCTATCTTTGTAGAAGAGTAAAGATGGCCATAGATTGGTTCCTTTTTTTCATTAAGCAAACAGGTAGATTCCGCCATCCACACAAACTAGGTGGATGAAAAAATCTTCCCGCTGGGACATTATATTCTGACAGCAGGGCCCAGTGGCTGATCACGTTTTCCAGCATGTCCCTTCAATAGAAGTCCATGAAACGATCAATTTATTTTGAGCAGGAATGGTCAAAATTCAGTTGGTTCCTGCTGAACTGCCCGAATGTTAATCAGTTTATGGTCAGCTTTTGGAACATGTTAAATGTTTATGGTGGAACACATTAAGGTTGGAACATGCAACATGTTTGTGCAGCTCCAGCCTCTATCCCCTCTCCCCCCTCCTCCCGTGACATTAAGTGGGGGATCTTCTCCCCAGCCCACTATCACTATTTGAAAATTATGCAGACGTGTAGCCAGTGGCTTTACTAAGGGGGGGGCGGGGTGTGGGCCGCACCCGGGTGACACACAGCACTGGATTGAGAGAGGTGCCAAGGCTCTCTCCTCTTCCTCTTTCCTCTGGGCACTCCGGTATCTCTGCTGTTGTTACTGTGTCTTATTAGCTCCCGGGGAGGGAGAAGAAGAAAGAATTGTGAGACAGAGGCATAGGCAGACAGCTCTGGAGTCCCATAGCCCATTGCTCAGAGCCCACATGTCCTCCGAGAACTGGCACTGCAATCGTCTATTATTATGACAGGCAGGTGGGGAGAGGTTTCCGGGTGCCTATCACAATTACACACCTCATAGCCGACAGAGCCTAGGCTCCTCCTCCACACTGACAGTACATCCACAAAAGGAGGAGGCGCCTAGGAAAAGGGACATTTGTGAGTACAGAGCCACACTGATTTGAGGTCTCTAAATATAGGGGGATGAGATTTAAACTAGATAGTCAGAATGGCCAGCTATACACAGGGGGGTACACTAGGGAGATTACACGGGGGTGTACATTAGGGGTATTACACAGGGAGGGGTACAGAAGGGGGATTACATGGGTGGTTACATTAAGGGGATTACACATGGGGGGTTACATTAAGGGGATTACACAGAGGGGAGGTTACATTAGGGGGATTACACAGGGGGTGTTACATTGAGGCATTATACAGAGATCATTATACATTGGGGAGATCACATGGGGGGTACATTGGGGGGATTACATAGGGGGATTACTCTGGAGGGTATTTACACAGGGGGTACACTGCAGGGGTTTTACACTGGGAGTACAATGGTGTGGGAATTTACACTGGAGGAATTTACACTATGGGAGATTAAACTGGGAGGATATACGTGGGGGAGGGGGAATTACACTTTTAGACTGGGGGTATTTACATTTGGGGATTACAATGGGCTGCTCAGTCTAAAATGCTTGGGTTTATTGTTTGTCCCAGTCCAGGCCTGGGTGACACAATTAAGAAGGAAGTGATATCCAACCGTGATGGTGTCACCCCCATCCTTGACAGTGCATAGATTGGTGCACTGGCATAAACCACAACATTTTCAGGGGCCTGTTTGGGGTGCACACTGTGATCGTGTGCTGTCATCCTACAACTAGCCTGCCCAGAGCCCTGCAGAGAACTGTGGCAAGCTAGACAGGAGAGAGTCCAATGCACTAGCCTGCCCAATGTCTACTGCTCTGTCCTGCTCCTGCTGTCACTTCACAGCAGCAGGACAGAGCACTGCGGCAGGCTAGGGGGGAGAACTGTGTTGATGTGCCAGCCTGCACAGTGCCCTGGATTGCTCAGTGACCAGGGGAATGACACAATATTTTACTGCACCAGGTGACACCAAACCTAGTAACACCATTGCATGCAGCCGCATCATTCATTCACAGTTGCCTGTGAATGCACAAACTACAACTACCATCAGCCTATGTGGCCGATGGCTTGTAATTCTAATCTGTAGTTCTGAATGCACTTTTGACATTGTTGATGACTAACCTCAAAGTTCATTCATAAGTGTAGTCTGCAAGAGTTTGTCATTGCAATTGCACACCTGATCCACGGATCATGGGTGAAATGCTTTCCAGGCTCATTTGCACTTTTTTTTTTCCTGCAAAAATATGAGCATTTATTATTTTCCCCCCAAAACGTCTTATCCTTTAATGATGATTGATAATTTGATGACTGCTGGGCATAATCAAGAAGCAGCAGGAGTAGTGGAAGAACACAGATTCATAGAATTAAAAGCAGAGATATCCTTGCACTGCTGGTTCTCAGGTACAGTTTTCTCCAGCAAGCCTTTCAGATGAACAGTGAGAAGCACAGTGGTGGCATTGCCAATCCTTGTGAGACTAGAAGTCAAAGACAGCAGTGTCTCAGATGATTCCACACTGCAGGTATGCAGCTACTAGGCTATAGAAAAAGGAGTGACATAGCCCTTGTACACACGGTCGGACATTCTGACAACCAAATCTGTTGGATTTTGTCCGATGGATTTTGTCCGACAGATTTTGTCCGAAACTGTTGCATACAATCCGATTGTACATAACGTGATGACGTTATTTCGTTACGACGGGACTACATTCAGGCTAGTAGCCAATAGCTTTGGTCTAGGAATTTGATCTGAGCATGCATGGCACTCTGTCCGTCGGAGTAGGCTACACATGATCGGAGTATGTCCGATCGGAGCATGTTGTCAGAAAATTTTATAGACAAGTTGGAAAACTTGGTCCGTCGGATATTCCAACGGAAACAGTCCGATGGAGACCACACACAGTCAGATTATCCGACAATACGGTCCGATCGGACACATTCCGTTGGAATCTCAGACCGTGTGTACAAGGGCTTAGAGCAGTTACGTGACAGGAACCGCACTGATATTTTTCAGGAGGAATTTAGGAAAGAGTATACCAAATAGATGAGTTCTTAGAGAAGTGTGAGCGGCCTCGCTTGTTGGCCTAAGATGCTGCCCTACTCGATGCGCAATTGTCTGAGGAGGAATTATCAGCCGCATAATAACAAATCTCCCAGAATGGATGGCCTTCCGTCCGAGGTCTACAAGTGATATGCACATACATTGTTACCCAAGTTATTAAAGGTATACAATGAGGTATTCAAAGAAAGTACACTCCCCGGCTCTATTAACGAGGCGATCATCATCGTCTTATTGAAACCAGGTAAAGATGCAGCCTCACCAGATTCATATAGGCCCATCTCCCTGCTCACAGCAGACATTAAGCTACTGACTCGGATGTTGGCAACCAGATTAGCTCAAGTTATACACAAATTAGTGCACAGGGACCAGTCAGGGTTCATCACCACTAGATCTATGGCCCAAAACAATAGGAGGATTTTCTTTAACCTACAGCTTCCTAAACACAATCCGGGCAACAGAGCTATATTTTCACTGGACGTAGCTAAGGCCTTCGACAGTGTCGAGTGGCCTTAACTGTGGAAAGTGCTAGAACATATGGCCCGTCTCAATACATTACTCTTAATCTAGCCCCTCTACTCAGCAAATTCCGTGGCAAATGTACCTCATGGTGCAAACTGCCACTGTCAGTAGTAGGGAGAATTAATCTTATAAAAATTTTATGGGCACCACAATTATTATATGTGTTCAACAATTCCCCGGTATGAGTCCCTCGAAAATAGTTTGACAGGATAGACTCCCAATTTAGGGAACTGATCTGGTGCAAGAAAATAGCAAGGATTAATTTATCAAAACTACAATATAGGAAAGATGAGGAAGGTTTGGCAGTCCCTCATTCCAGAGCCTACTACCTAGTGTAAAAGCTCCAGCAATTGGGGTGCTGGGGAGTGGTGGATCTAGAGGACCCCATATGCAGACTCCTAGCCACACAGGATGAGAATATGACAGCTCTTGCGTGCCTGGAAGCAGGATACATGCACTTGGACCCAGAGACCCCTACGGTGAGGATGCTAAAAACCTTATGGGCATATACAAAAAAAATTTGGGGATACAGGGCTTTCTAAGCCACACACCAATATGGTGCAATGTGAACGACAAAGAAATACTGAAGCTAAAAGTGTTTAGGAATTGGGAAATGATAGGAATTCGCTATCTGTGCCAACTATACAATGGACCAAATCTCAAGTCCTTTATGGAAATCCAAGTGGAATTTGACATTCCACGCACCAACTTCTTCAAATACAGTTACTCCACACACTACAAACACAATCAAACCACGCTCCCCTCCAGCTGACTGACCATACATCAATACAAGGGATCTTTATGGAAGACAATAAAAAGGGAATGATCTCTAGATGCTATAATATCCTTCTTAACATCATACAGGACCCTTCCAGCCTGCCCTGTAGGCGAGGTTGGAAGGGGAATATAGGGACCACAGTTGAGGAAACATGGGATCTGTGTCTCTCATCTGCCCCTTTGGTATCGGTATCCACCTCCCAAAATTTGTCACATCTATATATGCTACACAGAGTATATAGGACTCCTGTACAACTTCCCAAATGGGGGATTAGGTATACTCCACTTTGTCCAAAATGTGAAGGTGATCATGGGGACCTAATCCACATGATGTAGAAGTCCCCCAAACTTTTCCATTATTGGAAGGAAATCCTAGATGTGATATTACAGGTTTATATGATAACTATTCCACAAGAACCAGTTTTATGTCTATTGGGTGCACTGGATGAGGAGGCTTTAACCCCCTTCGCACATACGGCAGTCTTACGATTGCTGTACGTTGTGTGCAAATGAATTGCACAACTGTGGATCACCTCCAGGGTGCCCACTAGGAAGCAATGGGTGAAACAAGTCAACAAACTACTAATAAGTGAGAAACTAACATACCAAAACAGAAATGTCCCACGTAAATTTTATTCATTATGGCAGGCGGGTTAGATGCCCCAGGATTGGCACCACATCAGCTGATTAAAGTGGTTGTAAACCCTTACAAACCACTTTGACCTACAGGTAAGCCTAGATTAAGGCTTACCTGTAGGTCTAAGAAATATCTCCTAAACCTACACGTTTTTTGAGATATTTGCTGAAAGACAGGCACCGCTGTCTATGGCGCATGCGGCGTAGACATCGGCGCGCAGGTGCACTGAGCGCGCCACAGTTAACGGCGATATGCCGCAAGTGGCGGCTCCCGTGCGCATGCGTGGGAGTGACGTCCCCGTGGCTCTGACGAATGACAGCAACGGAGCAGCGAGACCCACCAAGAAGATGGATGCTCTGGACTACAGGGGACAGCGGTGACTTTGCTGGCTCCTGTGTCAGGTAAGTGAGACATAATAGTCCATTATGCTTTACCTTTGCAGGGAATCAAAGAGGAAGTAAACCCATCAGGGTTTACTTTCTCTTTCAGGACAGGCTCTTACAAGGGTAGAGGGCTTATGAAATATGAATTAGTGTCTATCAATGCTTGGCAATGTGTACAATCCCAAGGTATACAGAAAACCCTGGTGGGTCGGGGTATCTTATTTGTTCTGGTATATCACACCCTCAGGGTTCTAAGGGAGTTTAATTAACTGTCTGTTTCTTTTTCTTCTCTTTTACTTTTTCTTTTTTTCTTATAATATTTTATTATATGACACAGTACTAAGAAAGGGAAAAAAAAGCATTATAAGGTTCTGTATAAACTGTACCAATTAACAGTATACTATAGAAAGTCGAAACGTTTTACATTTCTGTTTTTCTACTGTACACTGAATGTCATATACAATGTATTGTAAAAGTTAAAATAAAAACTCTTTTCTGATTTAAAAAAAAGAACGATTATACATTTGAAAGTACTGCTTTGACACAATTAAAATTTCTACACATCTCCTATACTGTTACATAGAACTGCATTATATTTGGAGTTGAGAGTATTGATGGTTAGCAAGGCTTCCTTTATTTTGATTACATTCAAAAATATACATATTTTAAAAACATTCCTTTTTTAAATGTTATGTACTGGAGCTTTATATGGATGAATTCCCTGCTAATCAAAAAACGTCTGCCTCTATATGGGGACTATTAAGACCTAATAACCACAATGTGAAAATATTATCAATGAATGCTCACAGAGTATTAAAAAAAATTTATAAAAGTAGAACATGTGAAGCCATGTGAATCCATATAGAAATGTACTCACAATAATATATGGCTTATTAAAAAATATGTTAATTATTCAGGCCAATCCCAGTTGATATCATCAGAATCAATACAATCGTACACAGAGTACTCTGATATGGACTCTAATTATGATATGGAACACAATCCAATTGTGTTCATAAATGTACATTATCTCCATAATGCAATTGGGCTGCCAATAATAATTTAACTTTCAACTTTCAACTGCCATGAACAATAATATAGTCATTCGCTTATTCCCAATGCTTCATTAGGCACCTGTCCACTGTAAAATATTGTCCCCTATTCATTGAGGGATGCGCCCTGTTGTTTGCATAACATTGCAAAGGTACTCTCCGAAGTTACAACACATCTTGATCTGAATTAACACATCTTAATAAGTCACTGAAAAGCAATTCTTATGTTTGAAAAAGGCCACACATACTGCAAAAAAAAATATCCTAAAAAATCCAACAGTCATCTTAATAAATCTCAGCCAGGTACTCTACTTAATGATATTCCCAAAGTCTAAAGGTCAATATACACAGGTGATTAACACACCCTGAAAATTTTAAGTGATTGTAAATTTTTTGTAGTAAAAAATAACAAACAAGTTATACTTATCTGCGCTGTGCAATGGTTTAGCAGCCCTGGTCCTACTCTTCTCAGGTCCCTCTTCTGTACTCCTGGCCCCTCCCTCCTGTTGCGTTCCCCCACAGCAAGCAACTTGCAATGGGTGGCATCTGAGCTGAGCCACAGCTCCCTGTGTCCATTTAGACACAGAGCTATGGGCCAGCCCCACCTCTTTCTCTCCTCATTGCCTGACTGACTTTGATTGACAGCAGCAGGAACCAATGTTCCACGCTAATGTCTCAGCCAATGAAGAGGGGAGTCCCGGGCAGCCTAGACACTCCTGCAACATTGAAGGATCTAGATGGACCTCAGGTAAGTATTAGGGGGGCTGGGGGGAGCTGTTGCACACAGAAGGTTTTTTATCTTAATGCATAGAATGCATTAAGATAAAATACCTTCTGCCTTTACAATCACTTTAAGGGGCAAGAATCTGTGGCTTCTATGTCTAGAACAGTGTTTCTCAACTCCAGTCCTCAAGGTTCCCCAACAGGTCATGTCTTCAGGATTTCCCTCAGATGAAAGAGCTTTGGTAATTACTGAGTGCCGGTTCACACAGGGGCGACACGACTTGCAGCGCGACTCACAGACGCGATCTGCACACAACTTCAGCAGCGACTTGCAAAACGACTTCTGTATAGAAGTCAATGCAAGTCGCCTGAAGTCGACCCAAAAATAGTACAGGAACCTTTTTCTAAGTCGGAGCGACTTGAGTCGCTCCTATTAGAATAGTTCCATAGTACAAAATGGAGCGCGACTTGTCAGGCGGCTAAGTCGCCTGAAAAGTCACTCCTGTGTGAACCGGCACTAAGGCAGTGAAACTGATCAAATCACCTGTGCAAAATAATGGAGAGCCTGAAAACATGACCTGTTGGTGCGCCTTGAGGGCTGGAGTTGAGAAACACTGGTCTAGAATGACAGGAGTTTTTGAAAAGCTGCAGTCACACAGCCCATACAATGCAATCAAAAATGGTTAAAATCCTGGACTTATCCTACTCTCCTGGTGAAGGGAAGTGTGACTATTGAAATGGAGAAATCAAACACATAAATAAATTAATTAAAATTTATAGATGAAGGATCCAAGACGAGGGGTGTGGCCGGATGTGAATGGGAGTGAAGACGTGTGAGGAGTGAGAGCATGGAGCTGCTCTCCCGCTCCCCACCCTGCCTACCTTGAGTTCTTCGCTCCGCTTGGATCCTGTTTTTTCCCCCGGGTTGCCTGGCGTTGCTTGGAGGCTCCCCTGTGCACTGCCTTTTTTGTGGCTTCCATGCCTCATGCTTGGGCGGAGATCGCCTACCTGAGCTGAAGTGCTTGCTGCCGCCGGGGCTCGGAGTACGGGGCCGCTGTTGCTGATGGGTGGTTGGTGGAGCAGGGGCCGAGAATCTCGCTGAAGATCTCGCGAGATTTCGAACGGCTCCCGGGCTCCCGTAGTACCGCTGCGCTTTCCGTTCGGTTTGAATTAGGCGCGCGGACTCGTGCGGCGTGTCGTGCGCCCCAGGAGCTGTACGGCGGGCTGGACAAGTGAGAGGGGATGCCTGTAAAGAGCTCCCTCTCCCCCTCTTACTCGCTGGTTTCTATCCTCCTCCTGTTTACCTGCCAAATACGGAAGGTGAGATGAGAGGCAATTAAATGTAACTGTACCGACTGCCTAACCTCATGGGGAAGTGAGGGGAAGATCTGGATGTCCTGTATACTCTTCTTACGGATCCATGGATTATGCACCAGCAACTGAGATAAGTGTCTTTCCTTCTTCTGGTCTTTAATTATTATTGATGTGAACTACTGACCTGGTTTGCCCTACTCTGAATATACATTGTGAACACACTGTGAATACATGCATATGTATGCAAATATAAATAACTCATTATAGAGCGGTGAGTCTCTCGCTATTGAGTCATTTGCTGAGGCTGGAAGTTAGGAGTTAATCAGCATCGTCCCCTCTGATAAGCAGTGTTATCTATACTAGGAGAGATACCACAATATTGTTGCCCCCCTTCTTCTCCCCCCTTTTTTTTTTTTTCTGTGGGATATAACTATCTTTTTATTTTTTGATTAGCTGATAAGCAGAAGCCGTTAACTTGTAAGGTGGGTCTTTACGTGGCTACTTAATCCAATTATGTCGAGAAAAAGATCCCCTGAGGAACAAATACCCGTAGAGGGTCAACAAATTACTCGTGCCGCCAAGGATGAAACTAATCAAATGGCGGCAGCATCAGCAGCGGCAAAATTGGAGCGTTACGCCCATTCTGGCCCAGTCTCACCCAGTAATTCAAGCACTCAGCGGGGAGATCTACATAATAAAGATACTAAGAACTTATCTGCTGATAGAAGGAGCCAAGGCCAGTCTCTGGCCAACCCCATTTTACCAGCTGCTAAATTGGGGGGTAATAAGGGAGGGGGGGAGGAAAATTATCAATAGCAACAATAAATTCGGAAACAACGCTAAGCAGCTCCCATGCAGTGATGCCGAGCAATGCGGATGAGGAACCCACATTAAGAGACATTTTGAACGCAATTAAGGAATGCAAAAACTCGATATCCAATTTTGATGAACAGCTAAAATATATAAAGGAGGAACTATTGTCCATGAGACAGGAGTTGAATAGGACTATACTAAGAACTACCGAGCTTGAGGAACGCATGGGTGCAATGGAGGATGAGTTGAGGCCTATGAGGCTGGAAATTGATTCATTTAAAAAAGCAGCTACTACACAAGCGGATAAACTCGACGAGATGGAGAATAGGAATCGAAGAAATAATATTAGGGTGCTAGGTCTCCCTGAACATTGCGAGGGGACTAATCTAATAGGTTTTCTGGAGGGGTGGTTCCGAGAACTTTTCGGGGCGGAAACATTTACCCCGATATTCGCAATAGAACGGGCACATCGTACCCCGGGAAAAACCCGCCATATGGGGGAGCGTCCTAGGCCTATAATGCTTAAAATTCTTAATTACCAGGATAAAGTGTCTCTACTGCGAGAGGCCAGAATGAGAGGAGACATTAGGTTTAAGGGAGCTAGGGTGTCTTTGTATCCCGATTTCTCTCCTGACCTCCAGAAAAGAAGAGCTGAATTTATACCAGTCAAAAGAGAAATGGTTAAATATAAGTTAGAATATGCACTCCTCTATCCAGCCCGCTTAAGGGTGACTGCATTAGGAAAGACGCTCTTTTTCAATACGCCAGAGGAAGCATTCCAATGGTTAGATGCAAGTAAAAAAGACCTATAAATATATGTTACAGGGCAGTTAGGTGGTTTTCAAGGGATTCGGGGGTATATATTTTTGGGGGGGGGATAGGAATAAGGGGTAAGTTTGTTGAAAACTGTTACATTGGTATTATGCACAATATGAGTGGGGGGCAGGGGTTGAGCAGTAAGGGCGTGTGGAGTACAAGTGGGTATTTGTAGTGGGGGATAAAGGGTTCCCATGAGTGGGTGGAAAATTGGGGTGAGAGCACCGAGTAGGTTTGGTATGTGTGAGTGGTGGGAGTGTTGCAAGAAGGTCACAATTGTACCCCTAGGGGGTAGCCCTATGGGGCGAGGGGGGTGGGAGAGGGAGTTCGGTAAAAAGGGAGGGGGGGGGGTCGAGGGGGGGGGGGAGGGAGGTTGGGGAAAGGGGAGGGGGGAGAGTTGAGGTGGGAAGGAGGGGAAAGGGAACAACAATAAAAATAACACAAGGACACATATATTTGGGTGGGAGAGTTGGGAAGGGAGGGCGGGGTAAGGGAATGACAATAAAAGTAATACAAGGATATACAAATTTGGGTAAGGGAATGATAATAAAAATAATACAAAGATACATAAGTTTGGAGATGCACTATCTAGGAGGGGATGGGAGAAAATGGTATGCACTATATAGAGTATATGTATGTAAGATTAAGGGGAAGGGAAAGGGAGGGGAAGGTTCTCTCCTTTCTTTTTTTCTCTTTTCTGGTATTAATATATTTATACACTTTCTTCACCGTTTTTTCTGTTATTTTCAAAACTGCCCAATTGTTAGGTTATTAAGTAGTGATGCAGGGGAAAAGAATTAGGATAGTATCATGGAATGTGCGGGGCCTGGGAGACCCGACCAAAAGAAAAGTGGTCTTGTCAGCTTTAGAGGGTAAAGGACCCGGATTATTATGCCTTCAGGAGACCCACTTAACGGGCGATACGATTCGGTGCCTACAAGGTCGGAAATTCCAGACCCAGTTCCATTCCATATTCTCAACCTATGCAAGAGGGGTTAGCATCCTTGTTGACAGGGCGATTCGTTTCTCTTGCTATAATAGCTGTATAGATGTAGAGGGTAGGTATATTTTTTTATATTGTCAAATTGAAAATAGTCCCTACGTGATAGCCAACATATATGTCCCTCCTCCATCTAAATTGGAGATTTTATACAAGCTATTAGCCTTTGTAATAGATAAACCTGATACCCCGGTGATAGCAGTAGGGGACTTTAATGAGGTCTTGGACAAATCCTTGGACAGGTTTCCAACTGGAAAAACATCAACGGTGAAAGAGGAAACGAGGTTAGCTCGTTTCCTACTTGAAGCTGGCCTATGCGATGCATGGCGCACTCGGTACCCGGGGGAGCGACAATACTCTTGTTACTCCGCAACTTTCTCTACACTATCAAGACTCGACATGGCTTTGGTTAACAACAGTGCGATGTCACGAGTGGATGAGGTAGAATATGGCCCGAGAGGAGTCTCGGACCATTCCCCCCTAATATTGACACTTTGTGTAGCTAAGAAACAATACTCTGGCCAATGGAAACTGGACCCCGTATGGTTGGAATTAATGAAGGATACGGATCGGGTGACAACCATGTTAAAGGAGTTCATTGAGGTTAATATGGGCACAGCATCAGTGGGGGTCATCTGGGACTCTTTAAAGGCCTTTTTAAGAGGTCTTTTTATTCAACAAATCGCCAGAAGTAGGGCCGAGATGAAAAAACAGGAAGAGGAAGCTACCAAGGCGGTATTAGAGACAGAAAGACAGTACATTATGAATCCGAATCCTACTACACAGAAGGCTTGGCTGGATAAACAGCAAGAATTTAAGACAATTATTAGGTATAAGATGGACAATAGACGTATACTGCAGAAGCAAGCAAATTTTGGGGAGGGAGAAAGAGTGGGGCGAATGCTGTCATTTTTGGTTAAAGTAAATACGTCACCCTCAGCGATAATTTCAATTAGAACCCTAGAGGGAGAGATTACTTCTGAACCATCCATTATCAATAACATATTTTATCATTACTATAGTTCACTATATAAATCCCAAGGAGGAAGTGAAGGGGGAGCTATGGCGGGCTTTTTGGGGAATCTGAATATGCCAACAGTAATAGCAGAAGACTTAGCAGTTTTGGAGGCCCCAATTACTATCGAGGAACTCCAAAGAGCGGTGACAGAGATGCCTAACTTAAAAGCACCAGGACCCGATGGTTTACCAATCGAGGTCTATAAGAGATATGGGGAGGTCCTGCTCCCACAACTATTGGAGACATTGAAGCAGTCCTTGCTGTGTGGAGACTTGCCTTCCTCGATGTTGGAAGCCACGATAGTGGTGATTCCTAAAGAGGATAAAGATCCAATGGACCCGGCCTCATATCGTCCGATCTCGCTTTTGGGATCGGATGTTAAAATATTAGCAAAAGTGCTCGCAACACGCCTAAAAAGAATTGTCCACAAGCTTATCCACCCTGACCAATCGGGTTTTATCCCGAATAGATCTACTAGTATCAATATCCGTAGACTGTTTTTGAATGCCCAGATTCCAGTAGATAATGGAGGCCCCAGAGCAGTTTTGACTCTGGATGCAGCCAAAGCATTCGACAGCCTCGAATGGGAATATTTATTTAAAGTGCTTATTAGATTTGGGTTCAGACCAAACTTTCTTAAATGGATAAAACTGCTCTATACAGACCCAAGAGCGAAAATTAAAATTAATAATGAGCTTTCTGAGACCTTCTTATTGGAACGAGGTACAAGGCAGGGGTGCCCCCTTTCCCCCTTATTGTTTGTTTTGGCAGTGGAGCCATTAGCCATCGCTATTAGGGCTAGCCCTGATATACAGGGATTTAGGAGAGGACAGGTAGAGGAAAAAATTGCATTATTTGCTGATGACATTCTGCTTTTCCTGGGGGATGCTCAGGCCTCGGTGAAAACGGCAATGAAGATAATTAGAGAATTTGGTCTCATATCAGGATTGACTATTAACTGGGATAAATCCGCTTTGTTGCCGCTGGAACCGGGGTTCATTTGCGCTCCCCAAGAGATTCAGAATCTGAAACAGGTTGAGAAGTTTAAATACTTAGGGGTGTGGATTACTAGGGACGTAAACTCTTACCTGGAAGATAATTTATCTCCTCTCCTAGTAAAATTAAAACAAAAGGCTGATATCTGGAGTCGCCTCCCCCTCTCGATGGCGGGCCGCTGCAATCTGGTCAAGATGGTATGGCTCCCTCAAATTTTGTACTTCCTTCATAACTCACCAATATGGATAGGGGAAGGATGGTTTAAGAAAATAGAATCCTTATTTAGACTTCTTATATGGAAAAAGGGCCCCTCGAGGATTAGCTTACGGACCTTGCAGCTCCCGTTGGAACAAGGGGGGTTGGCGATCCCATATCCTAGACTCTATTACTTAGCGGCCCAGCTACAGCATTTAGCTGGAGCAAGGGCAATAAGTGAAGCTAATCCCTGCCATAGGCTGTTAATGCTAGGCTGTCCGCACAAGATGCTTGTGGAGGCGCTGGAGGCAAATTCATTTAATATGCACTGCCCAACAATTACTCAGGCAGTTAAACTATGGAAAACAGTTAAGGCCTTACTAGGATATCAGAAGATATCCGTGTTGGCTCCCTTATGGGATAATAGAAACCTAGACGAGCTATTTAAAGTGGAAATATGTAGGGAATGGGAAACTCAAGGGATACATAGGTTAGAGCAAATTGTCCAGGGTTCAGCTATTAGATAATTTTTTGACCTAAGATCTGAATTCTCTCTATCAAACCGCTCATTCTACAAATATCTCCAGATCAGACACGCAATTCAGGCCCAATTTAGATCGCAGGAGATACAGTTGATCCAGGTCCCGGTGATATCTCAAATCATGTCTCGAGATACGCTCAAAGGCTTGATTACGCTTATATACGCTAGGCTGGGGGACAAATTGTTAGATCGAAGCGGTATGATTAAAAGTAAAATGAAATGGGAGAGTGATGTGGGTCCAGTGTCCATACCCGATTGGGATTGGATAATGGAACAGGGAACCAAGGTTTCTATTTCCCCGGCACAGAAAGCTTCTCAACTCTTCTTTTTTCACCGGGTATATTATACACCTAGGAAAATGTTTAAAATGGGATGGAGGGATAATGATCAGTGCCCCAGATGCGGGCAGGTTGGAGATTTCATTCATATGTTCTGGAGGTGCCCGAAACTTTTTAGATACTGGACACGAGTTATAGATCATGTGAATGAGATCTTCGGGTTGACATTAAAGGCAACAGTGAGGACTTGCTTGTTGGCTATACCGGAGGGATATAATATCTCTAAAAATATATTTGCACCAGTTACTAGATGCCTTTTCCAGGCAAGGAAGTTAATTGCCCAGAACTGGCAAGCACACTCTAGCCCACTACCAGAAATATGGTTGGCTAATATAAGAAAAAATATTGGTAATGAAAGGGTTTTCTTTTTTAAGCAGGGTAATGGTAAGGAGTTCAAAAAGATATGGGGCTCTGGATTGGGAAAACTAGGGATCCCCCTATAAGTAACTGTGATAGAACAAGTGCCCTCTAGCTTGTATATCTCTACCACCTATTCTTATTATGTATTTAATTGTTTAGTATGTCTTCTTATGAGCTGGGGATAGGGGGGGGGGGGGGGGGTGGAGGAGGGGAGTAGGGAGAGGGAAATTTGTATTAGATATGAGGTACCAGGACAATAGATATCGTCACGATGGGTAGTCTACAAACACTAGGGGATCTTTTATTACCTTTGTATTTAAATTAAATGACACAAAATCTTTATGTGATTACACTAAGTCAAATATTTGTACAACTAAATACGCCACGATGATGTGGAATTGAGAATGAGACACGAGTGAGCGACAAGCTGAACCTAGTCTCTGGTATAGAAACACTGATGTGGCAAAAAAAAAGAAGGTGAGGTTTCTCAGTAATAGGCTTCAACTGGGAAAGGAGACTCACACGAGTCTCCTTTCCCAGCTGAAGCCTATTATGGAGAAATTAGTCGGGTGGAGCCCATTATGAGATGTCTAACCGTTTGAGCTGGCTGGTGCAAACCACCGCTCTGTTTTTTTATGTGCATTTATTTTTGCTGATGTTTGGTTGCCTTGATGTAAGTTTTTAGTGTGCTGTTTTAATAAACCCCTTTGTTGAAACATATTGCACTATGAGGCTTTCCTCTTCTTCCCTTATGCTGATGCTCTGGAATTTATCCTTGAGCTGCCAGATTCAATTTCAGCTTTTTCAAAGATACCGTGATTCGTGCGTCCACTGAAAATTCGGCTCCACTTTTACAGCTTAAGGTGTTGGAGCTGGATGGGATCATTCTCCAGTGTCTGATACTGCTGTTATCTGGAATTTGGTTTGTTTTTACAATCCAGTCTGTTGGAGCATGGTGGGATTATTATCAAATGCTTGAAACTACTGTTATCTGGTAAGAAGTGAATCTATGTGGTGATGGGATATTAAAGTCTTTGTTTTGAAGAGTACTGAAGTTGCTTTATATTTGGTTCACCCAATTCCCTTGAAGAGCACAGAAGTTTTTCACATACTTGGTTCCCTTAGTTCCCTTTTGTATAAGGGTTTGCCAGTTGGACATTTTTTTTATACACATCTTTGTATGCACATTTTTTTATGCACCTTTTATGAACTGAATTGTATATTTTTCCTTAAAAGGACCTTTGTGGACCTAGTAGCTAGTGATTTTCAGACTGTCCCTCCCTACACTGACAAAAGACAGCTGCAGAATCGGTCAGCACTGCACTCAGCAATCACCAGCACAACAGTCAGCAGCAGTGCACCAGCACCCTATATACTGTACACCTATACCAGTCCTTAAAAGGACTTTTGTGGACCAAATAGTAATAGCTAGTGATTAAACTGAATGTCCCTGCTCCACACAGCGTCCTGTCCCTACACTGACAAAAGACAGCTACAGAATCAGTCAGCAGTGCACTCAGCAATCACCAGCACAGCAGTACACCAGAACCCTATTTACTGTACTCCTATACCAGTCCTTAAAAGGACTTTTGTGGACCTAATAGCTAGCGATTTGTGTCACTACAGTCTGTCCCTGCTCCACATAGCAACCTTTCCCTACACTGACAAAAGACAGAATGTAAAATGGCCACCAGATCAGGTCTATTTATAAGGTGGGGGGAATGTCCAATTGTCCATGTGCTGAAATGTCTCAATTGGCTGTCCTGTACCCCATGATGGATGTGTCATCATGGGTCAAAGTTCTTTCACAATGTAAACGCATATGTCCGGTGCGCGAACAGTGTCAGAAGTCCGCCCTTTTGGCGAATAGTGAACACGCAAATTTTTCTGCGAACCGACCGCCAGGCGAACTGCAAGGCCATCCCTATTCCTTTCTCAGCTTTCTCATGAGGTACTGCAACTAGAGGGAACTCTCTAACAATTCATTGTAACCTATGAGAGTTATCAAAGACTGTGCCATAAATTAACTAATCTCCTAACAAGGTACGACACAGAAGAGTCACAGGAAGAAGGGTTTTGATGAGCATAATCTAGAGAGAGACAGTTTAGTACTAAAAGACAAAGACAAAGGTGAGAAGTGAGAAGTGAGAATCGCTCTACATCTACGAGACACTCCTCCAGATCTGGAAAGTCTCTACAATCAAGATCTTCCACTCTAAGCCAAAAACTTATTAAAGCCTGTGCCATTCACTGAAGCTTCTAAAATTCAGGCAGCCTGTGCCCAAAAGATAGCAGAGATGGAAGCAGAAGCCACAAAAACTGCACACAAGGAATCACAGATGAAGGCAGAGATGGAAGCAGAAATTGCACGTTAGAAAGCAGTGATGGAAGCAGAAGCTGTATAAACTGCACTCAAGAAAGTACAGCAGAAGTGAAAGCAGAAGCTGCACGCAAGTGAGCAGAGGTGGAAGGTTTGGGGCAACAATGTGAGCACACTACAGCTATGGCAACATTAAAGGTTATAACTAGTGAAAGTGAAGGACGTAACAGCAGCAGATACTCAGTTGCATTGTATGCATCATACAGTATTCCTCACCCTCTCTCCCAAAACATCAGCACCCAGCCACAGCAGCTGTATCCGTCAACCAAGGTCAGTACACTGTGCCTACCACCTCTTAAGACAATCTGCCTACTCATCCATGAGGATTTTGTACAGCAGAAAACTGTAGACACCAATATGCAGATAATAGACAATACATCATGAGGCTAATGTCAGTACCAGGAATCAGGCTGGACCTTTAAGGCTGAGCAAACGTCATCTGAGACAGTCTTTGCTGGTAAACAACAGTGATTGGTCAGTTCCTTGCTGCCCATGTTTAAAACACCTGTTTCACATGATAGCAGTGCTCATGATAGCGGATGCTACCTGGTGTGCTCTTGCTTGACCCAGCTCACATTTGTTTCATGGATTATCATGTTTGACCCAGCTTTCTCTGATTCTACTCTCTTCACTGTGATTCTGTACTGTTCTGGACACTGATCTACCCGTTTGTCACTTGCTTTGTCTAGACTATGCTTCTGCCTTATTGTCCTGTGTCATCAGAATCTCAGCTGCTTCTTGACCTGCTCAGACCTGCTCCATGTATATACTTGTTGACATCTGCAATGGTGCACCAAAAGTTTCAGTCAGCATGCTTTGACTAGGTCCTGCTTTTGGTATGTGCTATCTATTATTGAACTTTCTGCATATGTAGCACTTATGAACTTTTTTACTCTCAGCTATACTACTGACCTGACAGCTAGTCAATTACCTCTTACCAAGTACACTGCTTCACAGCTGAAACCCAACATGGCAATCAACTTTGAGCCAGTATCATCAATGAACGCTTTTGCACCACCATACCTCCCAAAGTCTATCAATCTAAGTACTCCAGTCAGTGTAACTAACTTTGTTCCACGTGCAGCTGTGCATCCAAAGTCTAAAAACTTGTCAAAGTTTTGTAAATACATGCTTCACAAAGTCCTTACCAAAAGAGGTCTCACTAAGTTTGAGGAAAAATCAGAAAAATACAGAGGATAAAAACCCACCTTCAAAGCCCATCAATGAACTAGATATCACAACTACAAAATAACTAGATTTACTTATCAGGTGGCTAGATCCTTAATCTTCTGAACATATCAAAAGATTTAGAGCTATTCACATTGACAACCATGTTGCAGGTCCTAAAGCTGCTTGGGATAAAGGGGTTGTATAGGTTTTTTTTTTTTTTAATAACAAACATGTCATACTTACCTCCACTGTGCAGTTTGTTTTGCACGAAGTGGCCCTGATTCTCATCTTCTGGGGTCCCTCGGCGGCTGTCTCGGCTCCTCCCTGTAAGAGCTAACCCCCCCTCTGGGACGCGCTCTCCCAAGGGGATTCGCTTGAGGGCGCGCTCCCGTATGATACGCTTGGCGGCCATATCACTCAGCACTCGGCCCTGCCCCCGGCTATTGACAGCAGTGGGAGCCAATGGCTGCGCTTTTATCAATCATCCAATGAATAGCCCACAGGAGCTGGGGGAAGCAACGTGGGATCGTGCACACAGAGATTCTGGGGTCATGAAAGTAAAATGGGGGCTCGGGGGGCGGAGAGTGCAACGTGTTTTTTCACCTTAATGCATGAGATGCATTAAGGTGAAAAAACACCAAGCTTTACAACCCCTTTAAGCGTATCTTTAGCAACCCAAAAACTATTGAGGATGCATTATTTAAAAGATTGTAAAGCTTTCCAAAAATATCTAAGGAAGAAAATAAAGTTTACTATCCTCCCTTTTCCTAACTTATGCAAGTTCATTAGGACAATTTACGATACTAAAAATGACCCAAGTTTCTCCTATAGGGAATCCCACCCTCTTGGTTCACCTTCTCACTCATATCACATAGAGATTGCAGAGGTCTAGTTTCTGTGATAAGGTCTGATATTCTACCTGCACCTACTATAGTCCTTGAAATGACTGATCAGAACAGGAAAACTGAGAGGCCAAATCACCAATGTCCTATATGTAAATAACCACACCCACTTAAGAAATGTATTGGATTCAGAAAAAAAAACCTTGCAAGAATGCAAACAGCTTTTAAAGAAATGTGAGATTTGCTTCAAATGCTGTACTTTCACAGAACACCATGCTAAAGATTATAAGCCTACTATCAACTGCATAGAATGTAACAGCAATGCTCATGTGTGAGCACTCTATTAATTTCAAGAGAGAATTGCTGCCTGTAAAGAAGGGAATCCTGTGCAAAAATGTGCTTAGTTTGTGTATATCCCAAGGGTCACACTGAATAGACTGTATGTGTGTATACTATAGATGATCAGCTTAATTGATCTCTGGCTAGTTCAAAACCCTTTGACCTAAACCAAAACCTTGACCAAAACATAGCAGAAGATGCCTAACCATACACTCTGGACACCTGTGCTGGCATTACAAAATTTTAGAAATACCATTTCCCACTATCATCGAGTGCGGCCAGATTCCAACAAACAGCGAGGAGATCCCTTTACTGTGGCTACCTCTCTCCACCATCACTTGAGCGGCATAGCTGAACACATATCAGCTTTTCATAGAAATGCCAATATTGTCCTGCTCTTCTCATCAGGAACATCCTAAGGTTACACAAGCCTCACCAACAAATCTATGAAGCACCATATGCCTAATGCCTGGACCCATCCTGGCTCATCATAGGTAACATCTGTCTGTATAATCTAAAGAGGTCTTCCACAGTTTCTTTCAAGACACATGTCCTGCCAAATGGTTGCATTACTTGTGTCGAGCACTGCCAAGATCACTACCATGCCAAAGAAAGACTTTGCAGTAAAGGTATGCAAAAGTTCTTCACACAAGGCACTGACAAGGCTCTTCATTTCTGGGATGATAATGTGGGCTCCACAGTGTTTAATATAACAGTTAAAGACAATAAACTGGCAGCCACCATGAAAGATAAGGAGTTCCTAAAAACTATGAGTAAAGATTTCTAAAGGATAGTTTCAACAGTTGGGTAGCGCCACTACTTTTATACTTCAAGAAGGGAATTACCAAATAATAATCAGCATGCAGAAGCACAATTTATTTTTTCACTAAATAGAAAGCCTAAGATGAAAAAAAACACTTTGTAGACTTTATGCAGAAGATGTTTGTGAGAGATTTGCTGAGCCTGCCCTTCGCCTTCTTTTATGGAAGGAGAGGAATGTTGGTAGCTTCCATGCTTTGACATGTAACATCCTTACAAGCCAGATGAGATCTGGGTGGTATTCCACATAAATGCTCAATATAAAGTTGTAATGCAATATTCCCAATGCACACGTTCCTGCAAAGATGGCTGTATTTTCAGTTGGGTGATGAAGAGACCATTGACTGGAACCTTATACAGTCCTAGAGAGCACACCATGATCTCCAAAAATGGGTCCAAAACTTTAAGCAATGATCACATTGTTACAAGCCATGTAGGACCCATTTATCAGGCATGCGAATATAAAGATGTTTCCCTTAACAATTTTCCTTCTCACCAAGCTTAAATTGAACAACTTTATAGGAGTTTTGCTCTACTTGAGACACCAGTTTCTGTTATGTCATTCAATAAATGTTTCATCTTTCAAGAGGACAACAGAAACTTCCTCAGATTCTGATGGTATTGCAACAATGATGGCAGTGATGAAGTCATTGACCACCGAATGAAAGTACATGTTTTCGGTAACACCCCTTTTTCTGCTATAGCAATTAATAGGCTGAGAAGACCAGCTCAAGAAGTTGAACAAGAATTCAGATCTGATACATGTGAATTTGTGGAAAATATTTTGTCCATAGACAACAGGCTCAAATCTCTGCCTATAGAAGAAGAAACAATTGATCTTCTTAAGAGAACTCAGAAGATGTTTGCTACTGCCAACTTCAGGCTTCACAAAATTGTCTCTATAACAGTGACAAGGTAATTAAAGCCTTTCCTTCTGACAACAATTCTGTTAGAGTAAAGGGATTTTTAGCTAGGAATGGATCTTTCCCTTATGCAACATAGCCTTGGATTGCTTTGTGATGTCAAACAAGACACTTTCACGCTTCAAGTATCAACTTGTGACAAGCCCTTTACAAAACTAGGAGTTTTGTCTGCTGTAAACAGTATTTACAGTCTTATGGGTTTCATTAGACATGTGCATTCGTTTTCGTCCGAATGCATTTTCGTCCGAATTTCAGCTATTTTCGTTTTCGTTTTGACAAACGATAACGAAAGCACAAAATCCGAAACACGAAAGATCCGACATAAATAAATGCTTTATTTTCGTTTTCATTGTTACAACAGTTCGATATAGAATAGGAGATTCGACATGACTCTGACGATAACAATCTGTCTATAGAACCTGTGGTCGAATGTGCCTAACCTTACCTCTATTAGTCCAAGATTATATAGAGAAAATATTCGACAGAGAAAAAAGATTTGACAGAGAGAAAAGATTCTGCAAGTTACTGTCCTAAAAAGTGTTTGGGGACCCGGGTCCTGCCCCAGGGGACATGTATCAATGCAAAAAAAAGTTTTAAAAACGTCCGTTTTTTCGGGAGCAGTGATTTTAATAATGATTAAAGTGAAACAATAAAAGTGTAATATTCCTTTAAATTTCGTAGAGGGGGGGTTGTCTATAGTATGCCTGTGAAGGGGCGCATGTTTCCCATGCTTAGAACTGTCCCTGCACAAAGTGTCATTTATGCAGGAAAAAAAGACCTTTAAAATCACTCGCAGCTATTATGAATTGTCGGCTCCCGTAATACAGAGAACACTCATTAAAAGTCATTGATAAAAAAATAAATAAATAAATAAATAAATAAAGCGTGGGGGTCCCCCAAATTCAATTACCAGGCCCTTCAGGTCTGGTATGGATATTAAGGGGAACCCTGCCTCAAATTTAAGAAAAAATTTGACGTGGGGTTCCCCCTAAATATCCATAACCAGACCCTTCAGGTCTGGTATGGATATTAAGGGGAACCCCGCGTCAAATTTAAAAAAAATTGACGTGGGGTTCCCCCTAAAAATCCATACCAGACCCTTTATCCGAGCACGCAACCTGGCAGGCCGCAGGAAAAGAGGGGGGGACGAGAGAGCGGCCCCCCCTCCCTCCTGAACCGTACCAGGCCACATGCCCTCAACATTGGGAGGATGCTTTGGGGGTCTGTGACCCCTCAAAGCACCTTGTCCCCATGTTGATGAGGACAAGGGCCTCATCCCCACAACCCTGGCCGGTGGTTGTGGAGGTCTGCGGGCGGGGGGCTTATCAGAATCTGGAAGCCCCCTTTAACAAGGGGACCCCCAGATCCCGCCCCCCCCCTGTTTGAAATGGTAAGGGGGTACAAAAGTACCCCTACCATTTCACAAAGAAAGTGTAAAAAATGGTTAAATAAAACAAACACACTTTTGAAAAATTCCTTTATTAAAAATAAAAAAATAAAAAAAAGATTCCAGCGGCGGTAATCCATTCTTGCTATCCAGCGACGGACGGTCATCTCTCCAGCGATGGCTCATCTCATCCAGCGCAGCGAATCCTCCATCCTTCTTCTGTCTCCGTGTAGGAGACACTGCAGGCATTCCGGCGGCTGACGTTTCTTATATACGGAGGGCGGGGCCACCCGTCACCTGACCCCGCCCCCCTCTGACGCAAGGGGAAACCCGGGGTTCCCTGTGACGTATGGATGACCCCGCACCCCTCTGATGTAACACAGGCAGGTTTCCGTTACATCAGAGGGGGGCGGGTTCACCCATACGTCACGGGGAACCCCGGCTTTCCCCTTGCGTCAGAGGGGGGCGGGGTCAGGTGACGGGTGGCCCCGCCCTCCGTATATAAGAAACGTCAGCCGCCGGAATCCTTGCTGTGTCTCCTCCACGGAGACAGAAGAAGGATGGATCGCTGCGCTGGATGAGATGAGACATCGCTGGAGAGATGACCGCCCGTCGCTGGATAGCAAGAGTGGATTACCGCCGCTGGAATCTTTTTTTTTTTTTTTTTTTAATAAAGGAATTTTTCAAAAGTGTGTTTGTTTTATTTAACCATTTTTTACACTTTCTTTGTGAAATGGTAGGGGTACTTTTGTACCCCCTTACCATTTCAAACAGGGGGGGGGCCGGGATCTGGGGGTCCCCTTGTTAAAGGGGGCTTCCAGATTCTGATAAGCCCCCCGCCCGCAGACCTCCACAACCACCGGCCAGGGTTGTGGGGATGAGGCCCTTGTCCTCATCAACATGGGGACAAGGTGCTTTGAGGGGTCACAGACCCCCAAAGCATCCTCCCAATGTTGAGGGCATGTGGCCTGGTACGGTTCAGGAGGGAGGGGGGGCCGCTCTCTCGTCCCCCCCTCTTTTCCTGCGGCCTGCCAGGTTGCGTGCTCGGATAAAGGGTCTGGTATGGATTTTTAGGGGGAACCCCACGTCAATTTTTTTTTAAATTTGACGCGGGGTTCCCCTTAATATCCATACCAGACCTGAAGGGTCTGGTTATGGATATTTAGGGGGAACCCCACGTCAAATTTTTTCTTAAATTTGAGGCAGGGTTCCCCTTAATATCCATACCAGACCTGAAGGGCCTGGTAATTGAATTTGGGGGACCCCCACGCTTTTTTTTTTATTTATTTATTTATTTTTTTATCAATGACTTTCAATGAGTGTTCTCTGTATTACGGGAGCCGACAATTCATAATAGCTGCGAGTGATTTTAAAGGACTTTTTTTCCTGCATAAATGACACTTTGTGCAGGGACAGTTCTAAGCACGGGAAACATGCGCCCCTTCACAGGCATACTATAGACAACCCCCCCCCCCCGCTACGAAATTTAAAGGAATATTACACTTTTATTGTTTCACTTTAATCATTATTAAAATCACTGCTCCCGAAAAAACGGCCGTTTTAAAACTTTTTTTTTGCATTGATACATGTCCCCTGGGGCAGGACCCGGGTCCCCAAACACTTTTTAGGACAGTAACTTGCAAATTAGCCTTTAAAATTAGCACTTTAGATTTTGAACGTTGGAGTCCCATAGACTTTAATAGGGTTCTAAAGTATGCTATATACTAGCTCCGTCGAATCATCTTTATACATTCGACAGACACCATAAGCCTTCAAAGACAGATTCGACCGTAATTCATGTGGATTTTCAGACGAATGCAATTTTTGAACGAAAAACGAAATAAATAAAAACGAATTTCGGGAGTAACTAAATAAATTAAGTTTTCAGACGAAAACGAAATTCCGAAACGAAATATTTTACTCTGCACATGTCTAGGTTTCATAGCACACTTTGCCATTCCGGATAGATAATTCTAAGACAGCTTACTTCTGGAAAAACACATATTGAGATACCCCAATACAAAGAGAAAAACAACAAAGATGGGACTCTTGGAAAGAGTCCCTGAAAGCATTAGAACAACTTCAGATACCACACTCTTATATCTCTGCATTCCTCACAAATGCCACCAGTAGAGAGATCCATTTTTAATAAAGGACTTTTCCCAACAGTGTGTGTGTGTTTTTTAACAATTTTTTGCACTTTCTTTTTGAAATGGTAGGGGTACTTTTGTACCCACTTACCATTTCAAATGGGGGGCGGGATCTGGGGGTCCCCTGGGGCAGGACCCAGGTCCCCAAACACTTTTTATGACAATAACTTGCATATGAGCCTTTAAAATTAGCACTTTAGATTTCTCCCATAGACTTTTACAGGGTGTTTCGCGGCTTTTCGAATTTTCCGCTAACACTCCAAATTGTTCGCTGTTCAGCGAACAGGCGAACAGGCAATGTTCAAGTCCAACATGAGTTCAACTCGAACTCGAAGCTCATCCCTAACAGGGAATAATTTTAACAAATGTAAAGGCTAGTGATTTCACACGTCTACTTACTTTTACATTTTGTATAAGATTTTAGAATGTACCACGTATCCTTACTCAATATAAAAACATGGGAAAGGAAAGACACATATTCTTCTGGTTGATAAATAAGTTCTGGATTGAAGTATATCGTTACAAAATTCAACATACATTCTTATTTATCTTTTAGTCTCAGAGATAGATACAACCCTATGAGGGGCTGTAGTACATGGTCAAATGGTTCATCATAAAAATGTATACTTTTTATATGGTGTTTGCATTTAGAATGTGTATTATTAAATCTAGTAGAGCGTATATATAATTTAGAGATACACTAGTGCAAACACTTGTATTTTATGAACGTGAACTTTATGTTTAAGACCAGTACAGTGAATCGCAATGTAAGGATTAAATGTACATTTCAAAACAATCCATAGCTTCTGCTGTATCAGATAATGTATACTCATAGAGAACATCCTAGAATGAGGTAAGACATGCCTATCCAAAAGTCTTATGCCCTGTACACACGAGCGGAATTTCTGTTGGAAAAAGTGTGAGGGGAGCTTTTGGTCTGATATTCCTACCATTTGTGTGCTCCATCCAACTTTTTCTGTCTGAATTTCTGCCAGCAAAAGACTGAAAGTAGGTTCTCTATCTTTCCGTCGGAAAAAAAATCCTATTGGAAATTCCGTTTGTCTGTATGCAATTCTGACAAGCAAAAGACCACACATGCTCGAGAAACAATTTGATGCATGCTCAGAAGCTTTGAAGTTAATTTTCTTGGCTCATCGTAGTGTTGTACATCACTGTGTTCTTGACAGTCGAAAGTTCAGAGAACTTTTGTGTGACCGTGTGTATGCAACTTAAGCTTGAGCGGAATTCAGTCGGAAAAACCATGCAAAAACCATCCAAGATTTTTCAGACAGAAATTACATCTTACATCAGAGTCTGCAGAGCCCCATTACGTTAGAATCCGCAGAGTCCCATTACATCAGAGTCAACAGAGGCCCCCATACATCAGAGTTCACAAAGCCCTATTACATACGATTTTGCAGAGCCCCATTACATCAGAGTCTGCAGTGCCCCCCTTACATCAGAGTCCACAGAGCCCCATTACATCAGAGTCTGCAGAGCCCCCTTACATCAGAGTCTGCAGAACCCCATTACATCAGAGTTGGCAGAGTCCCCCTTATACCAGAGTCTGCAGAATTTCTGTTTACACTTTAATAGGGGGTTGTGATGTAAGAGGGAATGCTGTGGACTCTGGTGTAAAGGGGAACTCTGATGTAAGGGGGTCTCTACCCACCAAAGCCCCCTTACACCAGAGTCCATAAAGCTCCCCTACCATCTGATTCTTCCAGTGGTTTTCTCACTGGGACGCAGGAGAGAGAAGGGAGGTGGGAGACTTTAATCACACATAGATGAATGGAAAGCTCACTCGGGCATTTACACCTTTCCTTATCTCACAGCTGGGCTTTAAACTTCCCGTCCACACTTCCCCTTCTCTGAGACTCTGAGAGCATGGGCGGGGCAGATACAGGTGGGGAGGGAGGAGAAGCTGATGAGTTCTCTCTCTCTCCTCTCCCATTTGTGTGGAGGGGAACTGTCAAAGGGACATTCGCAGCTCACAAAACCTGCAGCCGAATGGGAAGTCACAGTTCAAGCTCTTAGAGTGCCCCCCCCCCCCAGGGCCTGGTCACAAGTGTGACCCTTGCGACCCTGGTAGTTCCATCACTGTCTCCTAGGTTTTCATGTTTGCTCATACCCATAACAGGAGTATTTTTGCTACTTTTCACAAAAAATCCAGTACTCTGTGATAAAAATACCATATATCAGAATTTATTTACATTTACATATCTTTTTCTAAAACTACAAGCAGAAGGATAAAGAGAATGATTCATGTTTTCCTGGACATACTTGGGAAGAACTTGATACTTTTCTCCCTAATGTTTGAAAACATAAATATGTAATTAGATAAGCTGAAATGTAGGCATGGCAAAATGATTTGAGGGAAAATGCTCGCAAAATGGATCACATTTGTAAAAGATGAGAATTTTAACTCAGTTTGTGCAATGAAAAGTGCATTTGTCAGAATAAAGGCAATTTTTAAAATCCATTTGTTACAATTTTCTAATGCTCTGGGCACAAAGCCAGCATTGAATCATCTAATGTACTACATGTGAGTGGCAAAGCAGTTGGTTACAAGGTCTTTTTTTGTTTTCACTAAAATTATTCACTTACAAAAAAAATGTAATGGACCATGTCGTCCCATGATTGCATAAAATGAGAGTTCTTATTGTTTTTGAACAAAGTTGTTCACAGATTACATACATGTGCTTAGTATTTTTAATGATAATGGTTTATTTATTATGATTTTGCGTACCACTCAAATCAAGTGTATGGCATATCAGAACGACTACAGTTAATCATCATCAAGATCTTTAATGCTATGGGACTGAAAGTCATTCACATTAATCGTTGCTGCCTTAAATCTTTAAAACAAAACAAATTCCTAAAATTAACTTTCAGCAATATCAATGCCACTTCAACAGAACAAGGAATTATAGGTAGACATGAATGGAGGGCAGGGATAATTGTTGATCAGTTGAATTTTTAAGTTTCCTTATGCCTATAAGTCATCAGTACTTGTCCAGAAACATCATGCTTGCACTTAAAACAAAGCTCGAGTCCCTATTGTCTGGTAAGAGATATTAACATACAGTATATACAATTTTTCTTTGCCATTCTTTAAATATATTTCTATCTAATATTGACTCAATTATATGATAGTCATCAAATATAATACATTACTAGCAACTATTACCATGATACAGTAAGTGTTTTCCATCTTGTAGTAGTCCATTACGAGTGATTAAAAGTCAATCAGTGCTAGCAAAAATGCATACGTTTCACTAAACACCAAGGATTTAGTGGCAATATTATTGCAGAGCAAGAGCCTTGAATAATAACTTAAGGTGCACATCACTTGCCCCTGTCTAAAGATGGGTACATTCTTGAGCTGTAACCTAAGTAGCAGTCTGCTTTCTTTGTTATAGAGAGAATCTCACCAAGGCATAGACTTGTTGCTATTTTTAACTAGTGGCTCTCCGGCTTGCAGAACCCTATTTCTCAAACAACTATTCTTAAAGGACCTTACTGGGAGAGGAACAGTGGTTGTTTTGCAAATGTCTCTAGATCTGTTCAACCCTAAGTTCTCCCTATTTCAAAACTTCTTCCTTAAACTTTTTGTTCCCCCGCCTGTCTTTGGCCTCAATTCCCTATGCATTTGCCAGATTAACTTTGTAGTACAATTAAAGTAACAGGAGTCTAAATCGTTGTGTTTTTATTAAACCAGAGACTCTGCCACCTTGTTTTTTGCCATTAACCCTTTGAGGACCAAGGGACGTATTTGTCCCATGTTTTTAATTGCCTGTATCATCTGATTAAGAACTTAAAATACTTTTTTTTTTTTTTTTGGTTTGAGTCAAAATAGTAGTTCTTATCAACAAATGGATCTAGCTTTTTGCCACTTTTTTCATGAAATGGCTTAGTTACAGCAACTGAAGTGTACGAACTTACGAAACTGTCCAAAAATAAAAATTGCTTATTTTTTTCCTTTAAAAGGTAACCTAAATAGTCAGATGTTATTGGATCATAATTCCTCCTCCAAAAATTACACAAGTGGGGAAATGGTTTTATTTATTGTTCATATACATTCTTAAAGTGAAAAAAATATAATTATTTTTATATTGATGACGGTATTCTTATGGTCCTCAAAGGGTTAAGGAGGAACACACAAAAGCTCTGGGTGGCTTATGATACCATACACTCTAGGTATGAGGGACATGCACAGTGTCAACATATTGACTCACAGTCAAAATATTTTCTGAGCGGTCAAGTGAAAATCCTCACTTGCCAATCCTCCACTCTCCACACCAACATTAATCCCAGTGCATTGGCATGCTTTCTCTTATATAGGATAAATCCACCAATTGCAGAAAGAACAGAGCACACAAAAGGTCCTTGAAGGAGAAAACAACACCTTAAAACACCCTAATTAACTATTTCAAGATTTTTAGACACATTAAACTCTTCTTGTGTATATAAAGTAATAAGAAAATACTGCAGTTTTAATGAAATTGTAAAAAAAAAACACAAAGAATAGTTGGCAATGTAATTCAAGAAAGATATTTTAACAGAATTACTCGTAGCATAAAAAAAGAGAAAAAAACAAAGAAACAAACAAAAACAACAATTAACAATCATACAAAATAATTTGAGGTCAGAACAGAATATTTTTTGTACCATACCAATGCAATAGGCTTTTATCTTTATACTTTTAGTTTATTGTTTAGTTTGCAATGACACAGCAGGGGGGCTTGTCCAAGGAAGATGGGTTTAATTGCTTAGAATCTTTGCCAACATTAGATTTTATACGCCTTCAAGGAAAATTATGCCCTTCATAACTACCCTAAAAAAATCCACTTAACAACTTTAAAAGAGTACGTGGAGAAGATACACAAACCTAAACCAATCTTCTTTGAGTGAAAACCTAACTATAAAGTCTAATGCAATTATTTTGTATAGAATAGTATGATAAGAATAATTTATTTAAATCTGACTTAACAGGAACAATAATAATAGGTTCCTTTATCTTCAATTTAATAGTTTAATATAAGTTTTTAAAAGTAAAACAACAGGCAACTGTCCAGAAATGCGTCAATAATCTTTGTAATAATAAATATTTATGATGATGATTTATGCTTTATTAGTCCTAGTGTTGTTTGGTTAAAAATCTTTGATAGTTTACTTACATGCTCTTATTGCAGTGTATACATGTAATGGTCGTTTATATCTCAGAAGAAGAAAACACTAGCACTGCCTCAAAATATATTTATACAGTATTATTTAGTGTTTTGATTTTGTTGACATGTATTTCTTCAATAGATTTCCAGAAGTAAGAATTGTATTTGCTAACATGAAAGTTATTATAAAATACATTTATGTTTATATGGCCTTCTATGGTTTATGCTGAAGATTAGATCATGCCTAACTCTGGTTGGAGAAAATGGCTAACTAATGGGGTTTCCCATCAAATCCAGGGTTCCCAGTAGACCCTTGTCAATGTGTGTTAAAAGAGACATGGTGTCAGGACCTGGTTCACCTGCTGGCGACACTGTTTGCTTTGCTAGTGAATTTTTCCTCAAGTTTGAGGAATGTAGTGAAGCTTGCAAACAAACAATACAGAATTTTCAGGGGAAAAAAACACAGAATTTTTTCTTGCACATGATTGGATGATTGAAGTCAGCAGAGCTTCACCTCCTTTACAAAGCCCTGGGGATAATTCCCTTGCAGAGTGCAACTGCACTTTCAAAGTGAACAGTCTATTTGCCTTTAATATATCATCCCTATTGTGTACATATGAGCAGATCGCAGAATGCTTGCAGGTAGAGATAGTTTCTGTCATCCTATATAGTGCAGCTGAAAAGTGCTGGATTAAGGCCTCTTTCACACGATACGTCCGCTCAGATCCGCCTGTCCGTTTTTCAGGCGGATCCAAGTGAGCCACCCATTGACTTCTATGGGCAGGGGGATGTCAGTGGAGATGTGTATGCTGACACTCACCTGCCATCCTTTCTCCTAAAAACAGACGTATGGCGATACGGTCAGTCATCCTTCTGGTGGATCGGATGAGATCTGATAAAACCAGACATGCTGTCCGATTTAGTCCGATCTCCCCATATAAATCAGTGGGGCTATGACAGGTCCCTCCCTGCTCAGTGAGCAGAGAAAGACCTGTATCTGCCGGCTCAGCGAATATCAACAGATCGATCTATCGCTGAGCTGGTGGACTCCACTGAGCGGATCTGCCCCGTGTGAAAGGGGCCTTACAGACAATTAGGGGCTAAGACTGGAGCAGCCAGAAACTAGAGCTGTTGTGCATAGAACCCAATTAGTTTCTAGGTTTCATTTTCAACGTTTAACAAGCTAAGGTTAGAAGCTGATTGGCTACTATGGGCAATTGCTTTAGATTATGTCTTCATCAGTTTTAATAAATTCCCCTTAGCTGTTTTGAGGAGACTTGGAGTAGACGGGGATAGATCAGAGTGTGCAGAGAGAGTTCGTTTCTGACATACTATATTGTGTAGCTGGAATGGGCTATATTTACAGTAAATCTGTGTCGGGTCATGGGAGTAGATATATACCACACATGTTTGTAGGGAGAAGAATTTGCTGTTATCCTATACAGTGCTTCTGAATAGCATTATGTTTATATTCTGTGTGTGCTGGGTAGACTTGAAGTAGGTTAGAAGAGACAATGCAGACAGAGATGCATAGTTGCTGTTGTCCTATACACTGAATAGTTCTATACCTAGTCCTGCATTGTGTTTCATTATATTGAATTGGAGTGTGGTGGGCTACATAATATTTATGAACCACTTCTTTGTTTACTAAATCTTCCCCCTTCCCATTCCATAGGTCTCTCCCTGTCTTATCTCACTAACTATCCATGTTTACCATTGCCGTGTATGTTTATGTGTTTTATTTTTCTTCTCAGAGATTGCCTTATTAATATTCTGCTGAAACGTTCCATAATAGTACTGCTTGGATCTTGAATAAGGGGGGCACCTTGAAAACTTGTCCTGAAAATTTGGAAGTTAGTGCAAATTATAAAAAACAACCTCAATTGTTCTTGTAACAAGTGCTCTGATATGGCCACAAACATCTCAAGCATGATGGTATTTTTTAGTGAGTTATAAAGTAATTTCCTTATAATTATAATTTAGCTAGGCTCTGTTTTATTTACAGGTCAGCAGCATGAAATTGTTTATGACACAGGTCAAATTGTCCTTTGTCTTCTGCACATTACCACATAGTTGTGGGGTGCAGTTTAGTGCATCAAATCACCACATGTGCACTAAAGACTCACACCTTTAATCTCACTATTTCCATAACTGCTAACAAAGTTAGGCAATCACCTATATTCATAAAGTCAGGCAAGACTTAGGAGAGCTTCAGAGATTTGCTACGCTCAGCTAGTAGGAGGCAAACAGGTCCTGCATCTGCAAAAAAAAATCACCAAAACAATGTCATTAACTCTTCTGTGAGGACCCATTGGCTACTGGGTGTTTGGGCTGGACCACTGGCCAGAGCTGGTACAATACACTCTATTTTGTTTACATTCACTTACTATGCATTAAGCCTACACAATTTTTCTGGCCTTTTATATCAAATAATTACACTTTATTGTTGATTTCTTGATTAAAAGCTGGGGAACAAAATAAGGGTGCTAATGGGTTATTTGGAGCACATCTCAGTTGTGCACAAGTGTATGGTTATATGTTGTACACAACAACAAGCAACAAGTTTCAAACCAAGAACCCCTTGTGGGAGGTTGGCTAGTCTTTCCCATTGGGTGATCTCTCTTCACCTGTGCCTATAGGGCAGTGAATTCACAATATTATCAGGCATTGGTAGGCAGTTTGTGTTGGCCTGTCCCTGAAGAGCGGGCAGAATCTCTGGTCCAGTGAAGCTCATGTCCACAAAAACATACCACTGCAAAACAGAGTGACAACAAGTTTCCTGGGCTACTGCATAGGTTCTGGGTTGTTTAGGAGACTGGTGATTCTGAAGGGTAAATGGGTGAGACCATTGATGAGTAGGTGTGAAAGGTGACTGCTATGTCACCATTAGCATGTGATAGACATGAAGTGGCACCAACAGCTTCAGTGGTGTGCCTCACCCTGCATGCTTCCCATCCACCAGCAGATATACCCAATGGGCCATGACAGAGATAATTGCTGGACCATGTATCTGTCAATATGTGGACCCTGCCACTGGCCATGTGGTCCATAAACACAGAAACATTGCTTTCCACATGCGGTGGCAGGGGTTGCCTTTGGTAAAAAAATGGGATAATGGGTATCTGCCACTAAGTGCAGCAAAAGTCATATACAGTACATGCAGAAGAGGTCCATCTCTATCAACTAGGTATGGGGATGATTAGGGAATATTTTTTTCTTCTGCTCCATCAATTGACAGCTGCTTGGTCAATGATGCTGCTGGGCTGCTGGAGATGGCTGCTGTTTGGACCTACTCAGTGTGGCCTCATGCTAACCTTTTCCCACACTTAATATGAACATCTAAAACTCCTTGTGATACTTCCCTCCCTATCTCTTGAGGTTGATGTTGTTGAAGTAGATACAGATGGACAATCTTGTGGAGGGGTACATATTCATGTGTTTTCTAATGCTACCCAAATTGCTTTTTAATGGTGCTCAAATTGCTGGTACTTTTACCATGGTTGATAAACTACAGGCAGGAACTGCAGACCACAATGGTGATGTAGGCAGCAGATATAGTAAAAATGCCCCACACTGTGCAGCTCTTTCTATTTTTTTCCTATTCAAGTGTTCCCAAACTGCCCTGAATATAACCAGTTTCTACCAAACACAACAATATTTTAAATATTTTTGGAATAATTAAGAATGCAAAGGGATTTGGAAAACGTGGGATTCTGGTCTTTAAGTGTCTTCACGCACTGAAAATGGGCATAAAGTAACTATGCCAGTGCTGACAAAAGAATGTACCTAGATAAGACAAGTTTGATAATATAATATAGCTGTATAATGAGAATATGTTGGGAAGGATTTAGACCCTAAAGAGCAAGTCCATTCAACAGATGAAAGCAATCAGTAAACAATTTATATTATCAAGAAAACACTGCACAGAGTTCTCTGTAATCCACTGCATCTTGATTTCACAGAACAGGAGGTTTAGACTTTCTGCCACCTGTGCTGTATAACTTTTATGCACAATCTTTTTGGCATATACTGTACACTATTATTAGTTTCATTTCCAAGTTGTATTCACAGGCAAAATGAAGTTGGTTTACTAAAGACAAATAAGCTGTTCACTTTGCAAGGGGATTGTCACTTTTCAGTAGAATTTACCCCTAGCTCAGTGAATGGGGTGAGAATTTACTTTGGAATGAATACACAATATACAAATAGTGTCACACGGATTGGCTCCTCACTGTGCTGCTGCTGCTGTGTCTTTATTGTCTAATCACAGCCCAGGACAGGAAAATGACCAGGCTGTCTTGCTTAACTTCAGCAGAGAAAAGTTGGGTCACCAACCCGACACTACTTTTTTGAAGAGATGTGCATATTTCGGGAAATATATATTTATATGTTTGGCTGAAGTAGAGCTTTAAGTCTATATACAATTGGATAGTCATACAGGGAAGATTGTCTCATTATTATTTTGCAATATGTGCAACCATAACAAGATAGGTTATGTAAATGCTATATAAAAAGGTTTTTGCTGCAATGCAATACATTTACTGTATCAATTTTGTCAGCTTGTTTGAGAGAGATAAAATTACATTTAAAAGGGTAAAAAGGTCCTTTCTTGGCAAGATGATATGCAATACCCGAGCAGCAACATAATCAACACTGTAAAAAAAAGTATACAGTATTAATTATGCATTATGTCCTGCATCGATGGTACAGGATTTTGAAGTTTCCAGTATGTTCTAGGAATAATGTTCAAATCCTGCTTGTTAAGTTGTAATTAGCAGTGCTGTGGCTCCACTTACTCTCTCCTGTAAATCAGTCAAGTTCCTTAACCAATGTTGTTGACATTGCAGATTATTATGAAGGTCGGTGTGTGCTTTTGATTTTCCACATACTAGTCTCTCAGCAAAGAATTGTCCCAGCTTGTTCTTTTACCAATGTATGTTTCAAAATAAGGATTGCGAGAGATCCACTGAACTTTTCTAGTTTAGCAACTTTTATTAAAATTACAATACCACTTCACTTGATTGAACAGCACTTCTGGACAAAAACTTTTACAAAGTCACCATAACTCTGCCCCACTCATATCATCTGGCATCGATTTCATCAGGGTCTTGCTGGTACCTCCATTTGACTATATTCTGAGTCACCGGCCGGCAACAGAGAGGCATATGGAAGGAACAAGCTAAGGCCGCGTACACACGGGCGGACTGTTCGCCCAACTTTGTTCGTCAAACAATCCGACAAACAGTCCGCTCAAAATTAGCATGAACGGACTTGACCACACACGATGAACGAACAGTCCGCT